>NC_092719.1:134019933-135242127 GCF_047496885.1 Scyliorhinus torazame
TTGGTAGATGTTGAGTCTGGAGAAGGGTGTGTAGATAGCCTGGGTCACATTGAGATCCAAAAAGACGAGGTGTTGGGTGTCGTAAAAAATATTAAGGTAGATAAGTCCCCAGGGCCTGATGGGATCTACCCCAGAATACTGAAGGAGGCTGGAGAGGAAATTGCTGAGGCCTTGACAGAAATCTTTGGATCCTCACTGTCTTCAGGGGATGTCCCGGAGGACTGGAGAATAGCCAATGTTGTTCCTCTGTTTAAGAAGGGTAGCGAGGATAATCCAGGGAACTACAGGCCGGTGAGCCTTACTTCAGTGGTAGGGAAATTACTGGAGAGAATTCTTCGAGACAGGATCTACTCCCATTTGGAAGCAAATGGACGTATTAGTGAGAGGCAGCATGGTTTTGTGAAGGGGAGGTCGTGTCTCACTAACTTGATAGAGTTTTTCAAGGAGGTCACTAAGATGATTGATGCAGGTAGGGCAGTGGATGTTGTCTATATGGACTTCAGTAAGGCCTTTGACAAGGTCCCTCATGGTAGACTAGTACAAAAGGTGAAGTCACACGGGATCAGGGGTGAGCTGGCAAGGTGGATACAGAACTGGCTAGGTCATAGAAGGCAGAGAGTAGCAATGGAAGGATGCTTTTCTAATTGGAGGGCTGTGACCAGTGGTGTTCCACAGGGATCAGTGCTGGGACCTTTGCTCTTTGTAGTATATATAAATGATTTGGAGGAAAATGTAACTGGTCTGATTAGTAAATTTGCAGACGACACAAAGGTTGGTGGAATTGCGGATAGCGATGAGGACTGTCAGAGGATACAGCAGGATTTAGATTGTTTGGAGACTTGGGCGGAGAGATGGCAGATGGAGTTTAATCCGGACAAATGTGAGGTAATGCATTTTGGAAGGTCTAATGCAGGTAGGGAATATACAGTGAATGGTAGATCCCTCAAGAGTATTGAAAGTCAAAGAGATCTAGGAGTACAGGTCCACAGGTCATTGAAAGGGGCAACACAGGTGGAGAAGGTAGTCAAGAAGGCATACGGCATGCTTGCCTTCATTGGCCGGGGCATTGGGTATAAGAATTGGCAAGTCATGTTGCAGCTGTGTAGAACCTTAGTTAGGCCACACTTGGAGAATAGTGTTCAATTCTGGTCGCCACACTACCAGAAGGATGTGGAGGCTTTAGATAGGGTGCAGAAGAGATTTACCAGAATGTTGCCTGGTATGGAGGGCATTAGCTATGAGGAGCGGTTGAATAAACTTGGTTTGTTCTCACTGGAACGAAGGAGGTTGAGGGGAGACCTGATAGAGGTCTACAAAATTATGAGGGGCATAGACAGAGTGGATAGTCAGAGGCTTTTCCCCAGGATAGAGGGGTCAATTACTAGGGGGCATAGGTTTAAGGTGAGAGGGGCAAGGTTTAGAGTAGATGTACGAGGCAAGTTTTTTACGCAGAGGGTAGTGGGTGCCTGGAACTCGCTACCGGAGGAGGTGGTGGAAGCAGGGACGATAGTGACATTTAAGGGGCATCTTGACAAATACATGAATTGGAAGGGACTAGAGGGATATGGACCCAGGAAGTGTAGAAGATTGTAGTTTAGTCGGGCAGCATGGTCGGCACGGGCTTGGAGGACCAAAGGGCCTGTTCCTGTGCTGTACATTTCTTTGTTCTTTGTAGTGTTGGACAGAGCTGTGTGTACCAGCAAGCATTGAGACAGCTCCCAATTTGTACCCTTTCCTGGATACTTGTAAATCTTTTTAAGGGTCAATAAGAACTTAAATTTACCTGACTCTGAGGTGGTAGACCCACCATATCTTCTTCCCATCAGGCAGTTAATTGGATAATGGCGGGCCTTCTTCCCAACTGAGGACTCTGAAATAAAACTAGACCCGACAAGAGCTGCTGGTGAATCAGAGGCTGGCAGTTCTTGCACTCAGCATCCTCACAGACAAGGCCATGGCAACTGCCGGAACAACCCCCCCTCCCAGAGTCCCAGGATCACAGAGGGACCCAGCAAAAGGGTAGGTGCTGTTGGGGTGGGGGTGGGGTCTCACAGGGTAGGGGTCACGGCCAGAGGTCATAAGGATCAGCAGTAAGGGCAGGGGATGTAGGTGTCAGTGACCACCCTTCTCCCTACCACCCCATGCCCATGCCAACAATCATGCACAAGTTATTGCAGATTGAGGGACACTGCCCTTAAGGGACTCAAGTGAAGGTGGAGCAGGAAGGTTAATCATGGGCCTTCCCATCCAGAGCGTACTTCTGGTGTAGGTGGAAAGGAATCGGGTATCAGTCGGGTATGTCAGCTCAGGCCCGCCCATCTCCTTCCTCAGGTCCTGGAGGGGCAGATGATTCTGGCTGAGGATTTTGCAGGACCAAATTTCAAATTCTTGGTACAATGGAGAGTCTGCCAGAATGCGTTATGTTGAGGGGGATGGAGATATCCACCTCCACCTTGGTCATTGTCTGGAGACAGCCTGGAATCCATCCTCACCAATGTGGAGAGGCTCTTGATAACCACCCCACAACCTGTGGAAGCCAACGTCATGCAGCAACTAATGACTGAGGTTGCACCTTCCACATGCAGTCATTGCAGCTTTCATGGAACGACACATTTCTGCAATAGAAGTTCAGGAAGATGCCATCGTGGCTCTGAGCTGGATTTCACTGATGGCTAGGGATTTGTCCTTGACCAAATCACTAGGTTGCTAGACAGGAGCCAAAGAGTTATAGAGTCATGGAGTTTTACAGCACAGAAAGAGGCCATTCAGCCCATCACGTCTGCGCCAGCTATCAAACACCAATTTATTCTAATCCCTTGGTCCATAGCATTTTATGCCATGGCATTTCAAATGCTCATCCAAATGCTTTGTAAATGTTGTGAGGGTTTCTGTCTCCACCACCCTTTCAGGCACTGAATTCCAGACTCCCACCACAGTTTGGGTGAAAAAGTATTTTTTCAAATCCCCTCTCAATCTCATTCCCCTTACCCAAGACTGTGGTATAAATCATGGAGCATGTACCTACTGGCCTTTCTCTGGGTGCAGAATTCTTGTTGCTTCCTCTGTCACGCCACCATTGCCCATGCCATTGCGTATCAGCCAGGTGGTCCAGAATGCTGTAGTCTGTGATGAAATGGTGGAGTTTGAAATGATGGGTCATAGAATCATAGAATGGTTACAGCACGGAAGGATATCAGTTGGCCTGTTGTTGTGGAGGGTTGGTTGATTGGGGGTCGTGGAGGTTTGGTTAGGGTTGGGGGGTGGGTTGGTGGGGGATGGTGGAGAGTTGGTTAGGGTTGGGGGTGGGTTGGTTCGGGATGGTGGAGAGTTGGTTAAGGTTGGGGTGGGTTGGGTGAGGATAGGGATGTGTTGGTTCAAAATGGGGTGGGTTAATTGGGGAAGGGGATGTGTTGGTTGGTTGGGGATGGGTTGGTTGATTGGGATGGAGATTGGATGGGTTGGTTGGTTGGGAATAGGTTGGTTGGCTGGTGATGGGTTGGTTTGTTGGGGATGGGATGGGTTGGTTGGGGATGGGATGGGGATGGGTTGCTTGGGGATGGGTTGGTTGCAGATGGGATGGGGATGGGTTGGTTTGGGATGGGTTGGTTGGTTGGGGAGGGGGATGGGTTGGTTAGGGATGGGATGGATTGGCTGGGGATGAGTTGGTTGGGGATGGGTTGGTTGGGGATGGAATGGGTTGGTTCGATGGGGGTGGGAATGGGTTGGTTGGGGATGGGTTGTTTGGGGATGGGGTTGGGTTGGTTGGGGTTGAGTGTGGGTGGTTGCTGGGGGGTGGGGATGGGCTGGTTGGTTGGGGATGGGTTGGTTAGGGATGGGGTGGGTTGGCTGCTGGGAGATGGCAGAGGGTTGGTTGGGGTGGGTTGAATTGTTGGGGCTGGGTTGCGTCGGATTGAGTGTGGGTGGCTGCTGGTGGATGGGGATGGGCTAGTTGGTTGGGAATGGCAGAGGGTTGGTTGGGGATGGGGTGGGTTGGATTGTTGGGGTTGGGTTGGTTGGGGTTTAGTGTGGGTGATTGCTGGGGGTTGGGGATGGGCTAGTTGGTTGGGAATGGCAGAGGGTTGGTTGGGGATGGAGTGGGTTGGACTGTTGGGGTTGGGTTGGTTGGGGTTTAGTGTGGGTGGTTGCTGGGGGTTGGGGATGGGCTGGTTGGTTGGGGATGGGGATGTGTTGGTTGGGGATCGGGATGCATTGATTGGGGATGGGATGGGTTCGCTGGGGATGGGTTGGCTGGGGGTGGGGTGTGTTGGTTGGGATGGGGTGGGTTGGCTGCTGGGGGATGGTGGAGTGTTGGTTCGGGTTGGGTTGATTTGTTGGGGTTGGGTTGAGTGTGGGTGGCTGCTGTGGGATGGGAATGGGCTGGTTGGTTGGGGATGGTAGAGGGTTGGTTGGGGATGGGTTGGGTTGGATTGTTGGGGTTGAGTGTGGGTAGTTGCTGGGGGATGTGGATGGGCTGGTTGATTGGGGATGGAGATGGGTCGGTTGGGGTTGGTGGTGGGTTGGTTGGGGTTGGGGGTGGGTTGGCTGCTGGGGGATGGTGGAGGGTTGGTTGGGGTTGGGTTGAACTGTTGGGGTTGGGTTGCTTGGGGTTGAGTGTGTGTGGTTGCTGGGGGATGGGTAGGTTGGTTGGGATGAGGATGGGTTGGTTGGGGATTGAAGTGGGTTGGCTGCTGTGGGATGGCGGAGGGTTGGTTGCGAATGGGGGTGAGTTGGATTGTTGGGGTTCGGTTTTTTGGAGTTATGTGGGTGGCTGCTGGGGGATGGTTAGTTGGGGTGGGGGTGGGCAGGTTTGTTGGGGATGGAGGTGCGTGGCTGCTGAGGGATGGCGGTGGGTTGGTTGGTTGGGGATGGGGAGGGTTGACTTTGGAAGAGGGTGGGTTGGTTGGGAATGGGGGTGGGTTTGCTACTGGGGGATAGCGGAGGGTTTGTTGGTGGGCTTGTTTGTTGGAGTTGGGTTGGTTGGAGTTGGACGTGAGTTGGCTACTGGGCATGGTGGAGGGTTTGTTGGGATTAGGGGTGGATTAGGTTGGCTGCTGGGGCATGGTGGTGGGTGGGTTGGGAGTGGGTTGTTTGGTGGAGGTAGGCATGGGTTGGCTGATGGAGTTTGTGGGGTTGGTTATTTGGTAGGGAATGCAGAGTCGGTGGTTGGTGGAGGATGGAGTGCGTTGTTTGGTGGGGAATGCAGGGTTGGTTGGTGGAGGATGGGGGTGGGTTGTTTGGTGGAGGTAGGCATGGGCTGGCTGGTGGAGGATGTGGGTGAGTTGTTTGGTAGGGAATGCAGGGTCACTTGGTTGGTGGAGGATGGGGTGGGTTGTTTGGTGGGGAATGCAGGGTCGGTGAATTGGTGGAGGATGGGGGAGGGTTGTTTGGTAGAGGTAGGCATGGGCTGGCTGGTGGATGATGTGGGGTAGGTTATTTGGTAGGGAATGCAGGGTCGTTGGTTGGTGGAGGATGGGGTGGGTTGTTTGGTGGGGAATGCAGGGTCGGTTGGTTGGTGAAGGATGGGGTGGTTGTTCGGTCGAGGTACGCATGGGCTGGCTGGTGGAGGATGTGGGTGAGTTGTTTGGTAGTGGTAGGCATGAGCTGGCTGGTGGAGGATGTGGGGTGGGTTGTTTGGTGGAGAATGCAGGATCGATTGGTTGGTGGAGTATGGGGGTGGGTTGGTAATTATCCACCTGGCAGAAAATCTTACATTAATTGATACAGAAAAGAGAGTTCCAGATGTTAAGATTCAGTGGGTGTTGATGGCAGTTCACATTTTTTCAACATAACATAGTAGTTGCAGGGGACGAGGGAATCCAATTAACTCCAGTCAGACAGTTCTTCCTGCATGCCTGTTTAGCCTGTATAATTGAGGTTCAAGTCATCTGGAGACCAAACTTTAACTAATGCCTGTAGCAGTGATCTAAGCAACAAGAAAGTAAGGTGGGACCTGAATATGTGCCTGTGACTGAGGTCCAAAGGAGATGCAGATGCCTGGAGGCTGTCAGATTAAAGAGCACTTTAATCAGAAAAGGTCTACTGGCCTGAACATCCAACTTACACTAAAAAGGGCAGTGGTTGATAACTTCTCTCAAAACTCAAATAAAATGATGTTTACCACCACCTTCTGAAGGGCGATTAAACATGGACTGCTTTTCTACCCATGAAAGAATTAAAAAAGATGTGTTTCAAGCAGCAGCAGTATTAAATTTCCTGGTGACTCAGCTACTCAAATCAGTTGAGATTTCTTAAGGTCTAGCAAGGTGTCACTCTGTCTAAACTGAGAATGTACTGTTATGAAGGCTTAAAGTAAGCTTATCCATTTCCACCAAGCCCACCAAATCTATTTGAGGGCACAAATTTGATGCCCAGATTCACCTTGGCTTTTCCTCTGTTAACTGCATCTCCAGCAGCACCCACCTATAGCAGTTGGACACTTCACCACTGCCCTTAGGGAAATGGGGACTGCCCAGGCTCCCACTCCTGTCATGTCCCTCTTGATGGATCTGTCAGTTTTATCCTGATAGTTTCTCTGAATGGGTTAGAAGGATAAAAATTACTTCTAACTCCAGAGTAACTACTTGAAAAAAACAGACCCAGCCTTGCACGTGACACCCCACAAACACACACAACCGCTCCAGGGGACCAACCACATCACCCCCGACCCAACCACCCACCCTCGGCTGGGCCTGATCCCTCCCTCCCAAACCCCGACCCTCCTGACCCAACCAGATTCCCCACCCCGACATGACCAACTCCCACCGACCTCCACCTAGACTCCAACCCCCCCCCCACCCCACACTTCCCATCGCCCTCTCCAGTATGACCATCCTCCCCCCCCTCTGGTTCGAAATCCCCCTTTCAGACTGACTCCCCTTCCGGTCTGAGTGACTCCACCTGCCGGACTGACCCTCACCCTACCCTCCGGTCCGATCCCCCCCTGACATGCTCCAATGTCACCACTGGAAATACCACTTCGTCTTATTCCATCCTTTTTTACACTTGTTTACATAGTTGCCACATGCCGACTATCAGAGGGTGTGTCTGAAGATTTCTAACACAGCAAAGGTTAGACATTTGAAATAACTATTTTTTCCATTTTCTTCTGCATCACCTGATGTGAAGATTTAGCAGATATAATTTTCAATATTTTTTATCAACAGCAAATCAAATATGAGAACTCAAACATTTTCCTGCTATCTGCTGCACCCCTATATGTTGCCTTCTGTTCACCTTTGGAAAATCTATAAATTGGCAACCCTGGAGAGGAAGTAGAAACCACAAGCATTAGAAAATATCTGCAATTGGAACAATAAAATAAACTCAGGCCAACTTGATTTTACAAAATATTATTTCAGTTATGATGTCAGATTGGAGCCCCAATTGATGGTCTGGCCAGGGATTAGCCATAATGCACAAAGCGCCATCAGCATCTCTCTCCATTAGAGACAATTGGTTATATATAGATTGAGGGGCATCACTCCACGAGCTTGGATAGGTGGATTGGCCCCACTATATTGCCGCTTAATTGGAAACAAAATGTAAAAATTAAATGAAGAGTCAAGATCCCTATTGAAGAAAACTACCGACTTTGAAAAGAATAGATGATGTCAATTGTGAGGCAATGCGCCGCTTACAGTAGACTTGAGTTTTAGAAAAGTTGGAGTGAGTTGAGGAAAAAAGACTGGGATAGATAAAGAGATGCAACACTATGAAGTCATGGGCAGGATTTCCCTGCCTTACCGCCAGTGGAATCTTCCTGTCCTGCCAAAGGCACCCCCCTGCGGCGGGTTCCCCAGCAGAAAGACAGGCAAGCCATGCAAACCACTGATGACATTGGCAGGACTGGAGTCCAATGGAGAGCCGCCTCTGACACTGGGAAACATGGGTGCACAATCCCATCCATAGCGAAAGGGAAAAATTGGAGCCTTTGCAACAAAGAAGAATGTAAAGGATGGCATTCATGCAGCTGAGGAAGAACAAGGGAGTAAAGTTCAGAGTACCAGAGAATATAATTAATTTGCTTAATTACTTGTCCAACTGAAATCTTTACACAATTACATTCAAAAAAGTGGCTTGATTGAAGAAAATGACAAAAGACTAATTTGCTTGCTGAATCTCCCTGTTGATTTGCATCATACTGCAAGAGTACTTATTCATATTGCACGCAAGTGCACAGGGATGCAAAATGCAAGGAAACTGAAGTAACATGGTTTTAAATATCAATAAATACATCATGCAAATAAAGTTAGCATGTTTTGTCAATTGGTAGTAGCAATACTTAAAGATTCTTGAGTACACTTTTACCCGAGAATCTTACTGTTTCTCAAAAAATGACACAATTCATGTCACTCTTAAAAGCATACATGCCTCCAGATGTTGAGCAGTAAAGACGAGAGAAAAGCACAATAAAGAACATCACTATTTCATGTTACATTATGAAATAGTACATGATTGTAGGGTTAGCCAAACCAGTGAAAGACAAATTCAAGACTAGAATTAGAATTATTTTCGCACAAAGTGTGATCAGCATGTGCAATGGGCTTCTGCTAGAGTAGTGAAGGCCAAAAGGCTGAAACATTTGAATATTAATATGGACCACTGTACCTTTCTGGATAGTTGAACTATTAAACTTGAGATTTTGGGATTAGGATTTATTATTGGACTCCTTCATCATAAATCTTATTCCTCAAATATTGAGGTAACTATAACTGAATTATGGACACGTTGTGCATGTGTGATCGGTGATCCCAGAAGCAGCTACAATTTAACCTCTGGCTGTGATTGCAACTAACATGCGATTTCATAATGGCTGGCCAATTAAGGGACGACCAACTTGAACCACAGCCGGCGATAGGCTCAGCGCTGACGGCGGGGCTGGGAGCTTGTTGGGTTCTGACTCAAATGGGGACCCAATAGATGACAGGAGGAGCCTCAGGGAGCTGTCCAGGAGGGAGGCATACATTTAGGAGCAGTTTTAGCCCCAGCATCTTCCGGACATACCAGTCAGGAGGGCAATACCCCGCTTCTTGGGTGAGTGCCTGCACACTCTAGTTGAGGTGGTGAGTACCAAGTGGGACATCTTAATACCCTTGGATAGCAAGAGGGGGTCACCCCACTAAATGAAGATGTCCTGGCAGAGGTGGCACTCAAGGTCAGCAGGCATGATGTGGTGCACCAACGCTGCTGAGGACTCGAGTTCGATCCCGGCCCTGGGTCACTGTCTGTGTGGAGTTTGCACATTCTCCCCGTGTCTGCATGAGTCTCACCCCACAACCCACAACTGCTCGGGCAGCACGGTAGCATTGTGGATAGCACAATTGCTTCACAGCTCCAGGGTCCCAGGTTCCATTCCGGCTTGGGTCACTGTCTGTGCGGAGTCTGCACATCCTCCCCGTGTGTGCGTGGGTTTCCTCCGGGTGCTCCGGTTTCCTCCCACAGTCCAAAGATGTGCAGGTTAGGTGGATTGGCCATACTAAATTGCCCTTAGTGTCCAAAATTGCCCTTCGTGTTGGGTGGGGTTACTGGGTTATGGGGATAGGGTGGAGGTGTTGACCTTGGGTGGGGTACTCTTTCCAAGAGCCGGTGCAGACTCGATGGGCCGAATGGCCTCCTTCTGCACTGTAAATTCTATGATCTATGAACCCAAAAGATGTGCAGGATAGGTGGATTGGCCACGCTAAATTGCCACTTTATTGGAATTTTATTTTTAAAATGATGTGCTGCACCACACCTGGATATAGTGACAAAAAAGGTTCAATGATCTTCTGTGCTTCACAAGGGTGAGTAGCGGGTTGGCATGGCCCAGTGTGGAGACGAATGGAAGGATGGCCATCCTTTGTGATGCTCAGGGATGTAGGAATGAGGGTAACAGAAGTCATATACCCATCCGTGTTAAGGCTAGGAGATGAGATCAGTAACCCTGGGTCCATCTAAGGGTCAAGTGTACAAAGATGACGGGAACTTCAACAGGATTCGCAGGGGTGGGGGATGGGCGAGAGCATCGAATGGTGTTGCAAATGGAGGGTGGAGTAATGGCTGGACCTTTGTACTTAAAGGAGAGAAGCTATAATGCTGCTGAGTATACAGCAACTGGTGATGGGGTGGCCAACCTGCTCATCCTGAGCAAATGCAAGATGGCTGCCCTTGAGCTTGAGTGCGAGCGCGTACAAAGGTCACCAGTTCGCGGAGAGGAAGGTGTCTCGGAGGAAGGTAAGACTTCAGTCGACAGAGGCAGGACACATGGAGAGTATAGAAAATATGGGGTCATCGATCTCACATGAGGACTTCTGAACAAATTTCCTCTATTATTCAGCAATCTCAAAGCCACCATGATGCCATTGATATCTCTCTTACCCGTTCACCTAGCAGACTATGGCTCCAACTCCATCTACAAGTTTGCTGATGACACAACCATTGTGGGTCGGATCTCAAACAACGTTGAGTCACAGTCAGGACGGGGATGGAGAACCTAATGGCATGGTGTAATGACAACAATCTTTCTCACAATGTGAGCAAAACTAAGGAGCCTGTCATCGACTTCAGGAAGTGAAATTTTGTCCACGCTCCTGTCTGTGTCAATGATGCTGAGGTGGATTGGGTTGACAGCTTCAAATTCCTAGGTGTAAACATCACCAACAATCTGTCCTAGTCCACACATGTCGACACTACAACCAAGAAAGCACAACAGCTCCTATACTTCCTCAGGAAATTTGGCATGTCCACAACAACTCTTACCAATTTCTACATATAAGGGGCAGCACGGTAGCATTGTGGATAGCACAAATGCTTCACAGCTCCAGGGTCCCAGGTTCGATTCCGGCTTGGGTCACTGTCTGTGCAGAGTCTGCACATCCTCCCCATGTGTGTGTGGGTTTCCTCCGGGTGCTCCGGTTTCCTCCCACAGTCCAAAGATGTGCGGGTTAGGTGGATTGGCCATACTAAATTGCCCATAGTGTCCAAAATTGCCCTTAGTGTAGGGTGGGGTTACTGGGTTATGGGGATAGGGTGGAGGTGTGGACCTTGGGTAGGGTGCTCTTTCCAAGAGCCGGTGCAGACTCGATGGGCCGAATGGCCTCCTTCTGCACTGTAAATTCTATGATAATCTATAGATGTAGCATAGAAAGCATCCCATGGGTGGCATGATGGGGTAGTGGTTAGCACTGCTGCCTCATGGTGCCGAGGACCTGAGTTCAATCCCAGCCCGGGTCACTGTCCGTGTGGAGTTTGCACATACTTCCTGTGTTTGCTTGGGTCTCACCCCCACAACCCAAAGATGTGCAGGATGTGTGGATTGGCCATACTAAATTGCTCCTATCTGGCTGCATCACCGTCTGGTATGGTAACTGTTGGTCCAAGACCGTAAGAAACAACAGAGTCGTGAACACAGCCCAGTCCATCATGCAAACCCACCTCCCATCCATTGACTCTGTCTACACTTCCTGCTGCCTTGGGAAAGCGGACAGCATAATCAAAGACCCCTTCCACCCAGGCTATTCTCTCTTCCAACTCTTCCATCAGGCAGAAGATACAAAAGTTTGAGAACATGCACCAAAGATTCAAAACTATTTCTTCCCCATTGTTACCAGACTCCTGAATGGCCCTTCTCAGGTCTAAACTGATCTTAAGGACTGATCTTCCTATGCATCTTCTCTACAGCTGTCGCACTATATACCGTATACTTCACCTGCTGTCTATTTTTATGTATTTTCATTATGTATCCTCTTCATGTATTTATTCCAGCTTTTTATTGAACTCAAATTTCTGCTGTGGTGGGATTCGAACCCGGGTCCCCAGAGCATTACCCTGGGTCTCGGGATCACTCATCCTGTGACAAGACCACTACGCCAGTGCCCCTCCACCTCCTCATATGTATTTATTATATATTCTATGTTTTCATGTATGGAGCGATCTGCCTGGACTCTACGCACGCAATACATTTCACTGTACCTCGGTACACGTGACAATAAATCTAAATCCAAAATCTATTTAAGTGATAATACTGACTGATTGTCTTGCTCCCTTAGATAAGCCATCCTCCAGAGTCGGCCGTGCTTCTGCGGGCCCTTCATTGATACCTGAGGAGGCATTGCTGACAAATCCACCCGTGTCACACCCTCTCTTGCAAACACCAGCTCAGATACAAGCACATGGGTGGGCTTTCAGTCATCAGCTCAGATGGAGCGCACTGTGGGGTGGGCATGGCATTCTTGCTTGCGGAGCTGGCAGGCAGGGAATGCCCAGGGTCTCAGCTGCCAGAGGTCTCATCCACATAAAGAGATATTAGGTCAATGACCAAAAGCTTGGTCGAAGAGGTAAGTTTTGAGGGGTATCTTAAAGGAGAAAAGTAGATAGAGAGGCAGAGACGTGTAGGTAATGAATTGCAGAACGTAGGGCCTAGGTAATGGAGGTTCACCAGACTAATTTCTGGGATGGTGGGATTGACTTATGAGGAGAGATTGAGGAAACTGGGCCTGTTTTCTCCAGAGGTTTGATGGATAAGAGGTGATCTCATTGAAATTTTCGAGCTACTTACAAGGTCTGGCCGGATAGATTAAGATAGGATGGTTCCATGGCTGGTGAATGTAAAACCAAGGGCATGGTCTCAGAATAAGGGGCAGACCATTTACACCTGAGATGAGAAGGAATTTCTTCACTCAGAGGGTGGTGAATCTTTGGAATTCTCTACCCGAGGGTTGTGGAAGCTCAGGCATGTTCAAGACAGGAGTCCATAAAGTTCTGGATACTAATAACATCTGGGAACAGCATGTAAGTTACACTGAGTTAGATGATCGTCCATGACTTAATTGAATGGTGGGGCAAGCTCGATGGGCCAAATGGCCTATTCCTGATCCTGTGTTCCTATGTAAGTGAAGACGGGGCCACAAATGGTGGAGTGAGCAAAATAAGGGTTACTCAAGAGGTTAGAGTTGGAAGTGTTCAGATATCTTGGTGTGGTGTAACTGCTGCTTTGTAGGAAATCACAAGAGAGCACAGCAACGTCCCTGAAACCCTAACCCTAAAACAGCAGTGCTCTGAATTTGCCAAATATTTTGTTCTTGTTAATTAAAGGATATATATTGATCATGTGAAAGACTGTGTAACACTCCATTAGTATTATGCTAAAAGAGTCAGCCTATATTGTGGACTCAAGTTCCTTGAATAGACCTGAAAGTTTTGGCCTCCTGAGTGCTAACATTGGACCAAGCAGAAACCTAAAGTTGCTGAAGAGCTGAATTAGAAAATGAAAGATGAAACTAAGCCTCTTTCCAACCGACCTATGTTAATCAGTGAGCATTACCAAGTTATGCTTGGTTCCCAGCTCAGTATGACAAACGACAACAAAGAAAAATCACATTCAAAAGATGCAGACATTTTCAAGTTTCTGGTGCTGTTTTGCCCAATGCAAGAACCACGTTGTCACCCAACTTGATTGTGAGAAGTTCAACCCACGCACATCAAGAAAAATTGCATCTGCTATCTTTGGTGCTGTTGGACTCGGACACTTGTATTTTCGGAGATCTGTTGCCACTGTAAGCATCAATGGTACCTGTTATGGTGATGGAGAAAAAGCGTGGAATTATACATGGAAATATTGGACTTTAAAAATACCTGACTTTTACATTTTTTGAAAGGACACAGACTCCAACGATGGCTGAGAATGTACCATTAGCCGCTGACAAGAATGGCTGCAGGGTTTTTCTCTAAGGAACAATGGAACCCCACCCTGTGGTTCCAGACAAGTTAATTCAAACAAAATCCAAAGATCCATTGTCATCTCTGGTAAAGGCAAAGGAACGCAATGGCTATCTCATCCAAAGACCCTGGGTATAAATTGCCTGGACATAAGAGTGGACTCCAGTTCGAATACAGAAAGACAGGACTTAAAAGCTAGCTGAGAGCTGCCCAGTGTCTGTCTGCGTGTGTGTGCTGTGAAAAATAACAGCTGGAAGTTTGCCACTGAAGGTGATAGAGTAACCGAGGCAGGGCCTCTGGAAGATCTAAAGCTCTCTGACTGCGCAAAGTCGAGCAGCCAGCAGAAGGATCGCAGCTAGAAAAAGAACCGCACTACAGAACACCAGAAGTGGAGAATCAATCACTAGAATCAACCGGTATCGGCTACAACACTCATCATCTATTCCTCACAGCTCAGGGACTGTTGTATATAACTTTGTATTTATATTTACTGAGTATTAGACTCAATTTTACCTCTAATCTGTATGAATGTAGATGCATGTGTTTTACTATTTCTCCTTATCTTTTTAGTAGTTAATAAACTCACTCTATCCGAACTCAAGAAAGCCTGAGTAAATTGGCTTATTTTTAATTAGAACTAATAGATCTGGAAAATGTATCGAAGGGAAAGGGAACCTTGTTAGATTAAACCTTTGTAAATGCCAGCAGAGGGTGAGTTGAATAAAGACACGGAGCCCCCCCTCACCCAGATTTGTAACAATTCTGGGGTTATCCTAGCAGGATGTACAACTTTTGGGGAACCTCACCGGGTGCTGGCTGCAACAATGATCGTGATACGTGAATGTGTGTACCTGGTCCATACCAGACCTGACCTATAGCACAGCTTGATGCTGAAACTGGATACAAATTGTGGCAAAGTGTTCCAATTCCCCTGACGAAAACAAATCGCTAGACGGAGAAAAAAAGTAACAAGTGGAAATTGTACACCGTGCTTTGTAACTGAGCGGTGAATGAACTAAATGTGCCCCCCCCCCCCCCCCCAGAACATTGTAGGTTAATGCACCTCCCTCATTGCATGTGGGCCACACCTCACTGTCGGCATCGCCAGTCCTTCCTGCGATGACAACGCTAGGACACTGACAATTTTAAAGTGAAGTAAATATCCCATCGATGCCACGGCCCAGCTGCATGTCCCCCACCTCCCAGGATATTCAGACTGACACTGCATCCCTGCACTGACTAAAATACATAAATAATTTGTCAAATAACGAGTGTCCTCAGCCTCGGGTAGCAGATGTCCTTCATTTTAAAATTGCCTAACTGACCAATAAGGAACAAAAACAGAAACAATCTCAGCAGGTCTGACAATATCTGTGTGTGGAGAGGGTACGAAACTAACCTTTTGAGTCTGGACGACTCTTGTCATCATCAACAACAGAACTCACAACCAAGTTTGACAAAGAGTCATCCAGGCTCGAAACGTGAGCTCCGTTCTCTGTTGGCGCTCAGATGTTGTCAGACCTGCTGAGATTGTCCAGAGTTTTCTGTTTTTGTTTCAAGAGTCCAGCATCTGCAGTAATTTGCTTTTTATCTGTGGCTTCTAAGGAGTCCAGTGAAACTTGTTCGGTTTGAGGTGGAGGGGAGGGGCTTTGTTTAGACTTTGCCCAGCAACAACCTCCCTCCACCACCTCCTCCACCGCCACTTACACAGCTTTCCATTTACCTCAGAAATAGGACTGGGAATGTGGTGGGTGTAGGAGGGAGGGAGGGAAGACTTTGGGGCAATGCAGAGACAATGCTTTCTGTTGGTGGTGCCTGTGCTTGAAGATGTGTGCGTGTGTGTTTTGGGTGCAGAAGTGCCTCCAGGCCTTTCTGCTCATCTTTGTTCAGAGGCCGCTGCCCTTTTGTTCTCTGAACCTCACCATCCTGGTTGCCACGGCAATGAGCAAGTATGGCCGGCTTGTTGTATTACCATATCAATCCTGTCCAATGAATGCGGTTAAGAAGAGAAAAATAAAGACAGATAGAGAGAGCTGGCATTTCTTTCCTGCTGCTGCCCAGAGAAATGAAAAGAAGTGATTCCTTGTTTGCTCTATTAACTGTTCTATTCAGACAGTGCTGAGTGCACCCCTCCACCCCCCCCCCGCCCCACACACCACCCCGTTAATAAAAAAACTCTATAAACCCTGCAGAAAAGGGTCGTAGCCCAGGTAAAGCTCCCTTTTATTTCGATGCCGTTTGCTCATTGGCTCGCCTGCTCGGCGCCTTTGTTCTCCCTGTGAGGCTGAAATATATGTTTCGCTTTTCTCTGTGTGTGTTTGTGGAGCTGCATATCCACTAAAGCTCTCCGATGGAAGAGAAAGGGGGGGATTAGATGGGAGAGCGGCGGACTTGCTGATGCAAGCTGAGGGGGGGGGGGGGGGGGGGAGAGCATGTACGTGTGCGGGGGCCCCTCGCTCCTCCCTCCCCCCACCCGACCACCACCAGGGGAGGCAAGAGGCAGCAGCGCGGGAGTAAACACGGAGCAGGAGAGAGGGCGCGCAGGCTTCACCTGGACCAGACCTCACCGACCAAGTTCTGCTGCTGTGGAACCTAAACGGGACTTTTACTCACACGGTGCGACGATCAGGTAGGGAGCATCTCTCTTCCGCTTAACTTCTTTTGTTGTTTGTGTGTGTTGCCTGTAATCTGTGAATCAGTCCCAATTGAAATGAACTGCACGCACAAAAAGAAAGCGCTAATTCCGACAAAAAAAAAGAATTTCTTTGCTTCACGCGCACAAAATGATATTTACTCTCACCGGGAGTCAAGACATTCAGCGGAGGAAGTCGCCAGCTGCTGTCCCTTGGAATAATGCAGCTCTGAAGACTATTTGCTTTTCAGACTGTGATGTCCTTTGTTGCAATCTTGAGAGCTGTGTTCCCGGAGCCCCCCCCCCCCCCCCCATCCCCATCTTTCCCGACTGCCGGGTTGAAAGAAAGTAGGGTTTTGCCTCTGCCCCCCCTCCCGCTTCCAACTGCTTTCCGTGTTTTTCTTTAAAGAAAACAAAAGAGCTGGGCTGTCTTTCTGTCCAAAACTGTACTTTATCCGTCCCTGACATTGAGCACTCGCCGAGCAATAAAGGGAACTCTCGAGTTGTGGCTCTTTTGTTACTCCAGACTGAATGCTTTCTGAGCTGTTGGCTGAACTTCACCGAATTCCTTTTGGGGGTGGCGGCGGTTAGGGGTTTGGGGAGGGGGGGGGGGGGGGGACGACTCAAAAGATTTACCTTTTTTCAGGAGAAGGGAAATCAGGCATCACTGTCTCATTGTTGGATTTCCAGCAGGTTTTGATTCCTCTTGTGGGTTGCTGACCAGCACTGCACCAGGTTTGTTATCACTAATGCTGATGTTCCCAGTCCTGAACTCAGACCAATTACACCCTTTTTGGATGTTGTAATTTGCACACATATTGCCTGTGCGACGTGCTGGTGGCTTGGAGTACCCCATTTCGTACCTGTGGCGACTTTCTGTTAAAATTATCATTCAGAGCCCTTTAACCTGCTCCTGAATGATTCCCTATTTAAGACGCATCTTTTCTGGAGTCTGACTTAAGGACTCTTCGGGCCACCATCTGCGGTGAAAGGAATTTGCACAGACCCATCAGTAATTCAGGGCTGTCTGGAATTACTTAAACGTGTATGTGTGTCAGGTAACTGATGCTTATACATATTTCATCCCAAATGGTTCATTTTGCCTTCTTTGCCCATAGGGCTGTCTGAGAAATGTTGCTGCTTTTGGTACTTGTCTATCGTTATTTAAACTAAGTTTCTCGATTTCTAGAATTTTCTGTGGTACTGCACGCCACTTTGAATCTTGTCTTGCAGATGACACTTGTTTCAAGTCGCCAGTACAGACCTCACACCCTGCTTTCAGTAATGTAGAGAACTGTTTTCACATTGTGTGCTCGTCAGCAAGTTCTCTGCGACAAAAAGAAACAATCCCCTTCCATCCAGTCAGTGTCTCTGAAACAAAGAAACCAGGCAGAACCCCAGCATGGAAAAGAAAATGTGTAGATTTATGTCAAACTATTTGAAAATAACTGGACCAGGCTGTTCTGAAACCTTCCTTTAATACAAATTCTTGTTGAGTAATAATTGGCTCAATAAAAGACATCCTCTTTGCATCAAGCCAGGTGAAAGGCAGATACAGTTGTGATTTGTAGTTTTATGGGATTTGTCCCCTTCAGTTTATAATGGATTGTGCTCTGCTGCTTAGAACACATCCAATGTTTCGAATGTTAACAATGAAACATGGGTTGAACAATGCATTCAATGTCCATCATTTAGATAGATGGAGTACTTTGTTTGTTCCTGTTAACCCTTTCTTTACTCTGGTTTTGGAGCATTGAAAACCATTTTTAAAAAACAAATTTTGTTCTCTTTTCTCTATTTTCTGTATCCTTTTCCACTCCCACTTTCTCTCTCTCCTCACAAATCCCCTTCCTTTGCTTTTCTTTCTGTCTCTCCCAACTGGGAGAAAATGTGTTTTTCCTGCCCCTGCACATCAAGCTGCAGTATGACATTAACTGTGGTGAGTAGCTGAAACCCATCCCAGTAATGTGGGTCTATTTACAATTCTTAATTTTGACATGAACAGTGAGGAAAACTAGAATGAAGGCTAGTTAATCTCCCGTACTTCATTCAGCTGAGCATACCATACAGTCTTTTCTCCTTTCTCTCCTCCCTTTCTCTCCTCTCTCCCTTTCCCAGTCACTGATTTGAGGGCGATCGACTCAGCGGTGGAAAGCATAGCCAGCGTGTCCCGTTATATCTATCACGGGCCTTACCAGAAACAGTGATGGGACTGGAACCTCCAATGACTTTTAGAAGGAAGATTGATAAATATTTGGAAAAGAAAATATGGGGAATGAGGAATGGAATAAAGTGAATAGCACTTCCAGGGAGGTGGCACATATATGATACTCCAAATGGCCTCTCTGTGTGCAGTAAACTCGGTACCTATTTCCAGCAGGGGGAACTAGAAGTCAGAATCTGGTTGACATTTTAATTTTCCTCTGCTGTGATAGGTGATGAGGCCAATGGCAGGACCCAATGCCACATTAGCCAAAGCTACCCATTTCATTACCAACTGTGAATCAAATCTAGGACCTACTGTTCTTTTGAGATTAATGTTACACTGGGCAGTGCCTGTCCGTTCTCGACCATTTGGGAGATCTGGGGACATTTGAACTCTTATTTCATCTTATCTTAGGCAGTGTTAACTCCCATCTTAACCTTATTTTTTGTGGGGGGGGGGGGGGGGGGATAATTCGGCCACTGTACCATTGAGTCCTGATTTAGCCCTGTTGCTTCAGTGAACCATTACAATTGAGGTGTGATTTTTAGAACTTAAAATAATAATTGGGTTTCTACTTTCAAAGATGTCAGATCTCCCCAGAAGAGCTTGTTACGAACTTTCCATTCAGGGCATCAACGTTTTAGCACTCCTCAAAGCTTTCTAATTGGTCCAGTCGTTAAGTCCCTCACGTGATTCTTTCATAGGTCTCATTTTGTGCATTTAACTGGTCTGAACCTGTATTTGATTTGACTAAGAAGGCAGAGAATAATGTGCTTTTCCTGCCCTTCTATGTCAAGCTGCAGTGATGACATTAACTGTGGTGAGTAGCTGAAACCCACCCCAGTAATGTGGGTCTATTTACAATTCTTAATTTTGACATGAACAGTTAGGAAAATTAGAAAGCAGGCTAGTTAACCTCTCGTACTTCAGCCATCTGAGCATACCATACAGGTCTGCACCCTTCTAATTGCAGAATCCAGTTGTCTCCCAATGACCCATTTTTTTTCTTCCATTACTGTATCATGGTGTCCATTCATGTATTGATCACCCATTGCGTTGTTATGACACCCTGAGCTAGTGCACAGTCAATTCCAGTCCCACATAGCCTGGAGACACAACACACGTGAATTAACCAACAGTTCATCGAAAAATATCCAAAGTCTTTGTTTGCCCCTTGACTGCTCAATAATTACAGTGACCAGGTTTGTAAGTTTTAAGCACAATTACTGTTTATTCATAGCAAGAACTATAATGAAATAAACAGCAAATACAACTGATTAACTATTATCTAGTTCTTAATTCCCACATTAACTTGCCCCCTCATATACATACACATGTGCAAGGCAGACAAACACAGAGGGGAAGAAAGAGGGAACAGTTGAGGACTCTGGATCTGCACTCGTTGGAGTTTAGAAGGATGAGGCCGATCTTATTGAAATTTACAGGATACTATGAGGCGTGAATAGAGTGGACGTGGAGAGGATGTTTCCACTTGTAGCAAAAAGTAGAACCAGAAGACACAATCTCAGACGAAAGGGACAATCCTTTAAAACAGAGATGAGGAGGAATTTCTTCAGCCAGAGGGTGGTGAATCTGTGGAACTCTGCCGCAAAAAGCTGTGGAGGCCAAATCACTGAGTGTCTTTAAGACAGAGATAGATCGGTTCTTGATTAATAAGGGGATGAGGGGTTCTGGGGAGAAGGCAGGAGAATGGGGATGAAGAAAATATCAGCCATGATTGAATGGCGGAGCAGTCTTGATAGGCTGAGTGTGCTAATTCTACTCCTATTTCTTATGATGTTATGGTAAAAAAAAGAAGTAAATGAGAAAAAGAGTATTTGTTTTAAATGGGGTGTTTCTAGCACCTTACCCCTCTTCAGACTTTGCTTTCAGTTCAAGGTTTTTACTATAGATTCATTCAGGTCTTTGTAGTTTCAGGAATACAACACTCGTAGCCTTTCTGGATAGAGAAAGAAAGCAGATCCTTGTTTTTCTGTGTCTAGAACTCAACTACTGCCTCAGGTCTCTGAGAACCATTCATTGGCCATCAGCCGATCAATCAAACTGAGTCCCACGCCATCTCTCTTTCTAGCGCCAAAAGCTCCTCTCAAAACTGGCAGAGACTAGAAGAGTGTTCTCTTCTGTAACTTCTGAATTCCTCATTCGCTCTGCTGTTTGACTTTGTTTTAAAATTTAGAGTACCCAATTCATTTTTTCCAATTAAGGGGCAATTTAGCGTGGCCAATCCACCTAGCCTGCACATCTTTGGGTTGTGGGGGTGAAACCCATGCAAACACGGAGAGAATGTACAAACTCCACACGGACAGTGACCCAGAGCCAGGATCGGCAGCAGGGCTAACCCACTGCGCCACCGTGCTGCCCTTCTGCTGCTTGACTTAAAGATACATTTCCATTAATCCATTTAGATCAATGGATCAAAAATGATAACAGCAAAACAAAAGAAAGGGGAAATAAGGAAATAAATAGGAAGGACGGACACTCAGCATGAAGACACATCTGGCAACAGCCCTAGATTGCTTTGAATCTGTGCCCTTTTAATATCCTCAGCTTTCCCAAGTAGTGCGGCTAGGTAAGGTGACCACTTTTTAATTTCCAGGACTGGCAGCCCAGTAACTATGAGGAATGAAAGCCAGCCATTGTTCATTTTCTGATTATTACATTATAAAGAAGACTCTCCATGTGCACCCATGAGTGAGAGACCTTTGTGTGGCATGCATACATGCGTGCGTCAAACATGTGTTTGAGTGCTGGGGATGTGCATGTTCATGTGGGGAACATGCGTGGTTCTTTGTGGAATGTGCATAGCTCTGCAGGGAATGCGTGTGTGTGGGGAATTGCTTAATTCTACGGGGAATATGTCTGATTTTGCACCTCATGCCTGGTTTTGGCGTGTGGCTATTTGTGTTTGTGTAAGGCTCCACCTGAAGTGAATGGCAAGCTTCAGGGAGCAGAGTTTGTGATAACTGATATTAGTGAGCATTAGCGTATAGCAACCATGCATCGCTTGTATGGGAAACGTGTACAGTTTTCACAGCTGTAATTCAGAAGTGAAAAACAATGCATCCTGACTTCTCTGCCAACATCCACACAAATCGTCTTCCTTTCAGTGATTAGCTCTTCTGGTGATTGAGACATTCAACATTTTTATATATATATATATATTATATATAGGGACGGACAAATGAGGTACATAGTACTGGGAATGAGTTGTTTTTATTAGATTCGACCTACACTGTCTAAGTCATGAAATCAGGTGTACTTGTGCTTCACAGGTCCTGATGTGATTAACACTGAAGGATTTTCCTTGATTTGATCATTTTATGTTGCCTTCATTTCCTATTTAATCTAATCTATTGCATTTTCTTTCTCTTTCCCATTTTCTCTGAATTTTTGTCTTTTCCCAATCTTGTTCTGTTCCATTTTCTTGCTTTCCTTTACCATTTTCCTTCCCCCTCCCTCCCTCTCTCCCTCCCTCCCTCCCATCTCTTTCTCAGTGCGAGGTGTGCAATAATGAGTAGCTGAAAGTTAAGGCCATTTCTGGTGCCTTACTCGATTTCCTGTCCTGTCTTCCAGCATAAAATAGACTGGAATGTTTATCCCTGCTATTGTTAACTTTGGTTTAGGAGCCAAATACTTTCATCTCCATTAATTCAGGTAGTGGAAGGTCGTTTAAAAAAAACAACAATCTGCATGCAGAGGTTAATGGTAGCAGAGTGGTTAGCACTGTTGCTACACAGCGCCAGGGTCCCAGGTTCGATTCCCGGCTTGGGTCACTGGCGGCTCGGAGTCTGCACATTCTCTCAGTACCTTTCCTCCCACAAGTCCCGAAAGACAGGCTGTTAGGTAATTTGGACATTCTGAATTCCGCCTCAGTGTCCCGAATAGGTGTCGGAATGTGGCGACTAGGGGATTTTCACAGTAACTTCATTGCAGTGTTAATGTAAGCCTACTTGTGACAATAAAGATTATTATTATTAGTTCCATCCTAATTATTTAATATATATATATATGTTATTAAGGCATTTATATAAACAACAAACAAAACAAATAAGAGCAGAAGCAAAATTGTACAACATAATAAATAACCAGCACCCACCCCCCCCTGCCTTTCCCCTCCTCTCGTCCTGCCTCCCCCATTTTTAACCACCTTAACCCTCCCCCCCCCTTCCCCTCTGCTGACACCTCAATCCTCCTTGAAGTCAATGAACAGCTTTCACCTCTGGGCGAACCCATTAACTGGCCCTCTCAAGACAAACTTGATCTTTTGCAACCTCAGGATTTCCGCCAGGTCACTCAACCACAACCCCGCTTTCGGCAACCCTGAGTCCCTCCACCCAAGTAAAATCTGTCTCTGGGCTATCAGAGAGGCAAAGGCCAAGACATTGACCTTTCTCACTCCCGGGTCTTCGGACACTCCAAATATTGCTAACTCTGGGCTCGAGCCACCTTTACCCCCAACATCTCGGACATTGCGTCCGCAAACCCCTGCCAGAAACCCTTCAATTTTGGACATGCCCAAAACATGTGAACATGGTTCCCAAGCCTCCCCAGCCAACTCGCACACCTGTCATCTACTCCCTCAAAGAACCTACCCAATCTCGCCACCGTCATATGCGCCCTGTGGACTACTTAAAAATGAATAAGACTAAGCCTGCACACAACTATGATGCATTCACCCTCCACAAGGCCTGCTCCCATGTCCTGGCCTACCTGCCCCCCCCCCCCCCACCCAGCTCCTCCTCCCACTAGCGCTTAATGTCCTCCACTGGGGCCCCCTCCCAATCCAGCAACTCCTTATCTCCTTTTAGATATTGGACACCTTCCCTTCCCCTACTCCCTCCCTCGACAACACCTTATCCTGCCACCCAAAGGCGGCAACCCAGGAAAGGAAGGTGCCTCCCTCCTCACAAAGTATCGGACCTGTAAGTATCTAAAACTATTCCCCTGGGCAGCTCATATTCCTCCTCCGGGTCCTCTAATTTTGTGAAGCTTCCCCCTACGAACAGATCCCCAAACTGCTCAATCCCCGCCTGCCACCACCCCAAAAACCTTCCATCTAGCCCCCTCCCCGGTGTAAACCTATGGTTATCGCAAATTGGTGCCCACACCGAGGCACCTTCCAATCTCAGATACTGCTTCCACTGCCCCTATACGCTGACACCACCACTGGGCTCATTGAGTACCTGGCCGGATAGAATGGCAGAGGAGCCGTCAACAATTAACCCATTCTCTTGCAAGAAGCTGCCTCCATCTGCACTCATGCCGACCCCTCTCTCACTACCCATTTCCTGACCACAGCGATGCCCGGTATTAATTAATTATATTCGGCAATGCCAACCCTCCCCCTCCTTGCCTCTGCTCCAAGAAAACCCTCTTGACCCATGGGGTCTTACCTGCCCACACAAACCCCGAAATCAACGGGTTGACCTTTTAAAAGGATGACTTTGGGACGCATATCGGGAGGTTCTGAAATATAAACAAGAACCTTTGCAGCACCGTCACCTTCACTGTCTGCATCCGTCCTGCCAACGACAATGGCAGCACATCCCACCTCTTAGATCCCTCTTCACATGCTCCACCAATGGGGCCAAATTTAATTTATGCAGCTGCGCCCAGCCACACGTCACCTGGATGCTCAGGTACCTGAAATGCGCCCCCACCACCTTGAACGGCAGCACCCCCCAACCTCTTCTCTTGCCCTCTGGTCTCAATTGGGAACACCTCACTCTTTCCCATGTTCAGATTGTATCTGGAGAACCGAGCAAAGTCCTCCAAAATTCCCATAAAACTGCCAATCCTCCAATGGCTCCAAAATATGGAGCAACAGGTCATCCACATACAGCGAAACCTTGTGCTCAACCCCTTGCCCCCCCCTGCACAATTCTTTCCAACCCCTCAACACTAATCATCATTGCCAATGGCACTATCGCCAAGGCAAAAAGCAACAGGGAGAGCTAGCACCCCTGCCTTGTCCCATGGTGCTCACCCGGTTCATCCACACACTTGTGACACCGCGGTGCCCTATACAGCAACCGGAGCCAATCCACAAACCCCTGCCCAAACCCGAAGCGTCCCAACACCTATCACAGATATTCCTACTCCAACCGGTCAAAAGCCTTCTCCACATCCATTGCCACTTCCACTTCCTGCCCCTCTGGGGGCATCATAATCACGTTAAGTAACCTCTTCACATTTGCTGACATCTGCTTCCCTTCACAAACCCCGTTTTGGTCCTTACCTATCACCCCAGGGACACAGGCCTCAATTCGCGAAGCCAACATCTTCGCCAATAACGTGGCATCCACATATAACAATCATATCGGGTGGTAGGATCCACACTGCTCCGGATCCTTATCTTTCTTCAGTATCAGGGAGATGGATGCTTGCGATGGGAGAGGGGGGAGTGTAGGAGGGAGCTCCCCCCTCCTTCCTAGCCTCGTTATATACCCTCACCAGCAGCGGCCCAAACCCCCCCCCCCAAACATTTTATAAAACTCCACCGGGAACCCATCTGGGCCTGGAGCCACCCGACCTGCATCGCCCCCATATTTTACATCACCTCCTTCAACCAAATTGGGACTCCCTATCCCTGCACCAGCTCCACATCCACCCTGGGAAACTCCAACCCATCCAGGAACCGCCGCATTCCCTCCCCCCTGGGCCAGGGGCTCCGACCCATGTAACCTCCTGTAAAACTCCTCAAACACCCCATTCACCCGCACCGGGTCCAGCACCACTTTTCCTGTCCTGTCCTTCCCTCTGTTAATCTCCCTCGCCACCTATTGTTTCCTAAGTTGGTGAGCCAGCATCATACTCGCCTTCTCCCATACTCATACGTTGCCTCCCTGGCCCTCCGCAATTGCTCTGCTAGCTTCCCTGTAGACACCAACCCAAACTCCACCTGGAGGCGCTACCTCTTCCCTCCCCGGTCCACTCACAAATCCACCCTGTGCAACGCGTGGTCTGAAACCACAATCGGCGAATACTCCGAGTTGACCACCCCAGCCAGCAATGCCTTGTCCACCATAAAAAAGTTGATCCTGGAGCACACCCGGTGCATATGGGAGAAGTATGAAAATTCCTTCTTCCTCAATCTCCCAAAGCTCCATGGGTCGACCCCCCCCCCCCCAACCACCATACGTTCCACACACTAATTATTTTTAAGACACGATGGGTATAACTTATCAACAAAGAAATGTACAGCACAGCAACAGGCCCTTCGGCCCTCCAAGCCCGTGCCGACCATGCTGCCCGACTAAACTACAATATAAACTTCCTGGGTCCGTATCCCTCTATTCCCATCCTATTCATGCATTTGTCAAGATGCCCCTTAAATGTCACTATCGTCCCTGCTTCCACCACCTCCTCCGGCAGCGAGTTCCGGGCACCTACTACCCACTGTGTAAAAAACTTGCCTCGTACATCTACTCTAAACCTTGACCCTCGCACCTTAAACCTATGCCCCTAGTAATTGACCCCTCTACCCTGGGGAAAAGCCTCTGACTATCCACTCTGTCTATGCCCCTCATAATTTTGTAGACCTCTATCAGGTCGCCCCTCAACCTCCGTCGTTCCAGTGAGAACAAACCAAGTTTATTCAACCGCTCCTCATAGCTAATGCCTTCCATACCAGGCAACATTCTGGTAAATCTCTTCTGCACCCTCTCTAAAGATACCACATCCTTCTGGTAGTGTGGCGACCAGAATTGAACACTATACTCCAAGTGTGGCCTAACTAAGGTTCTTTACAGCTACAACATGACTTGCCAATTCTTATACTCAATGTCCCGGCCAATGAAGGCAAGCATGCCGTATGCCTTCTTGACTACCTTCTCCATGTGGCGGTTCCTGGATGGGTTGGAGTTTCCCAGGGTGGATGTGGAGCTGGCTTAGATACCCCTCTAAATTATAATTAAGTAATTATGTTTAGTTAGTTTACCAATGCTTAATTTTTTAAATTTAGTGTAGATTCCCAACCGCCAATCAGGTCACAGCTTTTCTGTGATGTCACTTCAGTTCCCCCGCCCCATCCCCACATAAATTGAAAAGGTAATAAAAGTAAAAATGAGGGACTTCCGGGTGCGGCAATGACCAGCTAAGTCGCACGTTTCGGCAGCTCCCGGTGGAACGGACTTTTGGGCTCTTAATAGGAGCCCCATCGGCAATTTTAACGGCAAATAACACTGTGCGGTAATCCAGAAGGGAATCCCCCCTGAACACGGATGGAAAAAAGAGAGGAAAGTAGCCGGATTGCGGTGGATCCTCAAGAGCAGCGGCCAGGAAGGCAGGCACAAAGCAAGATGGCGTCGGAAGGAGGCAGTTTAATATGGGGCCCTGACCAACAAGAGTTCCTGCGGAGTTGCGTAGATGAACTCAAAAAGGAGATGAAGAAGGAGCTGTTGGCCCCGATATTACAAGCGATTGAGGGGCTAAAGGAGGAGCAAAAGACCCAGGAACACGAGCTTCGGGTCGTGAAGGCAAAGGCTGCCGAGAATGAGGATGACATACAGGGCCTGGTGGTGAAAACGGAGATCCACGAGGCACAACACAAAAGATGTGTGGAAAGGCTGGAGGTGCTGGAGAACAATGCGAGGAGGAAGAATTTAAGGATTCTTGGTCTTCCCGAAGGTGCAGAAGGGGCGGACGTTGGGGCATATGTGAGCACGATGCTGCATTCGTTAATGGGATCGGAGGCCCCGACGGGTCCGCTGGAGGTGGCGGGAGCCTATCGAGTTATGGCGCGAAGACCGAGGGCTGGAGAAATTCCTCGAGCAATAGTTGTGAGATTTCTCCGATACAAGGACAGAGAGATGGTCCTCAGATGGGCCAAGAAAACTCGGAACAGTAGGTGGGAGAATGCGGTGATCCGCGTGTATCAAGATTGGAGTGCGGAGGTGGCGAGAAGGAGGGCAAGCTTTAATCGGGCCAAGGCGGTGTTGCATAAAAGGAAGGTCAAATTCGGAATGCTGCAACCGGCAAGACTGTGGGTCACACATCTAGGGAAACACCACTATTTCGAAACGGCAGACGAGGCGTGGACATTTATTGTCGAGGAGAAGCTGGAGTGAGCGTGCCAGAAAAAGAACGTTTGGGACAAAAGTGGGGGGGTGAATTTGTGGGATGAAGGGGGGAAAAGGGGGAAGAGAAGACTTCCCAGATTGTTAAACCTGCGACCCTGTAACTTCTCTCTGTTCCCCATGTCGGGGGGGAGGGAGGATGAGGAGCTGTGGGCGCCGGCCATTGGGGGCGGGGCCAAAAGGGGAAGCGCGGGCTTTGTTCCCGCGCTATGGTAATCATGGCGGGAACAGGGAAACAGGAAGGAGGGGGCCTCGCACAGTGTGAGCCGGGGTCACGGGGGAAGCTGAGGTCGGCCAGAGTTTGCTGACTTCTGGGAGCAACATGGGGGGTGCAATTACGCTAGCTTGGGATCTAGCGGGGGGGGGGGGGGGTGGTTAACTGGGTTGCTGCTGCTGGGGAGAAGGGGGAGCTGGTATGGGAGGGGGGGTCGGGGCGGGGGGGGGGGCGCCGCCTGGGGGGGATACAGCTACTTGGGAACCGGGTGAGGAGCTGGATTGAAAAAGGAAATGGCTAGTCGTCAAGGGGGGGGGGGGTAAAGAGCCCCCCAACCCGGTTGATCACGTGGAATGTGAGAGGGCTGAACGGGCCGATTAAGAGGGCACGGGTTCTCGCACACCTAAAGAAACTTAAGGCAGATGTGGTTATGCTTCAGGAGACGCATCTGAAGCTGACAGACCAGGTTAGACTTCGCAAAGGATGGGTGGGGCAGGTGTTTCATTCAGGGCTAGATGCAAAAAACAGGGGGGTGGCCATACTAGTGGGGAAGCGGGTAATGTTTGAGGCAAAGACTATAGTGGCGGATAGTGGGGGCAGATACGTGATGGTGAGTGGCAAACTGCAAGGGGAGGCGGTGGTATTAGTGAACGTGTATGCCCCGAATTGGGATGATGCCAATTTTATGAGGCGTATGTTAGGACGAATCCCGGACCTAGAAGTGGGGAAGTTGGTAATGGGTGGAGACTTTAATACGGTGCTGGACCCAGGGCTGGACAGATCGAGGTCCAGGACCGGAAGGAGGCCGGCTGCAGCTAGGGTGCTTAAGGATTTTATGGTGCAGATGGGAGGAGTAGATCCCTGGAGATTTAGTAGACCTAGGAGTAAGGAGTTTTCGTTTTTCTCCTATGTACATAAAAGTATTTTCACAAATAGATTTTTTTGTTTTGGGAAGGGCACTGATCCCAATGGTGACGGGGACGGAGTACACGGCTATAGCCATCTCGGATCATGCTCCACACTGGGTGGACCTGGAGATAGGGGAAGAAAAACAACAGCTTCCACCCTGGAGAATGGACATGGGATTATTGGCGGATGAGGGGGTGTGTTTAAGGGTGAGGGGGTGTATTGAAAGGTACTTGGAAATTAATGATAATGGGGAGGTACAGGTGGGAGTGGTCTGGGAGGCACTGAAGGCAGTGGTTAGAGGGGAGCTGATATCTATTGGGGCACATAAAGGAAAGCAGGAGGGTAGGGAAAAGGAGCGGTTGTTGAAAGAACTGCTGAGGGTGGACAGACAATACGCGGAGGCACCGGAGGAGGGACTATACAGGGAAAGGCAAAGGCTACATGTAGAATTTGACTTGTTGACTACCGGTAAGGCAGAGGCACAATGGAGGAAGGCACAGGGTGTACAGTACGAATATGGGGAGAAGGCGAGTAGGTTGTTGGCCCACCAACTGAGGAAAAGGGGAGCAGCGAGGGAGATAGGGGGGGGTGAGAGATGAGGAGGGAGAGATGGAGCGGGGAGCAGAGAGAGTGAATGGAGTGTTCAAGGCATTTTATGAAAGATTATATGAAGCGCAGCCCCCGGACGGAAAGGAGAGAATGATGTGCTTTCTGGATCAGCTGGAATTTCCTAAGGTGGAGGAACAGGAGAGAGTGGGGCTGGGAGCACAGATTGAGGCGGAGGAAGTAGTGAAAGGAATTGGAAGCATGCAGGCGGGGAAGGCCCCGGGACCAGACGGATTCCGAGTTGAATTCTATAAGAAATATTTGGACTTGCTGGCCCCGCTACTGATGAGAACCTTTAATGAGGCGAGGGAAAGGGGGCAGCTGCCCCCGACTATGTCAGAGGCAATGATATCGCTCCTCCTAAAGAAGGAAAAAGACCCGCTGCAATGCGGGTCATACAGGCCCATTTCCCTCCTGAATGTGGATGCTAAGATTCTGGCCAAGGTAATGGCAATGAGGATAGAGGATTGTGTCCCGGGGGTGGTCCATGAGGACCAAACTGGGTTTGTGAAGGGGAGACAGCTAAATACAAATATACGGAGGCTGCTCGGGGTAATGATGATGCCCCCACCAGAGGGGGAAGCGGAGATAGTGGTGGCGATGGATGCCGAGAAAGCATTTGATAGAGTGGAGTGGGATTATTTGTGGGAGGTGTTGAGGAGATTTGGCTTTGGGGACGGGTATATCAGGTGGGTACAGTTGCTGTATAGGGCCCCGATGGCGAGCGTGGTCACGAATGGACGGGGGTCTGACTATTTTTGGCTCCATAGAGGGACGAGGCAGGGATGTCCTCTGTCCCCGTTATTGTTTGCACAGGCGATTGAACCCCTGGCCATGGCACTGAGGGGTTCCAGGAAGTGGAGGGGAGTACTTAGGGGGGGAGAAGAACACCGGGTATCTCTGTATGCGGATGATTTGTTGCTATATGTGGCGGACCCGGCGGAGGGGATGCCAGAGATAATGCGGATACTTGGGGAGTTTGGGGATTTTTCAGGGTATAAACTGAACATGGGGAAAAGTGAGCTATTTGTGGTGCATCCGGGGGAGCAGAGCAGAGAGATAGAGGATTTACCGTTGAGGAAGGTAACAAGGGACTTCCGGTACCTGGGGATCCAGATAGCCAAGAATTGGGGTACATTACATAGGCTTAATTTAACACGGTTGGTGGAACAGATGGAGGAGGATTTCAAGAGATGGGACATGGTGTCCCTGTCATTGGCAGGTAGGGTGCAGGCGGTTAAAATGGTGGTCCTCCCGAGATTCCTTTTTGTGTTCCAGTGCCTCCCGGTGGTGATCACGAAGGCTTTTTTCACAAGAATTGAGAAGAGCATTATGAGTTTTGTGTGGGCTGGGAAGACCCCGAGAGTGAGGCGGGGATTCTTGCAGCGTAGCAGGGATAGGGGGGTGCTGGCACTACCGAGCCTAAGTGAGTACTACTGGGCCGCCAATGTTTCAATGGTGTGTAAGTGGATGGGAGAAGGGGAGGGAGCGGCGTGGAAGAGATTGGAGAGGGCGTCCTGCAGGGGGACTAGCCTGCAAGCAATGGTGACGGCGCTGTTGCCGTTCTCACCAAAGAAATACACCACAAGCCCGGTGGTGGTGGCTACATTGAAAATTTGGGGGCAGTGGAGACGGCATAGGGGAGGGATGGGAGCTTCGGTGCGGTCCCCGATAAGAAACAATCATAGGTTCATTCCGGGGAGAATGGATGGGGGATTTGGAGCATGGCAAAGAGCTGGGGTAGTACAATTAAGAGATCTATTTGTAGATGGGACGTTTGCGAGTCTGGGAGCGCTGACGGAGAAATATGGGTTGCCCCAAGGGAATGCATTTCGGTATATGCAATTGAGGGCTTTTGCGAGGCAACAGGTGAGGGAATTCCCGCAGCTCCCGATGCAGGAAGTGCAGGATAGAGTGATCTCAGAGACATGGGTGGGGGACGGTAAGGTGGCGGACATATACAGGGAGATGAGGGACGAGGAGGAGATCATGGTAGATGAGCTGAAAGGGAAATGGGAAGAAGAACTGGGGGAGGAGATTGAGGAGGGGCTGTGGGCTGATGCCCTACGTAGGGTAAACTCATCGTCCTCGTGTGCCAGGCTAAGCCTGATACAATTTAAGAATTTAAGGTGCTACACAGGGCGCATATGACTGGAGCACGGCTTAGTAAATTTTTTGGGGTAGAGGATAGGTGTGCGAGATGCTCGAGAGGCCCAGCGAATCACACCCACATGTTCTGGTCATGCCCGGCACTACAGGGGTTCTGGGTGGGGGTGGCAAAGGTGCTTTCGAAGGTGGTGGGGGTCCGGGTCGAACCAAGCTGGGGGTTGGCTATATTTGGGGTTGCAGAAGAGCCGGGAGTGCAGGAGGCGAGAGTGGCTGACGTGTTGGCCTTTGCATCCCTTGTAGCCCGGCGCAGGATATTGTTAATGTGGAAGGAAGCCAAACCCCCGGGGGTGGAGACCTGGATAAATGATATGGCAGGGTTCATAAAGTTAGAACGGATTAAGTTCGTGTTAAGGGGTTTGGCTCAGGGGTTCACCAGGCGGTGGCAACCGTTCATCGACTACCTCACAGAAAGATAGAGGGAATGGAAAAGAAGTTGATAACAGCAACAACCCAGGGGGGAGGAATCGGACGGACTCTGAGGGATGTTATTGTATATGTATAGGTATTTGGTATATGTAATTGTATATTGGATTGTTGGATTGTATTTTTGGAGAGTATTTATTTTGGACAAGGCAGTTGCCATTTAGTTTTGTTTTTGTTTATATATATATTACTTATTTATTTGTTTAAAACTGGCCACGGTTATTTATATTGCTTTATTGTTGTGTAAAAGAAACACTACGTATTGTTATGTTTGGCCAAAAAACTTGAATAAAATATATTTTTTTTAAAAAAGTAAAAATGAGTAAAAATCACTTATTTACCTTCCGAGGGTCTCAGATGCTCTCTGGTTCTCTCCCTGCAGATTAAAAGTTACAGGCCAGAAGAAAGATAGAGAGCAAAACAGTAGGGAAAACGCACCTTCTCCCACTTTGCACTGAATTACCTCACTGCATCAAATTACCAAGTTCCAAATTCCCACTCTGGATGTGTCTCAATCAGGATGTGTCTCTTTGACCTGCGCAAAGCTTATCATTTCATCTCTTCTTGGTTGGTTGGTCTCTTACATCGCACTAAGCCAGAGCTTCTGCCCTTACTACTCTATTAGGATGGTGTGTGAGTCTGACACACGGGCCACCGTGGCTCCCCCCCCCCCCGGGGTCGGATCCCCCTGCCCCCCCCCCCCGAGGACTTACCTTGCCGGCTTACAAGCCAGGTCCCACCGTAATGGACCATGTGCATTTCACGCCAGCGGGACTGGCCGAAAATGGGCGGCCGCTCGGCCCATCGGGGGCCGGAGAATTGCCGGGGGGAGGGGGGGGGGGCGCTGCCAACGGCCCCCGACCGGCGCGGCTTAATCCCCGCTCCCGTCACCACCTGAGAACTGGCACCGGTGAATTCGGCAGCTGGCGGCGGGGCGGGATTCACGCCGCCCCCCGGCGATTCTCCGACCCGGCGGGGGGTCGGAGAACCCGTCTTTCCAGACGTTGAATTGAGATGGCAGCCCCCTCAGGTGGACATAATAATGGGGCTGCCATTAATTCAATGAAGAAAAGGGGATATTTTTTCCTGGTTAGCAGGCTATTATTTATCCCTGAACCAGCAGCAAGAGAGGCCACAATGGTGTTTTGGGGTTATTATTGTGATGTTTTTGGGGTTTAGCTGTGTACAACTGGGCTGTGACAAATACTACAATGCAAAAGTTATTAATCGGCTACAAAGTGCTTGGGATAGCCTGAGGATATGAAGGATGCCTTATTAAAGAACAGTATTAATTTCTCACTTCTCCCGGAAAATGTCCTCCAGTATTGCTGCTTGAAGAAGGGTACAACTTTAATTTTACGTAAGGGAGAACTATATCCAACCTTTTGTGTCTTCAGGATTGGGCTGCAGAAGAGTGCTGCCTCAGGATCACGAATAATTTAAAAAAAAATGTTATTTTTATTTTGGGGGCGGCACGGTAGCACAGTGGTTAGCACTGTTCCTTCACAGCGCTAGGGACCCGAGTTCGATTCCCGGCTTGGATCACTGTCCGTGCAGAGTCTGCACGTTCTCCCCGTGTCTGCGTGGGTTTCCTCCGGGTGCTCGGTTTTCCTCCCACAAATCCCGAAAGACATGCTTGCTAGGTGAATTGGACATTCTGAATTCTCCCTCAGTGTACCTGAACAGGCACCATAGTGTGGCAACTATGGGATTTTCAGTGTAACTTCACTGCATTGTTAATGTAAGCCTACTTGTGACGCTAATAAATATTATAGATTATTATTATTTAATTATGCATATCTCGGGTTTTGAACACTAACCGTTTTTAATGTTCCAATTTACCATTTATCCACCGGTGGTGTCATGGTGCTAAGAACAGCCCTTTCTAAGCCTCCACCCCAGGTGGTGAGAAATAAGAAAAACAGGGAGATCAAACGTCCTCTCTCCTGAGCTCAAAGTGTTCAGTGGCAGTTTGGACTCTTCTGATCTAAGCAGGCTTCTTCCAATCAGGGAAGTCAGATCAATCCAAGAACTGCTTTCAGGGAGTAGAATGGTCTCATCCCTGTCCCCAAGTGAAACATATGGCAACAAAGCTCCTTCATTTCTGCATTGCCACAAAAAGAAGACACCAGTTCTCAGCTCCAAGGTGTAATTAATATTTTATATTTTTAAAAAGTACATCAATCATTTTTTAAAAAGTTGTCATTCTCTAAACATGATGTGGCAGAAGACCATTCATTTGAATATTATTCTTGGAAAACAGCTCTTATTTTGATTTGTTTATTTTCATTTTTGTTGATATATCAGTCATTTTGGGGAGAAATGTTAGATCATGTGATTATCAAAGGAAGAAAAAACTTGCATTTATGCCTTTCATGACCTCAGGACGTCTAAAGTAATTCACAACAATTGAAGTACTTTTACACTGTCTCTCTGTTGTGATATAAATACATGCAGAAGCCAATTTGCACACCTAGAAGTCTTACAAACGTCAATGAATATTGATCAGATAATCTATTTCAATTATATCGATTGACGGATAATTATTGGTCAGGCCTCCCTGCACCTCGTCAAAAGGAAAGTGCCACATGACCTTTCCTGTCTATCCGAGAGACAGAAGCAACTTAATTTCTCAGCACCTTCCTCAGGACTGCACTGAAGCTTGTCAACATTCTCATGATGTAGACGAGTCATTGCATCTATGTCTCATTCAGGGTAGGTTAAACATTTGGGGGATATTGCGATTGTCCCTGCTGAAATGTAACAGTTTGCTGGCCTACAAGGTACAGAGAATGAACCAATAGATTACCTAACCTTACCCAAAGTGTTGTCATGGTGCTGATCTGTATGCAAGTTTGATCCTTGGCCTCTGTTGGATGGTGATCGAGATGCAACAGTTGATGATTGTCAGTGAGGAGGAGAAATAAATCAGACAGGGGCCCTTACTCCTGACAATTTTTCAGTGACAGCATCTGAAGGTAGTGATGTGGACATTGGATGAAGCTGAGATCAGTCTTGATTGTGCCTGTCTTCACTATCAAAGAATCCGCTGTGCTTGAGGACCTGTGCTCATGTGGAATCATTACCTACAGGAGAAATCATGAAAAATGGCAGAGCAATCAATAAAATGTGCAGCATTCCACAGATAGGCTCAGACTGTGTTAGATAAAGGCTGCAATTATTCCTTTCATTGAACTGAAACCACGCTGTCTTGGTAACTTCAATAATATTTTCAAGCAAGCTCCTAAAATCAATCGTTATCCCACTGTGTAGAAACTTAAAACTCTCTACCTGTACACCAGGAAAATGTAGACAGCTCTATCACAAATCACTCACCCAGGTCTATCAGCTTCTCCAAGCTTCCACCTTCTTATTGGTCTCTATGCTTCTTTTTTCTCTTTCTGAGAGTTGCCTTGGGAAGCATTATTACATGAAAAGTATTATAAAAATGCAAGCTATGCCTGATAAGATACAAAAGATTGTTTATCTATAATTTTTATTGGTTTCATAATTTTCTGTCCAAAATATATGAAGATTGGAGTACATCGCCTTGTAGTTAACGGGTGCATTATGAGAGGTCAAGAAAACAGGGGGTGTCTTAAAAATCTACTTAATTTAATGCTACTGATATACCTCATTAGCCATGATGTTGGCCCTTGATGTTCTCCAGCATGGTCTGAGTTTGTCAAAAATATTAGGCATGATATGCGGCAAGTGTCCTCTCAAATAGGCGACCGCAAATACGTAGGAGGGGAAGATCAGCAGACGTGTGTGAAAGGCTTCATGTCCATCCCACAAAGCACCCTGACTTCGACACATATCATCTTTATTGCCATTGGGTGAAAATCCTGGAGCTCGTGACCTATAAGTGCGAAGGGAGGATTACACCATGTGCACTGCAGTGGTTCAGCAATGAGGCCGGCACCACCTTCCCGAGGTCAATTAGGGTTGGGCAGTAAAGGCTGACATTTGTTGCAATCCCCACCCACATCCTGAAATTGAAGAAAATAAAGGTCTTGTCAAGTTAAAGGGGAGAAATCTTTTTTTCCCCCAAATTATTTTGTTGGATGTGGGTGTCACTGGCAAGGCTGCCATTTGTTGCCCATCCCTAATTGCCCTTGAACTGAGTGACTTGCATTCCAGAGAGCAGTTTAAGAAGCAACCACATTGCTGTGGGCCTGGACTCACAGGCAGGCCAGACTGGGTAAGGATGACAGATTCCCTTTCCGAAAGCACAGTAGGGGACCAGACTACTACATTGTTTTTTTTGTAACAATCGATGATAGATGCATGGGCACCAGTACTTTTTTTTTCAAGAATGTTTTTATTGGGTTTTATACATGGTATATTTACATATGTACACACAGAGAAACTAAAAAGAAATAACAAAAACACTACATAACTAAAAAGCCAAGAGGTGGTAAAATAAAAACAGGGTAAGTGTACATACAGAGAAAATGTAATTATACATGCCGTTAGGGAGTGGGGGGGGCTTTCTCCCCCCTTTTCTGTTTTTAAAAATTAAATACAAAACAAGCAAAACAAAACCGGGTGGGAGGGGCACCTGGGTAGCGCCCCTGATGTCACTTGCATCTCTTGGTCGGTTTTTTTTGGCCATTTGCCTCGGCTTTGTCTCTCTCCCTCTCTCGCTTTAGGTGGTGCTGCTGTCCGCCAGCCAAGCAGGATTCTATGGCGGGCGATGAGGGAGGCAAAGGCAAGGGTGTCCGTTCTCCTCCCCATGAAGAGATCTATGGGCACCATTACTAAGATGAACTTTAAATTCCACAATTATTAATTGGAATTTAAATGACACCAGCTGCTATTGTGGGATTTGAACATACGTCCCCAGAGGTTTGGCCTGGACCTAGTTACATTACCACTACAACATCTTCTCCCCTTTAAAAGCTTCCACTTCGCATTGCAGGGGTGGGAGCAGAAAACTCAGCACAAATTGTCCGCACTCACCAGAGAGGAATTGATTGTGTTAAAGTAATTGAAGCCTTGCTGTGGTTTTTTTTGGAGAAAGGAGTGATGTACATACAACACAGCAAAGGGAGCATGTATCTCAGAAAAAGACAAATTAAAATACAGAGAATGTTTGAAAATGTGTCCTCCTCCAATCAGGAATAGAAACAAGAGTGAGAGTGCAAAGCGTAATGTTACTGAATTTAATATTAATAGACTTTGTAATGATGATAAGCAGAGGGTGAAGCCAATTTCACACTAAGTATAAATGTATTAATTCTGTTGGGCTTGAACTTTCCATCAATAATATTGATTTTGCCAGTTTTCTCACTTTAATGAGAATACTGTTCTGAAGTGCTTTACTTCACTAACTGAATAGATCTCTGTAGAAGCTCATGCAAATGGCCATTATACGTTTTGGCCTTGGAAGGTGGACTACACCACCTTCAACAAACTTGGTCATAAACATCTACCATTAACAAATTTAGTCATAAACATCCCTCACTCATAAGCCTCACTTTCTTTACTTCTCTCCTTACCATGGATGCTCTCTCTCGCTCTCTCTCCCCGACGATGCCGCACTCTCTCCCTGATGTGGTCTCTCCCTCTAACTGCCAAGGCCTCACCCTCTCCCTGATGTGCGCCCCCCCCCCCCCTCCCCCCCCCCCCCCACCCCAATGCCCTCTGATTTTGCCTCTCTCTCCCCCTTGGATGTTCCCTTTCTTTTGCACTCTGATGTTCCCTCTCACTGAGGCTGTCTCTCTCTCTCACTGATGTGTTCTCTCTCTTATGGTTACTTTCTCTCTCTCTCTCTCTCTGTGGTGTTTGCTGTAGCTGTTTCCCTCTCTGTTTCTCTCACTATTCCACCGATGTTACATCTCTCTCTCTCTCTGCTGTTCCCTCTCTCTCTCGCACTGATGTTCTCTCTCACTGATGCTCCCTCTCTCTGTCTCACTGATGTTCCCTCTCTCTCTCACTGATGTTCCCCCTCTCTCACTCATGTTGCCTCTGTCTCACTGATGTTCTCTCTCTCACTGATGTTCCCTCTCTCTCTCACTCATGTTGCCTCTCTCTCTCTCACCCATGTTGCCCCTCTCTTGTAATGATATGCATAATCCATCTTGTATAAAATGATATAAACGACCTCCGACCAGTGGGTGGCAGTGTAAGTCTACCATGTGACTACCTCGAGGAGAGGCAGCCGATGCCATTAGTGTAATGATGCACTCGAGTTCAAAAGGTAGTCCCAGCGCCAACCATTTTAAGTGACCGACTGAAACCTTTTCATGTAACAGATGCGGCAATCGGCATTTGCCACGACAATGTCCAGCGTTTGGTAAGCAATGTTCCAAATGTAAAGGCAAAAACCATTTTGCTAAGCAATGATGTACCAGTAAAAAAGCGGAACAAACAAAATCAGTCCATATGTTTGATAAAGTATGCTTCGGAGACACGTTGTGCCGGATTCTCCGGTCGCTGACACCAAAATCGTGTTTGGCGATAGGCCGGAGAATCCCTGTTTGCGCTGATGGCAGAACAGTCTTACGGAGAAACAGAAGAGCCTTGCTCAAGGTTCAGCAACCTTTTGTATTAGAACCACAAGAAGAAATTGTGAGCACTCCTCAGACAGTTAAAAAAGGCCAGTTCATGATACGGAGACAGAACAAAGACAAATCACACAATGTCAAGGAGAACAACAAGAAACATCATCAGCAACAAATGAACATGAAACGCGGGCACAAGTTCAGCCACTACTCAGAAGATCAACAAGGCAGAGACTGATACCCGAGAGACTGAATTTGTGATGAACTGTAAATAGTTAAATATCATAAAGAATTATGCTTATATTGTAATGTATAAACAAAGTCATGAACGTAAATGGTTACTTTTCCAAAGGAAAGGGGATGTAATGATATGCATAAGCTATCTTGTATCTAATTATGTAAATGACCTCCGACCAGTAGGTGGCAATGTAAGTACCATGTGACTTTGTATTTCGAGTTGGGAGTTGGTCGTGTTCATAGCTAGTCATACTTGCAGTAGCTCTAGGATAATTTATCAGTATTAGTAGTTTGTAATATATTTAGTGTAGTTATCTTTGCCACGCATTTGTTTTATAATAAAATACTTTAACTCGTCAAGAACTAGATGTTCCTCTGTGCACCATTCACATCGGCAAGGGTGAAGAACATAACATCATACTCACTGATGTTCCCTCTCTCTCTTACTGATGTTCCCTCTCGGGTCGCACTGTGGCACAGTGGTCAGCACTGCTGCCTCATGGCCCCGGGTCACTGTCCGTGCGCAGTTTTGTATATTCGTATGTTCTCCCCATGTCTGCTTGGGTCTCACCCCTTCAACCCAATAGAGTTGCAGGGTAGGTGGATTGGCCACACTAAATCGGCCCTTAATTGGGAAAAGAAGATTGGGTACTCCAGATTAAAAACAAAATTAAATCTCTTGCTCACTGATTTTTTTCTCCCTCTCTCTCTCTCTCTGATGTTCCTTCGCTCTCTCTCTCTCACTGGTCCTTCCCTTTCTCTCTCTCTCTCCCAGATGTTTGCTCTTGCTGTCTCAGTGATGTTCCCCCTCTCATGCTGATGTTTCCTCTCTCTTGTGCTGATGTTACCCCTCTCTCGTGCTGACATTCCCTCTCTCTCTCCCTCACTGATGTTCTCTCTCCCTCTCTCACTGATGATCTCGCTCTCTCACTGATGTTCTCTCTCTCGTTCTCTCGCTGGTTTTCTCTCCGTTTCTCTCTCACTGGGATTCCTTCTCTCTTTCACTGATATTCGCGATCTCAATTATGTGTGCTCTCTTCTCTCTCTCTTCGCTCTCTCTCTCTTCTCTCTTTTCTCTCACTGATCTCTCTCCTCTCTCTCACTGATCTCTCACTCACTCTCTCTTTCCTCTCTTCCTCTCTCTCTCTCGTGACATTATAGAAATGTACAGCATGTGAAGAGTTAATGTCAGGTTACAATTAGCTACTAGATGGAACTAGGGACAGTACTATAAAAGGCACTGACTTTTCGGGGAGATAGTGGAGTAGAGGAGAGGCGACTGGAGTGAAGTGCATAGTAAAGCTAGAGAGGATAAAATATAGTTCCAGTTAGAGTATAGAGATAGTGTTAGTGAGTGAATTTAATATAATGTATTTGTTTACTATAGAAATAAGTGCCAAACTTTAATTTAAGTAGTGTAAATAAATTTAGCTTTGTTGATGAACTTAGTTTCAAGTGTCTTGTGAACACTACCCTTTCCATTCTGAGGACAATCTCACAAAGATCATCACATGCTACCAGGAGTAGAAATTTAAAAGTACCACATCACATGATACCAGGAAGTGCATTCCTAGATAGTAAACAGTAAGAATAGAGAGAAAAATTAACTTACAAGAAGAAAGAAAAAAATCATCGTACCGCTACACGAATCTCAGCATCATCAAGAATATACCGAGGAACATGGAAGGTCTGAAGAAACCAGATCACTTCAAAATGTCCAGTAAACTTAGCTTGAACTGGAAAAACGTCAAACAACAATTTGAAGTTTTTCCATCAACCTCTGCCCTAGAATCAGCTCCTGATCACAGAAAAATTTCACTCCTCCTTAATCTGGCAGATTCGCAGGTGTTTAAAACTGTTCAATTCTTTTGAATTCATGGACAGTGAGGACAAAAAGAAATATGAACGGATATTCGAAAAATTTGATAATCATTGCAAAAACCAAATCAATGAGACATACGAACAATATGTCATGTGAGAGTACCTTTAAGAAATGGGTGTTTAAGAAATGTACCTTTAAGAAATGGGTGTTCATCAGTGATGTCAGAGTGTGGGTGGAGCTGGGCTGTCTGTTAGCTTTTTACTTTTGGTTTCGGCTGTTTGCTGCAGGGATTGTTTTAGTTTCGCTTTCAGTGTTGGAGCTGAAGTCAGACAAAGCAGCTGTACTGTTCTCTCTGCCATGAAAAGACTATCTCTTGATCATTTGGTGGATTCAGAATTATAAATGTTCTGAGTAGTGACTTTAACCTGATGTGCTTCTGTTAAAGGTTATGTTTTTTGTAAGTCTTCTGGATGTTAAAAGGACAACATAAGCATTACTTAGTGTTGTATTCTTTGGGGGTTGTATTTGAATTGATGGTTGCTAAGATGTTCACTGTATGTTTTAAAAAGATTAACTCGAGTTCATAGAATAAACATTGTTTTGCTTTAAAAAATACTTTTCCATTTCTGCTGTACCACACCTGTAGAGTGGGCCGTGTGCTCCCCATACCACAATCTATTAAAAGTTGTGGGTCAGGTGAACTCCATGATACACTTTGGGGTTCTCTAAACCCTGGCCCATAACAAATATATGTTTATAAAAAGACTGCAGCACAAAGGAGAATCATTTGACTCATTTGTCACTGATTTAAGACTCCGAGCACAATCCTGCAATTTTTCCTCTGTTACAGATTCAGTGTTGCGTGAACAGATTGTATTTGACATTTTTGATGAGCAAATGCGAGAACGATTATTAAGACAACCAAATTTAATGTTAGAGGAAGCCATAAACCTGTGTAAAGCCAGTGAGCAAGCCACTAAACGAGTTTGCTGATTTCCGATCAAAAGAAAAAGACGCAAATTCTGGCAACGTGGTCGGCACCATTGCCTCTATAGGACCATAAGACATGGGAGCAGAATTAGGCCACACGGCCCATTGAGTCTGTTCCGCCATTCAATCATGGCTGATATTTTTCTCATCCCCATTCTCCTGTCTTCTCCCCATAACCTCTGATCCCCTTATTAATCAAGAACCTATCTATATCTTAAAGACACTCAGTGATTTGGCCTCCACAGCCTTCTGCAGCAAAGAGTTCCACAGATTCTCCACCCTCTAGCTGAAGAAATTCCTCCTCATCTCTGTTTTAAAGGATCGTCCCTTTAGTCTGAGATGGTGTCCTCTGGTTCTAGTTTTTCCTACAAGTGGAAACATCCTCTCCATGTCCACTCTATGCAGGCCTTGCAGTATCCTGTAAGTTTCAATAAAATCCCCCCTCATCCTTCTAAACTCCCAACGAGTATAGACCCAGAGTCCTCAACCGTCCCCCATGTGACAAGCTCTTTATTCCAGGGGTCATTCTTGTGAACCACTCCTGGACCCTTTCCAAGGCCAGCACATCCTTCCTTAGATAAAACTGCTCACAGTGCTCTCAATGGGGTCTGGGCAGAGCCTTATATAGCCTCAGAAATACATCCCCTGTCTTGTATTCAAGCCCTCTCGACATGAATGCTGACATTGCATTTGCCTTCCTAAGTGATGACGGAACCTGCTCATTAACCTTTAGAGAATCGTGAACAAGGACTCCCAAGTCCCTTTATGCTTCTGATTTCCTAAGCATTTCCCCATTTAGAAAATAGTCTATGCCTCCATTTCTCCTTCCAAAGTGCATAACCTTCCACATTGTATTCCATCTGCCACTTCTTTGCTCACTCTCCTAGCCTGTCCAAGTCTTTCTGCAGCCCACCTGCTTCCTCAATACTACGTGTCCCTTTACAGATCTTTATATCATCTGCAAAGGTAGCACAAGTGACTTCAGTTCCTTCTTCCAGATCATTAATGTATATTGTGAAAAGTTGAGGCCCCAGCTCCGACCCCTGAGGTACACCATTAGTCACTGGCTGCCATCCTGAAAACGACCCCTTTATCCTCACTCTCTGAGTTCTGCCAGTCAGCCAATCCTCTATCCATGCCAGGATCCTGCCCTTAACACCATGGGCTCTTAACGTATTTAACAGTCTTCTATGCGGCACCTTGTTAAAGACCTTCTGGAAATCTAAATAAATCACGTCCACTGGTTCTCCTTTACCTAACTTCCTTGTTACTTCCTCAAAGAACTCTTAACAGATTTGTCAGACATGACCTCCCCTTGGCGAAGCCGTGCTGATTTAGTCCTATTTTATCATGTACTTCCAAGTGCTCTGTAATTTCATCTTTAATAATGGACTCTAAAATCTTACCAATGACCAAAGTCAGGCTAACCGGCCTATAATTTCCCGTCTTCTGCCCCCCTCCCTTCTTAAACAATGGTGTTACATTAGCCACTTTCCAGTCCTCTGGGAACCTTCCTGCCGCCAGTGATTCCTGAAAGATCACCACCAATGCCTCCACAATCTCCTCAGCTATCTCTTTTAGAATCCTGGTGTTTAGTCCATCCGGTCCAGGTGATTTATCCACCCTCAGAACTTTCAGGTTCCCCAGAAACTTCTCCTGAATGACGGTCACTGCACGCACCTCTGCTCTCTGATTCTCCTGGCGCTCTGGCATCCCACTGGTGTCTTCCACCGTGAAGACTGATGCAAAGTAACTATTCCGTTCCTCTGTCATTTCTTTGTTTCATATTATTACTTCTCCAGCCACATTTTCCAGTGATCCAATGTCTATTTTTGCCTCTCTATTACCTTTTATATATTGAAAAAATATTTATATTACTAGCTAGCTTGCACCCATATTTCATCTTCTACCCCTTATTGCTTTTTTAGTTGAACTCTGCTTGCTTTTAAAGGCTCTCGCTTCCCACTAATCCTCGCCACTTTGTATGCTTTTTCTTTTTCTTTTATGCTGTCCTTGACATTCCTTGTCAACCATGGATGCCTTGTCCTCCCCTTGGCATGTTTCCTCATGCGTGGGATGAATTTCTGTTGTGCCTCCTGAATAACCCCCCAAAACTCCTGCCATTGCTGTTCTACTGTCTTCCATGCTCGGCTCCTTTTCCACTCAACTCTGGCCAGCTCCTCCCTCATGTCTTCGTAGTTACCCTTATTTAATTGTAATACCGTTACATCTGATTGCCGCTTCTCCCTCTCAAACTGCAGGGTAAATTCTATATTGTGGTCACTGCTCCCTATGGGTTCCTTCGCCTTCAGTTCCCTAATCGAGTCTGCCTCAGTACACATCACCAAATTCAGAATTGCCTTTCCCTAGTAGGCTCTGTCACAAGCTGCTCCAAAAAAACATCTCGTAGACATTCCAAAAATTCCTTTTCTTGGGATCCACTACCAACCTGATTTTCCCAGTCCACCTGCATATTGAAGTCCCCCATGATTATTGTAACATTGTATTTTTTATATGCCTTTTCTATCTCCTGATTTAGTTTTTTGCCCCACATCCTGACTACTAATAGGGGACCTGTACATAACTCCTATCAGGGTCTTTTTACCTTTTCCGTTCCTCAACTCTACCCACAGAGATTCCTGATCCTATATCGCTCCTTGCTATCGATTTGACTTCATTCCTTACTAACAATGCAATCCCTTTGCCCATCTGTCTGTCTTTTCGAAGGGACACATATCCTTGGATATTTAGACCCCAGACCTGACACCCTTGCAGCCACGTCTCTGTGATGTCCACAACATCGTACCGGCCAATTTCAATGTGTGCAACAAGCTTATTTTCCTTGTTCCTATACTGCGCGCATTTAGGTACAACACCCTCAGTCCTGCATTGACCACCTCCCTTCTCACAATTGTCACCTTTTTTGCTCTGCCAAGGGGGGGCAGTTCTGAAAACAGCGTGCCACACATGGTGGCCATTTTGAATGTGATGTCAGCAGCGTCATGCTGTGCACACACTGGTCATGGCCGCAGTAGAAAAAATTGTCCGCCATTCAAACTTAATGATTTTTCCGCACAATGCCGATTTAATACAGCGGTACTGCAAAACAACTTTAAAAAGTTGTTTCAACCAAATAAAAATATTCACAGCAATAAAAGAAGGCGGATGAAGAAAACATTTTAAGTCACAAAGTGATTCCGCTAAGCTTCCTTCACAGGATACCTCATTAATTGAAGCGATAATGAAAGTTAATGCTATGAAAACTGCTGATAAGCAAAATGTGCAACTCTCCAATGTGAATAAGGACTGGACTGTCATGCTTAATGTCAATGATTCAGATATGCAGTTCAAATTGGACACAGGCACACGCGCTAATCTGATAACGGAATCAGATTTGAAAAAGATAGACAGCCTTCCAAAACTTAAAAAAAACGACTTGTAGATCAACTAACTACAATGGCAACGAGATAACTACTAAAGGATCATGCTGCCTAATGGTGAAGCACTGTGACATTAGGATACCACTTTACTTTGAGATTGTGGATGCCACAAAGTCTTTGCTTATTGGAGTGAATGCATGTATCCAGTTAAAGTTAGTTCACAGAATACACACAGCCAAATCATTAAGCGGTTCACTAAATGATAAGACTGAAACCATTTTGAACAATTTCAAGCATGTTTTTAATGGCATGGAAACATTACCATTTATGAATAGCATCAAGTTAAACGATAATGGTAAACCTGTCATTCATGCACCCAGAGGAGTGCCAGTGCCACTGAGAGACCGTCTCAAGAACGTACTAGACAAGATGCAGCAAAGTGACATTATTTCAAAAGTGACTGAGCCGACGGACTGGGTAAGCTCTGTGGTGTGTGTGAGAAAGCTGAACAGGGATTTAAGAATCTATAGATCCCAAAGATTTGAATGATAATACCAAGAGGGAACACTGATCCCATTCCCAAGAGAGAGAATAACTGCAGAAATGGCACATGCCAAGTTTTTTACCAAGCTAGATGCTTCCAAGGGATTTTGGCAACTGCGCCTTGATAGTAAGAGCAAAAGACTGTGTACTTTTAACACTCCCTTTGGACGATATTGCTTTAATCGACTGCCCTTCGGCATCATTTCAGCTTCCGAAATTTGTCATCGTGCAATGGAAACCATTAGAAAAGAAATGCCAGGTGTAAGTGCATATGTTGACGATGTAATAATATGGTCCAACACACAGGAAGAGCACTGTGCGAGACTACTAAAAGTCCTCAATAGGATAGATTCCTATGGACTCAAGTTGAACAAGGAGAAATGCCAATTTGGCATCCAGAAACTCAACTTTCTGCGGGATGTAATATCGAAAGACGGGGTACAGCCTGATCAATCCAAAATTCAAGCTGTTGGTCAGATGCAAACACCAAAGGACAAGAAAGCAATACTAAGAATATTAGGCATTGTCACCCTCATGGAAAATTCATTCCAAATCTATCAAGCAGATCGACTGCATTAAGAAACTTAATCAAGAAAAAGGTAGAATTTATATGGACTCCACAGCATGAAGCTGAATGGAAAAGATTTGAAGTCATCTTTGATGACCGCACTGGTTCTAGCATTTTCTGACTCAACAAGAGAAACCAAAATATTGACTGATGCCAGCCAAAATGGCATTGGAGCAGTTCTATTACAAAGGGCAGACGTTAACTCATGGCAACCAGTTGCATATGCATCTCACTCTATGACCCAGACTGAGTAGAGATATGCTCAAATTGAAAAAGAATGCTTAGGTCTGCTGACGGACATTAGCAAATTTCATTACTACGTGGATGGCCTCCCACACTTCATTGTGGAGACGGATCATCAACCGCTGGTGAACATCATCAAGAAAGATTTAAATGACGTCGCCGAGACTGCAGCGTATGCTGATGAAGCTGCATCGGTATGATTTTGAATTAGTCTACACGCCAGTTAGTCCTTGCTGATGCACTATCCAGAGCCACGGTGTACAATGACGAACAAGCAGTTGAGGTTCTGCTCAATGTTGAAGGGTAAGCACACTTTATTGCTGACATGCTACCTGTAACAGATGCCAAGTTAAAGTTGATCAAAGATGAAACTGACAAAGACACTACTCTTCAGAAAGTGATCCAAAACCTATGTGACGGATGGCCTAAAGGCAGGTGTAACAATGACCTAACAGTCATCAATGGATTTCTGTGAAAAGGGGACCTAACGTGATTCCTTCCTGCCTGAGACAGAACATTTTAGAACAAATACATGAAGGACATCAGGGAATCGAGAAGTGTAGACGCAGAGCAAGACAATCAGTACACTGGCCCGGGATAAATGCAGATGTAGACAACTACGTACAGGAATGGCGTGTGTGTCAAATACATCAACCGGCACAGTGTAAACAAACCTTGGTGCAAAGTGAACTCATCACGCAACCATAGGCAAAGGCCGCTATGGACTTATTTTACTTCAGAGGACATGATTACTTAATCATAATAGATTATAATTCCAATTTTCCTGAGGTCATTACGCTATCAGACTCGACTGCGCACTCAGTCGTGAGAGCAACAAAGTCAGTATTCGCTAGACATGGAATACCGATAACAGTTGTTATGGGTAATGGACCATGCTTTGGTAGCTTGGAATTGTTGAAATTTGCTGACGCATACAACTTTAAACACGTTACCTTGAGTCCATTGTATCCACAAGCAAATGGAAAAGCTGAAAAGGGAGTTGGAATCGTGAAACAGTTATTTAAGTAAGCATGGGATGATAAGGAAGACTTTTCACTAGCACTGTGAATTACAGGGCTACACCTTTATCATCAGGCTTCTCGCTAGCACAATTGCTGATGGGAAAAAAACTACATGCAACATTACCGGCATTAATAGTTCAGAACATGGATGACCATGCAGTGCATACAAGAATGCAACAATTAAAATACAAGCAACAGCCATATTACACCAAAAATGCAAAGCCATTACCGCCTCTAATTGAAGGTAATTATGTCAGAATTCGCAATCCTGATGGTGGATGGATGGACATAGCTAAGGGACTGAATGAAGTAGCACCTATATCATTTGTGGTAAGGACTGCATCTGGACAAATTTTTCACAGGAGCAGAGGAGCATTATGAAAAGTGGAACAACCAGTGCAATTTCCAGAACCAATCACAACAAGTCAAGAACAGAGATTTACTATCATTGACTTTCCTAAAGCTTTGTTGCCAAATGTAAAAGACAATTCCAATGACAATGCTATGCCATTGAGAAGGTCCAGAAGGCATAGAAAACCACCAAATTGATTAAATTTGTAAATATTTCACAAATATACCTCTGTAATTGTAAACATGATGTGTGCAAACTTTGCATAGGAAATGTATGGATATTCAACACCTTGGGTGGGATTCTCTGATCCTGGGGCTAAGTGTTGACGCTATCGTAAACGCCGGAGTGTTTTATGCCAGCGTCAACAGGCCCCTAGGAGCAGCGATCCTGCGCTGCACAGGGGGCCAGCAAGGCACTGGAGAGCCTCACGCTGCTCCATCTGCCGAAACGGGTATCAGAATGGGCGCCGTGGGTCTGCGCATGCGCGCTACGGCCAGTGCGAGTTTGCATGGGTTGCCTTCTCCACGCCAGCTCCGACGCAACATGGCGGAGAGCTACAGGGGCCCGGCGCAGTCGAACATAGGCCCCCACCAGGATAAGCCTGCTCGCCGATCAGTAGGCCCTGATCGCAGGCCAGGCCACCGTGGAGGCCCCCCCCCACCCCGGGTCGGGTCAACCCTCCCCCCCCCCCCCCCCCCCACGAGGCCGCCTCCCGCAACATGAACGCCGAGGTCTCGCCGGGTAGGACCACACGAGATCGATGACGGCCTAACCTGGCGGGCACTCGGCACATCGCGCGCGGAGAATTGCTGAGGGGGCCGCATAGAGCGACCCCCGACTGGCGGCGGGCCAACTGCGCCGGCGCCAATGGCGCCAATTCTCTGTTCACCGGAGAATCGGCGGACCAGCGTCAGGGTGGGGTCATGCGAATCCGCCCCCCCCCCCCCATCCCCCAGTGATTCTCCGACCTGGCGCGGGGTCAGAGATTCCCGCCCCTTGTATGTAAAAAATGTCAGGAAAGATTCAAAAACTTTTCTCAAAGAAAGGGGGATGTGACATTATAGAAATGTACAGCATGTGAAGAGTTAATGTCATGTTTCAATTAGCCACTAGATGGAGCTATAGACAGTACAATAAAAGGCACTGACTTTTCGGGGAGATCGTGGAGTAGAGGAGAGGAGACTGGAGTGAAGTGCATAGTAGAGCTAGAGAGGATAGAATATAATTCCAGTTAGAGTTCAGATATAGTGTTAGCCAGTGTAGTTTAATATAATCTATTTGTTTACTATAGAAATAAGTGTTGGACTTTAATTTAAGTAGTGTAAATAAATTCAGCTTTGTTGATGAACCTAGCTTCGAGTGCCTTTGCAAACACTCTGCTTTCTATCCTGATGCCAACCTCACAAAGATCACCATATCTCTCTTCCTCTCTCTCTCTCCCTCTTTCCCTCCCAATCTCTCCCTCTTTCCCTCTCTCCTTCCCTGTCTCACCTCTCTCAGAGATGTTTCCTCTCTCATTTATGTTTTCCCTCTCACACTGATATTTACCCCTTTCTCTCACTAATGTTTCCCCTCTCTCTCACTGATGTTTTCCCCTTTCTTTCATTGTTGTTATGGGCCAGGGTTTAGAGAACCCCAAAGTGTATCATGGAGTTCACCTGACCCACAACTTTTAATAGATTGTGGTATGGGGAGCACACGGCCCACTCTACAGGTGTGGTACAGCAGAAATGGAAAAGTATTTTTTAAAGCAAAACAATGTTTATTCCATGAACTCAAGTTAACCTTTTTAAAACATACAGTGAACATCTTAGCAACCATTAATTTAAATACAACCCCCAAAGAATACAACACTAAGTAATCCTTTAAGCTTTCCTTTAAACATCCATAAGACTTAAAACACCTTTTACCAGAAGCACATCAGGTTACAGTCACTACTGTTATTAGTTTTAAATCACCAGGATCGATTTACAGTCTTTAGATTACAGAGAGAGACTCTAATACACCTTCTGGCGGTGACTGCAGCTATCTAGCTCTGAAAACGAAACTAATACACGACCTGCAGCAAATAGCCTAAAACAAAAGTAAAAAGCTGACAGACAGCCCAGCTCCACCCACTCTCTGACATCACTGCAGTAATAAACACCCATTTCTTAAAGGTACTCTCACTACAGATATTTATATGCATACCCATTTATAAACACCCGTTTCTTAAAGGTATTCTCACATGACACCACCCCCCAAGAAAAAAAACCACATCAACTTCAAGATGGTTTCATTTTCCACCTTTTCACCATCCTTTATGAAATGCACACAGTAAATATAATTTAGCGTTTCAAAAAACAACACATGCAAAAAGGTATAATGATATAGTACAATTTTTTTAGGTTCTTCTTCCTCCAAATGACAGTCTCTTTGAACAAGAAGGTCTCTGCACGATCCGCCCATTTCTCTACGCCTCTGCATTTCTCTTTAAAGTCAGATACTTTAATTCAATCTGATCACAGAGTCCCTTGCAATTCTCCAACACAGGAGCATTGGTTGTCACAGCTTTCAGGCAGTCAAATGCATGTTGAAACTCCGCTGTCCACTGAAATTTTCGATGTTTCTTCAGCAAGTCCATCAGTGGAGCAATCACGCTACAAAGCTTTTGCACAAATGTTCGATCAAATCGACTCATGCCAAGAAATCGCATTATTTCCCTTTGTCTCGAGGGTATTGAAAACTCCTCAATAACTGTTGGTTTCACATCCCGTGTGACCATTCAACCCTGTGCAATTGTATGGCCAAGGAAAGTGACTTGGGATTTTCTAAATTAACTTTTGGCAAGGTTTATCACCAAACCGTGGGTAGCACGGTAGCATTGTGGATAGCTTCACAGCTCCAGGGTCCCAGGTTCGATTCCGGCTTGGGTCACTGTCTGTGCGGAGTCTGCACATCCTCCCCGTGTGTGCATGGGTTTCCTCCGGGTGCTCCGGTTTCCTCCCACTGTCCAAAGATGTGCAGGTTAGGTGGATTGGCCATGATAAATTGCCCTTAATGTCCAAAATTGCCCTTAGTGTTGGTGGGGTTACTGGGTTATGGGGATAGGGTGGAGGTTTGACCTTGGGTAGGGTGCTCTTTCCAAGAGCCGGTGCAGACTCGATGGGCTGAATGGCCTCCTTCTGCACTGTAAATTCTATGATAATCTATGAAACCCGTCTCCTGAAGTCGATCAAATAATTCCATCAGATGTTTTTAATGTTCTTTCCATGTCTGGCTGAAAATTACCAGATCGTCGATGTACAATTGGGTAATCCTGAAACAACTTTGTTCGTGAACCGTTGCAATGTGGCTGGGGAATTTTTCATGCCAAATGGCATAACTTTGAATTGGTATATACCATCTGGAGTCACAAAAGCTGAAATCTCTTTCGCTCTTTCGGAGAAAGGTACCTACCAGTAACCTTTAAGTAAATCCAGTTTCGAAATAAAAGCTGATCGTCCCACTTTCTCAATGAAATCCTCCAAATGTGGGATAGGATAAGAGTCCGTTCTTGTAACTGCATTAACCTTTCTATAGTCCACCACAACCACTGGGTACCGTCTGATTTAGGTACCATCACTATGGGTGAGCTTCATTGGCTGAAACCCACTTCAATTATGCCATTTTTAAGCATACTCTCAATCTCTTTGTTGACCTGTGCCAATTTTAAAGGGTTAAGTCTGTATGGATGTTGTTTGATTGGGACAGCATTTCCCACATCGACATCATGTATAGCCATTGTAATACTTCCCAATTTATCTCTACAAACTTGCCCTCGTGATATCAATAACTCTTTCAGGTCAGTCCGTTTTTCCTCTGGAAGGTAACTCAGCAATTTATCTAAATTTTTAAGAACATGCTCATTTTCCAATTTAATTTGAGGTATGTCAAATTCACAGTCATCTGGTTTGGTTCGTCACTTTGAGTTAGAATCATTAAAACCTCCTCCTTTTCTTCTTCCCTTTCAAAGTACCTTTTAAGCATATTCACATGACACACTCGGTGAGTCTTTCTTCTATCTGGTGTTTGTACCACATAATTCACCTCACTTAATTGCCTTTCAATCTGATAAAGTCCACAAAACCTTGCTTTTAAAGGCTCACCTACCACTGGTAACAACACTAAAACTTTATCTCCATTGGCAAAACTACGAACTTTGGATTTCTTGTCCGCTACCCGTTCCATCACAGCCTAGCCAATTCACCTGCTCTATTTAATCATTCCCTAAAATTTGACACGTAATCCAATAATATAATTTCCGAATTCTCACTCCCCAATTTTTCCTTAATCAATTTAAGTGGTCCTCTTACCTCATGCCAAAAAATTAGTTCAAAAGGACTAAATTTGGTTGACTCATTAGGTGCATCCCTAATTGCAAACAGTACGAATGGAATTCCTTTATCCCAATCCTCTGGATAATCTTGACAATAAGCCCTCAACATTGTTTTTAATGTCTGATGCCACCTTTCTAATGCTCCCTGCGCTTCTGGATGGTACACAGTTGATTTAAATTGTTTTATTCCTCAGCTGTCCATAACTTCTTTGAATAACCTTGAGGTAAAATTCAATCCTTGATCTGATTGTATTTCTGTGGTAGTCCATATCTAGTAAAGAATTTAAGTAACTCCTCCACAATCTTTTTAGCTGCAATATTACGTACTGGAATGGCCTCTGGAAACCTAGTGGACACATCCATTATAGTCAAAAGATATTGATTCCCACTTTTCATTTTAGGAAGCGGTCCGATGCAATCAATTAGGACCCTTGTAAAAGGTTCCTCAAATGTTGGAATAAGTATTAAGGGCGCTAGTTTTATCACTCCTTGAGGTTTCCCTGTCACTTGACATGTGTGACATGATTGACAAAACTTAACAACATCTTTATGTAGTCCAGGCCAATAAAAATGTTTCTGGATTTTAGCTTGAGTTTTCCGTACTCCCAAATGACCTCCCACTGATACCTCATGTGTAACTCACAACACCTCCTTTCTATACCCTACCGGCAATACTACTTGATGAACTTCTGCCCACTTTTCATCCGCCTGCATATGTAAAGATCTCCATTTTCTCATCAAGACATCACTTTTACGGTAATAACACTCTGGTATACACTCAGATTTCTCTTCAGTGTATGCTTTCTGATACATCCATTTTATTTCTACATCTTTCTGTTGTAGCTCCGCCAATTTTCCTGAACTAAAAATATCCACCTCATCCTCCACCTGTTCTTGTTCTTTTTCAACCATCTGATCAAAAATCGTTTCTGACAATTGCACTTCAATGCCATCTTCACTCTTTGATTTCTCCTCTTGTCACTGCACAATCTGGAAAAATCCCAGGATATTCGTCCTTCAACACTTCAGTTGTCTGATTTTCCACTGGCTTACCAACCACAGTAGGCATCACTGCCACCTGCGATCCAGTTCTATCATTACCCAAGATAAACTGTATTCCTGGACAAGATAGTTTCTCTATTACTCCGACTACCACTTCACCACTCTTCACTGGACTTTCCAACCTTAACTTATACAATTGAACACGACTCCTCTCACCCTGAATTTCACATATTACCACCTTTTCCGGCCGCATTCTTCCCAAACAACATAACTCCTCATCTCTTACCATTAAAGATTGACTAGCTCCTGTATCTCTTAAAATTGTGACTTCTTTACCTGCTCCTACTGATACACATGAGTAAACTTTACCCACACAAGTAAATTCTTTGAAGAGATCTGGCACCTTCTTATCAATCTTCTCTTGATCAGGCTGTACAATCTTTTCCACCTCCTTTGCTTCACTTGGGCTTTCCTTTACCACTTTAACAACCCTACTGTCTTATCCTGTTTTACCACATCAGCCTTCCCAGTGCTTTTCTACAACCACCAACACTGTGACTTTACATGGCCTAGTTTATTACAATGAAAACATTTGAAATTTTTCATTTCTTTTCCACCCTCCTGGATTTCTTTTTTAATCTGAGGTACACTCTCCTTATTATCTACCATCAGATCACCTTTCCCTTTACCACTTGAGTATTTCTCATGTCCCCAGTTTCTATTCCTCACAGGCTGAAACTTATGTCGGAAACCAAGCTTTGATTTATGAACTAATTCATAATCATCTGCCAATGTGCTGCTAATCTCGCAGTTTTAACCCTCTGCTCTTCCACATGAGTTCTCACTACATCAGGAATTGAATTTTTAAACTCCTTCAAAAATATAATTTCTCTGAGAGCTTCATACGTTTGGTCTATTTTCAAAACCCTTATCCACCTATCAAAATTACTGTGATTGAGCCTTTCAAACTCCATGTATGTTTGACCAAATTCTTTCCTTAAATTTCTAAACCTTTGTCTGTAAACTTCAGGCGCTACTTCATCTGCACCTAAGATGGATTTTTGCACCCCCTCATACGTCCCAGATACCTCCTCCGGTTGTGATGCAAACACTTCACTAGCCCTACCTACCAGCTTTGTTTGTATCAGTAATACCCACATGTCCTGTGGCCATTTCATTTGTTTGGCGACATTCTCAAATGAAATGAAAAATGCTTCTACCTTCTTCTCATCATACCTTGGCAATGCTTGGACATATTTAAGTAGGTCCCCACCAAGCCTTCGACTTTGGCGCTCTTTCTCACTATCCTCATCACTAACTGTATGTTTCCCTTAACGTCTGCCAATTTTAACTGACTGTCATGTTTCATGGCCATTTTCTGAAGTTCAAACTCTCTCTCTTTATCTTTTTCCCTGATCTGTACCTCCCTTTCTCTTTCTTTTTGTTCTGCTAGGGCTATTCTTTCTGTTTTCTTTTCTTCTCTCTCTTTTTCCTCTCTCTTTCTCTTTCTTTTTCCTCTCTCTCTCTTTCATATTCAAGCTGCTTTAATTCTTTCTCATGTTCCATTTGTTTAATTTGTAACTGCATTTTTGCCATTTCCAATTAGTTAAACTGTATCTCAGGCAACTTCAAATGCTTAGCCACCGCCATAATTACCTCATCTTTTCGCATTTTGTCAGGTAATGTTAACTGCAATGTTTTTGCCAAATCTAACAGTCTGCTTTTAGTCTCTGTCCATAAGGTACTGCGTGTGACCGTCTCCACGCCCACAAACTTCAGAGCCACTGAAAGAGCCATTGTCCACAACACACTCCCTACCTAAACTAAAATACCATACCTGAAAGCAACCACAATATGCTCACCCCTCACTATCTTTAAGTTCACTAAGCCAATCCAATAGATAGACTTTTATCCCGGATGAGCCCCCAATTTGTTATGGGCCAGGGTTTAGAGAACCCCAAAGTGTATCATGGAGTTCACCTGACCCACAACTTTTGATAGATTGTAGTTATGGGAGCATACGGCCCACTCTACAGGTGTGGTAGAGCAGAAATGGAAAAGTATTTTTTAAAGCAAAATAATGTTTATTCTATGAACTCAAATTAACCTTTTTAAAACATACATCTTAGCAACCATTAATTCCAATACAACCCCCAAAGAATACAGCACTAAGTAATCCTTTAAGCTGTTTTTTTAACATCCATACCACTTAAAACACCTTTTACCAGAAGCCCATCAGGTTAAAGTCACTACTGTTATTAGTTTTAAATCACCAGGATCGATTTACAGTCTTTAGATTACAGAGAGAGATTCATACACCTTCTGGCTGTGACTGCAGCTATTCAGCTCTGAAAATGAAACTTTAACACACCCTGCAGCCTGCTCAAAAATGAAAGTAAAATGCTGACAGACAGCCCAGCTCCACCCACTCTCTGACATCACTACAGTAGGAAACACCCATTTCCTAAAGGTACTCTCACTACAGATATTTATATACACACCCATTTACAAACACCCATTTCCTAAAGGTACTCTCACTACAGATATTTATATACACACCCATTTACAAACAACCATTTCTTAAAGGTACTCTCACATGACAGTTCGCTCACCACCTGCTGCAGTCCCAGTCTAGCAGCTGTGTACTTTAGGACCTGGCCAGCTCGGTCTGTGGTGGTGCCACTGAGCCACTTTTGGTGATGGACATTGAGGTCCCCCACTCAGAGCATATTCTATGCACTTGCCACCCTCAGTGCTTCCAGTGGTGTTCAACATGGAGGAATACTGATTCATCAGCTGATGGTGGCCGGTACATGGTAATCAGCTGGAGGCTTCCTTGTCCATGTTTAACCTAAAGCCATGCGACTTCATGGGATCCAGAGTAGGTGTTGAGGACTCCCAGGACAACTCCCTCTCAACTGCATACCAATGTGCCGCCACTTCTGGGTCCATCCTGCCAGTGAGACAGGACAAACCCAGGAATGGTAATCATGGTGTCGGGGACATTGTCTGTAAGGTATGATTCTGTAAGTATGACTATGTTATGCTGTTGCTTAACTAGTCTGTGACACAGCTCTCCCAACTTTGGCAGAAGCCCCCAGTGGCAGTGCAGGGTTGGCAGGGCTGGATTTGCCGTTGTTGTTTCCGGTGTCTGGTTCGATGCCGGGTGTTCTGTGCAGTTCTATTCCTTTTTTGTGTTTTCGTAGCGGCTGAATGCAACTGAGTGGCTTGCTAGGCCATTTCAGAGGGCACTTCAGAGTCAACCACATTGCTGTGCCAGACCAGGTAAGGATGGCAGATTTCCGTTCCTTTCCCGAAAGGGCATTAATGAAGCAGACGGGTTTTTACAACAATCGACAATAATTTATGGTCATTATTAGACTATTAATTCTAGACATTTTATTGAGTTTAAATTCCATAACCTACCATGGTGAGAATCAAACCCAGGTCCACAGATCATTATCCTGGGTCTCTGGATTACTAATCTAGTGACAATACCACTACGCAACCGCCATCCCACATATTCCCCTGAAGATCTTTCTCTCCCTCACTAGCTATCTTCAGTGATATTCATTCTTTTTCTCTCTCTCTCTGTTTCTCTCTCTCTCTGTCTCACTGACGTACCCTCTTTCTCACAGGCCTCCTCTCTCTCTCACACTGAGGCCCGCCTCTCTCTCACTGAGACCCCTCTCTCTCTCACTGAAGTCTCCTCCCTCTCTGTCTCACTGAGGCCCCCCTCTCTCACTGATGTTCCCTCTCTCACTGATATTCCCTCTCTCTCACTGATGCTCTCTCTATCTCACTGATGCTCCCTCTCTCACTGATGCTCCCTCTCTCTCCTCAGTGATGTACCCTCTCTCTCTCGCTGATGTCCCTTCCCTCTCACTCTCTCAATGATGGTTCTTCCTATCTCTCTCACTGATGCTCCCCTGTCTCACTCGCCCTCCCTCACTCTCGCTGATCTCTTTTTCACTGATTTTCTCTCTCTCTCTGTCTTACTGATGTTCCCTCTCTCTGTCTCGCTGATGCTTCCTCTCTCTTTCTCGCTGATGTTCCCTCTCTCTGTCTCGCTGATGTTCCCGCTCTCTGTCTCACTGATGTTCCCTCTCTCTGTCTCACTGATGTTCCCTCTCTCTGTCTCACTGATGTCCCCTCTCTCTGTCTCACTGATGTTCCCTCTCTCTGTCTCACTGATGTTCCCTCTCTCTGTCTTGATGATATTCCCTCTCTCTGTCTCTCTGATATTCCCTCTCTCTGTCTCACTGATGTTCACTCTCTCTGTCACGCTGAAGCTCCCTCTCTCTTTCTCGCTGATGTTCCCTCTCTCTGTCTCGCTGATGTTCCCTCTCTCTGTCTCGCTGATGTTCCCTCTCTCTGTCTCACTGATGTCCCCTCTCTCTGTCTCACTGCTGTCCCCTCTCTCTGTCTCACTGATGTTCCCTCTCTCTGTCTCACTGATGTTCCCTCTCTCTGTCTCACTGATGTTCCCTCTCTCTGTCTCACTGATGTTCCCTCTCTCTGTCTCACTGATGTTCCCTCTCTCTGTCTCACTGATATTCCCAATCTCTGTCTCACTGATGTTCCCTCTCTCTGTCTCACTGATGTTCCCTCTCTCAGTCTCACTGATGTTCCCTCTCTCTGTCTTACTGATGTCCCCTCTCTCTGTCTCACTGATGTTCCCTCATTCTGTCTCACTGATGTTCCCTCTCTCTGTCTCACTGATGTTCCCTCTCTCTGTCTCGCTGATGTCCCCTCTCTCTGTCTCACTGATGTTCCCTCATTCTGTCTCACTTATGTTCCCTCTCTCTGTCTCACGGATGTTCCCTCTCTCTGTCTCACTGATGTTCCCTCTATCTGTCTCACTGATGTTCCCTCTCTCTGTCTCACTGATGTCCCCTCTCTCTGTCTTACTGATGTTCCCTCTCTCTGTCTCGCTGATGCTTCCTCTCTCTTTCTCGCTGATGTTCCCTCTCTCTGTCTCGCTGATGTTCCCGCTCTCTGTCTCACTGATGTTCCCACTCTCTGTCTCACTGATGTTCCCTCTCTCTGTCTCACTGATGTCCCCTCTCTCTGTCTCACTGATGTTCCCTCTCTCTGTCTCACTGATGTTCCCTCTCTCTGTCTTGATGATATTCCCTCTCTCTGTCTCTCTGATATTCCCTCTCTCTGTCTCACTGATGTTCACTCTCTCTGTCACGCTGAAGCTCCCTCTCTCTTTCTCGCTGATGTTCCCTCTCTCTGTCTCGCTGATGTTCCCTCTCTCTGTCTCGCTGATGTTCCCTCTCTCTGTCTCACTGATGTCCCCTCTCTCTGTCTCACTGCTGTCCCCTCTCTCTGTCTCACTGATGTTCCCTCTCTCTGTCTCACTGATGTTCCCTCTCTCTGTCTCACTGATGTTCCCTCTCTCTGTCTCACTGATGTTCCCTCTCTCTGTCTCACTGATGTTCCCTCTCTCTGTCTCACTGATATTCCCAATCTCTGTCTCACTGATGTTCCCTCTCTCTGTCTCACTGATGTTCCCTCTCTCAGTCTCACTGATGTTCCCTCTCTCTGTCTTACTGATGTCCCCTCTCTCTGTCTCACTGATGTTCCCTCATTCTGTCTCACTGATGTTCCCTCTCTCTGTCTCACTGATGTTCCCTCTCTCTGTCTCGCTGATGTCCCCTCTCTCTGTCTCACTGATGTTCCCTCATTCTGTCTCACTTATGTTCCCTCTCTCTGTCTCACTGATGTTCCCTCTCTCTGTCTCACTGATGTTCCCTCTCTCTGTCTCACTGATGTTCCCTCTCTCTGTCTCACTGATGTCCCCTCTCTCTATCTCACTGATGTTCCCTCATTCTGTCTCACTGATGTTCCCTCTCTCTGTCTCACTGATGTTCCCTCTCTCTGTCTCACTGATGTTCCCTCTCTCTGTCTCACTGATGTTCCCCCTCTCTGTCTCACTGATGTTCCCCCTCTCTGTCTCACTGATGTTCCCTCTCTCTGTCTCACTGATGTTCCCTCTCTCTGTCTCACTGATGCTCCCTCTCTCTGTCTCACTGATATTCCCTCTCTGTCTCACTGATGTTCCCTCTCGCTGTCTCACTGATGTTCCCCCTCTCTGTCTCACTTATGTTCCCTCTCTCTGTCTCGCTGATATTCCCTCTCTCTGTCTCACTGATATTCCCTCTCTCTGTCTCACTGATATTCCATCTCTCTGTCTCACTGATATTCCCTCTCTCTGTCTCACTGATGTTCCCTCTCTCTATCTCACTGCTGTCCCCTCTCTCTGTCTCACTGATGTTCCCCCACTCTGTCTCACTGATATTCCCTCTCTCTGTCTCGCTGATGTTCCCTCTCTCTGTCTCACTGATGTTCCCTCTCTCTGTCTCACTGATGTTCCCACTCTCTGTCTCACTGATGTTCCCCCTCTCTGTCTCACTGATGTTCCCTCTCTCTGTCTCACTGATATTCCCTCTCTCTGTCTCGCTGATGTTCCCTCTCTCTGTCTCACTGATGTTCCCTCTCTCTGTCTCACTGATGTTCCCCCTCTCTGTCTCACTGATGTTCCCTCTCTCTGTCTCACTGATGTTCCCTCTCTGTCTCGCTGATGTTCCCACTCTCTGTCTCACTGATATTCCCTCTCTCTGTCTCACTGATGTTCCATCTCTCTGTCTCACTGATGTTCCCCCTCTCTGTCTCACTTATGTTCCCTCTCTCTGTCTCACTGATATTCCCTCTCTCTGTCTCACTGATATTCCATCTCTCTGTCTCACAGATATTCCCTCTCTCTGTCTCACTGATGTTCCCTCTCTCTATTTCACTGCTGTCCCCTCTCTCTGTCTCACTGATGTTCCCCCTCTCTGTCTCACTGATATTCCCTCTCTCTGTCTCGCTGATGTTCCCTCTCTCTGTCTCACTGATGTTCCCTCTCTCTGTCTCACTGATGTTCCCTCTCTCTGTCTCACTGATGTTCCCCCTCTTTGTCTCACTGATAGTCCCTCTCTCTGTCTCACTGATATTCCCTCTCTGTCTCACTGATGTTACCTCTCTCTGTCTCACTGATGTTCCCCCTCTCTGTCTCACTGATATTCCCTCTCTCTGTCTCACTGCTGTCCCCTCTCTCTGTCTCATTGATGTTCCCTCTCTCTGTCTCACTGATGTTCCCTCTCTCTGTCTCACTGATGTTCCCCCTCTCTTTCTCACTGATGTTCCCTCTCTCTGTCTCACTGATATTCCCTCTCTCTGTCTCGCTGATGTTCCCTCTCTCTGTCTCACTGATGTTCCCTCTCTCTGTCTCACTGATGTTCCCTCTCTCTGTCTCACTGATGTTCCCACTCTCTGTCTCACTGATGTTCCCCCTCTCTGTCTCACTGATGTTCCCTCTCTCTGTCTCACTGATATTCCCTCTCTCTGTCTCGCTGATGTTCCCTCTCTCTGTCTCACTGATGTTCCCTCTCTCTGTCTCACTGATGTTCCCCCTCTCTGTCTCACTGATGTTCCCTCTCTCTGTCTCACTGATGTTCCCTCTCTGTCTCGCTGATGTTCCCACTCTCTGTCTCACTTATGTTCCCTCTCTCTGTCTCACTGATATTCCCTCTCTCTGTCTCACTGATATTCCATCTCTCTGTCTCACTGATATTCCCTCTCTCTGTCTCACTGATGTTCCCTCTCTCTATCTCACTGCTGTCCCCTCTCTCTGTCTCACTGATGTTCCCCCTCTCTGTCTCACTGATATTCCCTCTCTCTGTCTCGCTGATGTTCCCTCTCTCTGTCTCACTGATGTTCCCTCTCTCTGTCTCACTGATGTTCCCTCTCTCTGTCTCACTGATGTTCCCCCTCTTTGTCTCACTGATAGTCCCTCTCTCTGTCTCACTGATATTCCCTCTCTGTCTCACTGATGTTACCTCTCTCTGTCTCACTGATGTTCCCCCTCTCTGTCTCACTGATATTCCCTCTCTCTGTCTCACTGCTGTCCCCTCTCTCTGTCTCACTGATGTTCCCTCTCTCTGTCTCACTGATGTTCCCTCTCTCTGTCTCACTGATGTTCCCCCTCTCTTTCTCACTGATGTTCCCTCTCTCTGTCTCACTGATATTCCCTCTCTCTGTCTCGCTGATGTTCCCTCTCTCTGTCTCACTGATGTTCCCTCTCTCTGTCTCACTGATGTTCCCCCTCTCTGTCTCACTGATGTTCCGTCTCTCTGTCTCACTGATGTTCCCTCTCTGTCTCGCAGATGTTCCCTCTCTCTGTCTCACTGATGTTCCCTCTCTCTGTTTCGCTGATGTTCCCTCTCTCTGTCTCACTGATGTTCCCTCTCTCTGTCTCACTGATGTTCCCCCTCTCTGTCTCACTGATGTTCCCTCTCTCTGTCTCACTGATGTTCCCTCTCTGTCTCGCTGATGTTCCCTCTCTCTGTCTCACTGATATTCCCTCTCTCTGTCTCACTGCTGTCCCCTCTCTCTGTCTCACTGATGTTCCCTCTCTCTGTCTCACTGATGTTCCCTCTCTCTGTCTCACTGATGTTCCCCCTCTCTTTCTCACTGATGTTCCCTCTCTCTGTCTCACTGATATTCCCTCTCTCTGTCTCGCTGATGTTCCCTCTCTCTGTCTCACTGATGTTCCCTCTCTCTGTCTCACTGATGTTCCCCCTCTCTGTCTCACTGATGTTCCGTCTCTCTGTCTCACTGATGTTCCCTCTCTGTCTCGCAGATGTTCCCTCTCTCTGTCTCACTGATGTTCCCTCTCTCTGTTTCGCTGATGTTCCCTCTCTCTGTCTCACTGATGTTCCCTCTCTCTGTCTCACTGATGTTCCCCCTCTCTGTCTCACTGATGTTCCCTCTCTCTGTCTCACTGATGTTCCCTCTCTGTCTCGCTGATGTTCCCTCTCTCTGTCTCACTGATGTTCCCTCTCTCTGTCTCACTGATGTTCCCTCTCTCTGTCTCACTGCTGTCCCCTCTCTCTGTCTCACTGATGTTCCCTCTCTCTGTCTCACTGATGTTCCCCCTCTCTGTCTCACTGATATTCCCTCTCTCTGTCTCACTGATGTTCCCCCTCTATGTCTCACTGATATTCCCTCTCTCTGTCTCACTGCTGTCCCCTCTCTCTGAATCACTGATGTTCCCTCTCACTGATGTTCCCTCTCTCTGTCTCACTGATGTTCCCTCTCTCTGTCTCACTGATGTTCCCTCTCTGTCTCACTGATGTTCCCTCTCTCTGTCTCACTGATGTTCCCCCTCTCTGTCTCACTGATATTCCCTCTCTCTGTCTCACTGCTGTCCCCTCTCTCTGTCTCACTGATGTTCCCTCTCTCTGTCTCACTGATGTTCCCTCTATCTGTCTCACTGATGTTCCCTCTCTCTGTCTCACTGATGCTCCCCCTCTCTGTCTCACTGATGTTCCCTCTCTCTGTCTCGCTGATGTTCCCTCTCTCTGTCTCACTGATGTTCCCTCGCTCTGTCTCACTGATGTTCCCCCTCTCTGTCTCACTGATGTTCCCTCTCTCTGTCTCACTGATGTTCCCTCTCTCTGTCTCACTGATGTTCCCCCTCTCTGTCTCACTGATGTTCCCTCTCTCTGTCTCACTGATGTTTGCCCTCTCTGTCTCACTGATGTTCCCTCTTGTCTCACAGAAGTGTCATAATATCCACTCATGTATATAATGAGTTGCAGACAGGCAGTGATTGACACATAGGATGACCAGTAAGCGCACAACACAGTGCAGCCAATCACTAGACAGGACACTACCACTATAAAGCCAGAGGGCACTAGGTTTCCCGCTCTCTCAGGACCCAGCCACTGAGACAGTCAGAGTCCAGGAGCTAGCCAGTGCAAACACCATGCGGTAGCTAGTAAGTCTGGTCAGGCTACTACAAGGTCTCTAATGTAGTTCAGTATATTGTCGACCAACAGCTGAATATGTATATCAGTTCTATCGTTGAATAAAAGAGTGTTGGATCTTCTCCAGTGTTAGACGTCTGTTTCTATCTTTCCTGCATTGAGTGCAGTCCACATCGAACCTACCTGCCCAACACATCATGAAGTTCCCTCTCTGTCTCGCTGATGCTTCCTCTCTCAGTCTCACTGATGCTCCCTCTCTCTGTCTCGCTGAAGTTCCCTCTCTCTGTCTCGCTGGTGTCCCCTCTCTGTCTCACTGCTGTCCGTCCCCTCTCTGTCTCACTGATATTCCTTCTCTCTACTCAATGATGTTCCCTCTCTCTCTCTCGCTGATGTCCCTTCCCTCTCACTCTCTCAATGATGGTTCTTCCTATCTCTCTCTCTCACTGATGCACCCCGTCTCACTCGCCCTCTCTCTCACTCTCACCCCCTGATCTCTCTTTCTCACTGATGTTCTCTCGCTCTCACTCTCTGTGATGTTCACTTTTTCTCTCTCGCTGATGTTCGCACTCTCTCTCCCTGATGTTTGCCCCTCTCTCTCCCCATCACAGTATCATTGCCTACCTCTCAATCTCATTGATCTTCACTCTCTCTGTGTGATGTTCACTTTCCTTCCCTCTCTCACTGATATCTTTTTTCTCTCTCTCGATCTCTCTCACTGATATTCTCTATCTCAATGATGTTCCCTCTCTCTCTCTCGATGATGTTCCTCTCCCTCCCACTTCTTAGTGAGATCCTCTCTTTCCCTTTCTCCCTCTGATGTTCCCTCTCTCTGTCTCACTGATGCTCCCTCTCTGTCTCACTGATGTTCCCACTCTGTCTCACTGATGTTCCCTCTCTCTGTCTCACTGATGTTCCCCCTCTCTGTCCCACTGAAATTCCCTCTCTCTGTCTCACTGATGTTCCCTCTCTCTGTCTCACTGATGTTCCCTCTCTCTGTCTCACAGATGTTCCCACTCTCTGTCTCGCTGATGTCCCCTCTCTCTGTCTCACTGATGTTCCCTCTCTCTGTCTCACTGATGTTCCCCCTCTCTCTCTCACTGATATTCCCTCTCTCTGTCTCACTGATATTCCCTCTCTGTCTCACTGATGTTCCCTCTCTCTGTCTCACTGCTGTCCCCTCTCTCTGTCTCACTGATGTTCCCACTCTGTGTCTCACTGATGTTCCCTCTCTCTGTCTCACTGATATTCCCTCTCTCTGTCTCACTGATGTTCCCTCTCTCTGTCTCACTGATGTTCCCCCTCTCTGTCTCACTGATGTTCCCTTTCTCTGTCTCACTGATGTTCCCTCTCTCTGCCTCACTGATGTTCCCTCTCTGTCTCACTGATGTTCCCTCTCTCTGTCCCACTGATATTCCCTCTCTCTGTCTCACTGACGTTCCCTCTCTCTGTCTCACTGATATTCCCTCTCTCTGCCTCACTGATATTCCCACTCTTTCTCACTGATGTTCCCTCTCTCTGTCTCACTGCTGTCCCCTCTCTCTGTCTCACTGATGTTCCCTCTCTCTGTCTCACTGATGTTCCCCCTCTCTGTCTCACTGATGTTCCCTCTCTCTGTCTCACTGATGTTCCCTCTCTCTGTCTCACTGATGTTACCTCTTGTCTCACTGAAGTGTCATAATATCCACTCATGTATATAATGAGTTGCAGACAGGCAGTGATTGACACATAGGATGACCAGTAAGTACACAACACAGTGCAGCCAATAACCAGACAGGACACTACCACTATAAAGCCAGAGGGCACTAGGTTTCCTGCGCTCTCAGGACCCAGCCACTGAGACAGTCAGAGTCCAGGAGCTAGCCAGTGCAAACACCATGCGGTAGCTAGTAATTCTGGTCAGGCTACTACAAGGTCTCTAATGTAGTTCAGTATATTGTCGACCTACAGCTGAATATGTATATCAGTTCTATCGTTGAATAAAAGAGTGTTGGATCTTCTCCAGTGTTAGACGTCTGTTTCTAGCTTTCCTGCATTGAGTGCAGTCCACATCGAACCTACCTGCCCAACACATCATGAAGTTCCCTCTCTGTCTCGCTGATGCTTCCTCTCTCAGTCTCATTGATGCTCCCTCTCTCTGTCTCGCTGAAGTTCCCTCTCTCTGTCTCGCTGGTGTCCCCTCTCTGTCTCGCTGCTGTCCCCTCTCTGTCTCACTGATATTCCTTCTCTCTACTCAATGATGTTCCCTCTCTCTCTCTCGCTGATGTCCCTTCCCTCTCACTCTCTCAATGATGGTTCTTCCTATCTCTCTCTCTCCCTGATGCTCCCCGTCTCACTTGCCCTCTCTCTCACTCTCACCCCCTGATCTCTCTCTCGCACTGATGTTCTCTCGCTCTCACTCTCTGTGATGTTCACTTTATCTCTCTCGCTGATGTTCGCACTCTCTCTCCCTGATGTTTGCCCCTCTCTCTCCCCATCACAGTATCATTGCCTACCTCTCTCTCTCATTGATCTTCACTCTCTCTATGTGATGTTCACTTTCCTTCCCTCTCTCACTGATATCTTTTTTCTCTCTCTCGATCTCTGTCACTAATATTCTCTATCTCAATGATGTTCCCTCTCTCTCTCTCTCCATGATGTTCCTCTCCCTCCCACTTCTTAGTGATATTCTCTCTTTCCCTTTCTCCCTCTGATATTCCCTCTCTCTGTCCCACTGTTGCTCCCTCTCTCTGTCTCACTGATATTCCCTCTCTGTCTCACTGATGTTCCCTCTCGCTGTCTCACTGATGTTCCCCCTCTCTGTCTCACTGATATTCCCTCTCTCTGTCTCACTGATGTTCCCTCTCTCTGTCTCACTGCTGTGCCCTCTCTCTGTCTCACTGATGTTCCCTCTCTCTGCCTCACTGATGTTCCCCCTCTCTGTCTCACTGATATTCCCTCTCTCTGTCTCACTGATGTTCCCTCTCTGTCTCACTGATGTTCCCTCTCTCACTGTCTCACTGATGTTCCCTCTCTCTGTCTCACTGATGTTCCCCCTCTCTATCTCACTGATGTTCCCTCTCTCTGTCTCACTGATGTTCCCTCTCTCTGTCTCGCTGATATTCCCTCTCTCTGTCTCACTGATATTCTCTCTCTGTCTCGCTGATGTTCCCTCTCTCTGTCTCACTGATGTTCCCCCTCTCTGTCTCACTGATGTTCCCCCTCTCTGTCTCACTGATGTTCCCTCTCTCTGTCTCACTGATATTCCCTCTCTCTGTCTCACTGCTGTCCCCTCTCTCTGAATCACTGATGTTCCCTCTCTCTGTCTCACTGATGTTCCCTCTCTGTCTCACTGATGTTCCCTCTCTCTGATGTTCCCTCTCTCTGTCTCACTGATGTTCCCTCTCTGTCTCACTGATGTTCCCTCTCTCTGTCTCACTGATGTTCCCTCTCTGTCTCACTGATGTTACCTCTCTCTGTCTCACTGATGTTCCCTCTCTCTGTCTCACTGATGTTCCCTCTCTCTGTCTCACTGATGTTCCCTCTCTCTGTCTCACTGATGTTCCCCCTCTCTGTCCCACTGATATTCCCTCTCTCTGTCTCACTGATGTTCCCTCTCTCTGTCTCACTGATGTTCCCTCTCTCTGTCTCACTGATGTTCCCCCTCTCTGTCTCACTGATGTTCCCTCTCTCTGTCTCGCTGCTGTCCCCTCTCTGTCTCACTGATATTCCTTCTCTCTACTCAATGATGTTCCCTCTCTCTCTCTCGCTGATGTCCCTTCCCTCTCACTCTCTCAATGATGGTTCTTCCTATCTCTCTCTCTCCCTGATGCTCCCCGTCTCACTTGCCCTCTCTCTCACTCTCACCCCCTGATCTCTCTCTCTCACTGATGTTCTCTCGCTCTCACTCTCTGTAATGTTCACTTTTTCTCTCTCGCTGATGTTCGCACTCTCTCTCCCTGATGTTTGCACCTCTCTCTCCCCATCACAGCATCATTGCCTACCTCTCTCTCTCATTGATCTTCACTCTCTCTATGTGATGTTCCCTTTCCTTCCCTCTCTCACTGATATCTTTTGTCTCTCTCTCGATCTCTCTCACTGATATTCTCTATCTCAATGATGTTCCCTCTCTCTCTCTCTCGATGATGATGTTCCTCTCCCTCCCACTTCTTAGTGATATTCTCTCTTTCCCTTTCTTCCTCTCACTGTTCCCGCTCTCTCTCTCTGATGTTCATTCTCTCTCTCACTGATATTCAGTTTCACTCCCTCTCTCACTCGTTCACTTTCACCGTGTCTCGTTGAAGTTCCCCCTCTCTCTCACTCGAGCTGATGTTTCCCCTCTCTCGCGTCGATGTTTCCTCTCTTGTGCAGATGTGTCCTCTCTCTCATGCAGATGTTTCCCCCCTCACGCCTCTATCGTGCTGACGTACTCCCGCCCTCTCCCTCACGTATGCGCTCTCTCCCTCTCTCTGTCCCTCACTGATGCTCTCTCTCCCACTGATGATGTCTCTCTCTCTCTCTTAATGTTTCCTCCCCTGGAGTCGGATCCCCCCGCCCCCACCACCAGGACGGGCCCCGCAACCAGAACTCTGAGGTCCAGCCGGGTCATCACTTGTGATGTTCTCTGTTTTGTTTGTCTGGATGTATTAAATGCGTCGTGTTTAACAAAAAACATCAAGCTATGTAAATTAACAAATCTGATCTATTAACACTACTTTAAACTAGATTTGAATACATTCCTAAGTACAACGGTTGCTAACATAAACTATGCTGTAACTCTAACTACAGAACTCTCAAATACACAACTACTGGCCGGGAGTCTCCGAAATCCCGGCCAAATGTTGACGCCGACGTCAAAACCAGCGTGAGTGCCTCCGGCGTCAACGGGCCTCCAGGCCCAGGCATTCACCCCTTCCTAGGGGGCTAGTACGGTGCTGGAGTGGTGTATGTTGCCCTGGTGCTCGAAAGCCAGCGCGCCGTGGCCAGTGCGGGTCTGCACATTCGCGTGGGTTGCCGCCTCCGCGCCAGCCCCCAGGCAATGTGGCAGAGCCCTAAGGGGCCTGGTGCGGAGGAACATAGCCCCCTCCCCAGAATTAACCCACCCGTCGATCGGTAGGCACCGATTGCGAGCCTGGCCACCGTGGAGGCCTACCCTGGAGTCGGATCCCCCCGCCCCCCACCACCAGGACGGGCCCCGCAACCAGAACTCTTGAGGTCCAGTCGGGTCGGACCATATGCAACCCACGCCGGCGGAACTCGGTGGGCACCTGCCCCGTCGAGGCGCGGAGAATCGGCGGGGGTGCCGCGCGATTGGGGCCGATTCTCTGGTTGCCGGAGAATCGGCGTCCCGGCATCAGAGTGGTGTGGCGTGATTCTCACGCCCCACCGGCGATTCTCCGACCCGGTGCGGGATCGGAGAATCCCGGCCACTATCTCTCATGCCTAAACACCTTCTCCTGGAATCAAGGGTTGTCACGTGATATATATGTGACTGCTCTTGATCACCATCTGGTGGTAAGAAGTATTTACATGAAATTGTTAACTCTTTATCTCCCATACAATATGCATATTGCTACATCCCCCCTTCCTTTGAAGACGTTTGGAGATTATCACAAACATGGTAAGAACATTGTGTGTTCTATACATGTGAATGATTACTGTCATTTTTACAATTTGTTACAGTTCAGAAGTTGAATCTCTCCAGCTTCTTTTTGATGCGAGTGGACCTTCTCAATTGCGGTTATTCAACAGATGTCTTAGTCTTGTCTGGTGTGATACCATCTCGCTGTTGTGCTGTAGAAGATGTAGAAGTTGACTTGAGTAGCTCTGTATCAAGCTCTGTGGAAATACAGGTTGAACTGTCTTCACTTTGAGAAGCCTTCTACGATTCCTTTGTAGGATTGAACCTTCATTTGTGAGAACGACATATGAGTGTGGAGCTGCTTGGCGAATCACACGTGCCATGCAAGACCATCCTCCTGTTGGAATCTGTACCCGCACATTACCTCCTGGCTCTAGCATTGCTCGATCCTTAGCTGTCTTGTTGTAGTAATGCTGTTGAGTTTGCTTGTTTTGCTTTATTTTCTGCACAGCATCATCATTATCAGGATCTGCTATTGGTAAATATGGTAAGGTTGTTCGTAGCTGTCGATTCATCAGCAGTTGAGCTGGTGACAAACGCGTAGCTAGCGGTGTTGCTCTGTAGCTGAGTAGAGCTAAGAATGGATCGCTTCTTGACTCCAACACTTTCTTGAGTAATTGTTTTGCCATGTGAACACCTTTTTCAGCTTTCCCATCCGGATGTGTAATGGGCTTGACGTAATATGCTGAAAATCGTGCCTTTGTAAACATTCGGTCAAATCACAGCCGTCAAAACATGGAATGTTGTCTGTCATGTCAGTAAATGCGATTCCATGTCTTGCAAATACCTCTTTTGTTGTTTTTATGATCACCTGAGGGTAGCTCGAGAAGTAATCTATGATTCGTAAATAATTATTACCGTGGAATTAAAATAGATCGATGCCAACCTTTGACCATGGAGTCTTTTTTTTTAGCAAACATGTTATTGAGGCATTTATGGTTTGCTAACAATAAAAGATACAAATACAATGTAAACATAATTCAGTATGTAACACCCCCCCAATCAACAACCATACCCAGCCATCCCGCTGTTCCCACCTAAACTAAACTTTAAAAAAAAATTTAGAGTACCAATTATTTTTTCCAATTAAGGGGCAATTTAGTGTGGCCAATCCACCTACCCTGCACATTTTGGGTTGTGGGGGTGAAACCCACGCAGACACGGGGAGAACGTGCAAACTCCACACGGACAGTGACCCAGGGCTGGGATTCAAACCCAGGTCCTTAGCGCCGTAGGCAGCAATGCTATCCACTGTGCCACCGTGCTGCCCTCACCTAAACTAAACTGACTTCCCCCTACGCCCCTCATTCCCTACCCCCCCCACATTATTGTATCTGCTAACAGTTTAGTTTTCTCCGAAGAAGTCGATAAATGGCTGCCACCTCTGGACAAACCCTAACATTGATCCTTTTCTGGGTAAACTTAACTTTCTCAAGTCTGAGAAACCCGGCCATGTCGCTAACCCATAATCCCAATTTCAGGGATTCCGAGTCCCTCCATGCTAATAAGTTCCGTATCTGGGCTATCAAGAGGCAAAGGCCAAAACATCAGCTTCTCTCGTCCCCTGGACTCCCGGGTATTCCGCCACTCCCCAAATCCTCGTTTTTAATACCGTGGACATGACATCCGTAATTCCTGCTAGAATCCCCTGAGCTTCGGACATGCCCATAACATGTGGACATGGTTTGCGGGCCCTCCGGGACACCTCACACACCTGTCCTACCCCAAAAAACCTGCTCATCCAGGCCCCCATCATATGTGCCCGGTGGACCACCTTAAATTGTATCAGGCTGAGTCTGGCACATGATGAGGACGTGTTGACTCTACTCAGAGCATCCTCCCACAGACCCTCCTCTAGCTCCATACCCAGCTCATCTTCCCACTTGCGTTTCACCTCCCCTATCTGGGTTCTCTCCCACTCCATGAGATCTTTATACATTTCCGAGACCTTCCCCTCCCCCACTCCCATTTTTGAAACTACCTTATTCTGTAGCCCCGGGGGTGGTAGAATCGGAAAGGTCGAAACCTGCCTTCGTACAAAGTCCCTCACCTGCAGGTATTGGAATCCATTCCCACCCGGCAATTCAAATTCCTCCTCTAAATCCTGCAAACGAGGAAAGCTCCCATCAGTAAACAGATGCCCCAGCCTCTCAATCCCTGCTCTCAGTCACCTCTGAAACCCCCCATCCAACCTCCCCGGGACAAACCGGTGATTACCACAAATTGGAGCCCACATCGACCGGGCTTGTGGAGTTCCGGGCTGGCGAGAACGGCAGAGGTGTCATTACCAGTGTCCCTAAGCTTGTGTCCTTACATGATGCCACCTCCACCGGCTCCCATACCAAACCCTCCCCCACTACCCACTTCCTGATCATGGCTATATTTGCCACCCAGTAATAGTTCCTAACGTTCAGCAGGGCCAACCGTCCTCCCCCCCCCCCCCCCCCCCCCCCCACCCCCCCCCTGGCTCCGCCCCAATAGCCAATATTCCTTACTCGCGGGGATTTACCCGCCCACACAGATCCAGAGATCCCTGCATTAACCCGCTTAAAAAAGGCCTTCGGTACAAAAATAGGGAGGCACTGGAAAACAAACAAAAATCTCGGGAGCACCTTCATCTTTACTGTCTGTACCATCCCCACCAGTGACAGCGGGAGCATGTCCCACCTCCGAAAGCCCTCCTTCATTTGCTCAACGAACCGGGCCAGATTTAATTTATGCAATTGCTCCCATCCCCATGCCACCTGAATTCCCAAGTATCGAAAAGTCCCTCCCACCACTTTAAACGGCAACATCCCCAGCCTCCACTCCTGCCCCTCGACTGGATCACCAAGACGTCACTTCTACTCATGTTCAATTTTTTCCCCCAGAACCGGCCAAATTCCCGAAGATCCACATAATCTCCCCCATCCCCCCTAATGGGTCAGGAATATACAGGAGTAGGTCGTCCGCATACAATTAGACCTTGTGCTCCACACCCGCCCCCCTGAACTAGCCCCTTCCATCCCTTTGGCGCTTTCAGCGCCATCACCAATAGCTCTATGGGCAAGGCAAACAACAGTGGGGAGAGTGGACATCCCTACCTCGTCCCCCCGCTCAGTCTAAAATAGTCCAAGCTCACTCGGTTCATCCGCTCACTCAGCACCGGTACAGCAACCGGACCCAGTCTACAAAGCCCTGCCCAAACTCAAACCGCCCCAGGACCTCCCACAAATGCTTCCACTCCACCCAGTTGAAGGCCTTTTCCCATCCATAGCGACTTCCACCTCCCTCCCCTGGGAGGGCATCATGAAGACATTCAAGAGCCTTCTAACGTTGGCCGTTAACTGCCTCCCTTTGACACATTCCGTCTGGTCCTCCCCTATCACCCCCGGAACACAATCCTCTACCCTCGCAGCCAAAATCTTGGCCAGCAATTTGGCATCAACATTTAATAGGGAGATTGGTCTGTATGACCCGCATTGTTCGGGGCTCCCAGCCCTTTCACCAACCCTTCCTCCACCTTTGGAAACTCCAAACCCTCCAAGAATTGTCTCATCCCCTCCACCCCAGCTGGGGACTCCGACTCATACAGCCGACTGTAAAATTCCTTGAACACCCCGTTCACCCTCGCTGGGTCCAAAATCGTGTATCCCCCTCTATCCTTCACTCTTCCTATCTCCCGGGCCGCCTCCCGTTTCCTGAGCTGGTGTGCTAACATCCTACTGGCCTTCTCCCCATATTCATAGATGGCCCCTTTCGCTTTCCTCAACTGCCCCACCGCCTTCCCTGTGGATTTCAGACCAAACTCCATCTGCAGCTTCTGCCGCTCCTTCAACAACCCCGCCTCCGGGGCTTCCGAGTATCTTCTATCCACCTAGAGAATCTCCCTAACCAGGCTATCCATCTCTGCCGGCTCTACCGTCTCGCAATGAACCCGTACCTAAATCAGTTCCACCCGAACTACTGCCTTCAGTGCCTCCCATACCGCTGCTGCCAAAACCTCCCCTGTGTAATTTATCTCTACATAGCTCTGGATAGCCTCCCACACCCGGACACGCAACTCCTCATCCGCTAACAGTCCTACATCCAACCTCCATTGTGGGCGCTGACCCTCCTCCTTGCTCACACGCAAATCCACCCAGTTTGGGACATGGTCCGACACCACAATCGCAGAATACTTGGCATCTACTACCCCCACCAGCAAAGTCCTGCCAAAAGGAAAAAAATCAATCCGGGAGTATACGTTGTGCACGTGGGAGAAAAAAAAACTTGTTCGCTCTTGATCGTTCGAACCTCCACGGATCTACCCTCCCCCATCTATTCCATAAACCCCTTTAGCTCCTTTGTCGCGTCTGGCATCCTCCCTGTCCTTGAACTCGACTGATCCAACCTCGGATCTATAGCCATATTAAAGTCCCCCCCTGATTAGCCTGTGCGAGTCCAGGTCCGGAATCTTCTCCAAAACCCACCTAAACTCCGCGTTGTTCCAGTTTGGTGCATAGATATTCATTAATACCACCCGCATCCCCTACAGTTTCCCACTCACCATAACGTACCTACCCCTGAGTCCGCCGCTATGCTCCCTACTTCAAATGACACCCACTTATTGATCAAAATCGCTACCCACCTAGTTTTAGAGTCTAGCTCCGAATGGAATACCTGCCTGACCCACCCCTTCCTCAGCCTAGTCTGGTCCACTACCCTCGGGTCTGTCTCCTATAGCATTGCCACGTCCGCCTTCAAACTTCAAATGCGCAAACACTCGAGCCCTCTTGACCGACCCATTCAACCCTCTCACGTCCATGTGATCAGCCTGGTCGGGGATCAGCCTGATCGCCTCGGCCCCCCCCCCACCGATCAACCATAATCCTTCTTAGGCCAGCCTCCAGCCCGCGTCCGCGCCTCCTCAGGCCTGCCCTTTGGGCGCCCACCGTCATCGACCCCCAATTTGTCTCCAAGCGCCAGTCCCTCCCCTGTCAGCAGATCAATACTCCCCCCTCCCTAAATAACAAAATCACTTGCTCGCCCCCCCCCCCCCCCCCCCCCCCCCCCCCCCAGCTAGCCTGGTAGCCCCCGCCAATGGCGCCAAGCATCCTACCCCCCACTAATCTCCCTCCCCTCGCTTGAACATACATATGCAAAATATCACATTCCCCAACAAACACAAAGAAGAAAATTCCACCCACCATCCCCCATTAAGAACAATGTTAACCCGCAAACAAAACTGAGCAAAACTTAGTGCAAGACAATACATATAAAACCCAAAGAGAAAATAAATTTCACAGCATATGAAGAACACAACTACTTGCCCCCAAGTTCAATGTCCTCCATCACCTGCCAGTCCCTGGTCCTTAACAAAGTTCATCGCCTCATCTGCTGATCCAAAATAAAGTTCCTGGCCCTTATAAGTGACCCCCAAACGGGCTGGGTACAACATGCCGAACTTCATCCCCTTCTTAAAGAGGGCCGATTTCACCTTGTTGAAACCCGCCCTTGTTTTGGCCAGTTCCGCAACCAAGTCCTGGTAAATACGCAGCTCATTGCCTTCCCATATGCAGGTCCTGGCCCACCTCACGATCTATTCCATGGTCAGGAACCGGTTCATTCGTATCACCATCGCCCTTGGGTGCCTTATTCCTCAACGGCTTCCTCATAAATGCTCTGTGCGCCCTGTCCACCTCCAGGGGCTGGTTTAGCACAGGGCTAAAGAGCTGGCTTTTAAAGCAGGCCAGCAGCACGGTTCAATTCCCGTACCAGCCTCCCCGAACAGGCGCTGGAATGTGACGACGAGGGGCTTTTCACAGCAACTTCATTTGAAGCCTACTTGTAACAATAAGCGATTTTCATTTCATTTTCATTCAAGGGTCGAGCAAATGCACCTTCCCCCAGTGGCTTCTCGAACATACGCACCGCATATGCACCTGATCCGATCCCTCGCTTCCCTCCGGCAGGGGAACAATCCTCAGGTTCTGCCTGTGCGATCTTTTCTCCAGATCCTCCACTTTCTCGTGCAGCCTCTTCTGGTGGCCCTTCATCAGCCCCATCTCCACCGCCATCGTGGCTATCTGCTCATCGTGCTCAGCAACCTCCTCTCCCACCTTCTGAATCGCCTGGCCCTGGGCTTCCAATCTCTGCTCCACACGATCAATCCCTGTCTTAATCGGATCCAGGTATTCCTTTCTTTGCTGAGCAAAGCTCTCCTGGAGAAAGGCCACCAGCTGCTCCGTTGACCACCCGGCCGGCAATTTCGGTCCCTGACCCTCCGTCATAGTCTCCTGGGCTGCAGACTCCTGTCTTCGTCCAACGTTCACTGCTCTTCAGGCCACTTCTGGTCCACGAGTCCATACATTGGTGCGGAATCCTTCTCCTCTACGACACCAGTCTCCTGTTTTGTCGATCAAATCCACTGTAAATCGGGGGGAAAGGTCCCAACGGTCCACCACGAGCGGGAGCTACCAAATAAGCGACCACTCACTCCATGGCCGACACCGGAAGTCCTTGACCATGGAGTCTTGTCTAGTTGATGCATCGTCAGTGTTTCCTTTTGCTGCTGTGACTGGTTTCATTGACAGGTCACGTATTCTGCGACAAGATTATTGATCTCTTCATTGATACCTGGCCATATACTGATTGACGAGCTCTTCATTTGCACTTTTCCATCCCCAGATGGCCTTCATGCACCTTGCTGAGGATCATGTTCCTTAACGAAGTCGGAATTACCATCTGGTCTTGTCTAAGCAGGAATCCGTTCACGCTGCTCAGATCTACACGAATGTTCCTGTAGCTGGAACATGTACCTTTAGGCCAACCATCTCTCATGTAATGTAACACACGTTGTAATGTGTCATCCTTTTAGTTTCTTCTTTGATTAGTTTCATTTTTTCATAGGAGACCAGTAGACTTTCTTCTATGAAGGTTGCTTGAGCTTTGATTGCTTGGACTATGTAATTCGTCCCAGTAGCATCCTCAGTTGCACGCAACAGTGCATCAGCTACAACAAAGTCTTTATCCGGTGTGTAGACTAGCTCAAAGTCATACCATTGAAGTTTCATTATCATGGAGTCCCGGAGACATATCATTCATATTTTGCTTGATGATCGATGCAAGAGGACGATGATATGTTTCCACAGTAAAGGTAGGTAAATTGTACATATAGTTGTGGAACTTCTCCATTCCAGTGAGGTGACCTAGACATTCTTTTACGATTTGCGCATCAGGCTGTTTGATCGGTATCATTGCTCTTCATGCATAGACTATCGGTTGTCATTGCCCGTCCGATGTTTTCTGAAGTAGCAGAGCTCCAATGTTCACATGTTCACATTTGTTCACATGTGTGGATATCTTTGTTTCACTCTTCGGATTATGTTCCTTATACTGCATGCAATTAGGTACAACACCCTCAGTCCTGCAGTGACCATCTCTCTTCTCATACCTGTCACCTTTTTTTCTCTGCCTGAGGGTGATGTTGTTCTCTTATTTTTGTTCTCTATTTCCTCTTCAGCTATTACACCTACTAAGCTAACGCTCTGGTTCCTATCCCCCTGCCATCCATCACGCTGTTGTGAAAGTCTTCTCTGATTTTCAAGAGTGCGCGACGATTTCTTCTTAAAACCAACCCATCCTCTGTCTGTACATTGTAGGAACAAGCTGCTACTTCTTCAAGTACAATGGCTTTTTTCAACCAATTGGCCTAATCTTCTACTCTCCCAATGTCATCACTACTCAGAGATGGTAAAGTTCTAGACTCTCTATCGTGGAACTACTTTTGTTTTGCTTTAATGTTTTGCGTTTCCTGCAGCACTGCTGCATTCTCCTCCTTCTTTGCCAAGTATGGAAGTGTGGTACCCAACCTTCTATTCCTGAGTAACTCTGGCGATCTACCATGTGACAATGGTGATGCTCTGTAGCTCAACAGTGAGAGATATGGATCAGATTGGCTGTCCATTGCTTTCTTCAATAGTTGCTGAACAATATGTACACCTTTTACGGCTTTTCCATTGGCTTGAGAATACAACGTACTCGACGTGTGGCGATTGAGAATCATACGTGACTGCGAAGTGTTGCCACTCTTTACAGCTAAAACAAGGACCGTTGCAACTCACGACGACTTGAGGAATTCTGTGACTAGCAAAAGTTGGCTTGCTATGCAGTATTACACTGCTTGCTGTTATGCTTGACAGTAGAGCCATTTCAGGATAGTTTGAATATGATAATTAAATAATCTTCCCCTCGTAGGTGAAAGAGATCAATTGCTACTTTCTGCTATGGTGCCTCTCTCTCATTTATGTCGTTGGTAACTCAGATATTTGCATAGGCTCTCTTATTTGCTTGCAACAATGCGCATGGCATGTGTCACAACAACTGACCAGCCTGTCAATATTCTGGTTTATACCTGGCCAGGAAACAGTCACGAGCTCTCCATTTGCACTTCTCAATCCCGAGATGTCCTTCATGTATCCTTTCTCTTAAATATATCCTTGCGAAGAGATTGAGGTGTAACTATAGTGTTCAAACGAAGTACCACTCCCTCTATGATACTGAGTTCAGATCTTATATTATAGAATTCCATACATTGACCTCTGGTTTCCAATTGTCATCTCGAGTTGCAGAAGAACTGCTCCCAGACATCTTTTGACGCGTTTGTTGATACTCTAATCTGCTTAGATTGGCCAGAAAATGTGAGAACTGGCGCGTTGGCAAGTGAAGTCTGGAGCTTCTTCCACTCTTGCCCATGCTGCTCAGTCCAAGTGAAATCATTGCCTTGTGCAGGAGATCACATGGATGTGTTGTTTTTGCTGACAGGTTTGGAATGAAATTCCTTATAAATTGTTTTTTCTAAAAATCTTTTTATTGGTATTTTCAAACATTATAAGCAATTATGTACATTGCTGGTCGTGTTTGTAATCACTGTACAATACAGAAAGGTTTGTCTTTTCTTTCCCTTGAATTTCCCTATCTACAGTCTGCCGCCAACTGGCTCGGCGTGCACTCCTTTCCGCGCCCCCCCCCCCCCCACCTCTTTCTTCTCTTCCCCCGACGGCTTCGGCCATGTTTCTCCTATGGCTGGGGGGTGGAGGGGCGGGGTTGTTTGCCCCCTCCCTCCCTCCCGTGTTGTCTCCTTTGTGCCTCTCCAGCCCTTCCTCCTCCCCCCCCCCCCCCCCCCCCCCCCCCACCCTGGGTTGCGCGTTCCTATGGTTTCCCCATGTCTTTCTTTTCTCTTTCCTCTCTTTTTTCTTTCTAACATTCCAGTTTCCCTGTCTATTTATTGTTGCTGGCCTCAAACAGTTTCTGGAACAGGCCGACATACTGCCCCCCGATCATTTTAGAAGCCTTCCACTGACCCCCGGATATTTAATCTTCTCCAGGTGGAGAAATTCTGAAAGGTCAGTAAGCCAGTCTGCAGCTGTGGGTGATGCTGCTGATCGCCAGCCGAGCAGGAGTCTTTGGTGTGCGATTAGGGAAGCGAAAGCTCGGGCGTCGGCCCTCTTCTCCATGTGTAGTTCTGGCTGCTCTGATATTCCGAAGATTGCTACATTTTGGCACGGCTTCACCCTCACCCCCACAACCTTGGACATTGCCTCTGAGGAGGATGTCCAAAACCCAGCAAGTTTGGGACAAGCCCAGAACATGGGGGGTGTGGTTGGCCGGGCCCCTCTGCCACCGTTCATATTTATCCTCCATTCTGGGAAGAAACTGCTCATTCGGGTTCCTGTCACGTGTGCTCTGTGCACCACTTTGAACTGCCTGAGGTTGAGCCTTGCGCAGGAGGAGGTGGAGTTCCCCTGATTAGTTCTTCGCTCCAGACCTTCGCTCCATCCTACCTCTGTCCCCAGTTCATCCTCCCATTTCCGTCTAGTCTCGTCCAGTGGTGTTCTGGCTCTGTCCAGTTGCTTTCCATCTATTTTCCCACAGAGTCCCCCTTCTTCACTGTCTGTATTTATCAGGTTCTCCAATCGTGTGGTCTCTGGCGTCTTGGTGTATCCTCCTGTCTCTTTGCGGAGGATGTGCTTTACTTGCAAGTGTTTCATTTTCTGTCCTGTCGGCAGTTCCCATTCCTCCGTCAGTTCGTTCAGTGTTGCTATTCTCTGCCTTATGCAAAAGTCCTTTACTGTCATCATGCCCCGTCCTGTCTCCATTTCTTAAAGGTGGTGTCTAGCATGGCTGCGGGGAATCTGTGGTTGCCACAGATGGGGGCTATGGGGGACATCCTAGTCAGCCCGAAGTGCTGTCTTAATTGGGCCCACGTTTTCAGTATAGCCGCTGCCACTGGGCTTGATGTCTGTTTTGCCGAGCGAGATGGGAATGCTGCTGTAGCCGAGGCCCGAGGGTCGTCCCGTTGCAGGAGGCCTCCTCCATCTGCACCCACTCTGAGTTGGGTTTGTGTACCCATTCTCTCACTCTCTCCGCTGTTGCTGCCCAGTGGTAGTATTGCAGGTTTGGTAATGCCTGGTCATCTTTGATTTTCCTCCTTTGCAGTCTCAGTTTGGTACCCTCGGATTCTTACCCCCCACACACAAACGGCTTGATAAAAAAGGAATGGACCGCCATGAAGGAAGCGATCAAAATGGAAGAAGGCCTTGGGGATGAAGATCAGTATGGATCTAAACAGGAAGAGGAACCTCGACAGCACGTTCATTTTCATCATCTGCACTCTCGCTGCTTTTGTAGGTCCTTTTTAATTTCTTCCACCAGGCTGGTCAGATTCCACTTGTGGATCTATGTCCAGACTCTGGATCTTTTCACCGGGCCGTTAAGTCCCCTTAAGTTCCAGGTGACTATCCTGGTGGGGGGGTTTCTGACCTCCCGGTCCTGTGGGATCAACCATACTTACCTGTGGTATGGTGGACGCGCCCCTGCACTCCGGGGTTTCCCTTTGTTCGGGAGCTGTCCAAAATGGCCGCGGTTACCGCTCTCACCATGAGGTCGTGCCCCTGCGCTCCGGGGTGTCCCTTTGTCCAGGGAGCACCCAACATGGCCGCCAACTATGTGTACACCATGTGGGTGCGCCACTGCACTCTGGAATCTCCCTTTGCCCAGGGGACCTCCAAAGTGGCTGCTTGCAGTGCCATCTTGGTTCCTCGCCCTGTCCAATGCCCGCCAAGGCCTGTCTCTGTCTCGCTGCCAAGCCTTTCCTGTCTTTCTGTTCCCTTTCTGTTCCCCTTCTCTCTGTCCCCCTTATGTTCTCCCCTCTTCTGCCCTGTCTCCCCCTCCCCATTTGGCCAGACCTCACTTTCCCCTGAGAGGTACGCCGTGGCCTCACTTATTGCCTGTCTTCCCGTGCTAGCCCACCTCGCTAGTACGGAGGCTCCCCTCTCTGTGCTGACCTAGCCCTGTCCCCGTTCTGCCTGCCTGTCTACATCCCCTTCCTCGCCCCCTTACCTGCTTCCCCTTCTCTCTCTTCATTCTGTTTCCCAGCTTCGAACCAAAAACAAGGCAGCATAGTCCCACGCAAACACATAGTCCGCATTACAGTCCTTGTTCTCAGTTCGTCCTCCATTTTCATTCCTTTTTTTGTCCTGCTGCCTTCACTGCTGCCGCGTTTGTTCTCTCTCCAGGTTGTTAATTTGGCCTCCGCCGAGGTGCCGAAGTAATGTTCCTTCCCCAGGTATGTTACTCAGAGTCTGGCCGGGAACAGCATGCCAAATCTCACCCCGTTTTTGTAGAGCACCGATTTCGCTCTACAAAACTCGGCCCTCTTTTTTGCCAGGTCTGCCCCAATGTCCTGATAGACCCTGATTCTGTGCCCTTCCCTCGTGCACGACTTTGTTTGTCCGGCCCACCTCAGGATCTTTACCCGGTCCTGGTACCGGTGCAGCTTTGCGATTATCGCTCTCGGCTGCTCCCCAGTTTTGGGTTTAGGCCTGTCGAATTCTGGGGGTCATGGGAAGCTTTCCCTCCCAACTAGGTTGCCCAGCATTTGGGCGATGTAACTCATTGGATCCCTTCCCTCAATCCCTCTGGCAGCCCCAAGATGCTGACATTTTGCCCTCAGGACCTGTTCTTCTGGTCCCCGACCTTCCCCTTTAGGTTCCCCTGGGCTGCCACCAATCTCTTCAGAGCCAGGATCATATTGCTGTGGTCCATTGGCGCCTTCTCCAGGTCCAGGATCGTCTTCTCTTGGGCCTCCACCTTCCATCCCAGGCCGCCTATTGTGCGCTGAAGGGCGGCTATCCGTCACCACCTCCTTCCCTACCACCTGGAATTCCATTTTGATCGCTTCCTTCATGGTGGTCAGTTCCTTTTTTAAGACACGCTTCCATCCGAGCTCCCTGTGTCGGGGGACGGGATGTCGTTGTCCGCTCCTGCTCCACTGTTCGGCTCACCGACCTTCCCTTCTGGTTCACCTGGGCCTCCGCCTCGCCTTGTGGGGCCGCTAGTCCATCCGCCCATTGCTCCTGCCCATTTCCCCCGCTTCTGCCTTCGAACTGCTGTTTGCCGGCATTAGCCTTCCCCCTCGTTGTTGTTCGTGCCTTTTAAGTTTGGGGGAGTTTAGTTGGATTTTTGAGCAAAAAACTCAAAAGGATTCACTGTTTTGAGAGATTGGGAGGAGAGCCACCTGATGTGCGTCCGCTCAGCAAATCACCGCCACCAGAAATCTCTCGAACTGATGTTCTTTCTCTGATTCTCTCTCCCCACCTCTGTTATTCCCTTGCACTCAACACTGATGTTCTTTCTCTCTCACTGACGTTTTCTCTCTCTCGCTCTGTCAAAATCCGGTGCGGCGGGACGGAGAGTCCTGCCTACTCTCTCTCTCACTCTCTCTCTCTCTCACTCTTTCTCTCACTCTTGCTCTCTCTCTCTCTCTCTCTCTAATGTTCTCTTTCTTTCACTGATGTTTTCTCTCTCTATGTACTCTCTCTTTCTCACTCATGCTCTCTTGCTCTCACTCATGTTCTCTCATTTATGTTCCCACTCTCTCTCTCTCATTTGTGTTCCCACTCTCTCACCGATGTTCCCACTCTCTGATTCCTCATTTCTCACTGACTTCCCCCTCCATCTCACTCACTGATGTTCCCTCTCTCACACTGATGTTCTCTCTCTCACTGATGTTCTCTCTCTCGCTCTCTCCCTCATTGATGTTTTCACCCTCTCTTGCTCATGCTTTCTCTTGCCCCTGTTCTCCCTCTCGCTAACATTCCCTCTTTCTATGTTTCCTCGCTTTCTCACTGATGTTCTCCCTCCCTGTCGCTCACTGTTGTTCTCTCTCTCACTTATGTTTTCTCCCGTTCTCTCTCTGTCACTGATGTTTCCTCTCTCTCATTTATGTTCTCTCTCGCTCATGTTCTCTCTCTCTCTCTCTAATGTTTGTTTCTCTCTCTCTCTCTCCCTCTTTCTCGCTGATGTTCTCTCTCTCACTGATGTTTTCTCCCATTCTCTCTCTGTCACAGATGTTCTCTCTTGCCTATTTTTGTTCCAACTCTCTCTCACTGATGTTCTCTCTCTCTTTCTGTCTCCCTCTCTCTCTCCCATAGTTGTTCACGCGCTCTCTCTGAGGCACGATCAATTAGACAAAGACGATAGTTGAATCCAACTGAGGCTTTATTGCTATCAGATGTGTGGCCTCCCACAGCAGCTGGCGAAATGGCAGGGAATATTTATACAGGCAGGGACTACCGGCGAACCTGTAGTACAGGTCCTACCGTACATCACCTAATACAGGTTCAACGGTGGTTTACCACATTCACCGCTGTTAAAAATTGAGTCCGGCGGGGGTGGTGGATAACTACATATAACAATGAGTTAAGATTTACAAGATTTGAGCAAACAAATGTCCTTTGATGTCCGGTGGACCGGTCAGAGGTTTAGCCTGTCCGGGGCCTTGATGTTCCTCTGGGAGCGACGCAGTGGTGTCGGCGATGTTGGTGCTGATCTGGTCGATGGTGACTCCGGGAGCGTGCCGAAATCCCCTTCATCGTAGGGCGTGGGTGGTGCTGTTGGGAGCGACGGGAGAGGGAGGGTGACGCCGGGGGTGGAGGGGGTGTGGGGGTGGAACATGCTGGTGCCAGGCCCCTGAGGGAGACAGTATCCTGGCGGCCGTCGGGGAACGGCACGTAGGCGTACTGGCCGTTTGCGTGGAGCAAGTGCACCCTCTCCACCAACGGGTCCGCCTTGTGGAGTTGGACGTGCTTATGGAGAAGCACGGTTCCCTGAGCTGCGAGCCAGGTCGGGAGCGACACCCCGGATGTGGACTTCCTGGGTAAGGCAAAAAGACGTTCATGGGGTGTATTGTTCGTGGCAGTGCAGTGTAATGAGCGAATGGAATGGAGTGCATCAGGGAGGACCTCCTGCCAGCGGGAGGCCGGGAGGTTTCTGGACCGTAGGGCCAACTGGATGGCCCTCCATACCGTCCCATTCTCCCTTTCTACCTGTCCGTTTCTCCGGGGGTTATAGCTTGTCGTTCTGCTGGAGGCGATACCCCTGCTGAGCAGGAACTGACGCAGCTCATCGCTCATGAATGAGGATCCCCTGTCCCTGTGGATGTAGGCGGGGAAACCGAACAGAGTGAAGATTGTGTTGAGGGCTTTAATGACGGTGGCAGACGTCATGTTGGGGCATGGGATGGCAAAGGGGAATCTGGAGTATTCGTCGATCACACTGAGAAAATATGTGTGACGGTCGGTGGAGGGGAGGGGCCTTTGAAGTCCACGCTGAGGCATTTAAAGGGGCGGGAGGCCTTCACCAGGCGTGCGCGGTCCGGCCGGTAGAAGTGCGGCTTGCACTCCGCACAGACCTGGCAGTCTCTGGTGATTGTCCTTACTTCCTCGACGGAGTAGGGCAGATTTTGTGCCTTAATGAAGTGGTACAACCGTGTGACTCCTGGGTGACAAAGGCTGTCGTGCCGGAGTCGGTCTACCTGTGCGCTGGCACATGTACCTCGTGATAGGGCGCCTGGAGGTTCGTTGAGTTTGTCGGGGCGATACATAATCTCGTAATTATAAGTGGAGAGCTCGATTCTCCACCGCAAGATTTTATCATTTTTGATCTTGCCCCGCTGTGTGTTGTTGAACATGAAGGCTACCGACCGTTGGTTAGTGAGGAGAGTGAATCTCCTGCCGGCCAGGTAATGCCTCCAATGCTGCACAGCTTCAACGATAGCTTGGGCCTCCTTTTTGACAGATGAGTGCCGAATTACTGAGGCATGAAGGGTGCGGGAAAAGAATGCCACGGGCTTGCCTGCCTGGTTGAGGGTGGCGGCAAGGGCGACGTCTGATGCGTCACTTTCTACTTGGAAGGGCAGTGTCTCATCTACAGCGTGCATTGTGGCCTTGGCAATATCAGCTCTGATCCGGGCAAAGGCCTGTTGGGCCTCGGCCGTCAGGGGAAACTGGGTGGACTGTATGAGTGGGCGGGACTTGTCCGCATAGTTTGGGACCCACTGAGCGTAGTACGAAAAGAACCCCAGGCAGCGTTTGAGGGCCTTGGGGCAGTGGGGGAGGGGGAGCTCCATGAGGGGGCGCATGCGGTCGGGATCGGGCCCCAGAACTCCGTTCTGGACCACATAGCCGAGGATGGCGAAGCGGTTCGAGCTGAACACGCACTTCTCCTTGTTGTAAGTGAGGTTTAGGAGAGTGGCGGTGTGGAGAAATTTAGCAAGGTTGGCGTCGTGGTTCTGCTGATCATGGTGAAGTTGTCTAGGTACGGAAAGGTGGCCCGCAATCCTTACCGGTCGACCATTTGGTCCATCTCCCTTTGGAAGACCGAGACCCCGTTTGTGACGCCGAAGGGGACCCTAAGGAAGTGGTATAGGTGGCCGCCTGCCTCGAAGGCGGTGTATGGACTGTCCGATTTACGGATGGGGAGCTGGTGGTAGGCGGGTTTCAGGTCTACCTTTGAGAAGACCCGGTCCTGCGCAATCTGGTTAACAATGTCAGATAAGCGTGGGAGGGGGTACGTGTCGAGCTGCGTGTACCGGTTAATGGTCTGGCTGTAGTCCACGACCATTCGGTGTTTCTCCCCAGTTATAACTACTACCACTTGAGCTCTCCAGGGGCTGTTGCTGGCCTCGATGATGCCTTCCCGAAGCAGCCGCTGGACTTCGGACCTGATGAAGGTCTTGTCCTGGGTGCTGTACTGTCTGCTCCTGGTGGTGATGAGTTTGCAATCTGGAGTTAGATTGGCAAAAAGAGAAGGTGGGTCGACCTTTATGGTCGCGAGGCCGCACACAGTAAGGGGCGGTAAGGGCACGCCGAATTTCAGAGTTAGGCTCTGGAGGTTGCACTGGAAGTCCAGGCCGAGGATTAGTGCAGCACAGACGTTAGGGAGGACGTAGAGACGGAAGCCGCTGAATTCTACGCCCTGGACTGTGAGTGGGACCGTACAGTACCCCCGGATCGCTACGCAATGGGATCCGGAGGCCAGGGAGTTTTTTGGTTGGTGGGGTGTATCGTGAGGGAGCAGCGCCTTACCGTATCTGGTTGTATGAAGGTTTTGGTGCTTCTGGAGTCCAGCAGGCAGGAGGTTACATGTCCGTCGACTTTCACGCTGGTGGATGCATTGGTCAGGTTATGCGGACGAGACTGGTCGATTGACGTGGAGGCGAATCTTGGTTGGTCGTCGGGTAATGGGGCGGCTGGTGAGCCCGCATCCTGGAACGCTGGTGGTGCCCATGTGCTGAGGGGTAGACAAGATGGCGGCGCCCGAAGATCTTGAGGGTTACAAAATGGCGGCGCCCATGGAACGCACGTTGCGGGGGTGGAACAAGATGGTGACGCCCATGGAACACACGTGTTGCGCGGAGGGGAAGATGGCAGCGCCCACTGGCTGCACGTGGTCTGAGGGGGGGGGACACACCCATTGTCCGTGACCGAGGGGGGTGGGGGCGATAGCGGCTACTGAGCGGGCCTGGTACATCGCGGCGAAGTGACCCTTCTTCCCGCAGACTTTACAAAGGGCAGCGCGGGCCGGGCAGTGTGGCGGGGGTGCTTCTGTTGGCCGCAGAAATAGCATCGGGGCCCCCCAGGGTTCGCTGGCTGGCGTGCAGCGCAGGCATATTGGGTGGACAGCGCCCCTGCTGGTGCGGCTGTCTGTGGGGTCCACGAAGCGTAGGAGGGGTGGGCCGCGTGGCTGGGGGTGTTGGACTGGACGTTGCGCAGGGCGACCATCATGGAGAGCGCTTGCGTTTTAGTCTCTGCGAGGTCGCGCATGGCCCCTTCTAGGAGTCGCTGGCGTATGTGATCTGACCCAATTCCAGTCACAAAAGCGTCCTGCATAAGGAGGGCTGAGTGTTCCGTGGCCGTAAAGGCCTGACAGTCACAGTCCCGGACTAGTGGGATTAGGCCCGCCAGAAGTCTTCTATGGACTCACCAGGGAGTTGAGAGCAAGTGGCGTGTGCGTGCCTGGCGAAGAGCGTGTTCGTTTTCTGTGCGCAGTTGTCCTTGAGTAGAGTCATGGCTTCGGCGTAGTTCGGCGCGTCCTGGATTAACGGGAAGACTTTGGAGCTCAACCTGGAATATAAAATCTGAATCTTCTGAGCCTCCGGAACAGGGGTTGGTGCCGCGTTGATATATGCTTCGAAGCAAGCTAGCCAGTGCTGGAAGTCCTTTCTGGCGTCGCTTGAGTGCAGATCCAGCTGCTGGCGATTCGTTTTGATACGGAGGTCCATCCTTAGAAACTGATAGCAATAAATTGAGGCACGATCAATTGGACAAAGACAATAGTTGAATCCAACTGAGGCTTTATTGCTATCAGATGTGTGGCCTCCCACAGCAGCTGGCGAAATGGCTGCTGGCTGGAGGACACGCATATTTATACAGGCAGGGACTACCAGCGAACCTGTACTACAGGTCCTCCCGTACATCACCTAATACAGGTGCAACAGTGGTTTACCACACTCTCACTGATGTTCCTTCTCTCACTGATATTCTCTCCCTCTTTTCCCATCTCAGTATTATTCTCTCCCTCTCTCACTGATGTTCCCGCACGCTCTCTCTCTCTCTGATGTTTGCCACCCCTCTCTCTCTCTCTCTCTCTCACATGGTTGTTCACGCGCTCACTCACTGATGTTCCTTCTCTCTCTCACTGGTGTTCCCTCCTTGTCACTCTCACTGATATTTTCTCCCTCTCTTCCCATCTCAGTATTAGTCTCACTCCCTCTCACTAATGTCCCCATGTGCTCTCTCTCCTTCTCTCTCTCTCTCTCTCTCTCTCTCATGTTCGCCTCCTCTCTCTAATGTTCCCTCTGTTCCATCACTCTCTCACTGATGTTCTCTCCCTCTCTCACTGATATTCGCCGTCTCTCTCTCACTGTTGTTTCTTCTCTTTTTCACAGACGTTCACGCTCTCGCCCTCTCTCACTAATGTTCTCTCTCTCACTGATATTATCTCCCTTTCTTTCCATCTCAGTGTTATTCTCTCTGTCTCTCACTGATGTTCATGCTTTCGCTCTTTCACTGATGTTCACACTCTCTCTCTCTGCCTCTCTAATGTTACTCTCTCACTGAAATTCTCTGTCTTTCTTACCCTCTGATATACCCTTGCTCTCTGTCACTGATGATCTCTTTCTCTCTCTCACACACACTCACTAATGTCCCCTCTCTTTCACTGATCTCTCACTTTCGCACTGGTCTTCTTTCACTTTTGCACTGATGTTCCCTCTCACTGGTGTTCCTCTCTCTCCCACTGGTGTTCCTCTCTCTCTCACTGGTGTCCCTCTCTCTCTGACTGGTGTCTCTCTCACACTGGTGTTCCTCTCTCTATCACTGGTGTTCCTCTCTCTCGCTCTCTCTCTCTCTCTCTCTCTCTCTCTCACTGGTGTTCCTCTCTCTCTCACTGGTGTTCCTCTCTCTCTCACTGGTGTTCCTCTCTCTCACTGATGTTCTCTCTCTCACTGGTGTTTCTCTCTCTCTCACTGGTGTTTCTCTCTCTCTCACTGGTGTTCCTCTCTCTCTCACTGGTGTTCCTCTCTCTCACTGATGTTCTCTCTCTCACTGGTGTTTCTCTCTCTCTCACTGGTGTTTCTCTCTCTCTCACTGGTGTTCCTCTCTCTCTCACTGGTGTTCCTCTCTCTCACTGATGTTCTCTCTCTCACTGGTGTTTCTCTCTCTCTCACTGTTGTTAGAGAACAAAGAGAACAAAGAAAATTACAGCACAGGAACAGGCCCTTTGGCCCTCCAAGCCTGCTCCGATCCAGATCCTTTACCTATACCTGTCACCTATTTTCCAAGGATCTACTTCCCTCTGTTCCCCGCCCGTTCATATATCTGTCGAGATGCATCTTGAATGATGCTATCGTGCCCGCCTCTACCACCTCCGCTGGCAAAGCGTTCCAGGCACCCACCACCCACTGCATAAAAAACTTTCCACGCACATCTCCCTTAAACTTTCCCCCTCTCACCTTGAAATCGTGACCCCTTGTAATTGACACCCCCACTCTTGGAAAAAGTTTGTTGCTATCCACCCTGTCCATACCTCTCATAATTTTGTAGACCTCAATCAGGTCCTCCCTCAACCTCCGTCTTTCCAACGAAAACAATCCTAATCTACTCAACCTTTCTTCATATCTAGCACCCTCCATACCAGGTAACATCTTGGTGAACCTCTTCTGCACCCTCTCTAAAGCATCCACATCCTTCTGGTAAGGTGGTGACCAGAACTGCACGCAGTATTCCAAATTTGGCCTAACCAAAGTCCTATACAACTGAAACATGACTTGCCGACTCTTGTACTCAACACCCCGTCCGATGAAGGCAAGCATGCTGTATGCCTTCTTGACCACTCTATCGACCTGCGTTGCCACCTTCAGGGTACAATGGGCCTGAACTCCCAGATCTCTCTGTACATCAATTTTCACCAGGACTCTTCCATTTACCGTATAGTCCGCTCTTGAATTAGATCTTCCAAAATACATCACCTCGCATTTGCCTGGATTGAACTCCATCTGCCATTTCTCTGCCCAACTCTCCAATCTATCTATATTTTGCTGTATTCTCTGACAGTCCTTCTTGCTGTCTGCAACTCCACCAATCTTAGTATCATCTGCAAACTTGCTAATCAGACCACCTATACCTTGGCCCAGATCATTTATGTATATCACAAACAACAGTGGTCCAAGCACAGATCCCTGTGGAACACCACTAGTCATCTTTCTCCATTTTGAGACACTCCCTTCCACCACTACTCTCTGTCTCCTGTTGCCCAGCCAGTTCTTTATCCATCGAGCTAGTACACACTGAACCCCATACGACTTCACTTTTCCCATCAACCTACCATGGGAAACTTTATCAACCGCCTTACTGAAGTCCATGTATATGACATCTACAGCCCTTCCCTCATCAATTAACTTTGTCACTTCCTCAAAGAATTCTATTAGGTTTGTAAGACATGACCTTCTGTGCACAAAACCATGCTGCCTATCACTGATAAGTCTATTTTCTTCCAAATGTGAATAGATCCTATCCCTCAGTATCTTCTCCGACAGTTTGCCTACCACTGACGTCAAGCTCACAGGTCTATAATTCCCCGGATTATCCCTGCTATCTTTCTTAAACAAAGTGACAACATTAGCAATTCTCCAGTCCTCTGGGACCTCACCCGTGCTCAAGGGTGCTGCAAAGATATCTGTTAAGGCCCCAGCTATTTCGTCCCTCGCTTCCCTCAGTAACCTGGGATAGATCCCATCCAGACCTGGGGACTTGTCCGCCTTAATGCCTTTTAGAATACCCAAAACTTCCCCCTTCCTTATGCCGACTTGACCTAGAGTATTTAATCATCCATCCCTAGCCTCAACATCCGTCATGTCTCTCTCCTTGGTGAATACCGATGCAAAGTACTCATTAAGAATCTCACCCATTTCCTCTGACTCTACGCATAAATTCCCTCTTTTGTCTTTGAGTGGGCTAATCCTTTCTCTAGTTACCCTCTTGCTCCTTAATAAAAGGCTTTGGGATTTTCCTTAACCCTCTTTGCCAAAGATATTTCATGACCCCTTTTAGCCCTCTTTATTGCGCGTTTGAGATTTGTCCTACTTTCCTGATATTCCGGCAAAGCTTCATCAGTTTTAAGTCGCCTCGATCTTATGTATGCTTCCTTTTTCATCTTAGCTAGTCTCACAATTCCATCCGTCATCCATGGTTCCCTAATCTTGCCATTTGTATCACTCATTTTCACAGGGACATGTCTGTCCTGCACTCTAATCAACCTTTCCTTAAAAGATTCCCATACTTCAAATGTGCATTTACCCTTAAACAGCTGCTCCCAATCCACATTCCCTAGCTCCTGCCGAATTTTGTTAGACTTGGCCTTTCCCCAATTTAGCACCCTTCCTTTAGGACCACTCTCGTCTTTGTCCATGAGTATTCTAAAACTTACGGAATTGTGATCGCTATTCCCAAAGTAATCACCGACTGAAACTTCAGCCACCTGGCCGGGATCATACCCCAATACCACGGCCCCTTCCCGAGTTGGACTATTTACATACTGCTCTAAAAAACTCTCCTGGATGCTCCTTACAAATTCTGCTCCCTCTACGCCTCCAACACTACATGAGTCGCATTCAATGTTGGGGAAGTTAAAATCTCCCAGCATGACCACCCTATTGCTCCTACATTTTTCTATAATCTGTCTACATATTTGTACCTTTACTTCACGCCCGCTTTTGGGAGGCCTGTAGTAAAGTTCCAACAATGTTACTGCACCCTTCCTATTTCTTAGCTCTACCCATAGTGCCTCCGTGCTCGAATCCTCCATCGTGCCCTCCTTAATCACAGCTGTGATATAATCTCTGACCAGTAATGCAACTCCTCCACCCCTTTTTACCTCCCTCTCTATCCCTCCTGAAGCATCTATACCCTGGGATATTTAGTTGCCAGTCTTGTCCTTCCCTCAACCAAGTCTCAGTAATACCAATAAGATCAGATTCCCAGGTACTAATCCAAGCCCTAGGTTCATCTGCCTTACCTGTTACCCTTCTCGCATTAAAACATATGCACCTCAGACCACCTGTCCCTTTGCGTTCATCATCTCTTCCCTGTCTACTCTTCCCCTTAGTCACATTGAGTTTATTATCTAGTACCTTACTGGCTTTAGTTGCTGGCTCTTTACTGACCTCTAACTTCCTAATCTGGTTCCCATCCCCCTGCCACATTCGTTTAAAACCTCCCCAACAGTGTTAGCAAAAGCACCCCCTAGGACATTGGTTCCAGTCCTGCCCAGGTGTAGACCGTACGATTTATCATGGTCCCACCGCCCCCACAACCGGTTCCAATGTCCCAACAATCTGAACCCCTCCCTCCTGCACCATCTCTCAAGCCACGTGTTCATTCTGACTATTCTTGAATTTCTACTCTGACTGCCTCGTGGCACTGGTAGCAATCCTGAGATTACTACCTTTGAGGTCCTACTTTTAACTTATCTCCGAACTCCCTAAATTCTGATTGTAGGACCTCATCCCGTTTTTTACCAAGATCGTTGGTGCCTATATGCACCACGACAACTGGCTGTTCACCCTCCCCCTTCAGTATGACCTGCAGCCGATCTGAAACATCCCTGACCCGTGCACCCGGGAGGCAACATACCATTCGGGAGTCTCGTTTTCGACCACAGAAATGCCTGTCTACTCCCCTTACGATTGAATCCCCTATGACTATAGCCCTGACAGTCTTTTTCCCACCCTTCTGTGCAGCAGAGCCAGCCACGGTGCCATGAGCCTGGCTACTACAGCCTTCCCCTGGTGAGTCATCTCCCCCAACAGTATCCAAACCAGTATACCTGTTTTGGAGGGAGATGACCGCAGGGGACACCTGCACGGCCTTCCTGCTCTTTCTCTGCCTTTTGGTCACCCATTCCCTGTCTCCCTCACCAATCCTAATCTGCGGTGTGACCAACTCACTGAATGTGCTATCCACGACTTCCTCAGCATCGCGGATGCTCCAAAGTGAGTCCATCCGCAGCTCCAGAGCCGTCATGCGGTCTAGCAGGAGATGCAGCTGGACACACTTTCCGCACATGAAGGAGTCCGGGGCATCGGCCGCGTCCCTGAACTCCCACATTGAGCACGAGGAGCATAACACGGGTCTGGGAGCTCCTGCCATTTTTACACTTTACGTTAACTGATTACAAATATAACATCAAATAATGAATAAGTGAAAGGAATAAAGATTTTACTTACCAATCACAATACTTACCAACACAGGAAGAGTTAAATTTCTCCCAGCTACTGCTAATTGAAGCACTTTCCTTACCAGCCAATCAGGTCACTGCTTTGCTGTGATGTCACTCTTCAAGGTAAGTTTTTAAAGTTTTTAAAGAGGTAAACTTACCTTCCCGACTGACCCCTGGCCACTGCCCCCCACCGAAAATCTGAAGGCCACTTCTCTGGCAAGGTAAGTTTTAAAAGAGGTAAACTTACCTTCCCGACAGACCCCTGTTCCCGCCGAAAATCTGAAGGCCGCTTCTCCTGCAGCTGTGTCCCCGCCGCTCTCCTCACACTCTTTCACTGTGCCCCCGCTGCTCTCCTTGCACTCTTTTATCCTGTGTCTCCGCTGCTCTCCTCGCGCTCTTTCACTGTGTCCCCGCCGCTCTCCTCGGGCTCTTTCACGTGAACACCACAGGGAAAAGAAAAACTACATACCAGTCAACAGCCAATCACTTACCTGCAGGCTGTGATGTCACGGTTCAACTTCTTTCTACTTCTACCTGCCCTCGAGTCTCCCTCTTGATCTTTACTCGGCTGGGATCCTTACAGCGATTGTCTTTTTTTTTGTTAGAGGAGGAGGTAGGGAGGGAAACACTGAAGAAGTATTTCGGGTTTAACTGTCACTTGACAACAGATCCTCCACAAACCGCCTTCAAGATATGGTGACTGCAATGCATAGATGCAGATTTTCCCCGCAACAGCCAATCAGCAGCTCCGCTCTACTAATCTCTGCTGGTGTTCTTCTCTCTCTCACTTGTGTTCTCTCTCTCTCTCTCTCACTGGTGCTTCTCTCTCTCACTGGTGCCCCTCTCTCTCTCTCATCGGTGTTCCTCTTTCTCTCACCTGTGTTCCTCTCTCTCACTAGTGCTCTTCTCTCTCTCACTGGTGTTCATCTCTCTCTCGCACTGGTGTTCTTCTCTCTCTCACTGGTGTTCCTCTCTCTCTCACTGGTGTTCCTCTCTCTCACTGGTGTTCTCTCTCTCACTGGTGTCCCTCTCTCTCTCATCGGTGTTCCTCTTTCTCTCACTGCTGTTCCTCTCTCTCACTAGTGTTCTTCCCTTTCTCACTGGTGTTCCTCTCTCTCTCTCACTGGTGTTCTTCTCTCTCTCACAGGGGTTCCTCTCTCTCTCACTGGTGTTCCTCTCTCTCACCGGTGTTCTCTCTCTCTCAGTGGTGTTCCTCTCTCTCACTGGTGTTCCTCTCTCTCTCACTGGTGTTCCTCTCTCTCTCACTGGTGTTCTCTCTCTCACTGGTGTTCCTCTCTCTCACTGGTGTTCGCTCTCTCACTGGTGTTCTTCTCTCTGTCACTGGTGTTCCTCTCTCTCGCACTGGTGTTCCTCTCTCTCTCACTGGTGTTCCTCTCTCTCTCACTGGTGTTCCTCTCTCTCTCACTGGTGTTCTCTCTCTTTCTCTCACTGGTGTTCCTCTCTCTCTCTCACTGGTGTTCCTCTCTCTCTCTCACTGGTGTTCCTCTCTCTCTCTCATCGGTGTTCCTCTTTCTCTCACCTGTGTTCCTCTCTCTCACTAGTGCTCTTCCCTCTCTCACTGGTGTTCATCTCTCTCTCGCACTGGTGTTCTTCTCTCTCTCACTGGTGTTCCTCTCTCTCTCACTGGTGTTCCTCTCTCTCACTGGTGTTCTCTCTCTCACTGGTGTCCCTCTCTCTCTCATCGGTGTTCCTCTTTCTCTCACTGGTGTTCCTCTCTCTCACTAGTGTTCTTCCCTCTCTCACTGGTGTTCCTCTCTCTCTCTCACTGGTGTTCTTCTCTCTCTCACTGGGGTTCCTCTCTCTCTCACTGGTGTTCCTCTCTCTCACTGGTGTTCTCTCTCTCTCAGTGGTGTTCCTCTCTCTCACTGGTGTTCCTCTCTCTCTCACTGGTGTTCCTCTCTCTCTCACTGGTGTCCTTCTCTCTCTCACTGGTGTTCCTCTCTCTCACTGGTGTTCGCTCTCTCACTGGTGTTCTTCTCTCTGTCACTGGTGTTCCTCTCTCTCGCACTGGTGTTCCTCTCTCTCTCACTGGTGTTCCTCTCTCTCTCACTGGTGTTCCTCTCTCTCTCACTGGTGTTCTCTCTCTTTCTCTCACTGGTGTTCCTCTCTCTCTCTCACTGGTGTTCCTCTCTCTCTCTCACTGGTGTTCCTCTCTCTCTCACTGGTGTTCCTCTCTCTCACTGGTGTTCTCTCTCTCCCTCTCACTGGTGTTCCTCTCTCTCTCACTGGTTTTCCACGCTCTCTCTCACTGCTGTTCCTCTCCCTCACTTGTGTTCTCTCACTCTCACTGGTGTTCTCTCTCTCTCACTGGTGTTCTCTCTCTCTCACTGGTGCTCCCCTCTCTCTCTCACTGGTGTTCCACTCTCTCTCTCACTGGTGTTCATCTCTCTCTCACTGGTGTTCTCGCTCTCTCTGATGTTCTCTCTCTCTCACTGGTGTTTCTCTCTCACTGGTGTTCTTCTCTCTCTCACTGGTGTTCCTCTCTCTCTCCCTGGTGTTCTCTCTCTCAGTGGTGTTCCTCTTTCTCTCTCTCTGGTGTTCCTCTCTCTCTCTCCCTGGTGTTCTCTCTCTCAGTGGTGTTCCTCTCTCTCTCACTGGTGTTCTCTCTCTCACTGGTGTTCTCACTCTCTCTCTCACTGGTGTTCCTCTCTCTCTCACTGGTGTTCTCTCTCTTTCTCACACTGGTGTTCCTCTCTCTCACTGGTGTTCCTCTCTCTCTCTCACTGGTGTTCATCTCTCTCTCACTGGTGTTCTCTCTCTCTCTGATGTTCTCTCTCTCACTGGTGTTTCTCTCTCACTGGTGTTCTTCTCTCTCTCACTGGTGTTCCTCTCTCTCTCACTGGTGTTCTCTCTCTCTCTCTCTCACTGGTGTTCCTCTCTCTCTCTCTCTCTGGTGTTCCTCTCTCTCTCTCTCTCTGGTGTTCCTCTCTCTCTCTCACTGGTGTTCCTCTCTCTCTCACTGGTGTTCCTCTCTCTCTCACTGGTGTTCTCTCTCTTTCTCTCACTGGTGTTCCTCTCTCTCTCTCACTGGTGTTCCTCTCTCTCTCTCACTGGTATTCCTCTCTCTCTCTCTCTGATGTTCTCTCTCTCTCACTGGTGTTTCTCTCTCACTGGTGTTCCTCTCTCTCTCGCTGGTGTTCCTCTCTCTCTCCCTGGTGTTCTCTCTCTCAGTGGTGTTCTTCTCTCTCTCACTGGTGTCCCTCTCTCTCTCATCGGTGTTCCTCTTTCTCTCACTGGTGTTCCTCTCTCTCACTAGTGTTCTTCCCTCTCTCACTGGTGTTCCTCTCTCTCTCTCACTGGTGTTCTTCTCTCTCTCACTGGTGTTCTCACTCTCTCTCTCACTGGTGTTCCTCTCTCTCTCACTGGTGTTCTCTCTCTTTCTCACACTGGTGTTCCTCTCTCTCACTGGTGTTCCTCTCTCTCTCTCACTGGTGTTCCTCTCTCTCACTGGTGTTCTCACTCTCTCTCACTGGTGTTCCTCTCTCTCTCACTGGTGTTCCTCTCTCTCTCACTGGTGTTCATCTCTCTCGCTCACTGGTGTTCCTCTCTCCCTCTCACTGGTGTTCGCTCTCTCACTGGTGTTCTTCTCTCTGTCACTGGTGTTCCTCTCTCTCTCTCACTGGTGTTCTTCTCTCTCTCACTGGTGTTCTCACTCTCTCTCACTGGTGTTCCTCTCTCTCTCACTGGTGTTCTCTCTCTTTCTCACACTGATGTTCCTCTCTCTCTCACTGGTGTTCCTCTCTCTCTCACTGGTGTTCCTCTCTCTCACTGGTGTTCTCACTCTCTCTCACTGGTGTTCCTCTCTCTCTCACTGGTGTTCCTCTCTCTCTCACTGGTGTTCATCTCTCTCTCTCACTGGTGTTCCTCTCTCCCTCTCACTGGTGTTCGCTCTCTCACTGGTGTTCTTCTCTCTGTCACTGGTGTTCCTCTCTCTCTCTCACTGGTGTTCTTCTCTCTCTCACTGGTGTTCTCACTCTCTCTCTCACTGGTGTTCCTCTCTCTCTCACTGGTGTTCTCTCTCTTTCTCACACTGATGTTCCTCTCTCTCTCACTGGTGTTCCTCTCTCTCTCACTGGTGTTCCTCTCTCTCACTGGTGTTCTTTCTCTCTCTCACTGGTGTTCGTCTCTCTCTCACTGCTGTTCCTCTCCCTCACTTGTGTTCTCTCACTCTCACTGGTGTTCTCTCTCTCTCACTGGTGTTCTCTCTCTCTCACTGGTGTTCCTCTCTCTCTCTCACTGGTGTTCCACTCTCTCTCTCACTGGTGTTCATCTCTCTCTCGCTGGTGTTCTCGCTCTCTCTGATGTTCTCTCTCTCTCACTGGTGTTTCTCTCTCACTGGTGTTCTCTCTCTCAGTGGTGTTCCTCTTTCTCTCTCTCTGGTGTTCCTCTCTCTCTCTCACTGGTGTTCCTCTCTCTCTCCCTGGTGTTCTCTCTCTCAGTGGTGTTCCCCTCTCTCTCTCACTGGTGTTCCTCTCTCTCTCACTGGTGTTCCTCTCTCTCTCACTGGTGTTCCTCTCCCTCTCACTGGTGTTCCTCTCTCTCTCACTGGTGTTCTCTCTCTTTCTCTCACTGGTGTTCCTCTCTCTCTCTTACTGGTGTTCTCTCTCTCACTGGTGTTCCTCTCTCTCTCTCACTGGTGTTCTTCTCTCTCTCACTGGTGTTCTCACTCTCTCTCTCACTGGTGTTCCTCTCTCTCTCACTGGTGTTCTCTCTCTCACACTGGTGTTCCTCTCTCTCACTGGTGTTCCTCTCTCTCTCTCACTGGTGTTCATCTCTCTCTCACTGGTGTTCTCTCTCTCTCTGATGTTCTCTCTCTCTCACTGGTGTTTCTCTCTCACTGGTGTTCTTCTCTCTCTCACTGGTGTTCTCTCTCTCTCTGATGTTCTCTCTCTCTCACTGGTGTTTCTCTCTCACTGGTGTTCTTCTCTCTCTCACTGGTGTTCCTCTCTCTCTCACTGGTGTTCTCTCTCTCTCTCTCACTGGTGTTCCTCTCTCTCTCTCTCTGGTGTTCCTCTCTCTCTCTCACTGGTGTTCCTCTCTCTCTCTCACTGGTGTTCCTCTCTCTCTCACTGGTGTTCCTCTCTCTCTCACTGGCGTTCCTCTCTCTCTCCCTGATGTTCTCTCTCTCAGTGGTGTTCTTCTCTCTCTCACTGGTGTCCCTCTCTCTCTCATCGGTGTTCCTCTTTCTCTCACTGTTGTTCCTCTCTCTCACTAGTGTTCTTCCCTCTCTCACTGGTGTTCCTCTCTCTCTCTCACTGGTGTTCTTCTCTCTCTCACTGGTGTTCCTCTCTCTTTCACTGGTGCTCCTCTCTCTCAGTCACTGATGTTCCTCTCTCACTCCCACTGGTGTTCTCTCTCTCTCACTGGTGCTCCTCTCTCTCTCTCACTGGTGTTCCTCTCTCTCTCTCACTGGTGTTCCTCTCTCTCTCTCACTGGTGTTCCTCTCTCTCTCACTGGTGTTCCTCTCTCTCTCTCACTGGTGTTCTCTCTCTCTCTCTCTCACTGGTGTCCCTCTCTCTCTCACTGGTGTTCTCGCTCTCTCTCACTGGTTTTCCTCTCTCTCTCTCACTGGTGTTACTCTCTCTCTCACTGATGTTCTCTCTCTCTCTCTCTCACTGGTGTTCCTCTGTCTCTCTCACACTGGTGTTCCCCTCTCTCTCACACTGGTGTTCCCCTCTCTCTCTCACTGGTGTTCCTCTGTCTCTCACTGGTGTTCCTCTCTCTCTCTCTCACTGGTGTTCCTCTCTCTCTCACTGGTGTTCTCTCTCTTTCTCTCACTGGTGTTCCACTCTCTCATTGGTGTTCCTCTCTCTCTCTCACTGGTGTTCCACTCTCTCTCACTGGTGTTCTCACTCTCTCTCTCACAGGTGTTCCTCTCTCTCTCACTGGTGTACCTCTCTCTCTCTCTCTCACTGGTGTTCCTCTCTCTTTCACTGGTGCTCCTCTCTCTCAGTCACTGATGTTCCTCTCTCTCTCTCACTGGTGTTCCTCTCTCTCCCATTGATGTTCACTCTCTCACTGGTGTTCCTCTCTCTCTCTCTCTCACTGGTGTTCCCCTCTCTCTCTCACTGATGTTCTCTCTCTCTCACTGGTGTTTCTCTCTCACTGGTGTTCCTCTCTCTCTCTCGTTTTCCTCTCTCTCTCTCACTGGTGTTCCTCTCTCTCTCTCACTGGTGTTCCTCTCTCTCTCACTGGTGTTCCTCTCTCTCTCACTGGTGTTCTCTTTCTTTTTCTCACTGGTGTTCCTCTCTCTCTCTCACTGGTGTTCCTCTCTCTCTCTCACTGGTGTTCCACTCTCTCTCACTGGTGTTCTCACTCTCTCTCTCACTGGTGTTCCTCTCTCTCTCTCTCACTGGTGTTCTCTCTCACTGGTGTTCCTCTCTCTTTCACTGGTGCTCCTCTTTCTCTCTCACTGGTGTTCTCTCTCTCTCTCTCACTGGTGTTCCTCTCTCTCTCTCTCACTGGTGTTCCTCTCTCTCTCACTGGTGTTCTTTCTCTCTCACTGGTGTTCTCTCTCACTGGTGTTCCTCTCTCTTTCACTGGTGCTCCTCTCTCTCTCTCACTGGTGTTCTCTCTCTCTCTCTCACTGGTGTTCCTCTCTCTCTCACTGGTGTTCTCTCTCTCTCACTGATGTTCCTCCCTCTTTCACTGGTGCTCCTCTCTCTCTCACTGGTGTTCTCTCTCTCTCTCTCACTGGCATTCCTCTCTCTCTCTCACTGGTGTCCTCACTCTCTCTCTCACTGGTGTTCCTCTCTCTCTCACTTGTGTTCCTCTCTCTCTCACTGATGTTCTCTCTCTCTCTCACGAATACTCCTCTCTCTCACTGATGTTCTTTGATATACCCCCTGATATACCCTTGCTCTCTGTCACTGATGATCTCTTTCTCTCTCACACACACACTCACTGATGTCCCCTCTCTCACTGATTTTCTCACACTCTCTCACTGGTTTTCTTTCACTCTCTCTCTGATGTTCCCTCTCACTGATGTTCCTCTCTCTCTCTCACTGATTTTCTCACACTCTCTCACTGATTCTGCCACACACTCTCGCTGATGTTCTCTCTCTCTCTCTGTGATTCTCTCTCACTCTTTAATCAAAATGGGCCTAAAACTGACATTTTGAAGGAGAGGTCATCAAATGATTCTTAGGGGCTTGATGGTGTTTATGTAAAGTTGGTCTTTTCCCTAACTATAGCCAAGTGGTCCTAGTCCCAAAAGGTTGGTCTTGTCAGACATTAACGAGGAGAAATTGCTTCACGCTTCGAGTCATGGAGGAATAGAGCTTCTAACAGCACAGAAAGGGGCTTTTCAGCCCATTGTGTCTGTACCATCCATCAAGCACCTGTTCCTATTTTCCAACAATTGGTCCATTGTCTTGTGTGCTATGGTACTTGAAGTGCTCATCAAAATGCTTCTTAAATGTCCTGAGCGTCCCACCGCTGCCACCCTGACAGGTTGTGAGTTCCAGATTCCCACCGCTCTCTGGATGAAATAATCTTTCCTCCGATCCCCTCTAATTCTCTTGCTCCATACTTTAAATCTGTGTCTACTAAGGGGAAATGTTTCTTCCCATCTACTCTATCTATATCCCTCATAACTTTGTACACCTCGATGAGGTCCCCCCTCAGACTTGTCTACTCCACGGAAACCAACCCCAGCTTATCCAGCCTTTGATTTGATTTATTGTCACAAGAACCGAAGTACAGTGAAAAGTATTTTTTTGCTGCCAAGGGAACGTCTACAGTACGTACATAGTAGACAAAAAAAGAATAATCGACAGAGTACATTGTCAAATGGTACATCAACAAACAGTAATTGGTTACAGTGCGGAACAAGGGGCCAAACAAAGCAAATACATGAGCAAGAGCACCATAGGGCATCGTGAATAGTGTTCTTACAGGGAACAGATCAGTCCGAGGGAAAGTCGTTGAGGAGTCTAGTAGCTGTGGGGAAGAAGCTGTTCCTATGTCTGGATGTGCGGGTCTTCAGACTTCTGCCTGATGGAAGGGTCTGGAAGAAGGCAAAGCCTGGGTGGGAGGGGTCTCTGATAGTGCTGTCTGCCTTCCTGAGGCAGCAGGAGGTGTAGACAGAATCAGTGTGAGGATGGCAAGCTTGTGTGATGCGTTGGGCTGAGTTCACCACACTCTGCAGTTTCTTGCGATTTTGGGCTGAGCAGTTGCCAAGCAGTAATGCAGCCGGATAGGATGCTCTCTATGGCACATCTGTAGATGTTTGTGAGAGTTGATGCAGACGTGCCGAATTTCTTTAGCTCCCATAGGAAGTAGAGACGTTGTTGGGCTTTCTTGACTATTGCATCAACGTGAGTGGACCAGGACAGACTATTGGTGATGGTGACCCCAAGGAACTTAAAGTGATCGACCATCTCCACTTTGGAACCATTGATGCAGACGGAGGTGGGGGTGGGGGGTGGGGGGCGTCATGCTACGCTTCCTGAAGTCGATGATCAGTTTCTTGGTCTTTCCGACATTTAGCGAGAGGTTGTTTTCGGTACACCATGCAACCAAGTGATTTACCTCCCTCCTGTATCCTCTCTTCATAGATGGAATTCCCCAGCCCAGGCAACATTCTGGTGAATCCCCTCTGCACCCTCTCTAGTGCAATCACTTCCTTCCCATAGTGTGGCGACCAGAACTACAGTCTTCCATCTGTGGTCTAATCAGCATTTTATACATATGCATCGTAACCTTCCTGCTCTTATATTATATGCCTCGGCTGATAAAGTCAAGGATTCCATATGCCTTCTTAACCATCGTGCCTACATTTCCTGTTGCCTTCAGGAATCTTTGGATATGCACCCCAAGGTCTCTCTGGTCCTCTGTACTTCCTGGAATCCTTCATTCATTGTGTATTCCTTTGCCTTGTTAGTCGTTCCCAAAATGCAGCAGCTCACAATTTTCAGGGTTAAACCCCATTTGCCATTGTTCTATCCATCTGACCAGCTCGTCTATATCATCCTGTAATCTAAGCTTTTCCTCCTCACTATTTACCACACCACCAATTTTCATATCATTTACGAACTTACTGAATATACCCCTCCCCACCCCCTCAATTCATGTCTAGATCATTAATGTACACTACAAACAGCAAGTGACCCAGCACTGGTCCCTGTGGTACACCACTGGACACAGGCTTCCAATCACAAAACTACCTTCATCAATCACCCTCTGCCTCCTGTCACTAAGCCAATTTTGGATCCAATTTGCCAAATTGCCCTGGGTCCCATGAGCTCTTAACTTTTGGTCAGTTTACCATGCAGGACCTTGTCAAAAGCCTTACTAAAGTCCATGTAGATTACATCAACTGCGTTGCCCTCATTTATACACCTAGTCACCACCTCGAAAAATTGAATCAAATTTGTTAAACATGATTTCCATTGACAAAGCCATACTGACTATCTTTGATTAATCCTTGCCTCTCCAAGTGGAGATTAATTCCATCTCTCAGAATATTTTTCAATAGTTTCCCTTTCACTGATGTTCGACTCACTCACTGGCTTGTTTTTTTCCCCCACCTCCCTTTTCGAATAATGGTACCATATTAGCTGCCCTCCAGTTCTCTGGCATCTTTCCTGTGATGTGGAGATGCCGGCGTTGGACTGGGGTGAGCACAGTAAGAAGTCTTATAACACCAGGTTAAAGTCCAACAGGTTTGTTTCGAGTCACTAGCTTTCGGAGCGCTGCTCCTTCCTCAGGTCCTGCGGAAGGAGCTTCTTTCCTGTGGCCAGAGAGGGTTTGAAAATTAGCATCAGAGCCCTTGCAATCTCCCCCATTGCCTCACAAAGAAGCCTCGGATACATCTCATCTGGCTTGGAGTATCCCCTTTTAAGCCTGCTAAAACCGCTCACACCTCCTCCCCCTCAATGCTAATCTATTCAATTATATTACAGTCCCCCTCCCTGATACCTATATCATACCTTTCCCTGGTGAACACAGACGCAAAATACTTACTTAATGCCTCAACTGCTGCTTTCAGCCACACACACAGCTTTCCACTTTGGTCCCGAAAGAGTCCTACTCTTTCCCTGGTTACCCTCTTGTCCTTGATATACTTAGAAAACACCTTGGAATTTTCCTTTATTTTGTCCACCAGTGTTTTTTCATTCGCTCGCCTAAATTCTTTTTTCAGGACCCCTGCACTTTCTATATTCCTCGAGGGTATCTATTGTTTTGAAGCTTCTGAACCTGCCATAATCCACCTTTTTATCCATTGCTGTATGTCCCTGGAATTGTTTGTCCCACCCTTTACCTTTGCAGACACAAGTTGCCACTATACTCTCTCTATGTCCTTTCTGAATGATTCCCACTGCTCTGATATGGATCTTCCTACAAGTAGCTGCTCCCTGTCCACTTTGGCCCGATTCTGTTCCCACGCACCCGGTGTGAGGACATAGCCTCACAATCGGAGAATCCAGCCCCTTATTTTAAGTCCATCTTTGTCCTTTCCCATAACTACTATAAATCTTACTGAACTATGGTCACTATCACCAAAATGCTTCCGCACTGATACCTCTACCACTTGCCCGGCTTCATTCCCTAGAATTAGGCCAAGTACTGCCCCGCCTCTTCAAGGCTTTCTACCTGTTGCCTCAAAAAGCTCTCATGGATGCACTTGGAGAATTCTGCCCCTCACACTTTGTCTGTTCCAATTAATATTAGGAATATTGAAGCCCCGTACTATTATTACCTTCTTGTTTTTACACTTCTCTGAGATTTGTCCACATATCTATTCTTCTATCCCTCCCTGACTATTTAGAGGCCTGTAGTACACTCCCATCAACGTGAATGCCGCCTTTTTGTTATGAGGGCTATGAGTTTTTCGAATCCCAGAGAAATGTAAATGTTCTGTCATTGAGTATATTCAAAGCCGAGATTAATAGATCTTTGAATGCCAAGGGAATCAAAGAATATTGAAGGAAAGTGGCATTAAGATTGAGGATCAGCTAACAGAAAAGACAGAGGGAGCTGTATGGTCTATTGCCGCTCCTTTCCTGCGTTCTTGCATTTGTTCTTGATTATCTATGCACTTGCTAATTTTCCTCTCATTCACCAATTTTTGTTTTCCCCCCATTTGCTAAATTCTTCACCATCACTGGCTCTCCTCCGCATGGATTTCCACTCATATTTGCTGACTTTTTACCATCCTATGGCAACATGGGTGTGATCTGTGGTCACTTTAAGCAGGCAGCCACACGAAGATCAGCCAATTCTGTTACAGATTATGTAGGTTCTGAACCCCCAGGGAAGCAACCTACCTGCCGGCCTTCTGGCTTGAGTTATGTGTGAGGAAGAGGGGCCGGGCTGGGAATCACCGTGACTGGCGCGAATCGTGCCATGCCGCCCTGACGCCGGGATGCGATTCTCCGCAGAGAGGAGAATCGGCGCCATTGGCGCCGACGTGGTGCAGGCTGGGGGCCCTCTATGGTCTCTCCCCCCCCACCCCCCGGCGATTCTCCGCCCGGGGTGGGGCGAGCGGCCGTATCGAAAAACCCAAGTCCCGCCGGCACCGTTCTAACCCGCTCTTAGCCGGGACCTCGGCGTGGAAGGGTCCAGGGGCGGCCACTGGGGGAGGAGGTGGGGGTCCGACCCCGGGGGGGGGGGGGGGGGGGGGGGAAGGCCCCTACTGTGGCCTGGCCGGCCTCTCGGGCTGGGGGCCTCCTTTCTTCCGCGCCTGTGCCACTGCCCGTGCACGGACCCCGTGGCGCCCAGTTGACGCCAGGATCAGCACCTGGAGCGGCGTGGGTTGCTGAATTGCTGATCCTGAGGCCATGTTGACCCCGTCGGGAAACGCAACGGCGTTTACAGCGGCGTCAACACTTAGCCTCAGGATCAGAGAATCCCACCCAACATCTCTCTTTCAGAAATCCCACCGTTTGATATGGGGAATATCTGTTGAGGCCTGAAAGGACTTGCCACGTAACCTCTCCCACGTGCCCTATCTACTGGAGTTTCAAATAACCCACTTATTCCATAACAAAGAACAATACAGCACGGGAACAGGCCCTTCGGCCCTCCAAGCCTACCGGTCATGATACCAACCTTTGCTAAAACCCTCAGCACTTCCTTGTACCATATCCCTCTATACCCATCCTATCCATGTGTTTGCCAAGATGCCTTTTGAACGCCGTTAATGTATCTGCTTCCACAACCTCTTCTGGCAACGTGTTCCAGGCACTCACCACCCTCTGCGTAAAAAACCTGCCTCGCACATCTCCTCTAAACTTTGCCCCACGGACCTTAAACCTATGCCCCCTGGTGACTGACCCCTCCACCCTGGGAAAGAGTGCCTGCCCATTCACCATATCTATGCCCCTCAATCTTATAGACCTCTATTAGGTCACCCCTCAACCTCCGTCTTTCTAATGAAAACTGTCCGTGTCTATTCAGCCTCTTCACATAGCTAACACCCTCCAGACCAGGCAACATCCCGGTAAACCTCTACTGCACCTTCTTCAAATCATCCACATCCTTCTGGTAGTGTGTCGACCAGAATTGTGCACAATATTCCAAGCGTGGCCTTACTAAAGTTCTATACAACTGTAGCATGACTTGACAGTTTTTATACTCAATGCCCCGTCCAATGAAGTCAAGCATTCTGTATGCTTTCTTGACCATCTTGTCCACTTGTGTTACCATCTTCAAAGATCTGTGGACCTGCACACTCAGATCTTTCTGACTTTATATATTCCTAAGAGTTTTGCCATTTACTGTATATTTCCCCTCTATATTAGACCTACCAAAATGCATTACCTCACATTTGTCCGGATTAAACTCCATTTGCCATTTCTCTGCCCAAATGTCCAAACTATCTGTGTCCTGCTGTATCTTCTGACAATCCTCAACACTATCTGCCACTCCACCAACATTGGTGTCATCCGCAAACTTACTAATCAGACCAGCTACATTTTCTTCCAAATCGTTTATGCACACTACAAACAACAGAGGCCCAAGCACAGATCCCTGTGGAATACTAATAGTCACAACCTTCCATTCAGAAAAACACCCTTCTACTTCTACCCTCCGCCTTCTCTGACCGAGCCAGTTCTGTATCCATCTTGCCACCTCACCTCTGAGCCCATGTGACCTTTTGTACCAGTCTGCCATGAAGCACCTTGTCAAAGGCTTTACTGAAGTCCATGTAAACAACATCCACCACCCTCGTCTCATCAATCATCTTTGTCACCACCTCAAAAAGCTCGATCAAGTTAGTGAGGCACGATCTCCCCTTCACAAAACCATGCTGTCTATTGCTTCTGAGTCCATTAACTAATTGGGTTAAACTTTAACTGTAGTTCAGTGTGTTTCAAAATGTTTTTCTTGGGACCCACTTTTGCCAACCCGCTGACCTTCACGACCCACACTGGCCAACCTTCACGACATATGCCACGTTCACTTACCTTTACTGCGAAAGGGGAGCCTGATTGGCCCTCACGATCTCACTTGAATCAAATTCAAAGGAAGAGAGGGCAAAGCGCATGTCAGGTGCAGACTTCAGCCAGTTCCTTTGTGCCGTCTTCACCTTTGCGAAAATGGAAAATCCAACTTCACACATGTACGTTGTTGTGAGGGGCAATAGCAGCAAATGGTTGTTTTATTCAGCACTGGATACTTCTGGGAGGTGCAACTCCAGAATTCTGACAGTCTCATAGGCTTTTGGCATATTTTTTACGTGGTACCACAAACAAGATAGAGCAGCTCCAGCAGATTCTGTTGTCCAAGATGTACATCGCCTATTTGAGTCTTTGACTGTCTCTTACTTTTGAGAAAATGATCCATCTTCACAGTCCTGTGGCCAGCAGCTGGAAAACAGAAGCAACTCTGCTTCGTGATTTGGAGCCAAAAGCAGGTACATGCGAGGCCGTTTGACGTCAGATTTACATGCTGGGCGCATGATCTGCCTGCTCACTGCTGCCATTTCTGGCTCGAAGACTGCACACAGCCTCATTTCTTTTCATTTAAAAGGTGGCAGCGGCCGTTGGGCGCCTCTCCCACAATCTGGACCACCGCGGGGTCGGCACAACTGATCGCTTCACGACCTTCCCAATACATGCCCATGTGTTGCGACCTGCACTTTGAAAAGCCCTATACTAGTCCACTCAAATTACAACACTGATACTCATGCAAAAACATGAGCCACTGACAATACACTTTCCAGAAGTAGCCAAGCTTATCATCCATACATTTCTTCATGGTGTCACTTATGATCCTTCACCATAGTGACATTGAAGTCCACAAATCACAAGGTAATGAAATGAAAATCGCTTATTGTCACAAGTAGGCTTCAAATGAAGTTACTGTGAAAAGCCCCGAGTCGCCACATTCCGGCGCCTGTTCGGGGAGGCTGGTACAGGGATTGAACCCACGCTGCTGGCCTTGGTCTGCTTTACAAGCCAGCTATTTAGCCCACTGTGCTAAACCAGCCCAGTAAGCAGAAAGCCAGGGCATTATTGAAATATTGAGAGCACATTTGGGATGATTGAGAGGAAACAGCCAGGATCTGGAAATAGGAGTTTCAGAGATTATTGGGATGCAGCCAGGAAATGGAATTTTGACCAAGACCATTGGGGAGAGGGAAGAAAAGGAGATGGAAAGATGATAAGACTGTAAATAAGACAGAACCAGGAGATGGAAAGTGGTTCGAACTGGGAGATTGGGGATGAGTGCAAAGCTTGATGGTGGCAAGAGAGTAGAACTGGGCGACTGTAAAATGAAGAAGGAAAGAAAACTTTAAAAAATAAAAAATAGGAAGAGGAGTATTGGCAAAGGAAATGAAGTCAAACAAAAAGGATGATAGAAGAATAAAAAGATAGAATTAAGAAATATGAAGAAATTATAATGGATTAGCTCTTTCTAATGATTGAAGAATATTTGAGCTCCTGGGTCCTTCTATCTGGAATGCCCACCCTAAACCTCAATCTCTCTGTGAGGTAATTCATGGAGGCCTGTCTCCTTACCTTGCCTCACTTTTGTGGAGTGATGTCCCTCAAGCTACGTATAACCAATGTGTCTCTGCAGTGGAGAGAGATGCTCTTTAGTGGACTATGGCTAATTGCTTACTTACTGTATGTCTTTACAAACCCCTTCCAAATGTATCTTTTTAATTGTGTTTTGGTTACTCCTAATCTTGTCCTCCCTGGTTCAGGGAAGATATATTCCAATTATCTCCCTGTGAGGCACGTTGGAATATGTTTCACTTTGAAAGTAACATATAAATGCAAGGTGTTGTTTAGTAGTGAGAATAATTGGGATACAGAGACTTGGATTTCAATGTGGGTTGACACGAGCCCAATTCATTAAAGAGAACAGAGTTTAATATGAGGCACACAAAGACAAGTAGCTTTTTCTCACTTCATTCAGCCTGGTAGATTTGCAGAAAATCCTTTGGTGCTGTCTTTAAAATGGAAGCAATGCAGTTTTGGGCAATGTGCAAGACGGCAAAATAAAAAAAATCTGACAGAGCCTCACAAGGTAGTATCATTTTCATTAAAGAAAACTGACAGCTCTCATTGACTTCAAATAGATCAAAGTGGCCACATCAAAGAGCCGTCTTGTAAAAGGACATGTGAAATCTGAACTGGCTGTTCTCTCCCTGTATCATCAATTATTTGCAATACAAAGATGTTCTGTCTTATTTGTATTCTACATTTCTGACATTCAACATTAGAATTTGTGTGCTATATTATCGTCATTGATGGAAGCAGAAAGAAATGTATTTTATTCCAATGCTCAAACTGAGCAACCTTGGGTAAATAGGCATAAAACCTCTAAAATTGCTTTCATATCTCAAAGGTTACATCGAATATTAATTATTGGGCTGTTGAATTGATGACACGCAGTTCAGAGTGAAGCTCTTTTTTTATATTAAGTTCCTGAGACCCTTATTTCCCAAAATAAACATGATAATTAGAATTGCAGCGACTTGTCCTCATGGTTCCAGACACATTTTAAATTACTCTTGCTTTTCAATTGCTGATCCCCGCACTCATTGCTTCTGGGCACTGGGAGCAGCTACCAAAGACAAATGATCTTCCAGTTGCACTGGGATTGCGCTTCTGTAGATAAGAACATTAAAAAAGTCAGGCCATTCGAGCCAGTGAAATTCACCCATTTACTGTACTGGGCCTGATCACTTCGAATGACCCCAACATTTCAATCTAATTACTAACCTGAGAATATGCCGCACATTTATCATTTTCTAGATGCAAAGAAGATTGATTATGTATCAACAATTGGCCTTGTACTCGTTGCTTAGCTTTGCTTTTTGCCTTTGATTCTTCTTTCCCCCATAAACATTCGATCATGCCAAAGCATCCCACATGACCCTGCTCTTGGGCCACTGCCGCTGAAAGTAGGCAAAAGAGTTTATCTTAAGCCTGACTATTTTTCCTGTCAGAAAGCAGTCTGCCGTCATTCGGCCCCTCCCTGTCAGCATTTCTGAGATCAGAAGGACAACACCAACAATCTGCCCCATTTGTGCAGTTTTGAACCATACCAGAGCATCATCATTGGCGGATCGCTGACCGAAACAAGTCTTAACTGAGAGGGCTATGCCGAGGGAGCGACAGAGCACCCCAGGACTTGAGAGCACAGTAGAGCTTGTTTTGGTCAAGCTCTTGAGCACAGCCGTTTCTGTGAACATTACCCCATTTTGCCCACCTCTCACACACTCAGACAAGCATGCAGCCGTTGCGTGTGCAATGCGATGGGCAAAGCACGGCAGCTTTTCAAGACACTTCAATGTTATCACTAACATCTGTGAGATGTGCCATATTATTTCCATGACCTGGACATTCATAATCATTCATCATCGCTGGGTCGATGGTCTGGAAGCGCTACCACCATATTTTTTTATTTTTATTAAATATTTTATTGAAAATTTTTGGTCAACCAACACAGTACATTGTGCATTCTTTACACAATATTATAACAACACAAATAACAATGACCTATTTTATAAACAAAAAATGAATAAATAATAAATAACAAAAATGAAAACTAGCCCTAATTGGCAACTGCCTTGTCACAAGTAACACTCTCCAAAAATATAATTTAACAGTCCAATATATAATTATCTGTAGCAACGACCTATACATACTATACAGTATATATTAACAACCCTGAGAGTCCTTCTGGTTCCTCCCCCCCCCCCCCCCCCCCCCCCCCCCTCTGATCCTGGGCTGCTGCTGCTGCCTTCTTTTTCCCATTCCGTCTATCTTTCTGCGAGGTATTCGACGAACGGTTGCCACCGCCTGGTGAACCCTTGAGCCGACCCCCTTAGGACGAACTTAATCCGCTCTAGCTTTATAAACCCCGCCATGTCATTTATCCAGGTCTCCACCCCCGGGGGCTTGGCTTCTTTCCACATTAGCAATATCCTGCGCCGGGCTACTAGGGACGCAAAGGCCAAAACATCGGCCTCTCTCGCCTCCTGCACTCCCGGCTCTTGTGCAACCCCAAATATAGCCAACCCCCAGCTTGGTTCGACCCGGACTCCTACTACTTTTGAAAGCACCTTTGTCACCCCCATCCAAAACCTCTGTAGTGCCGGGCATGACCAAAACATATGGGTATGATTCGCTGGGCTTCTCGAGCACCTCGCACACCTATCCTCCACCCCAAAAAAGTTACTGAGCCGTGCTCCAGTCATATGTGCCCTGTGTAATAACTTAAACTGAATCAGGCTTAGCCTGGCACACGAGGACGACGAGTTTACCCTGCTTAGGGCATCTGCCCACAGCCCCTCCTCGATCTCCTCCCCCAGCTCTTCTTCCCATTTCCCTTTTAGTTCATCTACCATAGTCTCTCCTTCGTCCCTCATTTCCCTGTATATATCTGACATCTTACCTTCCCCCACCCATGTCTTTGAGATCACTCTGTCCTGCACCTCTTGTGTCGGGAGCTGCGGGAATTCCCTCACCTGTTGCCTCGCAAAAGCCCTCAGTTGCATATACCTGAATGCATTCCCTTGGGGCAACCCATATTTCTCGGTCAGCGCTCCCAGACTCGCGAACTTCCCATCCACAAACAGATCTTTCAGTTGCATTATTCCTGCTCTTTGCCACATTCCATATCCCCCATCCATTCCCCCCGGGGCAAACCTATGGTTGTTTCTTATCGGGGACCCCCCAAGGCTCCAGTCTTTCCCCTATGCCGTCTCCACTGTCCCCAAATCTTCAGTGTAGCCACCACCACCGGGCTTGTGGTGTAGTTCCTCGGTGAGAACGGCAATGGGGCTGTCACCATAGCCTGTAGGCTAGTCCCCCTACAGGACGCCCTCTCTAATCTCTTCCACGCCGCTCCCTCCTCCTCTCCCATCCACTTACTCACCATTGAAATATTAGCGGCCCAATAATACTCACTTAGGCTCGGTAGTGCCAGCCCCCCCCTATCCCTGCTACGCTGTAAGAATCCCTTCCTCACTCTCGGGGTCTTCCCGGCCCACACAAAACCCATGATGCTCTGTTCAATCCTTTAAAAAAAAGCCTTCGTGATCACCACCGGGAGGCACTGAAACACAAAGAGGAATCTCGGGAGGACCACCATCTTAACCGCCTGCACCCTCCCTGCCATTGACAGGGATACCATATCCCATCTCTTGAAATCCTCCTCCATCTGTTCCACCAACCGCGTTAAATTTAACCTATGCAATGTGCCCCAATTCTTAGCTATCTGGATCCCCAGGTAACGAAAGTCCCTTGTTACCTTCCTCAGCGGTAGGTCCTCTATTTCTCTACTCTGCTCCCCTGGATGCACCACAAACAACTCACTTTTCCCCATGTTCAATTTATACCCTGAAAAATCCCCAAACTCCCCAAGTATCCGCATTATTTCTGGCATCCCCTCCGCCGGGTCCGCCACGTATAGTAGCAAATCGTCCGCATACAAAGATACCCGGTGCTCTTCTCCTCCCCTAAGTACTCCCTTCCACTTCTTGGAACCCCTCAACGCTATCGCCAGGGGCTCAATCGCCAGTGCAAACAATAATGGGGACAGAGGGCATCCCTGCCTTGTCCCTCTATGGAGCCGAACATATGCAGATCCCCGTCCATTCGTGACCACGCTCGCCACTGGGGCCCTATACAACAGCTGCACCCATCTAACATACCCCTCTCCAAAACCAAATCTCCTCAACACCTCCCACAAATAATCCCACTCCACTCTATCAAATGCTTTCTCGGCATCCATCGCCACTACTATCTCCGTTTCTCCCTCTGGTGGGGCCATCATCATTACCCCTAACAACCTCCGTATATTCGTGTTCAGCTGTCTCCCCTTCACAAACCCAGTTTGGTCCTCGTGGACCACCCCCGGGACACATTCCTCTATTCTCATTGCCATTACCTTGGCCAGGACCTTGGCATCTACATTTAGGAGGGAAATAGGTCTATAGGACCCGCATTGTAGAGGGTCCTTTTCCTTCTTTAAGAGAAGCGATATCGTTGCTTCAGACATAGTCGGGGGCAGTTGTCCCCTTTCCTTTGCCTCATTAAAGGTCCTCGTCAGTACCGGGGCGAGCAAGTCCACATATTTTCTATAGAATTCGACTGGGAATCCATCCGGTCCCGGGGCCTTTCCCGCCTGCATGCTCCTAATTCCTTTCACCACTTCTTCTACCTCGATCTGTGCTCCCAGTCCCACCCTTTCCTGCTCTTCCACCTTGGGAAATTCCAGCCGATCCAAGAAGCCCATCATTCTCTCCCTCCCATCCGGGGGTTGAGCTTCATATAATTTTTTATAAAATGTCTTGAACACTCCATTCACTCTCTCCGCTCCCCGCTCCATCTCTCCTTCCTCATCCCTCACTCCCCCTATTTCCCTCGCTGCTCCCCTTTTCCTCAATTGGTGTGCCAGCAACCTGCTCGCCTTCTCCCCATATTCGTACTGTACACCCTGTGCCTTCCTCCATTGTGCCTCTGCAGTGCCTGTAGTCAGCAAGTCAAATTCTACATGTAGCCTTTGCCTTTCCCTGTACAGTCCCTCCTCCGGTGCTTCCGCATATTGTCTGTCCACCCTCAAAAGTTCTTGCAGCAACCGCTCCCGTTCCTTACTCTCCTGCTTCCCTTTATGTGCCCTTATTGATATCAGCTCCCCTCTAACCACCGCCTTCAACGCCTCCCAGACCACTCCCACCTGGACCTCCCCATTATCATTGAGTTCCAAGTACTTTTCAATGCACCCCCTCACCCTTAGACACACCCCCTCATCTGCCATTAGTCCCATGTCCATTCTCCAGGGTGGGCGCCCTCCTGTTTCCTCCCCTATCTCCAAGTCCACCCAGTGTGGAGCGTGATCCGAAATGGCTATAGCCGTATACTCCGTTCCCCTCACCTTCGGGATCAATGCCCTACCCAGCACAAAAAAGTCTATTCGCGAGTAGACTTTATGGACATAGGAGAAAAACGAGAACTCCTTACTCCTAGGTCTGCTAAATCTCCACGGGTCTACACCTCCCATCTGCTCCATAAAATCTTTAAGCACCTTGGCTGCTGCCGGCCTCCTTCCAGTCCTGGACTTCGACCTATCCAGCCCTGGTTCCAACACCGTTTTAAAATCTCCCCCCATTATCAGCTTTCCCATCTCTAGGTCCGGAATGCGTCCTAGCATCCGCCTCATAAAATTGGCATCATCCCAGTTCGGGGCATATACGTTTACCAAAACCACCGTCTCCCCCTGTAGTTTGCCACTCACCATCACGTATCTGCCCCCGTTATCCGCCACTATAGTCTTTGCCTCGAACATTACCCGCTTCCCCACTAATATAGCCACCCCCCTGTTTTTCGCATCTAGCCCCGAATGGAACACCTGCCCCACCCATCCTTTGCGTAGCCTAACCTGGTCTATCAGTTTCAGGTGCGTTTCCTGTAACATAACCACATCTGCCTTAAGTTTCTTAAGGTGTGCGAGTACCCGTGCCCTCTTTATCGGCCCGTTCAGCCCTCTCACGTTCCACGTGATCAGCCGAGTTGGGGGGCTTCCTACCCCCCCCCCCTTGTCGATTAGCCATCACCTTTTTCCAGCTCCTCACCCAGTTCCCACGCAGCTGTATCTCCCCCAGGCGGTGCCCCCCCGCCCATCCTCTCTCATACCAGCTCCCCCCTCTCCCCAGCAGCAGCAACCCAGTAATTCCCCCCTCCCACCCCCCCCCCCCCGCTAGATCCCCCGCTAGCGTAATTACTCCCCCCATGTTGCTCCCAGAAGTCAGCAAACTCTGGCTGACCTCGGCTTCCCCCCGTGACCTCGGCTCGCACCGTGCGACGCCCCCTCCTTCCTGCTTCTCTATTCCCGTCATGATTATCATAGCGCGGGAACCAAGCCCGCGCTTCTCCCTTGGCCCCGCCCCCAATGGCCAACGCCCCATCTCCTCCACCTCCCCTCCTCCCCCCATCACCACCTGTGGGAGAGAGAAAAGTTACCACATCGCAGGATTAGTACATAAAACCCCTCTTTGCCCCCCACATTCGCCCCACCACTTTGTTCGAACGTTCTTTTTAATAACCCGCTCATTCCAGTTTTTCTTCCACAATAAAAGTCCACGCTTCATCCGCCGTCTCAAAGTAGTGGTGCCTCCCTCGATATGTGACCCACAGTCTTGCCGGTTGCAGCATTCCAAATTTTATCTTCTTTTTATGAAGCACCGCCTTGGCCCGATTAAAGCTCGCCCTCCTTCTCGCCACCTCCGCACTCCAGTCTTGATAAACGCGGATCACCGCGTTCTCCCATTTACTGCTCCGAGTTTTCTTCGCCCATCTAAGGACCATTTCTCTATCCTTAAAACGGAGGAATCTCACCACTATGGCTCTGGGAATTTCTCCTGCTCTCAGTCCTCGCGCCATCACTCGGTATGCTCCCTCCACCTCCAACGGACCCGCCGGGGCCTCCGCTCCCATTAACGAGTGCAGCATCGTGCTCACATATGCCCCGACGTCCGCTCCCTCCACACCTTCAGGAAGACCAAGAATCCTCAGGTTGTTCCTCCTTGCATTGTTTTCCAGTGCCTCCAACCTTTCCCCACATCGTTTCTGATGTGCCTCCTGCGTCTCCGTCTTCACCACCAGGCCCTGTATATCGTCCTCATTCTCGGCTGCCTTTGCCTTCACGACCCGAAGCTCCCGCTCCTGGGTCTTTTGTTCCTCCTTTAGCCCTTCGATCGCCTGTAGTATCGGGGCCAACAGCTCTTTCTTCATTTCCTTTTTTATCTCTTCCACACAGCATTTCAAGAACTCTTGTTGTTCAGGGCCCCATGTTAAACTGCCACCTTCCGACGCCATCTTGGTTTTTGCTTGCCTTCCTTGCCGCTGTTCTAAAGGATCCACTGCAATCTGGCCACTCTCTCCTCCTTTTTCCATCTGTATCCAGGGGGGATTCCCTTCTGGTTTACCGCACAGTGTTTTTAGCCGTCAAAATTGCCGTTGGGGCTCCTATCAAGAGCCCAAAAGTCCGTTTCACAGGGAGCTGCCGAAACGTGCGACTCAGCTGGTCATCGCCGCACCCGGAAGTGACGCTACCACCATATTAACTGTACCACTTCAAAAATAAATAGCTCCATCACCTCTATGGGCAAAAGGATGGTCCTTGCCAGTGTCAGCCGCATCCTTATAATATAGATTTGACATACCTGATCAGATACTCTTTTAGTGGCGGCCCTGTGGCATTCATTGCTTGTCATAAGTCATTAACTGCTTTGATCTATAAGGACAGAGGCATTATGTCATGTTATGCACAAGGGTAGGCTTCAGCCAGCAAAGGTGTAAACCGGACTGTTGCTTTCTGATTACAAAGTTTAGTTTCTGTAATTGAGCACCCTGATGTTGGTCGAAGCTGAGCAAATCCTGAGGTTAGGTTGATGCTAATTGGTTCTATGTAAATTGGTTGCTCCTTGTTAGAACCTGGGTGCTCCCTGATGTCAGTGAAAACAACAGGAAATCGCTGCCTTCCCTCCCTTGGTGGCTAATGCACACATGCCAGCCACAAGAATTTTGGAATAAATTTGAGTTTTCCAGAGCTATACTCAGGCTGCATTAATAACCTGCCTTTGAGCTGGGTTTACTTTTACTGATTGGCAGGGAAAACCTTTTCATTCCAAGGAATGGTGCGTGCTTTTACAGACTAGTAAATATTTGTGTGAATATTACACAGTCTGCTGTACAACTGCATCCAACATATGTAATGCTGGCACAGAACTATCGGGGCGCGATCTGGAGAGGGGCCACTATGCTGCATCTTTGGGGTTTTCTTCATGACAATCCTCCACACAGGACTGACACAAGAGTTGTAAGTGAATGGTATGTAACTCCCCAGGTGGTTTAGTGAGAAAGATCCCCTCCCAGGGTGCTACTGAGACCCAGGTTGAGTGTTAAGGTAGCTGTCCTAAACAGTGCAGTTGTACACCTGGTTTCAGACAACAACTAGTTCCCCCCACAGAGGAATAGCTCATTGACTTTCAGTACCGAGGCGCAGACACACTGAATAATCACTGAAATAGGGTGCCAGTAAACCATTGGCGTCCAAGTAATTCTAGCCCAGCAAAGGACAGTGCTTTCAGGAAACAAGGCAAGACTATCAGTTGACTGGGGCAAGGGGCACAACAACAACTTATATTTACATTGTGCTTTAACATAAAACTTCCCAAAGCCTTTCACAGGATTATTATAAAACCAAATATGACACCACTTAAGGAGATATTGGGCCCGGAAGCCAGAAACTTGCTCAAAAAGTTTTTTTTTTAAAAAAAGGTATGTTTGTTAAAGTTTTACATAATAACCAACATAACCAAGAACACAAGAATGCAACAAATTACAAGCAAGCATGAAAGTAAGAAAAACCCCACACAATTAACTTAAATACTGTAACCAAGCTAAACCCCCGAACAGCTGACAGTGTCTGAATCCTTGAAAAATAAAATAAATGGTTGCCATCTTTGGCATTGCCATCACCAAAGCCCCCACAATCAACATCCTGGGGGTTACCATTGATCAGAAACTGAACTGGACTAGCCACATTAATACTGTGGCTACCAGAGCAGATCAAAGGCTAGAAATACTACGGCAAGCAACTCATCTCCTGACGCCCCCCCCCCCCCCCCCCTCCCCCCCCATCTGTCCACCACAAGGCACAATCAGGAGTGTAATGCAATACTCTCCATTTGCCTGGATGAGTGCAGTTCCAACAACACTAAAGAAGCTCAACACCATCCAGGACAAAGCAGCCCGCTTGATTGCTCCCCCTTCCACAAACAATCAATCCCGCCACCACCGAAGAACGATGGCCGCCTTGTGCTCCATCTACAAGGTGCACTGGAGAAACTCGCCAAGATTCATGGGGCTGCACCTTCCTAATCCACAATCATTACCATCTAGAAGGACAAGAGCAGCACATATCTGGGAGCCCCACTACCTGGAGGTTCCCCCCCAAGTCACTCACCACTCTGACTTGGAAATATATCGCCATTCCTTCACTGTCGCTGGGTCAAAATCCTGGAACTCCCTCCCTAACATCACTGTGGGTATACCTACACATTAACCTCAGGGACTGCAGTGGTTTGAGAAGGCTACTCGCCACCACCACATTCTGATGGACAACTCAGAATGGGCAATAAATGCTGGCTTAACCTCATCCTGGAAATAAAGTTTTAAAAAGGTCGAACCTCTCCGCGAACCCCCTGATGACAAATTTGATTTTCTCCAAGTGAATGACATTAAGTCACCCAACAAAGCAGAGGCACTAGGCGGAGTGGGAGACCTCCTACCAGACAATATTCACCTCCAGGCTATCAGTGAGGCAAAGGTGAAAACATTAATCTCTGAAACTCCTGCTTCCAGATCAAGGCTGTATCATCCCATTCATCCCCTTAGCAAGCAGCCTAACATCCGCATGTAAAGGCGATATAGGTCAGTATGAACCGCACTCTGTTGGGTTCTTGTCCCTCTTAAGGAGCAAGGAAATAGAAGCTTGAGCGAGGGTCAGAGGCAATGACCCCCACGATTGGGAGTCATCGAACATTTCCAATAATAAAGACACAAGCTGTTCTGAGAATTTCTTGTAAAATTTGATCGGAAAGCCATCTGGACAAGGGACCTTGTCAGATAGCATCAGCCCAAGACATTTGGATTGGATTGGATTTGTTTATTGTCACGTGTACCATGGCACAGTGAAAAGTATTGTTCTGTGTACAGTTCAGACAGATCATTCCATACATAAAAAGAAAAAACATAGGACAAACATAAAATCTCGTTGGAGCGCAACCGGGGATCCAACTCACTGCTCTTATCCACCTCGGCAATTGGAATGGGCAGACTGTCCATAAATTTAGACCTGACCTATTTATCTGCAGGAGGTTCCAACTTATAAAGATCGCAGTATAGGATTTAAAAGCCGCATTGACCTGGAGAGGAGCGGAAGCGAGCTTTCCGTCCGGATTAAATATCTGTGGATTCTCACGGGAGACCTTTTGACCTTTAAGTTGGTGAGCCAGGAGAAGATTGGCCTTCTCCCCATACTCATAAAAAGTGCCACTGGAGCACTGTAACTCTGTTAGTGGACAGTAGCTTGAACTGGGTCTGTAATTTTTTCCTGTTTGCCAATAGCTCTGCGGTAGGATCAAGCGGGTACTGGTGATCCACCTCTAGAATGGATTCCACCAGCCTCTGCTGTTGCAGCTTCATTGCCTTCGGCACATATACTCTATAAGAAATAATTTTCCCCTAAGGATGGCCTTTAGAGCCTCCCACAGCGTCGAAGGGGAGATTGAGTCGGACATCTTTGTTTTTATACAGCCGTCTATGGAGGCTCACAAATTTTTTTATCAGCCAATAATGTTATATCTAATTTCCAAGGTGGCCATTGGGTGTAGCCAGGCTCTAGCAGCAAATCAATAAAGTGTGGGGTGTGATCAAAAGTACCTCAGCAAGAAACCCTAGCTGTTCAAGTGAAGACATTCACCTGAGGAAGGAGCAACACCTGGTGTTGTAAGACTTCGTACAAGTGAAGACAAGCACCCAGCAGAGGGCAGTAGAGCGGAGCTGCTGATTGGCTGTTGCCGGGGAAATTTGCATACGTCCGTGTGCTCACCCTAACTTGAAGGTGGTTTGTGGAGGAGCTGTTGTCAAGTAACACTGAGAAGTGGAGTGAATAACAGGTAAGCTCTTTCTTTCTTTTTCCTTTTTTAATCTAGAGGGGATGGCAGGGAAGGTAGTGCAATGTTCCTCCTGCAGAATGTTTGAGGTGAGGGACGCCGTCAGTGTCTCTGCTAATTTCATCTGTGGGAAGTGCACCCATCTCCAGCTCCTCAGAAACTGCGTTAGGGAACTGGAGCTGGATGAACTTCGGATCATTCGGGAGGCAGAGGCGGTCATAGATAGAAGCTTCAGGGATGTAGTTATTCCGAAGAATAAAGATAGATGGGTGACAGTGAGAGGGGCTGGGAGGAAGCAGTCAGTACAGGGATCCCCTGTGGTCGTTCCCCTTAGTAACAAGTATACCGCTTTGGATACTGTTGGGGAGGGGGGGACTTACCAGGGGTAAGCCATGGGGTACAGGTCTCTGGCACAGAGTCTGTCCCTGTTGCTCAGAAGGGAAGGGGGGAAAGGAGTAGCGCATTAGTCATTGGAGACTCCATAGTTAGGGGGATAGATAGGAGATTCTGTGGGAACAAGAGAGACCCGCGGTTGGTGTGTTGCCTCCCAGGTGCCAGGGTGCGTGATGTCTCGGATCGTGTTTTCGACATCCTTAAGGGGGAGGGAGAGCAGCCCCAAGTCGTGGTCCACATAGGTACCAAGGTACCAATGACATAGGTAGGAAAAGGGAGAGGAATGTAAGACAGGAATTCAGGGAGCTAGGGTGGAAACTTAGATCTAGGACAAACAGAGTTATTATCTCTGGGTTGTTACCCGTGCCACGTGATAGCGAGATGAGGAATAGGGAGAGAGAGGAGTTGAACACGTGGCTACAGGGATGGTGCAGGAGGGAGGGTTTCAGATTTCTGGATACTTGGGGCTCATTCTGGGGTCGGTGGGACCTCTACAAACGGGATGGTCTACACCTGGACCAGAGGGGTACCAATATCCTGGGGTGGGAAATTTGCTAATGCTCTTCGGGAGGGTTTAAACAAGTTCAGCAGGGGCTTGGGAACCTGAATTGTAGCTCCAGTATACAGGAGGTTGAGAGTAGTGAGGTCATGAGTAAGGTTTCAAAGTTGCAGGAGTGTGCAGGCAAGAAGGTGGTTTAAAGTGTGTCTTCTTCAATGCCAGGAGCATCCGGAATAAGGTGGGTGAACTTGTGGCATGGGTTGGTACCTGGGACTTCGATGTTGTGACCATTTCGGAGACATGGGTAGAGCAGGGACAGGAATGGTTGTTGCAGGTGCCGGGGTTTAGATATTTCAGTAAGCTCAGGGAAGGTGGTAAATAGGGTGAGGGGTAGCATTGTTAGTCAAGGACAGTATTACGGTGGCAGAAAGGGTGTTTGATGAGGACTCATCTACTGAGGTAGTATGGGGGGCTGAGGTTAGAAACAGGAAAGGAGAGGTCACCCTGTTAGGGGTTTTCTATAGGCCTCCGAAAAGTTCCAGAGATGTAGAGGAAAGGATTGCAAAGATGATTCTGGATAGGAGCGAAAGCAACAGGGTAGTTGTTATGGGGGACTTTAACTTTCCAAATATTGACTGGAAACGCTATAGTTCGAGTACTTTAGATGGGTCTGTTTTTGTCCAATGTGTGCAGGAGGGTTTCCTGACACAGTATGTAGATAGGCCAACGAGAGGCGAGGCCATATTGGATTTGGTACTGGATAATGAACCAGGACAGGTGTTAGATTTGGAGGTCGGTGAGCACTTTGGTGATCATGACCACAATTCGATTAAGTTTACTTTAGTGATGGAAAGGGATAGGTATATACCGCAGGGCAAGAGTTATATCTGGGGGAAAGGCAATTATGATGCGATGAGGCAAGACTTAGGATGAATCGGATGGAGAGGAAAACTGCAGGTGATGGGAATAATGGAAATGTGGAGCTTGTTCAAGGAACAGCTACTGCGTGTCCTTGATAAGCATGTACCTGTCAGGCAGGGTGGAAGTGGTCGAGCAAGGGAACCGTGGTTTACTAAAGCAGTCGAAACACTTGTCAAGTGGAAGAAGGAGGCTTATGTAAAGATGAGACATGAAGGTTCAGTTAGGGCGCTCGAGAGTTACAAGTTAGTTAGGAAGGACCTAAAGAGAGAGCTAAGAAGAGCCAGGAGGGGACATGAGAAGTCTTTGGCAGGTAGGATCAAGGATAACCCTAAAGCTTTCTATAGATATGTCAGGAATGACTAGGGTAAGAGTAGGGCCAGTCAAGGACAGTAGTGGAAGTTGTGCTTGGAGTCCGAGGAGGTAGGAGAGGTGCTAAATGAATATCTTTCGTCAGTATTCACACAGGAAAAAGACAATGTTGTTGAGGGGAATAATGAGATTCAGGCTACTAGACTAGAAGGGCTTGAGGTTCATAAGGAGGAGGTGTTAGCAGTTCTGGAAAGTGTGAAAATTGATAAGTCCCCTGGGCCGGATGGGATTTATCCTAGGATTCTCTGGGAAGCGAGGGAGGAGATTGCTGAGCCTTTGGCTTTGATCTTTAAGCCATCTTTGTCTACAGGAATAGTGCCAGAAGACTGTAGGATAGCAAATGTTGTCCCCTTGTTGAAGAAGGGGAGTAGAGACAACCCCGGTAACTATAGACCAGTGAGCCTTACTTCTGTTGTGGGCAAAATATTGGAAAGGTTTATATTGGAAAGAGATAGGATGTATAATCATCTGGAAAGGAATAATTTGATTAGAGATAGGCAACACGGTTTTGTGAAGGGTAGGTCGTGCCTCACAAACCTTATTGAGTTCTTTGAGAAGGCGACCAAACAGGTGGATGAGGATAAAGCAGTTGGTGTGGTGTATATGAATTTCAGTAAATCGTTTGATAAGGTTCCCCACGGTAGGCTACTGCAGAAAATACGGAGGCATGGGATTCAGGGTGATTTAGCAGTTTGGATCAGAAATTGGCTAGCTGGAAGAAGACAAAGGGTGGTGGTTGATGGGAAATGTTCAGACTGGAGTCCAGTTACTAGTGGTATACCACAAGGATCTGTTTTGGGGCCACTGCTGTTTGTCATTTTTATAAATGACCTGGAGGAGGGCGTAGAAGGATGGATGAGTAAATTTGCAGATGACACTAAAGTCGGTGGAGTTGTGGACAGTGCGGAAGGATGTTACAAGTTACAGAGGGATATAGATAAGCTGCAGCGCTGGGCTGAGAGGTGGAAAATGGAGTTTAATGCAGAAAAGTGTGAGGTGATTCATTTTGGAAGGAATAACAGGAAGACAGAGTACTGGGCTAATGGTAAGATTCTTGGTAGTGTTGATGAGCAGAGAGATGTCGGTGTCCATGTACATAGATCCCTGAAAGTTGCCACCCAGGTTGAGAGGGTTGTTAAGAAGGCGTACGGTGTGTTAGCTTTTATTGGTAGAGGGATTGAGTTTCGGAGCCATGAGGTCATGTTGAAGCTGTACAAAACTCTGGTGCGGCCGCATTTGGAGTATTGCGTGCAATTCTGGTCGCATTATTATAGGAAGGATGTGGAAGCATTGGAAAGGGTGCAGAGGAGATTTACCAGAATGTTGCCTGGTCTGGAGGGAAGATCTTATGAGGAAAGGCTGAGGGACTTGAGGCTGTTTTCGTTAGAGAGAAGAAGGTTAAGAGGTGACTTAAATGAGGCATACAAGATGATCAGTGGATTGGATAGGGTGGACAGTGAGAGCCTCTTTCCTCGGATGGTAATGTCTAGCACGAGGGGACATAGCTTTAAATTGAGGGGAGATAGATATAGGACAGGTGTCAGAGGTAGGTTCTTTACTCAGAGAGTAGTAAGGGCATGGAATGCCCTGTCTGCAACAGTAGTGGACTCGCCAACACTAAGGGCATTCAAATGGTCATTGGATAGACATATGGACGATAAGGAAATAGTGTAGATGGGCTTTAGAGTGGTTTCACCGGTCGGCGCAACATCGGAGGCCGAAGGGCCTGTATTGCGCTGTAATGTTCTATGTTCTATATGTTCTATGTAACAATTGCTCGGGTGGCACGGTGGCGCAGTGGATGGTACTGCTGAGGACCCTGGTTTGATCCCGGCCCTGGGTCACTGTCCGTGTGGAATTTTCACATTCTCCACGTCTCTGCGTGGATCTCACCCCCACAACCTATCGATGTGTAGGGTAGGTAGATTGGCCGTGTTAAATTGCCCTAATTGGAAAAAAAATGAATTGGGTACTCTAAATTTATAAAACTAAAGAAAAAAAACAAAAAAAAGGCATTAGGAGCACAACCAAACAAAGAACAAGAAATACAAAGTGACCATCTGCAAAACCTTTAAACAGATTATACATCGCACAACATTTGCTTTTTAACAAAAGAGTCCGCATGTCAAAAAAGTGGTCTTTTTCCCCGAAGGTGACTTCAAGACAAGCTGGATAGACCATCTTGAACCTGACTCCCCTCTTCTACAAAGTGGCTTTTATTCCATTAAAAGTGGCTCTTTTTTTAACTAATTCCGCTCTCATGTCCTGATACTACGGAAGGGAATGGCCTTCACACTTGAAATCACAGTGCTCCCTTGCGCATGGAAAAACCCTCAGTTTGTCTTTAAAACATGCATGCGGCAGATCTTCAGAATCAGGCTTCGGTCAAAGTGAGCGATGGGTCCGGTTGAATTCAGGGGGAATGCAAATCCACTCTCATCCAGCACACTGAGGAACGTGTCTGAATGAGGATGCGACCCTCAATCCCCTCCGGTAACCCTACAATTCGGATGTTCTGTCCCCTGGACCTGTTCTCCAGGTCATGCAGTTTGGTTTTTAATGATTTATTGACTTCAACCATCAAAGCCAGATCGGACTCCAGGGAGATGATCCAATCACTATGATCCGATAAAGCTCTTAATTATGGCTCCATGGGCTTCAATGGTCTGACTTGTGGTTTCAAGAACCAAATGAATGGGGCCCAGGCCTCTTCAATTGATCTTTTAGGGTCCACTGCCAAGTTTTATCAGTGTTTATCAAGCTCCTTCACCAAAATACTGGAGGAAGCTTCGGCCATTAGTGGAGTGGTTGGACAAGAAGAAACCACTTCCGCCATCTTACCTCCATTTGATCCCTGAGAGGGTGCAGAATCCGTCAACGGGTTTTGGCTCAAAATGTTTTTGACTTTGCCTCCCTTGAGCATCTAAGAGAAGGGGGAACTCTACCCCGTTATATTCCAAGAGTTTCCGAGAAGTAAGTGATCCAGGGCGCCAAGAGAAAGGGCAAAAGGTCAGTTCTCCAGCGAAAGCCACCTCGTATGTCTCTTCGCCTTGCATCAGGCCACCGCAAGTCCCCCCGAGGTATATTTTAAAGATTATCTCAATAGAGCAAAGTGTGCTGAGGTTACAGCCAGAATGAATAAAATTGAGCATACCCAAGATGCCTGAATTAGATGAGTGCAGATATCTTAGAGATGTGTAGCTGGAGGAATAACAGAGATGGGGAGGGGCTAGGCCATGGAGAGATTTGAAAACAAGGATGCAAATTTTAGAATCAAGAATTTTCTTGACTGGGAGCAGGTCAACAAGCACAGGAATAATAGGCAATTGGAACTTTACGCGAGTTAAGAGATGGACAGCTGAGCTTTGGATGGCCTGTACTTTATGGAGGGTGGAATGTGAGAGGCCAGAGAGGCGTGCATTGGAATAGGTGAGTTTAGAGGTAATGGAAACATGAATGACGGTTTCAGCAGTAGATGAGCCGAGCCAGAAATGAAGTTGAGTGGTTATGGAGGTGGAAATGGGCGATCCTAATGATGGCACGAAAATGTGGTCAGAAGTTCACCTTGGGGTCAAATATGCTACGAAGGTTGCAAACAGTTTTGGTCAGGGTTGGGGTGTCCCTGAAGTGTTGAGTGATGTGTAATCCTTTGTACTACTTGCAGCGGTTAGAAAAATAGGAAGGGTAACTTTTATGATAACTTGAAAACTTCCCTGACTGTTCAATATCCTGAATGGGCTAGTTAGCTAGTTCTATGGAAGTTGTAGTGAGCTATGTTATGGCAATGTATTTTTCCTTGGGCTCCTTTAGTAGACTCCCTTTGGTTACAACTGAAATCAATAGAAAAATGTGGTGTTGCACTTGATGTTCCAACACCATGGGTGGGATTCTCCAGGAATTGGCGGGGCGGGCGGCCATCCCAAAGGTGCTTCCGCACCTTCATGGGCTGGGACGGCGCCGGAGTGGTTTGCGCCCCGCTGGTGTGGAAGGCCTTTGGCGCCGTGCCAGCCGGGGCCGAAGGGACTCCGCCGGCCCGCGGGGTTCGGCAATGCACGGGAGTGTCAGCGCCTGCTGACGCCATCCCCGCGCATGCGCAGCGGGGTTCACCTTCGCGCCGGCCATTGCGGAGGCCTACACGGCCGGCGCGTAGGAATAGAATGCCCCCACGGCACAGGCCCGCCCGCTGATCGGTGGGCCCCAATTGCGGGCCAGGCCACCGTGGGTGCACCCCCCCGGGGCCAGATCGCCCCGGGGCCAGATCGCCCCGCGCCCCCCCCACCCCCCCTCCCTGAGGACTCCGAAGGCCGGCCACGGAGCTGGGTCCCGCCGGTAGGGACCTACCTTGATTTACGCCGGCGGGACCCGGCAAAAACAGGCGGGAACTCTGCCCATCGCAGGCCGGAGAATCGCCGGGAGGAGGCCGCTGACCGGCGCGGCGCGATTCCTGCCCCCGCCAAATCTCCGGCGCGATTCACGCCACTCTCCGGCGATTCTCCGACCTGGCGGGGGGTGGGAGAATCCTGCCCCATATATGGGAAGAATCTATTGTGAGGCAGTGCTCTCCATCCAGAAAGGGGTTAATGGGAGTTTTTTCTTTCAGTCCAGTGCCTCAGGCTGGTTTATTTTGATTTGTTTACTTGAGGCAAACACCATAATTGTGAATTGATTATAAAGTCAGATAAGCTATTTATGAATGATTTGTTTCTCTTCCCTCTTTTATCACTGGTGTCAATTGGGCAGGACCCAACGTCAATTATATCGCAATATATTAAACCTGTACACTTAAATGGAATTTTTTCATAAGATTATTTCCCTGATTTGCGTGGTGTACATTTTGCTGAACCTCGGTGACTGGAGTAAACATTGACATGGTATATTATTTACACGCCGCTATAGTCTGACCGTAAATGCTTCAGGAATGAGGTGTTTTGTTGCGTAGACCTCTGATGTGGTGAAGTGGTGTCATTAAGGAGTGGAAGAGCTTGCAGGATGTCACAATCATTGAATTCCTTTTGAAGTATAGTTACTATTGTGGGCAAACAAAACAGCTAATTTTCACAAAGCAAGGTCCACATACTGAAAATGAGATGGATTACCTTTTTAGTCCTTTTTACCTTTTTATAGGTTTAAGATGCGAGGGGCAAGGTTTAGAGTAGATGTACGAGGCAGGTTTTTTACACAGAGGGTAGTGGGTGCCAGGAACCCGCGACCGGAGGAGGTGTTGGAAGCAGGGACGATAGTGACATTTAAGAGGCATCTTGACAAATACATGAATAGGATGGGAATAGAGAGATACGGACCCAGGAAGTGTGGAAGATTGTAGTTTAGTCGGGCAGCATGGTCGGCACGGGCTTGGAGGGCCGAAGGGCCTGTTCCTGTGCTGTACTTTTCTTTGTTCTTCTTTGTTCTTTAGTCTATTTTTGTAGTGTTGATAGATGGATGAATGTTGGTTCACGCAGTGGAAGAGTTCCCTTGTTCTTCCTCAAGTTGCAGCTTGGAGTCTTTTACTTTCATGGTTGAGTAAGAAGATTTTGAAGATGTAATGGAGTGAGGCGGTTTTGAAGGTGTGGAGAAAAGCAATAATGTGGTGGAGGTTAGGGAGAGAGCACTACTATGGAACCTCATGGTGGGAACACAAAACATACCTGAGTGGTAAGAGCAGAGAGTGTGTTTTAGAAGGAGGACGACAATATGTTTGCATCTTCCCAAGGCATTTTTTACTGCATTAAAATTACCACTTAACTGTAGGTTTGTGCACTATAAAGAAGGGGTTGGATTTATCCAGCACACTCCCTGTACATTGGATGTCTCAAAACGCCTTACAGCCAACGAAACACTTTTGAAGTGAATGTAGAAAACACAGCATCCAATATGAACACTGCATGTCCTGTAAACAGCGACGTGATAGTATCCGCATCATTGTTTTTTCAGTGACATTGATTGAAGAATTGGTCCAACATTGCAGATAACTCCGATGCACTTCTTCAAAATGGCTTTGGGGGATTTTTTTTTAGATTCTCCTTTGAGGACCAAAAGGGCCTCGATTTAATGTCACACCTGGAGCACAGTATCTCTATCAGTGCAGCTGTCCCTCAATTCTGCAGTCTTGTGTCAGCCTTGATATTTCCCATGTCCTCGTGTCTTAGATTGAGGTGATTGCAGAGCGAGTACAGTGAGGCCATCTGGAATTTGAAAACAATAAAGCATATTTTAAATCACTGGAGATTGGCAGCCAGTGGAGGACAGTGAGGACAGGGCAAGATACGTTTTTGAACTTAATATGGGACAGGATATGAGTAGCATATTTTTGGTTGTGTCTGAGCTTAGTAGGGTAGACCTCAGGAGGCTGGTGCAGAGGATGTTTGAAAAATGCAGCCTGGAGGTGAATAAAACATCAATGAGAGCTTCACTGTAACCTGGGACGAGCTAACACAGAAGCAGACTATGTTACGGAGATCAGAAAGTGCAGTCTTTGAAGACTGAACCAATGCGGAAATTGAAGTAAAAAAGAACATCAAGTTTGCATCACTCAGGGTTCAAAGTATTAGCTGAAAGGGGGTGGAATCAGCTTCTCAGACAGAAAGCTTTTGACGGGAATAGAACACGATGGATCAAGAGTTACTGTTCGAGTTATGAGGAAGTTCTGTCACACCTTGGACTTGCTGACAAGGCAGACAGAAGACATGCCTCTGACAAAGAAATTCTGGACAAGTTTGAAAGTTAACCGAATTTCATGTGGTGGCATCAAATCACATGATCTTACCCCACAGGTGTCAGATTGAACCCTCACAACATTATTGATATTATTTGTGGAAAAAGTGCATCTCCCAAAGCAATGGAGGTCAAGGTAGATGGTGAGTAATTGAATAGTGGTACTTGGATGACACGCAGTGAACACAGACAATAAAAAGAGGCAAATATAGATTAGTTCATCAATAGATTTCCTTATTTTAACAGTTGCTGTTTGGTTCCATGGTGCAAGGGACCTCACCAAAGTGACCATTCTGCAAGCATTTAAGTCCAGACAGTGCGCATTGATTTTGGAATCCCTGAAACTCATACTTTTTCCTCTGCTTAAGCAAGGAGTCCAGAAGCTAATTGTAGTGCCTTACCTGCTGCCCTGGCTAAGGTCATATTTGGTGGACTTAGCAGGAATTCTGTCCAAGCAATGCAGAGCAATGATAAATGAAGCCAATTGGATGCTTAATTCCTTAGATCCAACAGTAAAATGTAATCCAGATGAGGTAACGATCAAAGGGCATGATGCTCCAGTCAGACTGTGGCTTGAACAGTGTGCCCAGTTCTGCTTGCAAAGGAACAGGTACTTTCAGCACTGTGGACAGTGCTGAGAAAAGCCATGGGGCTGAATCCCAGAGTCTGAAGTCAGAATTAGGAGGAAAGATTGGAGATACTTGAGCTTTGTAGCCCAGAACAGAGCCAGACCACTGAGAGGTCATCTAATGGAGGTATATAAGTTTGTTAAACGTATAAATATTTTAACCTGGAATATTACTTTCAATTAAATAGGGCAAGGGCACACAGGGTAAAATGCGAGGAATATTTTAGGACTGATTTCTAAAAAAATGATCTCTGTGTGAAATAAACCTCCAGATGTAATAGCCCTCAGAATCATTTAGAAAACAATTGGATGCTAGAGTGGGATGGTGGGAAAGGTGGGATAAGATCTCTTAGGTTGCACAAATTACAATCCATAACTTTTGACTGGTGAGCGCAACACGAGCCAGGAATTTGCAGGAATGATTTGTGTGGTTTAAGCAGCTGGAATTTTCCTCACACCTTGAAATCCAGTTTGGAGTTGAAGGAGTCAGGAAAATGACAGAAAAACGCGCCAGGATAATTCCTCAATATTTTCCTGCCTCTGCGCACTGTTAATGGGGCAACATTGCAGTACTGATGACTACCTGCCCGGCAGCAGCGGGAGTTGATGAGGTCATTAAGCTGCAATTTTCTGCGCCATTCCTCTCTTGCCACAGGCGATTGAGACCCCCGCAGTGTGCATAGCTCACTGGCTCACAGGAGACCTGTGCACTGCGAGAGGACCAAATGACTCAGGCTTTGCATCAAATAGTGAAGAATTGGAAGGAACGGCAATCTGCGATCAAAGGTATGCAGAGGTTTGTCATTAGCAGCAGCCTCTCTGGCAGCCTTTTACCCTTTACTGCTCACCTCCCTCTGCTGATCACTCCTTCGCCCCAGTTACTTTAACTGTGCTCCCACTGCAGCTAATATCAGAGCTGAGCACTTACTCAGAGTCGCCAGGCAGTGTGGAATGGGAATATTGTATATTGTAGGGAATGGTCTCTAAAAGGATACGTGTCTGAAAGACTAGAGAAAGATGGCACACAAGGGTTGCCTGGAAAAAGGACATTTTCTCAGAATGGGGGAGCACCTGATGATTTGATGTAGGGATCGAGAAAGTAGTGGGTGAAGCAGACCACACAGTTTCCTCTCATTTTAAATATGGTACTTACTGCTGAAAATCAGCGCGGTGTAATTAATTTGGGGAAGGAGAGACCCCTTCATCAGAAAGCATTATTGTTGGGGTGGGTGTTGGAACAAGATGCACTTGTTGCTGACCCATTTTTCCTACGAGCAAAGTTGATAGACTTGCTGTGCTTTGCCAACTTCTAGTGTTTTAACTTGAAATCTGACCCACCGGCTGCCTGGACTTTCCAACTCTCCCATTCCTTGGCTAACCACACATTTCACATCCCCTTTCATGCCTTTGATTTTTTAATTTTATATATGTTACTTAAATCAGATGACGGATTCCCATAGCTTATTGTCCAGTGACCCCAGTTGGGTCTCTGGTGTGGAGGCAGTGAATGCAGAGGCAGTGAATGTGGAGGAAGGGGGAGGATTTGCCTGGGACCCACTCCAGGGCCAGAAAGACCTGCAATGGCCGACCATCCATCCTGTAACCCAGCAAGCACCAGCAGGAGCTGAGGAAAGCAAGAAGACTGATGGTAAAAGACAGAATGTTTCCAGTTTCATTTGAAGAGTCTGGTCAGCCGTGTGCTTAGATCCTGCCCCCTGGGTCAGGATTGTTGTTCAGACCAGACTTTCTGTGAAGTTTATATATTCTTGTTAGAAAATCTCAGCAATGTTTGCACCTCGGCTCATTTCGATATTCAGATCAGCAATTAAATCAAATTAAAACCTCACCAAACATAATACTGGTTAGAGTGACAACTCTGCTCTTTAACAAGAAGGTGTTAATGTGTTTGAGATGAGTTTTCTGAGGCGTAGCGTGCTGTTTACCAATAACTGTACAGCGCACGGAGAAGCTGCAGGCAAAGAGCATTCTAAGCAGGTCTGAGCTTCAACCTTTGGCCATGGCTGTATACTGGTGGTGCAGAGTTAGATACCCATCTTTCACCTCTGGATTCAGGTTTAAATCCAACCAACTCAAGCTTATTCAGAGCCTCAATCACATCCTCCTGTGGCTCGAGTATTACTATAGAAGGTAAGAATACGCCCATGATTCCTTCTCTCCATGGCAAAGCATCTCCTCGGTCCATCTTGTGAGGATCACAAGGACTCATGTATCTTAACGATTAAGATGTATGCCCACTGCTCCAGGTGCCATGCAATTCCCTTTTTAACCTTCATTCCATCCACAGACCACTTTGTTGGTCCTCACTCATCCTGATCTCAACTCCCTATTCACTTTCAGCTTCTCTCTTCTCCCCCACCTAGCTCCTGAACTCCTCACCTACTTTCCTGGCCCCATGCTTGCTGCATTTTTAATGGATCTCTCTGATAATGTGCTTTGGAAAATTGCCATCATCACCTCCCCAAAAAAGCTATTTCCAGATCCTACCTGGCGTCTCCTTCAAATACCATTCAGTTCTTAACCGCGTCTTCTAAATCAAGATTGCTGGACGTCTCATCATCTTCATCACAGGATACTCACAGATTCATGTTTTCATATTTCCCAGTAGGAGTTGGGAGGGTAATGGAACACTATCCATAGTAATGGAATTTTGTCCCAGGTCTGACACCCATGCATGAGGTAGTTGAATACTGTCGCAGATCTGGCACCCATGCATGGAGTAACAAAACACTATCCCAGATCTGGCACCCACACATGGGGTAATGGAATTCTGTTCCAGATATGGCACCCATGCATTGGCTAATGGAACATTGTCCTAGATCTGGCACCAGTGCATGGAGTAACAAAACACTATCACAGATCTGGCACCCATGCATGAGGTAATTGAATTATGTCCCAGATCTGACACCCAAGCGTGGGATGATGGAACATTGTCCTATATCTGACATCAATGCATGGGGTAATGAAACACTTCCCCAGATCTGGCACCCATGCATGGGGTAATGGAATGCTGTCCCAGATCTGGCATCCATACATGAGGTAATTGAATGCTGTCCCAGATCTGGCATCCATGCATAGGGAAATGGAACACTGTCCTAGATCTGGTACCAATGCACGGAGTAATAAAACACTATCCCAGATCCGGCACCCATCCATGAGGTAATTAATTCTGTCCCAGATCTGGCAAGCATGCACAAAGTAATTGAATACTGTCCCTGACCTGGCACCCATGCATGGGGTGATGGAACACTGTCCTAAATCTGACACCAATGCATGGGGTAATGAAACACTATCCCAGATCTGGCACCCATGCCAGGGGGAGTGGCACACTACCCTAGATCTGGCACCCATGAACTATATTCTCATTCATTATGTTTGTTCTGAAGGTTTTGTGGTTCAGTGAAGAAGATCACTCCCATAGAGGAGCCGTCACTTCCTACATTCCAGATATGTAGGTAGATTGGGCGCATGCCCAGAAATCAGAGCAAGAACCCTCTTCACTTCATATTATTATTTACTGTTTTTATCATGTGTTGTTCAGAAAGTGTCAAGAAACACTTCACTCGACTGTGACTTTGAATTTAATTGCCAGATTAATTAAACAGTCGGAAAATAAGTGAACAGTAGCAATGAGGTGCTGTAGATTTGATAATTATTCAACTTGACAACTTGTTCAACTTATTCGACAGGTGTAGACCCTTTCCCAAAACTCTTATTCATTCTGCTCTAAGGTCTTTCTACTGAATGCAGGCACCTGAGCAAAGCAATTAAAATCGGTACAAAATAAGCTAGAGCATAATTTGAGGGAAAAGTTGTCTTTTAATTCATTCTGTACTGTAACCAAATTAAAAAAGCCCATTTCTTGCAAAGTCTTGGACAGAGTTTCTTTGCTTTTGTCGTGCCAGCTTCAGCTGCTCCTTTATCAGGTACATCACAGGTTGAATGCAGACAGAAGCTCTCTTTAATTCCATTGTAAAGTTCCCGTTACTTCTCCACATCGATGTGCCTCAGCATCCTCCCTGAAAGGGCAACGCGCCATTTCCTTATTTCCCACTCTGGCCATCCTGTTGTCTCTCGGAGTGGCATTGCCATTTAGTGTTGAATTAGGGAGAGTTCTGTATATTGAGGGCCCAGTCAGCAGGGCCGGTGCAAGGGTTTTTGCAGCCCTAGCTGAACCTTCAGCCTGGCACCCACCCTCCCAGCTCTTCCACCCTACACCCTTGCAGTTTTCAAATTTTCAGTGAATTTTCAAACCTGAATACAGTAAAATGGTGCCTCCCACTTGTTGCCTGTCAGTCAGACACTCACACAGCCACAAATAACTGTCAGCAGCACCATATTACCTTGACCTCTGTACTTCTCCGATTCACGTGCTCCGCTCTACGTGATTAGATGGCCAGCGAGAACGTGCGCTCGGAGGGAAACATTTGGGAGGCTGCGAGCACCACAGGTTTGGGGGTGGAAAGCACTGGGCCGAGAAAGATTTGCTCACTAACCGCCTGCTAGAACATTCCAGACTCCAGAGGGACAGCGACGGACTGGGACTGATTGAACAGCTCAACATCGTTTCTCGCTCCTGGGGGCCGAGCACTCGAGTGATGGAATGAAGTTGTGGACACAATTTTAACAGTTTCACAATTCATTTCAGACACAGCCACTTCTGCTGTGGTGCCAAGTCGGGGGTGCTGCCGTCACCATTCCCAAAATTTTGCCATGCTCGGTGACCGTCTTGTGGTTCTGGCAGCCCTGCCTCAGTGAATTGAATTGTGACAGCCCAAACACATCTCACTTTGGGGACTGGTCCACTTATAGAAACACATGATTGAAATATTTCTCAATTGACTTCAGCCTTACTGAGATTGGGACTGACAAGAATTGTGCATTCAAGTAAACTGGCAGCTTGATTCAGCTCAATAGCTGATCCTTAGTGGGTTTAAATAGTTTGGAACAGATGTTGAGTGCCAAATACAGTACAGTAATTGCTCGGTATGAAGTCGATGGTGAGGAAAGTTACCTAAAATGGTATGCCTGTGTTGTGGACCTTGGCAATGATACTTCCTGAACCCCAAAACCTCAGGGACTTAAAAACAGAAAATACTGAACAACCTCAGCAGGTCTGACAGCATCTGTGGAGAGAATAGAGCTGACAAAGCTTTGATAAAGAGTCACCCAGACTCGAAACGTAAGCTCCCTTCTCTCTCCACAGCTGCTATCGGACTGTTGAGATTGTCCAGTATTTTCTGTTTTTGTTTCAGATTCCAGCATCCACAGTAATTTGTTTTTATCTTAGGGACCTAAAGACATTTGTGTGTGTGAGCTCTTTGTTCTTTGCTGAAAGGAAAATGGAGGGTGGGGGATGCTGGGAGTATATAGAGGGATTTTAAATAATTAATTTCTTGACATTTCAATGGTCTTGAATCCCATTCCAAATAAACATTTTCGTCTTTTTTGATTTTGAAAGAAACTCAATGCATTCCACATAGCATATCCCATATTGCATCCTGTTTTACTTTGCACATGGAAATCTGCAAACTTGGTAGTTTCCCCCAGTGACTCAGTGAGTTAGCATGGTGTGATACTGAGCTATACAGGAAGTCCCAGGTTTGAGCCTTGGTCTCTGCAACTTTAATTAATATTGGCCAAAACAGCAGTGGCAGTACTGCAAATGACCGGTACGATGTAGGTCAGTGAAGGAGGGGAGGGGTAACTAGCCAGTGTTCCCACATTTGATCAGTAGCCAGATACCCTGGGAAGTATACGAATGTGTGTATTGGCTGAGGTGAAGATCACACTGGGCTGTATTGATCCTGACACACAAAAAATGAAGAATTTGCATTTAAAAAGCATCTTTCATGGCCTTAGGACATTCCTCAGAGTATCCAGCCATTCAATTACATTTAAAGTGCAATCACTGTCTTAATGTGAGGAATTTACAAACTTGAAAGTCCCACAAACAGCAGCTTTATAAGGACCAAATAACTTGTCTGGTGATGTTGGCTGAGGGACAAATATTAGCTCGGACACTGGGGATAACTCATTTTCTTTGAAATATTGCCAAAGGATATTTCCCGCCCACCTGAAAGGGCAGGCAGAGCCTCAGTTTAACATCTCCATCTGGAAGGTGCCACCTCCGACACTGCAGCAGGCTGGATTTACAATAAATGCACTTCTCTTTTATTGGCGCGACTTTTACAGTCATAGCACTTAAAGACTTACCAAATTGGCAAGCATTAAAAAAACCTGTTGCGGTCAAACGAGGAGCGGGGAAAAGGATCGTAACTTGATCGTAACATTGGAAATACTCTGCTGGTCGGCAGCATCTATGGAAAGAGAAAGAGAGTTTACGGTTTGGTTCAGAACTGGAAGATACTGGAGATATTACAGGTTTAAAGCAAGTACAGAGGCAAAGTAAAGGGAGATGAGGAGAAAGAGCAAAAGGGAAGGGTTATGATAGAGGGGAAGGCAGGAGGGGTTAAATGACAAAAGAGATGATGATGGTGCAAGACTGAACTGAGTGGTATTGGGACTATAGCAGGTGCAAGTGGCAACAGGAGAACCATTCTCAAAAGTGCTCTCCACAAAAAAAGATCGGAGCCAGGGTTATGATGTGCAATTGTTGAACTCGGTGTTGAATCTGTAGGGTTATGTTTTCCCTATTTTTTTCACTGTCGTGTCAACTCCTTGTCATCCGTGTGGGTGGTTGGTGCCCTCTGCTGGTCAATCCAGGGTAGCGGTGTGTGCTCTCAACAGGTGGAGCATGTTCAAATAAAGCTCACCATCCATTTCTTTGAGACCAGGACTGGCTGACGTGGCCTGGGAATGAGCAATTTTGTTTAATGGACCGAGAAAATCACTCTGCTCCCCTTCAGAATAATGCAATGAAATCTTTTGCGTTGCCCTGAGAGGCCAGGTGGAGCCTCCTTTTTGAAAAAAAATCATCAGTTAGGAAAGGCAACATCACGAACAGTGCAGCACTCGCTCTCGGTACCGCTCTTTAAGTGTCAGACGGGATCTTTGTGCTCACGGAAGTGAGTGCCACCACTCAACCAGCATCAGATCAGCGCCACTAACACACACAGTCCTTATTTTAAAATATTTTTACCCATTTTCTGACTAAGCAATAGTTGGGGTGGGAGTGTCCTCTTTGTTTTGTAACATGATGGCCTAACCCCAATTCAGGCATCAACTTATAAATTGGCTAGTGTGTGATTAAGATATTTTTCACTGAAGCCATGGCGCTGTTGGGCTTGGTCTAAATCTTGTATCCCCATGAGGCAAATACATGAGGGCAGCACGGTAGCATAGTGGTGAGCACAATTGCTTCACAGCTCCAGAGTCCCAGATTCGATTCCCGGCTTGGGTCACTGTCTGTGCGGAGTCTGCACGTTCTCCCCGTGTGGGCGTGGGTTTCCTCCGGTGCTCCGGTTTCCTCCCACAGTCCAAAGATGTGCAGGTTAGGTGGGTTGGCCATGAGAAATTGCCCTTAGTGTCCAAAATTGCCCTTAGTGTTGGGTGGGGTTGCTGTGTTATGGGGATAGGGTGGAGGTGTGGGCTTGGGTAGGCAGCTCTTTCTAAGGGCCGGTGCACACTCGTTGGGCCGAATGGCCTCCTTCTGCACTGTAAATTCTATGAGGTGGAAATTTGCAGCCCGGTCACGGCGGGCGTGGGGCCCTAAAATGCGGCGAGTCGTTCAAAAGACCATCGACCTCGGCGGGTCAGTAAAATCCCACTGGCGCGCAATTCCGCCCGGGGTGGCAGCTGAGCTGTTGAGTGTCTTGGACATTACTGCCAGTCACACTGGAGAAAAATTATTGCAGCAGTAAAAATATATGCTGAATTTAAAATATTTCCTGCGCAGACTTGTGCTTACATGGGAAATAGCGGAGTTCGAGTTACAAGGATCGCCCAATCAGATACAGAAGAGCCTGTTTGCTGCCCCATTAATGTGGGTAGACATGGAAGTGTGGGTCTGGATGTGTAAGGCGCTATGGAATTTGAGTCGCACAGCCACTATCTCGGGGTGGATGAGGTTACTTGGAAAGCTATTGTTATCTATGACTGTTAGAGGTCAGCCTGGACTCAGTGGGATCACTGTTGTCTCTGAATCAGGAGGTTCAAATCCTACCCCGAAGACATGGGTGCCTAATCTAGGCTGGCGTTTCAAAAGCTGTGCCGGGGAATGTGCAGGACTGTTCGATGAGACACTAAACTGAGGTCTGGCCTATTCTCTTCATTAGATATAAAATGCCCTGTTGATCTAGTGTCCTGGCCAATATCTATCACTTGACCAACATCAGTTAAAATAAGCAGATTATCAGGCAGCATGGTGTCGCAGTGGTAGCTCTGCAGTTTCACGGCGCCAAGGTCCCAGGTTCGATCGCGGCTCTGGGTCACTGTCCATGTGGAGTTTGCACATTCTCCCCGTGTTTGCGTGGGTTTCGCCCCCACAACCCAAAGGTGTGCAAGGTAGGTGGATTGAACACGCTAAATTACCCCATAATTGGAAAAAATGAATTGGGTACTCGAAATTTTTTTTAAAAAATGTTTTTTAAAATAAGCAGGTTACCACGTCCTGTATCACATTGCAGTATCTGCACCTGTGCTGTGCGCAAACTCTCTACATCGCAGTAGTGCCTACAGTTCAAAAAGCACTTACCCAGCAAGCTTTCAAAGAGAGAAGTTTGTCCTGGGGCCAATATTTATGCTTCAACCAACATCTAAAGCAGATGACCTGGCCCTTATCACAATGCTGTTTGTGGGAGTTGCTACCCCACTTCCCAAATTATCAAAGTGACTGTGGTGTTGGGTGCTCTGGTGCACAGATGAGCCAACACAGTTGTATGTGGTACAACTCTATTTTATTTTAACTCTTATTATACAGTTCGTTCTGGATACTCTGCGCGTGCTGTCTCCGTGAGTGTGTCTGGTGGCAGGTCTGTCCTGGTCTTCCTCTACAGCTAATACTGACCACCGGGGGTCGTGTCTGTGCTTTTATATCTTTCTGTCATTGGTTGTGGTGTTGTGTGTTCTGATTTGTCTGTTGGTGTGTCTATCATGATGTGTGTGTTTGAATATCATGACATCCCCCCTTTTTACAAAGATATGTGCCTACGTGGTTATAAATATAATTGTGTCGTGAGTGCATCTAAGAGTGTGTGTGTGTGTTGTGTACAGCGTGTGTATATGACGTAACTATTTACATGGGGCGATGTCGGGTGCGTCACACTAACAAGGTTGTACCATAACAAAACATGGATGCGAGAGAAAAAAAAACTTGAACAGTGGTCCGGTCAGACGATATCTGGAACAATAAACAACAACAGGTTATAATACAGAAGTGTTTGACTTTTTGAACGTATGAACAGCGTTATAAGTCCAGTCTAATGGGTGACCGCCTCAAGAATGGGCTGGTCCTCAAGCCGGTTCAGCTGTGGAGATTTGTGGTCACACTGGTTCACCTTGGACTGTTGGAGGTGATGCTGTTGCCGAAGTCTCTGCTTTACCATTTGTTGTACTTCGTGCAGTGCTTGGTTTTTTTCATTCGTGCAAATATAACATTCAACATCTTTGTTAGTGTTGCCTTGGCTGTGGTTTGGTTCTGGTGGCGATGGAAGGGGCATGATCCGTGGCATCTCCACGAAGTCATCCTTGGGAACCAGTGGAGGATCCGGCGTGTGCGTACGGTTCAGTTGCGAGCGTGGAAGGCGGCGCAAAGCTCGCTGATTGCGCCTACGCACCAATCCATCCGCCCTGCATGCCAGGAACAAGGCGGAGTCTTTTTTCTTTTTATGTTTGTGATGGACGGCATCTTGTAGCCGATGGGTCGTTGCCATCGAAGTAGCACCATCACTAATATCATGCAAGGCGATGACTGTGCCAGATGTGGAAGTTGGCCGAGACCGTGCACGCTGGTTCCGGCCACCTGCTGTGCTGGAAGGGCGACTCCGCAGAGAAACGTCGAAGCATGTCGCCTTGGAGAGAGAATTGTTGTTCGCATCAACGTCTGGCGATGGCGCGAATTGGTGTGTCCATCTTGGACCGCCGGTACTGGTTGCCACTGCCGACCCAGTGGGACTGCCACGCGATCCATTCCCTGTCGCTGTGGCATCCGCCGTCACCCTGAGCGTGCCATCACCGAGGCCGCGACACCGCCCGTCCGGAGCAAGGTCTGGCGTGCGCGAATCAGAGTGGGCGCTTGGCTGCTCCCCATCTGGAGTCCGGTCTGCCTTCCGTCGATGCCCCCCGTCCGGAGTCTCAACAGGTTCACTGGAGGCAGCCGAGATTCCCTGAAGCTGCACTTCTGGAGTCGGAACATGCAGGAATGCACCAACCAGTGGAGAGGCTCGAGCCATCGAGGGTGGAAGCGGTGCGCCTCTGTGGTGCGAGGTCTGTCACCTTGCACCTTTTGCATGGGAAGTGGGATGCTGTCGTCACTCGTCTCACATCCCGTGGATAGATCCTCAGTAGCTGCTTGCTGTTCACTAGGGTTGGGTAAATTGTCAGAGTTTTCATCTGGTGGTGCACACCATGTCGGTGGACTGTCATTGTCTTGCCGTTGTCCTTCATTTGGGCTTTTCTTCTTTGGAATTTTAAATCTTCCCCCAGACATTGCAGAACCTTGTTTATTACCCCCAAATTCTCCCATATGTATGGTCTCTAATATAGGATCCAATGTTTCTATCGACATTGTACTATTTTCCAAAGAACATTCCGTTTCACTTTTCTTCTCAGGTACCTCATATGTATCTTTGTCTAATGTACATGCCTTCATGGTCTCTGGGTCTGATTTTGCTGGGACTGGCATGGTCACAGTCTCTCTTTTACTGTTCTCAATTGCCCACATTATACTCCCCATACATAACTGCTTAATCACTGGGGTTAGTGTGGTACAATGGATAATCGGGTCGACCTTATCTGCATCTTCACCATTAGTGGAAAGCACACTTGGTTCACGTGAAACTGCTATGGGTTTTAAATTCGTTATCTGGCTACTCGATGTCGGTGTCCTCAGGATTCTTGCTCCAATGTTCTGCTCATTTATCAGTGGAGTGTGTATAGGTTCAATGCAATTAATGTTCCCCTCAAGGTTTGAAGAGTCATTACTGACTAACTGCTGGTCTCCGAAGTTGGGACTTTGCGGCGTTGTGTTGAAGGGAGACATTTGTCCCTGCTGTAGATATGATTCAGGTTGCGTTATTTCCATTACCTGAGGATCAATGTCTTGTCCATTTTCTTGATCCGTAATAAAACACTGGCAATTCTCAGTCTGCTCCTTGCAAGTTAAACATTCAATTAATTTCTTTAGCAAATCCTCAGCATCCTTCTGTGGCCGTGCAGCATTATTAATCTCTGTTCGGCTATAATGATCCTGAAGGTCAGCGCATAAACCTTTTTTCTTCTGGCTTGGACAAGGCGATTCCTTTGGCTTGTCTTCAGTTGGGCTTGAACAGTCTTCAGCGCTGTGCCCTTCATTGTAGCATGAGAGACCGTCATGGTCATGCTGCTGTGTAGTGGAGCATGGTAGGCTGTTATAGCCTTCTTGCTGTTCACGTGAGCATGGCAGACTTGCATCATCTGCCGCTGGTTGGTCAGGAGAGGTTGCTAGACCCTCATGGTCTTGTTCCTGCAAGGACTGCACATTGGAGTCTTGCGTTGCTTCTATCGTGGAGGCTGTCCACGAGCTCTCTGTGGAGGCTTGTGACACTGGAGTCACTTCTTGTTCGTGCAAGGACTGCGCTCTGGAGTCTTGCGTTGCTTCTATCGTGGAGGCTGTCCACGAGCTCCCTGTGGAGGCTTGTGACTCTGGAGTCACTTCTTGTTCATGCAAGGACTGCGCTCTGGAGTCTTGCGTTGCTTCTATCGTGGAGGCTGTCCACGAGCTCTCTGTGGAGGCTTGTGACACTGGAGTCACTTCTTGTTCGTGCAAGGACTGCGCTCTGGAGTCTTGCGTTTCTGCAATTGTGGAGTCTGTCCACGAGCTCTCTGTGGAGGCTTGTGACACTGGAGTCACTTCTTGTTCGTGCAAGGACTGCGCTCTGGGGTCTTGCGTTTCTGCAATTGTGGAGTCTGTCCACGAGCTTGCTGTGGAGGCTTGTGACACTGGAGTCACTTCTGGTTCATGCGAGGACTGCGCTCTGGAGTCTTGCATGTCTTCTTTCATAGAGTCGGGAACGTTGAGCGGGGCGTGGACCACGCTCTGTGTGGCAGCAGGGCGCTCTCCGTGTCCTTGCAGCGCTCCCTGTCTGTTAATGTCAGGCTGCAGCATCATCCGGTACTGATAAGTTGGGACGTCATATCTGCTGGATTGAAGATCCTCAAATCCGAAAAATGAATCCGCATCTGCGTCGGATTCAATGTGGGGCCGCCAATGTGCAACACAAAAGGTTCGTCCGAGTCATAGTCGTATAGGACCACGGAGCTATCATTGGGCTCGCGAGGTCCGGAAACACTGTAAAGATCATCATCGAAGTATTCGAGGTCGGAATCATCGGCTTGTGCGTAGGTAACTGCTTGTCGGAGGGTTCTTCGGAGGTCAAATTCATCTCCTGGGTCAATTTGCGGCAATGTGCTGTCATTCCAGGTGAGGGAAGGTTGTTTTACAGCTTTAACAGATTTTTGTTTTTTTGATTTGGGACGTTTCCCTTTTAAATTGGATTTGGGACGTTTCCCCTTTAAATTGGTGCAGTCTGGGGCCTGTGACATCCTGACGCTCGGTATGTAGCACGTAGGAAGCGACTGCGCATGCTCAGATCGCTGTTCCTTTACCGATGGCCGTTTTCTTGACTGCGCATGCGCAGCATCTCGCGCATGCGCAAACGAAACTTCCGGTTCTGCGCACTGCTCGCGCAACTGGGCTAGCGTGATACCTTTAGCAAGATGGCCGCCGACCTCGACCCAGCCCTCTCTCAGGCCCGGGATTTCGGCCTCTGGGAATTCGGGCTCCGGGATCCCAGCCACGAGGTGAGTACTGCAGCTTTTCTTACCTTTACTTGCCGATTGGATTGCGTTTTCTTCACAGTACTTGGAGAATTTGTCCAGGACTGCCTGGTAATCGTACCTTTGCTGCCTCCTGAAGAACCTGAACCGTGTGAATATTTATCTTGCCCTTGCACCGGCGATGGTGAGGAGAAATTCAATTTTTTCGCAATCATCCAGGTCTTGGAGTTCAGCTGCCACCAGGAACAATTCGAACACTTGCCGGAATCGCCGCCAGTTTTCGCGGAGATCGCCGTAGCACTGGAGCGGCTGCGGAACCGGGAGCTCTATCATTTTGCCTGGGCACTGCTGGTTGTCTGTGTACACTGAGGTATGCCGGCAGGTATCGATCCACTCCTGTACCATGTGGTGTTGGGTGCTCTGGTGCACAGATGAGCCAACACAGTTGTATGTGGTACAACTCTATTTTATTTTAACTCTTATTATACAGTTCGTTCTGGATACTCTGCACGTGCTGTCTCCCTGAGTGTGTCTGGTGGCAGGTCTGTCCTGGTCTTCCTCTACAGCTAATACTGACCACCGGGGGTCGTGTCTGTGCTTTTATATCTTTCTGTCATTGGTTGTGGTGTTGTGTGTTCTGATTTGTCTGTTGGTGTGTCTATCATGATGTGTGTGTTTGAATATCATGACAGTGACTACATGTCAAAAATGTACTTTATTGGCTGTGTGTCATTTTGGGACATTCAGCAGGTGTTAAAGATGCAATATAAATGCAATTTTCTTTCTTTTTTGAAGCACCTTGGGGCGCCCTGCATTCCTGAATGGCGTTATACATTTTGATATCTCTCTATATCTCCAATCTCTCTCTCTCTATCTCCAATACCCATCTTTCATAAATTCCCTGCCAGCTTATTTTTTATTTGCCTTTTGCCTGCATTATTTAATTTGTCCTGAAGAATGTGGGCCTTGGAGTAACTCTATATCAGAGTTACTTCTGACATTAGGAGCCCGAGCTGGGTCATGGGTCAAGAGGCAGCTCAGTGGTAAGCAGTACTGCCTCACAGCGCCAGTGACCCGGGTTTGATTCCAACCTCGGGTAACTGTCTTTGTGGAGTTTGCACATTCTCTCCGTGTCTGTGTGGGTTTTCTCCGGGTGCTCGGGTTTCCTCCCACAATCCAAAGATGTGCAGGTTAGGTGGATTAGCCAAGCTAAGTTGTCCCTTATTGGCCAGGGATGTCCAGGTTAGGTTATGGGGATGGGGTGGGGGAGTTGGCCTACGTACGGTACTCTTTCAGAGGGTCGGTGCAGACTCAATGCGCCGAATGGCCTCCTTCTGCTCTGTAGAAATTCTATAGTTCTATGTAAACTGCTTGACCACAAGAGGCACAGACATGGTCCTAGAAATATAGAATTTTGCCTGGTGCCTCTAACCATATGTCCTGGCGGGGGCAAACATTAGCAATATTCCATTGATGACGTTTGATGCTGAGGGCGATTGAACAGACCTCCAACATCATTGAAGGATCTCAGATGGACCGGGACTTGTAAAGACACTTGGCCAAATTGCATTGATTCTCAGGTAATCAGGGTCAAATCCGACATGAGACAAATTAGGTAGATCTTTGGGAAAATCTTCCATTGGAATGCGCTGGAAGCGGAGCCTCATTTTCAAGATATTGGGTGAAGAAAAGACAGGGCTTGGATTTGATATCTTCTGCCATAGTCACATAGCCCAGTGACACTCACTGCCTGGGGCACAACATACTAAAGACAACTTATAGCGGAGAGCTGAAAAAGAGAAAGCTGAAACCCTCACCCAGGTGAAAGGGCATTCACTGCACTCAACTGGCAGCTGCTGCAGGTGGTCTGTGATGCCAATTTTAACTCAATTGGGGCAAATGCAGTCAGGGAAAATCCTATCATATTAGGGCCGTCTTCGATTAATGCACATATATTTAAAAAATAATTTAGCCTGCTGTGCACATTGTCCCACGTCTAAAATCAGATCCTTAGAAAAAGCAGTTAAATCTGCAATTCAGCCTCTCTGGAAAGCAATTTGCTGGCCCCGAATATCCCTTGAACAATCAGTGTAATGTTCAAAATGGGACGAGACAGAAAGTACTGAAAACAGATTAAATAAAAGTACTTTTCATTAATAGCATCAGGAATGAGGCCATTTATTTCCCATTTGAAAGTCAGCATAATATCAGCACATCAATCTCTTTTTGAACTTGGGAAGCTAATGTGAATTTAATTAATGTTGTAATATATCTCTTTTATGCAGAAATCATTATTATTTTGCAATTCTGAGAGGAAGGAGCATCCATATATATAATGGAATGATTCTTAAGAGACAATTAAAAACCTTTTCCGATGTCCGGGCCGTAATCAGAGAAGGCCCTGCATTTAGCCAGAGGTCCTTGCAGTGTTGGTGTTAACACTGAGATTTGACTATGTTAAAGCCATAGAATCATACAGCACAGAAAAGGCCCTTCAGCCCATCATGTCTGCGCCAGCCAAATACAACTGCCTAACCTTTCTAATCCCATTTTCCAGCACTTGGCCCACAGCCTTGTATGCCCTGGGATCTCAAGTGCACATCTAAATACTTCTTAAATGTTATGAGGGTCTCTGCCTCCACCACCCTCTGGGTAAAAAGGTTTTTCATCACATCCCCTCTAAACCTCCTGCCCCTTACCTTAAACCCATGTCCCCTGGTCATTGACCCATCCACCAAGGGGAAATAATTATTCCTGTCTGCTCCATGCCCCTTATAATCTTATACATCTCAATGATGTCCGTCCCCCCCCCCCCCTAACTCCAGTGTCCTCTGCTCCTAGGAAACACCTTAGTCTATCCAATCTCTTTGTAACTAAACCTCTTCAGCCCAGACAACATCCTGGTAAATCTCCTCTGCACCCTTTCCAGTGCTTTCGCATCTCTCCTATAGTGTGGATTCCAGAGCTGCACACAATACTCTAGCTGTGGCCTAACCAATCTTTTATCCAGTTCCAGCATAACCTCCCTGTATCCACCTGCTACCTTAAGGGACTAATGTACATGCACACCAAGATCCCTCTGATCCTCGGTGCCTCCCAGAGTCCTGCCATTTATTATGTATTCACTTGCCTTGTTTGTCCTAACCAAGTGCATCACTTCACACTTTGTTTGAATTCCATTTGCCACTGACCAGCCCATCTGACCAGCCCATCTATTTCCTCCTGTCATCAAAGTCTGTCCTCCACATTATTTACCACCCCACCAATTTTTGCATTATTTCCAAACTTACTGATACATTCATATCTAAATCATTTATGTAAACCACAAATAGCAAAGGCTCCAACATTGACCCCTGCGGGACCCCACTGGACACAAGCTTCCAGTCAGAAAGACACCTCTCGACCATCACTCTCTGCTTCCTGCCACTCGGCCAATTTTGGATCCAATTTACTAAATTTCCTTGGATCCCATGGCTCTTACCTTTGCTATCAGTCTCCCATGTGGGACCTTATCAAAAGCCTTGCTGAAGTCCAAGTAGACTATGGCAAATGCATTTCCTCATCTACACATCTGGTCACCTCTTCGAAAAATTCAATCAAGTTGGTTAAACATGACCTCCCCTTAACAAAACCACAGTGACTGTTCTTGATTAATCCCCGCTTTTCCTAATGCAGATTAAGTCTGTCTCTCAGAATTGCTTCCAATAGTTTCCCCACCACTGGAGTTAGACTGACTGGCCCATAGTTTCCTGGTTTGTCCCATCCTCCCTTCTTGATTGTTTTTGACACCTGTTGGGGCATTGGTCCCCCTTATCCAAGTAGTCAGTATTTCTGTGTGAATCTTGGTAATAATAGCAGGGTGACAGCAAGGCAAGGAGCAGAAGGAAGATGGAAATAATGGTGAAGCAAAGTCCGATTCTGACCTTTGCCTTCCAACAGGGGTCATCAATGAGAAAGAGCATTTATATTATGTTTCACAATTACCGGATGTGTCAAAACTCTTTCCATTAAAGTGTTTTTGAAGTGTAGTCACTGTTATAATGTAAGATACATAGCAGCCAATGTATGCACAGCAGACAGTCTATTTCAAGAAAGATCAGACAGTCTGTTTCAATAGTGTTGCTTGAAGGATAAATCTTGGTCTGGGCACCAGATAAATCTTCTCCGCTCCTCAGCAAAATAGGACCGTATGCTTTTGTGTGTCCACCTGAGAGGACAGGCAAGGCCTCTGTTTAATATTGCCTGCAAAAGAATGCACCTCTGACAGTGCAACAACGCCTCAGCTTTGCTGTGGGGTGTCATCCTTGGATTTGGTGCTCGAGCTCCAGGAGTTGGACTTGAATCCACAACCTTCTGCCATTGAGACATACTTGACGTTTGCAGGAGCAGAGACCCGGGGGTTGATTTCCCCCTTCTGACCACTGCGGAGGCCCCTTAGTGACACCCAGACTGAGATCAGACTCAGACTGAGAACTAAACCTGTGGACTTCTTGTCTGACTGGCTAGGCATCCATTGGCCTGATGGATTTGCATTTGAGAAACTGCTTCTAAATAGTTTGCCCATCTGTGACCTATTTGCAAGAAAATAATTAGACTGTTTTACAAAGGGTGAAGTCAGAGAATAATTTGTTATTTAAATAGGCCAGCTTGGGACGAACATGTGAGGGAGAAAAGGAATTGAAATAGTTTTTCTATTTAACACGGATTAACGTTTTGTTTTGTTGGTGGGGTGGTTCTTTGCTGTTTGAGCGCTGATATTCTGAAGAGCTTTTGCATTATGCATCACCTTCAAACATGATATTCTGTGAAAACCAATATTCTTAATGCCACAAAGGAGCGTGATAATGAATTTATAATTACATTGAATATTTATAAGTGATAGCTCCCTCTGCAGATAAAATGCATCAATTTTCATAGCACAGTGACAGGTTTTCTGTCAAGGATCCACTTTTTTCCCTCTGAAGCCAGAATAATTATAAACAAAATTGAAATAGTTAGAATAATTTGCAAGTAAATTAATTTGACGATGTATTTTAGATTCTCCTCAGTGGGTAAACACACTGTGTTGTGTGATACTAAGCCACGGCAACCAGAAGGGTCCCGAGTTTAGTTCGTGCTCTGTACTGGAGTTTCCTGAACTCAACCAACACAGTCCTCTACTCCTATTGTTGGATTCAGTGTTCCCAGTTGAGATAACGGCAGCACCGTGGTACAGTGATGAGCACTGCTGCCTCACGGCACCAGGGACCTGGGTTCGATTCCGATCTCGGGTGACTGTATGGATTTCCTACAGGTGCTCCGGTTTCCCCCACGGTCCAAAGATGTGCAGGTTAGTTGAATTGGCCATACTATATTGGCCAAAACATTAGGTGGGGTTATGGGGATAGGAGATTGGGCCTGCAGCAGAGCAAGGACCGGTAAATACTCAATGGGCCAAATGGCCTCCTTCTGCATTGTAGGGATTCTATGATTCTATGTGCCTTGTGTTTATACTTCAGTCAATCTGCAGGAAAGTGCATCTGTCCGATGAGGACACAACTGGCTTCAAACAGTCCACTGACACTCGGGCATTGAATTTCTAATAGTGTTGGCCTGATCTCAGGCTGAACTCCACAGAAATTCCCCATTCCCCATCTTGACCCCCAAACATAGTTCCGAAAGATGTGCTTGTGAGGTGAACTGGACATTCTGAATTCTCCTTCAGTGTACCCAAACAGGCGCTGGAGTGTGGCGACTAAGGGATTTTAACAGTAACTTAATTGCAGCGTAATGTAAGCCTACTTGTGACACTGATAAAGATTTATAATAAAATAAAAATTGAAACCCTCAATGTCCTGACCTGCACTTGTCCAAAGGCCCTTTTGGTTGAGATGCGAGAGAGCTACCATACAATTGTACATTAGCAAGGGTTGTCATCCATGGCAAGGGGGTCATTGGGGGAGGGAGGGTTGATTGAGGGGAAAATCGAAAACAAAAGCTATCATTTCAACAATGGCGTGAAACATTGGCATTTGTTCTTCCAGAGCAGATATTATGGAAGATCTTTTTGAGATTTTAAAGTTTTTGAGTGGGCAAGTAGTAGAAGATTATTTGGAATTAACTGTAGAATCAGCGATAAGGGGCCATGCATTCAAAATACCTATTAGGAATTAAAGGAGAAAGTTAGGAGGAATGTTAACCTCACAGGATTGATAGACGGTGAATGGCCGGGTTATTATATTGCTTTAAAACGATACTGCATTGACATTGCACCTTTCATGACACCCCACTTTGCAGTTCATTTTGAAGCGACGGCACGACCTACCGGCCACGCTACGCCTGATAAGCAATGCGCCACTGAGCAACGTGACCGGTAAATGCCGGGAGACCCCGCTCTCGGGATCTACGCAGCTTGCCACGCCTTGCGAGTTCTAATACGATCCCGCGAGACGTTGTGATGTGAAGCCTGCCAATTGTGGGTGGGGTCACTTTTTAGCAAATCTGCATATTAGAGCGAGGCAGCTAGCCTCACTCTAATATGTATTCCCGAGATTTAACCAAGGCATGGGATCTGACACCCTTGCCTTGGTCTCCACAAACGGGGAGCAGACAGAATGGCACCAGACACACACACCGAAACAAACATCAACAGCTGCTGGAAGGTCATCAACTCGGTGAAAGACGCTCTTTGGTCTGCCCGGAACTTGCTGATCTTCCAGTGCAAAGAACTGTCCTCAACCGAGTGTTGCAGACTGGCACATTCCAAGGTCCAGGACTACGTGCTGAGGGATGCACTCAGGCTTGGGGCAGCTGCCGCCAAGGCGCAATGGGGAAAGACCACAGTGTAAGGTCTTACCAGCAAATGTACACCGAGGGGCGGGTAACAGTGTAAACCCCCCTCGGTCTGGGTCATTAGCACGCCAATGTATAAAAGAAACATGACAATGTAAATGTTTAAGAAGGAATTGTAACGTAAAGAGCGATATGTGTGTAAGGTTATCAAAATTGAATGGAAGAAAGTCAAGGGAATGTGTATCTCTGATAGAAATGCACAGTTAAGACAACTCAAAATGTTCTGTAATGTTTATGATAGATTTTATGAATAAAGTATATTTTTTGAAAAAAAAACTTGTGCAGGTCCCTAGGGGATTGGAGACCCCCAGGTGCTCTGGGCAGGGTGGTGCCCTGGCACTGCTAGTGTCATCTGGGCATTCTGGCACTACCAGCCTGGCACCCAAGTACTGCCACCTGGGTGCCAGCTGGTACTGCCAAGGTGACAAGTTGGTATTCTTTGCGCTGTGATGTCGGGCCAGGGGGTGCTCTGTGTGGGGGATGTGCGGGGGGACCGGGGACCTCCTTATAGTGTGTTGGGATTTGAGGGAGTTTCGGAGGTCGCATAGGGGGCTCGAGAGATTGGGACGCATTTAAAAATGGCGTCCCAATCGGGCACTGCACTGAGGAGTTCCTTTGTGCACAAAATGGGGCTAAGTGTGGCCCTGTCGGGGCATTCCCTGCTGTTGCCTCATATCTAACTGGAGTCACGTTAGATAGCGTATGTTTCTCGGCGCTGCGTGTGCCGTAAACATGTGGCTAAACACGCTCGCTATGGGACATTTGGTTAAATCATGCTCGCAGTCTCTGTAATCAAGGAAATGAGGCAGACAATTCCGGTAGAGCCAAGATCTCACAAATGGCAATGTGTTAAGTATTTACAGGAATAATTATGTGTAAAAGGAAAATATAACAGCACTGGAAAAGGACTTGTCATTAGAAGCAGAAAGCTTCAATACAAGAACTAGCACTTGTTAAGGCACAACGGCACAATTGGTCACCTTCAGTGTTGTGCTTCCTTCGATTCTGTGATAATCTCAGTGGAAAATTAGAAAGTTGGTAATTATAACAGTGATGCTCTTCAAATAAATCAAGCCACTTAGATTATTGTGTTTTACAGATGAAACAAAAGGTAAATTTGTGGCGAATTGCTGGCAAATCTGATACGTATATTTGCTGCTTTATCATTGCTATTACATTGAACCCAACTAAAGAGATTTAAAAACATGAAGCTGCATACTAGGTGATTCCAGACTTTGTGTTAGATTTTTCCAGTAACCCTGAGTGCTTGTTTGATGATACTCCAACTGCAAATGACCCTTACAGACTTAAAACCGATACGATACGAAGATAGGCCACAGTCAAATGCTAAATTAACTTTGCTTTTCAGATGCTGATTGCCTGGCTTTGCAATTCCAACTTTTGGTCTCCTAATCCTGCCTCCCATCCATTGACTCCATCTACACCTCCCGCTGCCTGGGGAAAGCGGGCAGTATAATCAAAGATCCCTCCCACCCGGCTTACTCACTCTTCCAACTTCTTCCGTCGGGCAGGAGATACAGAAGTCTGAGAACACGCACGAACAGACTCAAAAACAGCTTCTTCCCCACTGTCACCAGACTCCTAAATGACCCTCTTATGGACTGATTTCATTAACACTACACCCTGTATGCTTCATCCGATGCCAGTGCTTATGTAGTTACATTGTACATGTTGTGTTTCCCTATTATGTATTTTCTTTTATTCCCTTTTCTTCTCATGTACTTAATGATCTGTTGAGCTGCTCGCAGAAAAATACTTTTCACTGTATCTCGGTACACGTGACAATAAACAAATCTCATCCAATCCAATCCTGATCACTCTTATACATTGAAACACAACAAAAAAATTGATTTTAAAACCATTTTATGACACTGAAAAAGTGTTCTTTGAGCTTTAAAGTGCCAGAGCCCCTTTCTGGGATTCTACCTTATCACAATCATTTGCCACTTGGGGTGTGCTTGTTAAAAAAATCCAAGAAATTAATCCTGCCAATCAGTTTGACGTGCACCTCATACGGTGAGGAAAAGGAAGATGTGTAAGTATTCTGTTACAAGGATACCTCTAGTGGATCAGTCATGACAGATAACAACTCTCTCTTCCTCAGTACAATGGTAATTATTTCCATTACCCGGGTGGATTGTGGAGAGTCAAGAGATATCTAAAATCACCTAGTCAATTTAAACAAGGGGCGGAATACCTCCACCCCCAGCAGAGGAGGTGGTCGCCAGTTCCGTCGATGCCAACAGTGGCTCACCCATCCTACTGCCGGGGAACCTACTGGGGTGGGCGGGGGGTGGCGGTTCACCTTGGCAGAACTGCAAAATCCCGCTGGTAGAATTGGCTGGAAAATCCCACCCAAAACTTTACATATAGTTATGTACAATTGGCCAACCAGGCCTGGCAAAACTGTGCACCTGATGAGATTTTAATAAAATCCAAACTTAATTTGATGGTCTAACCATTGGGGAATTTCTCCTGCACGTCAGCAAGTACCTTTCTGGGTCATTGTATATTTGACAGAGATTGAAAAAAAAACAAATAAGAAAATGAATTAATCAGGACTGGCAAATGCAACTTCTTCCAAAGTGTTAGCTTAGCTTTTGTGTCAGATGCTGATGACCGCTTGAGCATTTCCATACCTCCCTGTTGTTATTTTTTAATATATTTATATTTTTTTAATTTTTCCAATGAAGAGGCAATTTAGTATGGCTAATTCACCTACCCTGCACACCTTTGGGTTGTGGGGGTGAGACCCATGCTGACACGGGAAGAATGTGCAAACTCCACACGGACAATGACTCGGGTCCTCAGCGGCGTGAGGCAACAGTGCTAACCACTGTGCCACCGTGCTGCCAAAAATTCCCTTTGTTATTTAAGATTGTCAGCACTTGAGGGTTTTTACCGCCGCCAAATGAGGTCAAAAAGAAATTCCTCACATCCTTCCCGTGGCATAGTTAATTAGCTATGTTAATTTCTCTTTGATTTCAGTTTAATTTTTCTGCTGAGGTTGGGGGTCTTTGTAGGCTGTGATCTTCATGGGACGTCAAGTGTTGAAATTAACCGGTTGGATTGGATCCTCTAGTCTGTGCCTTCAATTCGAACCCGCAGGCTGTAGAAATGTAATTACTCTATCCTGTTTATGATAGACCATTCCACTCATTAATGCCAGTAACCTAAACAAAGTAACATTTCATTTTTTTAAATAAAATTGCCTGCCGCTATTTTAAGGTTTAGTTGTCACCTCAGTAGAACTCCAAGGGAAATTGTGGTGTTGATCACTGCGCGCCAGTCAATCAAATCTGACTGCATTGACCCAATTTGATGGAGTTTAATTGCATTCCTGAGAGCTTGAAGGTAATCCTTTTGATTGACAGAAATTGGATTTGATCTGCTTCGTAAAAGAAAAACCTTCAAGGTGGAATTTTTGCATCGTTAGTGACCCTGATCTTCACCAATGACATATACAAAATACATGTCGATGGGCAACATTGGCCCTGGAGAATGAACACTTTGCATTGCAGACGCTCAGTACCAGTTCAGCATCCAAATCAAATACATTGGTACTTCAATGAAGCTCTCTCTCCACACAAGCATATAGATCAGCGCCAATCTCTGGAGAGTGTGTGCTGATGTTGTGACATTTTCATTTCCCACATTAGTTATAAGGCCATAAGACATAGGAGCAGAATTAGACCACTCGGCCCATCGAGTCTGCTCCACCATTCAATCATGGCTGATATTTTCTCATCCCCATTCTCCTGCCATCTCCCCATAACCACTGATCCCCTTATGACCAGATTCAAGCCCTGGAAGACTAGGACAACCAACAAGCAGGGCAGAATTTCATCAAAAATAGCACACTGGAGATGTTGGATACCTGAAACAAAAACAAAAATATCTGGAAGCACTCACAAGATCTGGCACTATCTCTGGAGGGAGAAACAGAATGAGTGTCTCAGGCTGGTGACCCTTCATCAGAACTGGGAAAAGTTAGAATTGTGGTAGGTTTTAATAGGCCAAATGGGGCAGGGTGGAAAGGGGTGGGGGATGGGGGGTGGGGGTGGAATCTATGATAGAGGGAAGATGGGATACATTAAATTACAAAAGAATTGCTGAGGTAGAGTCAGGGAGTGGTAATGGGACCAATAAAGAAATTAAAGATGGGTCCAAAAGAGGTGTGAATAGCAGAATAATGAACAGCCCCCAGCGCGCCCCCCCCCCCCCCCCCCCCAACCAGCCCCCTATCCCACACTGTCTGAAAGCAAAGATAAGCAACAAAATAAGATTAAGACTGCTTTTATCAAAACCACTTTACCCTGCAAGCTTCCTGGCCTGTCATTTTGATTTTCCACCTTGCTCTCATGCTGACATCTCTGCCTTCAGTCCTCTGGAATGTTCCAATGAGGCTCATTGCATGCTCGGAACAGCATCTCATCTTTCGTTTAGATGCTTTACAGCCTTCTGGGCTCAAGATTGCATTCAACAGTTTCAGACCATAGTGTCTGCCCCCATTGTGTTTCCTTTTCTTGGCATGTTTTAATCTTAACCTTGATTTTCTCTTGTTTTTGCTTTCGGACATTGGCCTGAAGTGTCAACTCTGTTTCCCTCTCCAAAGATGCTGTCTGACCTGCTAATTGTTGCTAGCATTTCTGTTTTTATTTACTGTCAAAGCCTTTCAGCATATTGTTTTTTGAGCTGGATGGTTAAAGTAGCTGATCTAGCTAATCTTCTATTTAAAAAAAACTGAATGTTGCCACAGTCCCAGAGGACGCTCTCCCCTTTGAGAGCTGATAACCTGAGACCCTCAGGTGACCCACCACACCTGAGGCAAGGGGCACGGTTCAGAAGGCGGGGCTTTCATTAATAACCGCAACCGGTACGGGAATTGAACTCACTGTTAAGACACACTGGGCTAGTGTACGGTCAATTCCAGCCCACAAGCCCTGGAGTCCCAACATAAGTGAATTAACCAGTAGTTCGTATATTTTCACAAGATCTTTGACCCTTGACTGCTCCAATATCATACAAGCACCAGATTTGTAAGTAAAACTTAAAAATTGTTTATTTATAACAGGAAATTAGATAAACGTAGAATGGCAATAATGGAACAATGGTCTGCTAATCGAATTATTCCCCTAACACCGGCTAACCCTCCAATGAAATACACAAGACAGACACACAGTGGGGGTAGGGAAAGATAAAAATAATGGGGATTAAACTGGGAATGTGAGATGACCTCGCTGCTGAGGTTGTGGTCGTTATAGGCGGTGATCATCTCAGAACGCAAAGTGTTGAAATCCACCGGTTGGATCGGATCCTCTAGTCTGTGCATTCAATTAGAACGCACAAGCTGTAGAATTTCCTCTGGGCAGTCACTTTCACTTGACTGAACCCCAACAGGTTGGTTCTCAGTCTCACTGAGACAATCTTAGAACTCTCTGCTTGAGTATTTTGAAGAGGATTTACCGTCCATTCTGCCTCACGAACGCTTGTCTGCTCTTTCTGCAGATCATAATTAAGTGTAGTGAAGGAAAGAGAAAATGGGTATTTTCTTCGAGACCTCTAAAGATCTCAGGAGAGTGCTATCAGCACTGTGCCTTCCTCAGCCTTTAACAGAGCGGCTTTCACAGACCTGGCTACAGAGAGTACTTTCAGCCTTTTAACCAGAGGTTAAACTTTCATAGGCCTGGCTGGAGAATGTTTTAAATGGCCAACCTTAGCTGATAGAGTGTCCAAACCTGTTCATTGCTGCCTTCCAGGTCTAAGCAGAACTGAATGCAAAATGGGGTTCTCCTCCTCCTTCATAAATTCATGAAGTGTTCTACCAATCAAAATCGACACAGTCCTGGAATTTCAGAAGAGTTGACTGGCTGCTAGCCAAGTCCATCAAAATGACTCACTGGACCATGCCAAATAGCACACTTGAGGGGAGTGCTTGGGCCAGTTCAAATAGCACAGTCGACTGGGGTTGTTTCAGTTTAAAACCAAAGTCTGCAGTTTAAAACCAAACTCTGCAGAATGGTGGAATCCAGCATAACCGGACATAATGAGGATTACACAGGCAAGCAAGGTTTAAAAATGACGATCCTTACACTACGCTGTTGACATTGCTGCATATCGCGAACCAGCCATCCAACTAACTGAGCTAACCGGCACCCATCTGGTCTTTTAATCGTATATTTCTGGTGAAAATTATGATTCATGCTTCTGATAGAACCTGATCAATGAGCATTATCGTTCTATCATAGCTCTAAAAATGCCAGAATTGAAATGCTTGCTTAATATTTAATGTTGCTGTGGCTGTGCTCTAGAAATCTAATTATTTTTGGCACAATGTTAATACAGTGACAACATATGCCAACAAGTGTCGGGATCTGATATGAAAGCAGACCTATTACAAGCATCTGAAATACACAGCTTATACTTCACACACTGCATTTGGAGAGCGGAAGATCAGTCATTTTACTCTGTCTCCCATACAAATGAAGTCTTGTCTCTGCGTGTTTACTCAAATAATTCTGCAATTTTCGTCCTGTCCTTTCTTGAATGCACAGGCTCCAGAAATTCTTAAAAATTTCAAGTGACTCCCTCAACCAAGTCACACATATTCTTCGTAGCAATTGCTTTAAATTTTAAAGAAATGGCTGACTCGGCCACAGCAGAGGGGTTTAAGCACTGGCCCCAGGCTTGAATGGCTCAGACTGAGTAGAGGTGGAATATTCCCTTCTCTGAAGGATATAATCAAATATTTTGGGCTTTAGTAACAGTGCTGGAGACTGTGTGATAATATTTCCTGTTGCTCGTCCGCAAGTTGCCAAACTTTACTTTTTTCAAATCAGTTTGCAAATGGTGGGGATGTTTGCTGTCTGCCACGCTTGTGCGATTAGACCTGAGGGTCTCACAGCCTAGCCCGATCCTCCTCTCATCTACCACTGCGCTTGCACAATTTCCAACAGAGGTCATGATTGCAAGCAGGAGCTGGACAAGATTCAGCAGTGGGATTCCAATTGGGGGCAGGGAGGGCAGTCAGCAGCAGGAGGGCAATCAGCAGTAAGAGGGCAGTCACAATTGGGTGCCCAGTTAGTAGCTCTTTACTATTTGTGCCTGCAACTGTTTCCTACATTGACACAATCTGAGTTTTATTTAAATGCTAGCCTCTGGTTGATCCGCCCGGTTTAAAGAAGTCAACTACCCCCTCCAAAGAGCAGCAAACTACGTCTGTGCTCATACAACCTGCATTTGAAATACTTGACTGTGGTATTATGATAACTGTCAGCATTACAAGGGTTAATATAGTGTCGAGAGTAGCCATGAGACAGAGCTACAGATACAACTATAAAAGTCAGTGATGCTAGATCTTAGGGGAGGAATGTATGCAGGAGACAGTGAGTGAAGGTCATAAGAGCAATTAGTGTGAGAAGATTAGATTATAGTTTATACCAGTAGTGAGATTAGCAGTAGATAAGTGTAGTTAGATGTTATTGATTAATTCTGTATTCTTAAGGACTAAGTGTTGAATCCCAGTTTTAGTAGTGTAAATAAAATCTTTTTTTCCCTAATCTTTATTGTCACAAGTAGGCTTACATTAACACTGCAATAAAGTTACGGTGAAAATCCCCTGGTCGCCACATTCCGGCGCCTGTTCGGGTACACTGAGGGAGAATTCAGAATGTCCAATTCACCTAACAGCAACTCTTTCAGGACATGTGGGAGGAAACCGGAGCACCCGGAGGAAACCCACGCAGACATGGGGAGAACATGCAGACTCCACACAGACGGTGACCCAAGCCGGGAATCGAACCTGGGACCCTGGCACTGTGAAGGAACTGTGCTACCGTGCTGCTCTGCCATAGCTTTGTTTAAGTAAAAGATATACTGTGGTCTTTGTGGAACACTATGTCAACCATCCTAAATAAGCAATACAAAGAACACCACATTGACTAAAATAAACATTCAGTCCAAGCTGTTTGACAGGTGCATGGGGTCTGCCTACACAGACAATGCTGGATTGGCTGCAGTTCCTTGCAATGTTACATTACTGAACCTCAGGGTGTGCTCCCAGTGAATGAGAAAGTATTTCTGTGTATTTCATGATGAACATGAAAGTAGACCTGTTCCCAACAGCCATTCAGAATGACACGCATTGAGCACTTGTTGAAAGTGATGTTGTGCAGTGTTGCTGTGCGATCATCAGGTCAGCTAACGATGCCCTGAGGCAGTTCGTATTCCTGAGATGCTTGCTGTTAAACCAATGAACTGAAATATTAGATCAAGTATCTTAGTCTTACATCAGGTAGAGGGCCTCTCATGGTGAGCATGAACAGAAACCATGCTCTTTTTTTTCTGACTAACCAGACATACATAATCTTCTGATAATTCAGTTGTCCACCAAGTCTGCTCAATTTCAACCAAAGTCCCAAAAGTGTAAATGAAAAGTAATTCTGTAATGTCATGTCATAGTAGCAACACAGAATTTGCTTCCATTGGTTGATTTATTCTGGGACTGGTAGTCCGAAACAACAAGGAACGATCAGCCACAGTCACAGGTCTTGTAACCTCACATCCATTTGCAAGAAAGCTCTGCTCAGCTTGGTTTAAAGGGACCATTGAGGCTGTTGTGGATGGGAAGGGAATAGAGAATGTGCCAGTTGAGTGTCCATGAAAATGCTCTGCATCTCCTCCTATTTTACCCTCAGTTAATGCATCCATTTGATGAACATTTCATGTTGCTTCTTTGACTGAAGGTTGCATGGTAAATTTGCTCTTTCGAAAATCTTTCTAACCTGCCGTCCTTTTTTCCTTCTCTAGATTTACTGCATGAAGAAGAGGACACAAGCCTCTCAGCGATGTCAACACTTGTCAGCAAACACCATTGCTCACTCCACCCTCTCTGAGCACCAGGCCAGAGCTGTTCACTATTGGGTGACGACGGCAATGCGTTGTGACACACAAATGAGGTAAGCAAGAGCAGTTTAGCGCGGTACATTTGGGATGGAGGATATTTCTGGTTGGAGGGTCAAGAGACACTGCCTTTTGGGTTGAATCACTCAGTATCTGTGTCTGTACCTCGAAGTCTAAAGGGGCAATGTTGGCAAAGCATAATGCACGAATAATTAGGAGCAATGCCGGACAGTGCCCCACCCATATTGTTCCTGGCATACATCCCATTATGCCAGGAGAATAGCAGGAAAGCTCCTAAATAGGGTTCACGCCAGGCACAAACCAGATTAGCATTTAAATATGCATTTGTCAGTTTAAAGATGGATTCTCCCAGCTCCCAGCATTCTCTGCTCTCCTACGGGAATCACCACTGGTCTCCACTGCCAGAGACAAGACGCGATGAGGTTGGCACTGCCAAGGTGCGGGGCTGGAAAGGGGACCGGGCCTGAAAGGGGTGAGGCATGAGGGCCAGGGCATGGGGGAGCATGAAAGAGGTGGAACATCTGGTGACCCCATTGCAGGGTGTTGCTCACTTGAGATTTGGGGGGCCGCTGATGCCGACAAGTAGCGGAGTCTGAAGGGGCATCCAATGGGGGGCCCCAATGCCAGCGATCCTGGGGTGAGGCAGTAGAGGGGGTTGATGCCGGTGAGAAGGGGCTATCACTGAAGCCCCGATGCTAGCAATGTTGCAATGTTGTGGGGGGACCTTCACTGTCACTTTAAGATCGGGGGCACCCTTTAAAAAAGGTGCCCTGATCTCTAGAAAGCCAGGCTTGCCCATCCACCCGGCGGGAATCGCACCTCATTCCATGCTGGAGACATAGGGATGGTTTAACTCAGTGGGCTAGACAGCTGGTTTGTAATGCAGAACAAGGCCAGGAGGCTCAATTCCCATACCGGCTGAGAATTCTGAATTCTCCCTCTGTGTACCCGAACAGGTGCTGGAATGTGGCGACTAGGGGCTTTTCACAGTAACTTCATAGTTGTGACAATAAAAGATGATTATTAAAAAGACCACACAGAAATTGTTTGGGTGAATTTCACCCACTGTACAACAGATGGCAACTCAGATAGAGGAGTCCGCTAATTGAATACTCTGCACATTGGAGAACTGTTCCTCAGCACTGAAATCCAATGTAATGTGTATAGTTACTACAGCAAATTCTAGGGTGGAGACGCCATGAGAGATCCCATTGGTTGAAGTTGCTTTCTGAATGGGTGCGAAGATAGCTTCTTTGGTCCTTTGGGTGCCAGATTGGGGAAAGCTGCCTCCTCTGTCCTCAAAAGAAAATGCTGCCCTCTAATCCGCAAATCGCTCCCAAGTATGTACTCTTTAGAATCCTAGAATTTACCGTGCAGAAGGAGGCCATTCGGCCCGTCGAGTCTATACCGGCCTTTGAAAGAGCTCCCTACTTAAGCCCACACCTCCACCCTGTCCCTGTAACCCCAACTAACCTGTGGACAGTAGGGGGCAATTTAGCGTGGCCAATCCACCTAACCTGCACATCTTTGGACTGTGAGAGGAAACCGGAGAACCTAGAGGAAACCCACAGACGCGGGGAGAACGTGCAGACTCCACACAGACAGTGACCCATGCCGGGAATTGAACCCGGTGCCTGGCGCTGTGAAGGAACCGAGTTAATCACTGTGCAACCGTGCCGCCTTAATCACAACTTCAAAGAGACATTATTTCTTTCTTCAAAACAACGGCTGGCATTTCAGTTTTGCTCCCAATTACTATACCCCTTCTCCTACGCTGTAGATGAGAGGAAGAACAGAAACTCAGTAATGCCATTGCTGACTTTATCCCAATTCGCAAGGAGATATTTAACTTTTTTTAAAGTGTCACATTGGCAATAGTATTAATTACTTTTGGCTAGTAAATTTGTTAGCAAAACTGAAAGGGTAGAAAGAGCTCAGCCATCTCAGGGAAAGTTGTACTTCATCTTGTTCTGAAATGGGTAACAGTCTCAAAGACGCAACTTCTGAAGTGATGGCTTCTGAGTCCTTTGAATATCAATAAGGGATAGGATGATTAGAAGATGTTGGAAATAAAGTGCATGCTCTATCTCGGGGAGTCAGTAACTGTAGATCTTTCATATTGTGCAGCATCAAATAGTTCTATTTCAGTAATTATACTGCTTGTGGCCTGCTGACTTTGCTGTGCATGGCAGGCATCACTGGTCTTCATTATATGTACATAATGTGGGTGTCCCTTGGTGCAGAGATAAAACACACAATGCTTCTTTCATGTGTCCTTCATTCTGAAAGTTGAAAGAGTGAGCGTGTCGAATTGAACTCTGAGCACATCCTTATTTATTCCCATTTTTAAAAAAACATTCACTTTAAAGGGCAGCTGATTCGATTGGCAAAGGGAGTAGTAGTCTTATTTTTGCAAACACGAGCGATACGGAGGCTGCCCTCGATTTGGTTTCTGCTAGATGTCTGTATATCATACCTTTCCTGCTGCTTAAAAGCCAGCAGCTCAGAAGGCTGTGTTCCGCAGTCTGAGGGCATAAAACAGCGACTGAAGAACCTGAGCTGCAGCTGAAGTTCCAGCAGGCCTTCAACGTAAGTGAACTGTTTACAGTGTACATTTGTAATCAATTTCTTTCAATTGAGAATCTGTAAAGCTGTGTGCATAATGTTTAAAATGCCTGGTCCTCCCAGCAGCTCAGCTAGATAAGTGAATGAAGCCATCCATATAGGACAGCATGATGCCATATTTGAACCCTGGTTTGTACTGAGTTATCTGGGGCAAGATTCTCCGACCCTCCGCCGGGTCGGAGAATCGCTGGGGGCTGGCGTGAATCCCGCCCCCGCCGGTTGCCGAATTCTCCGGCACCGGAGATTCGGCGGGGGCGGGAATCGCGCCAGTTGGCCCCCCCCCCCCCCGCGATTCTCCGGCCCGGATGTGCCGAAGTCCCGCTGCTAGGATGCCTGTCCCGCCGGCGTGGATTAAACCACCTACCTTACCAGCGGGACAAGGGGGCGTGGGCGGGCTCCAGGGCTCCAGGGTCCTGGGGGGGGCGCGGGGCAATCTGGTCCCAGGGGATGCCCCCACGGTGGCCTGGCCCGCGATCGGGGCCCACCGATCCGTGGGCGGGTCTGTGCCGTGGGGGCACTCTTTTCCTTCCGCCTTCACCACGGTCTCCACCATGGCGGAGGCGGAAGAGACACCCTCCACTGCGCACGCGCGGGAATGCCGTGAGCGGCCGCTGACGCTCCCGTGCATGCGCCGCCCGGAGATGTCATTTCCGCGCCAGCTGGCGGGGCACCATAGGCCTTTTCCGCCAGCTGGCGGGGCGGAAATCAGTCCGGCACGGGCCTAGCCCCTCAAGGTTGGGGCTGGGCCCCCCAAGATGCGGAGGATTCTGCACCTTTGGGGCGGCGCGATGCCCAACTGATTTGCGCCATTTTTGGCACCGGTTGGCGGACATCGCGCCGATACCGGAGAATTTCGCCCCAGATCTCAGTTGAGGCTGTAACAAAGATGCCTTCGGGTTGGAGAGGAGAGCAGCAGCCAAAATTCCTGTTCTACGTTGCTATCCAATAATTCCCACTGCAAATGAATGTACTTGGATGTTGAGTGGAGACTGGATCAAGCCCACTTGTCGATAACACTAAAAATTACAAAGATAAAATTGTGAAATTAAAATATTGGGGCAGATGGATTGTGGAGTTATTTGGCAAAGTGTCCTGAGGTTCTTGGATTGCACTTCAATCTAACCCTGATAACGGGCCCCAATTGGAGGCCGGTTGAGCTCGATTGGCTAGACAGCTGGTTCGTGGTGCAGAACGCGGTCAACAGCATGGGTTCAATTCCCGTACTGGCTGAGGTTATTCATGAATGCCCCGCCTTCTCAACCTTGCCTCTTGCGGTTAAATCCTCAGGTTAAATCACCACCAGTCAGCTCTCCCCCTTAAAGGGGAAAACAGCCTATGGTCTTCTGGAACTATAGCAAATTTACTTACTGACAAGCCCTGAAGTTGTATCGTGACATGCCACATCTATCTGAAATTTCTTCCCTTGCTGTTGTAGTTATGGCATGAAACTGATTAAATTGACTGGTACACATTGAATTTCCACAGGGTAACTTCAGGGCCTGGTCGCTGCACTTTCACTTCAGACTGCCATGCTGTACATGAAGCAGAAGCAGCATGTCAGGTATTCACTGCACGATAAAGCAGCCACAAAAAATGTAGCTTTTATTAATTTTGGTCGTCACGTTGATAAAATGATGCTTGAATGATATGATATTTTCTTTGATTAATTGGTCTTTTGTGGAGCCTAATAGTGGCTCCAGGCTCCTGACAACAATGCTGCTCAATTGCCAGAACACATCTTCAATCCAAATTTATTTGATAATTTTATCAACACAGTGACAAGTTTTGCATTTGACTCTTTCTCACTGACTGCAGGTAGAAAGTCTCAGCACCAGAGAGATTCTCACACAGACAGACAGCAATTCCCAGTTCCAGACCGATTCCTACAGACAGCAGTCATTCCCAGCTGGATAGCAATTTCCACAGGCAGGCAGCAGTCATTCTCTGCTCCAGAGCGAGGAGTAACATATTGTCACCGTGCTCCATGCATTTAACCTAAGTACTGAAAGACAGGAGCAAACAACATAAGGGGCTGGATTCTCCGTTCTGCAGCTAAGTGCTGACTTAGTCCTGGCGTGGGAGCCGTGGTGTTTCACGACCGGAAAATCAGCGCAAACCCCTCACCGGTTCCTGTACCAGCTAGGGGCTAGCATCGGTGCCGACTGAAACTCCCATCTCCTGCGGTGAAAATGGCCGGGGAATGGCTGGGTTCTGGGCCGCGCATGTGCGCGGCTGACGACTTGCCGACCCGCCATCCGCGACCCCACAGCCCTCCCTGTGGCCACCCCCCACCAGTCCCCCAGCCCTTGCAGAAGCCCCCGGCCAGTGGCATGGATCCCAGCAGAGTGTGATGGCAGTGGACACAGTCCGCAGCTGCCACACCGGGTTCATGATTTGTGTGATCACCTGGTCCGCATGTTGGGAACTTGGCCCATTGGGGGGCGGAGCATCGTGAGTGGGCCGGCCGAAGACACGCCAGTGGCATTGCGAGTGCGCGTGGCGCGCATCACGATAATGCCAATTCAGAGGGGGTGGAGCATGGCTGACCGGCGCCGGCCACGGTTTTGCCATCGGGCAGCGGATAATCCTGCCCAAGGGAACGTGTTTTAGTGCATAGATTGTATACATTGGGCTGGATTCTACGATTTGGAGGCAAAGTCCAGAGGAAGTGTCTAGTTTTACGATGAAAAAGTTGGCGTGAGGGCAGCATGGTGGCACAGTGGTTAGCACTGCTGCCTGACGGCACCAGAGTCCCAGGTTCGAACACGGCTCTAGGTCACTGTCCGTGTGGAGTTTTAAAAAATTTTAGAGTACCCAATTCATTTTTTCCAATTAAGGGGCAATTTAGCGTGACCAATCCACCTACGCTGCACATCTTTGGGTTATGGGGGCGAAACCCACGCAAACACGGGGAGAATGTGCAAACTCCACACAGACAGTGACCCAGAGCTGGGATCGAACCTGGGACCTTGGCACTGTGAGGCAGCAATGCTAACCACTGCACCACCGTGCTGCCCGTCTGTGTGGAGTTTGCACATTCTCCAGCCTTCCCGAAAGGGGCGGAGAATTGCTGGGTCCATGGCCGCGCATGCGCACAGCGACAACCTGCAGCGGTCACGTTGTACAACATTGTGGCAGCCGCGCGCAGACCCGGCCTGCCAGAGAGTGCCCCCCTGTAACCCTCCCTCGCCACCCCCGGACCAGCCCCACCAGTCGTCGTCCCCCCCCCCCCCCCCCCCCCCCCCCCCCCAGCCCCCGCCGAAGCCGCTCCGGCCAGCAGAATAGCTCCCCCAACTGTGGCGGCGCTGGACACAGTCCGCAGCTGCCAAGCGAGGTTAACGAGCACACACTGTCGGGAAGTCGGCCTATCGGGGGCGGAGCATCGGAGGAGGGCCTTCAGGTGATATCCTGAATGCAGCATAGCCACCGATGATGCCGTTTTGGAAGGGGCGGAACATCCCCCCAAAAATAGGCTCAGCCCCTGATATCGGCGTCAAAAGGGATTGTCCTCCCAATTGCCGAATGGGATTTCGGTGTCAGCAAGCAGAGAATCCCACCCATTATATTTGCCATCTGTTGAGGAGCAAAAAGATTAAATAGAAGAAAGTTCCTAGATATTCCTGTAAATCACACTGTTTTCCAGTAAATCGTAATTTTGCCATTTGATGCACAATGCTGTAAATTGGATTGAAATGGATCATTCTATTATATGCTTGTAATATGCTATGATTGAAATTATACTTGATAATACCAGCTCTTCCCTCCCACCTTCACTCAACGCTCCCCCCCCCAATAAAAGCAAGGGGCGGTATTCTCTGTTACCTGGCACCAAAATTGGGAACGGCGATCAGGCGGAGAATAGCTCCCGATGCTGAAAATGCGGCTGGCCCGGAGCCGAATTGCGATGCTCCGCCCCCTCAAAATCGGCATCATTGAAACGCGTGTAGTTGCAAGTGCGTTCGCATCTCATTATCGGGTCCACCCACGATGCTCTGCTTCCAATGGGCCGAGCTCCCGGTGGCGTGGGCCGTGTGTGGTCTCAACAGTCATGAACCTGGCGTGTTGGCTGCGGAGAGAGAGAGAGAGAGAGGGTGTACGGACAGTGTCCATCACCGCCATGCTTCACCAACAGTCATGTCGCTGGCCAGGGTCTTCTTCCAGGGCTGGCGGGAGTAGAGGGGTGTGGCCAGGACATGGGCTGTGGAGTCGGGGTGGATGGGTACGCGGTTCAGCACAACCAGCGCCATCTTCGGGCGTGATCGGTGCGTGTTTGGAGTGTATAAGTGTATGCGCGTCTGCAGCTTGTCAGCCCTGTGCCTGTCCAGTACGAACCCAGCCATTCTCCCTCCGATTTCCACATGTTCCGCTGGTGTTTGATGCAATGCTGGTGCTAGCCCCTCACCAGTCGCGGAATCGGTGCCTCTGCAGCGCTGAGTTTTCCATCGTGGAACTCCACGGATCCTCCGTTCCCATCAGCACATAGCCGCAGGAATTGAACATCCAGCCAAAGTTTGTCAAAAGTTGAATTCACAGACCTCTTCAAGTGATTCTGTAGCTTCATGGTGCCAATGACAACAACTGCGAGTGAGGGCAATTGCACCAGGCTAAATGTTAAGGGTTGTGAAATGTCAATGACTGTAGCACCAGAGACAAGGGCCGGGATTCTCCGACCCCGCGCCGGAATCGGAAATGCGATGGGTGGAGAACCGCGCATCAGCTGAGAATCGAGGCCGGTGCCAAGTGCCTGACGGAATGCCATACTCCGGTGCCTCGACAGCTGTGTGAATGCATTCTGCAGCGAACGTGCAGTAAACACCGTTGGCTTATCATCAACGGGTCCGTCCCAGTATTCTCCAGTGCTCCCGCGATGCTCCGCCTCCGCTAGGAGGAATTACCAATGACGAGGTTCACTTATGGTTTTACAAATTGGAAAACAGGCACTGTGGCTGCTGAGGGAGAGAACAGAGGTGCGATCATGGGCTGCCAGTCCTGGCAGGGCTGGCCAGGGGGCATTTGCCGTGCCGGGGCAGGAGCGGGGGGTGACCAGGGGATGGGCCTTGGCGTCGGGATGACCCCCGGGACCACGATGTCCAGGCACGGACTGCCATTGACCACCGTGGCCCATCACCAACCATCCCCACCCCACCCCCACCCCCGCCACCAACCCACAATCAGGTGCCACCCATCAGCTGGGCATCATAATCCACCCAAGGACAATGCCTATGTAAGCCCTTGCAGGAGAGCGCCAGACGGGGGCGCAGAGCATACCTCTGGCATGGATTGCGCCAGCCACTGGTACTCCTGTCATCATGGACGGGTGCCAGGGCACTAATGGGGCCATGAGTGTACAGCGAAGGGCAGAGTGCCAGGGGAAATGGTCGGGGGTGGATGTGGGATGGGCGAGGGAGGGGTACATGCAGGGCAGGGGCTGCAGTGCAGGACGGGCCACAATGTAGCCCATTGGACCTGGCTGGGCACAGATGTACGCACCACGCTAACATGTCAGCCTTTCACCCCCTGCAGACAATGGATTTCGGAATGCAACCGGCAATGGTTGCCATCATCCTAGCCGCAGTCCTGGGGAATGCACTGATACTGTACGAGCAGGAGCTGCTCGGGAAGGACCCTGCAGCAACAGAGCCTGCCCCAAGGAACAGGAGCAAGCCGGTGAGGCTGGAGAGCCGGCATCCTAACAGGCCAAGGTGGAGGTGGGAGGGAGGCGCCCCATTAGGCCTTGTGTGTACTGGCAGTGCCGGACCGGGCATGCCGTCAAAGACTCCAGCTGAGCAGGGAGACTGTAAGGCATATCTGCCGGATTATGGTGCATCTGGAACTGCTGGGGATGGGGGAGAACACAACTGTTCCCGGTCGCTGTCAAAGTGACGGTTTCCCTGAACCTTTTTGTCACGGGGTTCTTCCAAGTGCTGAGTGGGGACCTGTCAGGGATCTCACAGACCTCAGTGCAGAGGTTCATCTGCACCATCTCAGAGGCCATGTATGCCCACTCGGTACAGTATATCAGGTTCAATGTGGACTGAGCCCACCAGGATGCCAAGGCAATGTGGTTTGCTGCCATCACTGCGATGCCCCAGGTTCAGGGGGTGATCGACAGGTCGCAAGTCCCCCTACGGATAATGGTGCATGAATGGGTAGTCTTCACAAACCGAAACGGGCCCCACTCCATGAATGTGCAGCTGGTGTGTGAGCACGAGATGCACATCATGCACATCTGCATCCGATACCCAGGCAGTGTGCATGGCGCCTTCATCCTGGCACACTCGATGGTTCCCGGCACCTTTGAGGCGCTCTCCCAGGTGAAGCGTTGGCTCTTGGGCGACAGGGGTTATCCGCTGCACTTGTGGCTGCTGACCCCGATAGTCCTCAAACCAACACGGAGACCCGCTATAAAGATGCCTATGCCGCAATCAGGGCCATGATCATTGGTGCATTGGTTCCTGACAATGCTGTTCAAATGCCTGGACTGCTCTGGATGGCCCTCCAGTATAACGCTTGGAGATTCTCCCACATTGTTGTGGCCTACTGTGTCCTCCACAACATTGCGCAGCAGAGGGGTGACATGTTGGAGGGGGGGGGGGGGGAAGAACGATTCGTCCTACGAGAAGGATGCGGTAGGGGGCCAACATCGGCAAGGCATGGGGCCCGGGCAGGCAAAGGAAGCCGCACAAAATGTGTGCCAGGGTCGGCTTGCATGGGATGCTCTAATCACCTCCAGGATCACTGACTAGGGGGCCTAGCTGACAGCACGGTGAACATCCCATTTCCAGCCCTCCCCCCGCTCCGGCTAACTGCCCCCCTCCCATAGCCACCCTCCCTCCTTGTCAGTCTCCCGAGTGCCAATCGTGACCCCGGTGAATCGGTCGCCATTTTTCATTGAAATCAGTTATGCTTCACGTGGCACCGGTGCTAGCCCATTAATGGATCCTGAATTGTTCTGGGACCTGCGTGCTTCCATGGTTGTAGAACACCACCGATTCCATCCGGTGTCAGTACATAGTCCCTGAAACGGAGAATCCGGCCCCAGATCTAAGCATCAATACATTACAATGGGGGACCACTGTGGTTTACTTTTATCGTTTTGTGGGATGTGAGCGTTTCTGGCATTTGTTGTCCATCTCACAGTTTAAGGAGGTGTGAGCTGTCTTCTTGCTGCAGCCTCTGTAGTGTAGGTGTACCTATGATGAGGGAGGAAGTTCCAGGATTTTGACCCAGCGACAGTGAAAGAATAGCAATATTGTCCCAAGAGAGGGTGGTGTGTGACATGGAGGGGAATTTGCAGGTGGCAGTCTTCCCTGCATCTTCTGCCTTGTCCATTTAAGTAGTCAAGACTTTAGGTTTGGAAGATGCTGACAAATGAGCCTTGGCAAGTTGCTGCAATGCATCTTGCATATGGTCCATTCTGCCTCCACTGTGTGCCGGTGGCGGAGGGCGTGTCGATCTAGCAGGCTGATTTATGCCATATGCCGTCAAGGTTCTTTAGTGTTGTGGGAGCTGTACACAGCCAAACAAGAAGAAAAGATTCCATCACACTCCTGACTTATGCTTATGGATGGAGGAAAGTCTTTGAGGAGTTGGGATATGAGTTACCCACAGCAGAACACCCAATCTCTGACCTGCTGCTGTAGCCTCATAATTTATATTTCTGGTCCAGTTCAGTTTCCTGTTCAATGGTAACCCCCCCCCCCAGGATGTTGTTGGAATTATACTGGGTGCTAAAGGACCCCAGAGATGCTTCTGAATATAATAGTTACAGCAGCAATCATCCCTTGATAATTCACAAAAGAGAAGGAACAATTTAATCATTTAGAATAAACAATAACTGAAATACAAACTTGAACAAATTGGGTTGTTGTGAATTCTTAGTTCAAAGTGTAAGATTCTCATTAAAAATTGCTCAACCCCTGTCAGAACCCAAAAACGATTTGAGAGAGGAATCAGTTTAATGTTGATACTGAAACCCCCCCAAGGGAGAAATGGCTGGCAGAAGAACTTTGAACATTCTAAGGGCTGTTGTCAGTCTCAGACATTAAAGACTGGAAAACTATTTAGCAAGGCGATGAAGCGTATTCAAGAGAGAATTGGTGTGATACATTTTTAATGATGTTGCGGTAAAGATGTCTGCATTTGAATTGACTTAACTGAGAACAGCCGCTGGAGTTTCACAGAGCTGTCAGCAAACAACAGAGAGAGCGAGAGACTCGAAAGTCAGGGCTCTGGTATCAAAAGGTTGTTCATGATTGTCCAGTTAGCTTTTTTCTCTTGCAGGAGCTGCAGGGTTGTTTTTTTTAAATATAAAAGATAAAAAGCAAAGTTTCTAAATATTTTCAAAGGTGAGCCTTCATAGGCAGCTGCCGGTTCAAATCGGCTAGATGACTTGTCCACAGCATTTCGTCTTCTTCCATTTTATCCTGCAATTCTTGCCTGGACTGACCTTTTCTTTAAACATGAGGACCACGGACTGAAGGCATCATTGAGCTCTGACTTGGATTTGAACTGCGGTCCGTATGGGGATCCTGCCGAGTGAAACAGTTGGAGCTGACTCCTTGATGCAGAAGTTCTTACACTTGTAGAATCATTGAATTTACAGTGCAGAAGGATGCCATTCGGCCCCTCGAGTCATCACCGGCTCTTGGAAAGTTAAGCCCACTCCTCCACCCCATCCCCGTAACCCAGTAACCCCACTTCTCCGGTGGATCTGGGGAAACAGGTCAGCCAATGGAGCAGGCAAAATTATTTTAACATTATAATTGGAATTGCAAAGGGGACTGGTGGGAAAAGAGGGCTGACGGTAGGTTTCATTGAAAAAGGCAAGTAACTTGCTCAGTGCAGATAATGATCTGAAAAGGTGGAGTAGCTCCACAGCATGTTCCAAACTCACAGCATCAGTTTTATCTGTTCACTGTTAAAACTATCTTCTTTTTCTTCCCAGCTGCTGCTCCATCTGCAAAGAAAGCAGGACCCGCTGCTTTGCGAGGCAGTACAGGATGGAGTGGAATAAATTAACACACCAGTCGCTGAGCCTGTAAGAGATAATCAGACCAGAGCTCTTCTCCTGGTCATTGAGCACAGCAGGGAGGTGTGCAAGGTGACTGCAAAGCCATTAGATCAGCTATCGTCTGGAGTTCATCAGTAGCAAAGTGAACTGTTGCAGAAACTTTCTGCCAGCTGTCAGGTTTGCAGCTGGCCTTATCCGTGGAATCTATCACCGATTCCTGCACTTCACCACACTCCCTGGCTGAATCCAACGCCATCACATGACACTCGATGAGTTGCTGGGCCAGCAAATTCACCCAGATTTTGGAAGTGAAATAAAATGTTCTTGTTCGGGAGCACTGGTGGCAAGGTTGCCTTTCCTGACCAGCCTGGGTTGCCCTGGTGACTGATACCTTGTCATATTACTTCAGAGAGCATGAGGTCACCCGAATAGGGATGGCAGCTTCTCTTTCCTGAATGGCCTGTTGTGCAGCTTTCATAGTTACTTTCCCCTGATGTCAGCCCACAAATTACCAGAGTTATTCAAAGTCACAATTTGCCCTTGGTGGAATTTGATTTCCAGACCTCTGGATTACCTGTCCTGTGCTATTCTTCCTATTTTACTCAGCCACTTAGACATCCTACTATTGCGAGGAAGAAACCTGGGTCGAATGCTCCTCCACAATCCTGCAAATTTTAGGTGGGGTAGACTACTGTTGTCTCACTGCCACAGCCAGTCATTTCCCAACCAACACATATAAATGGCCTCCATGTGCGAGTGTCCCTGGATTTCTCTAGGTCTGACCCCCAGGCTGCCATGGGAAGGCTAGTGGGCTGCAGGAAGCAATAGTAAATGATGGCAGCACAGTGGTTAGCACAGTTGCCTCACAGCTCCAGGGTCCCAGGTTGGATTCCCGGCTTGGGTCACTGTCTGTGCGGAGTCTGCATGCTCTTCCCGTGTCTGTGTGGGTTTCCTCTGGGTGCTCTGTATTCCTCGCACAGTCCAAAGATGTGCAGGTTAGGTGGATTGGCCATGCTAAATTGCCCTTAGTGTCCAAAAAGATTGGGTGGGGCTACTGGGTTATGGGGATAGGTTGGAAGTGTGAGCTTAGGGTGCTCTTTCCAAGGGCCGGTGCAGACGCGATGGGCCGAATGGCCTCCTGCACTGTAAATTCTATGATCTCAGATTGTCCAGTGGAATAGACGCCCATTTGAGCAACCTCCCCTCCTCCAAGTTGGGCCCAGCATTTTTACCTTCTTGAGTGCTGAAAAGATTGGACGTGCTGGCTTTGGCACAGCGGGCCGCAGCTCAGGCTCTTCTCTTCTGGTGCCTGCCCTTCCTCTCACTGAGTTCAGCACTGCTGTTCCAGATAAAATGCCCTGTCCCATTATCATTGTTATGACAGCAGCACAATGATCCTGCAGCAGATACATCTGTAACTCCGCGGTAAGCCTTCCTCAGCATAACACCACGTTTGATACCTAACTCCCTTATGGTTGCCTTTACAAAACGTTTTCCTGTGACTGCAGTCTCCTGTTAGTTAGGGTACCAAATGCCCGCAATAGAATTAAGTGCAAACAGTTCAGAGACCCCTGGTATCGAGTAACGCTTTCTCTAGGCTACAATTATCAGCAGAGGGGAACAAGATCCCAATCGCATTGCTGAAACCTCCACCAGATGCAGTTAATGACCAGACACTTCTCTTGAGGGGAGGGTTGGAAAGAGAGTCTCATCATGTCAAGTACCGATTAGTGTTCGCATCTTGTCCGTGCACCATTCCACACTGTTGGTGATGGGTTGCAATGGAGACTTCAAAACACAGATATGGACAAATATCTAAATGGTAACTTTTATTGAAGGGATTTTTCACATGTATGTGTTGCTCAAATGCCCTATTAATAGCCCTATTAATAAACTCAACGCACAGGGTAAACCTTTAGCATGATGTACATGGTACCAGTTGCAGTAAAACAGCATGATGCAATCATTCCTTGGTTACTATATCTGACTGATATCCTATTAGATATAAAACGGCAGAAAGGGTTTAATAAATGATGTTCCTTTAAAGAGCAGCACAACATAAAGTTCATGCTTGTGATTGTGGCTTTACCCCAGTCATTCGCACATCTTGCAGTTCTCATTGTGGACAGACTTGAAGTGGAGGCTTTGCACTATCTCACAGAGACAAATTAATGGGAAGATCACTCCCAGGTGACTCACAGATACAGGTGGTCACCAGCAAGATCGGCACCCATGCCTGGCTCAATGAGGTCTAAGTGAAGAATAAAGAAAATCATTACAAATACATTTTAAAAATGTTTTTGAATTTTATTTCCAAACAAGAAATCAAACCCTCGATAAGTCTCATTTCTAATATTTATTTTCCCCTTCCTTTTTACAGAATGCCTAGCTAATCCAATTTGCCAGCACTTGGCCCATAGCCTTTTCCAGTGAATGTCCATCGAATTCCAACACCTCCAGGAGAAGACAAGGTGAAAAATATTCAAATAGCATCCATAGTTACAGTGAAGAGCAGCATTAGAGTCTTAATTACCTCATCTCTCAAAGAAATAACCAAATATTCATTACGCATATAATCGTTTCCCACTGATTCTTGTTTGCAACAAGATTACAAAAATACGTCTGAAAATATTCATTTTGGTTCCCATTTGACTGGTTACACAATGCTTTTATAAATATTAACATGATTATTGGTTTAATGTTCTCTATTTTAGGATCATTCTGGAAAGCAAAGATACATAGAAGATAGGAGCAGGAGGAGGCCTTGAGGCCCTTCAAACCTGCTCCGCCATTCATCACGATCATGGCTGATCATCCAACTCAATAGCCTAGTCCTGCTTTCTCCCCATAGCCTTTGATCCCATTCTCCCCAAGTGCTATATCCAGCTGCCTCTTGAATATATTCAAAGTTTTAGCATCAACTACTTCCTGTGGCAATGAATTCCACAGGCTCACCACTCTTTGTGTGATGAAATGTCTCCTTATCTCTGTCCGAAATGGTTTACCCTGAATTTTCAGATTGTGACCCCTGGTTCTGGACACACCCATCATTGCTAACATCTTCCCTGCATCTACCCTGTCTAGTCCCGTTAAACTTTTATAAGTCTCTATGAGATCCCCCTCATTCTTCTGAACTCCAGCGAGAACAATCCCAACCTAGTCAATCTCTCCTCATATGATGTCCAGTCATCCCTGGAATCAGTCTGGTAAACCTTCACTGCACTCCCTCAAGAGCAAGAACATCCTTTCTCAGAGAAGGAGACCAAAACTGCACACAATACTCCAGGTGTGGCCTCACCAAGGCCCTGTATAATTGAGCAACACATCCCTGCTTCTATACTCGAAACCTCTCGCAATGAATTCCAACAGACCATTAGCCTTCTTTACCGCCTGCTGCACCTGCATGCTTACCTTCAGCGAATGGTGCACAAGGACACCCAGGTCCCGCTGCACACTATCCTCTCCCAATTTACAACCATTCAGGTAGTAATCTGCCTTCTTGTTTTTGCTTCCAAAGTGAATAACCTCACACTTATCCAAATTATACTGCATCTGCCATTGATTTGTCCACTCTCCCAACCTGTCCAGATCATGTTGTAGGATCCCTGCATCCTCGTCACAATTCACCCCCCTGCCTAACTTGGTATCATCTGCAAACTTTGAGATGTTACATTTGTTCCCTCATCCAAATCATTAATAGCTGGGGTCCCAGCACCGATCCATGTGGTACCCCACTAGTTACTGCCTGCAAATTTGAAAAAGACCCATTAATCCCTACTCTTTGTTTACTCTTTGCCAACCAGTTTTCTATCCACCTCAATACATTTCCCCCAATCCCATGTGCTTTAAGTTTGCACAATAATCTCTCATGCGGGACTTTGTCAAACGCCTTCTGAAAGTCCAAATATACCACATCGACTGGCTCCCCCTTGTCAACTGTACTGGTTACATCTTCAAAGAATTCCAAACAAATTTGTCAAGCATGATTTTCCCTTCATAAATCCATGCTGACTGACTGATCCTGCCACTGCTTTGTAACTGTTCCGCTATAAAGCCCTTGATAATGGATTCAAGCATTTTCCCCACTACCGATGTTAGGCTATAATTCCCTGCTTTCTCTCTACCTCCCTTTTTGAATAGCGGAGTGACGTGAGCTACCCTCCAATCTGCAGGGACAGTTCCAGAGTCTATAGAATCCCGGAAGATGACCACCAATGTGTCCATTATTTCCAGAGCCACCACCTTAAGCACTCTGGGATGCAGATTCTCAGGCCCTGCGGATTTATCCACCTTGAATCCCATCAGTTTTCTCAGCACCATTTCTCTACTCATGTTGACCTACCTCAGTTCTTCCCTCTCACTAAACCTTTCATTCTCCAGCATTTCTGGTATCTGATTTGCCGTTTGTGAAGACAGAATCAACGTATATGTTCAATTGCTCAGCCATTTTTGTCCCTTATTATGCATACCCCTGTTTCTGTCAACATTTCTCTCCTGCAAACTCTCTTCTTAACCCACTCTCCCCAGTCTCCTCCAACTTCACCTCCAACAATACGAGGAGTTCATGAAGTTTCTTGGTCATCAAGATGAGCTAAATCTGCTACAATCCCCCCAGCCCCACCACCTTCCACTTGCCCACTTGACCAAATTTCCTGTAATACTGCCCCTTGTCCTAGCCTTGAACTCACATATTTGACTAATTGCCCTCCTATCTCTCTGAGCTCACCTTGTCATGCGAGCAACCTCCTATTCCTCTGTGCTATTCCCACTGAACTGCTGATCACCCAACCTCCTCTCATGGTCCCTATGTTTACCAACATTGTAAATGGTTCTCACTCTTCAGATGTTGTCCCATCTATCCTGTAAATTTGCCATCATCCCTCCCATCCTCAAAAAAACTTGTCCCCATTGTCTTTGAGAGCTCCCAGCCTCTCTCAAACCTCCCTTCCTCTCCAAAGTGCTTGAGCGTGTTTGACTTCCCAAACAGTGCCAACTATCCCAGAACCCCATGTTTGAATTGCTCCAATTAGATTTTCAGCCCCCTGCCATCGAACAGAATGGCTCCTGCCAAAGTCACAAATGGCAGCCGATGACAAAAGTGAATTCTCCTTCTCTGTCCTCTTGACCTGTCAGCACTCTTTGACACAGATGACCACATCATTCTCCGCCAATCCCTCTCTACTATTGTCAACCAACTGAGTAGGACTGCTGTCACATGGTTCTATTCTTATATGTTTGTAGCTGGACAATCGCTTTTAATGGTTTCCCTTCCTGCTCCTGCATGATTACTTTGTTGTCCCCAAAGGATCTATTCTTGGTCCCCTCATAGTTTTCATCCACATGCTACCCCTTCGGCGACATCATTCAAAGTCACAGCGTTAGTTTTTACATAAACGCTGATGACACCCAGCTCTTCCTCACCACCATCTCCCTTGACTCATCTGCTGTTGCTAAATTATCAGACTGCTTACCCAACATCCAGTGGCTGAACAGAAAATTCCTCCAGTTAAATATTGGGAAGACTGAAGTCACTGTTTTCAGTCCCACTCCAAACTCCGTTGCCGAACTACCAGCTCCTTCCCCCTCCCTGGTACCAGCCTGAGATCAAACCAATCCATTAGCAACCATGACGTCATGTTTGACACCGAGTTAAACTTATCACCTTGTGGATTCACTTAAACCACTCATTTCCATCTCTATACAATCGGCCTACTTCATCCCATCTCAGCTCAACTGTTGATGAAACCCTTGTTTATGTCTTTGTTACCTCTCGACTATTCTAATCCTCTCCTGGCTGACCTCCCACAATCGGCAAACTTGAGGTCACCCAAAACTCTGCTACCCATGTTGTAACCCATGGCAACTCCCGTCCCCTTATCATCCCTGTGGTCTCGAACCAACATTGGCTCTGAGTCAATCAATGGCTTGATCTTTAAATTCTCATGCTTGTTTTCAGATCCTTCCATGATCGCACCCCTCCCTATCTTTTTCATCTCCTCCAGGCACACAATCCTCCAAGATATCAGTGCTCCCCTAATTCTGCTCTCTTGTGCATTCCCAATTTGAATTGTTCCACCATTGGTGACTGTCCTTTCGGCTGCCTAGGCCCGAGCACTGGAATTCCCTCCATTGACCTCTCTGCCTCCCCAACTGCCTTCCCCATTTAAGACACTCCTTAATTCCTACCTCGTTAACCAAGCTTTTCGTCATCTGATCTAATGTTTGCTTAGGTGACATACTTTGTTTCATAATGATCCTGTGAAGCATCGTGTTTTGTTTCATTGTGTCAAAGGGCTATATACATTGTTATCCATACTAATGATAACCAAACTAAATGTTCATCAGTAAAGAGAATTCATTCACCAGGATTCCGGCTTATGAATATAGGCTCTGATTCATGATACTGTGATGTGTAAAGCTAATTTTATGCCATTTCTACCATAGTGTGCTATGATAGTTGTGACGAGTGAACAAGACACGTGTAGATCCAACATCATCATGGATACAGAATAATTTGTCTCCATTGTGTTCTATGGCTTTTTATTCCTATGTGATTTGACACATGCTTCATATAGGGATGAAAGCCATGAAATGTACTGTGAGCAATCCAACAGAGGATGGAATGAAGCAGTGACTGTACAGGGCAATAATGTGGCTCGGACGGCACCTTGTGATGCTTAACTGTGGAAGGTGCTAATGGCTGACCGCTTTATGTGGATGGAATCAGTTATGTATTTCTGCATGTTGACAGGCCAGCAGCCTATGCCTGCCTTTCAAACACAGGGGCCGTCATTCTCCGACCCCCCGCCGGGTCGGAGAATGGCCGTTGGCCGCCGTGAATCCCGCCCCTGCCGAAGTCTCCGCTCCCGGAGATTGGGCGGGGGCGGGAATCCGGCTGCGCCGGTTGGCGGGACCCCCCGCTGGATTCTCCGGCCCGGATGGGCCGAAGTCCCGCCCAGAAATTGCCTGTCATAGAATTTACAGTGTAGAAGGAGGCCATTCGGCCCATCGAGTCTGCACCGGCTCTTGGAAAGAGCAACCTACCCAAAGTCAACACCTCCACCCTATCCCCATAACCCAGTAACCCCACCGGCTCTTGGAAAGAGCAACCTACCCAAAGTCAACACCTCCACCCTATCCCCATAACCCAGTAACCCCACCCAACACTAAGGGCAATTTTGGACACTAAGGGCAATTTATCATGGCCAATCCACCTAACCTGCACATCTTTGGACTGTGGGAGGAAACCGGAGCACCCGGAGGAAACCCACGCACACACGGGGAGGACGTGCAGACTCCGCACAGACAGTGACCCAAGCCGGAATCGAACCTGGGACCCTGGAGCTGTGAAGCAATTGTGCTATCCACAAGGCTACCGGCTGTCCCGCCGGCGTAAATCAAACCTGGTATTTACCGGCGGGACCAGGCGGCGTGGGCGGGCTCCGGGGTCCTGGGGGGGGGGGCGCGGGGCGATCTGACCCCGGGGGGTGTCCCCACGGTGGCCTGGCCCGCGATCGGGGCCCACCGATCCGCAGGCGGGCCTGTGCCGTGGGGGCACTCTTTCCCTTCCGCCTCCGCCACGGCCTCCACCATGGCGGAGGCGGAAGAGACTCTCCCCACTGCGCATGCGCGGGAAACTGATAGCGGCCGCTGACGCTCCCGCGCATGCGCCGGGAAACTGACAGCTGACGCTCCCGCGCATGCGCCGCATTTCCGCGCCAGCTGGCGGAGCATTCCGCACCTTTGGGCCGGCGCGATGCCCGTCTCATTGGCGCCGGCTTTGGCGCCAGTCGGCGGGCATCCCGCCGTTGGGGGAGAATTTCGCCCAGGATGAGAGGTCACCTGAACTCACCCCAAAACACCTCCCATACCCCCAAACATTACTTATTTTTGTAAATGATGCACTGTGTGTTTACCTAATGATCAGGGGACCTTTAACCATCCCTCCCCCCTTAGTAGAAGTCTAGTGAACAAAAGCATCAGAAGCGACTTTCAGGCCTGGGAGATCCCGGTTTGATATTTAAAAAAATGTTTTTATTGAGTTTTTGATGTACAAAACAAGTATAAATAAGGACAAACAGTAGGAGAGAAAAAGAAAAAGTAAAACTATTTACACACCGGTTGGTTTCAACTATTTACATACATAACAAAGTCGTTTTTTTCCCCTTCCAGTATTTACAGTCATGGTTGTGGCTTCCTGTGTTTCGTTCCCCACTGGTTTTCTCTTTATTTCCCCCCTTGGTTCAGGTTGTTGCCCCTGCGCCCCCCCTCCCCCCCCTCCCCTTCCGCCCCACCCTTTCCTTGCTGTGTCGTGACTACCCCCTCCTGTTCTTTGGCTTCTTAGCTGTTGGCTACAAACAGGTCTTGGAACAATCGAGTGATTGGCTCTCACGTTTTACGGAAGACTTCCTCCGACCCTTGGATGGCGAATTTAATTTTCTCCATTCGGAGAAATTCTGATAGGTCTAGCTAAAGGTGGTGCACAGAGCCCACTTAACCAGAACCCGAATGAACAGGTCCTTCCCGGAGTTGGAGGATAAATGTGAATGGTGCCAAGGTGGCCCAGCCAACCACGCCCATAAGTTCTGCTCTTGCCCCAGACGTTGGGCTTTGGACAGCCTTCTTTGAGGCAATATCCAAGATGGTGGGGATGAGGGTGGGGCCTTGTCCAAGAGTGGCAGTCTTCGGGGTCTCAGAACAGCCAGATCTATTCATGGGGAGGAGGGCCGACGCCCTTACCTTTGCCTCCCTAATTGCCTGCGGGAGAATCCTGCTCAGCTGACGGTCAGCAGCACCACACAAAGCTGCAGACCAGTTTGAGCTTTTAATTGTTACGAGGAAAGGGAAAATTAAATACAGTCAGGATCCAGCCACTACCTAAGGAGACCCGGTGGAAGGGTACATGAGTATTGTGAGGAGAGGGCAGATTGTGTTCTATTGCAGTGAGTTCACGAAGCAATGGGCAGTCACTACACAGCTGAGCTAAAACAACGCACAGTCCCTGTGCCACCTCTGCACTCATACCTTGATATGCACTACTCCCTTCGGATGAAAGGAGGGGATGGATTGAAAAGGTAGTGGAACAAATAAAGGAGAAAAAAGGAATTAAGAGATAAGGAATGTAGAGACCCTTCCACCGGAGAAAACAACTGCAGCAGCTGCAAGCCACTATCATTTTCTGTGGCATGTTGATTAAGCAATCCACAGGAAAGCTTCACACAGCTGTCATTTTGCTGGTGGAACCTCCGGCACTATATGGGTAAAGAGCTGACAGATCATCTCAATCTGTTACAGTACCTTGTACTATGGCTGCTTGACTTTTAGCACAAATAAAGTGTCCTAGTGCTGACATGCTCTGTATTTACAGGAGGAATATATTGCTGTCAAGCAATCCAGATGGTGGGAATAAGGGAATAAGATGCGGAAAGAGGAGTTGCATCCCTAGCTAATAAAGCAACAGATGAACAGCCCTGCAGGCTGACTTATAGAATCGCTGTCTTCCCCAGGTTCTACACTGCGATGTCCCTATTTGAGCTAACAAGTTCATCTGCCCAGAGGGCATTTTGAATTACAAACGGCATGTGTAAATCACTGAACTGCAGTCCAGGGCAAGCTACAGAGGGGACATCTGAAACAGTTTTCCATACCTCTGTTCACAGATGACTTCCTGAAGCAAAGTTAAACTCTACAAACCGAGTGGAGAAGTTGCCAAGGCAAGTGTTGTGTTCAGGACTTGAGATGAAAAGCATTTCAGCGAGCACAATGGAATGTAACAGGCAACCAAATAAGCTGTATACCCTGTTCCGTCACCAGCAAAGGGCCCTTGCAAGCTAGTTCTCGCGTCTCTGGTGGCTCATTTGGTAGTTACACTGCTCAGCATGGAACTGATTGACTTACAACTGCGAAAGTCACTGGTTGATAATGGTCTTTGCTGAGTTTGCTGATCTCAATCTAGATAGCAACGAAGGAAAAGCAGCTGGCCTCGGGCTGGGTAGAGAGATGAAACAATCAGGTTTCCTTTGCTGATTGCTGCCGAGGGGCTCCATTGTGTTAGATGAGAAACAGATTCATCTGTGATGTAACCTCAGCCCCCTGATCCTCAAATCGCTTGCTGGCACTCACCACCTCTGAAGTACCAAAAGACAGTCGATGCTGTGGTGATAATGCAGCAGGAAACCGTGGGGACGGCACGCCGGTATTCTGCAAATGTGCTCGTGGCAGATGAATCTCAACATTAGATGTGTAAGATTGTAAACTGATCTTATATTTTGCAGAATGAGTCCGCGCCTTCAAAGGAAATGTGGAAAGTACCAAAAGCAAATTTTTGTTCAACTACAGGAATGAGATCATTTGGCCCTTCGTGTCTGCTCTGATTGGGGCCTAAACTCCGCTTTCCTGTTTTCTCCCCATAATCCTAACTCCTTTGTCAATCAATCTGTCCAATTCAGCTTTTATCCGCGGATGGTCATACCCCAAGTAGCCTGAGAATCTTTCGGAAGTCCCGACGCAAGGATTCCACTGAGGGAGAGGGAGCGGAGTCTGGAGCCCTGCACACGGGTCGGAGAAGCTGGGAACATAATGAGCCTGAGCGAGATAGAGCAAGGCAGCAGCAAGGAGCAGGAGCTGTACTGCGAGGCTAGTGAGTCACAGCGTCGAGGAGCCCTGGCCATGAAGAAGGTAGACCAAATCCTCTTGACAGTGGCTGGAGCACCAGACAGTGGCAGTGGAGCATGCAAACAGCTGCATGAGACCTAGGGCAGCACGGTAGCACAGTGGGTAGCACTGTTGCTTCGCAGCTCTAGGATCCCAGGTTCGATTCCCGGCTTGGGTCACTGTGTGGAATCTGCACGTTCCCCCTGTGCCTGCATGGGTTTCCTCTGGGTGCTCCGGTTTTCCGGATAGGGGCTGGTTTAGCACAGTGAACTAAACAGCTGGCTTGTAATGCAGAACAATGCCAGCAGCGCGGATTCAATTCCCGTACCGGCCTCCCCGAACAGGCGGCGGAATGTGGCGACTAGGGGCTTTTCACAGTAACTTCATTGTGACAATAAGCGATTATTATTATTGTTATTAATTTCTCCCACAAGTCCTGAAAGAGGTGCTGTTAGGTTAATTGACCATTCTTAATTCTCCTGTGTACCCGAACAGGCTCTGGAATGTGGTGACTTTGGGCTTTTCACAGCAACATCATTGCAGTGCTAATGTAAGCCTAATTGTGATAATAAAGATTATTATTATTACGCAGACTGCCTGGATGGCACCCCTGAATGCAAGAGGCATCTTATTCCCCTATTCCCACCATCTTGATTGCTTGAAGAGGGAGATCGCCTTCATGTCTGGGAGACCAAATAATTTGTGACACATAGTCATGGGAAGTTTGCAGTAGGATCTCCACCAACTAAACTCTGTTGCCCAGTTGATCAGAGCTCAGGGGCGAGATTCTCCGACCCCCCGCCGGGTCGGAGAATCGGCGGGGGGCTGGCGTGAATCCAGCCCCCGCCGGTTGCCGAAGTCTCCGGCACCGGAGATTGGGCGGGGGCGGGAATCGCGCCGCGCCGGTTGGCGGGCCCCCCGCGCGATTCTCTGGCCCGGATGGGCCGAAGTCCCGCCGCTAAAATGCCTGTCCCGCCGGCGTAAATTAAATCACCTACCTTACCGGTGGGACAAGGCGGTGCGGGCAGGCTCCGGGGTCCTGGGGGGGGCGCGGGGCGATCTGGCCCCGGGGGGTGCCCCCACGGTGGCCTGGCCCGCGATCGGGGCCCACCGATCCGCGGGCGGGCCTGTGCTGTGGGGGCACTCTTTCCCTTCCGCCTCCGCCACGGTCTCCACCATGGCGGAGGCAGAAGAGACTCCCTCCACTGCGCAATGCGTGGGAAGCTGTCAGCGGCTGCTGACGCTCCCGCGCGTGCGCCGCCCGGAGATGTCATTTCCGCGCCAGCTGGCGAGGCATCAAAGGCCTTTTCTGCCAGCTGGCGGGGCGGATATTCGCACGGCGCCAACCTATCCCCTCAAGGTTGGGGTACGGCCCCCAAAGATGCGGAGCATTCCGCACCTTTGGGGCGGCGCGATGCCCGTCTGATTTGCGCCGTTTTGGGCGCCAGTCGGCAGACATCGCGTCGTTTCCGGAGAATTCCGCCCCAGGAGTCAAACTCTCCATGATACCCTGGTAGATCCAGAGCAATGGTCGGGTATACTCATTTTAAATAGTTTGTTCATCTAATTGAAGCTTTTCCAACAATATTTATCAAGGTTTGTTACTAGTGGAATAAAAGATCCCAGTTTATAACATTTGTACTGTTATTCTTCCTGCAGAAGTGAGAACCCTTGGCCGGGATTCTCCGAGCCCGCGCCAGGTCGGAGAATCGTCGGGGGGGGGGGTAGCGAGAATCCTGCCACGCCACTACGATGCCGGGCCGCTGATTCTCCGGTCGCCGGAGAATCGGCGGCAATCGCACCCGCGCAGTCGCCACGGCACCAGTCCAGGGCCGTTGAAAGCGGACCCCGCAGAGATTCTCCGCGCTCGACAGGCCGAGTGAGACCTTGACGTTCTCGCTACGGGGGCAGTCCTGATGGGGGAGCATGGGGATCCAGCTCCGGGAGGGGCCTCCACGGTGGCCAGGCCCGCGATCGGGGGCTACTGATCGGCGCGCACGCTCATTCCGGCGGGGGCCTATGTTCCACCACGCCGGACTCCAGTAGGGCTCCGCCATGTTGCGCGGAGGCCGGTGCAGAGACGGCAACCACGCGCATGCGCTGTCGCGGAGATGGCCGTCATGCGGACCCGCACCATCTGTCGCGCACATGCGCGGAACCGCACCGTCCGTGCAGTGCCAGCTTTCGGCGCCGGAGCAGCGCACAGCACTCCTTTGCCGTTCTAGCCCCCTCAAATCTGGAGAATGACTGGGCCAGGAGGCCCGTTAACGCGGCGTATACCACTCCGGTGTTTACGCCGGCATCAGTACTTGACCGGGATTTCGGAGAATCCCGGCCCTCCTGTTTTCCCACATAATACTCTATCTGCCAATTCTCTGTTCACTCACAACCCATCCTTTTGCAGACTCTATCCTTCTCCCAACTTGCTTTTCTACCTATCTTTATCGCCTCTGCACATTTGGCTACAATGTGGTTGGTCCCTTCATCCAGGTTATTAATATTTATTGTAAATAGTTGAAACCCTCCGCTAATTACAGTTTCCCAACCTAAAAATAACCCATTTATCTCGACTCTGTTTCCTGTTGGTTAGCCAATCCTCCGCCCATGCTAATATAGCACCCCCAATGCCATGAGCTCTTAACATGCATAGAAGTTACAATAAAATGTTTCTATTTGGGCTAAAGGAATCAAGGGATATGGCGGGATCAGGGTATTGAACTTGATGATCAGAATGAATTGCGGAGCAGGCTCGAATGGCCGCCTCCTATTTTTTATGTATGTTTCTATGAAACAATTGGGTAATGTAAACATAGGTAATCAAGTTGAGTTGGCCCTTTGTCTTTTTTTATGGTGGTTGTCCAGTATATTTGTGTGAGCGTGAGAGCAAAATCTCATAAAAACATTGGTTGAGTTGACAGGTGAAAATGAAAACAAAACCAATTCAAAATCTGACATTATTTAGCCAAATGGTGCAAGCTAGATGTGTCACCACGGCAACTTGGGCCCATAACTTCCATAGGGTGGCAATCTCAGCGGATTGCCACACTGGATGGACTTACCCACGCTGGGATTTCGAAGCCCCTGTTTCGCCCAGATCTTCCTCACTCAGAATGGGTGGCCCTGGCTGCATCGGTGGAGTAACTGGGGCCAGAGAGGTAAGAAATGTCCCATTTTTACGGAACTACTTCCATTATAGAGGTGTCTAAAGGGACAATTAAAAGGGTCAGACAATGGGGCAGTGGACCAGTTGGACCAAGGGGGGTTAGACCGGAGAGGGATTCAGGTTGGACTGGAGAGTTGAGGGGGCCCGGATCAAACTGTGTGTGGGTGGGGGGGCGGAGAGGAGTTTCATCTGGGAGAAGGATGGGGTCAGTCCAAAGGTGTAGGGGAGGCGGTCAGACCGAGTCGAAGCGGGAGGGGACTCTCACCTGGCAGGGGTGTCAGGTAGGTAACAATATAACAGATGCAAATGACATGGGACACACCCTACTGATGATCATGGAGCAGCCAAGGACTCTCATGTTCAGAGAGTCGTGAACACAGCCCAGTCCATCAGCCAAACCTGCCTCCCACCCATTGACACTACACATCCCGCAGCCTTGGGAAAGCGAGCAGCATAATCAGAGACCCCTCCCACCCAACTTACTCACTCTTTCAACTTCTTCCATCGGGCAGGAGATATAAAAGTCTGAGAACACGCACAAACAGATACAAAAAAAGCTTCTTCCCCGCTGTTCTTTCATCACTGACCACAAAATCTAGGCCATTAACTTGGTAAAATTAACAGAGGTTTCCTTTTCTCATCAGTTCCAGCAAAATCTAACACTTGATACAGTTTGGATTTTACCAGAGGAAGTAAAATTGTAAAATTTTATACATGTTTTTATTTTTCCTTTTATTTTTCCCTTCTCGTCATAGAATCCCTACAGTGCAGAATTCGGCCGATTCAGTCTGCACCAACCCTCTGACAGAACACCCCACCAAGGCCCACTCTTCCGCCCCATCCCTGTAACCCCACCCAACCTTTGGATACTAAGGGGAAAGTTAGCATGGCCAATCCACCTTACCTGAACACACTTGGACTGTGGAAGAAAACCGGAGCACCCGGAGGAAACCCACGCAGACACAGGGAGAATGTGCAAACTCCGTACAGTCAGTGACCCAAGGTCGGAATCGAACTTCGGTCCCTGGCGCCATGAGGCAGCCATGCTAACCACTGTGCCTCCTCTCCTCTCTCTGGTCTTGTTTTCTTTCTCTTGAATCCAATCGTTCTTTCTCCCCTTTATTTCTCTTCCTGTAATTGATTTATCATTTTGTTTTGTAAATTTAGAGTACCCAATTATTTTTTTCTAATTAAGGGACAATTTAGTGTGGCCAATCCACCTACCCTGCACATCTTTGGGTTGTGGGGGTGAGACCCACGCAGACACGAGGAGAATGTGCAAACTCCACACAGACAGTGACCTGGGGCTGGGATCAAACCCAGGTCCTCAGTGCTGTGATATGGAGATGACGGCGTTGGTCTGGGGTGGAGTGCTGCCCCATTTACTTCTCATTTAATTCACTAACTCTCATGTCCTATTCCTTCTCACTCCTTGCATTGTTAACTCTTCAATCCGATTGCTTAAAAAGATAAGCAATTTCTTTCCCTGTTCACTTGGGCCCCAGATGCATGCTGTCCCTCACTGTATTTTTACGAGCTTGCACTTTCAGCAGTATAAAGTATTTAAAAATCTAAACATGCTATAGTGAGTTTAACCACCGGCAAACACGGTTGGATGCCCTGTCCCAGCAAATTATGATCCGATGTCACGAACAGAGACCTGATCAGGTCCCCTTTCCCTCAGCTTAACACCAGAGCAAGATTAACCTTTGTCTCATGCAACCTGCACTTATGGCAAACTGAAGTTGTACTTACTCCATTTGCACTAAGCGGGTGACTTATTCACGTCTGGACAAAGCATCACAGGTAGGTGCAGAGAGAGGTTTTGAAACAGTGCAGAATTAGGGTGGCAGCAAATGGAGAGGAGATGGTGTCTGTCACAAAGGGAAGAGTGACAGAGCTGGATGAATAAAAGCTTCAATCACTCATTAATATTTAATAATATGGGAGATTATGAAGTTACTTAGAAAAAAGCAGGGATGAACAAAGAAGGGGCAATGATGTACACCTACAAAAACAACAACTACAAATGTGGGTAGGCAGGATAGATTCAGGAAGGATAACCCTTGCTGGTTCGGCTAAAGCCAGGGGACACAATACTGAGAGGGAAAGGAGGAATTCCTTCACTCAGATGATGGTAAATCTTTGGAATTCTATAACCCAGGGTCCTGAGACAGCTCACTGAGCACCTTCGAGACTGAGATCGACCGATTTCTAGATACTAATAACATCAATAGTGGTGGAGATGTCTTGGAAAAATGGTGTTGAGTTTGACGATCAGTGATGATCTCATGGAATGGCAGGGCTGACTTGAGAGGCAAAGTGGCCTCCTGCTCCTATGTTCCTATAACTTTTTTTTAAAATTTAGTATACCCAATTTTTTTTTTTCGAATTAAGGGGCAATTTAGCACTGCTGCCTCATGGCATCGAGGACCTGGGTTCGATCCCAGCTCTGGGTCCCTGTCGATGTGGAGTTGCACACTCCCTGTGTCTGCGTGGGTCTCACCCCCACAACCCAATGATGCGCAGGTTAGATGAATTGGCCACTCTAACTTGTCCCTTAATTGGACAAAAAAATAATTGATAGAGCAAGGATAGTTTGGGATGGTTGTGGGGTTGGTGGAGACTATGGAGATAGGGAGTGGCAAGGCTATGGAGCAATTTGAAAACAAGGATGAGAATTTTAAAGTTGAGACATTGCTTGACCCTGGGGAAATGTATGCCAGTAAGCACAGGGTTGGGAGGTGAACAGTGCTCGCTGCAAGTTAAAACATGGATTTTGGCTGACCTCAAGTCGACAGAGGGTAGGATGTGGGTGCCCAGCCTGGAGTGTGTTGGAATAGTTGGATCGAGAGGTAACAAATGCATGAATGAGGGTTTCAACAGCAGATGAGCAGAGACAGGTGAAGTCAAGCGAAGTTACAGTTGTAGAAATAGTAATGGCAGAACTTGGTCAGTAGTTCATCCTACAGGTTATAAATATGTCTCTAATTAAATAAAATGGACATAGATACAATTGGCCAAATAAGCTAAATGGAGATATGAAAGGAGCGAAACAAAATCAAATGAAATTTTTCTGACAAACAGAGTCATAGATGTTTACAGCATGGAAACAGTCCCTTTGGCCCAGCTTGACCATGCCGCCCAGTTCCTATCATTAAGCTAGTCCCACTTGCCCGCATTTGGCCCATATCCCTGTATACCCACCCTGCCCATGTAACTGTCTAATGCTTTTTAAAATCATACCAGCCTCTTCCACTGCCTCTGGCAGCCCATTCCAGATGCTCACCACCCTCTGTGTGAAGACATTTCCCCTCTGTCTCTTTTGTATCTCGCCCCTCTCACCTTAAACCTATGCCCTCTCGTTCTAGACTCCTCTACCTTTGGGAAAAGATATCGACTATCTATCTTATCTACGCTCCTCATTATTTTATAGACCTCTACAAGATCACCCCAAAGCCTCCTACGATCCAGGGAAAAAAGTCCCAGCCTATCTCACCTTTCTTTATTACTCAGAATATCAAGTCCTGGTAGCATCCTCATAAATGTCTTCTGCACTCTTTCTAGTTTAACAATATCCTTCCTATAATAGGGTGACCAGAACTGAACACAGTATTCCATGTATGGTCTTACCAATGTCTTGTACAACTTCAACAAGACATCCCAACTCCTGTATTCAGTATTCTGACCAATAAAACCTAGCATGCTGAATGCCTTCTTCACCACCCTGTCCACCTGCGACTCCACCTTCAAGGAGCTATGAACCTGTGCTCCTAGATCTCCTTGTTCTGTAACTCTCCCCAACTCCCTACCATTAACTGAGTAGGTCCTGCCCTGACTTGACCTGCCAAAATACATCACCTCACATTTATCCAAATTAAACTCCATCTGCCATTCATCAACCCACTGGCCCAATTGGTCAGGATCCTATTGCAATCTTATCTAACCTTCTCCACTATCCACTATGCCACCAATCTTGGTGTAATCTGCAAACTTACTAATCATGCCTCCTACATTCTCATCCAAATCATTTATATATATAGCAAATAACAGTGATTTACTATTATAACATGATTTAGTATTAAAAATTAACCAGTGTGCACCAGAAAAAGATAAATAAATATACATAGTGAATTACAGCAGTGCAGGTGGTGACGTAGTGGTATTGTCACTGGAGCAGGAACCCAGGGTAATGCTCTGGAGACCTGGGTTCGAATCCCACCACTGCAGGTGGTGAAATTTGAATTCAATACAAATCTGGATTTAAAAGATGACCATGAAACCATTGGAAATTGTTGTAAAAACCCATTATGGAAGGTCTGGCCTACATGTGACTCCACACACACAACTATGTGGTTGACTCTTAACTGTACCCTCAAGGACAATTAGGAATGGGCAATAAATGCTGGCCCAGCCTGCGACACCACATCCCATGAGCGAATTTAAAAAAAGATTGTCAGCATTTCAATAATGTGGCCATTTGCTGCAGTTGACCTGACCTGGGGGTAATCTTGCTTTGGCTTTGTCATGAGTGCAAATGACACATCAGAAAGAGCTGCATAGTTTCCTCCATTACACAGTCACACCAGAGAGAGAGAGCTCCATAAACAGTAAGAGAAGCATTTGACTGACAATTAGCAGGGTAGGGGAAATCAAGTGGAAGCAGAAAAAGAGTACTCACTACACTGAGAGCTGTTAAACCTGACCGTCAGAAGGGTGTCCAGAATGCAATCCATGGCACAATGCAGCAGGAGACAGTTCAAGAAGAAAGCTTAAATGAATTGGAGAGATAAGAGGGTCTACCCTGCAGCCATAATCAAGAGTCAAGCCTTGTATGTCTCCTGTCTGGTGTCAGGGCATGGGACTGGAAAGAAGAGGGAAGACCAGTTGTCATGTTCTTTGTTGTACCCTATAGGAAGAAGTGGCGATAATTGAAGACCACCAGCTAAACTGAAAAGCAGGATCTGGGGAGTGGTAATCATCAGATTGCTACCACAGCCTTGCACTAATTGGATAAAGGATAATTAGGAATGTGCATGAGACACTTAAACAAGTGGGGCGGGATTCTCCACCCCCACGCCGAAGTGGCCGCGCCGTCGTGAACGCCGTCGAGGTTCACGACGGCGCAGAACGGCCCCGGTCCCGACCGATTCAGGCCCTGACAATGGGCCAGAATCGGGGCCGCGTCATCTACCCGCGCCAGGCCTTGTCGCCCGCGTAAAAGCGGCGCCTCATAACGGACGTCATCCGCGCATGCGCGGGTTGGCCGGCGCCAACCCGCGCATGCGTGGTTGCCGTCCTGTCCAAATCCGCCCCGCGAGAAGATGGGGACGGATCTTGCGGGGCCGCGGAAGGAAGGAGGTCCTTCAGAGAGGACAGCCCGACGATCGGTGGGCACCGATCGCGGGCCACCCCACATTCAAGGTGAAGCCCGGTGCAGGATCCCCCTCCGCCCCCCCCCCCCCCCCCCCCCACAGGCCGCTCCCCCAGCGTTCACGCACCGCCCACGACTGCAGCGACCAGGTGTGGACGGTGCCGGGGGGAACCCGCCGTTTTGGCCTGGCCGCTCGGCCCATCCGGGCCTCAGAATCGCGGTGGTGCCGGAGAATCGCCATTTTCGGTGTCTCCGGCGATTCTCTGGCCTGCGGCCCAAGAAACTCGACCGGCCCGTTCCCGCCGCTTGGGAGAATCGTGGGAGGACGTCGGACCGGCGTCCCCGGAAATTTCGGCGGCTCAGGCAATTCTCCCAACCGGCGTGGGAGTGGAGAATCGCGCCCGTGGTGTGGGATGGAGCTGATCCAGTTCATGGCACAATGACACCAGGCACGGGAAGAAGCTATGCCGTTGGGACAAGATTGAACCTGCATTGGGCTGCGGTCAAGGTCCTCAGGAGAAGGATAGATCAGGCTGCAGAAAGGACTTTAAAACTTATAGCTAACAAAAAAAGATTAGGTAGGAGGAAAGGGTGTTAATCAGAAATAAGAAAGTCTGTTGCAAGAAAGGTCATAACTGACAAGTCAAAAGAGATCTAACATGAATTGAGATAAAGAATAGGAAAGGATTCATCACACTATTCGGGGTAGACTAAGATCAAATAATGGATAGGAACTGCAAACAGTACAAACGAACTGCAATGGAAAATTTAAGGAGGAGATAGCTGTTTAATTAGTAGCGGGATGAAGGGCTATGGGGGGTGGACAGGAAGGTGGAGATGAGGCCAAGATGCGATCAGCCATGATCGTATTGAATGGCGGAACAGGCTCGAGATGCTGAATTGCTTTCTGCTCATAGTTCTTATGTTCTTTTTTATTTTATTTTTTAAAATAAATTTAGAGTACCCAATTATTTTTTTCCAATTAAGCAGCAATTTAGCGTGGCCAATCCTCCTACCCTGCACATGTTTGGGTTGTGGGGGTGAAACCCATGCAGACACGGGGAGAATGTGCAAACTCCACACGGACAGTGGCCCAGGGCCGGGATTTGAACCCGGGTCCTCAGTGCCGTAGGCAGCAATGCTAACCACTGTGCCACATGTCACCCTCAGTTCTTATGTTCTTCAAGAGAAATTGTCGCCAAATGTACAAAATGAATAAAGAAAATAAACCATCAGTTTTGTTATAACCCTCCTGAGAGTCACGGGGTGTGGGCTGTGAGATTGCCATAACCTAGGAGGAATATGAACTTCCCTGATAGGGGGCAGGCAGCGGACATAAAAATCATGACCTGGATGTGGGTTGGGGTGGGATACCCTTTGGGGAGTGGAGTTGCAGATAGTAGCACTGTGTAATTTTTAAAAATAAATTCAGAGTACCCAATTGTTTATCCAATTAAGGGGCAATTTAGCATGGCCAATTCACCTAAACTGCACATCTTTGGATTGTAGAGATGAGACCCACGCAGACATGGGAAGAATGTGTGAACTGCACACAGCCAGTGACCTGGGGCTGGGATTGAACCCAGGTCCTCGGCATCCTGAGGCAATAGTGCTAACCACTATGCCACCGTGCCACCTCGCACAAGGAACATCTGAGGAACCTCAACGAGGTGCTCCGCCATTTCTCAGTTTCCAGATTTAGATTCCGTTTGGAGAAATGCGTGTTCCACGACTGGGAGGTTACGTACCTCGGTTGCCGCGAGGACCTAAATGGCCATCACCCAGTCAAAGACAAGGGGCGGGATTCTCCGACCCCCCCCCGGCCGGGTTGGAGAATCGCCGGGTGCCCCCACGGTGGCCTGGCCCGCGATCGGGGCCCACCGATCCGCGGGCGGGCCTGTGCCTTGGGGGCACTCTTCCTTCCACAATGGCCGATGCGGAAATGACCCCCCCCCCCCCCCGTGTGCATGCGCGGGGACGATGTCAGCAGCCACTGATGCTCCCGCGCATGCGAGGACGTCTGCCGACCGGCGTAGTCCCTTTGGCCCCGGCTGGCATGGCACCAAAGGCCTTTCCCGCCATCCTGCGGCGCGCCAACCACTGCGGCGCGGGCCTAGCCCCTCAAGGTGAGGGCTTGGCCCCTAAAGGTGCGGATTGGGGCGGCCCGACGGCGGAGTGGTTCACGCCACTCCATCCCGCCGGGTAGGGGAGAATCCCGGCCAAGATGCGGGTAATTGGGAAGGCCCCCGTCCCAACCATCCCCACGAGCTCCGTTCAGTCCTCGGACTTAAAAACTATTACAGGAAGTTTAGCTCGAACCTCGCGACCCTGTTGGCCCCCTTACATCGATTGCTGAAGAAGGACTAGGCATAGGCATGGAGTCCACAGCAACGGATGGCTTTTGCCAAGGTAAAGAGACCACTCTCGTCTTTGCAACTGCTGACACATTTCGACCCTGCCAAACCACTGATAGTCACCTGCACTGCCTCGCCTTATGGCCGTGGAGTGGTTTTGGCTCACCGATTGGCCGTCCGCCACGGCAGAACAGAATTACCCCCAAATTAAGCAGGAGGGTTTGGCCGTGGTATTTGCAGTGAAAAAGTTCCATCAGTACATCTACAGGTATGCATTTATCGTATTCGAACAAAGATCAAGACAGCACAGGAACAAGCCCTTTGGGCCTCCAAACCTGTACTGGTCATGATACCACCCTTGGCCAAAACCCTCTGCATTTTCTAATGCCATATCACTCTATGCCCATCCTACCCATGTATTTGTCGAGACACTTTTTGAACATAACTGCTTCCACAACCTTGCCTGGCAACGCATTCCAGGCACTCACCACCCTCTGTGTAAAAAAACAGCCTCTCACATCTCCCTTCAACTTTGCCCCACAGGCCTTAAACCTATGTCCCCTAGTGACTGACCCCTCCACCCTGGGAAAGAGTGCCTGCCCATTCACTCTATCCATGCCTCTCAGAATTTTCCAGACCTCTATCAGGTCGCCATTCAACCTCCATCATTCCAGTGAAAACAGTCCGTGTCTTTTCAGCCTCTCCGCATAGCAAACAACCTCCAGACCAGGCAACATCCTGGTAAATCTCTACACCCTCTCCAAAGCCTCCATATACTTCTGGTAGTGTGGCAACCAGAATTGTGCTCAATATTCCAAATGCGGCTTTACCAAGCTCCTCTATGACTGTAGCATGACTTGCCAGTTTTTATACTCGATGCCCAGTTCAATGAAGGCAAGCATTCCAAATGCTTTCTTGATTATCTTGTCCACTTGTGTTGCCACTTTCAAAGATCTGTGGGCCTGTACACCCAGATCTATCTGACTTTCTATGTTCCAAAGAGTTCTGTCATTTACTTTATATTTCCCCTCTACGTTAGACCTACCAAAATGCATTACCTCACAGTTGTCCAGATTAAACTCCATTTGCCATTTCTCTGCCAAAGTCTCCAACCTATCTGTGTCCCCTTCACAAACGGTTCACAAACGCTTGCTGGGGCTATTGAAGGAGGATAAGGCACATCATTTAGGCACAACACCGCACCTTGCTCTTTTAAAAAAAAATGTATTTTATTCCAAACGTATTCAAACAGTCTGGGGAACATACTCTCCAACACACAATTATACAGTTTGTACAATTCTTTTCCCATTTTCTCCCCCCTACTCCTTCCCCGCAATGAACAACTCTTCAAACATGGTCACGAACATTCCCCACCTAGCCTCAAATCCCTCCGCTGAACCCTTCAATTCGTATTTGGTCTTTCCCAGACGGAGAAACGGAGAAAGTCGTGTAAATCTCCCAGCCGACCGCCATTGCAGTAAGATCCTTCGTCGGGCAACCAGAGAGGCGAAGGCAGGACATCGCCTTCGGCCCCTCCATCAGATCCAGCTTATCCCAAATATTGCCACCAAAGGATCCGGCTCGATCTCCTCCTCCACAATCCTCGTTAGCGCCACGAACACTCCTGCCCAGAATCTCCAACTTCTCACAACCCCAGAAGATAGGTGCATGGTTTGCTGTGTACCCTCCCACACTTCTCGCAACTCATCTGCCACTCCCTGGAAGAACCCACTCATTCTTGCCTGAGTCATATGCACCCTATATACCACCTTGAATTGTTTTGGGCTCTTCCTTGCACACAAGGAAGTCGTGTTTACCCTGCTCAGTGCCCCATTCTACAGTTTATCTCCCTCCCTGCTCCCTCTCCCACTTCTCCTTAACCTTCACCACCTGCTCACCTACCTGCTCTCCCAGCCACCCATTTATGTCTATGATCCTGCCCTCCTCTTCCACATCCGGAAACTGCAGCCGCTCCAGCAGGGCATACTTCGGTAGCCTGGGGGAAATCTTTCCAAACCTTCCATGCAAAGTCCCTTACCTGCAAGTATCTAAACTCACTTCCTCTTGGGAGCTCTGCCCTCTCCTTCAGTTCCTCTATACTGGAAACAACTCTTCCAGGTACAGATACCTCACGTTAACCAGCCCGACTTGCCTCCACTTCCTATACATGCTATCTGCACCCTCCTGGTTCGCATCCGTGGTTTTCGCACAGCGGCGTTAACACTGACATCCCCTCTATCCTAAAGTGCCTCCTCAGCTGGTTCCAGACCTTCACTGTGGATGGCACCACTGGACTCTCCATGTATTTCCTTTGTGCCAGTCGCAACACCGCCATCACCATAGCGTGTAGGCTTGATCCCTACAGGATTCCTCCTCCATCCTAACCCATTCTGCCCATTCTCCTTCCCACCACTGCCTCACATTCGCTGCCAAATAATAATGCAGCCACCCCCACCCCTCCTCAGGCTCTGTCTATGTAACAGGGTCCTCCTAACCCTTGGTACCTCCCCTGCCCTCGCAAAGTCGTAGATAATCGTGTCCAGTTTCCGAAAAAAGGCCTTTGGTACAAAAATCGGAAGCGTTTGGAATATGACCAGGAACCTCAGCAAAACATTCATCTTCACCACTTGGATCATCCCTGCCAGTGTCAGATGCAGCGTGACCCACCTCTTCAGATCCTCCCTAACCTCCTCCACCAGCTTTATTAAATTCCATTTATGCAGCATCACCCACTCCTGTTACCTGAATCCCCAGATATCTAAACCTATCTCTGGCTACTTTGAATGGTAGTCCCCCCGCCCTGCCCCCAGGTTGGCTCTCCAGACCAGCTCATTTACTGTGAGCTCATTCGCTTTTCCCTATGTTGAACTTGTATCCTGAGAACACCCCAAATTTCCCTAATAGACCCATAATCCTCCCCGTGCTCTCCAGCGGGTCGAGCACGTACAGTATCAGGTCGTCCGCATCTAGTGACTCCCGACGCTCCCTACTCCCCTCATAGCCCCTTGTCATTCTGCCGACCCCCTAAAGGCCACTGCCAGAGGCTCTATTGTTAGCTCAAACAGCAGCGGTGACAGAGGGCACCCCTGCCTTGTTCCCCTGAGTAACCCAAACTTTTGTGAGCCCATATCATTGGTCCGCACACTCACTACCGGTGCCACATGTAACAAGCGCACCCATGCCACAAACCTCGGCCCAATCCTGAACCTTCCCAGGACCCTAAACAAATACTGCCACTTCACGCAGTCAAATGCCTTCTCCGCATCCATGGACACCACTACCTCTGATATCCAACATCTCGATGGAGTCGCGATCACATTTAACAGCCACCTTATATTACTAGAGAGCTGTCTGTCTGGTCCTCAGCGACCACCCCCGGGATGCAACCTTCCATCCTCCTCACCACCAGTTTAGCCAGCATTTTTACATCTGTGTTTAACAATGATATGGGCCTATACAACCCACACTTCAATGGGTCCTTCCCCTTCTTTGGTATCAATGTGATTGTTGCCTGTGTCATCATCTCTGGCACTTCCCCCTTCTCCAAAGCCTCATTAAATGTCACCAACAGATGCAGTGCAGGGTCCGTCGCAAACGCCTTATAAAATTCTACCAAGTAACCACCAAGTCCCATGACCTTTCCTGACTTCATACCCTTTATACTGTCCAGTACCTCCCTCAGCCCCAAAGGCTCCTCGAGAGTCTGACTCTTCTCTTCCTCCAACTGTGGAAACTCCAGTCCATCCAAAAACCGCCCGCTGTCTCATTCGTCACCCCCCCGTCCGCCCTGTACAGTTCCTTATAGTATTTCCTGAACCTCTCATTTATCCTTCCCGGCTCCATCACCACCTCCCCTGTCTCTGTCCATATCCTAAATACATCACTGGATGCGGTCTGTCTGCGTGGTTGGTGTGCTAGCATTCGGCTTGCCTTCCCCCCGTACTTGTGCTGCACTCCCCTTGCCCTGCACAGTTGCCCCATCGTCAACCTATCAAATTGCCCCTGAAACTTTTTCCTTCTCACCAATCCCTCCATGGCCCGCCCTTGAATACTCCCTGTCTACTTCAACTATCTCGTTCATTAAGTGCACATGCTCTTCTCTCCGTTTCCTATCCTCATGTGCCTTAGATGAGATAATCTCCCCTCGGAACACCGCATTTAGTGCCTCCCAACATATGGCCCTCAACACTTCCCCATTCTGGTTCAACACTACATAGTCTTGAATCACCGACTGCACCTTAGCACAGAACCATCTATCTGCCAACAACCCCGAATCAATCCTCCACCCCGTCCTCAACTCCCATTCCGATTGAAGCCGAATCTCCAGCCAGTGGGGCGCATGGTCCGAATTTACTTCCCCTGCATACTCTGCCTCCTCCACCCCTCCCGGCTCACCACAAAAACGTTGATTCTTGAATACACCCTGTAAACATGTGAGAAAAAGGAGTACTCCCTTACGCCTGTGTTCTTAAAGTGTCACGGATCCACCATACCCATCTTTTCCATAAACCCAACTCCTTAGCCATTCGAATCTTCCCATTGACCTGGTACTCGACCTATCTACCCTCGGCTCTAGGACACAATTAAAATCGCCTCCCATGATCAACTGGTGCCGTGGCCAAGTCTGGGCACGCTCCCAGCAGTCCCCTCATCAACCCTAAATCGTCCCAATTTGGTGCCTATACATTCACCAACACCACCTGCGTCCCTTCCAATACCTCAGTCACAATCACATATTTCCCACCCGGGTCCCTCACTTCCTCCACACTCACAAATCTTCTTACTCATCAGGATGGCCACCCCCCGTGTCTTTGAGTCAAACTCCGAGTGGAATACCTGATCCACCCATCCTTTTCTCAGTGAAGGCTCATGTCCTGCAGAAAGACCATCTCCACTTTTAAACTCCTAGCTGCGTAAAAACCCGAGATTTTTTCACTGGTCCATTAAGCCCTCGCACATTCCATGTTATAAGCCTTACCGGCGGCTTGTGCCTCCATTCCCCTCTACTGTCCGCCTTCCTCCCCTTTCGGTCCTAACCCCGCTCATTTCACCCTGGCCACCCAAGATAGCCTCCTTCTCTGCTCCTGACCACACTTCTTCTCCAACCCTGCTACGTCGTACCTCCCTCCCCACGCACCCATTCCCTCCCCCCGCCCCCGCTTCCCCCTCAGCCACCTCTCGCAGCCACCTTGCCCAACTAACTTCTGTTCACCAGCATTACCTGCCAACATGGAATCTCCTGCCCAAAGGCTCCTACTAACCCCCACCCCTCCTCCACTGTCACTTTGTTCTATGTAGAAGACCTCCCGTGGACCTCTCCACAGGAAACAGGAGGTGTGTCGCTGGCCCCTTACAAACATTTGACCCCTGCTGCACATTGTCGACCCAACAGAAAAAAGAAACTCCTCCGCCTGGGAGGGAAAGAAAAAAAAAACACCCTCCAACTCCCCACCCTATCCGCACCTTCCATTACTCCAAAGTGCCAGCATCTCCGTCTCCCAATAAAGTTCAGTTCTTTCCCAGTTTATGCTGCTTGATAAAGTCATTGGCCACTTCTGGTGCCTCAAAGTAATATTCCTCAAAGTAATACTCTCGCCCCTCATAAGTAACCCATAGTTTCACCGGGTAGAGCACCCCAAACCTGATCTGCCGTCGATATGAATGAAATGAAAAATGAAACTCGCTTATTGTCACAAGTAGGCTTCAAATGAAGTTACTGTGAAAAGCCCCTAGTTGTCACATTCCGACGCCTGTTCAGGGAGGCTGGTACAATACAGCACCGCCTTGTGGAATCCCGCATGCCGTTTTGCCAGTTCAGCTCCAATGTCCTGGTATATTCAGACCTTGTTCACCTCCCATTCGCAGTTCCCCTTCTCCCTGGCCCTCTGCAGGATCTCTTTTCCCACAAACTTGTGGAGTCTTACGATCACTCCCTGTGGCGGCTCTACAGCTCTTGGCTTCTGCCTCAGAGACCTATGCGCTCTGTTGACCTCAGGGGCCTTGACCAGCACCCCCTCCACCACCAGCCCCGCCAACATCCTCAAGACATACCTCGTGGCATGTGTGCCTTCCACACCTTCAGGCAGGCAGATAATATGCAAGTTCTGCCTTCTCGAAAGCTCTTCCACCTTTGCTCTCAGTGTCAATGTGAACATGCTGCATTTCTTTAGTTTCCTGAGCAAGTATAGGCGCTGTTGTGCTTTCTTGGTTGTAGCGGGTAGACCAGGACAGATTTGTGATGATGTGCACACCTTGGACTTTGAAGCTGTCAACCATCTCCACTTCAGGCCCGTTGATGCAGACAGGGCTGTGTATGGTGCTTTTCTCCCTGAAGTCAATGGCCAGCTCTTTCGTTTTGCTGAGATTGAGGGAAAGATTATTGTTGTTACACCACTCACTAGGTTCTCTATCTCCCACCTGTACTCTTGACTCATCGTTGTTCAAGATCCGACCCACTATGATCCTGTCATCAGCAAATTTGTAGATGGAGTTGGAGCCAAATTTTGCCACAGTCATGTGTGTATAGGAAGCATAGTACGCAGCCTTGTGGGGCCCAGGTATTGAGGACTATCATGGAGGAAGTGTTGTTGTTTATCTTACTGATTGTGGTCTATGAGTCAGGAAGTTGAAATGAAATGAAAATTGCTTATTGTCACGAGTAGACTTCAATGAAGTTACTGTGAAAAGCCCCTAGTCACCACATTCCGGCGCCTGTTCGGGGAGGCTGGTACGGGAATTGAACCGTGCTGCTGGCCTGCCTTGGTCTGCTTTAAAAGCCAGCGATTTAGCCCAGTGTGCTAAACCAGCCCCGAGCATCCAGTTGCAGAGTAAGGAGCCAAGTCCTAGGTTTTGGAGCTTTGATATGAGCTTGGCTGGGATTATGGTGTTGAAGGCAAAGTTGTAGTCAATGAAGAAGAGTCTGCTGTAGGAGTCCTTGTTTCCGAGATGCTCCAGGGATGAGTGTAAGGCCTGGGAGGTGGCGGTGGCACGCTCTATACAGCTGGTGGCACTCTGCAGAACCAGGGGTCACAGTGGGTGGTCAGTGGGGTGCGCAGCAAGATGGAGGCTCTGCAGGCCGTGGCAATAGCGGTCCGTGCCTGTACACCACCCCAGTGCCATGGGGGTCACCCCAGCACCACGACCCCCTTCCCCACCCCAGCCAGCCAGGCCTGTGTCAGGACCGGCAGCCCACGGTCATGCCTCTCCGTGCCCTACGTACTCTTGCTCTCTCATCAGCCACAGCACCTGTTTCCTGATTTTTAAAAGCATAAGTGAGCCTCGCCATTGGGAATTCGGCCCAGTGGAGGCGGAGAATCGCGGAGAGCCTGGAGAGTACCGGATCAGGACAGCTAATGACATGCAAACGGTGTTTACTGTACATGTGGAGTGAAATGCATTGACGCCGCTGTCGATGCACCGGAGAATCATGATTTGGCGTGAACCCGGCACCTGCCGCAATTTTGGTGTCAAAACCGATTTTCCGCCTAATCGTCTTTCCCAATTTTGGGGTCGGCTGATGGAGAATCCCGGCCAGTGTTCAGGAGAATTCAATTCCACTTAAAATAAATAAAACATTTCCAAAAAAATTGATAAATAGAGATGAGGATCAACTTAAATTTTTAAAGTAAATGAACAATGATGGACAGTGGGTTGAAAAGAAACAGGATGAATTTAGGAGAGAGTCTTAAATACACACAAAGTGACTATGGCAACACCAATCCCAGGTACTGTAGAAAGAGGAAGGTTGAAGGGATATTGTCAGAACGTCCACAAAATTCCCCAGTTTGAATAGGGTTGCTGCTGACCTACCATCCAAGTGTTTAAACAACGTAAGCAGCTATGGTTTCTTGATTAAACTGTGTTTGCTTCTGACATGCCAGGGAATGAGGGTCTACACAGGCTGAACATGTCAGGATCCCCAAAAGGCTTGACTACATTCAAATATCAGTTCAACATCAGGTGAAACCTTCGTATTCATTAGTTGGAGTTCATGTTATTTCGACAACAGCTATAGAATCCATGGAACACTTAGTCAGCAGATGTAAAGTGTACGTGGTGTGATTTTTTAAATATAGAGCCGGCAGACAATTGTTGAATTAGTGATCACGTCGACTCCCATGCAAGCGTTTCAGAAAGATCTGTTCAGAAAGCCAAAAATGTATAGCATCGGATAGCTATTCAGGAATGATGTAAGTGTGCAAAATGATCCTTGGGGCTTTCAGGCCCGTATTACAATCCTAATTGTTTTTGCACTCACTGGAAAACCCAAAGCTAGTAGAAAACAGATCCCATCATGCCGTCCAAAGGGTTTGCCAGGAATTGCACTATTGGCCCTACTAAATTTGGGCTGGAATTCTCTGGCAGTTGGGATTCTCTCTTCTCACTGACAGCGCACACCCGCCCGTGGTTTTCCTTGTGGATTGGGTGTCATCAATTGGAAATTCCATGGGTTTCCATGTGGATTGGGTATCATCAATTGGAAATTCCATTGACAAGCAGCGGGAAGAGAGAATCCCGCTGCGAGTGATCAACATGCTGCCGGGAAACACACGGCTGGGCAATTGGAGAATCCCACTCTTGGTAACAATTTGCTATTGGCCAAGATTGACACAGGGGCAAGTCCAAGATACTGGCTCTATGAATTCCAAAAGACACACATCTACAAAAGTGGAAGGCATTGGCAAAACCTACTACTGTGAAATTTTCAGCATACAGTGATTCACTAATACCATGTGTGGTGTCCATAGTCCTGGAGTCCATGTACAATTGATCCTCCTGGGTGTCACGGATGTTCTACATCATGGAAACACAAAATCCCAGTGATTGCAGGTCGACCGGCATGTTGTGACCTCATACTGGTAAAATTCTATGGAATCAGTCAGACATCACCAGGCAGATCAACCTCAGAAACTACTTTGATCACCCCAGTTAATTACCGAACATTGAAATATCCAGAATGTTTTGAGAAAATTGGCAGTTACAAGGGAGATGCAACATTATACTTGGAGGAGAATGCATGGCCATCAATTGATCCATCACCTAAGTTTAGCATCCACATACAAGAACATTTGAAGCTCAGCCTAGAAATGGAGAAAGGCAGCATCATTAGAATAACATAAGAGCACACAGACTGGTGCAGCTCAATCACATATATTATAAAGCTGGACAGATCATTGAGAACATGCCTTTATCCACAACACTTAAATGCAACTTTGAAATGTTGTCCTTACAAAATACCCACATTAGAAGAGTTAAATCCTGGCTTTTCAAATGCAAAGTTCTTCTCAAAGCTTATGCCAAGCATGGTTATTGGTTAATGCATTTCATAGACAAGCTCCAAGAGCTTACTACATCCCATACCTGATTCAGACAACAGTGTTTTCAATGACTTCCGTTTGGGCTATCTGTCAGCCAGGATCTCTGTTGAATGGACCACGTTATAGGCACTGGACCACAATGCATCAGTATCACAGATGACATCCCTGCAATGGGAGGGAGAAAGCAAGAACATGACCACAATCTGTGCTTATTCATGCAGGTGGCATAGAATGAAGGATTGGTTCTCAACATTCTGAAATGTGATATCAACATGCAGAAGATCAAATTATTTGATTCTAATATGCCTTTAAGGGTTAGCTGCATGGGAAGGGAATTGTGTCATGTGATTCAGTCTCAATTTCACTTTTGTTTTGAGCAAAGTACAGGCACAGCTTTGATACCCTGGTGGCCACCATGGGAACTGCGGTGTTTTAGCGACCCCTTTAATCAGGTATTATTTTGATGCTTAAGTTTCCTTTGCGTTTCCCTTAACTTTGATGCAGTACCCATTTAAGGGGCTGCCTTTTAATTTATCCCTCAATTTGTTGATTTCGTTTATTTGGTTACCCCAAAAGAAGCATAGCTCTGGGGTGGGATTCTCCATCAGCGGTATCCTCCGCTTCGCTGGCCGCATACTCGCGCCCGCAGATTTCCTGACGATGTGGGGGTGGCCACAATGGGAAACCCAATTGGCCGGCTGCTGGGTTGTAAGGATCCTGCCGGCAGCTCTACGCCAGAAAACGGGTCTGGCGGAACAGAGAATCCTGCCCCTGATGTTTTCAAGCTTTATACCAATTATAACTGTTTTCATGTGCCTAGTTTTAATAAATGAACCCACAACATGTTTACCCTGACCCTTATGAGTGATTGGTGCCTTGTGTGTTGTACAGCATATCATTGTAATAACATAACCAGGTGCTGCTCTTCAGATGGAAAGTTCAACCAGGAGTCCATCTGATTCTTTAGGTTGGTGTAAAAAAATCCCATACTGACATCTTGGGGTGCTGGAAGAACTCCCAACTCTCGGACTGCTCATTCAAACCACAACAGTAAAGACAGATGAACTGGTCATTTAAGCCATTGCTGTGGGGCAAATGCATATCAAGTTTATTTATATTACTGTGACCACACTTCATATTAACTTGTAATGAACCCCTGTGGGATATCGTGCGAGGTGTGATGAGGTATGTGAGAAATTAGAGTTCTTTCAATTCTTGAAGACAGTTCCCTGAGTATGCATCGCCATCTGCTGTTACGTTGATTTCATTACATAAAATAATTCACTACAATGAGCTTAAAATATGTTTGAGACAGACATTTGCTAGTTCCACATATACAAGTGGCAGGGTTGTTAAAAATTACTTTCCCCATCATGATTCAAGTGTGGTCTACACAACACAAAGCTCTGATCTTAATAAATCCACCTGGAATGCTGTGGAGGCAGCAAAGTCCTGTTGCGAAGGCTGAAAGCAGGGGTGGTGGTGGGACTGGTGGAGTTGGGGGGCTGGTGGGATGGGTGGCCCCACTTTAGCTGGTAGCAGGATTCAGGGCTACATTTTACCACAGCAGCTAATTAAATGGCAACTGCTGGGGCTGCACCCCAATTAATGATGGTGGACTGCCAAAGAGTTGCTGGACCAATGGAGGGCTGGAAGCTTGGCAGTGCCACTGCTCACTGTGGGTATTGCTTGGAGTTGCACTGCAGGATGAGGGCACCTTAGTGGCTTCAAGCACCTTCGAAGAGGGACAAGGGGGAATCATGGGGTTGGGTCAGTTAGGATAGGTGGCATGGTTGTGTGGTACACGGGTCACGCGGTTCCCAAATAGGAGGGGCCCCCTCCAGAACCTGGTGGGAGTCTTGGTAACCTTCCCATCTCATCACTCATAGAAGTGGGGAAAAAAATCCTGAAATGAACAGTCAAGTGGCTTAATTACTGTAGCTTTGTTCCTTTCAACCTATCGACACCTCACAGCTAAAATCCCTGACTACCCAGCAGCACCCTGTGGTACTGAAAACAGACTAACAAGACACATAGGCCACAAACTTGCACATGAGGGGCGAAATTCTCCAGAAACGGCACGATGTCCGCCGACTGGCGCCCAAAACGGTGCCAATCAGACGGGCATCGCGCCACCCCAAAGGTGTGGAATGCTCCGCACCTTTGGGGGCCGAGTCCCAACATTGAGGGGCTAGGCCGACGCCGGAGGAATTTCCGCCCCGCCAGCTGGCGGAAACGGTCTTTGGTGCCCCGCCAGCTGGCGTGGAAATGACATCTCCGGGCGGCGCATGCGCGGGAGCGTCAGCGGCCGCTGACAGTTTCCCACGCATGCGCAGTGGAGGGAGTCTCTTCCACCTCTGCCATGGTGGAGACCGTGGCGGAGGCGGAAGGGAAAGAGTGCCCCCATGGCACAGGCCCGCCCGCGGATCTGTGGGCCCCGATCGCGGGCCAGGCCACCGTGGGGGCACCCCCCCGGGGCCAGATCGTCCTGCGACCCCCCCAGGACCCCGGAGCCCGCCCGCGCCGCCTTGTCCCGCCGGTAAGGTTGGTGATTTAATTTACGCCGGCGGGACAGGCAATTTATCGGCGGGACTTCGGCCCATATGGGCCGGAGAATCGAGCGGGGGGGCCCGCCACCTGGGGCGGCGCGATTCCCGCCGCCGCCGAATCTCCGGTGCCGGAGACTTCGGCAACCAGCAGGGGCGGGATTCACGCCAGCCCCCGGCGATTCTCCGATCCAGCGGGGGGTCGGAGAATGTCGCCCGAGGTCCTGGATGGAATCGATACTCGCAAGAGCACTCAAGTCAACACATAAGCTTCTCATGGCTAAATGGACTGTGTGATTACTCATTCACATTTACACAAAAGAACAAGACCATGCTTTGAATATGTAATAAATTTCCAGACAAAGGTGATCAACTTTGCAGTGGGACGAAGGACAGGCAAAATAAGCCATCAGACGTCACAATTGGCTGCTGGCTGGTCAGACAAGAGTGTTTCAAAGGACAATGGGTCTTGATTGAATTATCCTGGATAAACAGGAGTATCCTGTTTATGCCATGAACGAGTTGGGGTCAGGAAGGGACAATGGCCAGTTGCGGGTGTATACCTCTGACTCAATACTAGCAGCCCAGTATAAAGGAAGGAACATCAGAACAGATCCTGATCGATAACCTGGGAGGTCCCCAGGCATAACCATCGCAAGAAGAAGGGACCCTGGGTTTCAATGCCCAGAGAAGACATCCATATTGAGTGATCATATCCTGCCAGCCTCCTTCACCAAGTGCGGGTAAAAGCTAGAGCTCAGCTGTGAGTGTGAGTCATACTTTGTTGATTGAGAGAATTGTGAATAAATTGCGTTAGATCGCGAACCTTTTTTATCCTTTGTTCATCTCGCAAATAAGGGCACTTGGGTAAAATATTGGACTGATACACTGGTCGAAGTATCTGACAGATACACCAACCCAAACAACACTGAACATTCCCTTCTCAGGCACTTGCCAGGATAAGGAAATTTACTGATCGATTGGATTGGATGTGCCACATAGCACACTCATTGGCACTCACCAGCCCGGGAAAGAGGTTGCCAGCCGCTGCCATTTGAAGTGCCTGGGGCTGGATGGCAGAGGCTGTCAGCGCTGTGGGTAACACTCTCCGGACTGGCCAGCAATGCTGGAAAAACTGCACAACCTCCTCAGGGTTGCCAGGGTAAGTAGGCAGCACTGTGCCGCTGGCATTAACTCACGTCCCACACACCCGTAAGCCTACCACCCCCAACACGGAGGGCATATAAACCCCCACACTGCACCACATTTGGCACCCATACTGGCTGCTATGGCCTGGTGCCCTGGCCACTGAGGCCACCAGCTGCCCACCCCCCGTGATGCATGCGTCGGACTGCCTAACACTGTCGTTTTCTGTTCCCTCCTCCCCAGGAGAAGGCCGCACATAACCGCCGGGGGTGGGAGAAGACAGGAGGGGGAATACCAGACATGCGGCTCCTCACCATGGCAGAACAGAGGGCCCTGGATATGGTCAGCAGCCCGGAGAAATGTGAGGTCGCTGGGGTGAAGTTCGGCCGCGGGCGAGGAAGTGAGACCCTGCGTGGTTGTGGTTCCCCATGACAAATGTGTCAACACCACCCTCATCCCAACACCGCTCCCACCCCCCCCCCTCCCCACCAACCACCCCCGCCCATGCGCTCACTCAACAACCGCCTGGCCCGCGGTCTAATCATGCATCCTGCCTTGTATCTTGCAGGAGTAGCTGGAGGTGGGGCAGTTCCATCTGGCATCACCCGCCCCCAGCCAGTGTCACAACCGGATACTCCCACCCCCCAAGTCAGTGAGATGAGCAGCAATGAGAGCAGCTCAGATGGCAGCCCTCCACCCGAGACTCAGGAGACCCCTGAGCTCGAGTCGGAGGATGACACTGAGTTTCCATCACAACTGTGTCCAACACCCTCCACCACCTCAGTTGGGCACTTAAGTGAAGAGGCTCCTGGGACACTATCTGGTATGCACCACACATCGAATCCAGTACGCAGGTGGAGGTAGAAACTCCTGAGGGTGTAGACAGTCGGAGGGCGGCCAACCCCAGGAACCAGCTGGCGCCCAGACGGGTTTCGGGCTTCTGGAATGGACAGTCCCATCGACTGTGGAGATGCAGTCTCAGAGCCAGGGACTACATATGGGGTTGTTGGCGAGCACCCAGTACCTGCAGGTGCAGGTGGAGGAGTCCAACCGCATTCAGCAGCAGGAAGTGGTGCCAACAATGCTTGCCACCCAGGCCAACATCGCACGGGTGGCGACCGCAGTGGAGACATTGGGGGTGATGGTTTGGGCTATGGATCAGCATGTCCAAGGCCTGGGACATTCTATGTAGGCGCTGGCTGAGGCCCAGGGGATGGTTGCCGCCTCGGAGGCGACCATGTGCCAGAGTCACCTGGAAATCGCAGCAGGGCTCCTGAGCGTGGCCCAGTCACAGCAGGCCATTGCCCAGGCGCTGGCTGACATGGCAAAGACACAGAGGGAGGTGGCCTGGTGACAGAGAGAGATGGTACTGTCACTGGCTGATGTGAGACATACCCAGAAGGTGGTGGCACAGTCAATGGATATGTGACGGGGTCCCAGATGGAGATGGTCCACTCCCTGTGCTCCATGGCCATGAACATGCAGACCCAGGTTGAGACCAGAGCGGGCCTCCAGGGCTGGCAGTGCCAGGTGTGGGAGAGCCTCAGGGGTTAGCTCCATTTGCACCCCTATCCCATGGAGTAGCCCGGGGGCCATTGGGCACCCGAGGGAGGAGGTGATTGGGCCCGTACTGGGTGACTCCTGCAGGGGTGGTACCGGAACACTGCATGAAAATGAAATGAAAATCGCTTATTGTCACGAGTAGGCTTCAATGAAGTTACTGTGAAAAACCCCTAGTCGCCACATTCCGGCGCCTGTTCGGGGAGGCTGGTACGGGAATTGAACCGTGCTGCTGGCCTGCCTTGGTCTGATTTAAAAGCCAGTGATTTAGCCCAGTATGCTAAACCAGCCCCATGTTGATCACCTCAGACTCCCCCTCTCCTGTCCCAGGTGCATCTGCTGGGCAGCGGGCGGAACAGGGTGGCACCATGCCACCTGGTGCATCTGGTGAGCTGCAGCCGGACCCATCCAGACCCGATTTCCCCAGAAGATGCCCACCAATGGGGACCTTGGCCACAGGGTGGGAATCACAGAAGGCCACCTCAATTCCTGCTGTACCATTTGGGGAAACACCTTGGTGTAGCGTCAGGGCCCATAAGGCCAGAATGTTAGACACCAGTTAAGCTGGCACAGGTGCAGGGCACAGTTCAGTTATAGGGCCTAAGGCACATATCTGTATATATTTGTTCACATTGAGACTGAGAACACGCACGAACAGACTCAAAAACAGCTTCTTCCCCGCTGTTACCAGATTCCTAAACGACCCTCTTATGGACTGACCTCATTAACACTACACCCCTGTGTGCTTCACCCGATACCGGTATTATGTAGTTACATTGAGTTGCCCTATTATGTATTTTCTTTTATTTCCTTTTCTTTTCATGTACTTAATGATCTGCTGAGCTGCTCGCCGAAAAATACTTTTCACTGTACCTCGGTACACGTGACAATAAACAAAAATCTAAATCCAAATCCACTTGTTCACACTGTTACAACCTGCCTCGGAGCTCTGTCAGATGGGCATGAGGGGCGGGCTGGTCTGGGCTGGCCAGAGAGGGGGTGGGGGTGGGAATGGGCGGACGTTGTGGGTTGCCTATGCTTCTCACCATCACCGCCCCTCCCCCGACCATCCCGACCACCGTCGCCACAGTGATTCTATGGGACCGTGCGATGGAATGGCCAGCTCTCATGCAGGATCACCCAGGTGGACGGTAGAAAATTCTACCGTACTTCCGGTGGCAGCTATGAAGGAGTAAGTCGCACATTTGGTGGCTCCTGCTCGGGTCGGACTTTTGGACCTTTTCCCCCGATTTTCTATCGGACTTGAACTGCAAAACTGAAGACAGAGGCAATTGTGTCCTGAATTCCCACATTGGTGCAGGGAGAGAAGGACTAGAAGTACTCGTAAAGGCAGAAACAGAAAGACAGAGAAGGCTTGGGCTGAAGCTGCAGCAGGAGACAGCATGGCGGAGGACCGGACCTCTGGCTCGGCGACCCAGCGGTCAATTGAGCAGCTGATGTAAGTTATTCAGAAAGGCTTTGCTAAGCAGAAACGGGACTGCTTGGACCCAATAAAAGAGTCAATTGAGCTGGGGCTTAGATTGAACGCCCAAGATCGGGCGATCCAGAAGGTAGAGGAGGTGCTGGCTGAGCAGGAGGAACATCAAACTGCGGTGGAGTTGGATGTGGGGATGCTGAGAGACCAGCAGAAGAAGCTCCTGGAGCAGGTGGAGTACCTAGAGAGTAGGTCCCACCGGCAGAACCTGAGAATCATTGGGCTCTCGGAGGGGTCCGAAGGAGCGGACGCTGGGGCATACATCGCAGACATGTTTGTGAAGCTGCCGGGGGATGGGGCATTCTCCCGACCCTTGGAGGTGGACAGGGCTCACAGAGCACTCGTGAGGAAGCCGTGAACCGGAGACCCCCTGAGGGCAATGGTGGTGAGATTCCACAGGTACTTGGATAAGGAGCGCATTCTAAAGTGGGCCAAGCAGACACGAACCTGTAAGTGGGACAACAGTATCCTGCGGTCTACCGAGACCTGAGTATGGAGGTGGTCAGGAGAAGAGCAGGCTTCAACCAGATTAGATCGATCCTTTTTAAGAAAAAGATGAAGTTCGGACTGTTGTACCCGGCCCATCTCTGGGTCACGTACGAGGAACAGCATTTTTATTTCAAGTCGCCTGAGGACGCACTGGACTTCGTGAAAAGGAAAGGTCTGGTGGTGGACTGAGAACTTTTGAACTTTGCTGCAATGTTCATGTTTTTTTTTCTTTTTGTTTCTCTGTTCTTTAAGAAAAAGTTTCTCGTTTTTCGTTTTGTGGAAGCTGTTTGTAATGCCTTCTGTATTGATTTGGGACCAGTGGCAGAGCTGAGTGAGTTAAGGTTTTCATTTGCACTGTTGGGGGATGGAGGTGTGCTTGTTTAGATTTTGGTGTTTTTCTGTCGAGCAATTGTGTGGGGAGACAATCCGGCGCCAGGGATGGGGGCCACCAAGCTAGCTGGGCGGGCGAGCTCACGGAAGCGCAGTGTGGGGTGTGCATATGTTCGGTTTATCAAAGGGGTTGGGTTACAGAGTGTTGTTACTAGGGGGGGAGGGGGAAAATGTTCTGCTGACGAGGGATGGACTTGGGCAAAGGGACAGAGAGGAGGTTGGGGGCGGAGGCTGCCTGGGGGCGGGCCAGTGGAGGCATGGAGCATGGGCTGGAGGCGGGCCTAAAAAGGGGATGGCTGATCAGCGAAGGGGGGGGGTGTAATGAGCCCCCCAACTAGGTTGATCAGCTGGAATGTTTGAGGGTTAAATGGGCCGGTCAAGAGGGCACGTGTGTTCGTCCATCTTAGGGGACTGAAGGCTGACATTGTAATGTTGCAGGAGACGCACCTTAGAGTAACTGACCAGATTAGATTGAGGAAAGGCTGGGTCAGTCAGGTCTTTCACTCGGGACTAGACTCAAAGACTAGAGGGGTCACGATCCTGATCAATAAGCGGGTGGTGTTTGAGGCGGGTAGAGTAGTTTCGGATGTGGGAGGTCGGTACATTATGGTCAGTGGGAAACTGGAGGGGATGCAGGTGGTATTAGTAAATGTGTATGCGCCAAATTGGGATGATGTGGAGTTTATAAAGAGGATGCTGGGGAAGATACCGGACCTGGACTCGCACAGGTTGGTCATGGGAGGGGACTTCAACACAGTTATTGACCCTGGTCTGGACTGGTCAAGCTCGAAAACAGGCAGGGTGCCAGCAATGGCAAAGGAATTAAAAGGGTTCTTCGAGCAGATGTGTGGGGGGGGGGGGGGGGGTGGCGGGGGGTGAATCCATGGACATTTGGGCAGCCGAGGGTGAAGGAGTTCTCCTTCTATTCACATGTCCATAAAGTGTGCTCCCGGGTCAATTTCTTTATTTTGAGCAGGGCCTTGCTGGCTGGGGTGGTGGACACGGGGCACTCGGCGATCACAATCTCAGACCAGGCTCTGCACTGGGTTGACTTGCAGGTTAGTAAAGACAGTAACCAGCGCCCGCACTGGAGGTTAGATGTGGGACTTTTGGCAGACGAAGGGGTGTGCGAGCGGCTGAGGAATTGTATTCAGAATTACCTGCAGGACAACAACACAGGGGAAATTTCAGCAGCGATGATCTGGGAAGCACTGAAGGGGGTGGTGAGAGGGGAGCTGATCTCGATACAGGCCCATAGGGAGAAGGTGGACAGGGCAGAGACAGATCGACTGGTTAAGGAGATACTACAGATCGATAGGAGGTTTGCGGAGACCCCAGAGGCAGGGCTTTTAAGGGAACGGCGGAGGCTACAGGTGGAATCCGGCTTGTTAACCACAGGGTGGAGCAGCTGAGAAAGGTGAGGGGGGCGATCTATGAGCATGGAGAGAAGGCCAGCAGAATGCTAGCACAGCAGCTTAGAAAGAGGGAGGCAGCTAGAGAAATAGGGAAAGTAAATGACGGAGATGGGAACCTGGTTGGAGATTCAGCAGGGGTGAACAAGGCGTTTAGGGATTTCTACAGTAGGCTGTATAGGTCGGAACCCCCTACGGGGCCGGAGGGGATGGGGCACTTCTTGGGGGGGCTGAATTTCCCAAAGGTGGACGGGGAGCTGGTAGAAGGGCTGGGGGTCCCGATCGGGTTGGAAGAGATAGTGGAGGGTCTGAAGGCCATGCAGACGGGTAAAGCCCCGGGGCCGGACGGGTATCCCGTGGAGTTTTATAAAACGTTCGCTGGGATATTGGGGCCGGTGTTGATGAGGATGCTCAATGAGGCAAGGGACAGAGGGTGCTTACCCCGACGATGTCACAGGCCACGATTTTGCTGATTCTGGGAGTAGAACCCAGAGCTGTGTGGGTCATACAGGCCGATATCCCTGCTGAATGTGGACGCCAAACTGCTAGCAAAAATGTTGTCCTCCAGGGTTGAGGATTGTGTTCCCGACGTTATCGGGGAGGACCAGATGGGGTTTGTTAAGGGTAGGCAGTTGGTGGCCAATGTACGAAGGTTGTTAGATGTGATCATGATGCCCCCGGAAGGTAGGGAGCTAGTGATCGCAATGGATGCAGAAAAGGCTTTTGATCGGGTAGAATGGGATTATCTGTGGGAGGTACTGGAACGGTTCGGATTTGGGTGGGGCTTTATTGACTGGGTCAGGTTGCTGTATCAGGCTCTTGTGGCAAGTGTACGAATGAATAGGACAACATCGGACTATTTTAGACTGCACCGGGGGATGAGAAAGGGAAGCCCACTCTCCCCACTGTTCGCGCTAGCTATAGAGCCATTGGCAATTGTTCTGAGAGCCTCAAGGGGCTGGAAGGGGCTGGTCGGGGGGGGGGGGGGGGGGGGGGTTGAAGCACAGAGTCTCGCTCTATGCAGACGACGTGCTTCTCTATGTATCTGACCCATTAGAGGGGATGGAAGAAATCATGAGGATTCTGGGGGAATTTGGCCGGTTTTCGGGGTATAAGCCAAATATGGGGAAAAGTGAGATGTTTGCGGTCCAAGCCATGGGTCAGGAGGGGCGATTGGGGGAGCTGCTGTTTAGATTAGTAGGGGGAAGCTTTAGGTACCTAGGCATTCAAGTGGCACGGGAATGGGACTGGCTGCATAAATTAAATCTGGCCCAACTAATAGACCAAATGAAGGCCGACTTTCGGAAATGGGACGCGCTCCCGTTGTCATTAGCTGGGAGGGTGCAGACGGTGAAGATGACGGTCCTCCCGAGATTCCTGTTTGTGTTTCAATGTCTCCCCATCTTTATTCAGCGGTCCTTTTTTAAACGGGTCAACAAAGTGATCTCTGGCTTTGTTTGGGCGGGCGAGACCCCGCGGGTAAGGAAGGTAATGCTTGAGCGGAGTCGGGGAGAGGGCGGGCTGGCGCTGCCAGATTTTAGCAACAGTTACTGGGCGGCGAATATAGCCATGATCAGGAAGCGGGTGGTGGTGGTGGGTGCGGGGTGGGGGGGGTCGGCATGGAAGCGTATGAAGGCGGCTTCATGCAAGGGCACCAGTTTAGGGGCGTTGGTAACTGCGCCTCTGCCGTTCCCGCCGGCACGGTACTCCAACAGCCCCATGGTGGTGGCGGCCCTGAGAGTCTGGGGGCAATGGAGGAGACATTTGGGAGCAGAGGGAGCATCGGTCTGGTCCTCAATCTGTAATAATCACTGGTTTGCCCCGGGAAGTATGGATGGGGGGTTCCGGATATGGCGGAGAGCATGGATTGAGAGGATGGGGGATATGTTTATCGAGGGGAGCTTTCCGAGTATTAGGGTGCTGGAGGAGAAGTTTGGGTTGGCGAGGGGAAACAAATTCAGGTATCTGCAGGTGCGGGACTTCCTACGTAAACAGGTGTCAACCTTCCCGCTTCTACCACTAAGGGGGATTCAGGTCAGGGTAGTTTCCAGAGGGTGCGTAGGAGAAGGGAGCGTCTCGGACATTTACAAGGAACTTACGGGGTCAGAGGAGACGCAGACCGAAGAGCTGAAGCGCAAGTGGGAGGAGGAGCTGGGTGGAGAGATAGAGGATGGTCAATGGGCGGACGCGTTGAGTCGAGTCAACACGTCCACAACATGCGTCAGGCTCAGCCTGATACAATTTAAGGTCATTCAGCGGGCTCACATGACAGTGGCCCGGATGAGCAGATTCTTTGGGGTGGAAGACAGGTGTGCAAAATGTGCGGGAGGACCAGCGAACCATGTCCACATGTTCTGGGCATGTCCGAAGCTCAGGGGATTTTGGCAGGAATTTGCAGATGTCATGTCCACGGGGTTAAAAACAAGGGTGGCCCTGAGTCTAGAGGGGGCGATTTTTGGGGTGTCGGAGGACCCGGGAATCCAAGAGGAGAAAGAGGCAGACGTTCTGGCCTTTGTTTCCCTGATCGCCCAGAGACGGATACTATTAGCTTGGAGGGACTCAAATCCCCCGAAGTTGGAGACCTGGCTATCGGATATGGCTAGTGTTGTGTTGGATGCTCTGGATCCGTGGAACACATACAGGTCACCAACACTTGAAATAGTGCAACACGATTTTATTGAGTCACTAACAGTTTAACATACTCTCATTGTGAGTTAACGCAAAACTTGCTTTAACTAAAGACCTTTGCCTTGTCCTAACCAATCGATGCACTCAGCACATGGTGAATGTCTGTGCTGCAGGCTGTGAGCTCTGTCCTACTAGGAAGCTGCAGCTCGAATGACCGGGAACTCTGATGCCCCCTGTCTTTATAGTGCATGTGCTCTAACTGGTGATTGGCTGCGGTGTTGTGTGTGTTGATTGGTCCCACTGTGTGTCCATTAGTGTGTGTGTCTGTACCATGATATACTGGTGTATATTATGACAGCTAGCTTTCTCTGTTTGGAGAAAATCAAGTTCGCCTTGAGAGGGTCACTGTTAGGGTTCGCCCGGAGGTGGCAACTGTTCGTCGACTTCTTCACAGAAAATTAATCGTCAGCAGAAGGGGGGGGGGTTAGTTTAGCTTAGAGTAGGGGGTTAATAAAGGTGGGACCTGTAAGGGAGGGGACAGCTTTTGCACTATGTTTATAGTTTCATGTACATTGTTTATTGTGTTATAATACCAAAAAATGTTTATTAAAAAAATGAAAAATGCTACCGTGGACAGGGGTCAGACCTCGTCATACAGTGCGGAGCATGAGAGCTCATCATCCTCCATCCCATGGATCAGACCCGCTGTTCCTGCTAGCCCGAGCCCCACCCCGTGGTGCGACAGGAATGTATCATGGAGAGAGATGCAGGTGGGGTGGGGATGGGGGGGGCGTGCAGGAGGGGAGGGGGAGTAGTTGGGATGCGGTGTCCGTGTCCCTGGCCAGTTCATCATCCCCCCCAATTGGTGAATTGGGCATCCCATGCACACTGGCCCTGGTGCACACGTTATTTGGCCTCCCGTGCATACTTTGCCCCATATCCTGCCCACTCTCACACTCCCCCGCATCCTCTTCGGATGAGGACTGGTGTTCACCCTCCTCCTCCAGCACATTGCCCCTCTGCTGCGCGAGGATGCAGCAGGCCGTCACGATGCTGGCGATCCTTTCAGTGTCATACTGGAGGACCCTCCAGAGCGGTCCAGGCACCTTAACTACATCTTCAGGATGCAGAAGCACCGCTCTATCATGCCCCTGGACGCTGCATGGGCACCATTGTAGCGGGTCTCACGTTGGCCTATGGCCTCCGGATAGGCGTCATCAGGCACTCACACAGTGATAACCTCTGTCGCCCAGGAGCCAACCCCCAAGCCGGGGAAGGGGTGTCTCAAACATGTCAGGAATCACTGAGTGTCCTGTACAACGCACCCAAGGCGAGCGTTCGAACTAACATCACCAGCTCTGGATACTTCCAGCTACAGAGAGGAACAAGGCAGGGCTGCCCGTTTTCCCCACCCTTGTTCACACTAGCGATCAAGCCCCTGGCGATAGCCCTGCAAAAAGCTGCAAGGGCATCCAGAGAGGAGACAGAGAGCATAGAGTTTCAGTCCATGCGGATAATGTGCTCCTCTATGTCTCAAAGCCACAGGAGGGACTGAAGGCAATACTGCAGATCCTGAAAGTGGAACCTTTTCGGGCGACAAACTTAACCTGGGCAAAAGTGAGGTATTCCCAGTGAACCCAGTTGGGGGAGGAGTGAAGCTGGAGGGGCTCCCGTTTAAAAAGGCCCAGAACAGATTCCGTTACCTGGGGATTCAGATAGCCAGAGACTGGACACAGCTCCACAAATGGAACCCGACCAGCCTGGTGGAGGAAGTTAAAAAAGTACCTACCGAGGTGGGGCTCACTCCCACTCTCCCTGGCGGGGAGAGTGCAGACGATCAAGATGGAAGTACTGCCAAGGTTCCTCTTCCTGTTCAGATCCATACCGATCTTCATCCCCAAGGCCTTTTTCCTCATCATGGCGATTATCATAGATCATAGAATTTACAGTGCAGAAGGAGGCCATTCAGCCCATCAAGTCTGCACCGGTCTTTGGAAACAGCACCCTACTTAATCACCACACCTCCACCCTATCCCCCTTTATCCCAGTAACCCCACCTAAACATTTTGGACACTAAGGGCAATTTAGAATAGCCAATCCACCTAACATGCACATCTTCGGCTGTAGAAGGAAACCGGAGCACCCGGAGGAAACCAACGCATACACGGGGAGAATGTGCAGACTCCACACAGGCAGTGACCCAAGCCGGGACCCTGGAGCTGTGAAACAACTGTGCTAACCACTATGCTACCATGCTGCAGGGGTTGGGGGGGGGGGGGGCAGAATTTCCAAACCAATACTGCAAAGAAGGAAAATCAAAGGTGGCTTGGCTTTACTGAACCTACAATACTACCACTGGCAAGCAACGGAGAAAAGAGTGAGGGGATGGGTACACGAACCCGACTCAGAGTGGGTACAGATGGAGGAGACCTCCTGTAAAGGAACGACCCTCCGGGCCCTGGTTACAGCAGCACTCCCATCCCCCTCGACAAAATACACAACGAGCCCAGTGGCAGCAGCCACGCTGAGAACGTGGGCCCCAACTGAGACAGCACTTTGGGCCCACTAAGATGTTCCCCTCGGCCCCCTTCTGCGGCAAACACAAATTCCCACCAGCCATGCTAGACACCACCTTCAAAAGATGGGGATGAGACGGGGGCCCCCTGACGGTCAGGGACCTTTACAGAGGGCACAGGCTGGCGACACTGGATGAACTGACAAACAAGTGGAGACTATCAAAAGGACAGGAAATGAGGCACCTGCAAATAAAACACTTCCTCCTCAAGGAGACAGTAGGGTACCCTGGGGCCACAGAAAGCACACTATTACAGGACCTGATAGGCACAAGCAGCAAAGAAGTGGGACTATGTGGGAAAATGTGTGAACAGTTACTGGACAGAGCTCGAACACCACTGGACGAGACCAGATGGAAATGGGAGGACGAACTGGGGACAGAGGTGGGGTGGGGACACTGGAGCGAAGCACTGGGCACGGTCAACTCCACCTCCTCCTGCGCAAGACTCAGCCTAATGCAGCTCAAAGTGGTGCACAGAGTGCACCTGACCAGAACCCGAATGAGCATGTTCTTCCCGGAGGTGGAGGACAAATATGAACGGTGCCAGAGGGGCCCAGCCAACCACACACACATGTTTTGGGCTTGTCCCAAACTTGCTGGGTTCTGGACAGCCTTCTCTGAGGCAATGTCCAAGGTTGTGGGGGAAGCCATGCCCAATTTTGGTAACCTTCAGGGTATCGGAGCAGCCAGAGCTACACATGAGGAAGATGGCCGACACTCTCGCTTACGCTTTTCTAATCACATGCCGGAGAATCCTGCTCGGCTGGCAATCAGCAGCACCACCCACGGCTTCAGACTGGCTTGCTGACCTTTCGGAATTTCTCCACCTGGAGAAGATCAAGTATGCCATCCGAGGGTCGGAGGAAGGCGTCCTAGATGCATAGGGGCAGTTCATCGGCGTGTTCCAAAACTTGTTTGAGACCAGCAACTAAGAGTAAAATAGGGAAAACGGTAGAGAGAAGAAGAAAAAGAGAAAGGACAAGGGGAAAACAAAGATAGAGGGTGAACAAAAGGAATGCGCAACTCGGGGGAGGAGGAGAAAGGAAAGGTTGGAAAGTCACAAAAAGGGAACGACGTGGGCGGGGGAGGGGCAACCCCCGCTCCTGGATCACAAAGCAAACACAGCCAAAGTCAATGGCGGGGGGAGGGGGGGGGGGGGGGAGGAGGTGGGAGAAGAGGGAGGGGGAGGGAAAGAGGGAGGACACAAGGGGACACAGACTGAGCCAAAGGGTGGTAAAATTAAGGGAAGGACAGGATCAACCTTTATAATAAAATAAATTAACATGGCAAAAAATGTATATAACTGTTGATAAATGTGGAAAATGCAAATAAAAAGATTTATAAAAAGGAATCGCTGAGTATGCGAATGAAGACGTCGAGCACACTACCCTAGTATCGGGCGTAGACGTATATGATGCACATCTGATGGTCACACATCAGCTGCACGTTTGTGTAGAGCAGCCTGTCATCTGCAGGTGCTCGTAAGCGGAACATGAATCCCATCAATCAACTGGGGCATCCTGGTGGGCTTGGTCCACATTGAAATGGGTGCATTGTGCTGACTGGGCATTTAGGGCCTCCATGATGGCATGGATGCACCTGTGCACCGAGGTCTGTGAGATCCCGGACAGGTCCCCATTTGGAAGGATCCCGTGGCGTAAAGTTTCAGGGCGACCAGACAGTCGGTGTCACTCTGCAGAACCAGGTAGGTAGTCAGTAGCGTGCACAGCAAGATGGCTGCCTTGCAGACCATGGCAACGGCAGTCCGTGCCTGGACACTGTCCCTGTCCCATGGTGGGTCACCACGGCCACTCGACCCATTCCCCCATCACCCCCCCCCCCCCGGCATTGCCCATCCACCCCAGCCAGCCTGGCCAGTGTCTGGTCCGGCAGTCCAGTGCCTCTCTGAGTCCCACCTCTTCTCTCTCTCCTTCATCAGCCACGGTGCCGGTTTCACAATTTTTAAAAGCGCTTTTGGGAATCCAGTCCATCGAAGGCGCAGGATCGCGGAATCACCAGAGAATACTGGGTCGAGCCCGCTAATAATATGCAAATGGTGTTTACTGTATGTGTGTTCTGGAATGCATTGGTGCCGCTGTTGTGGTGACGGAGAATTATGATTTGGTGTCAAATCGGCGTCCGGTGCGAATTCGGCATCGGAACCGATTCTCTGCCCAATCGCGTTTCCGAATTTCTGCTTTTGCCGATTGAGAATCACGCCATGGCACTGCTTCTAGTCTTATCTGAAGGCTGTGTAACATATTTATGTCCTTTGGTTATAGAAAAACAGGATCTCACAAATATTTCAATAAATCAGATAATGCTTACACAGATGGTCTCTTATCTCAGTGGTGCAGCCTTTCTGACTCACAGCATAGATAACTCCCTCTCTGCTTTACAATCTCCTTAATGCCCTGTTTTGGCTAACTTTCTCACCATGCCTAAATGCCCACCATAGCTGACTTTAGAACTATGAATATTCAAACTACATTCACCTGTTTCTGAAGCTATGAATGCACATCCTAATATGAGTTTTAGAATTGTCAAGTGAGTGTCTCTTTAAGAAAGTTTTTTGTCTCATCACATGGCTTCAGTGATGTCATTGTGTGGGTGGAGCTGGGCTGTGGCTTTGTGAGCTGTTTTATTTTCGTTTTCAGTTCTGGCTGCTGTGGACTACAGACAGAGAAAATACGTGTTTTGGCCTGTCTCTCTATTTTCATTTTAAAGAGTTGTTCCAGAAAAAAACACATTGATTATAGTTACCTGTTTTGGTCACGTAAAAGATACAGTTTGCTTTCTGGAAGGATTTAAACCTGCTGGTGAGACGGGGTCAGAATCTCAGGGAAAGCCAGTCTTATTCAAATGAGAATGCAGAGTGCTGGGCCACGCCCTTGAAAAAGGTTATTTTTTGGTTATGGGATTTTGTTTTTGAATTGGAACAGTTAAGGGAGAATTCATTAAGTGTTATACATAGATTACTGTAGCTGTGGGTTGTCTTTATGTTTGTAATTGATAAAAATTCTGGCTGTGTGTTTATATAAATGATAACTAAGTTCTTAGAATAAAGCTTGTTTTGATTAAAATGTCTAGGAAGACCGTTGAATCACACCTGAAGGAAAGGCTCTTGTGCACATTCTAGCCAAATTCAACATAAAGGTTGTACGTCAGGTGAACTTCATAATATACTTTGGAGTTTCTAAGCCCTGGCCCATAACAGTATCAAATTATTTTGATTACTCCACTTCATAACAAAACACATCCTGATACCAGCAAACCTATATTGTTTAAACTGGAAACATTGAAATTAATCTCAACCAATGTTTGAACCATTAACTCTGTCCACATCTTCTACTGCCTTGGGAAAGCGGGCAGCATAATCAAAGATTCTCCCACCAGGTTATACTCTCTTCCAAATATTTCCCTCGGGCAGAAGATACAAAGGTTTGAGAACACGTACCAATATATTCAAAAACAGCTTATTCCCTGCTGTTACCAGACTCCTGAAAGGCCTCCTTGGGGACTGAACTGATTTTTCTGCACATCTTCTCTACAGCTGCAGCTCTATATTCCGTATACTTCACCAGCTGTCTATGTTTATGTATTTTCATTATGTATCCGCATGTATTTATCATATATTCTATGATTTCATGTGTGGAGCGATCTGCCTGTACTGTATGCAGAACAATACTTTTCACTTTACCTTGGCACATGTGACAATACATCTAAATTTAAATCTAAATCTAAATTGACCTTAGACCTGTTCGCAATAGTTTACTGTCAAATTGTTCAATTCCATTTATATGGGTTTTTAGACCTCGGGTTTCTTTCTCAGCCAACTCCTTCAAACCAAGATGTTTGTTGCCATGGTAACCAAATGGACAGAAAGCTTCCATGGTTTAAGATAGTTGTAAACTCTCTACAAATACTCCTCCAAATATTTGACACCGGTTTTCTGTTTTTAAAACATTGTTAACAATCTTCTGCCTATTAATGGGGTTTTGTTTTGAAGCTCTGCATATATGACATTTCTTAAATATTACAGTGGCTAAGAATACAGATTTAAACTTATGGAAACCCTTGACATTTCTGGGTGAGTGCAACTATCCATAAATGAGAAAAAATACGCTCCAGCTTTCATGGATTTTGTGGCTTTCAATAAACACCGCTCACTGCTGAGTGACTGTCTGGACTTTGTACATTCTCCCTGTGTCTGCCTGAATTTCCTCCGGGAACTCAGGTTTCTTCCCACGGTTCAAAGATGTGCAGGTTAGGTGGATTGGCCATGCTAGGTTGCCCCTCAATGCCCAGGGATGTACAGGTTAGCTTCGGGGGATAGTGTGGGAGAGGGAAGGCGGGGTGGAAGATGGGGGGGATGGGGGGGGGGGGTGTGGACCTAAGTAGGGCACTCTTTCAAAGGGTTGATGCAGACCTGATGGGCCGAATGGCTTCCTGCTACACTGAATAATTCTCTGGTTTTATCCCATGATTCTAGGAAACCCATGCAGACACGGGGAGAATGTACAAATACCACAAAGTCACCCAAAATCCGAATTGAACACGGGCCCCTGGTGTTGTGAGGCAGCAGTGCTAACTAGTATGCCACTGTATTACCTGTCTTGTTTACTTCAATTATCTTATTCATTTATAATTAACTCATAATTAAATGTTGTGTTTTAATGTTTCAGGAGGACATTTGTAGGAACTTGGAAAGTTTAATGTAAAACATTTATTTACAAAAATAATTTTATATATACAAAACTTTGAAACCAGTTAACATTTACCTGAACATTTAACTTTATCAGCTGAACAATAACATAAAACTACCTCAACTTTTACAAATTTCTTGCAATAAAATGGGGTGGATTCTCCGGAGCTCGACGGCGAAATCGGGCAGTGATCGGGCAGAGAATGGCTTCCGACACCAGAATCAGGGCAGGCACTGGTTTGATGCCAGTCGCTAACACTCCGCCCCCTCCAAATTGGCATCCTCGGGACGTGCACTACACGCAGTCACAACGCCGTTGGTACGTCATCAGCCGGCCCACCCGCGATGTTCCACCTCCGATGAGCCGAGTTCCCAACAGCACGGGCCATGTGTGGTCCCAGCGGTCGGGAGCCTGGCGTGCCAGCGTGCGGACTGTGTGCAGCACCACGATACTCGGCCGTGAACCGTGCCGCTGGCCGGGGGCTTCTGCTAGGGATGGGGGATGTGGTGCGGGGTGCCCAAGAGGTGGACTGTGGGGTCGGGGTGGGTGGGTACACAGTCCACCATGGCTGGCACCATGTTTTCCGGCATGACAAGTGTGTGTATGGGGGGAGTAGGTGTGCGCGCTGCAGCTTGTCAGCCCTATGCATGTGCGGCCTGGGACCTGGCGACTCTCTGACCATTTCCGCACATTCCATGCGCATTTCATGTGGCGCCGGTGCTAGCCCCTCACCGGTACCAGAATCGATAAAGGTTTTGTGCCGATTTTCCCATTGTCAAACACTACATATCCTCTGTTTACTCAGGAACGGAGAATCCAGCCCAATATATTTTCTCATTTAACGCAACGTTTCCATCTATTTGTAAAGGGGAGGGAGGGAATAGTGGGTAAGGGGAGGGAGGGAATAGTGGGTAAGGGGTGGGTTTTGACATTTGAATTATTAATTGATAAGCGCAAGGTCTGAAAGCAGCAGCTGCTGAAGTGCAGTGTCCTGGCACACATCACCCCTGACATCATTTCAGGATGTCCTTTGGCAGTACAATCTTCGGGGTGGGTGGTTAATTCACTGCAATACCTGTCAGAGAGATAGTTCACATTAGCTTACAGCAGGCTTGCCTATATCAACTAAGATGTGGAGATGCCGGCGTTGGACTGGAGTGAGCACAGTACGAAGTCTTACAACACCAGGTTAAAGTCCAACAGGTTTGTTTCGATGTCACTAGCTTTCGGAGCGCTGCTGCTTCCTCAGGTGAATGAAGAGGTCTGTTCCAGAAACACATATATAGACAAATTCAAAGATGTCAAACAATGCTTGGAATGCGAGCATTAGCAGGTGATTAAATCTTTACAGATCCAGAGATGGGGTAACCCCAGGTTAAATAGGTGTGAATTGTACCAAGCCAGGACAGTTGGTAGGATTTCGCAGGCCAGATGGTGGGGGATGAATGTAATGCGACATGAATCCCAGGTCCCGGTTGAGGCCGCACTCATGTGTGCGGAACTTGGCGGAACTTGGCTAAACAGAAACTTATAGCCAAGTTCCGCACACATGAGTGCGGCCTCAACCGGGACCTGGGATTCATGCCGCATTACATTCATCCCCCACCATCTGGCCTGCGAAATCCTACTAACTGTCCTGGCTTGGTACAATTCACACCTCTTTAACCTGGGGTTACCCCATCTCTGGATCTGTAAAGATTTAATCACCTGCTAATGCTCGCATTCCAAGCATTGTTTGGCATCTTTGAATTTGTCTATATATGTGTTTCTGGAACAGACCTCTTCATTCACCTGAGGAAGGAGCAGCGCTCCGAAAGCTAGTGACATCGAAACAAACCTGTTGGACTTTAACCTGGTGTTGTAAGACTTCGTACTATATCAACTAAGGCAGTAAATTTTATTAAAGCATATGAAGTAATCACTGAGGTTCTAAGGATGATCATTGCATCAGGGAGACTCGCAAACAACTCAGCAAAATCCAAATGTACTTTAGCTCTGAATCAGCTGGGAGGGCAGGCCTGCTTACATAAGTGTCCTTGAATGAGTCAATAGCACCAGTATAGAGGCCATGATCATCCAAAACCAACTCAGCTGGGCCGCCCATATGCTTAGGATGTCAGAATCCCGACTGCCAAAGCAAATCCACTTCACCCAGCTCAAGGAAGGATCCCAAACAAGAGGAGGACAAAGGAAGTTCTTCAAAGACACCTTGTAGGTTTACCTCAAGAAATGGAGCATAGACGTCAATTCCTGGGAGACCTTTGCTCAGAAGATACCTAATTGGAGGAACCTCCTGATTGAAGGGTCACAATTCTTCGATAACAGCTGACAGCAAGAAGAGGCCCGGAAAAGGAGCCTGAGAAAAGAACACCCACAAATTAGCATCCAAGGACTGATCCCACCTTTTGAAACTCCTGCCAAGTGAGTGATTGAAAATTTGGCTCTCGGATCAGGCTCATTCGCCAAGCAAGGACCCACAGAACCTGTGACCAGTTACACTGAGTATCTTAGGTGGACAATCGTACTGTTAGCGAATGATCACCGCATTCTACCCATTAATTGAAGTTCCTTTAATGGAATTACAGCCTCATGACAAACCAAAGTTAAAAAAATATATATCTTTCATTTTATTTGCATTTTAAACATATTTTTTAATGCTCAGCACTAATAATATAAAATATTAACCTACCAAAAAAAGTCTCACGATGTCTCCTGCCTCTGCCAAACTGAAAATTTTCCGTGTCAATAAAAAAGGTGTAAAAACTCAACAAAATCTGGGTAAGTGGTCCAAGTTAGCACTGCAGCTGGATTGTTCATTCAGCAGCGAAGCGCAGCGCAGGGCTTCAAGCAGTCAAAAAAAGAATCTGCTGAAAGATTAAATGCGGTGCGCTTCCAGCACACATGCCTGAGTGTCCACAGTTCCGGGTCGTCATACCGTTCATGTGCGGCGCACCAGAGCCTTAAGTTGCGAATCATGCAGGAAGTTAATGTAAAAGAAAGGATACAATTCTCAAGGGAGTGCAGGAGCATGACAATTCGGGGCATATGTGCACAAATCATTGAAGGTGCCAGGGTAAGCTGAAAAAATGGTTAATAATGCATACAAGTTGCTGGGCTTTATAAATAGAGGCATAGAGTCCAAAAGCAAGAAAGTCGAAGTGAACATCCATTCAACACTGGTTCAGCCTCAACTAGAATATTGTGCCTAATTCTGGTCTCACACTTCAAAAAAGATGTGAAGCCATTGAACAGGTTGCAGAAAGGATTGATGATGGGGATATGGGTCTTCAGTTATCAAGGATGGATTGGAGAAGCTGGGGTAGTTTGCCTCAGAGAAGAGAAGCTTGAGAGGCGATTTCGTGGAGGTTCAAAATCAGGAGGGGGCTGGACAGAGTAGATAGGGAGAGACTGTTCTTATTGGTGGAAGGGTCATGAACGATTGCAAATGAATGGCAAAAGAGCAAGAGGCAACATGAAGGACAACCTGTTTACGCAGTAAATGGGTGAATGCACTGCCTGAGATCAAGGTGGAACAAGGCAGATTGAATCACGATTTTCAATGGGAAATTGGATGAGTAACCAAAGGGAAAGGATTTGCAAGATCCTGGGGATGAAGTAGAGGACTGGGGATGACTGGGTTGCAGCGAGACAGCACAGATATGATGGATCAAATGGTCTCCTTCCAAGCTGCAACCATCTTATAATTCACTCTCTGATTCAAAAAGTCAGAAAATTATTCCCATGAGGTATCTTTACAGTAAAAAGATAAAATGTCACCAGATCTGTATGTTGGCCATTTTCATTTTTTAATAGATTATATTTCCTACATTAATGCACAGACTACACTTCAAATGTATTCCTTTCGTTGTAAACTGCTTGGGGAAGTCCCAAAATCAAGCTGGCACTATATAAATGCAAACCATTTATTTTGCCCGATATTGCTTCTTTTTTGATTCTTTCATAGCACGTGGATGTAGCTAGCAAGTCCCGCATTTGTTATCCTGCGCTAATTGCCCTTGAGAAGGTGAGAGTGAGTCGCTTTCTTGAATCACTGCAGTCCATCTGGTGGAGGGAGGGAGTGCCAAGATTTTGATACATAGAAAGCGAAGGGACGGTGATATAATTCCAAGTCAGGATGGAGTGTGGCTTGGAGGGGAACTTACGGTGGTGGTGTTCCCATGTGTCTGCTCTCCTTGTCCTTAGAGGTGGTGGAGGCTGTGAGTTGGGAAGGTACAATCGAAGGAGGCTGAAGTGCAACTTGTATATGGTGTGCACTGCTGCCAATGTGGATTGGTGGTGGAGGGGAGTGAATTGTGGATGAAGTGGCAATCAAGTGGGTTGCCTTGTCTTGGATGTTGTCAAGCTTCTTGATTGTTGTTGGAGCTGCATACATCCAGGAAAGTGGGGAGTATTCCATCACCTGACTTGTAAATGATGAACAAGATTTTGGGAGACAGAAGGTGAGTTACGTGCTGCAGGATTCCTAGCCTCTGATCTGATCTTGTAGCCATGGTATTTATATGGCTAATCCAGTTCAGTTTCTGGTCAATGGTAACCCCCAGGATGTTGAAAGTGGGGGATTCAGCAATGGCAATTCGTTCATGTGAGCATCGTGGCTGGGCCAGCATTTATTGTCCAACTGAGGCATTTGGAGTCACATATAGGCCAGACCAGGTAAGGACAACAGATTTCCTTCCTGGACATCAGTGAACCAGATGAGTTTTTAACGATAATTGACAATGGTTTCAAGGTCATCATTATCTTTTTAATTGCACATTATTATTAAATTCAAATTTCACCATCTGCCATGGTGGGATTCGAACCCAGGTCCCCAGAGCATTGCCCGAAGTCTCTGCATTACTCGTCCAGTGACAATACCATGGCACCGGCACCTCTTTCTTGTTCTCTCTCTTGATTTTTTTTCTTGTTCTCTCTTATTGGAGATGGTCATTGCCAGTCACGTGCGTGGTCCGAATATTATTTGCCACTTGTCAATTCTAGCCTGAATGTTATCTTGGCCTTGCTGCATTTAGAAATGAACTTCTTCAAACATCCCCATTTTTGATCTAATGGTTGAGGGAAGATAAATGATGAAGCAGCTGAAGATGCTTGAGTCTAAGACGTTACCCTGAGGAACCTCTGCAGTGATATCCTGCGACTGAGATGATTGGCCTCCAATCATTAGGCACAACTCAGGGGCCTGAGTGTACAGAGCTCAATAAACAGATAGCTTTCTATTTAATGTGATCGCCTAGATTTTCTGATTGAAACAGAGCTCCGGTTGGTGTGAAATTTCCACCTACCATGGACAAGTACAGTTGACCCTTGCTAATTTGCTTGCCATGAGGGTCATCTAGTGCATTGGAATCAGCACCCTTGGCTTACAATCTGCTACAAATAGGAGAACCTGGAGGCCTGCAGTGAGCACAATTATCTTCATTGTACCATTGAAATGCCTCATTCCAACAATAATCAAACATGTTTGAGAATGCATATGATAAAAAGGAAATTGCTCCAGACAGCCAATGTCAAATGGCTGGCCGGCTAGCTGAATTGGTCGCTGATATGTACAGCATTGCTTTAAGGCAACATCGTTAAATTTGGTGATATTCATTGATAGCAAGAGATCAGACATTGAACTAGAGAATAGTTGGACACATTCTGTTTGCAATTTTGAGACAGATGCTCTCAGCTCAGTCAGGAAATGGAATGGGGAACAGATTAGGATGTGAGCTGGCATCATAAGACCAAAGCAGATGGCTCAATAAACAACAGACACAATACCCTTTCCCTCTAATGTGATCCACTAAGGCAGCAAAAGCTAAATCAAAGAATTCTCTCCATATGTATGCATAGGGGATAAAATTGCCATGGGCAATCGCAGAGAACAGGTAAACACAATTCAGCAGTCCTCTGCACATGAGTTGATTTATTTCCAAAGATCTCTGGCTGCACCTTGGGTAGGAGGTTGGGGTGGCGGGGGTGAGGGGGGGGGGGGGGGGCAGGGATGGCCCTCACAGAAATGGCGAAAACGGCCAGTGTACTCATACGGAATTTAAGATAGGAGGTCAGAATGGCATGCCCACAATTTCAGGACTTGCCGCATCTAGATTGAAATCCAGACTCACAATGGGAACTAGATCATCCCTTTGAGAGGATGGGGTGTAGCAGAGGGGGGAATGTTTGTTAGTTAGCATTCCTCCCCACTTTGCATTTTCAGAATTTTAGATGTTAGAGATTGAAATTTCACTCAGCACTTTTTTTAGTACGTTAAATGTTGTGTTTGTGTAATATTCCTGTTTTATCTAGATCATAGCCCTCAGTCCAAGGGATCACAGCAACATGGCACTCTGTGGGATCTTAAAGAAATTTTGGGTGGGATTCGCCGTTCCGCCGCACCCGTTTTCTGGTGCGGCGGGCCTCTGCCAGCAGTGGGATCCATCCCGCCAGCCGGCCAATGGGGTTTCGCATTGTGGGCAACCCCACACCATCAGGAAATTTGCGGGCATGAATGAGCTGCCGGTGAAGCGGAGGATCACGGCGACGGAGAATCCAGCTCAATGACTTTCATACATATAGCCCTTTTCACAACTTCAGGACATCGCAAAGCAATTTACAGCCTATGAAATACTTTTGAATACTCATTGTAAAAATATCAGCCAGTTTGTTCACAGCAAGATCCCACAAACAGCAATGAGTGAATGACGAGGCAATCTGTTCAGTGATGTTGGTTAATGAGTTGATATTGTGCAGGGCACAGGAATAGAAATTCCATGCTCTACTTCAAAATGGTGCAATGGCAAAGTTTACATGCAATGTGGTGTTTTAACAGCATTGTTACTTGTTCATTCTAAAGATGAGTGAGCTAATTGATACTCAGAGCAATTTGAGCCCACAATAGATTATGGCACATTATACTAGCCAATCTGTAATATGTTTTTATTTCCAATTTTGTGAATCCTAGGAAATGCTTTGAAAAATGGTTTGCCCTAAACAGTAGTGAGTGAACTCGATATCTTGGAGTTAACGCCACAATCACTTTAAAAACTGAAGTCACAAAACTAATATTGCAAAGCAAACCCGCAATATTTCTATCTGTTAGTTAATTTTGTTTTTTGTTCAAATAAAAGCCATTTGCAATAATTGATTGGAAAAGCTTTGTTTAAAATGTTGAAGTTCTAAAATGAAGGTTCAAGTTTGCCTTGGTAAACAAGATCACACAGTGCAAGGGAGATCAGCAGACTGTTTGGCCTTAGGAGACTCCTGCTGTACTATTACAGCTGCCAAGTGTCAGATCGATCTGGCATAGAAAACAAATGTAACACTATCCTCTAACCCCATTTTATATACGCAGCACAGCAATATACTGATGCAGCGATCATTGATAATAATCTCAGCCCAGCAGTATTCCATTAGCGATAACTGTCTGTCACCTCGTTCCTGCTGCTCCTGGATTGTGAAGTGTTTGCTATCCTGAGGCTAAAGATGTCATTAGATATGATTTGTTACAATCAGCGGCTGTTACAATGCATTGAAGTTGCAGAATCCTTTTTGCACATCAATGCTAAATTCACAATACCCTTTCTTCACACAGCAGGAGCCGAACTTTGAGACCTGCCTTTTTTTTGTTCACTGAACGAGGGGAAATGGTTATCCCGTTTGAAATTTTCAGTCTTTTGGAAATTCTAGATGGTGGAGAAAGGTTACAAAATTGATTGGTCTTTTATTGATTGTTAAAATCGAGTCAACGGGCAAGAAATCATCTTTTACAGCTGTGAAGGAGATCAAGTTCCTGGAGGATAATACAGAGACGTATCTGGAAGCTCGACAATGTTGGGCCACAGTCACTATTGCTGTTTAGAGTGTGGCTCCTGTAGTTAGTTTTCTGAATAGGATATAAGAAAGTGAAGCGAGCATGGCAACATAGAAATAAAAAGTCAAGTTTTGTTGGGCCTACCACTTATGTGTTGCACAACATAAATTGTTAATTGTTGTGATATGGGTCCTTTAGATGTTTCAAGAAGGAGACCTCAGACTTGTAAGTTTAAACATAAGTTATTTATTGTCAGTCTTTAACTATTTACAGATCCCAGGTAACTGTCATGCATGATGCTATCATGCATGGTCCATTAATCATATAACTCTGTGTATTATACTGTGGGTGATGATATTCCCCAGTCCTGTGTTAACCCTTGCACTGCTGAAAACCATTACATTAGAATGGCATGCAGGCACCACAACATCCCCCTTTCTTCCGAAAAGAAAACTTTCCCCCCCACCTGATGGAGTGTAACACTACAATCTTTACTTGCAATCACTTGTCCATTTGATATCTCTGACTTTATAAATTCAGGTGGTTTTGAGGCTTCACAATTCTTCCACATTTGGAGGAATGGTAGTAATACTTTGTGCTTCTGATAGTTGGCTACCTCTATTTGATTCGCGTTTTATGCTCCTTTGAGGTGCGTTTCTCTTTATTAACAACTTGTCTGCTTTTTTCAGATACTGTGGGCTTGCCTTGTTCCTTCCAAAGGGAATGTGCACTCTATTCATTCCTCTGTGTGATCTCTTTTCACCCTCGGCAGAGTTACCTTCTCTCTGGGGTCTCTTGTTGCCCTCAACAAAATTGCTCTCTGTCTGGGGTTTCTTGTTGGCCTTGGCAGAATTGTCCTTTCTCTGATGTCTCTTGTTCGTCTTGGCGGAGTTGGCCACTCTCTCGAATCTTGTTGCCCTTGGTGTAGTTGCCCTCTCTCTGGTGTCTCTTGTTGCCTTTGAAAAAGTTGCCCTATTTCTGAAGTATCCTGTTACTCTTGGCGGAGTTGCCCTCTCTGTGGCATCCCTTGTTACCTTTGGCGGCATTGTCCTCTCTCTAGCGTCTCTTGTTCTCTTTGGTGCTTTATAGGAAGTGTGCTCTCTTATGTCTGGTGTAGTCATTTCCTCATCACAAATGCACCTTGCTTTTCAAATTTTCTTTCCATGGTTGTTTTTTTCCCCCTTGTATTTACTGCTTTAAATGTGTTACTGCTTTAAGAGCTGTCAAGTGCAGTAGCCATTTTTTTCACTTGGACTGTCTGCGGCTGTCGGCTTCCTTGGTCTGTGATTTTCCCATGCTCTTTCGGGATCCCCGCAATCGTGAACCTTCTTTTAAACTTGTGATGATATGCCTGGAAGCAATATCACAGTTGCATGGTGTGCGGCCTCCAACCAGCAGATGGCGGTACAGACACAACTTGCAGTCTCAAGGCAGAAGTCAGGTGACCAGGGGCTCCAATATAAGTGGGGGCACATCCGGCCATCAGCAGATGGTTGTAGGAGATGGTAGTAAGACGTGCTAGGTGTAGTTCCAGAGGAGTACAAAGAAACTCCATGATAACTTGCTCTGTAACAGATTGCTATCTCACCACATGTGATTCAATAAAGATCCTGGTTTGGACAAGTCATGGTCTTTGGTGGATTCCTTTGCAAGACATTGAAGACCAAACACAACAAAACTTTTCTTTAAAAAAATATTGCAAGTTTCTCAGGGTCTTGCAATTTTTGCTCACCTACCTTCATGACCCGACCATATTTTTTTCTTATTTACTCTGCACCACTCAGGGTCTTACAATTTGTTGTCGTGTTGCTCACCCATCTTGTGATCTGACCGGTTTTCTAGATCTGCATCATGCAAGGGCCTTGCAATTTTTCTTCTGAGGTGCATGGCTCTCTAATATGGCTTCAGTTTTTCAGATCCTGTATTACTGTTCTGGGTCCACGCATGTAGCTGCCACCTTCCTTAATGCCATTGATGACTACCGCCAATCACCATTGGTCATCATCACTGATCCCACTCCTGCCAACCATATTGTGATGTGGGTTCTTTAGATGCCTCAAAGAGGAGATCTTGAGACTTATAAGAACGTAAGAACTTAACAACTAGGAGCAGGAGTAGGCCACCTGGCGCTTTGAGCCTGCTCCGCCATTCAATGAGATCATGGCTGATCTCAGCTCCACTTTCCGGCCCGAACACCATAACCCTTTATTCCTTTATTCTTCGAAAAACTAGCTATCTTTATTTTGAAAACATTTAATGAAGGAGCCTCAACTGCTTCACTGGGCAGGGAATTCCGTAGATTCCATAGGTGAAGAAGTTCCCCCTAAACTCAGTCCTAAATCTACTTCCCTTTATTTTGAGGCTATGCCCCCTAATTCTGCTTTCACCCGCCAGTGGAAACAACCTGCCCGCATCTATCCTATCTATTCCCTTCATAATTTTTAATGTTTCTATCAGATCCCCCCCTCATCCTTCTAAATTCCAATGAGTACAGTCCCAGTCTACTCAACCTCTCCTCGCAATCTAACCCCTCAACTCTGGGATGAACCTAGTGAATCTCTTCTGCACACCTCTAGCGCTTGTACGTCCTTTCTCAGGTAAGGAGACCAAAATTGAACACCATATTCCAGGCGTGGCCTCACTAACACCTTATACAGTTGCAGCATAACCTCCCTAGTCTTAAATTCCATCCCTCTAGCAATGAAGGACAAAACTCCACTTGCCTTCTTAATCACCTGTTGGTGTTTGAACATGGACCGTTTATTGCAGGTACCACAACATTAATCAATTAGCAAAGACATTTTCTTTTTCTGATCGTACTGAAGTGGAGGTGGTTCAAGTGACATGGAGCACAGTTAGGAAAAAGGAGTTTAAAAATATATTTTTATTTGGATTTTCATTTTTAATAATACATAATGGCACAAGCAACAGGACAAAATAAAATACCAGTACAAACATTAATACCTGAAACATAGCCAACCCCCTCCCACCACCTAACCCTTCCGCCCTTCCCCCCCCACCCCCCCCCCCCCCCCCCCCCTGCCCCCACTTTTAACATTGTTTTCTACTGGTTATTTACATTTGGCTGGTAGCAGCATTGTTACATTAGTGATTAAACTTACAAGAAGCAAGTATAAATAAGTTGGGATCTATTGAGATTGTATCATACAAAATATCGTGCAAACTGGGAGTTAATTTGTTGCTAATACCCGGAGAACATATGTACAGGTTTGGGATCCTGTTTGCTTTAGGCCCCCGGTGGTTAGGTACCTGACCTATCTGTTCCACTATTTATGTCTGACTCCCTGTTATTGGAATATACCAGGGGCACACTTGCAGTCCCAGATGTGCCCTTCCTGTCGCTGTTTTGGGCACCTTCCTGGACTGTCCTCCCCCTCCATGCCCTTTTGGCCCTTTTGGCCCCTATGACCTATTTCCCCTGAGTTCTGGGTTGTGTCTTCTCCTCTCCCTACTTAGCTCCCTGACCCCCTCTCCTTCTTTCCCCCTCTCCTTTTTTGTCTATTTCCACCCCCTCCCCCCCACCCCCACCACCACCATACCCCCTTTCTTTTATTGGTTGCTGGTTACAAACAGGTCCTCAAACAAGTTGCCAAATTGCTTTCACCCTCTTCCGATTCTCTGATGGGGAATTTTATTTTCTTCCAATTTAAGGAATTTGGTTGGGTCTGACGGCCAGTCTTGGGTGATGCTGCTTACCTCAAGCAAAGCAGGATTCATTGGTAGGCGCCTAGGGAGGAAAGACTAGGACGTCTGCGTGGTGATGTGCATCAATGTAAATGCATGTAGGCTAGCTAGACATTAGAGGGAGCACCAGAAACATCACACACACACACACTCAACCAATAGATCAGTTAGATGGGACACGACCAATGGACATTCACGATACACGCAGAGGTGACACCACCACAGGAGGGCATTACACCAACCCATATATAAAGGACACCACACTCATGATCTGCCTCTTTCCAGTGGAGACAGTCAGTGAGTAAAGATACAGAGTTGATTCAATATTACACCCACCACATGGATTGCAGCAACTGGTTAGTCAGTCTGGGTAGCTATAGTAGGATTAGCAGTAGTGTCGAACCCGAGTAATAGAAGTCTAAATAGTTTAATAAACGTGTTGAAGTTATCTCCACGTCTGAACCTTCATTTGTCAAGTGCACCACAAGGTAGCCGCTTATGTTACACCAAGAACATAACAAATCATGGTACCAGGACTGACCTGTTTCAATCCATGTAGCCATACCTCAGCGTACAGTGACATCCAGCAACGATACCCAGGCAAGATGTTCGAGATCCGGGTTCCGCAGAAGCTCCAGTGCCACGACGATCTCCGCGATAACTGGCAGGTATTCCGGCAAATGTTTGAAATCTTCCTGGTAGCAGCCGAACTGGAAAACGTGGCTGATGCTGAAAAGACAGAGCTCGTCCTCACCATTGCCGGTGCCAGAGCAGAAGACATTTTTAAAAATTCAAGTTCTCCAAGGGGCAAAACAGGAGCGACTTCCAGGCAGTCCTGGACAAATTCGGCAAATACTGTGAGGAAAACACACTCCAACCAGTAAGAAAAGGGTAAGAGAAGTGCCAGTACTCACCACGAGGCCGAGATCCCGGGGCAGAGAACAATTTTGATCGGCGGCCATCTTTCTAAAGGGACTGCACTTGGGCAGTTGCGAGACGCCACACATGCGCAATCACGAAAACGGCCCCGGTACAGGAACAGCGATTTGCGCATGTGCAAACGCTTCCTACGTATGATGTCACATGCGTCATGCCGTCAGAGGCCCCGGACCACGCCCATTTAAAGGGGAAATGTCCCAAATCAAAGAAAAAATCTTTTAAAGCCGTAAAACAACCTTCCTTCACCTGGAATGACAGCACAATGCCTCAAATTGGACCAGGAAATGAAATTACCCTCCGAAGAACCCTGCAACAAGCAGTTACCTATGCCCAACCCGATGATTCCGACCTTGAATACTTCAAAACCGACCGTTACATTTTCTCTGGACCTCACGAGCCCAATGCCAGCTCCAACGCAAACAGTGATGATATGGTCCGAGAAGACAACGACTCAGACGAACCTTTCACCTTGGGAGGCTACCCCAGTACCAAATCCGAACCGCAACTAGACGTGTTGCACATTGACGACCCTGACGATGACGTCTTCAAGTTTGAGGATCTTCAGCCCAGCAAATATGACTTCCCGACTCGTGAGTGCAGGATTATGCTGCGGCCTGAAACCAAGAGACAGAGAGCGGTACAAGCCCACAGAGAGAGGCCTGCTGCCACACAGAGCGTGGTCCATGCACCGCTCAGGGTTCCCGACTCTACGAAAGAAGACACGCAAGACTCCACACCGCAGTCCTTGCATGAACAAGAAGTGACTCTCGTGTCACAAGCCTCCGCAGCGAGCTCGTGGACAGCCTCCACGATAGAAGCAACGCAAGACTCCGACACGCAGTCCTTGCAGGAACAAGACCATGAGGGTCTAGCAACCTCCTCTGACCAACTAGTGGCAGACGATGCAAGGCTGCCATGCTCAAGTAAACAGCAAGAAGACTAATGACAGTCTACCACGCTCCAGTGCACAGCAGGACAACCATAACGGTCTATCACACTACAGTGAAGAACAAAGCGACGATGACAGTCCAAGCCCAAATGAAGGACAACAGCAAGACAATGACAGTCCACCCACATTGTTTGCGCCACCAGATGAAGATTCTGACAATTTACCCAACCCAAGTGAACAACAAGCAGCTACTGAGGCTCTACCCACAGCATTTGAGACGAGTGACGACAGCATCCCACTTCCCATGCAAGATGTGCAAAGTGACAGACCTCAGCTAGTGTGTACAGAGGCACTCGATGATCACTGTGAGACCACTGGTGACTCCGGTGACACCATGATACTTCCACCCTCATTCGCTCGAACCTCTCCACATGTCAATGCATTCCTGCATGTTCCGACTCCAGACGTGCAGCTTCAAGAAATCGCAGCTGACTCCAGTGAACCTGTTAAGACTCCGGACGGGGAGCATCAACAAACCAACACTGACTCAGTTAAAACAGACCAGACTCCAGATGGGGAGCAACCAAACGCCGACTCTGATTCACGTAAGCCGGACTTTACTCCAGACAGGGAATGCCGCAACCTCAGTGATGGCACGCTTAGGGTGACAGCAGATGCCACAATGACAGGAGATGGATCACTTAACAATTACACTGGGTCAGTAATAACAAGTAGTGGCTACAGTCCAAGAGGAATACACCAATATTCACCACAGCTATATCCACACATTTGTTCCACACCAACAGTGCAGCCAATGACAGCTCATTGCGGACAAACCCAGTATTCAGGCATGCAGCAGCCAGCAGTCTATGCAGCATATTCTCAAACAGGCCAGCACTACGGATTGCCCACCAATAGAATCAGGACCGAAGGAGGACTACCGCAAGTGCAATCTGCACTACAGACTGGATGCCTTAGTTACAGCCCAGGATTTGCTGCACCCCAGCCTGGCCAGATGGCATATTCCTATCAGATGCAAGGTTCTAGTTTCACACCATCACCAGGTATTTATGCGAGCAGCAATTCTATTTCCAATTCGACAAGCTTCAACGGTTCTCAGCAGGATCACCCTTCCAGCACAGCATGTGGCCAGAACCAGTATGTACAGTCTTATCCAACTTCAACATATGGCACATCCATGACCTCGAATGATATTGTTGATGGTACCTCTTCAACGTCAACACCTTATCAGCTACAAGATGCCATCCAACAGCACCATCACAAACATCCGGAAAAAAAAGACTCCAAATCAGACAGCGAAGTAATTTGACCACTTCTTGGCTCCTGTGGCACAGTGACGTTGATGGCGTTCATAACCAAGAGAGACATTTGACCATGATGATTGATGGTTTCTGGACTGACACGAATGATTTGGACTTATTGTTTAATCACTGTTCCCATGACTTGTATATACTACCTATCCACCTGTTTTTTGTTCAATTTTCTCAAAGTGTGCAGAAAATAGATAACATATAAAAAGGGGGGGATGTGGTAATGTGCATCGATGTAAATGCATGTAGGCTAGCTAGACACTAGAGAGAGCACCAGAAACATCACACACACACACTCAACCACTAGATCAGTTAGATAGGACACGACCAATGGACATTCACGATACACACCGAGGTGACACCACCACAGGAGGGCATTACACCAACCCGCATATAAAGGACACCACACGCATGATCTGCCTCTTTCCAGTGGAGACAGTCAGTGAGTAGAGACACAGGGTTGATTCAATATTACACCCACCACGTGGATTGCAGCAACTGGTAAGTCAGTCTGGGTAGCTATAGTAGGATTAGCAGCAGTGTCGAACCCGAGTAATAGAAGTGTAAATAGTTTAATAAACGTGTTGAAGTTATCTCCACGTCTGAACCTTCCTTTGTCAAGTGCACCACAAGGAAGCCGCTTATGTTACACCAAGAACATAACAAATCAGTCTGTTCCTCTCCCGCGAAGTGTTCTGGCTGGTCTGATACCCCAGAGACTGCGACTTTTGGGCCCAGCTCCACACTCACCCTGAGAACCTAGACATCACCTTGAAGAAAGCTCTCCATTACCCATTAAGTCTGGGACATGACCAGGACATGTGGGCATGGTTGGCTGGGCCTCCCTGGCAGCATATTTGGCCTCCACCTCTGGAAAGAACCCACTTCTGCGTGTTCTTGTCAAGTGTGCCCTGTCCATTACCTTCAGCTGCATTAGGCTCAGCCATGCGGAGTGGAATTTTGCCCTGTGCAGTGCCTCGATCCAGTGTCCTCCCCCTATTTCCATGCCTAGCTCTTCCTCCCATTTTTAACCTTGTCTCATTCAGCGGTGACCTTGCTTCTTCCAGTAGTCAACTGTACATGTTAGCATAGTTACCGTCCCCGAGCTCATCTCCGGTTAAGAGTCTGTCCAGTAGGGAGTGTCCCTGTCATTGGGGGAACGTTGCTGTCTCCTTGTGGAGGAAGTTCCTCAGTTGCATGTATCACAATTCATTCCCTTTAGGGAGCTGGAGCTTGTCCGTCAGTTCCACCAGGGTCGCTATCCTTCCATCTATGTATAGATAGTCCCCTATTGTTAATGTCCCCTTGTCCTGTTTTACAGACGGGGGCCTTGTCAGACATTGCTACCAATCCATAGTGCTGTCTTAGTTCCAAGCTCTGCATGTGGCCACTACCACCAGGTTTGTTGCGTATTTGGCTGGGGTGAATGGAAGTGCGGCCATGGCCAGTGCTCGGAGGAATGTCCCCTGTGCAGGAGTTTTCTTCCATTTTTACCCATTCTGCTCCCTGGTCTTTGACCCAGTCTCATACTCTCTGTGCAGTGGCTGCCCAATGATAGAGCTGGAGGTTCGGGAGGGCTAGCCCCCCCACCTTCCCCCTCCCCCCCGCCCCCCACCCCCATGCCTCTCTGTCTTTGAAGGATGCTCTTTCGGATCCTCGGATTATTTTTCCCCCGCACAAATGCCATGATTGATTTGTCTAGGTTGGTGAAGAAGGCCTTGGGGATGAAGATCGGGAGGGATCTAAACAGGAAAAGGGCCCTGGACAGTATATTCATTTTGATCATCTGTACTCTCCCTGCTAGGGAAAGCGGGAGTGCATTCCACTTAAGCAGTTCCCACTTTATCTCCTCCATTAGGCTCGACAGGTTCCAATTGTGGATCCATGTCCAATCATGGGCTATTTGCATCCCCAATATCGGAATCTGCCAGGTTGAACAACATTTTCTCCACCTCTGGTTCTCCTCCCTGCGGATTCATGGGGAATATTTTGCTTTTACTCAGATTGAAGCTCTGGCCCGAGACGGCTCCAAACTCTCTTAGCAGGTCCATTATTTCTCCTATGCTGGCTCAGGGGTTTGAGAGCAGGCCATCTGCACAGAGCGATATTCTTTACTATCTATTTCCTCCCTGGATGCCTCTCCACCCCTTCGCTGATGTGAGAGTGATGGTCAGTGGTTCGATTGCCAAGCAAATAGTAATGGGGATAAGGGGCACCCCTGCCTTATGGCCAAATGTATCCAGAGCTGGTAGCATTCGTCTACACACTCGCTATGGGAGTGCCGTACAGTAGCTTCACCCATGAGGTAAATCCTGGCCCAACCCAAACTGTTCTAGTACCTCCATGAGATACTTCCATTTGACCCTGTTGAAGGCCTTCTCTGAGTCAAGGGAGATGATCACTTCTCATGTCTCTTCCCCAGATGGGGGTCATAATCACATTCATCAGGCATCTGATGTTCGCTGTTAGTTGTCTACCCTTGACAAAGCCCGTCTGATCCTCCGCGCCTACCTCTGGCACGCATCGCTCCAGTCGCCTCGCAAGTGCCTTTGCCAGAACTTTAGCTACAGTGTTTCGGAGCGAGATGAGCCTGTATAACTCGCAACATATCAAGTCATTGTCCTTTTTAGGGATCAGTGATATTGAGGCCTGTACCAGCATGGGGGCAAGGTCCCCCTCGTTTGTGGAGAGTTATTGAACATCTCCCGCAGGTGTGGGGCCAGTGTCATGCATTTTTTGTAAAAGGCCGCCGGGAATCCACCTGGACCCGGTGACTTCCCAATTGCATGGAGGTGGTGCTCTCCATGACCTCCCCCAGGGCCAGTGGCGCTTCCAGTCCCTGTTTTTTATCCTCCCCCACGGCTGGCATGTCAGCCTGTCGAGGAACTGTTTAATCTTTGAGTGCCCCTCTGGGGGTTCGGAGGTGTACAGCCCCCCGGTAATAGATTGCAAATGCCTCATTGGTCTTGTCTCGGGCCATGACTAGTTCACATTCTTATCTTTTACCAGCGCTATTTCCCTCATGGCTGCCTGCTTCCTCAGCTGGTGAACCAGCAGGCGGCTGGCCTTGTCTCCATGTTCCTGGAAGGTCTCCTGTGCCTGGCGGAGCTGGTTCATTGCTTTCCCAGTGAAGAGCAGGTTAAACTCCTTTTGTACCTTTTTCCTCTCTTCCAGTAGTTCTACGGATGGGACTGTGGAGTATTGCCGGTCAACCTCCAATATGGAATTGACCAGTTGTTGCATAGCCACCCTCTCATTTCTGTCCCTGAGTGCTCTCTGAGCGATTAGTTCCCCCTTATCACTACCTTCAGTGCCTTCCAGACTGTGGAGGGTGAGACCTCCCTGTTCTGGTTGCAGGTTATGTATCCCTCGATGGCCTGTGACATTTTCTCGCAGAATCCCTTGTTGGCGACGAGGGCTGTGTCCAGCCTCCACATGGGGGACCCTGGGCCCAGCCTGTCTCCACCCTCATATCCACATAGTGTGGAGCATGGTCGGAAATTGCTAGAGTGGGATATTTCACCCCTACTATCCCAGGAAGCACCGATTTCCCTATTCCAAAGAGGTCAATGTGGGAGTATACTTTGTGGACTTGGGAAAAGAAGAACTCCCTCTCCCTCGGGTGTGTGAACCTTCATGAGTCCAACCACGCCCCCCCCCCCCCCCCCCCCCCACCCCCCACCCCCACCCCACCCCGCTCCCCGCCATCTGTTCCATAAAGGTGTTCAGTTCTCTAGCCATGCCCGATTGTTTCATTGATTTAGGGCTGGAATTGTTTATCCATGGGTCCTGCATGCGGTTGAATTCTTCCCCCCCCCTCCACCCCCCATAATGAGTTGGTGGGAGTCTAGGTCGGGCATTTCTGACATGGTCTTTTTTGTGAAGTCTGCGTCAATCCAGTTGAGGTTGCATATATTTACCAGTACCACCAGTGTGTCCACACCGCTAACTATGACATATCGTCAACCCTGGTCTGTCACTGTCTTCATCACTGTAAAATTCGTCCTCATATTGAACAATCTGGCCACCGCCCCAGCCCTCACCCCATAGCATGCTTGGAAGTCTATTCTATCCAATTCTTTCTTACCCTCAGTTAGCCCTTCTCCTGCAGGTGTGTCTCTTGGAGGAAGATTACATCGGCCTTCATGCTTTTCAGATGGGCGAAGACACTGGATCTTTTCATTGGGCCGTTAAGTGCCCTGACATTCCAGGTGACTATTCTGATGGGGGATTTCTGTTTTCCCCCCCTCCTCCTGTCGGGGGTCAGCCATACTCACCATGTGGATGTGCCCCTGCACCCCAGGGTTTCCTTTTGTCCAGGGGCCATCCAAGATGGCCGCCATTATCTTCTTTGTTCTGGCCGTCCCCACGTGTGACCTGTTATAACTGGTATTCTATGTTCCACACCCTCGCCTCTCTCCACCTACTCCCCAAAGCTTTGTGCAGGTGAAGGAGACCCATCCTGAGTGAGTGAGACACATCCAGAGTGGAAATTGGAACTTGGTAATTTGGTGCAGTGAGATAATCCGGAAAGGTAAGTGGTAAGTCTAATTTTGCTGTTTTTCAGTTAAAAGTGTAGTGTGTAGCTTAGTGTCTGGTTGGCTGAAGCTGCCCCCACCCTATTTGCTGAGAGGCAGTTATCTGTCAGTCACCTGAGGCCTGTTTAGTGACACAAGGGTGTACATTGTATTCTTCTGATTGAAGCTTAAGTAGTGTTAGTCGCCCTGGTTAGCTGAGGTCTGTATAAAAGACAGAGAGGAAGTGCACTCAGTAAGCTTTGCTCAGGAGAAGGAGACACATCCTGAGTGGGAATTGGAACTTGGTAATTTGGTGCAGTGAGGTAATTTGGTGCAGAGTGAGAGAAGGTGTTTTTCCCCTCCCGTTTTGTTCTCTTTCTTCTGGCCTGTAACTGTTAATCTGCAGGGAGAGAACCAGAGAGTATCCTGGGAAGGTAAGTGATTTTTATTTTTATTTTTATTATCCTTTCAAATTGTGTGTGTGGTGGGAGGAGGAGGGGGGGGGGGGGGGGGGAGGACTGAAGTGACAGTAAAGCTGTGACCTGATTGGCTGGTTGAGAATCTGTTAAATTTGAAAAAAAAAATATTGCAAAACAAATCTAATTGATTAACTAGGTAGTGGAGTAACTAAACCTGAGGGCAGTGATCAGTATTTAGCATTTAATTTTACAGTAAAAATCATCTAGCATCAGGGTCATATAGTTAATTGTAACTCAATCTAACAATAATTCAAGTGTTTATTTTAAATTATTTAATTAGTGCTTAAATGTCACTCACCGGGGTGCAGTGCTCCAACTGTGATATGTGACAGATCTCTGATACTTCCAGCATTCCGGTCGACTACATCTGCAGCAAGTGTAACCAATGGCAGCTCCTCACAGACCACGTGGTTCAGTTGGAGCAGCAATTGGATGCACTTAGGAGCATGCAGGTGGAGGAAAGCGTCATAGGTAGGAGTTATAGAGATGTGGTCACACCCAAGGTGCAGGCAGAGAGATGGCTGACCACCAGAAGAGGCAGGCAGTCAGTGCAGGAATCCCCTGTGGTTGTCCCCCTCTCAAACAGATATACCCCTTTGGATACTGTTGGGGGGAATAGCCTATCAGGGGAAAACAGCAGCAGCCACAGCCGTGGCACCACGGCTGGCTCTGATGTTCAGAAGGGAGGGTCAAAGTGCAGAAGAGCAATAGTCATAGGGGACTCTATAGTCAGGGGCACAGATAGGCGCTTCTGTGGGCGTGAAAGAGACTCCAGGATGGTATGTTGCCTCCCTGGTGCCAGGGTCCAGGATGTCTCCGAATGGGTAGCGGGCATCCTGAAGGGGGAGGGCAAACAGGCAGAGGCAGTTGTACATATTGGTACTAATAACATAGGCAGGAAGGGGCATGAGGTCCTGCAGCAGGAGTTCAGGGAGCTAGGCAGAAAGTTAAAAGACGGGACCTCTAGGGTTGTAATCTTGGGGGTACTCCCTGTGCCATGTGCCAGTGAGGCTAGAAATAGGAAGATAGAGCAGCTAAACACGTGGCTAAACAGCTGATGTAGGAGGGAGGGTTTCCATTATCTGAACCACTGGGAGCTCTTCCAGTGCAGTTGTGATCTGTATAAGAAGGGCTGGTTGCATCTAAACTGGAGAGGCATAAATATCCTGGCCGCGAGGTTTGCTAGTGTCACACGGGAGGGTTTAAACTAGTATGGCAGGGGGCTGGGTACCGGAGCAATAGGTCAGAAGGTGAAAACATTGAGGGAGAATGAGGGAATAGGGCTAGTATGGCTCTGAGGAAGTGCAGGCAGTAAGGCAGATGAACTTAGAGCTTGGATTAGTATTTGGAACTATGATGTTGTTGCCATTACAGAGTCCTGGTTGAGGGAAGGACAGGATTGGCAGCTAAAAATTCCAGGATTTAGATGCTTCAGGCGGGATAGAGGGGGATGTAAAAGGGGTGGCGGAGCTGCGTTACTGGTTAGGGAGAATATCACAGCTGTACTACGGGGAGTCACCTCAGAGGGCAGCGAGGCTACATGGGTAGAGATCAGGAATAAGAAGGATGCAGTCACAATGTTGGGGGTTTACTATAGGCCTCCCAACAGCCAGCGGGAGATAGAGCAGCAGATAGGTAGACAGATTTTGGAAAGGAGTAAAAGCAACAGGGTTGTGATGGGAGACTTCAACTTCCCCAATATCGACTGGGACTCACTTAGTGCTAGGGGCTTGGACGGGGCAGAGTTTGTAAGGAGCATCCAGGAGGGCTTCTTGAAACAATATGTAGATAGTCCAACTAGGGAAGGGGCTGTACTGGACCTGGTATTGGGGAATGAGCTCGGCCAGGTGGTAGAAGTTTCAGTAGGGGAGCATTTCAGGAACAGTGACCACAATTCAGTAAGTTTTAAAGTGCTGGTGGACAAGGATAAGCGTAGTCCTAGGGTGAATGTGCTAAATTGGGGGAAGGCTAATTATAACAATATTAGGCGGGAACTGAAGAACCTAGATTGGGGGCGGATGTTTGAGGATAAATCAACATATGACATGTGGGAGGCTTTCAAGTGTCAGTTGAAAGGAATTCAGGACCGGCATGTTCCTGTGAGGAAGAAGGATAAATACTGCAAATTTCAGGACCTTGGATAACGAGAGATATTGTAGGCCTCGTCAAACAGATAAAAGGAGGCATTTGTCAACACGAGAAGGCTGGGAACAGACAAAGCCTATGTGGGATATAAGGAAAGTAGGAATGAACATAAGCAAGGAGTCAGGAGGGCTAAAAGGGGTCACAAAAAGTCATTGGCAAATAGGGTTAAGGAAAATCCCAAGGCTTTTTACACGTACATAAAAAGCAAGAGGGTAGCCAGGGAAAGGGTTGGCCCACTGAAGGATAGGCAAGGGAATCTATGTGTGGAGCCAGAGGAAATGGGCGAGGTACTAAATGAATACTTTGCATCAGTATGCACCAAAGAGAAGGAATTGGTGGATGTTGAGTCTGGAGAAGGGTGTGTAAATAGCTTGGGTCACATTGAGATGCAAAAAGACGAGGTTTTGGGCGTCTTGAAAAATATTAAGGTAGATAAGCCCCCAGGGCCTGATGGGATCTATCCCAGAATACTGAAGGAGACGAGAGAGGAAATTGCTGAGACCTTGACAGAAATCTTTGGATCCTCACTGTCTTCAGGTGATGTCCCGGAGGACTGGAGAAAAGCCAATGTTGTTCCATTGTTTAAGAAGGGTAGCAAGGATAATCCAGGGAACTACAGGCCAGTGAGCCTTACATCAGTGGTAGGGAAATTACTGGAGAGAATTCTTCGAGACAGGATCTACTCCCATTTGGAAGCAAATGGATGTATTAGGGCAAGGCAGCACGGTTTTGTGAAGGGGAGGTCGTGTCTCACTAACTTGATATGGTTTTCGAAGAGGTCACAAAGATGATTGATGCAGGTAGGGCAGTGGATGTTGTCTATATAGACTTCAGTAAGGCCTTTGACAAGGTCCCTCATGGCAGACTGGTACAAAAGGTGAAGTCACACAAGATCACGGGTGAGCTGGCAAGATGGCTACAGAACTGGCTAGGTCATAGAAGGCAGAGAGTAGCAATGGAAGGGTGCTTTTCTGATTAGAGTGGTGATCTGCAGGGATCAGTGCTGGGACCTTTGCTGTTCGTAGTATATATAAATGATTTGGAGGAAAATGTAACTGGTCTGATCAGTAAGTTTGCAGACGACACAAAGGTTGGTGGAATTGTGGATAGCGATGAGGACTGTCAGAGGATACAGCATGATTTAGATCATTTGGAGACTTGGGCGGAGAGATGGCAGATGGAGTTTCACCCGGACAAATGTGAGGTAATGCATTTTGGAAGGTCTAATGCAGGTGGGGAATATACAGTGAATGGTAGAACCCTCAAGAGTTTTGACAGTCAGAGAGATCGAGGTGTACAGGTCCACAGGTCATTGAAAGGGGCAACACAGGTGGAGAAGGTAGTCAAGAAGGCATATGGCATGCTTTCCTTCATTGGCCGGGGCATTGAGTATAAGAATTAGCAAGTCATGTTGCGGCTGTATAGAACCTTAGTTAGGCCACACTTGGAGTATAGTGTTCAATTCTGGTCGCCACACCACCTGAAGGATGTGGAGGCTTTAGAGAGGGTGCAGAAGAGATTTACCAGGATGTTGCCTGGTATGCAGGGCATTAGCTATGTGGAGCGGTTGAATAAACTCGGTTTGTTATCACTGGAACGACGGAGGTTGAGGGGCAACCTGATAGAGATCTACAAAATTATGAGGAGCATAGACAGAGTGGATAGTCAGATGCTTTTTCTCAGGGTAGAGGGGTCAAATACTAGGGGCATAGGTTTAAGGTGCGAGGGGCAAGGTTTAGAGGAGATGTACGAGGCAAGTATTTTACACAGCGGGTAGTGGGTGCGTGGAACTCGCTGCCGGAGGAGGTGGTGGAAGCAGGGACGATAGTGACATTTAAGAGGCATCTTGACAAATACATGAATAGGATGGGAATAAAGGGATACGGACCCAGGAAGTGTAGAAGATTTTAGGTTAGACGGGCAGCATGGTTGGCACGGGCTTGGAGGGCCGAAGGGCCTGTTCCTGTGCTGTACTTTTCTTTCTTCTTTGTTCAAATCACCGCCTCCCCCCCAGAGTCCCACTGCCCAGCCTTACCCCCTTCCCCATGCCCCAGTGGGCTTCTCTTTCCTATCCTCCCTCCCTTACTCTCTACCCCCCCTTCCCCCTGCCTTGCTATATTACCCTTGCGCCTGCCAGGCATTCCTCCCTCTCGGGGGCTGCCATGCTGCCCTCCCCCTCCTCTTACCTCCATGTGCTCGCACACTCTGTCGCCCAGTGGTTCCCTCTTGGGAGAATTTCTTCCAATATTTGGCCCATTTTGGTCCTCTCCCCCACTTCAGTATCCCTTTGTCCTACTCCCCCCCCCCCCTCTATTGGGATGCACAGGTGTTTGGTCCAGTGAGTGTTCTGGACAAATGGATAATGATAGATCAGGCATGGAAAGAACATGAACATAGAGCATAGAAGATACAGTGCAGAAGGAGGCCAATCGGCCCATCGAATCTGCAGCCTCCCACTTAAGCCCTCACTTCCACCCTATGCCCGGAACCCAATAACCCCTCTTAACCTTTTTGGTCACTAAGTGCAATTAATCATGGCCAATCCACCTAACCTTCACGTCTTTGGACTGTGGGAGGCAACCGGAGCATCCAGAGGAAACTCACGCAGACACAGGGAGAACGTGCAAACTCCGCACAGTGACCCAGCGGGGAATTGAACCTGGGACCCTGGCGCTATGAAGCCACAGCGCTATCCACTTGTGCTACCGTGCTGCCCCAACAAAGACAAAGAACATATTTCATGATCCATTACTGTTGACTTCCTAGCGTGTTTTTGTTGACAAATTCCTCTACTTTATCCAGCGTATTGAAGTAAAAACTCCCTATTGCTGAATGTTACCCAGAGTTTTGCCAGGTAAAGCACCCCAAACCGTATTTTGTTTTTGAACAGGGTTGCCTTGCATCCATTGAACTCAGCCCGGTGTTTGGCCACGTCGGCTCCAATGTCCTGGTATATACGGATCGCATTTAGAGGACCTCAAGCTCTTCGCCCAGTTTAAGATCTGCTCCTTGTCCTGGTACCTGTGGGGCTTTGTGATGATTGCTCTTGGTGGCTCCCTGATTTGGGCCTTTACCTGAGCGATCTATGGGCTCTGTCCACTTCTGGGAGTTTTGGGAAGCTTTCTCCCCTGACCAATTTTCCCAGCATTTGCATGACATAGTCTGTTGAGTTCCTGCCCTCTGTGCATTTAGGTAGTCCTATGGTCCTCAAATTGTAGCGGTGGGATCTATTCTCCTTGTCCTCCACCCTCACTTACAGTGCTCCCTGGGCTGCACCTAACCTTGCAACCTCTGTTTCTAGTGCTGCAATCTGGTCGCTCTGGTCAGTTACAGCTCTCTTCCACTCTCGCACCATCTGTTCCTGGGTTTCCAACCATCGCTCCATCTTTTCCAGGGCCTCTTTGAATGGGGCCAAAGCAATTGCAATGGCTGCCTTCACAGTCTCCATGACGTCCTCTTTGATGGAGTCGCTCAACTTTAGGAGATCCTGTGCCAGGAGCTCCATCCATTGCTCCTTCGGTGGCTGAGTCAGTGCTGGTGATCGCGTCGGCGATCCCTCCCTGACTGCCATGCTCTGTTCGGCTTCACTCCTTATGTCCACCATTTGCATCCCTCTCTCCTGACTCTTCCCGCTTCTGCTATCTTTTCTGTTTCTTGATAGAACTGAGGGTATTTTCTTGGGTGGTTGTCGTTTGTTTAGTTGAGGGTGAGGGTAGGGTTTTTTTGTCAGTTTAGTAGTCAGTTTTTAGGTTAAAGGGGCTGTGACATTATGAGAAATGTACAGAACTGTAAGGGTTCATGTTATGTCCGTATCAACCACTAGAGGAAGCTAGACGCAGAACTATATAAAACATCGATGCTAAGCCGTCTGGGAGAGTGTTGAGGAGAAGGCTAGATGAAAGACTGTAGGAAAGCTAGTGTGAGTGAGAGCAGATCATAGTTATTGTAATAGAGTAGAGAATAGTGGTAGATGATTAATGATCTGGAAGGAGGTACTGAAGGCACTGTTGCTAAGTTTGCAGATGATACAAAGATCTGTAGAGTGACTGGTAGTATTGAGGAAGCAAGGGGGCTGCAGAAGGACTTGGACAAGCTAGGAAAGTGGGCAATGAAGGGGCAAATGAAATACAATGTGGGAAAAGTGTGAGGTTATGCACTTTGGAAGGAGGAATTTAGGCACAGACTATTTTCTAAATGGGGAAATGCTTCAGAAAACAGAAGCACTGAGGGACTTGGGAGTCCTTGTTCACGATTCTCTTAAGGTTAATGTGCAGGTTCAGTCGGCAGTTAAGAAGGCAAATGCAATGTTAGCATTCATGTCAAGAGGGCTAGAATACAAGATCAGGGATGTGCTTCTGAGGCTGTGTAAGGCTCTGTCTTTCCCCATTTGGAGTATTGTGAGCAGTTCTGGGCCCCATATCTAATGAAGGATGTGCTGGCCTTGGAAAGGCTCCAGAGGAGGTTCACAAGAATGATCCCTGGAATTAAGAATTTGTCGTAGGAGGAATGTTTGAGGACTCTGGGTCTGTACTCATTGGAGTTTAGAAGGATGAGAGGGGATCTTATTGAAAACTTACAAGATACTGCGAGGCCTGGATAGAGTGGACGTGGAGAGGATGTTTCCACTTGTAGGAAAAACTAGAACCAGAGGACACCATCTCAGACTAAAGGGACGATCCTTTAAAACAGAGATGAGAAGGAATTTTTTCAGCCAGAGGGTAGTGAATCTGTGGAACTCTTTGCCGCAGAAGGCTGTGGAGGCCAATTTACTGAGTGTCTTTAAGACAGAGATAGATAGGTTCTTGATTAATAAGGGGATCAGGGGTTATGGGGAGAAGGCAGGAGAATGGGGATGAGAAAATATCAGCCATGATTGAATGGCGGAGCAGACTCGATGGGCCAAGTGGCCTAATTCTGCTCCTATGTCTTATGAGTGTAGATTGTATATTTATTGTCAATTGTTTATTATACAGAAGTAAGAGGTTGAATTCAATTAAGTAGTGTAAATAAATCTTTAGCCTTGTTGAATACAAAAGCTAGTTATGGTCTTTGTGAACATTATGTCAACCATCCTCGGATCTGAGCCACAAAAAACACCACAGGTTCCAAAATTAAAGTTTCCAGAGGGGAGCCACCTTTCGTGCGACTGTTCACCCCATCGCCATCAGTAGAAGTTCAGGAAAAAGGAATTGAGATACAGATAGGTTATGATCTATTCGAACGATGGAGCTGGCTCAAAGAGCTGAATTACCTCCTCAGGTTACTACACTTCTATCAGATGCACAATTGTTTTCTGTCAACCAACAATCTTGTTTCAAAATTAACTTGGTAATAGCACTTTGCAGGGTTGTGTTCAATTCCAATGGCAGTGGGAAGATTGGGGGATGGGGGCGGGGTGGGGTGGGGGGGGGGGTGATTAGGGGGTGATGAAGCAGTAAATGCAAGGGTCATGGAGAATAGAAAGATAAATCATAGCAATCTGGCCCCGTCCTTGTTTCAGATTGCTTATCTGTTTGAATACGATCTTCCGAATATTCAAATCTGAGGATTATACCTGAATGTCAAAATGAACTGATTTTGGACATTCAGATTAGCAAGTGAACCAAGGAAACTTAGATTAAGCTGCCAGGTTTCTCAGAAAATTGATCAGGTAAAGAATAACTATGAATTTGTCCCCAAATACAAAGTGTTAAATAATAAATAGCACTTCATCAAAGAAACATAAAAGTCAAGGAATGGATTTCTCTTTTTAAGAAGAAAACATGTTTCACTGCTACTGTACTGATTTAATACAGCATTTGCTTGAACAATAATTGCTTGCAGCATTTGGTGGGATGAGAGGTGTAGTCAGGACATCTGTAGCGATTATACATTGAGTGGGTGCTCAGCCCAATGATATACTGTTATTAATCTCGGATGAGATCTAAATGGCTTTGTACAATGTAGCTTCATACATCATTTGACCAGATTGAGATTTATGAATGATAAAATTATTCTCAGACTGTTATTGTTATTGCTGATTTTTTTTTATTGCTGCTTTCCTTTCTCCCCACCTTAATCTCCTGAAATCAGTCAAATTTAGCCTGTTGGCATCTGGTTATGCTCATGAATATGTATAAATCATAAGGAACCGCATTGTGCTTTGGTACAATGTTGGAATCACAGTTTGTGCTGATGAGAAGGAGCCTTCTCTGTTTTTTGTGTTGAAAGTTCCTCTCCCAATATCTCCCTGCAGCTAGTTCTTTGCTTCACAATGATTTTCTCCTCTCCCAATGGCAATTTGTAGATTAAAGGAGAACATCAACTCCTTGCACAGCAATGAACAGCTCTGAGCATAGTGATGCTGAGATTACTGCAGCATAAGTAATCCTGCATGTTAGACCCCATTTAGAACATTGGCCCAGAATTTGCAATCATGTTGTGGTCATACCCTGGAATTATCCCGATTAGGTTATGGTCATATGCCAAAGGTATTCCCTTAACTCCCCCCCCCACCCCCTCCAACCCCTCCCTCTGCCCACAACCATTATCCCTGCACCCCCCAACTTAGGTTGGGCAACATTGCAGTGTCTGGAACCCTCACCCAAATCTCTGAGTTAAAGTCAGAGGTTTCAAATGGTTCCCATTCACTTACCAGCATAGTCACCGAGGAAATGTTAAAAAGGTTAAAATCAGTTCTCGCTCTGCGTAACTAGACTACTGACCCCTCAACTCTACACTGGATCTCCCAGCTACACTCTCCTGACCACTCAACTACACTCCTGACCCCTGACCCACCCGACTCCCTCACCCACTTTTTCTTCAAGAAATTTAGAGTGCCCAATTATTTTGTTTCCAATTAAGAGACAATTTAGCCTGGCCAATCCACCTACCTGCACATCTTTGGGTTGTGGGGGTGAAACCCACGCAGACATAGGGAGAAAGTGCAAACTCCATGTGGACAGTGACCCAGGTTTCGAACCCAGGTCCTCAGCGCCGTAGGCAACAATGCTAACCACTGTGCCACGTGCCGCCCCGCTCCCTCACCCACATAACATCCACCCTATCCCCTCCTCACTTAACTTCCATCTTACCCCTGTGCTTAATTTCTACCCTACCCCTCACCCATGCACCTGCTGCACTAACCTCTGATCCATGTACCTAACAGCCTAACCCTTCACCCACCCACCTGCCACCCAATCCACTTACCTACATATAACTGTCACCCTGCCCCCTCACCCACTTAGCTTCCACCTAACCCCCTCAACAAAAGACCATGTCCAAATGCAGCAAGGCCTGGACAATATCCAGGCTTGGGTTGACAAGTGGCAAGTTACATTCATGTTACACAAGTGCCAGGCAATGACCATCTCCAACAAGAGAAGAGCTAACCATCGCTCCTTGACATTCAATGGCGTTACCATTGCTGAATCCCTCACTATCAACATCCAGGGGGTTACCATTAACCAGAAACTGAACAGGACTAGCCATATAAATACTGTGGCTACCAGAGCAGGTCAAAGGAATTCTGAGTAACTCACCTCCTAACTCCCCAAAGCCTGTCCACCATCTACATGGCACAAGTAAGGAGTGTAATTGAATACTCTCCACTTGCCTCGATGAGTGCAGTTCCAACAACACTCAAGATGTTCATCATCATCCAGGATAATGCAACTCGCTTGATTGTTACCCCTTTCACAAACATTCACTCCCTCCACCACCGACGAACAGTAGCAGCCATGTGTACTATCTACAAGATGCACTGCATGAATTAGAGAGTTGTTCTCCCATGGAATATCTTCCCGAAATAATCACGGAAGCTGAATCTATAATAACTTTTGAAAGGAAAGTGGATCAATCTTAAAGAATTAACCCAGGCAGAATGGGCTAAAGGGTTTCCCTCTGTGCTGTAAAATTCTATCCATGATTTCAGCGCAATCTACATTAATTTCTTAAAATTGCTAATAAATCTAAAAAGTGTTATTGCATTTTTAGCATTGGATTCTATTGGTAATCCATCAATATAATTTTTCACGACCTGTATCTACCTATTTATCTATCTTTATCCCTCACTCTCCTACCTATCTCTCTATGTATCTATGTTTTCAAGTGCAGTCATGTCCCAATTAAGTTGCTTTGCAAATCATAGTGAGTGCTGAGCTACCTCTGAATCTCCTGCTGCTGATGATCAGCATCAGCTACGTATCAATGAGCACAAAGCGTCTTTGGTATAAAATGCAAGGTTTGCATTTAAGTATTGATTGTCTAACTTAGGACTGATATCCGAGGAGCTATTGCCATTTCCCAAGGAAATTTGTCAGAAACAGAGGCTGCTCTTGAATGATTTTAGGTTTTGTTTCACTTATCTCAGCCATATATATCTATAACAGCTTGGCTGTTTGCGAATGCAGTGATGTCCAAAGAAAGAATATAAAGCAGGAGACAGCATGCTGGCGTTGACCTTCGCTCATGATATCCTGATGATCTGCTGATGAGTGGAATTGTGTGCTTGCATACAGGGAGGTATTTTGCACTGCCATTTTATCCTAAGTGTCTTTTTTTATTTGAGTTTAATGACAATGAATTTTGAGAAACCAGCTGCTCCTGCTTCAGGCCAGATATGAAGTAGAGACCCATTATCATTATTGTTCATTTAGAATTTCATTTAGATGACATTGTAAAAACCAGCGACTTGCCTATACAGAGCAACTTTAACATAGAAACTCGTCTGAAATGTTTCACATAGGAGAAGCAGGATTTTCTTTTACCAGGGAAATGGTGTCGAGTGTTGACTCAAGTGGGGATGCATGCATTTATCAGACCAAAACCAATCCAGGCCTGCCTGGCAGCTGTTTAAGATGTATCTTGATGGGCACGTGAAAACGGGCGGGGAATGGAGGGATGCAGATTGTTTGGGCAATAATAGGTCTAAATAAGGAATCTGGATTGGCACAGTCTTGGTGGGCCGAAGGGCTTGTTCCTGTGCTGTGTTATTCTTTGCTCTTTGTTTTGTACTCCCGCCCCCTCCTGCACGGCGTGTTTCGTGTCAGCAGAGGTGGCCTGCCATTGGCTAGCGGCTTGATCTTCTGACGGCACCGCTGGTCGCAAAGTTTCCCATCATCTGCACTACCCACTGCCGGGAAATCTACAGCAAGGATTCACCGTCAACGGGACGGAGGAACCCGCCAGCAAGATCAGCCGAAGAATTCTGGCCGATTTCTGACACTAAATGTTTGGAGGTCCCATTTGGGGCAAAACCACCAACTGAGGGCCACAAAATGTGGTGCAGCCTATGCTCACCATTAGTGCACAGACTCAAGTGAGACACATGGAAGTGTGCAGAGTAATGTTAATCAGTGTTTAGTGCTGATATGATGTCAGTGCTGCCATTTTGGAGCTCAATGCCCCCTCTTGAACTCACACAGCAGGACTTGCATTTGAGAGCAAGATTGAATGGCCCACCAGTACTATTTAAAAAGGTCAGCAATCTTTCACATTAGTTGCTGATTGATTTCCACTAGCAGTTGCTGAATTTGTAGAAGTATCTGGTGGTTTATAAGTCTATTTAAAATTGTTAATGTCGCCAAGGATGGTGTGGCATATGCTGAAGACCTTCAAGGGTTCTTCACAGAACACTGGTTTTCACACATAGGTGCAGTAGTTTGCATCTTCCCAGGATTATAACATGGGAATGAACAATTCTTCTGCATGAATCATAGTGAAGAACAATGTGCTAGGCATCTCTGCCTCAGTAATAATGGTCCTCACTGAAATCTGCCACCCGCTGCAGCCTCAGAGCCAGTGAAGACGGCATTGCCAGTGCCTGTGAAGGTTACCATGACCATGAGCTTTAATGCATCTGACTCATTCCAGTCTGAAGCAAGTGATATTCCCCCAATTAACTGTCCACTGTTGCATCAGGGAAGTCACCGAGGCTCTGTATTTTCCCAAACAACTGAAAACATTTCTGTGGTATTTTTATAGGATAGATTTCCAGACCACGAAGGACAAACAAACAAGAGCTTTATTGGGATGGTGTTTACTCTGCAGGATGTTCGGATATATTGCCGGTTTGCCCACGCAAATGGCCGAAGACATCACCAATCCATGACGCGTTTGGACTCTTAAAGTGACCTTGTTCCAACTAGGAGCTAACATGAATGCACAACACTTTCCTCCCTCTTCACATTCCTGCAATGAAACACAATATAATGTTAACAATCCAAATTTACAAGATGAACAATTAATAAACACAGCAGTCAGTAAGTTAGACGTTTCTGAAGACATTGATTTCTGTGTGGTTGTCGGCGACCCTCAACCATCCGCTTTTCCTTGTTTACTGCAACCTCTGGTGTTTTTGGTTTCGTTTGGACGTTGTCCGTAGTTGTCTCAATCCGAGTTGACATAGTCTTCAGAGGTTGACTCAGTGTTGAAGTGTCCTCAACTGGGGTACTGTCTTCCACAGTTGTTTGTGCTTTTGCCAGGTTCTCAGGAATGTCTAGACCTTCACTTGGCTATTTGTTGCGGATTCTCAGTTGACTCTGACTCCGGCAAATTAGTTCTAGTTGCTAAAAGTTGGGCAGTGTGTCTTCTCCACACTACATCATCCCGGGTTTGAACGGTGGAGGAGACCGGTCCTGTCTCTGTTTAGACAATGGCAAGTGTCCGCTTCTCACTCATGGTACAGGTCCTTGCCAATACATTTTGACCTTTTGAAAAACACTCCATTTAGCCCTGTTCTCATGTCGCAAAACCTGACTCTGCTGTTACCTCTCAACAATTTATCTTGTCTTTGGCAGCTTTACCAAATCAAATGCTTGCGTAACTAATGTTTTATCATGCGTAATGCCAGAGAAACGACAGCATGATGGCGCAGTGGTTAGCACTGCTGCCTCACGGCACCGAGGACCCGGGTTCAATCCTGGCCCCGGGTCACTGTTCGTGTGGAGTTTGCACATTCTCCCTGTGTCTGCGTATGTCTCACCCCCACAACCTAAAGATGTGCAGGGTAGGTGTATTGGTCATGCTAAATTGCCCCTTAATTAGAAAAAAAAAGTAATGCCAGAGAACTCTGGGTTGTCGAATGTTTTGTATTCCTGTATATCATCAGGAATTGGCTTAGTTGTTTGGACAATCATCCTCGTTCACAAGTTACCTTCAATGAATGTTTCAATGTCTGAACAAACCTTTCAGCCAGCCCACTTGTGGCAGGATGGTAAGGAGCAGATTGGGTGTGTTTGATTCCATTCTCCTTTAGGTAATTTGTGAATTCTTTTAAAATGAACTGTGGCCCATTGTTGCTAACAAGTTGTTCAGTGCAACCGAATCTTGCTAAAATCACATTAGTCTTTCTATTGTTCTCTCCGAGGATGGGGACTTCAGGCCATTTTGAGTGCAGGTCTACCACAATGAGAAATACTCAGCCTTTGACTGGTCTGCCATGATCTATATGAATTCTTTGCTATGGCCCTTCTGGTCATTCCCATGGGTGAAATGATATCACTGGCGACAGGTTTTGAACCTTTGCACAAGCTGAACGCACACTCGTCTTCTCCTCAATCTCACTTTCTAGAACAGGCCATCAAAGACCCCTCCCACCCAGCCTACTCACTCATCCAACTTCTTCCATCGGGCAGGAGATACAGAAGTCTGAGAACACGAACAAACAGACTCTTCCCCACTGTTACCAGACTCCTAAATGACACTCTTATGGACTGACCTCATTCACCCTACACCCTGTATGTTTCATCCAATGCCGGTGCTTATGTAGTTACATTGTATAACTTGTGTTGCCCTATTATGTATTTTCTTTTATTCCCTTTTCTTCACATGTACTGAATGATCTGTTGAGCGGCTCGCAGAAAAATACTTTTCACTGTACCTCGGTACACATGACAATAAACAAATCCAATCCAATCCAAAATAGCTTCTGGCTATCCCTTTACCCTTACTATCCCACAGTGATCTTCATGAAGTTGGTTTAGGACACATTTCCTTAGCAATGGTGGAATGATGACCCTCATTCCTTAGAGAAGGCAACCAACTTGTACGGATATTTCGAGTTTTTGGGAAACATACGGCTTCAACTCTGGGTTTTCTCCCATGGTTTTTCCACAAAGTATCATGTCTATAACTTCTGACAGGAGTGGATTATTCCTGGTATACTTCTTAACTTGTCCTGCGGTTACAGGAGAATTATCTACTTCTTTGAAATAGAAAATATTACCACTTTAACTATTCACTGATGACTCTTTAGATAAAGGTAATTTAGAAAGTTCCTCAGCGTTCCCATGGAGATTTTCTATTTATTTTCATTTACGGGATGTGGGTGTCGCTGGTCAGGCCAGCATTAATTGCCCATCCCTAGTTGCCCTTGAGAAGGTCATAGTGGGTTGCCTTCTTGAACCGCTGCTGTTCCTGAGGTGTAGCTACACCCACTGTGCTGTTAGGGAGGGAGTCCCAGGTGTTAACCCAGCGACAGTGAAGGAACGGTGATACATTTCCAAGTCAGGGTGGTGAATAACTTAGAGGAGAACCTCCAGGTGGTGGGGTTCCCAGGTATCTGCTGCTCTTGTCCTTCTAGATGGCAGTGGTCGTGTTGTATAAGGAAACTTGTGAGTTACTGCAGTGCATCTTGTAGATTGTACACATGGTGCCACTGTTCGTCGGTGGTGGAGGAATTGAATGTTAGTAGAAAGGGAGAAATCACACGGGCTGCTTTGTCCTCATCCAGGCACGTGGAGAGTATTCCATCACACTCCTGACTTGTGCCTTGCAGATTGTGGACAGGCTTTGGGGGGGGGGTCAGGAGGTGAGTTACTTGCTGTACCATTCCTAGCCTTTGATCTGCTCTGGTAGCCACAGTATTAATATGGCTAGTCCAGTTCATTTTCTGGTCAATGGTAATCCCCAGGATGTTGATTGTGGGGAATTCAGCAACAGTAATGCCATTAATTGTCAAGGTGCAGTGGTTAGATCCTCTCTTGTAGGAGATGGTCATTGCCTGGCAATTATGTAGCGCAAATGCAACTTGCTACTTGTCAGCCCAAACTGGGTATTGTCTAGGTCTTGCTGCATTTGGACACGAACTGCTTCATTTTCTGAGGAGTCATGAATAATGCTGAACTTTGTGCAGTCATCCGCAAACATCCCCATTTCTGACCTTATGATGGAACGGAGGTCATTGATGTAGTAGCTGAAGATGGTTGGGCCCCGGTCACTACCCTGAGGAACTCCTGCAGTGATGTCCTGGAGCTGAGATGATTGACCTCCAACCACCACAACCACCTTCCTTTGTGGCAGGTATGACTCCAACCAGCCGACAGCTTTTGCCCTGATTCCCAATGACTCCAGTTTAACTAGAGCTCCTTGATTCCATACTCGATCAAATGCTGCCTTGATGTCAAGGGCAATCACTCTCACCTCACCTCTAGCATTCAGCTCTTTTGTCCATGTTTGATCCCTGGCTGTCATGAAGTCAGGAGTTGAGTGACCCTGGTGGAACCCAAAATGAGTGTCTGTGAGCAGGTTATTGCTGAGTAAATGCCACTTGATAGCACTGTTGATGACTCCTTCCATCACTTTGCTGATATCCTGGGGAATTTTCCACATTTACGGGTAGATGCCAGGCTAGGGGTGGGGTAAGTTCTGGAGCAAAAGTCTTCAGTATTATTGTCTTAATATTGTCAGGGCCCATAGCCTTTACAATATCCAGTGCCTTCAGCTGTTTCTTGCTATCACGTGGAGTGAATCGTATTGGCTGAAGACTGACATCTATGATGCTGGGAACCTCCGGAGGAAACTGAGATAGATCATCCACTCGGCACTTCTGGCTGAAGATTGTTGCGAATGTCTCAGCCTTGACTTTTGCACATATGTGCTGGTCTCCTCCATAATTGAGGATGGGGATATTTGTGGAGCCTCCTCGACCAGTGAGATGTTTCATTGTCCACCACCATTCACGGCTGGATGTGGCAGGACTGCAGAGCTTAGGTCTGATGTGTTTGTTGTAGAATCACTTGGTTCTATCTATTACTTGCTGCATATGCTGTTTGGCACACAAGTAGTCCTGTGTTGTAGCTTCATCAGGTTGACACCTCATTTTTCAGTGTGCCTAATGATGCTCCTGGCATGCTCTCCTGCACTCTTCATTGATTGATGGTATGTTATCCTAATTGTATGTGCTTACAACAGCAATGCTCATCTCTGAATTGGGCTCACTGCTAGAGATGGAATACTGGTGTGAAGCTCAACCATCATTGTCAGTGGTTCATGATCCGTTAGTAAAGCAAATTTCCTTCCATATAGATATTGGTAAAAACATTTGATTCTGAAATTGATGCCCAGAGCTTCCTTCTCTCTCTGTGCACAGCTTATTTCTGCTTCGTTCAAAGTTCTTGATGCAAATGCTATTGGCTTCTCTTCACCATTGTGCATTCTGTGAGAGTCCACAACTCCCACCCTGTAAGGTGATGCATCACAAGCTAGTTGCAAGGGTAACTTTGGATTAAAGTGTATCAGGACTTCTGACTTTAGTAGTCCCTCTTTAGCTTGTATGAAGGCCTTCTCGCACTGATCCACCCATTTCCAATTCTTGTTTTGACACAATAAGTTGTAAAAAGGCTTTGAAGTTGTATAAAGTTGTGTAAAGGCATGAGAATAGTTGCTAGATTAGGAGCAAATCTTCCATTATAGTTTAATAAACTCAAAATGATCAAAGTTGATTTAAGTTTTGAAGTGCAGGAGTCTCAGTTATGGCTTTTACTTTTGAAGAGATGTTTGCAGTCCATTTGCAGCGATAAAGTGCCCCAGGCATTCAGTAGAAGGTGTGAAAAATTCACATGTATCCCTTCTTACTCGTAGTCCATAATCTTTTAGTCTCTGGAGGTTGGCATCTAAACTTTGAAGATGCTCTTCTTCATTCTTTCCAGTAACTGAGATATTGCTCTAGTAGCACTGGATTCCTTTGAGGCCACTTAGAATTTGATCCATGGCACATTGGAACAATGCAGATGCGAATGCGATGCCAAATGCAAGCCGTTTATATTTGAATAGCCCTTTCTGTGTCACGATTGTCAAATATTGTTGTGAATCTGGATCTATAATTATTTGGAGATATGCTTGACTAAGGCCAACTTAAATGCTGGCTTCCAGCCAACCCAGCAAATAATCATCAATTAAAGGCAGAGGGTAGTGCTCTGCACACAGTACCCGATTGATAGTGACTTTGAAATTGAACTACCTTTCTTCATCACAGATTCTATTGCCGGGGCCTATTCACAGCTTTGATGACCTCTCTCTTGATCAGTTCTAATTTTGCCTTGACCTTAGGCCTGATGACGTATCGCACTGACCGAGCCTTTCAACATTTTGCTTGGCTTTCGTCCTTAACCTTTAGCTTGACTAAGATCTCTTTCATACTTCCCAGCTCTCCATTACAAACAATTGCTTGTTCCTTCACAATCTTCAGTAGACCTCCTTCAGACTCCAACATGAGATTCACTTCGGTCCAGTTTAGTTTGATTCTCTCCAACCAGCTTCTCCCCATTAGGTCTGGACAGTTATTTTTAACTATGTGCAGGGACAAGTCTGCAGTCTGTTCATTTGGCTGCACATTTACATCGATCTCAACACAACCACCTCCCCAGTATAGGTTTTTAGGATTATCTCTGAGGGTTTTAAGGTGATGTGTTGTAGTTTCTCTTAGTAAACAATTTCTGGAACCAATTAAACTACGGCTATAGTGTCCACCTCTGGTTGTCTGTCCAGTAAAGGCGTGACGTAGAAACAGTTGCACTCGCAATGGCCAGTACATTCAATAACAGTTCATCATCTGACTGTGACTTTGGTCCTTTGATGCACCCTTTTTCAATCATGTGTATTATTTACTCTCTGTTCAGTTTTCCATTTGATATGTTTTGGGCTCAATCTAACAGAAAAGTTTCTAAGTGTAATTTGTGGGCGGATTTTGCACAGTGGTTAGAACTGCTGCCTCACAGCGCTGACCCGGGTTTGATCCCGGTCCCAGGTCACTGTCGATGTGGAGTTTGCACATTCTCCCTGTGTCTGCGTGGGTCTCACCCCTGTAACTCAAAGATGTGCCGGGCAGGTGGATTGGCCACGCAAAGTTGCCCCTTAATTGGAAAAAATTTAAAAACATTGTGGTGGGTTTTGCTGGGAGTTTCTCACCAGTTCTGTCTGCGGGATCCCCTGCCCTGCTATCTAACGACACTTAGGGCATGATCTACCGGCCTCGTCGCGACGGGCGTGAGAATGAGCAGGCCGGTTAGATAGTGGGAGAGGCTAAAATCAGGAACCACGTTGGGTACAGATCGGTTTCCGATCTAACCAGCCCGCTCCCGTTGGTGAGATCTGGATCCCGTGGCAAGAAACCAATAATCACCAATTAAGACCAATCGCCATCCCATTATCGGGAGGGACCCAGTATCGAACGCCATCCCGTGATCTAACCGGCTCCCCAGTGGGCAGTCACGCGGGCAACGTTTAGTACACTTATTGCAAAACTTGATGCTGGCACAGTAGCTGCTCTGGGGACCTGAGGAGGTGTGTAGCCATCTTGAAAATTGGCAGTTAGCCCGGGCACTGGCGCTGTTGTCCCGGTGTGCAGGTGTGGAGTGGGGGAGCGCCGGGGGGGTGCGTTTCCGGTAAGGGGGGCCCATCACCACCGGTGGCGGGTTGTTCCTGGTCTGGGGGGGTGCGAGGGACTGTGGATCCGCCATGCCACCTCCCCTGGATCATGTATGCCCATAACGGGAGCAGCACCAGATGATGCCTGTCCGTCCCACCACATGCGGGACAGAGCCCTGTCTGTGGTAAAATGGTGACAGTCAATTTAACTCTTCCTGACCGTGGCGCCCTCTGGCTGCAGAGATGAAAGCTATCGCTAATGGGGAATTGGCAATTCTGGTAATGCGAGCACTTCACAGCTCTCAAGTTGTTCCCCATGGGTACACCTGCCATGAAGCAGGTGAGTGCGACTGCCTAGCATCCCAGAGACCTGGACTGAGAGACCTGGACATCTTGCCTGAACTCCTGAGGTATCAACACCACAGAGGCAGCAGCCAACATTCCAAAACCTAGCTGGGTCACACCACTGGGCATATCGCCATGACCTGAGGGTGTGTGTGGACCGGGGAGGGAACCAGCGTCCGGTCCAGGTAACGTCCCCGGTGGATATATGGGGTCTGGGTTCCAGTGCCCAGGGGTTCCCGCTGCGGCCAGGGTGCATGCGCAGCGCAGGTTAGATGGCACCGTGAGAGTTGGCAGGGCATGTGAGGGTGGTGTCGCCAGGGGGATCTGAGGGTCCTGGGGTGGAAGCCGTAGCTGATTGTCAGTCTCGACCCTCTCCAATTCCTAACAGATATTACATTATGGAAGATATTGTGGATCTGTGGGAGCTGCCATTACGGTGCTGACAGCAGGCCAGCGGAAGACGACGGAGAAGGAGGAGGCATCAACATTGAAAGATGCTCGAGGCAACGGCCCATGTTGTTGGCCCTGCCCCACATCCTGAGGAGCAAGCCTCCCATCAGGCCAAATAGGCCAGTGATGGCCCAATGTGTACAGGCGTCGCTGGTCTTTTGAACAGATGATGGAAAGCTGCAGGAGGCACCGCCTCAACAAGGGAATGGTGCGGTGCCTGTGCCATGTCCTAGCGGACCTGGCACCATGTGGAGGAGGAGGGTACCACCCCCCCTCCTCCGGTGGCCATCATGGTTACTGATTTGTTACGTTCTAGGTGTATCATAAGCGGCTTCCTTGTGGTGCACTTGACAAAGGAAGGTTCTGTCGTGGAGATAACTTCAACACGTTTATTGAACTATTTACACTTCTATTACTCGGGTTCGACATTACTGCTAATCCTACTATAGCTACCCAGACTGACTAACCAGTTGCTGCAATCCACGTGGTGGGTGTAATATTGAATCAACCCTGTGTCTCTACTCACTGACTGTCTCCACTGGAAAGAGGCAGATCATGTGTGTGGTGTCCTTTATATATGGGTTGGTGTAATGCCCTCCTGTGGTTGTGTCACCTCTGTGTGTATCGTGAATGTCCATTGGTCATGTCCTATCGAACTGATCTATTGGTTGAGTGTGTGTGTGTGATGTTTCTGGTGCTCCCTCTTGTGTCTAGCTAGCCTACATGTGTTTACATTGATGCACAGCACCACATCCCCCCCTTTTTATATGTTACATATTTTCTGGACACTTTGAGAAAATTGAACAAAGAACAGGTAGATAAGGTAAGGTATCATGGGAACAGTGATTAAACAATAAGTCCAAATCATTCGTGTGAGTCCAAAAATCATCAATCATCATGGTCAAATGTCTTTCTTGGTTATGATCGCCATCAACGTCCCTGTGCCACAGGAACCAAGAAGTGGTCAAATCACTTCGCTGTCTGATTTGGAGTCTTTTTTTCCCCGATGTTTGTGATGGTGCTGTTGGATGGCATCTTGTAGCTGATAAGGTGTTGACGTTGAAGAGGTACCATCAACAATATCATTTGAGATCATGTATGTGCCATCTGTGGAAGTTGGATAAGACTGTACATACTGGTTCTGGTCACATGCTGGGCTGGAAGGGTAATCCTGATGAGAACTGTTGAAACTTGTCGAATTGGAAACAGAATTGCTGCTCGCATAAATACCTGGTGATGGTGTGAAACTAGAACCTTGCATCTGATAGGAATATGCCGTCTGGCCAGGCTGGGGTGCAGCAAATCCTGGGCTGTAACTAAGGCATCCAGTCTGTAGTGCAGATTGTGCTTGCGGTAGTCCTCTTTTAGTCTTGATTCCATTAGTGGGCAATCCGTAGTGCTGGCCTGTTTGAGAATATGCTGCATGGACTGCTGGCTGCTGCATGCCTGAATACTGGGTTTGTCCAGCATGAGCTGTCATTGGCTGCACTGCTGATGTGGAAAAAATGTGTGGATATAGCTGTGGTGAATATTGGTGTATTCCTCTTGGACTGTAGCTACTACTTGTTATTACTGACCCAGTGTAATTGTTAAGTGATCCATCTCCTGTCATTGTGGCATCTGCTGTCACCCTGAGCGTGCCATCACTGAGGTTGCGGCATTCCCTGTCTGGAGTAAAGTCCGGCTTACGTGAATCAGAGTCGGCGTTTGGTTGCTCCCCGTCTGGAGTCTGGTCTGTTTTAACTGAGTCAGTGTTGGTTTGTCGATGCTCCCCGTCCGGAGTCTTAGCAGGTTCACTGGAGTCAGATGAGATTTCTTGAAGCTGCACGTCTGGAGTCGGAACATGCAGGAATGCATTGACTTGTGGAGAGGTTCGAGCGAATGAGGGTGGAAGTATCATGGTGTCACCGGAGTCACCAGTGGTCTCACAGTGATCGTCGAGTGCCTCTGTACACACTAGCTGAGGTCTGTCACTTTGCACATCTTGCATGGGAAGTGGGATGCTGTCATCACTCGTCACACATACCATGGGTGGAACCTCAGTAGCTGCTTGTTGTTCACTTGGGTTGGGTAAATTGTCAGAGTCTTCATCTGGTGGTGCAAATAATGTGGGTGGACTGTCATTGTCTTGCTGTTGTCCTTCATTTGGGCTTGGACTGTCATCGTCGCTTTGTTCTTCACTGTAGCATGATAGACCGTCATGGTCGTCCTGCTGTGCACTGGAGCTTGGCAGACTGTCATAGTCTTCTTGCTGTTTATTTGAGCATGGCAGACTTGCATCGTCTGCCGCTAGTTGGTCAGAGGAGGTTGCTGGACCCTCATGGTTTTGTTCCTGCAAGGACTGCGCATCGGAGTCTTGCGTTGCTTCTATCGTGGAGGCTGTCCACGAGCTCGCTGCGGAGGTTTGTGACACTCGAGTCACGTCTTGTGTGTGCAAGGACTGCGCTCTGGAGTCTTGCGTTTCAGCAATAGTGGAGTCTGTCCACGAGCTCGCTGTGGAGGCTTGTGACACTGGAGTCACTTCTTGTTCATGCAAGGACTGCTGTGTGGAGCTTGCGTGTCTTCTTTCGTAGAGTCGAGAACCCTGAGCGGTGCGTAGACCATGCTCTGTGTGGCAGCAGGCCACTCTCTGTGGGCTTGTACCGCTCTCTGTCTCTTGGTTTCAGGCCGCAGCATAATCCTGCACTCACGAGTCGGGATGTCATATCTGCTGGGCTGAAGATCCTCAAATCCGAAGAATTCGTCGACGGGGTCGTCTATGTGCAACACGTCTAGTTGCAGATCGGATTTGGTACTGGGGTAGCCTCCCAAGGTGAAAGAGCCGTTGTCTTCCAAGACTATATCATCACTGTTTGCGTCAGAGCTGGCATTGGGCTCGCGACGTCCAGAGAAAATGTAAAGGTCGGTTTTGATGTATTCAAGGTCGGAATCATCGGTTTGGGCGTAGGTAACTGCTTGTTGCAGGGTTCTTCGGATGTTAATTTCATTTCCTGGTTCAATTTGAGGCATTGTGCTGTCATTCCAGGTGCAGGAAAGTCGTTTTACGGCTTTAAAAAAAATTTTCTTTGATTTGGGACGTTTCCCCTTTAAATGGGCGTGGTCCGGGGCCTCTGACGTCATGACACATGTGACATCATACGTAGGAAGCGTTTGCACATGCGCAAATCGCTGTTCCTGTATCGGGGGCCCTTTTCGTGATTGCGCATGCGCGGCGTCTCGCAACTGCGCAAGTGCAGTCCCTTTAGAAAGATGGCCGCTGAACAAAATTGTTCTCTGCTCCGGGATCTCAGCCTCATGGTGAGTACTGGTGCTTCTCTTACCCTTTTCTTGCTGGTTGGAGTGTGTGTTCCTCACAGTATTTGCCGAATTTGTCCAGGACTACCTGGAAGTCACTCCTGTTTTGCCCTTTGGAGAACTTGAATTTTTAAAAGATTTCTTCTGCTCTGGCGCCGGCGATGGTGAGCAGAAGTTCTGTCTGTTCAGCATTGGCCAGGTGTTCTAGTTCGGCTGCTACCAGGAAGGTTTCAAACATTTGCCGGAATACACGCCAGTTTTCGCGGAGATCGCTGTGGCACTGGAGCTGCTGCGGAACCCGGATCTCGAACATCTTGCCTGGGTAGCGTTGCTGGTTGTCACTGTATGCTGAGGTATGGCAGTATGGATTGACACAGTTCAGTCCTGGTACCATGATTTGTTATGTTCTAGGTGTAACATAAGTGGCTTCCTTGTGGTGCACTTGACAAAGGAAGGTTCAGACGTGGAGATAACTTCAACATGTTTATTGAACTGTTTACACTTCTATTACTTGGGTTCGACACTACTGCTCATCCTACTATAGCCTTCCAGACTGACTAACCAGTTGCTGCAATCCACATGGTGGGTGTAATATTGAATCAACCCTGTGTCTCTACTCACTGACTGTCTCCACTTGAAAGAGGCAGATCATGTGTGTGGTGTCCTTTATATATGTGTTGGTGTAATGCCCTCCTGTGGTTGTGTCACCTCTGTGCGTTTCGTGAATGTCCATTGGTCATGTCCTATCTAACTGATCTATTAGTTGAGTGTGTGTGTGTGATGTTTCTGGTGCTCCCTCTAGTGTCTAGCTAGCCTACATGCATTTACATTGATGCACATCACCACAGTTACCGCAGCCCTGAACCCCTACGCTTTGGAATCATTCCAGGGCTCGAGCAGGGACTTGTATGGCATTTCCCAACCAATAGCCCTGAAGTCACAGATACCCTGTTTGCCCAGGCAGCCGACTACATAAACTTGGACTTGGACGAAGCACAACAAGATGCCTGGGCAGCACGATTCTCGGTGAGATGCCCCAGGACCAGGGGGTAATAGATGGCTCGCATGTTGCCTTACATGCACCGGGTGGTCCGGGAGCACCCTTCATTGTTAGGAAAACGTTCCACTCCCTGAACATCCAGCTTGTGTGCGACCACCTCAGGAAGATCATGCACGTGAGTGAACGCTTCCCAGGGAGTGTGCATAACAGCTACATCCTGGCAGTCGGAGGTCTCCGGCATCTTCGAGCGGCACCCCAGGGTAACCTCCCAGGGCCCGTGGAGGATAAAGGGTACCTGCTTAGGTCCTGGCTAATGACGCCAATACGGAGGTCAGTAATAGATGCGGAGACCCGCTATAACAAGGCCCATTTGGCCACCTGGGCTGTCATTGAGCGGTGCATCAGACTTCTTAAAATGCCGTTCCAATGCCTCAACTGCTCTGGTGATGCACTGCTTTGTGGTGGTCTGCTGTGCCCTCCACAAACTGGCACAGCAGCGGGGTGACATGCTGGAGGTGGAGGAGGAGGAACATTCAGTAGCCTCAGAGGAGGAGCATGGGGACGAGCCGGACCAAGAAGGGCTAAAGGGCGAGTCCCGGGACAACCCACTGAACCAGCCGGAGGATGGAAGGCAGGTGGCAGCGAGGGTTCGGCATGCTTGGAGGATCAGGGAGATGCTCATCTTCGCCCGTTTCACATGGCTTTGTCCATCATCTCTCCCCCTCTCCCCTTCTCACTACCACCCCCCCCCCCCACCACCAAGTGACCCCCCCCCCCCCCAAACCGGTCCACCTTCCCCTGCTCCATTCCATCTCCCCTCCCCCAAACAGCTACCCATCACCCGCCACCTACCCCCCCCCCCTCCACCCCATTGCCCTGTTGCACCCCTCCCAGGGTATGTGTTACATCACTCCAGGGTGATAGGCCTGTGTCAGCACTGTCAGTGGGTGAATATACAAGGCAGGAGGGTGATGATAACCCACTGTGAGGTGAGCTCTAGTTCTCCTCAATCTATGCCATAGTCTGACTCCTGTCTGTCTGCTGAGTGCGCGCCTACACCCTTCACTTGCATGTGGTATGCCTTGGGAGGGTGGCAGGTTCCGTAGCAGGGAGCCTGGGGGCTGGGCACGGGGAGGGCAGAGGGCTAAGTGGGAGGGAGGTGCAGACCTGCCCACAGTGTGAAATAACGTGACGGAGGCTTCAAATGTCACGGGTGCAACATATGTTTAATGGTGTACAAGTACAATAGTGACCACAATTGCCTCAAACTACCGATTGTGCCCCCTCCGTGCAACCCCCGTCCCCATCATATGCCCTCTCAGTGATCCTCAATCTTCCCATCCCTCTGAGCTCTACCGCCACGGCTAGGTGTTTCCTCAGGATGCACATCCGCGGTGGAGGTGGCCTATGGCCTTTGGAGGCGGGTGTTCTCTGGAGGGTGTGGGGCCGGAGGGCTCCTGCCGACTTGGCGGTGGCACATGCCTGTTCATGCTACCCTGTTCCACATGCTGACCCCGAGACCAGCCGTTGTCAAGGGGGGGGTGGACTCGGGAGGATTGGTAACTGCCTTAGTCTCCTTGTCGGGGGGGCTCCGGGTCGGCCTTCAGGGCCCCCTCCACCCGATTGGTGCCCATAGGCACCTGGGGGTCACCTTGGGATGGAGGGGTAGCTGGATTGGGCTCTGGCTGCTCCTGCATCATCCGACTCTGCCAGTCCTGGCGGCTCCCGAATGTCTGCACCATGGTGCTGATGCTCTCAGCGATGCTCCTTTATCAGTGGGCCTTGCTTCACACTGCCTCATCAATGCCAGCCTGCACCTGGTATAGGTCCTCAGTGACCGGGATGTGGTGTTGGGTGTTCTAACACACAGAAGAGCCAACACAGTTGCATATGGTACAACACTTGTTTATTTAAACTCACTATTTACAACTTGGTCTTTGCACTCTGCACGTGGGGGGCTCCCTGCTTGTGGTGTTTCAACAGCTCTTTCATGCTTCCTTCTCCCCAGACCTACTGACCTCCAGGTGTCGTGCTCGTGCTTTTTATGTGGTTGGTGTTCTTGTCTGTGATTGGTTGTGGTGTTGTGTACTCTGATTTGCCTGTTAGTGTGTCCATCATGATGTGTGTGTTTGAATATCATGACATCCCCCCTTTTTACAAAGATATGTGCCTACGTGGTAATAAATATGATCGTGACGTGAGTGCATCTAAGAGTGTGTGTGTGTCGTGTGCAGCATGTGTCTATGACGGAACTATGTACATGGGGCGATGTCGAGTGCGTCACATGAATCCAGTTGTACCATAACATAACAGAAATGCGAACGAGAGAAGAAGAAAAAAAATTTTGAACAGTTGTCCAGTCAGACGACATCTGGAACGATAAACAACAACAGGTTATCATGTAAAATTGTCCAACTTATTAAACATATGAACTGTATTATAAGTCCATTCTAATGGGTTTGCGACGAATTCGGGTTGACCGCCTTAAGGGTGGATCAAGAACCACCGGCTGCTGTGCAGGCATGGCCATGGGTGGCGATGGAAAGGGCGTGATGTGCGGCAGCTCCACAAAGTCATCCTCGGAAGCCTGTTGAGGATCTGGCGTGTTGTGTGGCTGTGAACGTGGAAGTCGGCGAAGGGCGCGCCGATTGCGGCGACGCACGGAACCATCCGGCATGCGAACCAGGAACGAGCGGGGAGCCACTTGTCGGAGGACTTCGGCCGGTGCTGACCAGCCACCATACGGTTGATGGACGCGTACTTTGTCTCCGGAGGACAGGGGGGGCAGGTCCGTCGCTCGTGTGTCGTACCGACCTTTCTGGCGATCACGCTGCAGTTGCATGTCCCGAAGAACCGCCTCATGGTCTGTTGTCGGTGCCAGGACGGAAGGTACCGTCGTCCTGAGGGAGCGACCCATTAGTAGCTGCGCTGGCGAGAGGCCCGTGGATAACGGGGCCGATCGATAGGCCAGCAAGGCAAGGTTAAAGTCCGATCCGGCATCAGCCGCCTTGCACAGGAGCCGCTTTGCGATGTGGACACCCTTTTCAGCCTTCCCGTTCGATTGTGGATGCAGAGGGCTGGATGTCACATGAGTGAAACCATATGCTGCGGCAAAGGACGACCATTCACGGCTGGCAAAACAAGGTCCATTGTCTGACATGACAGTCCTTGGAATGCCATGGCGAGCAAACGTTTCCTTGCAGGCCCCAATGACTGCGGACGACGTCAGATCATGGAGAGGCATGACTTCCGGGTAGTTTGAGAAGTAGTCTATAATAACAATGTAATCTCTGCCGAGCGCGTGAAATAGGTCAACACCCACCTTCGCCCAGGGGGACGTCACCATCTCGTGTGGTAGAAGTGTTTCCGGAGGTTGCGCCGGCTGAAACCTCTGACAGGTTGTGCAGTTGAGCACCATGTTGGCTATGTCTTCATTAATACCCGGCCAATATACCGCCGCCCGGGCCCTTCGTCTGCATTTTTCGACACCCAAGTGGCCTTCGTGTAGTTGACGAAGAATCATCTGGCGCACACTGTGTGGAATGACGATCCTATGCGATTTCATAAGGACCCCGTCTATATTGGTGAGATCATCTCGCACATTGTAAAACTGGGGGCACTGCCCTTTTAGCCACCCTTCCGTCATGTGGCGCATCACTCGCTGCAGCAGAGGGTCAGTCGCCGTCTCTGCGCGTATGTGGGCCAGACAAGGATCATCAGCTGGCATATTTGCTGCTGTCAGAGTCACGTGTGCCTCAATTTGACGCACGAACCCCTCCGCATCTGGTGGTGTGCTCACTGCTCGGGAAAGAGTGTCCGCCACTATGAGTTCCTTCCCCGGAGTGTAGATCAGTTCAAAATCGTACCTCCTGAGTTTGAGTAAGATGCGCTGGAGGCGAGGAGTCATGTCGTTCAGGTCTTTGTTAATGATGTTGACCAGGGGGCGGTGGTCAGTTTCGACCGTGAATCGTGGCAGGCCATACACATAGTCGTGGAACTTGTCCAGTCCAGTTAACAAGCCCAGGCATTCTTTTTCGATTTGCGCGTAGCGCTGTTCGGTAGGGGTCATGGCTCGTGAGGCATACGCAACCGGGGCCCATGATGACGTGCTGTCTTTTTGCAGGAGTACCGCTCCAATACCAGATTGGCTGGCGTCTGTTGAGATCTTTGTAGGGCGAGTCGCGTCAAAGAAGGCCAGCACTGGTGCCGTGACCAGTTTGTGCTTGAGCTCCTCCCATTCCTGCTGATGCGACTGGTGCCAGTTGAATTCCGTCGATTTTTTTACGAGATGGCGCATGTTTGTTGTATGAGAAGCCAGGTTGGGAATGAACTTCCCAAGGAAGTTGACCATGCCCAGGAATCTTAAGACAGCCTTCTTGTCAGCCGGTCGTGGCATGGCTGTGATGGCGCTAACCTTGTCTGCATCGGGACGGACCCCGGACCTTGAGATGTGGTCCCCGAGGAATTTCAGCTCCGTCTGGCCGAAAGCACACTTCGCACGGTTGAGACGCAGGCCATTTTGCCGTATGCGGGTGAAGACACGTCGAAGACGATGCATGTGTTCCTGCGGAGTGGTGGACCAAATGATGATATCGTCCACATATACACGTACCCCTTCGATGCCTTCCATCATCTGCTCCATAATGCGGTGGAATACTTCAGATGCCGAAATGATGCCGAATGGCATCCGGTTGTAGCAGAATCTGCCAAAAGGGGTGTTGAATGTGCATAGTCTTCGGCTGGCCGGGTCCAGTTGGATCTGCCAGAATCCTTTGGACGCATCCAATTTAGTGAATATGTTGGCTCGCGCCATCTCGCTGGTGAGGTCTTCTCGTTTTGGGATGGGATAGTGTTCCCGCATGATGTTGTTGTTCAGATCTTTTGGATCTATACATATACGGAGCTCGCCAGAGGGCTTCTTTACACAGACCATGGAGCTGACCCATGGCGTGGGCTCCGTGACCTTGGATAGGACCCCTTGGTCCTGAAGAATCTGCAGTTGTGCCTTGAGGCGGTCTTTGAGAGGCGCAGGAACCCTGCGAGGTGCGTGAACGACAGGGATGGCGTCCGGTCTGAGTCGAATCTTGTACGTGTGTGGCAATGTCCCCATGCCTTCAAAAACCTCCTGGTTGTGAGCGAGGAGGGAATGGAGATTCGCGTGGAACTCAGCATCCGGGAAGTCGGATATCTCATCTGGAGAGAGAGACATGATGCGCTGTACCAGGTGAAGGACCTTACACGCTTGTGCGCCCAGTAACGAGTCCTTTGATGAGCCCACAACTTCGAATGGGAGTGTGGCCGTGTACCTCTTGTGAGTCACCTGTAGCTGGCAAGATCCTACGGACGGGATAACGTTCCCGTTATAGTCAACCATCTTAAGCCGGGATGGTGTGATGAGTGGTTTGACCTTCATGGCCTGGACTGCAGAGTAAGCAATCAGGTTGGCGGATGCGCCGGTGTCCAGACGGAAGGCGACGCGCGATCGGTTGACCGTCAGGGTGGCACACCACTCATCGTCTGGATTGATGGCATTGACCTTGTTGACATCAATGACGGCAACTCTGAAGTCATCCTGGTCATCTGCATCACTTAACTGGAAGTCTTGATGCGTGGGCTGGACGGTCCTGACTCGTGTGCGAGGTTGTCGAGGATGCGCCGGATCCATGGGTTGAGCCGCACGACAGCGGGCTGCGTAGTGGCCTATCATGGCACATCTGTTGCACTGTTGGTATTTTGCAGGACATTGCCCTTTTAAGTGTAGACCTCCACACTTGCTGCACGTCATGACGTCACGGCGTTCGTTGCGCCACTGCGCATGCGCAGTGCGATCTTGCGGTGGGCGCGCCTGCGCAGTGCGTCCCTCGTTGTGGCCGTTATTCTTGGCGCGCACCTGCGCGGGAGACCGCGAAAAGCGCGGGAAGCGGCCGCTGTCGTCCGGGCCGTGGGGCGGGAAGAAATCGACGGCCTGGATGCGTTCAACGTCGTGGGCGGCCTGGCTTGCCGATTCGACGGCTGGGGACCCCCTCCGTGCCAACTCGGACGCCTGAAATCGGGCAAAACGGCAGGTCGCATTTTCATGGAGGACACAGGCTTCCACAGCAGACGCTAAGGTGAGGCTCTTTATTTTAAGAAGCTGCTGGCGTAGGCCACTGGAGGCAACGCCAAAAACAATCTGGTCCCTGATCATGGACTCTGTGGTGGTGCCGTAACCGCAGGACTGCGCTAGAATCCGGAGGTGCGTCAAAAAGGGTTGAAAAAGCTCCTCCTTACCTTGCAGGCGTTGCTGAAAGATGTATCTTTCGAAAGTTTCGTTTACTTCAGTTTGAAAGTGCTGGTCCATTTTGAGGATGACCGTGTCATATTTGGCCTGGTTTTCGCCTTCCTCGAACACCAGTGAATTAAAGACATCATTTGGGTGGGGGCCTGCGTAGAAGAGGAGCATTGCAATCTTCGAATCATCCGAGACATTCTGTTTTTCGGTGGCACGGATGTACAGGTCAAATCGCTGCCTGTAGAGCTTCCAGTTGGTGCCTAGGTTCCCCGTGACTTGCATCGGCTGCGGTTTGCCGGTGTGGTCCATGTCCAGAATGGCAGGTTGGTAGGCAGGTATCGATCCACTCCTGTACCATGTGGTGTTGGGTGTTCTAACACACAGAAGAGCCAACACAGTTGCATATGGTACAACACTTGTTTATTTAAACTCACTATTTACAACTTGGTCTTTGCACTCTGCACGTGGGGGGCTCCCTGCTTGTGGTGTTTCAACAGCTCTTTCATGCTTCCTTCTCCCCAGACCTACTGACCTCCAGGTGTCGTGCTCGTGCTTTTTATGTGGTTGGTGTTCTTGTCTGTGATTGGTTGTGGTGTTGTGTACTCTGATTTGCCTGTTAGTGTGTCCATCATGATGTGTGTGTTTGAATATCATGACACGGGACATGCTCCGGAGCGCCTCAGCAATGTCCCCCTGAGACTGGGGCATGCTTAACAGAGCCTTGGAAAGGTCCACCTGTATCTGGGACACATCCCTCAGCCACTCGAATATGCTGTCGAGGCCCTCAGCCATGCCGTCACTGACCGAGCGATGTCTTGGCCACCACCACTGAAGTCGTGCTCCAGGCTCTCCATTGCAGTTGCCACCTGAGCATTGTTGTCCTCTGTGCCACACATTGCTGGCGCTATCTCCTGTGCCCGTTGCCTTTGGGACTCCTCCAACTGGCTACGGACCGGCTTGAGTGTCACTGATATGCCCCTCCAGGGCGCAGGCCCACCCTGGATGGTGTGGCCTGCCAGGTTAGGATCCTGCGGGAGAATGGAAATGTGGCCAGTGGGAGGGAAGGATCATTATTTTGGCATGAACTCATGTGTGACAGATCATCTCGGTTGGGGCTGGTGGATCCTCACCTTTGCGGTGCGGGCCAATCTCGACATCGGTGACCGATCTGTCCTCAGCCACCCCCATGACCTCTCGGACCCGTTCCTCATAAGTGGTGAGGACACTGAGGTCCGCCACCCTGCCGCCCATCTGGGTCCTCTCCCGCCTATTATGGTCCAACTTCGCCTGCGGGAACAGAGAGAGGGCGTTGTGAGCTGCACGTTTCAATGCATCGCTTATGATGGGGAGGGGGTATGGCGGGGGACAGGCATGGGCACTGACCCTGGTCATGAGTGGGGTGTGCTGCTGAATGCCATGGTGTGCTGGGGTATGTTGAGGTATTATGCTGTGCATGCAGGCGCTGAGTCATTGGGGAGGCCCCCAGGGGTGGCAGGCGCGACCGTTGCCAACTCATCTGTGCGGTCCGGTGGAGGTCGTAGAACTTCTTGCGGCACTGGGTGGTGTACTCCTTGTCACACTCCCCGAGCTGATGGCCCCTGCCATTGCCCCCCAGGCGGCACTGGTTGCCCAGTGTCTGACCCTCCAACCTCCTCTGGTGAACAGGGAGTCTCCCTGCTGCTCCCCCTCATTAGTGAGGTGCTGCCGTTAGTGATGGTCCCAGCGAATCCGCCGGCGGGACAGTCATATGCGGCGTGAAGCTCGTGGGGCTCCATTAAGTGGCCTAATTAATGTTAGATACCGGTGACGGCCTCACTGAGTCGGCTGTGTAATGTTCTCTGCATGCACGGATAGCGAGGTCTTTGTAGTGGAAGTGATCAGAGACCATAGTGTTTTGTAAATGAACAAATCTGTTTATTAATTAACTAAAACACTAAAGGGTTTCTATGGTGTCTAATAAGATTACAGTTGGATACGACAGCTAAATACAAAGAACTATGATGAACTATTATTGATTACTGTTGACTCAGGAGCTGCTCGATAGGTGACTGCAGTTTGTGCCTGCTCTCCAGATTGTATCTCTCTGTGCTGCCCAGAAGAATACGTCGTGTCTTACATGTGGGTATCTTCCAGTGACCTACTCCTATCGCCATACCACCTGTGGTCGGATGCTAGAATTGTAATTTATGCATGCAGGCCCTAATGTTTATATACAGTTTGGTTATTATGTGTTATACACACAAATGATATTCTACATATCATTACAGGCGGCCAGGCAACGCCCGGCATTTCCCGCTCACTACCACACTTGGAACGCATTTGGTTAGATCACACCCTCAGTCACTTTTTCAGGCCTGGGGAGATTCTCCATGGTCAAACCCATACTTAGAATAATTTTTATCACTGGGGAGCAAAACTCACTGGCTGGCTCCTCAGAGATCGGGCTACTATTTTGAAAGGGTATCCCGCTCTCTAAATGAGCATTGTGGGCAATGTCACCCCTGACACACACAGGCATTCCCCCACACGCCCCCAAATGATAACACACCGCTGTGGGGTCACTGAGGCCCCCCTTTCAGAATCTTCCCATGCCCCCTTTCGGATGCTCACCTTCCAGGATCTCCACTCTTCACCATCCCAACCTTCCAGAGGCCCCTTCATACCTGCACTGCAACTCTCCACCCTTGAAATCCCCACCCTACCCTCATTTTATGGGCACAGCCCTAGACAGGCCATGAGCCTTGGGCACTGCTACCCTGGCACCATGGCAGTGCTCCTGCCAGCTTCGCTGTGCCACCCTGGGCACTTTGTTAGTGCCAGGGTGGCAGTGCTAAGGTGCCAACCTGACAGTGCCAAGGTGCCTGCATTCCAGGGGGGGGCAGGGGGCCACCTTGCACTGTCCATGACCATCCAGAGGTCTCCGATGGCCCGGGAGGCCCCCTGGTTGCCGTTTGGTCTGGTCCACAGGCTCCCGGCTGGTGAGTTCCTGGGGAAGCTGTTTGATGCTGGGAGGCTGGTAGATCCCGGGTTTAAAACCTACTTAGGCATGCGAGGCTTGGTCTTGCCCATTGTGGGTGGGATCCTGATCACGCCACCTTACAAGATCCGGGTAGATCTTGCGAGGCCTACTGGCTGCCGGGAACCCCAAGGGAAGCTTCTCCCGGCATCTACCGGTCACGTCACGCTCTCTTTCGGGTGCAGTGCAGCAGGCAGATCACGGCCGTTGTTCTTGCCTTTTATAGTTCTTGTTTCTTTCCCCAACACGCAGCTTCAATGTGTCCCCTTTTTCCACAACTCCTGCATTTTGCATCTTTGCATCAGCTGCATGTTCAGCTTTTGCACATGGGTGTAAGGGTTTGTTTACTCCACACAGCGGTGGTCTCGGCTGCCACTCTTGGACATGAGTGTCTCTCTCCTGCAGGTGGTGGTAAACTGTGGAAGTGTCACACTGGGACAACGTCTCAGGAGAGAGAGAGAGTGGGTCACTGTTTATTTCTGACCAGTGAACCCACTTGAATGAGCGTTTTCGAGACGCCCCGACCCTTAGGGTTCTAGACTTCTGTGATTCACCAGAATGAAAAGAGAGGTGAGTGGGTGGCACAAAAGGCCAAATTTTATTAATTTTATTCAGGAAGGAAAGAAATCAACCAAACCAGTCAATATACACAGGCAATTTTGTGGATTCTAGTGTTCAAACTTAATTGCTGGGCTCCCTTCCATGCTAATTCCACAGAAATCGTGATTTCTAAAGCATTCTTTAGGTTTAAGTTGGTTACTATTAACAGCATTTTTTTGGATAGCTTCGCTTCTTAACCCTCACACTAGTCTGTTTCTAATGGTGTTGTTCAAGACCTCCAAATTTACAGCATTCAGCTAATTTCTGCAAAGTAGGTATGAACTGTATGATTAATTCACCTTCTTGTTGATTACATTTATGCAATCTGAACCTGTCTGTGATGAACGAAGGTTTCGGTGAGAAATGGCCCTCCAATATCTTCACAATCTCATCATAGATTTTCAAGGCTGGTTTTTCTGGTTGCACTTTATGCGTTTGGACAAAACCTTTCAGTATATGAGTTCCACTGCTCGTTGTTCTTATCATACGGTCCCACAGCGCCAGAAATTCCCACCATTTTTACAACGGAAAGGACATATGTAAGCACATTGTGCCACAAATTCTTTTTTCAAACAAGGTACCCTTGAGCTCAGCCTGTTTCCTTCTGAGTTTTGGAACACCCCAACTCTAAACTATTATTGCAGGGCACTTGCTACTCACAGTGCTCCCTGTCCTGTTACAGATCTTTCCGGGCAGAGCACACGGCGAGCTTCTTTTTGATGTTGTTTCATGTAAAATCTACATTTAAATTTTGATTCTCTCATTGGCTGCTACCAATATTTGTCACCGCTCCATCGCCAGTTTTGATGTAGCAAAGCTTTTAGCTTCTTAATCCTTTTCCGATGTCTGCACACGGTTGACAATTTTTAATTTTTTTTACTTCTCCGGGAGTCTGACAGCGTGGTTCTGACCTCTTTGTCACCATCGCAGGATTTCTAGCCTCTGACCTGCTTTTGCAGCCACAGCATTTATATGGCTAGCCCAGTTGAGTTTCTGATCAATGGTAACCCTGGGAGATTTAGTGGGGGATTCAGCAAAAATATTCATCAATAACCTGCTCAATGACACTCAGTTTGCATTAACAAAGAACAAAGAACAAAAAAATGTACAGCACAGGAACAGGCCCTTCGGCCCTCCAAGCCCGTGCCGACCATGCTGCCCGACTAAACTACAATCTTCTACACTTCCTGGGTCCGTATCCCTCTATTCCCATCCTATTCATGTATTTGTCAAGATGCCCCTTAAATGTCACTATCGTCCCTGCTTCCACCACCTCCTCCGGTAGCGAGTTCCAGGCACCCACTACCCTCTGCGTAAAAAACTTGCCTCGTATATCTACTCTAAACCTTGCCCCTCTCACCTTAAACCTATGGCCCCTAGTAATTGACCCCGCTACCCTGGGGAAAAGCCTCTGACTATCCACTCTGTCTATGCCCCTCATAATTTTGTATACCTCTATCAGGTCTCTCCTCAACCTCCTTCGTTCCAGTGAGAACAAACCGAGTTGATTCAACCGCTCCTCATAGCTAATGCCCTCCATACCAGGCAACATTCTGGTAAATCTCTTCTGCACCCTCTCTAAAGCCTCCACATCCTTCTGGTAGTGTGGCGACCAGAATTGAACACTATACTCCAAGTGTGGCCTAACTAAGGTTCTATACAGCTGCAACATGATTTGCCAATTCTTATACTCAATGCCCCGGCCAATGGAGGCAAGCATGCCGTATGCCTTCTTGACTACCTTCTCCACCTGTGTTGCCCCTTTCAATGACCTGTGGACCTGTACTCCGAGATCTCTTTGACTTTCAATACTCTTGAGGGTTCTACCATTCACTGTATATTCCCTACCTGCATTAGACCTTCCAAAATGCATTACCTCACATTTGTCCGGATTAAACTCCATCTGCCATCTCTCCGCCCAAGTCTCCAAACAATCTAAATCCTGCTGTATCTTCCGACAGTCCTCATCGCTATCCGCAATTCCCCCAACCTTTGTGTCGTCTGCAAACTTACTAATCAGACCAGTTACATTTTCCTCCAAATCATTTATATATACTACAAAGAGCAAAAGTCCCAGCCCTGATCCCTGTGGAACACCACTGGTCACAGCCCTCCAATGAGAAAAGCATCCTTCCATTGCTACTCTCTGCCTTCTATGGCCTAGCCAGTTCTGTATCCACCTAGCCAGCTCACCCCTGATCCCGTGTGACTTCACCTTTTGTACTAGTCTACCATGAGGGACCTTGTCAAAGGCCTTACTGAAGTCCATATAGACAACATCCACTGCCCTACCTGCATCAATCATCTTAGTGACCTCCTCGAAAAACTCTATCAAGTTAGTGAGACACGACCTCCCCTTCACAAAACCGTGCTGCCTCTCACTAATACGTCCATTTGCTTCCAAATGGGAGTAGATCCTGCCTCGAAGAATTCTCTCCAGTACTTTCCCTACCACTGAAGTAAGGCTCACCGGCCTGTAGTTCCCGGGATTATCCTTGCTACCCTTCTTAAACAGAGGAACAACATTGGCTATTCTCCAGTCCTCCGGGACATCCCCTGAAGACAGCGAGGATCCAAAGATTTCTGTCAAGGCCTCAGCAATTTCCTCTCCAGCCTCCTTCAGTATTCTGGGGTAGATCCCATCAGGCCCTGGGGACTTATCTACCTTAATATTTTTTAAGACACCCAACACCTCGTCTTTTTGGATCTCAATGTGACCCAGGCTATCTACACACCCTTCTCCAGACTCAACATCTACCAATTTCTTCTCTTTGGTGAATACTGATGCAAAGTATTCATTTAGTACCTCACCCATTTCCTCTGGCTCCACACATAGATTCCCTTGCCTATCCTTCAGTGGGCCAACCCTTTCCGTGGCTACCCTCTTGCTTTTTATGTACGTAATTGCATTGCACCAACCAGCTCCTGTAGCTATTTCAACACTTGTGCTCTGCCCATTGATTGGGACACATGGTAGAATGAGATCTAACAGTGTGCACGATAGGAAACTATGTGCAGACTATTGTGTGACATATACTTAAACAAGCTAACAATGCAGATCTATATGCATATATAGTGCAGAACTATATACATATATAGAGGCATGAATTAAGCTGTAAGCAATCGGTGGATAGCCCATTCATTCTTCTTCTTCCCTCGCTTTTCTGTTGCAAAGAAAACTGAAATTTAGAAGTCAGTTCCAGGCTAAGTTGTAATAAAGTCTTGGAATCTTGTGTTCGGCCTGCTCAGGCTCCCTGCGCGTGTGATTACACCGATTGGTGGTGTTGTAGTCTTTCTGTGGTCAGAATCCTCACTGTTAGTAGCACAGGACATTTCATCAGTGTGTCTGTCGGATGCAGGATTCGCTGCATTGACCTCAGTCGGAGGCTACACTTGCACTGGTGCAGGGGGTTGGTGCCAGAGGCCAGATGACTGAAATGCTATGTTTTCTGTTGGCGGTACCGAATCATCTAGTCTTATGAGGTAAGCCATTAGTAACGTACCAATTATGTCACAGTTGAAGAGTTCTCTATATGCTCTCATCTCGAGATTTGGAGTTGTAGAGCATGCACCTCTGGACTAAGCTGAATGAACCCCAATGAAATGCTGCCCCGAACCTTAGTAGTGGCAACTCTCAGGAACTTGAAATTTCCCTGTGTTCAGTGGAGGTTTGCTATATCTTCGGTGATATTTGTTTGTCCACCACAAACTATGAGGAGCATCTGGATGCTGGGATCTGGTGGTGCATACGGCTGAATTTGAGCATGGTCTTCGGAGATTCGGCATCAGGTTGAAAACCGACACCGTGCTTTCTGGCAGTGCGAGCAACTCAGTCATTTTACTGCAAGCAGCATCTGTCCACTCAGAGGGTCAGCAGCTCAGAAGTCTCAGCAGCACCACTGAAGAGTAAGAGGGCCGGGAAGCAGGGGTGGGGTTGGATAGAGGGAAGTGGGGGCAAAGCACTGAGATAGGCAGAAATGCTTGAGCCGCCACCGATGAGAGTTGGAACGGAAACTCCTCCATGGTAAATATTGGGGCAATGGTGTTGTGTTTCCGACCTGTGTTTTCCCTTTGGGCAATGTAACCTCCAGCTCTTTTGGTTCCACAAACAGCCTCCCATCCCTTACCCGGTCCACGCCCACCGCTGGTGACCTCACCACAAGGCGAGGCCATCGATAAAATGCCAGCACCTCCATTAAATGGCCTTTCATAGGATCTTTAGGAATGCAAATTGAGGGGAAAAGTTCCAAGCCGTTAGCTCCCTCTCTCTCTCTCTCTCTGCAGATACTGTCTGACCTGTTGAGTGTTTTGCAGCATTCTCTGTGCCTGTTTGCAGACTTATTAGTGTCAGTCTGTCAAATAATATCTTTGCCAGTTGGCTGAACAATATGCTAACTGCCAGCAATCACAAGATTTCAAAACACTTGGTGTGCAATCCATCTAATTAAACATTGGTTTGATATATTTTGTTCTGACATGTCTTGAAACATCTGACACGGTTGATCAAATCAGATGACACAGATGGGAGACTCCTACAACCTGCGGTGTGGGGGGTGGAATTGGGACGAGGGTGGGTTTGTGCAATAGCCACACCTGAGATTTTTGACAAGGGGCAATGACCACAATTGGCTGCAATATTTTACTGGAGGATAGATATAGTGGTCAGGGTGATTTGTTTGACCCGTATATATTTGCAGAGAAAACAATAACCCTAAAGAGTAGCCTTCTGCACAGTGCAGGCCTGACAGACTTATTCGGGTTTGAAGAGGAGTGAGGGAATTCTCCCTCAATCCCTGACATAACTTATCCCTCAACGAACATTACAAAGAAAAATCTGATTTGCTCTCTGGTCATTACCGCATTGATGTTTGAGATCTTGCAGTGCGTAAATTGGCTCCTATTTTTCCTACACTATGATGAGACCATAAGACATAGGAGCACAATTAGCCCACTCAGCCTATCAAGACTGCTCCGCCATTCAATCATGGCTTATATTTCTCTCATCCCCATTCTCCTGCCTTCTCCCCATAACCCCTGATCCCCTTATTAATCAAGAACCTATCTATATCTGTCTTAAAGACACTCAGTGAATTGGCCTCCACAGCCTTCTGTGACAAAGAGTTCCACAGATTCACCACCCTCTGGCTGAAGAAATTCTCCCTCATCTCTGTTCCAAAGGATCCTCCCGTTCGTGTGAGATGGTGTCCTCGGGTTCTAATTTTTCCTAAAAGTGCAAACATCCTCTCCACATCCACCCTATCCAGGCCTCGCAGTCGTGACTGCACGGCATTAAAAGAACACAATTCCGTTATTGACTTTAAAATGCTTTGGGATGCCCTGAGGCTGTGAAAGACACTTTATAATATAAATCTTTCTTTTTCATGTGCTGCCAGGAGATGGCGCTCATATGTTGCGCTGTTGAATGGAAATCCAGCAGCTTCAAGCTTTCAACAGGCAGCTGCAGACAAAGAAACTCCCATTGTGGGGAAGAAAATTCTGTCAACGTGAGATGCAGTGTCTTCTATGTGGGCCTATTGCAAAGGGCAGATGGTCACAATAACGTGAACATTCCCCTGAGTGTCTCCAGGAAGGAGTCATTCATGTTCATTACAAAATAAATGCAGTAGTTTGTTGGAAAAATGTTGGCTTTTCTGGCAGATTAATTTGCCTGAAAAGAGAAAACTATATATTTTCTAACGTACAATGTTCGCATACATGGCCCCGATGAAATAAAAAGCGTCAAAAGACATTATTTGATATCTTAATGAAGACATGACCCTCCCTTTGCCATCTGTCCCAGTGATGATTCAAAGAACATCCATTTTGTGGAGACAACTGTCCCATCAAATGCCTGTGCTGCTCTCACAAATTTCTTTGTAAGTTTACATCCCATTTAAAATACTGAAGTGATTTTGATAATTAATACCTACTTTTTTCTTCATTTCAATGTTGTCTTTCCCCGTTTCTTTCCCCTTTCCCTGAAGCTGCCGACTACTCCGAAAGAACACATCCACAAGAGCTCCTTCCAGTCCGTGAAATTAGGCTATTCGGGTATAGGTGGCATCACAATTGAGTCTAACCCCATCCTCACCTACCGTTCGCACATGTGCACTTTTCTAGCAGCACGCTTATCAGGAGACGGAGAATTGCTGAATTCTCCCCCGACCCTGATGACCCCCAGCTCCCCCCAACCCCCACACTCCACCTCCTTCCAACTCCCGAAGTATTGAGACCAATTTTAGTACTGTTTATTTTTCAGGATGTTACAAATGTGAGATTTTGTAAGACATTTATGTTTTAAAATGTTTCCTTTAATTTAAGATAAAATGGAACGTCCTAAAGAGAGAGATGGTGAAATCATGTTGAACTCTGCCCGAAGACAGGTTCATGTGATGGTTGTCATGGCGACTGAGGCCCTGGTCCAGGCCCATAGAAACGCAAGTGCCACTTTTCACACGTTGCCATTGTTATATATTAAATAATGACTTATCTAAAATATATATATTACTCTTGAATCCACCAGGATGATAAAATGACCAATAGTCTTCTTGTTGAAAGATGAACTATTTAATGAATAATAAATTAATAAACTGTCAGTCATTTTACTCAATATTAAACTAACTATAAAGAAATAAAGTACAATACAGGTAACTATATAACTATACACCATTATAACAAACTAGTTCTAACTTCTCTCACTCTAGCTATTCTGTGTTTTGCTTGTTCACTGTTCTGGATCACACTCTCTAACTAATTAAAGAGAGTGGGAATCCGGTTCTTGGAGTACCTTACTGTGAGGCATCTAGGGCGTCATTCTCCGACCCCCCGCCGGGTCGGTCGGAGAATCGCTGGGGGCTGGCGTGAATCCCGCCCCCGCCGGTTGCCGAAGTCTCCGGCACCGGAGATTCGGTGGGGGCGGGAATCGCGCCGCGCCGGTTGGCGGGCCCCCCCCCCGCTCGATTCTCCAGCCCGGATGGGCCGAAGTCCCGCCGATAAATTGCCTGTCCCGCCGGTGTGGATTAAACTACCTTTTGAACGGCAGGACAAGGCGGCGTGGGCGGGCTTCGGGGCCCTGGGGGTGGCGCGGGGCGATCTGGCACCGGGGGGTGCCCCCACGGTGGCCTGGCCCGCGATTGGGGCCCACCAATCCGCGGGCGGGCCTGTGCCGTGGGGGCACTCTTTCCCTTCCGCCTCCGCCACGGTCTCCACCATGGCGGAGGCGGAAGAGACTCCCTCCACTGCGCATGCATGGGAAACTGTCAGCGGCCGCTGACGCTTCCGTGCAAGCGCCGCCCGGGGATGTCATTTCCACGCCAGCTGGCGGGGCAACAAAGGCCGTTTCCGCCAGCTGACGGGGTGGAAATTCCTCCGGCGCCGACCTAGCCCCTCAATGTTGGGGCTCGGCCCCCAAAGATGCGGAGCATTCCGCACCTTTGGGGCGGCGCGATGCCCGTCTGATTGGTGCCGTTTTGGGCGCCAGTCGGCGGACATCGCGCCATTTCGGGAGAATTTCGCCCCTGGTGTTGAAATGACTGTACTACATTTATATACATTGATCATGTATATTGATATCTGAATAACATTTTCTTTGAAATATCTGAAAAGAATATTTACACAAGAAATGCAGTGTAAACAGTAATCACTAGATTATTGAAAAATTTCACAAATTCAGACGATTGGGTCTTCTTCTCCTTGTCGATCTTCTCAACTTCAAAGATGATGAAGAATTATTCAATTCGTTGTGAATCAGTACATTTGATTGCATTCTTCTTTCAAGTTGTTTGGAAAGAGTCTGTTTCAAATCAAGATCTGGAAAAATGTTGACAGTATCTTTGACTTGAAGTAGATCTCTTCTATTTCTTCTTAGAATGGTTCCATCAGAAGTTCTGATCAGATAAGATCTTGGTAAGAATTGCCTAATTATGTGAGCTTTGTCAGACCAGCCACCTTCAGGAAGTCTGAATCTAACTATATCATCATCAGATAGAGCAGACAGTTCTTTTGAATGTTGATCAAAATATTTTTTCTGACTCATTTTCTGTTACTGCATTCTTTTAAAAAGATTTTATTCTTGATCAGGAAAGTATAATTGAGGTAATGTTATCTTCAACATTCTGTTGTATAACATTTGAGATGGAGATAAGCCTGTTGATAGAGGAGATGTTCTGCAGTTGAGTAAAGCTAAGTAAAAATCAGAATCCGGGGCGGGATTCTCTGATCCTGAGGCTAAGTGTTGACGCCGTCGGAAATGCCGTTGCGTTTCTCGATGGCATCAACACGGCCCCATGATCAACAATTCTGGCCCCTACAGGGGGCCAGCAGGGCGCTGGAGCGGTTCACGCCACTCCAGCTGCTGATCCAGCCGTGGAATGGGCGACAGGGGATGTGTGCATATGCAATGGGTCCGGTGTAGTCCCACCGGCGCGATTTCCACGCATGCCGGTGTCTCCCTTGTCCGCGCCGGCCCCGACCCAACATGGCGCAGGAGTATAGGCGCCGGCGCGGAAGATAGGAGACAGGGAGGCCGGCCCGCCGATCGGTGGGTCCCGATCGCGGGCCGGGCCACGTCGGAGGCCCCCCCTGGGTTCGGGCCCCCCCGCCCACAGGCCGCCACCTGACCCTACAACGCTGAGGTCCTACCGGCTGAGAGCAGGTGTGGACGGCGCTGGCGGGACTCGGCGTTTCCACGACGGCCTCTCGGCCCATCCCAGCCCGAGAATTGGTGGTCCGGCCACATAGAGCAGCCCGCAACCAGCGCCGCATCAACCACGCCGGCGCCAATGGCTTCTGCGGAGAATCACGTGCCGGCATCGGGGCGGCGTGCCGCGATTCGCGCCGGTCGTGGGGATTCTCCGGGTGGCCCCGGGCTGAGAGAATCCCGCCCCAAATTCTTTAGATTTCCTAAGTAGCTGTTTCATGATGTGAACACCATTCTCTGCTTTTCCATTTGATTGCGGAAAATGTGGGCTTGAAGTAACATGTTGAAAGTTGTATTTCAATGAGAATCCCTGAGGAGTTCAACCCACTGTTTCCTTCGTTGCTGATACATCAAAAGTTGTCACTCCTTCGCCAAGGGGAGCAGTGAGGTGAAAATGTGTTTCTTCCAAACGACTCTACCACAAGAGGGGGGTGAAACTAACACATGATCCACACCAGCAAGTCACACTGTGAATCAAACTAAGTTGCAATAGGGCAAAGTGGAGTGAGCCTGCCCCTCTGAAGACTGTAAATGTAATTGGTGCAATAATTACAACTTTTCATGAAAGTTGTAAATTTTACCAAATTTTAATGTAGCAATTATATAGGCCTGTAATCATGATTGGACCAGAAACTTTATTTTGCAGACAGCGTTGTTTCAAATGGCACTGTTAAGTTATTCGTTGCCATTGTTAGCGGGGAAGAATCCTGGAAGAATCACTCCACACTTAGGTCTTCTCCAAAAGTCAAACAGTGTGTTGATTATGCCAGTGGGAAGTAAGCTGCTGGCAACACCATGCGCTTCTTCCCTGAACAAAGGCAAATCATCGATATTTATACATTTTCAAACAGTTACTCAGTTACTCAGCCCACTTTGGCTGGACACGAGCCAATGGTACACATTATAGATTATGTATTGATCCAATGAAATTAGTTATTGGACATGATGGGGCTGCATGATCAACTCATTGTCAGGCAGAGGTTTCTCAATGATGTTACCCAGATCCTTAGCAACTATACCTTGATCTTCACAATACTTCACAAGTTTGAGACTTATTTATCTTGACTTTGTTAGCGAGTTCTTTTGTTTGGAGACAACTGCCTGTCCTAATCTCGACCAGCTGCTGAATGGGTCACTGTGTCAGTTGAATCTAGTCGAGCTGCTGAATAAGTCTATGTGTGAGATCCAACAGCCATGCTGCACCTGAAAAGCAGCTCACTGCGGCACCATGTGGTTGATAAAAGCCGGGAGACTCCGCTCCGGGATATACGGGGTTCGCAACACCTCGTAAGATCCAACGTTGTAATATAAATCCCGCCCACAATGGGCGGGATCACTTTTTAACAAATCTGTATATTAGAGCAAATGGGGACCAGACAAAACAGCACGCGTGGGGGTCTCCCAGGGGATTGGAGGACCTCGGCTGCATGCCCTTTCGGCAGGGTGGTACTCTGTCACTTCTTGTACCACCTGGGCACCCTGGCAGTGCCAGCCAAATTGTCACTGCTGCGTTCTCACTGCCAATTTGTCATTGCCAAAGTTCCAAGCTACGAGCGCCAGGAAACAAGCGGCTATAAGTGCTCGCTATGGGACTTTGCTCCCATTTAGTTTGGCTATAAGTGCTCGCTATGGGACTTTGCTCCCATTTAGTTTGGCTAGAAGTGCTCGCTATGGGACTTTGCGCCCATTTAGTTGAATTGAGCCCATTTTGTGTTTCTGTGTAAGCTGACCTGCTGCAAGAATGTGGCCAAGTAAACTCCATGATGCCTCTGTGTAGTACCCTCAATAACGACACGAGAGTGTAGAATGGTAAATGAAGGCTTTAATAAGCAGAGAACTAGTCAGTGACCGAGACGTGTGCTTACTGAGTGCCACCTACAGGGTGTCACCTTATCTACGGCTCCCTGGTGGGTGGAGCTAGAGGCGGAGTCCCCCTGGGTTGCTAACCCGGTCTTAAAGGAGCATCACCTACATGGTGTTAAGGGTACAGTAACCATTCATCACATTCACCCCCTGTTTAAAAAAACGCAAAGTCCATCGGAGGTGAAGTGGAATCACATGTCTAGTCTTTTCGGTGGCCGGAACATTCTCGTCGACCTTCTCAGCTCAGGTGGTGGTGCGGCGGACACGGACGTCTTTGGTGACAGTACATCCGGGAGCACGGTGATCGGAGCTTTGGACCGGGTCGGGGTAAGGGGTCGGGGGGCAGGGGGAATAGCTGGGCGAATAGCTGGGGCTGGGGGTAGCGGTGCTGGCACTGGCGGGGAGCTTGGGGGCAGGGGCGCTGGAGGGGGGCGCGTTCGATGACTACCGATGGGGCGGGGTGCCCGGGGGGGCATCAGTGGGGGAACGAGCGGGTGCCAGGTCCCACGCGTGGAGGGGGGCATCAGTAGTGGGGGAACCAGCAGGTACCAGATCCCATCGGGATGCTCGGCGTAGGCGTATCGGGGGTTCGCATGTAGCAGTCAAACCCTCTCGACCAGGGGGTCCGTTTTATGGCTCCTCGCGTGCCTCTGGAGAAGAACTGGTCCCGGAGTCGTCAGCCAAGGAGGAAGCGAGACCCCGGAGGTGGACTTCCTGGGGAAGACAAACAAGCGGTTGTGAGGGGTCTCATTCGTGGCCGTGCAGAGGAGCGACCGAATGAAGTGGAGGGCATCGGGTAGGACCTCCCGCCAGCGGGTGTGATGCGACCATCAATTCACACGAAACCAGGAGTAGAAGTAAACTGTGGCTTTAATCAACTAGAACAGTGCCTGCCTGCGACTGATCTGTTAGCAGGAGCCGCCTACAGGGCGACTGCTCTTCTACCTCCCCTCAAGGGGAGGAGCCAGGGGCGGAGCCCACACAAGCCCCAACATGCTACATCATAGGTAATACCTTACAATGGTCCATAGGTGGAGCCCACATGGGCAACAGCGTAATACAGATATGTACATGGTGAATTGTTACAGCAATACATTCACCACATTTACCCCCTGTTAACAAAATGAAGTCCGGCGGGGTTAAAGGGTTCATAAGTTCAGCCTGTCCGGCGCACGGATTGTGCGCTGTGATCGCCGAAGCTCTGGTATCGCAGCTGGCCCGGGCGTCAAACTCAGCTGTGCTGGCATCGATAGTGAAGTCGCGGTGCGGGCACAGACGTGGACTTCGGGAGTGTGTCTTCTGGGGCTTCATTCCTGTGGGTCGGTGAAGGGGGAATGGCAGGCAGGAGGGGGTGCAGGTGCATTGTAGGGGCAGGTGCGCTGGTCAGCATAGGTTGGGCAGGGTAAGATGGGGTGGCGGTGGTTGTGGAACATCCAGGTGCCAGCTCCCGGAGGGAGACCGTACCCTGTCGGCCATCGGGGTATTCAATGTATGCGTACTGGGGGTTGGAGTGTAGGAGCCGGACCCTCTCGACCAGGGGGTTGGACTTATGGCTCCTGACATGTTTGCGGAGCAGGACGGGCCCCGGTGTCTTCAGCCAGGATGGAAGCGAGGCCCCTGAGGTGGATTTCCTGGGGAAAATAGGCGGTCATGAGGGGTCTCGTTTGTGGCCGTGCAAAGTAGGAACTTAATAGAGTGGAGTGCATTGGGGAGGACCTCCTGCCAGTGGGGAACTGGGAGATTCCTTGACCGGAGGGCCAGGAGGACGGTCTTCCAGACCGTCACGTTCTCCCTCTCCACCTGCCCTTTGCCACTGGGGTTATAACTGGTAGTCCTGCTCGAGGCGATGCCCTTACTGAGCAGGTACTGATGCAGTTCGTTGCTCATGAACGACGAGCCCCGGTCTCTGTGAACATACGTGGGGAAACCAAACAGGGTGAAGACACTATGTAGGGCTTTAATAACGATGGCCACGGTCATGTCGGGGCAAGGGATTGCAAAGGGGAAGCGGGAGAACGCGTCAATGATGTTGAGGAAATATGTGTTGCGGTTGTTGGAGGGGAGGGGCCCTTTGAAATCGATACTGAGGCACTCAAAGGGCCGGGATGCCTTTACCAAGTGGGCCTTATCCGGTTGATAGAAGTGCGGCTTACACTCCGCGCAGATTTGATAGTCCCTGGTCATATCCCTGACCTCCTCGGTGGAGTAGGGCGGTTGCGGGCCTTGATGTAGTGGAGAAGCCGGGTGACCCCCGGGTGGCAGAGGTCATCGTGGATAGCACATAATCGGTCATCTTGCGTGCTGGCGCACGTGCCACGGGACAGGGCATCTGGGGGTTTGTTGTGCTTCCCAGGACGATATACTATATCGTAGTTATAGGTGGAGGGTTCGATCCTCCACCTCAAGATCTTATCGTTCTTGATCTTGCCCCGCAGCGTATTATCTTTTTTAAAAATAAATGTTTTATTAAAGTTTTTCCAATCAGTGCTTTTACATAACAAAAATAAGCATAGCCCAAAGCTTACAATAAAACTAATTACAAAACAGATTTTTTTTTTAAAACCAAAACAAGGTGGGTTTTGTCTCCATGCCCAACTCACATTATTTCAACAGTACCCCCCCCCCCCCCCCCCCCCCCCCACCTGAACACTCTCCCTCCCCCCTTCCCCCCAGGATGCTGCTGCTGCTGACATTTACTGCTCCCCTAGAAAGTCAAGGAAAGATTGCCACCGCCGGGAGAACCCCATCAAGGACCCTCCCAAGGTGAACTTTATTCGCTCCAGGCTGAGGAACTCCGCCATATCGCTAACCCAGGTCTCCACGCTCAGGGGCTTCGAGTCCCTCCACATTAACAAAATCCGTCTCCGGGCTACCAGGGAGGCAAAGGCCAGTACCTCGGCCTCTTTTGCTTCCTGCACTCCCGGATCCTCCGCCACCCAAATATCGCTACCGTTGGACTCGCCTTCACCCGAGCGTCCAAAACCCTAGACATCATCCTTGCAAACCTCTGCCAGAATCCTTTAAGTGCCGGGTATGCCCAAAACATGTGGGCATGATTCGCCGGACTCCCTGCGCACCTCGGGCACCTGTCCTCCACCCCAAAAAACCTACTCATTCTTGCCGCCGTTATATGCGCCCGATGCACCACCTTAAACTGGATTAAGCCGAGCCTGGCACATGATGAGGAAGAGTTCACCCTGCCCAGGGCATCGGCCCACAGGCCCTCCTCCAGCTCCTCGCCCAGCTCCTCCTCCCACTTATCCTTCAACTCCCCCACTGAGGCTTCCTCTACCTCCTGCAGCTCCTGATATATTTCCAACACCTTCCCCTCCCCTACCCAGATGCCAGACACCACCCCATCCTGGATCCTACGTGGGGGCAGCAGTGGGAATGTCCCCACCTGTTTTCTAAGGAAGTCCCGAACCTGAAGGTACCTGAACGCATTCCCCGGGGGCAGGCCGAACCTCTCCTCCAGCGCCTGCATGCTGGGGAAAGCCCCGTCTATAGGCAGGTCCCCCATCCTGCTAATACCTGCCCTATACCAGCCTTGGTACCCCCCATCCATCCTACCCGGAGCAAATCTGTGGTTATTCCGTATCGGGGTCCACACAGAGGCCCCCTCCTCTCCCTTGTGTCTCCTCCACTGCCCCCTGATCCTCAGTGCCGCCGTCACCACCGGACTTGTGATGTATCGCACCGGTGAGATCAGCAGCGGAGCTGTGACAAGTGCCCCTAGACTGGTGCCTCTACACAACGCTGCCTCCAGCCGCCCCCACGCCGCCCCCTCCTCCATCATTCATTTCCTAATCATGGCCACATTGGCCGGCCAGTAATAACAGCTTGGCATCTACATTCAGGAGCGATATCGGCCTGTAGCACCCACACTGAAGTGGATCCTTCTCCTTCTTCAGGATGAGCGAGATCAATGCCTGCGACATTGTTGGAGGGAGGGTCCCTTTCTCCTTTGCCTCATTGAAGGTTCTCAGCAGGAGCGGGCTCAGCAGCTCCGAGAACTTTTATAAATTCTACGGGGAAGCCGTCTGAGCCCGGGGCCTTGTCCGTCTGCATGTCTGCAAGCCCCCTGACTACCTCCTCCAACTCAATCGGGGCCCGAGTCCCTCCACCCGCTCTGCTTCCACCCTTGAGAACCTCAACCGGTCCATGAACTGCCTCATCCCTTCCCCCTCCCCGGGGGGGTTCCGATTAGTATAACTTCCCGTAGAACTCCCTGAAGACTTCATTAACCCTCTCTGGGCTCAGCACCATGTTGCCTTCCCTATTCCGCACTCCCCCAATCTCTCTGGCCACCTCCCTCCTGCGCAGCTGGTGCGCCAGCATCCTGCTCGCCTTCTCCCCATACTCATAAACTGCCCCCTTCGCTTTCCTCAGCTGCGCCTCCGCCTTCCCCGTGGTCAGCAAGTCAAACTCCGCCTGTAATTTCCGGCGCTCGTTCAACAGCCCCCCCTCTGGGGCCTCCGCGTACTTCCTATCTACCCTGAGTATCTCTCCCACCAGTCTCTCCCTCTCCGTCCTCTCCTTCTCTCTGTGGGACCTAAGGAGATTAACTCTCCCCTAATGACCACCTTCAGAGCCTCCCAAACCACTGCCACCGTTACCTCTCCTGTGTCGTTCGCTCCCACATAATTCTCAATACTCCTCCTTATCCGCCCGCACACCTCTTCATCCACCAGCAGCCCCACATCCAGTCACCAGAGATGGCGCTGACCCCGTTCCGCCCCCAGTCGCAGGTCCACCCAGTGCGGGGCATGGTCCGAACTGCAATGGCCGAGTATTCGACCCCCTCCACCTTCAGGATTAACGCCCTGCTCAGCACAAAGAAGTCTATTCGTGAATAGACTTTATGGACATGGGAGAAAAAGGAAAACTCCTTCATCCTTGGCCGCGCAAACCTGCAAGGGTCCACTCCCCCCATCTGGCCCATGAACTCCCACAAGGGCCTGGCCGCCGCCGGCCTCTTTGCCGACCTGGACTTGGAACGATCCAAGCTCGGATCCAAGACCGTAATAAAGTCCCCTCCCATTATCAGGTGACTTATCTCCAAGTCCGGGATCCTACCCAACACGCGCCTCATGAAGTCCGCATCGTCTCAGTTCGGGGCATATACATTCACTAACACCACCCGGGCCCCCTGCAGCTTGCCACTCACCATTATATACCTGTCCCCCTTGTCCGCCACGATGCCCCCGCCTCAAATGCCACTCGTTTACTGACCAAAATGGCCACTCCTCTGGTCTTGGAGTCTAACCCCGAGTGAAACACCTGTCCCACCCATCCTTTCCTCAGCCTCGTTTGGTCAGCGAGCTTTAAGTGCGTCTCTTGCAACATGGCCACGTCCGCCTTCAACCCCTTCAAATGTGAGAACACGCGGGACCGCTTGACCGGCCCATTCAGGCCCCTCACATTCCACGTGATCAGCCTGGTCGGGGGGTTGACCACCCCCCTCATCCTGCCGACTAGCCAGCTCCCTTTTTTGGCCAACCGCGTGCCCCTTCTCCCTCCTCCAGGTCTCCCCTCGGCAGCGCCCCCCCGCACGACTCTCCATCCATACCCCTCACCTGGCTCCCCTTCAGTCAGCAAAGCAGCACCCCTTCCCCCCCGCCCCCTCCTCCCAGCCCCTCTTCCTCCCCCACCCCCTCTGCCAAGCATCCGCTTAGCTCTGATCTCCCCCCCATTGTGCTTCCGTGAGTCAGCTCACCCATGCTGACCCCGGCCGCTACTGCCTCTATATACCAACCCTTAACTTGTTGCCTCCTTCGGGCCACACTACGCCCCCTCCCCCGCAGGGTAGAGGGGCAAGTGCCATCTGGGACCTCCCCGCACGCTGGAAACCTGTCCCAGGCGTTTCCCGCCCCCTAGCACCGAACACCTGGAAAACAAAACACCTGGAAAACAAACAAAACAAATAACAAAACCCCCAGCCAAACTAGGGCAGACAAGCCCATAAACGTATGCTTTTTACCTGCTGTCCTCCCCTCGGCCCCTCCCCACCCGTACATTTCACCCCCATACAACAGTCCCTTAGTTCAGGTCCAGCTTCTCCTGCCTGATGAACGACCACGCCTCGTCCGGCGTATCAAAATAGTGGTGCCTGTCCTGGTATGTTACCCACAATCACGCCGGGTGCAGGAGCCCAAACTTCATCCCTTTACTGTGGAGGACCGCCTTCGCCCGGTTAAAACCTGCACGCCTCCTCCCAGCTCAGCTCCCAGATCCTGGTAAATTCGGATCTCGCGGTTCTCCCACTTACTACTCCGCTCTTTCTTCGCCCACCGCAGGACTCGCTCCCGGTCTGCCAAGCGCTGAAACCGTATCACCATCGCCCTTGGTGGCTCGTTTACCTTTGGCTTTCTGGCGAGAACCCTGTTCCAAGCTCCAGCTCCAAGGGTCGCGGGAAGGCCCCCGCGCCCATCAACGTCCCCAGCATTATGGCCACGTACGTGCTCGCGTCCGCCCCCTCCGCTCCTTTGGGAAGGCCCAGATTCTGCAGATTATAGCTCCGGAACCTACACTCAAGGTCATCCAGCCTCTCCTGCCATCTCTTATGGAGCGCCTCCTGGGCCTCCACCTTCACCGCCAGGCCCAGGATCTCGTCCTCGTTCTCCGCCACCTTCCTCCTCACCTCCTTGATATCCTTCTCCTGCACCTTCTGGGTCACCACAATTCTTTCCATGGAGGCCAGCATCCCAGTTTTTAAGGAGTTCCTGCTGTTCTCTGGCCCACTGGGCCCACACCTCCTGATTTTCTCCGGCCACCATTTTGTCCTCCAGGACCTTCTCGACCTTCTTCCCCGTGTTCGCGCTCTGCTCCTGGTCCTCTCCATGCACAACCGGGGGGGAACCTCTCCCACGTCCGTTCCTGCGCCGGTCCCTCCCGTCAATTACCGCCGCCGCTCCTTTTAGCGGCCAAAATTACCGATCCCGTCGGGAGCTGCCGTTCGCGCGACCTAGCCGGTCATGGCCGCTACCGGAAATCCCCGCAGCGTATGATCGAACATGAAGGCTACCGATCGTTCGTCAGTGATGAGGGTAAACCTCCTACCGACGAGGTAGTGCCTCCAGTGCCGCACTGCTTCCACGATGGCTTGGGCTTCCTTTTCGACTGAGGAGTGTCAAATTTCGGAGGTGGTGAGGGTTTTTGAAAAAAAACGCTACTGGCTCGCCTGCCTGATTGAGGGTAGCGATGAGGTCAACCTCTGATGCACTGCTCTCCACCTGGAAGGGGACGGACTTGTCCACCACGCGCATCGCGGCTTTGACGATATCCGCCTTGATGCAGCTGAAGGCCTGGCAGGCCTCAGCTGCCAGTGGGAAGATGGTGGCCTTGATTAGTGGGCGGGCTTTGTCCGCAAAGTTGGGGACCCACTGGGCGTAATATGAAAAGAACCCGAGGCACCTTTTCAGGGCCTTGGGGCAGTGGGGAAGGGGGAGTTGCAGGAGGGGGCGCATACGGTCGGGGTCGGGTCCTAGAACCCCGTTCTCCACGACGTAGCCGAGGATGGCTAGTCTGGTTGTGCGGAAAACGCATTTCTCCTTGTTGTAAGTGAGGTTAAGGGTTTGGGTGGTTTGGAGAAATCTCTGGAGATTGGCATTGTGGTCCGGCTGATCATGGCCGCAGATGGTGACATTGTCCAAGTACGGAAATGTGGCCCGCAGCCCGTACTGGTCCACCATTCGGTCCATCGTTCTTTGGAAGACCGAGACCCCGTTTGTGAACCAAAGGGGACCCGGAGGAAGTGGGAGAGGCGGCCGTCTGCCTCAAAAGCCGTGTAGGGGCGGTCCCCCGGGTGAATTGGGAGCTGGTGGTACGTAGACTTCAGATCCACCGTGGAGAACACCCGGTAGTGCGCGATTTGATTCATCATGTCTGCGATCCAGGGAAGGGGGTACGCATCGAGGTGTGTGTACTGGTTTATGGTTTGGCTGTAGTCTACAACCATCCGGTTCGTTTCCCCGGTCCTGACGACCACCGCCTGGGCTCTCCAGGGGCTATTGCTGGCCTCGATGATTCCCTCCCGTAAGAGTCGCTGAACCTCGGACCTGATTAAAGTCCTATCCTGGATGCTGTACCGCCTACTTCTGGTGGCGGCTGGTTTGCAGTCGGCGGTGAGATTTGCGAAGAGCAGGGGAGGGTCGACCTTTAGGGTCGCGAGGCTACATACGGTGAGTGGGAGTAGAGGCCCGCTGAACTTCAGGGTTAGGCTCTTGAGGTTACATTGAAAATCTCGTCCCAATAGGAGAGGAGCACAGAGGTCGGGGAGTACATATAATTTAAAGTTGACGTACTCGGCGCCCGGTTTTGCGAGGGTTGCGGTAGTGCACCCCCGGACCTGCACCGAGTGTGACCCGGAGGCGAGGGAGATGGTTTGATGCGCCGGGAAGATTGGGAGCGTGCAGCGTATTACCATGTCTGGATGAATGAAGCTCTCTGTGCTCCTGGAGTCGAAGAGGCAGGGCGTTTCGTGTCCGTTTTTTCCGGACGGTCATCATAGAGCTCCGGATGTGTTTGGGTCGCGACTGGTCAAGGGTGACTGCGCTGAGTTGCGGGTAGCCGGCGTGGTCGGAGGTGTGGTGGCGCTCCCAAGAGGGCTGCCCCTGTTGGTCGCACGTGTCGATCGACGTTGCAGATGGCGGCCAAGATGACGGCCCCCGTCGGTCGCACGTGTCGGGCGGTGAGGAAGATGGTGTCCAAGGTGGCGGCCCCCATGAATCGCACGTGGCGGGCCGCGTGGGCGAGGATGGCCAAGATGGCGGCCCCCGTGAGTCGCATGTGCTGTGCGGGCTGGAAGGTGGCTGCCCCCACGGACAACATGAGGCTGATGACGTGTCTGGGGGGTGCGGAGAAGGCAGTCACGCTGCCACACTGCGGAATCTGCGGGCCTGTGAGTCTGAGGGTCGGGCCTGCGATTTAGAGTTTTTGGAACTGGCCAGGCAAACTTTAGCGAACTGTTCTTTTCTCCCGCAGTCTCTGCAGTTCGTGTTCCGGGCCGGGCAGCGCTGCCGGGGGTGTTGAGACTGGCCACAGAAATAACAGGATAGCCCCCCATGGTGGTGGGCAGCCGTGCGGCGCAGGCCTGGGGTATTCTTTGGTCGGGGGTCCACGAGGGGGTCGCGTGATCAGACGGGAACGCGTTAAGGCTTTGGAACGCTACTTCCAGAGAGGAGGCTAATTTTACCATCTCTTCCAGGTCTAGGGCACCTTTTTCGAGTAGGCGCTGTCTCACGTAGTTGGACCTGACTCCAGCCACGTGGGTGTCTCGGATGGCAAGGTCCATATGTTGAGTGGCCGTAATGGCCTGATAATTGCAGCTTCGTGCAAGGACTTTGAGGTCGCGTAGGTACTCTTCAAGCGATTCCCTGATCGCTGGCGGCGAGTGGTGAGGAGATGCCGCGCTCTAGCATCACGAGGGCGTCTGCGTAGGTGGAGGCTTCCTCGAGTTGAACAGAGATTCGATGGCTCACCCGTGCGTGGAGGAGACTCAGATTCTGTTCGTGGGTGACAAGAAAGCGAGGAGGAGGCGGTGAGGTAGGCCTTGAAACAGCGGAGCCAGTGAGAAAAAATCTCTTTCGCCTCCGCGGCCTGCGGATTGAGTTCCAGTCGGTCAGGTTTCAGGGCTGATTCCATAGTGGCGTTGTAGTTGATTAAATTGATGCGACCATCAATTCACACAAAACCAGGAGTAGAAGTAAACTGTGGCTTTAATCAACTAGAACAGTGCCTGCCTGAGACTGATCTGTTAGTGGGAGCCGCCTTATACCTCCCCTAAAGGGAAGGAGCCAGGAGCCTACACAGGCCCCAACATTCTACATCATAGGTAATACCTTACAATGGTCCATAGGTGGAGCCCACATGGGCAAGAGCGTAATGCAGATATGTACATGGTGAATTGTTACAGCAGTACATTCACCACAGGGTGGTTGAGAGACTTCTTGACCATAGGGCCAGAAGGACAGCCTTCCAAACTGTCGCGTTCTCCCTCTCCACCTGCCCGTTTCCCCGTGGGTGAGAACTGGTCGTTCTGCTCGAGGCAATGCCCTTGCTGAGCAGATACTGACGCAGCTCATCGCTCATGAATGATGTACCCTGGTCGCTGTAGATAGAAGCGGGGAAACCAAACAGGGTGAAGATGCTGTGCAGTGCGTTTATCACGGTGGCCGAGGTCATGTCGGGGCAGGGAACGGCGAATGGGAAGCGGGAGAACTCGTCATTGACAGTTAGGAAGTAGATATTGCGGTTGGTGGACGGGAGGAGGCCTTTGAAGTCCACGCTTAGTCGCTCAAAGGGCTCCGAGGCCTTTACAAGGCGAGCCTTGTTAGGCCGGTAGAAGTGCAGTTTGCACTCTGCGCAGATCTGGCAAGCCCTGGTCATGGCCTTGACCTCCTTGGTGGAGTAAGGTAGATTGCGGGACTTGATAAAGTGGGCGAGCCGGGTAACCCCCGGGTGACAGAGGTCATTGCGGATGGCCCGCAGGCGATCCTCCTGCGCGTTGGCGCATGTGCCGTGGGACAGGGCATCTGGGGGCTCGTTGAGCTCCCCAGGACGATACTTGATATCGTATGTGTAGGTGGAGAGTTCGATCCTCCACCTCAAGATTTTATCATTTTTAATTTTGCCCCGTTGTGCATTATCAAACATGAAGACTACCGAACGTTGGTCGGTAATGAGGGTGAACCTCCGACCGGCTAGGTAGTGCCTCCAGTGCCACACAGCCTCCACAATGGCTTGTGCCTCCTTTTTGACTGCAGAGTGCTGAATCTCGGAGGCGGTGAGTGTCCGGGAGAAGAATGCTACTGGCCTGCCTGCCTGGTTGAGGGTAGCAGCTAGGGCGATGTCTGACGCATCGGTCTCTTCCTGGAAAGGAATAGTTTTGTCCACCACGCGCATAGCGCCCTTGATGATGTCGGCCTTGATGCGACTGAAGGCCAACCGGGCCTCAGCCGTCAGGGGAAATGTCGTGGTCTTTATGAGTGGGCGGGCTTTGTCCGCATATCTGGGGACCCACTGGGCGTAATAGGAGAAAAGCCCCAAGCACCGTTTGAGGGCTTTGAGGCTACAGGGAAGGGGAAGTTCCTTAAGGTCGGGGTCGGGACCTAGGACCCTGTTTTCCACGACGTAGCCGAGGATGGCTAGTCGGGTTGTGTGGAAAACGCATTTTTCCTCGTTGCAGGTCAGGTTGAGGGCTCGGGCGGTCTGGAGGAACTTTTCAAGGTTCGCGTCATGGTCGCAGATGGTGATATTGTCCAAGTACGGGTACGTAGCCCGCAGGCTGTACTGGTCCACCATTTGGTCCATCGCCCTCTGGAAGACGGAGACCCCATTTGTGATGCCGAAGGGGACCCTGAGGAAGTGGAAGAGCTGGCCGGCTGCTCCGAAAGCAGTATTGGGGCGGTCTTTCGGTCGGATAGGAAGCTGGTGGTAGGCGGATTTGAGGTCGACAGTGGAGAATACACGATATTGAGCGATCTGATTGACCATCTCTGCTATGCAGGGAAGGGGGTACGCTTCGAGCTGCATGAAGTGGTTTATGGTCTGGCTGTAGTCCACGACCATCCGTTTCATTGCCCTGGACCGTACTACCACCATTTGTGCTCTCCAGGGGCTGTTGCTAGCCTTGATGACTCCCTTTGCCAGTAAACGCTGGACCTCTGACTTGGTAAAAGTCATATCTTGGGCACAGTACCGTCGGCTCCTGGTGGCGATGGGCTTACAGTCGGGGGTGAGGTTCGCGAATAGTGAGGGGGGGTGAAACTTTCAGTGTTGCAAGGCTGCTTATCATGAGGGGGGGCAAGGGTCTGCCGAACTTCAGGGTCAGGCTTCGGTGGCTGCATTGGAAATCCAGACCGAGAAGCAGGGGTGAGGGAGGATATAGAGCTTGAAGCGAATGTATTCGGCGCCCTGGATCGTGAGATCCGCAATACAATATCCCTTGATTTGGACCGAGTGGGACCTGGCGCAGCCCCTTACCGTTTCTGTGTGGATAAAGCTCTCCGTGCTCCCGGAGTCGAAGAGGCAGAGAGTGTCGCGCCCGTTGATCTGGACCTGCATCATGGAATTCTGCAGGTGCTTTGGCCGTGATTGGTCGAGGGTGATCGCTCCCAGTTGCGGGTAGTCCGAGTCCTCAGCTGAGTCGGATTCACAAAATGGCCACCACCGTCGGTCGCACGTGTCGGGTCTAGAAGATGGCCACCACCAAGATGGCCGTCCCCATGACTCGCACGAGGCCGATGACGCGTCAGAAAGGGCGTGTCTGGCCAGTGCGCAGCCCGGTTGCGGGGCCTGCGGGCCTGTGTGCTTGATTTTCGGGCTTGGTGATCTTTTTGTTTCTGGGCCTTGGGCCTGGCCAGGCAGACCCTCACGAAATGCCCCTTCTTCCCGCAGTCGCTGCAGATGGCGGAGCGGGCTGGACAGCGTGGACGTGGGTGCTGGCCCTGCCCACAGAAATAGCACGGTGTGCCCCCGGTCTGGGCGGGTCGCCGCGCGGCGGAGGCCCGAGGTGTGGCTGAGTCTGGGGAAGTCCGAGGGGGGCTCTCAGGATCCGCGGGGTACGTGCCTAGGTTGTGGCGGGACACTTCCAGTGAGGTGGCGAGCGTTACCGTGTCCTGAAGGTCTTTTGCTCCATTTTCGAGGAGGTGCTGCCTGACATAGGTGGAACGGATGCCAGACACGAACGTGTCTCGGATGTGCAGGTTCATGTGGACTTCCGCCGTCAGGTCCTGATGATTACAGTTCCTGGCGAGTACGGTAAGCTTTTCCATGTACTCGTCTAGCGTTTCCCCTGAGCGCTGCCGGCAGGTAGAGAGCAGGCGCCGTGCATGTACCTCGTTTATGGGTTTGACAAAACGCTTTTGCAGGATCTCGATTGCCTCGTCGTAACTGGTCGCTTTCTCGATCATGGCGGAGATTCTATGGCTCACCCGGGCGTGGAGAAGGCGCAGCTTGCGAGGCCCTAGGACGGGATTTCAGGTAGGCCTCGAAGCAGCGGAGCCAGTACTTAAAAATGTCTTTGGCCTCCGGTGTCCGTGCTTCCAGGTTAAGCTTTTCAGGCTTGAGACCGGCGTCCATGCTAACGTAATTTGCTTATTAAATTGTAGTACCCTCAATAACGACACGAGAGTGGGGAATGGTAAATGAAGGCTTTAATAAGCAGAGAACTAGTCAGTGACCGAGACGTGTGCTTACTGAGTGCCACCTACAGGGCATCACCTTATATACGGCTCCCTGGTGGGCGGAGCCGGAGGTGGAGTCCCCCAGGGTTCCAAACCCGGTCTTAAAGGAGCATCACCTACATGGTGTTAAGGGTACAGTAACCATTCATCACACTCTGCAACTTGTTATCCTCCATTTTGGCGAAGATTTATACATTCTTAGTTTAATAGCAAAGTGTGTATTCAATATAAATATTGCATATAATGCATTTGCCTCTGCCCTGGGAACTCACCCCAACACCATATTAATCCCCTTTCTTTGACCCACGCGAACCAAGCCACTCACCTATTTGTAACAGATGAATGGTTTATTCTGGACATCTTGACTTCAAACCCCAGCATCAACCTTAGTTTCTGCCAATGTCAGCAGACCTGTTTCTTTCACTTCAAATCCAAGTCAGCGGTCCCACTGCTGATGTTATTAATAACACAGGCAGGCTTCATGGAAGTTTAATCATAATCACTGGAGGTGTTCTCCGAGCATCGGGTGCTAATAAATGGTTGGAACCGGAGTCTTAAATGAAAAAGATCCTTCATTTTCTTTCTGGCCTAATGTTCCTGCATGCAGAAACCACAACACGTCCTGTATTTACCAGAGGAATCTTCTGCACACAGTGAATCTAATAATCAGTGAATTTGCAGGAGAATGGGTTCTGGTATACAATCACATGAAGTGCGGGATGTTAGAAGCCAGATACATGCACTCAATTTGTTGCAGATTGTAATTGTGTTCCTTTTTTAGTTTGAAAGGGTAATATTCTATCCTCTTACAGCAATTTTAACTAAGAGACAAGTATAATGCATCTTTTTAAAGAATTTTAGGATACTGACAATTCCTTTGCTGTTTCTAGTTTGAGCTCCATCTGCTGCACGCATTTTGGGGTTGAGTTCTGTGAGGAGTGTTAGTATTGAGGACTGAAATAACTTATTTCATCCAATGACAGTGTCAGACCATTCCAGGTCAAGCATCAGTTAGATAGAGGATAAGAAGTCCTCCTCTTTGTCCCATTGATATAACTCAAAGAGTGGAGTTCTAACTCATGTGACCCATCTCTGTAAGTTGGATGGATCACTAACAAATGTTATAAAGAATTCAAAGAACAAGAACAAAGAAAATTACTGTACAGGAACAGGCCCTTCAGCCCTCCAAGCCTGCACCCACCATGCTGCCCATCTGAACTAAAACCCCCTACTCTTCCAGTGACCATATCCTCTATTCCCATGCAATTCATGTATTTTTTAAGACGCCCCTTAAAAGTCACTATCGTATCTGCTTCTACTACCTCCCCTGGCAATGAGTTCCAGGCTCCCACCACCCTCTGTGTAAAAAAACTTGCCTCGTACATCTCCTTTAAACCTTGACCCTGACACCATAAACCTATGCCCGCTAGCAATTGACTCTACCAACTTGGGAAATAGCTTCTGACTGTCCACTCTGTCCATGCCTCTCATTAGCTTGTAGACTTCTATCAGATCACCCCTCAACCTCTGTCGTTCCAGTGAGAACAAGCCACGATTCTCCAACCTCTCCTCATAGTTAATGCCCTCCATACCAGGCAACATCCTGGTGAATCTTTTCTGCACCCTCTCCAAAACCTCCACGTCCTTCTGGTAGTGTGGCAACCAGAATTGAACATTATATTCCAAGTGTGGCCTAACTGAGGTTCTATAAAGCTACAACATGACTTGCCAATTTTTAAACTCAGTGCCCCAGCCAATGAAGGCAAGCATGCCGTATGCCTTCTTGACTACCTTCTCCACCTGCATTGTCACTTTCAGTGATCTGTGTACCTGGACACCCAGATCCGTCTGCCTATCAATATTTTTAAGGGCTCTGCCATTTACTGTATATTTCCCATCTGTATTAGACTTTCCAAAATGCATTACCTCACATTTGCCCAGATTAAATACCATCTGCCATCTCTCCACCCAAATCTCCAGATCTATATAATGCTGTATCCTCAGACGGTCCTCATCGCTATCCGCAATTCTACCAACCTTTGTGTCGTTCGCAAACTTACTAAGCAAACCAATTACATTTTCCTCCAAATCATTTAAATATATTACAAACTACAGCATTGATCCCTGAGGAACGCCACTAGTCACAGCCCTCAATTCAGAAAATCACCTGGCCACTGTTATCCTCTGCCTTTTATGACCAAGCCAGTTTTGTATCCATCTTGCCAGCTCACCTCTGATCCCGTGCGACTTCACCTTCTGTACCAGTCTGCCATGAGGGACCTTGTCAAAGGCCTTACTGAAGTCCATGGAGACAATATCCACTGCCCTACTCTCATCAATCATCTTCATCACTTCTTCGAAAAAGTTGATCAGGTTAGTGAGACATGACCTCCCCTTCACAAAACCATGGTGCTCTCGCTAATACATCCACTTATTTCCAAGTGGGAGTAAATCTTGTCTCGAAGAATCCTCTCCAATAATTTCCCTACTGACGTAAGGCTCACCGGCCTGTAAATACCTGGAATATCCTTGCTGCCCTTCTTAAACAAAGGAACAACATTGGCTATTCTGAAATCCTCCGGGACCTCCCCTGCAGCCAGTGAGGATACTAAGATTTCTCTCAAGGCCCCAGAAATGTCCTCCCTTGCCTCTCTTAGTATCCTGGGGTGTATCCCATCAGGCCCTGGGGACTTGTCTACCTTAATGTTTTTCAAGGCCCTCAATACCTCCTGCTTCTTGATCTCAACATGACCCAAACTATCTTCACACCCTTCTCCAGACTCATCGTCTACCAAGTCTTTATCTTTGGTGAATACTGACACAAAGTACTCATTTAATACCTCACCCATTTCCTCTGGCTTTACACATAGATTCCCACCCCTGTCCTTGAGTGGACCAACCCTCTCCCTGGCTACCCTCTTGCTCTTTATATATGTATGAAAAGCCTTGGGACTTTCCAAATTCTGCTGACCAATTACTTTTTGTGACCCCTTTTAGCCCTCCTGACTCCTTGCTTAAGTTTCTTTCTACTTTCCATATATTCCACATTTGCTTTGTGTGTTCTCAGCCTCCTAGCCATGACAAATGCTTCCTTTTTCTTTTTGACTCGGCTTGCAATATCTCATTATCCAAGGTTCCCAAAACCTGCCATACCTATCCTTCATCCTTACAGGAATGTGCCGGTCCTGAATTCCTATCAACTTACACTTGAAAGCCTCCCACATGCCAGGAGGAGCTTCGTCATCCAGAATGTGGTTAGGATGTGGAACATCAGTGACTGAGGCAAATGGCAGAGATGCAGAGAACTACATTACCAAGAAAGGAATGGGAGAATATACCAGCAAGATAAGATGAAGCCGAGTAGGAGGGGGCTGGTGTGAACCAGAAACAGAATGGCCTGGTCAAGGCTGAAAATTCAATGTCATTCCATGTAATTTGTGCTAAAGAATGATGTGCTAAAAAAATAATCACGTAATTAGCATTTGGAGTTTGCTGTGAAATCTTGATGAAATTTTAATCCTGCTGATCAACAAACTGTAATCCTTCTGAAATGGATTCAAACACAGATCCCAGAGGGAAAACACATGAATCCACCGCACTAAACTCAGCCTTTCAACGATGAGCACATTGCAGCAAAGAGCACGGATAACAATTTTCATGGGCGAGACGATGAAGAATTTTTTTAAAAAAATCTTTTATTGGCATTTTCAAAATTTATAAACAGTTATGTACATTGTTGGCCGTGTTTAATTACTGTATTATACAGAAAGGTTTGCCTTGTACTTCCCTTAATTGACCCTATTTACATTCTGCCAACTTCTGGCTTGGCGTGTGGTCCCTGCCGCACCCCCCCCCCCGCCCCCGGCCGCCCCTCCCTGCTTCCCACTCCCCACCCTTGTGTCCCCTCGGTCATCCCCCCCGTTTCTCTCCCCTTCCTCTCCCCCCCCCCCTTTCTTTTCAACCCCCGTCAACTTCGGCTGTGCTTCCCCTGTGACGGGTTGGGGGGGAGGCTTGCCCCCCTCCCTCCCATGTTGTTCCCTTTTGTGTCCCGCCAGACTTTTCTCCTCCTCCACCCCACCCCTGGGCTGCGCGTTCCGATGGTTTCCCCCCCCGTCTTTCTTTTTCTTTTTCCTCTCCCTTTTCTTTCTAACTTTCCTGTTTCCCCATCTTACTCGTTGTTGCTGGCCTCAAATAAGTTCTGGAACAGGCTGACAAGCTGCCCCATGCATTTAGGAAGCCATCCTCTGACACTCGGATGGCATACTTCTCCAGGTGGAGGAATTCCAAAAGGTCAGCAAGCCAGTCTGCAGCTGTGGGTGGTGTTGCTGATTGCCAGCCGAGCATGATTTTCCGGTGTGCGATTGGGGAAGCGAAAGCTCGGGCGTCGGCCTTCTTCTCCAGGTGTAGCTCCTGCTGCTCCGATACCCCGAAGATTGCCACTCTTGGGCTTGGCTTCACCCTCACCCCCACAACCTTGGACATTGCCTCGGAGAAGGCTGTCCAGAACCCAGCAAGTTTGGGACAAGCCCAGAACACGTGGGTGTGGTTGGCCGGGCCTTTTTGGCATCATTCACATTTATCCTCCACCCCCAGGAAGAACCTCCTCATTCGGGTTCTGGTCTGGTGTGCTCTGTGCCCCACTTTGAGCTGCATGAGGCTGAGCCTTGCACAGGAGGAGGTGGAGCTGGCCCTGCTCAGTGCTTCGCTCCAGAGTCCCCACCCCACTTCTGTTCCCAGTTTGTCCTCCCATTTCCGCCTGGTCTCGTCCAGTGGTGTTCGGGCTCTGTCCAGCAACTGTCCATATATTTTCCCACATATTCCCCTTCCTTACTGTCTGTGCTTATCAGGTCCTCTCGTTGTGTAGTTCCTGGGGCCCTGGGGTATCCTACTGTCTCTTTGCAGAGGAAGTGTTTTATTTGGAGGTGTCTCATTTTCTGTCCTGTCGGCAGTTCACACTCCTCCATCAGTTTGTCCACTGACGTTAGTCTGTGCCCTACGTAGATGTCTCTAACTGTCAGTGTGCCCTTGTCCCATCTCTATTTCGTAAAGGTAATGTCTAACATGGCTGGGGGAATCTGTGGTTGCCGCAGATGGGGGCTATGGGGGACATCCTAGTCAGCCCGAAGTGCTGTCTTAATTGGGCCCACGTTTTCAGTGTGGCCGCTACCACTGGGCTTGATGTGTATTTTGCCGAGGGGGATGGGAGTGCTGCTGTAGCTGAGGCCCGAGGGTCATTCCCTTGCAGGAGGCCTCCTCCATCTGCACCCACTCTGAGTTGGGTTCTTTTACCCATCCCCCATTCTTTCCGCCGTTGCTGCCCAGTGGTAGTACTGCAGGTTTAATAATGCCAAGCCACCTTTGATTTACCTCCTTTGCAATCTCGGTTTGGGAACTCTCGGCTTCTTACCCTTTCCCCGCCCCACACACACACACACAAACGCCATGATTAAATTGTCTATGTTTTGGAAAAAGGCCTTGGGGATGAAGATTGGTATGGATCGAAACAAGAAGAGGAACCTCGGTGGCACGTTCATTTTGATCGTATGCACTCTACCCGCCAGGGAGAGTGGGAGTGCGCCCCACCACTGTAGGTCACTTTTAACTTCCTCCACCAGGCCTGTCAGGTTCCACTTGTGGATCTGTATCCAGTCCCTGGCTATTTGGATCTCCAGGTACCAGAATTTGTTCTGGGTTGTTTTAAACGGGAGCACCTCCAGCTCTGCCCCTCCCCCATTTCTGTTCACTGGGAATGCCTCACTTTTGCCCAGGTTAAGTTTGTAACCTGAGAAGGTTCCAAACTCTTTCAGGATCTGCATGATTGCCTTCAGTCCTTCCTGTGGCTTCGAGACAGACAGGAAAAGGTCATCCGCATAAAGTGAGACTTTATGCTCTTTGTCTCCTCTCTGGATGCACTTCCAGCTTTTTGCTTCGTAGCTTTTTGGAGGAATTGTCATTGCAGGAATATGCATCCCGATTACAGTTTTCGTGACAGGGCTAGCGGGAACTGGAGCGGGGACGATGGACATCTTTGCCTTGTGCCTCTTTGTAGCTGGAAGTATTCAGAGCTGGTGGTGTTCGAACCCTCGCCTTGGGAGCATTGTACAGGAATCTCATTCAGGCGGTGAATCCCGCTCCGAGCGGCCAAAATCTTTGAATTTTCACATCTACATTCAGCAGCGAAATATTATCCGCATTCCGTCGGGTCTTTATCCTCTTTGGGTATCAGTGAGATTGTGGCCTGCGCTAGCGTAGGAGGCAAAGTGCCCCTTGCCAGCGAGTCCACGAACATGTCCCTTAGGTGTGGGGCCAGGGCTGGCGCGAATCTAATATTACCCATTTCCCCTCTGGGAAAGATGAAAGTTCTGCTGGCAAAGTGATGGAAGGGGGGTCATGAACAGTTCTATCAAGCAGCACTAACTTAGCAATATCCTGCTCATTGACACTCAGTTTGGGTCCGCCAGGATCACTCGGCTCCTGACCTCATTACAGCCTTGGTTCAAACATGGACAAAAGAGTTGAACACCAGAGGTGAGGTGAGAGTCACTGCACTTGGCATCAAGGCAGCATTTGACCGAGTATGGCATCAAGGAGCCCTCGCTAAACTGCAGTCAGTGGGAATCGGGGGGGGAAACTCTCCACTGATTGGAGTCATACCTAGCACAAATGAATTTAGTTGTGGTGGTTGAAGGTCAGTCATCTCAGTCCTGAGATATCACTGCAGGAGTTCCTCAGGGTAGTGTCCTCGGCCCAACCAGCTTCAGCTGCTTCATTAATGACCTTCCTTCCATAAGGTCAGATGTAGATATGTTTACTGATGACTCCAAAATGTTTAGCATCATTTGCGACTCTTAGACACTGAAGCAGTCCAAATGGCAATGCAGCAAGATCAGCTCAATACCCAGACTTGGGCTGACAAGTTGCAAGTAACATTCGCGCCACACAAGTGGCAGACAATGAGCATTTCCAGTAAGAGACAATCAAACCATTGCCCCTTGAAATTCAATGGCATTGCCATCACTGAATCCCCCACTATCAACATCCTGGGAGTTACCATTGATCACAAACTGAACTGGACTAGCCATATAAATACTGTGGTTCAAGAGCAGGTCAGAGACTAAGAATCCTGCGGCGAGTAGCTCACCTTCCGACTCCCCAAAGCCTGCCCATCACCTTCAAGGCCCAAGTCAGGAATACGCCCCATGCTCCAACAACACTGAAGAAGCTCGAAACCATCTAGGACAAAGCAGTCCACTTGATTGGTACCCCTTACACAAGCATTCACTCCCTCCACCACTGATGCATAGCAGCAGTAGTGTGTAGCATCTACAAGATACACTACTGGCACTCATCAGGGCAGCAGATACATGGGAACACCACCACCTGGAAATTCTTCTCCAAGTCACTCACCATCCTGACTTGGAAATATATCGCCAGTTCTTCACTGTCATTGGGTCAAAATCCTGGAACTCCCTTGTTGATAGCAATAGGTGTTCCTATGAACTGCAACGATTCAAGAAGGCAGCTCACTATCACCTACTCAAGGACAATTAGGGAAGGGCAACAAATGTTGGCCTAGTGAGCGAAGCCCACATCCCGTAAAAGATGAATAGTAAAAAAAATAGTTTAATGCCACTGCACAGGATATATTTCCACTTACCTTGTTTAGTGTCATGTTCTAGTGTAAATTAACAGTGTTCGCAAAAAAGTGATATTGAAACAGCATCCGAGAAAGAGATTATGTTCCATCAGGCAACAGGCACACTGACAATCGTGAGCTTTTTGCACTGTCCATGAATCCTATTGGTAAAAAAAAAAAAATCAGGGACAGGAGACCACTTCTTTTGTTGTCAGATTCTCATTCCCAAGAGAGGATTCTGGCTATTTGTGAAAGGCAAGTCAGAAATAAATTGAGAACAGTAAGTGATTGACAGCTGCTCTATGTGCTTGCTGCCTTGCCCGCATTATTGCAGTTTGATTACACAAAATTTCCTGTAGCAATAAAGTTGGTGGCTTTCTTTGCCTTCCATGACAATGGTCCTTTCAAATTTTCACCTTGAATATTTTCAGGTAACAGTGCACAAATGCTGTGTACTTGGATCAGTTTAAGCCTTGCTGGTCCAGATCTGTGATCATCTTAAAAACTTTCTCATAAATTTAAAACACTAAAAGCAAATAACAGATTTTAGTAGCCATGATTGATTTCCGGTTGTGATTGATTGCACACATGACAGCCTCTCTATGTTGCATGTGCTAACCACTATGCTACCGTGCTGCCCATCTTGTATCTTTATTCTGTCTCCTAACTACCTAAAATCAATCAAAATTATGATGTCCACCATCAAATTACTCAACTCCCTTTTTATTTGCCGGCTTCACTCGAGAAGGCCTAGGACAAGATTCTCTGGCCTCCCCGCTGCGTGTTTCCCGGCGGTGGGAGGCAGCCCACTGTTGGTCAGTGGTGGGAACGTCTGGGTACTCCGTTCACAATGGGATTTCCCATTGAACGCACCCCATGTTGCCGGGGAACCCACGGTGGGGATGCGCCGTCGGGGGGATCGGTCGTGGACAGCCAAAAGATCTCGCACCTAGTCCAGAATGGCCACCTCCCCCTCCCCCTCCTTCCACACCCCCACTCATGTTGAGCACTTTTACATGGTCACTGTTGTAGTGCTGGAGCGACAGAAGCCTATTTGTGCATAGCAAGCTCGCATAAACATCAATCAAATTCATGTTCCGATCAACTGCTTTAGGTGTTGGGTGAGGGATAAATGTTGTCCAGAATAAAAGCAGAACTCACCTCCTCTCCTTTGAATAGTGTAGTGGAATGTTTAACCTCAGAGGTGAGGAGGGCCGCAACAGAGCATCACAACCAAACGATTGCACCTCCGACAGTACAGCACTCCTTCAGCATGGCAAGGAAGTATTAACTTAGATTATGTGCTTAAGCCTCTGCCGTCTCAGTGGTGAGAATGCTGTGTGGCTGCTCAGTGGCTGGCATACAAAGACATGCAAAGATAAATTGTTTCACAGCAATGTTTCCTCAGATACTATTCTCAGTCATCAAAGCAGGAAAGTTAATTATTTGCAAGAACAAAACTGACTAAAGGCATCCTTTGTGCTGGAACATTCTTCATTAATTTAACACACACTGTGGCAAGTTGTCACTGTGGCCCATTTTCACCATCAATAAGGAAACACATTCCTCGGCATAGAAGTGAATGATTCAAAAATGAATTGATGTGCCCAATTACTCAATAGCAGCATTTTAATCTACCCAGTGCTTAACCTGATGCCTATGTAAGACTTCTCTTTCAGTAGTGATTGCTTTAAATTTAGTCGAACTGTATTAGTAAGAAATGACTTTTATGCAAGTGATGTGAGTTACTGGAATAAATCTTCTGGCCTCATGTACAACCAAGATGCTTAACAGAACCCTGCAGAACTCCAGATTTGCAGAATTCCTTGGGAATTGCCGAGGAAGTTTCAACTTCCAATGGGCAATTCTCCTGCTGGTGAATTGGTATCCTCCAACTCTGACTTAGAGTCAGACTTTGGACAGTTCTGCAATTCTTACCTGGATATTTAAACAAGCGATGTTAGTCAGAAAAATCCTGGTCTAATTCCTGGATAACTCCATAACTGTCCCCCTAATCAACACTCCGTCCCCCAACTACCCTACTGCCCCTTCCGACCCAACGTCTATGCTCCTGGTCACCTGATCATGCCCTTTACCAAGATCTGTCCTGATTACCTGCCAACATCATCATTCCTCCACCCCCCCCACCCCCCCATTACCTCCTGATCACCTGAATACCTGCCTAAACCCCAACTATCCACTTGATCACCTGACTACCTCAACCCCCTGACTACCCCCAATCCCCCAACTGCCTCCCAATCCCATGACTACACCTCAAACCACATCCTTAATTAACCAATGAACCCCAATACCCCCTGTCCTCCCGACTGCCCATCTAACCCAACCGGCTACCTGATTATTCACCTGAGGCCTGGAATACCCCCTTGAATACCTCAGCTACACCCCTAACCCAACCTGACCACCCTCCTGACCATCTCACCAGACCAAAACCCAACTACTCCCAATCACCTGACTACTGTCCCAATCCAAACCGACTAACCTCTTTCCTGGCTAGACATTCACTCACCTTCCTCCCTTACCACCTACATATTTACTAACTTACCCCTTTACCCACCTACCCTTACTCCCTTAAATACCTACCTACCCACTTACTTATCCATTTACCCACCGATACAACAACCCACCTTACCCATCTAAACCACCTCCGCTACCCACTTACCCATGTACCCATTCACTCACCCACTCATTCATCCATTCACGAACATCCATTCACTAAGATTAATTCATTAACATTAAGACTGGATGGTTAAACTTACTGTATGGAAGTCAGTGTCATAACAAGGGGAAGTATCTTGTATTCTCCAACTCCACTAGAATCCAGTCCAAGGTGTGACAATATGTATATTGTATGTAAATTAAGGGTTAACTATTTAATGTGAAAGCATCCAACCACTAGATGGTGATAAAGAGCATACACATTAATTATGTGATACCCTTAATTCTAGGAGTTGGTGGTTGGGTGGGTTAGAGAGTAGTCGTGTTTTCAGAAGCTCTGCAGATAGAGTCATAGTTTAGTTGAGCTGTAATATTGTAAATCTTCGTTAGCAAGTCAAATCTATTTAATTGTAGAGTTAATAAATTAACTTTGTTAAAAACTTGGCTTGATGTTCTTTGTGAGACACTACACTTTGAAGTCATCCATAAAGCAAAGAACATCACATGGTACCAGGGGTGGAAATATTAAGGTACCAGATCTGCTTGCTAAGATAGATAGAAAGGTTCAATGAGAGAAGAGAAGTTTGAAAACATGCAACAAAACTTGAAAAAACATTCTACCAGGCTCTGATTGCATCAACGACATCAACAAACTTTCCAGTCGATGCGAGATGGAAGTTTGCAAACTCCATGGCAATTTTGTGCTTCGGGTAAAGTAGACATTAATTAGTTCAATTTCAAGCAGCAGTTTGAGTTGTATATCTCTGCCCTGTGTAGTGATCTGCATATCTGTACGTATATGAGGATTAATATACAGAAGTAACAGCTAGACAACCATGAAATGGCAGCACTAGAGATGGATATAAAAGACAAACTCAAACAGAGTTCCCGCCTCTTCATGTTTGGAGTGACTCGTGACCAGAGGTAGAGAGAGATAGCTCAGAGTGCAGGTGTTGTTAATCATAATTAATATATATTTAATCTTGGTAATTTAATCTCTAGTTTAGTTGTTGAAGAGAGAGCGAGCTCACAGTTTAATCATTAACGTTACTCAATAAACGGTATTTGTTTTAATCAAAGACTTTGAGTGTTAATGAACATCGAGTACAGGGCCATCTTGGAAAGAAACAAATGAGTAATAAGATATTATACAACGTAATATAACATGGTAACAGGGTTTTGACTTCAAGAAAATTTACTAGATTAGATTAGATTAAAAAAAGCAAGAAAAAAGAACAAATCCGTAACAACTATTCAACTGTGAGGCTTCGCAGCATTCGGATCCTTCGAAGAAAAATTACCTTGATGGACCATGTTCAACCTCCATGTCAACTCAAGACAACTGGTAATCTTAATTCCAATTGGAAACTATTCAAACAGCAATCCAGGGATGATACACATCGTACAGATAATTGAAGCTCAAGCAACACTCATTGAAGAAAACCTACCTGTCTCTGACGGCAAGTCGAAGCTCATCAAAGAAGAAACATGCAAATTTAAAACAATCCAACGTGTGCTGAAGTACATGCGGGATGGCCAAAAGGAACTTGTTCCAACTACAGAAACATACGAGCAGAGCTAAGCAGTGTAAATGGATTCTTGCTCAGGCAAAACCGTATTGTAATACCGACTTCTTTAAGACACATGATCCTCAGCAAGGTGCATGAAGACCACCTGGGGATAGAAAAATTAAGAAAAAAGCTTGTGAGTCCGTATATTGGCCAGGAATCAACAATGACATCAGTAGCCTCATCGCACAATGCAAAATGTATCAGAAGAACCAGTCCTAAGAACAGAAGGAGACACAATGCACAAAATCATCACGACTCCATGGTCGAAAGTAGGCATTGATCTGTTTTTCTTCCAAGTCAATGAATATTTGTGAATCATCGACTACTTTTCGAACCAGCCGGAAGTAATCAAGCTACCCAACTCCAGTTTGAAGGCAGAGATCAAAGTGAGAGAGAGAATTGCTGGGCATGGCATCCCATTCACCGCAATGAGTGACAAAGGACCATGTATAGCTAGCCCAAGTGGACGGAGTTCTCCAAACAGTACGACTTTGAGCATGTCACCTCCAGCCCACTTCATCCACGGTCCAATGGAAAGGCTGAGAAGGGTGTACATATAGCCAAGAAACTACTTCAAAAAGTGACCCAAACTTAGCTTTGTTAAGCTCAGAGCGACATCACTTGCAACAGGATATTCTCCAGCACAATTGCTGATGAATCGAAAAATACGCACCACATTACCATGTCCAACAACAGAGAAACCTGACAATAATGATGTAATACAAAATGTCAAGCATAACAAACAGAAACAGCAACGTTACTATGAGAGGACGGCGAAGAAACTAGCACCGTGAGAGCAAGAGGGTATTATACGGGTACAGCTTCTGGGTGGATAGTCGAGCGTGACACATGTAATTCGCCAGGCAGCTCCACATTCATACATCGTCATAACAGAGCTTGATGTTCTTTGTGAGACACTACACTTTGAAGCCATCCTCATCCATAAAGCAAAGAACATCACACAAGGGATGCTATATACCGCATTTTAAACAAAGGTCCGTTTGGAACACCCGATGGAAACGTACAACAGCGTCCGGTTGGGGAAATATCCAGACGCAATGGCAATCTGAAGATGATTGAAACCCCTTGGAAGATCTCAACGACATAAGAATTAATATTGTTGATTCTAATGTGGAATATTAGAAGGTTTTGAATGACTAAATGTCTAATATGTTGTGTCAAAATCATAGAACTCCTCCCTAACAGCAACGTAGGTATATCTACACCACATGGCTTGCAGTGGTTCAAGAAGGTAGCTCACCATCACCTTCTCAAGGGTAATAAATGCTGGCCTAGCCAGTGACGCCCACAAAGAATAGAACCATAGAATTCCTATAGTGAAGACGGAGGCCATTCAGCCCATTGAGTCTGCACAGACCCTCTGAAAGAAAACCCTTTCTAGGCCCACTCCGCCACCCTGTCCCCATAACCCCACCTAACCTGCACATCTTTGGACACTAAGGGGTAATTTAGCAAGGCCAATCCACCTAGTCTGCACTTCTTTGGACTGTGCGAGGAAACCAGGGCACTCGGAGGAAACCCATGCCGACAAGGGAAGAAAGTGCAAACTCTACACAGTCACCAATGTGGTGATATGCCTGTGCAGTGCTGTATATGTTAGCAATGCGATCTCCAACCAGCTGATGGCAATAGTGATCTATAACGTGACTCAGGACACCCTCCAGTTGGTAATAAGACGTACAAGAGGATTGTCGCACTTAGAGTAGCTCCAGGCAAATTCACTGAATTCATTTAGTACCCATCGTCTGTATTATAGATTGTTAGTTATCTTTCCATGTGTTTGTTAATAAATCATCTTTATCGTTAAACAAGTATGTGTTCTGTGTGCATCATTACAATGGTTATATCACAGAAGATAACAACCAAGGCCAGAATTGAACTTGAGTCCCTGGTGCTGTGAGGCAGCAGTGTTAACCGCATCTCTTGAGTGAATTTTAAACAGGTAATATCGTCTGCATGAGCTAAAATATTGTAATGCCACAAATTTTTAATATAAATGCAAGGAATCATTTTCTGCTGAATTTGCATTCTTGACAAGTGCTCGAGGTGTTCTTTGTGGGAAAAGCGAACATGGTGTGAACCGTTTATTAAGCATATAGAATGATCACATGCATGAATCAGCAACATTCTGACAAAGAGCTCTATAGATTCCAGGAAATAAAATCCACTCTCATTTGTTTGGTAGAAATACAATATTAGCCCAATTTCATAACCTTGAATAGTATCTCTATTGATTTCTCCATCTGATCCGAATCCTGATTCTGGCTCTGCAGTCAGCGCAGTTTACAGATGCATGGCTTTCAGAGAGATCGCAGAGTTTGATTTTCGCTAAATCACTCATCATGTAATCTCTGCTGGGTTCAGTTAAAGTCTTTCAAACATGTTTTTTTTGTTGACGGGACTAAAAGTGATCAGAGCACAATCCTTTGTGAATTTAGCCAGAGACCTTTAAGTACAACCTGAATTAGGATCTCAGAGGACTTATCCTTCTGCTGTCCCTATTACTATCATTCTGAGCTGAGCAACGTTTATGCTGTATAGCAGATGCACAGCTTATCTCACGCTTCGCTGGGTGGCACAATGCACAACATGCCTCTGGACTGCGCAAGAAAGGAAGCAAACAGCTGGAGTGGGAGCTGTGCTCCCAAAGTGGCGCTGTTCATTGTTAAAGCTGAACAGTTACAAACTGCTAAATCTGCAGATCCAGATAAGTAGGAAGCTGCAAACAAGCTATTTTCTTGACAGCTGATTTTGTTGCCTGAAACTCAGTTTACGAATTGTCCAATGTCAATCTGAACAATTTACTGTTGAACTCTGATTTTCGCTTAAATAGCAAGTAACTTACAGTTAGTTGACGATCACGACTTCGAGAGACTCCATATTCAGTTGCGATGTTCGCATTTTTTCCACTTTTGGCTCATTCGTAAGAGTATCATCAAAACATAATTGAGCAATATGGTTGAACCCTAAATTAATTTTCTTCTGGATTTTTATTTGTCTCAGTTCTTCCAATGACAAAATGGTTCCATAAAGCAGATACAGAGAAGATATTCCCTCTGTGCGTGTGTGTGTGTGGGGGGGGGGGGGGGGGAGGGGAAGGGGAGGTGGGGGGGGGGGGGAGAGAACCCAGACAAAATGGGAAAAATCCTGAAATAAGAGCTAGGCCCCTTCGGGAAAAAGGTCAGGCGGAATTTATTTGCTTAAACAGTAGCGGAAATATGGAATTCTAGTCCCTGTGTATGATCAGTAGACTGAAATTTTAAAGACTGTGATTGACATTTTTGTTAGGTAAATATTTCAAGGAATATGAACCAAAGGTGAGTACGTGGATTGAGATAGAGATCAGGCATGCTTTGATCAAATGGTGGAACAGTCCCTGTTCTGAGGTTCTGATGTTCTTACCTGTAGTTCTAGACTCTGGCCATGAGATGTCACTATGGCACAGTTTAACATAGAAACAGAGAAAATAGGAGCAGGAGGAGGCCATTTGGTCTTTCGAGCCTGCTTCGCCATTTAATATGATCATGGCTGATCATACAACTCAGTGACCTGTTCCCACTTCTCCCCCACCCCCATATATTTTGATCTCTTTAACCCCAAGAGCTATATCCAACTCCTTCTTGAAAACCAACAATGTTTTGACCTCAACTACTTTGGTAGCGAATTCCACAGAATCACCACTGTCTGGGTTAAGAAATTTCTCCTCATCTCTGTCCTAAATGGTTTACTCCGTATACCTACACTCTGACCGCTGCTTCTGGACACCTCCACCATCGGGAACATCCTTCTTGCACCTACCCTGTGTTGTTCTCTTTGGTGTGTTGTCTCTTAATTTGGATCTGTTTAATTACGTTTGCTCAAGAGTCGGCAGGTATCTTTCGACACCGCCACAAGGTTCAGAACCGAATACTGATCAAAGACTCGATACACCAGTTAGTAAGTTCAAAATCAATGCTCATTTATTTACGCACAGTCAAATCTACTCATGCATAAACTCCACAAACTAAACTATCACTATTACTAAAGCCTATACTTAGCTTCGGGTGCCCATTCAGTCAGAGGAGCAATGGCCGTTGCTCGGTTCTGAGGCCGCTGGGTTGAGCTGTTTACAGGATAGCAACTAGGAGCGTCTATCTCGTAGCGTGCGTTGACTTGGAACTTACTTGGTCTGATGCAGCAACTCGGCAGATCTCTCTTCGCTGAGAGCCAAGGCCAAAGAAGAAAGATTCTCCCTTGGGGAATACCTTTTATACCCAAAAGGGCTTCGCACACTTTTGGGTGGGTCTTGAACTTGGCCTCAATTAATTGGGCCTTTCCCAATCATTCGTATCGATCTTGCTCCAAGAGAGGGGTGGGTTCCCTGGTTGCTGGGCGTGTCCTAGGTGGCCGTTGGTTTGCTTTGTTTGAGTCTCCTCTGGTGCCGGGGTGTCTGCCTTAACATTGTTTATCTAAATGTTTCCCTTTTGTACCCGGAGATGGCTCATTAGTATGTAGATGGCGGAGCAGTTTCTGTCCTGTCTGAGGGCTAAGGCTCTAATCAACAGACAAACCTTGCACCTGTTTGTTTCTCAGTATTGTCCAATTTTCCCTGCATTCTTTGCAAATGTCCATTTTGTAATCGGGACGTAGCCATCCCAGATGGCGACACTCCATCCTTGTGATCCTCAACGCGAAGCGTGAAGGATCACACTACTGCGTCGTCTTCATCCTCCAACCAAACGGGGCACCCATACTTAGGCTCTACACTGTCCTATCCTATACAACACAATTTTACCTAAACCATTTTAAATACATTCATTATCATAAAGCTCTACGGGGCGCTATGACATTAATACATACATTACAGAAAAGTAAAAAAAAACTGGAACCTCTAACTATTCTCAATAAACTATCCTCATTCAAACAATCCAAAAATAATCTATACACCTTAACCTGTACAAAATAGCAGCACACAAGTTTCTCAGACACAGAGGTTTACATCTCTTTATTCCACAGAATACAAAAAGAAAAATGGATGCACTTTAATCCGTCCCAATGGGTTCGGGGGTCTGGTGAAATCCAAAAATGGGGGATCTAAATCTGTATACCGGGGTGCGAGAGCGGTATGCTCTCTTTCGCCATTTCCTAACTCTAAATGTTTGCACGACACTGCAAGGTATCGCCAGCACTAAGAGTGCTTCGACTACATATGAGAGTGAGTACCAGGTGATAAACTTATCACACCAGGTCGGGGTATTGTTAGCTGTCGCGGGGCAAGTTATCTCGGGGTTCCGTGTATTGCAGGGGTGGGAATCATTTACGGTTTGTGTGGTAGGGGTCAAGGGGGTAGCGTCCACGTGCAACTGAAGGGATCCCACTAAAATCCATGTGAACACGAAGGCTGTCTTTATCTTTGTCTGTCTGCTTCTTTGTCTTCCTCTGGGGTTCCTGAGGTTCCGGAGTTCTGTGAACACAAGCATAATTTCTGTTATTATGTTGCTTAAGATCTCGTATGTCTGTCTGTCTGTCCTTTATTGCCAATTTCCCTTTATAATTGGTCACCATCTGTGACTCCCTCATTTTTTTTTTCAACCCAAATATTTGGGACAAGACATCTAAAAATACTGCCATACTGCGAGCCGTCTCGCAGCCTGTGTGATTTACCATCCCAATGTTTGAGGATGTAAATAACATAGGGAAGCAACCTAAGGGTTGCCAAAACCAAACAAAAGAATTTTGAACGTTACGAGCCAAAATGGTGTGTGTATGGGTAAGGAGTGTATGGGTATGGGGTGCAGCGGGTAAGGAATGGGTGGAATCCCCTGGTAGGACGGTGATCAATGCCGTATATGCTCTACCTGAGCGTAGTTGACCAGAGGGGGGGGGGGTCCTCAGGCAGGGCGGGGACCAATGCCGTTTCTCCACTGCCTGAGCAACCGGCAAGAATGGGTAAGAATGTGGTCGTCGTGGGGGCTTCCTTTCAAATCAGGAGAGTAGCTATGAGTTGTGTTCTGTCGACAAACTAGTTCCTCTGAACGGTTGTCTGGCGACAAACTTGTACCTTTAAACTAGTTTCTGTTGACAAACTAGTTCCTCTGAACTATTGTCTGGGGACGAATTTGTTCCATTAACAGCCAGGGGGCATTGGTGACGTGGGGCCATGAAACATTTCGAGTTTACGAACAACACTTAACATTAACACTAGCAAACAACCATACAACCAAAATGGTGCAGGTTCCATCAGAAAGGATACCGTATCTCTCCATCGGTTCCTTTTTTTTCTCTATCATCTGGACACCTCACTGCTCGATAGCGAACAGGGTCGCAAAGGGATTTGTTTGGTGGGAGTCAGACTCTAAGTCATCATCTTCTCCCGGCTGCCAAACTCTTGTCTGTAGTAACCATGTTAAAGCTGCTTGGGGCAAATTGGGGTCTATCTCATCATTCCGGATGAGCTTGAACGAATTGTCTCGATGCCAGAATCGTGTGTCGAGGTTGGAGCTACTATGCTTCAATCCGTAATCGGCGGGCGGTGGGTCTGGGTCAGGGACTTTGATATAAGTGATCTCAAATGGGTCACTAGAATCATGCTCAGATTCACTGGGAATGGGGCCTGGTACAGGGGTATAGTCATAACGTGGTGTTCTGTGGCTATCATCATCATGATCGCTATCACTGTCGCTGTCGCTGCTGGTTGAGGGAAGGGAGCAGTGGAGTCGTGTCTCTGGGGGCGGAGTTGAAGTTGTGTCTGAGGGTGGGCTGGACTGGGTGGGGGAGGGTAGGAATACATCAGCTGTGGGCGGGGCATGATTGTCTGCTGCTGCGAGCAGGATGTGGTGTTTGTGGTTATTCTGTGAGCCATAAGCCTTGAGCTGGTTTATATGAAACCACACAGACTTACCATTGGGATAGGTTATTTTGTATACTAAGGGGCTGACTTTGTCCGAAATGGAGTATGGTCCGGAAAATTTGGGGAAAAGGAATGAATTGGGGTTGTAAAGGGAAAGCATAACTTGTTGCCCTACTGTGAACTCAGTGGCGTGTACTGTTTTGTCGAAACAAGCCTTGCTTTGTTTCTTCCTGGTTCCATGTCTCACAGCTGCTGCGAGTTGGGCTGCCTTTATGTTCTCTAACAATTGTTTAACTGCATTTTCATGTGTGAGGGCTGTAACTGCGGGCTGACCGTGTTTCTTAAAAACATTAAAGCAAATGGGAGTACTGAATCGCAGGTGCTGTTATTTTGCTGTACCATTTTCCTGAGGGTGGCTTTCAATGTCCTATTCATTCGTTCTACAATACCACTTGACTGGGGGTGGTATGCAATGTGAAACTTTTGTCGAATCCCGAAAATCGTGAGGACGTTTTTCACGACACGTCCTATGAAATGGGAGCCTTGATCGGACTCTATACTGTAGGGGAGGCCCCATCTTGTAAAGATGTGGTGTGTTAATATTTTAGCCGTTGTCTTGGCCGTATTAGTTCGCGATGGAAATGCTTCCACCCATTTTGTGAAGGTGCCTATGACCACCAACACATACTTGTAACCAGTTCTGCACGGGGGTAGGGGTCCTATATAATCTATCTGGAGATTTGTCCAGGGTCCATCAACGGGGTGGGTATGACGAAGTTGAGCCTTTTTCACATATCTGTCCGGATTGTTCTGGGCACAGATTAAGCAATTCTCTATGTAGTGCGTTACATCGATTTTTAAATCAGGCCACCAACAGAGTGGTCTGAGGTGGGCTAGGGTGGGTTGAATACCTTGGTGTCCATGATTGTCATGGAACTGACAAATGATCTGGTTACTGTCCTGGCTGGGAACTATATAAATGCCATCCTTTAAAATCACACCGTCGTGTGTGGTTATTGCATTCTCGTATTTATCATATGGGGCTTGGAAGGTTCCCTTTAAAACTTCCCTGAGTTTCTCGTCCTCTTTCTGTGCCTTAGCTAGATCCTGAATGTTGGCCTGTGAGACCTGAACTGCGTGTACTGGGGTGTTTACGGGGGGGTTCCAAAAATAACCATGCCTGGAGCCTGCCTTCGCTAGGGCGCCTGCTTTAACGTTACCGGGGGGGAAGAGCAGTGATGACTGCGAACCTTAATTATTCCATATTTTCCATCCTTCGCTATCTCTAAGATATGGCAGAGTAATGTGGCTGAGGGTAGGAGTTTACCGTCCGCAGAAACAAATCCTCTTGTTTCCCAGAGTGGTAGGAACTCTGTCAAACTATTACAGACATACAAGCTGTCCGAATAGATGTCTGCTGGGGTCGGGAACGGGTCGGGATGGTCAATGCATGCAATCGCTGCCAGTTCTGCTGCCTGCGAGCCTAAGTGTCCTGGCAACTTTCATGAAATTTCATCTAGGGTGCGTCCCTGCGCGTCCTCTACATATATACCGCAACCGGTAATTCATTTTCCATTTAACACTGTGGAGGAGCCATCCACATAAATCTTAAGGGGTGCGCAAGTGTCTGTGGGTTGGGGCCTCTGGGGTGTACTATCTGTTTTCCTGGGAGGTGTTTTAGGAATAAATGGGCCTGTGTTCTGTTTTGTGGTGATGATCTCACATTCATGAGGGGTGCCTGTATACTGCAAATTATCGGCAAGGAAGGTGTGGGTCTTGGTTTGTTTTACTGTGATGTCCCGTCCCTGTAAAAGAAGGGTCCAAAGGGCTGCGTGAATTTGGCTGACTGTGCCATCTTTAAGTCAGCCGTCTAACAATAGTTGTGTCGGGGTGTGTTCTGTGAGGATGGTGATGGGGTTGAGTCCTGTAATGTAGGCGAAGTATTGTACTGCCCAAAAAACTGCGAGCAGGTGCCTTTCACAGGCAGAAAATCCCTGCTCTACAGGGTCTAACACGTGTGAGGCGTATGCTACGGGTCGTAATTGGTCATGGCGTACGGAGGAGTACGGTCGAAAGGGTTCGGTCGGTGCTTGCAACTTCGATTGCGTATGGGGCAAGTGGATCTGGGACCTGTAGTGCGGGGGCTGAGCTGAGTGCTCTTTTTAAAGCATCCACGGAATCTGTATGCTGTGGAAGCCATTCCCAAGGTGCCTGCTTCTTGAGAAGTTCGGAAAGGGGCGCTGCTTTACGGGCAAAACTGTCTATATGGTTTCGGCAGTAGCCAACCAGTCCTAAAAATGACCGGAGGGCTGAGACATTGTGGGGAAGGGGCAATTTGACGATCGAGTCAATTCTCTTTTGCTCGATCTCGTGTTTAACATGAATGATCACTGTTCCCAAGTAAATCACTTTCTCTTTCAAAATCTGGGCCTTCTTTGGGTTGACTTTACAACCAATTTATTTTAGGAGTGCTAGGAGTTCGGCGAGAAGTGAAATGTGCTCTCCCTTTGTGTCCGTCTGTAGTAACAAGTGGTCTATGTACTGGACCAGACAACCGGGGCGGGAAAAGTTTGCTCATCCATTTGCCAGCTGTCGGTGGAAACTGGAGGGGGAGTTGTGGAAGCCTTGTGGAAGACACGTCCACGTGTACTGTTGCCCTTGGAATATAAAGGCGAATTTGTACTGGCATGCTTTAGCCAATGGAATGGACCAAAAGCCATTACTAATGTCCAAAACCGAATTTTTTTTTGACTGGAGTCCCTGTTTGAGCATGGTCTCGGGACTCATGGCTATGGTGGGGGCTGCTGCTGGAGTTACTTTGTTCAGTTCCCGTTAATCAATGGTCAGTCGCCATGATCCATCCGGTTTCCTGACGTGCCAAATTGGTGCGTTGTTTGTGGAGGGTACTGATCTGAGTACGCCTTGATCCAACAAACTCTCTATTACTTTGGAGATTTCTCCCTCTGCTTCCTGGGGAAATCCGTACTGCTTCTGGGGTTTGGGGTTGGGACCTGTGATGTTCACAAAGCCAGCCAAATTGCCACAGTCGTGCTTGTGCTGTACAAATGCTGCTTTACGTTCCTGCAGGACTGCCCTAACCTGTTTGACTGTACTAATGGCTCGAGGGTCGAACTAGAAGTCTCCTACTGGGCTAATCCTGTTTACGTAGTCTCCTACTGTGAGCGTGGCGGGGGCTCATGCTGCCTTTGCCATTTTCCAAACACACTTGTTCACTGGGTCGAAAGAAAGGTTATGGGAGCTCATGAAATCGATCCCAAGGATGTGTTCTGCTGTCTGGGGCAGATCAACCAAAACTACAGGGTGCTTAGTTGTGATGTTCCCTATTTGTATTGCTACAGGGGCTGTGATGTGTCCCTGTTGTAAATGGCCTGTAAAGCCGCTGAGTGTGATGGTGCCTGTTGTGGGCCACGTGTATCGCTGAAACATCGTGGAGGAATTGAGTGTGGTGCGGGACCCTCCTGTGTCCCAAAGGAATTCTACATGTTGTCCCCGAACTTTGCCTGCCACTACCGGTCTACCGGACATGTCCCAAAGGGTGTCGCAGACCCAAGTTGGGGAGCTCGAACACTGTCAGTCGGTGCCGTTCATGTCTGCATTCTCTGAACGGGTGCGTTGCACTCTCGTGCAAAGTGTCCGAACTGTCCACAGTTGTAACATTTCTGAGCTTTGAGCTAGGGTGGGCTGTTCCTGCTCTCATTTACCCATGCAAGGTTCTGGTGCGCTTTAACTGGGTTCATCTCTGCCTGCTCTTCATCGGGTGTTATAAATGCGGTTTTGCCTGTTAAAGCTCCCCAACTTCTATGAGATCCCCCCCTCATTCTTCTGAACTCCAATCAATACAATCCTAACCCATTCAATCTCTCCTCATACGTCAGTCCTGCCATCCCAGGAATAAGTCTGGTAATGCTTCGCTGCACTCCTTCCATAGCAAGATAAGGACTCCAGAATTGCACACAATGGGGGAGCGGGGGGGTGGGGGGGGGGGGGGGGGGGCGGGGATTTTCCAGGTCAATTTGCTGCGGGTGTGTGGTCAGCCACGTATGGCTACGTGAGGCTGTTGTATATATGTTCTACTGTTCTATTAGTATTGTTATCTTCACTGTTGTATATACTTATTGTTATTGCTGTTCTGTTATTGGTTGTTGCTGTTGTACTGTTGGAATGTTATTATTGGTGCTGCTGTTGGCTCCGTCTGTGGCTCCGCCCAGCTGTGGAGGTATAAAGCCTGTTGACCTGGGTCAGCCCTGCAGTGCGGGAGGAGCTACAGGTCGGCACATATTTAGCTTATTAAAGCATCGGTTCACTGCTTCTCAGCGTCTCGTCTGAATTGATGTCTATCAATTTAATAAGCTAAAATTTTGATAATGGATGCTGTCCTCAAACCTGAACGTCTCGAACTGGACCCGCAGGCTGCTGAAGCGCCGGCTATCTTTGAGCATTGGCTCAGCTACTTCGAGGCCTACCTCGAATCCTCGACTGCTGCGGTTTCCCCGGCACTCAAGCAACGTCGCCTCAACGCCCGGGTGAGCCACCGGATCTTCCAGTTAATCCGAGATGCGGGCTCGTATACAGAGGCTGTAGATGTACTCAAGGAACAGTTTGTGAGGCCGGTCAACGAGGTCCTCGCCCGACACCTCCTCACCACGCAGCGTCAGCGCCAGGGAGGGTGACTCGCGTAGTATCTTCGTGAGTTGAGGGTACTCGCCCGCAGTTGTAACTGCCGGGCGGTCTCTGCATCGGAGCAAATGATTCGGGACACTTATGTGGCTGGAGTCTGGTCCAGCTATGTCCGGCAGCGCCTCCTCGAGAAAGGGACTCTAGACCTCGAGGCGACAGTGAAGCTGGCGACCTCATTGAAGTGGCTTTCAAGAGCCTCGAGGCCTTCCCGTCCGACCACGCGGCATCCTCGGGGACGTCAGAGGCGAAGCCATCACCCGACCCAGGCGTATCTCACTCCTGCACTGCACGGCTGCCGGCCAGCTCCGGAGGACCTTGCTGTTATTTCTGCGGCAGGGCCAGCATCCCCGGCAGCGCTGCCCAGCATGCAGCACTGTGTGTAAAGAGTGCGGCAAGAAAGGTCATTTTGTGAAGGTATGTCTGAGCCGCTCTAAAGCCCCAAAATCAAAAGCCGGTCGGCCTGAAGCTCACAGACCCCACAATGTGGCATCGTGCCTGCTGGGACCGCCCCCTTCCGACGCGTCATCCGCCGCGTGCGACCCGTGAAGGACGCCATCTTGGCCATCGTCGCCGACACAGCCCGCCACGTGCAACCAGTGGGCGCCGCCATCTTGGCCGACATCATCGACGCCGCCATTTTGTGATCATGCTGCTGCCACAGATAGTCCTTCGCATTACCTCAGCTCGGTCTAGCTCGACCAGTCCCGGCCTTACCATCTGCGAAATTCGATGATGGCTGTCAAACTCAACGGGCAGGAGGCGTCCTGTCTCTTTGACTCCGGGAGCACAGATAGTTTTGTCCACCTAGATATGGGAAGGCGCTGCGCCCTCCAGGTCCTCCCCATCTCGCAGACTATATCTCTCGCGTCCGGTTCGCACTCCGTACAGATCCGGGGGTATTGCATTGCAAACCTATCAATACAAGGCGCAGAGTACACTAACTTTAAGCTCTACGTCCTCCCTCATCTCTGTGCTCCCCTCCTGCTCGGGTTAGATTTCCAGTGCAACCTCAGAAGCCTAACGCTAAAATTCGGGTGACCCCTGCCCCCTCTCACGATCTGTAGCTTCGCAACCCTGAAGGTCGCTCCTCCCTCGTTCTTCGCGAACCTCACCCCAGACTGTAAGCCTATCGCCACCCGGAGCAGACGGTACAGTGCTCAGGACAGGGCCTTCATCAGGTCAGAAGTTCAGCGGCTCCTGGAGGAAGGGATCATCGAAGCCAGCAACAGCCCCTGGAGAGCGCAAGTAGTGGTCGTCCGGACCGGGGAAAAGAACCGGATGGTAGTCAACTACAGTCATACGATCAACCAGTACACGCAGCTCGATGCGTACCCCCTCCCATGCATATTTGATATGGTCAATCAGATTGCGCAGTATCGAGTCTTCTCTACGGTAGACTTGAAGTCCGCGTACCACCAGCTCCTTATCCGGCTGGAAGACCACCAGTACACTGCCTTCGAGGCAGATGGCCGCCTCTTCCATTTCCTCAGGGTCCCCTTCGGCGTCACCAACGGGGTTTCGGTCTTCCAACGAACAATGGACCGAATGGTGGACCAGTATGGGCTGCGGGCCACGTTCCCGTACTTGGATAATGTCACCATCTGCGGCCATGACCTGCAGGACCATGATGTGAACCTAGACAAGTTCCTCCGCACCGCCCAACTCCTTAATTTAACCTACAATAAGGAGAAATGCGTTTTCCGCACAACCCGGCTGGCCATCCCCGGCTATGTCGTGGAAAATGGTGACATAGAGCCCGACCCCGACCACATGCGCCCCCTTCTCCAGCTCCCCCTTCCCCACTGCCCCAAGGCCCTGAAACAATGCCTGGGGTTTTTCTCGTATTATGCCCAGTGGGTCCCCAACTACGCAGACAAGGCCCGCCCACTCATTAAGTAAACCATTTTTCCCCTGACAGCTGAGGCCCGCCTGTCTTTCAACCGCATTAGAGCCGACATTGCCAAGGCCACGATGCACGCTGTGGATGGATCCCTTTCATTCCAGGTGGAGAGCGATGCGTCTGACTTTGCCTTGGCCGCTACCCTCAACCAGGCAGGAAGGCCTGTCGCCTTTTTCTCCCGTACCCTCCATGCCTCCAAGATTCGACACTCCTCCGTTGAGAAGGAGGCACAAGCCATTGTGGAAGCTGTGCAACACTGGAGGCATTACCTGGCCGGCAGGAGATTCACTCTCCTCACAGACCAATGGTCAGTTGCCTTCATGTTTAATAACACGCAGCGGGGCAAGATTAAGAACGACAAGATTTTGCGGTGGAGAATCGAACTCTCCACCTATAACTGCGACATCTTGTATCGCCCTGGGAAGCTCAATGAGCCCCCAGATGCCCTGTCCCACGGTATATGCGCCAGCGCGCAAACAGACCAGTTACGGGCCATCCACAACGACCTCTGTCACCTGGGGGTCACCCGGCGTCTTCACTTCGTCAAGGCCCGCAACCGGCCCTACTCCACTGACGCTGTCAGGGCTGTGACCAGGGATTGCCAAATCTGTGCAGAGTGCAAGCCGCACTTCTATCGGTCGGACAAGGCTCACCTGGTGAAGGCCACCCGCCCTTTTGAACGCCTCAGCATGGACTTCAAAGGGCCACTCCCCTCCACTGACCGTAATGTGTACTTTCTCAACGTTGTTGATTAGTACTCCTGCTTCCCGTTTGCAATCCCTTGTCCTGATATGTCCTCTGCCACTGTCATCAAGGCTGTTGTATATATGTTCTACTGTTCTATTAGTATTGTTATCTCCACTGTTGTATATACTTATTGTTATTGCTGTTCTGTTATTGGTTGTTGCTGTTGTACTGTTGGAATGTTATTATTGGTGCTGCTGTTGGCTCCGCCTGTGGCTCCGCCCAGCTGTGGAGGAATAAAGCCTGTTGACCTGGGTCAGCCCTGCAGTACGGGAGGAGCTACAGGTCGGCACATATTTAGCTTATTAAAGCATCGGTTCACTGCTTCTCAGCGTCTTGTCTGAATTGATGTCTGTTAGGGTGCAAATGCTGTTCTGGCGGCTAACTCTCCCAAGAGGGCCATAATGGGTTTTGGGGTGATCACAGACTGAAATATCACCCCGCCCCCCCCCCTCACCAGTGACGCAATCCGGTTCATGCCCAGTCTTTAAATATTGCCATTTTGTTCCGGGACATCATGTGATCCCCCCTTCCTGCCCGCGTGATGTCATGTCGGCACCAATCACTACGGCTCTCCAGCAGTTGAGATGCCCATGCCAGGGGCGTAGAGGCGAGAGTAGCCCCTAGGTGGTCAGAGACATGGCAGGGCAGTGTCTGGGCACTTCCTCCTGGCACACTGACAGTGCCAACCTGGCATCCTGACAGTGCCAGGTTGGCAGTGCCGGGGCAGGGGGTGAGGCTAGGGGCAGGGCCTCCAGGGAACCCCATGAGAGGGTGGGGAGTCACTAAGCCGTGATACCGCAATGGTGGTGGGAGGGTGCTGAAACTCCGATGCCGGCGATGGTGGTGGTGGTGGTGGGGGGGGGGGGGGGGCACAGAGGCCCCGATGCTGGCGATGGTGGGGGGGGGGGGTGCACTGAAGCCCTGATGCAGGTGATAGTGGGGGCCAGTGCAAATCTATGTGGAGCTGGGCTTGCCAGCTCTATGAGATCCTGCCACACCAGAGTGACAGCACAAAACACGCCCACTGCGTTTTTCTGACAAAGTGTCAGAAGATCTTGAGAGAAAACCTGGCTGTTTCTCTGGGGCAAAACAAGTCGGTTTTCAGTCAGAAGCTGACATCTTTCTGGTAAATTCGGCCAAAGTTCCAGGTGCGGTCTCATCAAGGCCACGTATAACTACAACAAGACATCCCTACTCCTGTACTCGAATCCTCTTGCTGTGAAGGTCAACATGTCATTTGTCTTCTTCATTGCCGCCTGCACTGCATGTTCCTTTCAGAAACTGATGAACAAGGAAACCCAGGCCTTGGGCGGGATTCTCCCCTACCCGGCGGGGCGGGGGGTTCCGGCGTAATGGAGTGGCGGGAACCACTCCGGAATTCTGTGCACCTTTAGGGGCCAAGCCCTCACCTTGAGGGGCAAGGCCCGCGCCGGAGTGGTTTCCGCTCCGCAGGCTGGTGGGAAAGGCCTTTGGCGCCACGCCAGCCGGCGCCGAAAGGTCTTCGCCGGGTGACGCATGCGCGGGAGCGTCAGCGGGCGCTAACGGCATCCCCGCGCATGCGCAGGGGAGGGGGTCTCTTCCGCCTCCGCCATAATTAAGACCATGGCGAAGGCGGAAGAAAAAGAGTGCCCCCACGGCACAGGCCCGCCCACGGATCGGTGGGCGCCGATCGCGGGCGAGGCCACCGTGGGGGCCACCAGGACCCCGGAGCCTGCCCGTGCAGCCTTATCCCTCCATTCAAAAGGGGGTTTATCCACGATGGCGGGTGAGGGTTGATAGCGGCGGGACTTCGGCCCATCGCGGGCCGGAGAATCGCCGGGGGTGGGCCTGCCGACCGGCGCAATTCCCGCCGACCGGCGCGCCTCGATTCCCGCCCCCGCTGGATCTCTGGTGGCGGAGAGTTCTGGACACGGCGGGGGCGGGATTCACGCCAGCCCCCAGCGATTCTCCGACCCAGTGGGGGGGTCGGAGAATCGCGCCCCTTGTTGCGCATTCCCCTCTCTCAATCCATTGCTATTCAGATACTAATCTGCCTTTCTGATTTTGCTACCAAAATGGATAGCCTCACATTTGTCCACATTTGCCCACTCACTCAACTTATTCAAATTACACGGAAGGATCTTTGCATCCTCCTCACAGCTCACCCTCCCACCCAATGTTTTGTCATCTGAAAATTTGGAGATATTACATTTAGATCCCTCAACTAAATGATTAATATATATTGTAAATACCTGGGTTCCTAGCACCGATCCCTACGGTATTCCACTGGTCACTGCCTACCATTTGGAAAAGACCCATTTGTTCCCATTGTTGCTCTTTTTAGCCTTAGTTTTATTACCTCTGATTATGTCACCTTTGCTCACGAGTCGGCAGGTATCTTTCTGATACCGCCACGTGGTTCAAGCTCGAGTTATGATTAATAAGTCAGCACACCGCTTAGTAAGATTGAAATCAACGGTCATTTATTATATACAACAATTAATGCTTACACAATAAACCTACTATCTATATCGAAACCTACCACTGCTGGCCAATACTTAACTTTAGGAAGGGCCCACCAGGTCAGGGAAACGAATGGCTTATCGAATCGGATCTGGCCCGCGGGATTCAAAAGGCTGATACGTGTCGATGGCTAGGAGTCTTTATCGGGTCGCGATCGCTGGAGTCAAACTTACGGTTCTTTGTTGAAGGTTCTTGCGAAGGTCGCGAGCAGGCGAAGAAGGGAGAGCGAGAGAGATCTGAACTTGGCCCCTCACTTTATAGGGCCCAGGGGCTTCCCGCCTCTCGGGGCGGCCCTTGACCCTGAGTCCCAAGTGATTGGACTTGTTCCCAATCACTGGGTTCGATATGCTCCAATAGTGGGGCAATTCCTCGATCGGGGGTGGTCGTTCACCTGTCTTTGTTTCGGCCACTGCAGGTGCCGACAGGTCTGGCCTGGCATTCAATTGCTAATATGTTGCAATTGTTCCCAGGGATAGCCGATGAAACTGCAGATGTCTGGGTTGATGTGCTGCTAATAGTCCTGAGTATCGATCTGGGCCGACTTCCCCAGAGCCGAATACGTTATTCTGTCTGCAGCTGTCCGTTTGTGTCCTGTTGGCTGCTTTTCCCATCAGCCTTTTCGGTTCGCCATTTTAAACCGGGTTTTGGCCAAATTAATAGGGAATCAGCCATTTTAGGTGGCTACACTATCCTCTGTTTCCTGTCTGCCAACTAGTTTTCTATCCATCTCAATACACTACCCCCAATCTCATGCACTTTTATTATATTCGCTCATCTCTTATGTGGGACCTTGTCAAAAGTCTTCTGAAAGTCCAAATAAACACATCCACTGGCTCCCCCTCATCAACTTTATTAGTTACATCCTTGAAGAATTCCAGTAGATTTGTCAAGCATGATTTCTCTTTCATAAATCCATGTCCGGTCCTGCCACTGCTTTCCAAATGCTCTCCTATTACATCTTTTTTCATGGACCAAGCATTTCCCCACTACTGGGGCGAAATTCTCCAGTATCGGCGCGATGTCCGCCGACCGGCGCCAAAAACGGTGCTAATCAGTCCGGCGTCGCGCCGCCCCAAAGGTGCGGAATCCTCCGCATCTTGGGGGGCCGAGCCCTAACCTTGAGGGGCTAGGCCCACGCCAGACTGATTTCCGCCAGCTGGCAGAAAAGGCCTTTGGTGCCCCGCCAGCTGGCGCAGAAATGACATCTCCGGGCGGCGCATGGCGGAAGCGTTAGCGGCCGCTCACGGCATTCCCACGCATGTGCTGTGGAGGGAGTCTCTTCCGCCTCCGCCATGGTGGAGACCGTGGCAAAGGCGGAAGGAAAAGAGTGCCCCCACAGCACACGCCCGCCCGCGGATCGGTGGGCCCCGATCGCGGGCCAGGCCACCATGGGGGCACCCCCCGGGGCCAGATTGCCCCGCGCCCCACCCAGGACCCCGGAGCCCACCCGCGCCGCCTTGTCCTGCCGGTAAGAGAAGTGGTTTAATCCACGCCGGTGGGACAGGCATTCTAGCAGCGGGATTTCGGCCCATTTGGGCCGGAGAATCCGGGGGGGGGGCGCCAACCGGCGCGGCGCGATTCCCGCCCCCGCCGAATCTCCGGTGCCGGAGAATTCGGCAACCGGCGGGGGCGGGATTCACGCCAGCCCCCGGCGATTATCCGACCCGGCGGGGGTCGGAGAATCTTGCCCCTAATGTCAGGCTGGGTCGTCTATAATTCCTTGTTTTCTCTCTCCCTTCCTTTTTAAATAGTGGAGTTACATTAGCTGCCCTCCAATCCGTAGGAATGATTCCAGACTCCACATTCTCCCCATGTCTGCATGGGCTTCATCCCCACAACCCAAAGGATGTGCAGGCTAGGTGGATCGGACACGCTAAATTGCCCCTTAATTGGAAAAACAAAATTGGATACTCTAAATTTATAAGGAAAAAAAAGGAATTATTCCAGACTCTATAGAATCTTGGAAGATGACCATGAATGCATCCATTATTTCCAGGGCCACTTCCATAAGTACTCTGGAATGTAGATTATCAGGCAAATTTCAAGGCCATTACAATGTCAGCCCTGTTGATAAAAAATAGGTCTGTCAGCTGAAGGTAAATTACACATTGACATTTATTTTACTTTTTTCGAAGAAAATTTGGTCCCTTACAGGTTTCCTGGTGTTTCATTTTGCCCTGCATTCAACCCTACTGGATAGTCAATATCAATCTGTACACTTGGAATAATTTGCCTTTTTTCTCTGGACTGTAATTTACTCCATTATTCTAACTGGTGTTCATACTTTTATAGGTTTACAGCAAATTGACAATGGAAAACAAAAGTATTTCTCATCAGTAGTCACCCCCTACCCTAAACCCATTGTACTCTGTGTGCTACATTGGATACACAAGTTTATTTCTGGTGTTGTTTTTGGGAGCTCCTGTTGTCAGTCGATTATCTTTCTGTCTTTCTCAGGCAGCTCCAAGAGTGGTTAATTGTTCATAGTCACACTTAACCAATCAATAACATATCTCTCAAATCTAGCAAAGAAGTAGAACACAACTGAAGCAGAATATTTTTCATAGAATTTACAGTGCAGAAATTCGGCCCATCGAGTCTGCACCGGCTCTTTGAAAGAGCACCCTACCGAAGCCCACACCTCCACCCTATCCCCATAACCCAGTAACCCCACCCAACACTAAGGACAATTTTGGACACTAAGGGCAATTTAGCATGGCCAATCCACCTAACCTGCACATCTTTGGACTGTGGGAGGAAACCGGAGCACCCGGAGGAAACCCACGCACACACGGGAAGAAGTGCAGACTCCGCACAGACAGTGACCCAAGCCGGGAATCGAACCTGGGACCCTAGAGCTGTGAAGCAATTGTGCTAACCGCAATGCTACCATACAATATGCATGACAAATCTCGAATATTACTTTCACCAAGGCTTTAATAAGCATTAGAGGTCTGAGTAATGCTTATATGGAAATTATTAACTCAGGCATTTGTGGTGTTGGGTACTCTGAGGTACAGATGAACCAACACGGTTGCAATTGGTACAACGCTGTTTTATTCCAACTTGTTATTTACAGATCTGACTTGATACTCCGCACGTGGTGACTCTCTGAGTGTGTTGTTAATCAGGTCCTGTCCTTGTCCTGGTCTCCAGACGGACTGACCACCAGGTGTCGTGTTTCTTGTCTTATACTGTCTCTGTCCTTGTCTGTGATTGGCTGTCGTGTTATGTGTGCTAATTGGTCTGTTGGTCTGTCTATCATGATGTGTGTGTTTGAATATCATGACATCCCCCCTCTTTTTACAAGATTATGTGCCTACGTGGTTATAAATATGAATGTGTCCTGAGTGCAGCTAAAGGTATGTGTGCGTGATACTTACAGCATGTACATGTAGCGTAACTATATACATGGGGCGATGTCAGGTGTGGCATGCTAACGAGGTTGCACCATAACAAATTAAGAAAAACTTTGAAGTGTGGTCCGGTCAAACGAGATCTGGAACGATAAAACAGTAACATGTCACAATACAATAGTTTCTAAACTTTGACGTGTGAACAGTCTCATAAGTCCAGTCTAGTAGGTGGGCGACAAATTCGGGTTGACCGCCTCAAGGGTGGGTCGAGAGCCACCGGCTGAGGTGCGAGCCTGGCCACGGGCGGCGACAAAAGGGGCATGGTATATGGCAGCTCCACGAAGTCGCTATCAGGAACCAGTGGAGGACACGGCGTCTGTGTATGGTTCCGTTGCGAGCGTGGAAGTAGGCGAAGGGCTCGCCGATTGTGCCTACGCACCGATCCATCCGTCATGCATACCAGGAACGAGGTGGAGTCTTTTTCTTTTTATGTTTGTGGTGGTGCTGTCGGATGGCATCTTGTAGCTGATGGGTTGTTGACATTGAAGAGGTACCATCAACAATATCATTCAAGGTCATGGATGTGCCAGATGTTGAAGTCGGATGAAACTGTGCATGCTGGTTTTGGCCACATGCTGTGCTGGGAGGGTGATTCTGCTGAGAAGCGTTGAAGCATGTCGGTTTGGAGACAGAATTGCTGCTCGCATCAATGTCTGGTGATGGTGTGAAACTAGAACCTTGCATCTGATAGGAATATGCTATCTGGCCAGGCTGTGGTGCAGCAAATCCTGGGCAGTAACTAAGGCATCCAGTCTGTAGTGCAGATTGCGCTGGCGGTAGTCCTCCTTCGGTCTTGATTCCATTAGTGGGCAATCCGTAGTGCTGGCCTGTTTGAGAATATGCTGCATAGACTGCTGGCTGCTGCAGGCTTGAATACTGGGTTCGTCCAGCATGAGCTGTCATTGGCCGCACTGTCGGTGTGGAACAAATGTGTGGACATAGCTGTGGTGAAAATTGGTGTATTCCTCTTGGACTGTAGCTGCTGCTTGTTATTGCTGACCCAGTGTGATTGTCACGTGATCCATCGCCTGTCGTTGTGGCATCTGCTGTCACCCTGAGCGTGCCATCGCTGAGGTTGCGACACTGCCTGTCTGGAGTAAAGTCTGGCTTACGTGAATCAGAGTCGGCGTTTGGTTGCTCCCCATCTGGAGTCTGGTCTGTTTTTTGTTGATGCTCCCCGTCCGGAGTCTTAGCAGGTTTACTGGAGTCAGCTGAGATTTCTTGAAGCTGCACTTCTGGAGTCGGAACATGCAGGAATGCATTGACTAGTGGAGAGGTTCGAGCAATTGAGGGTGGAAGTAGTGTGGTTTCACCGTAGTCACCAGTGGTCTCACCGTGATCGTCGCGTGCCTCTGTACGCACTAGCTGAGGTCTGTCACTTTGCACCTTTTGCATGGGAAGTGGGATGCTGTCGTCACTCGTTTCACATACCGTGGGTAGATCTTCAGTAGCTGCTTGCTGTTCACTAGGGTTGGGTAAATTGTCAGAGTTTTCATCTGGTTGTGCAAACCATGTGGGTGGACTGTCATTGTCTTGCTGTTGTCCTTCATTAGGGCTTTTCTTCTTTGGAATTTTAAATCTTCCCCCAGACATTACAGAACCTTGTTCATTTCCCTCAATTTCTCCCGTATGTAGGGCATCAAATGTTGGATCCAATGTTTCTTTCGTCATTGTACTAGTTTCCAAAGAACAGTCCATTTCAATTTTCTTCTCAGTTACTTCATATGTATCCTTTTCTAATGTACATGCCTTCATAGTCTCTGGGTCTGATTTTGCTGGGACTGGCATAGTCACAGTCTCTCTTTTACTGTTCTCAATTGCCCACATTCTACTCCCCAGACATAAATGCTTAATCTCTGGAGTTAATGTGGTACAATGGATAATCGGGTCGACCTTATCTGCATCTTCACCATCACTGGAAAGCACAATTGGTTCACTTGAAACTCTTGCGGGTTTTAAGTGCTTTATCTGGCTACTCGATGTCGGTGTCCTCAGGATTCTTGCTCCAATGTTCTGCTCATTTATCAGTGGAGTGTGCATAGGTTCAATGCGATTAATATTCCCATCAGGGTTTGAAGAGTCATTACTGTCTAACTGCTGGTCTCTGAAGTTGGGACTTTGCGGTTTTGTGTTGAAGGGAGACAGTTGTCCCTCTGTAGATATGATTCAGGTTGTGTTATTTCCATTAAATGAGGATCAATGTCTTGTCCATTTTTTCAATCCGTACTAAAGCAATGGCAATTTTCAGTCTGCTCCTTGCAAGTTAGACATACAAGTGATTTCTTTAGCAAATCCTCAGCATCCTTCTGTGACTGTGCAGCATTATTAATATCTCTTCGGCTATAATGATCCTGAAGGTCAGCGCATAATCCTTTTTTCTTCGGGCTTGGAAGAGGCGATTCCTTTGGCTTGTCTTCATTTGGGCTTGAACAGTCATCAGCGCTGTGCCCTTCATTATAGCATGATAGACCGTCATGGTCGTCCTGCTGTGCACTGGAGCGTGGTGGACTGTTATAGCCTTCTTGCTGTTTACGTGAGCATGGCAGACTTGCATCATCTGCCGCTAGTTGGTCAGAGGAGGTTGCTAGACCCTCATGGTCTTGTTCCTGCAAGGACTGCGCATTGGGGTCTTGCGTTGCTTCCCTCGTAGGGTCGGGAACCCTGAGCGGGGCGTGGACCACGCTCTGTGTGGCAGCAGGCCGCTCTCTGTGGACTTGTACCACTTTCTGTCTCTTAATTTCAGGCTGCAGCATCATCCTGCACTGATGAGTTGGGACGTCGTATCTGCTGGGTTGAAGATCCTCAGATCCGAAAAGTGAATCCGCATCTGCGCCGGATTCAATGCGGGGGTCGCCAATGTGCAACCTGAAAGGTTTGTCCGGGTCGTAGCCGTCTAGGACCATGGAGCTGTCATTGGGCTCGCGAGGTCCCGAAAAAATGTAAAGATCGGTATCGAAGTATTCGAGGTCGGAATCATCGGTTTGTGCGTAGGTAACTGCTTGTTGCAGGGTTCTTCGGAGGTTAAATTCATTTCCTGGTTCAATTTGAGGCATTGTGCTGTCATTCCAGGTGAAGGAAGGTTGTTTTACAGCTTTCAAAGATTTTTTCTTTGATTTGGGACATTTCTCCTTTAAATTGGATTTGGGACGTTTCCCCTTTAAATTGGTGCGGTCTGGGGCCTCTGACGCCATGACGCGCGTGACGTAGCACGTAGGAAGCGATTGCGCATGTGCAGATCGCTGTTCCTTTACCGATGGCCATTTTCTTGATTGCGCATGCGCAAACGAACCTTCCGGTTCTGCGCACTTCTCGCGCAACTGCGCTAGTGTGGTCCCTTTAGCAAGATGGCCACCGACCTCGACCCAAATCGCTCTCTGGTCCGGGATTTCGGCCTCGAGGTGAGTACTGGCGCTTCTCTTACCTTTCCTTGCCGATTGGAGTGTGTTTTCCTCACAGTATTTGCCGAATTTGTCCAGGACTGCCTGGAAGTCGTACCTGTTTTGCCCCTTGGAGAACTTGAATTTAAAAAAAAATTCTTCTGCTCTTGCACCGGCGATGGTGAGGAGAAACTCTACTTTTTCATAATCGGCCAGGTCTTGAAGTTCGGCTGCCACCAGGAAGAATTCGAACGTTTGCCGTAATCGCTGCCAGTTTTCGCGGAGATCGCCGTGGCACTGGAGCTGCTGCGGAACCGGGAGCTCGTACATCTTGCCTGGGTATTGCCGGTTGTCATTGTTCGTTGAGGTATTGCGGCAGGTATCGATCGACACACTGGTATCATGTGGTCTTGGGTGATCTGAGGTACAGATGAACCAACACGGTTGCAATTGGTACAACGCTGTTTTATTCCAACTTGTTATTTACAGATCTGTCTTGATACTCCGCACGTGGTGACTCTCTGAGCGTGTTGTTAATCAGGTCCTGTCCTTGCCCTGGTCTCCAGCTGGACTGACCACCAGGTGTCGTGTTTCTTGTCTTATACTGTCTCTGTCCTTGTCTGTGATTGGCTGTCGTGTTATGTGTGCTAATTGGTCTGTTGGTCTGTCTATCATGATGTGTGTGTTTGAATATCATGACAGCATTGTTACCAGTTCACAGGCCACCATTAGTTCTCCATCCCAGACAATCAGGCCCCAATTTTAACTTGACTTGTTTGACGGGAATGGGACAGGCTCAGATCAGACACCCATTTACGTGGCTAAACTGGTGGTGTAGGTGGGAGAGTTTCAGATTTCTGGACCAGTGGAATCTCTTCCGAGGCAGCTGGGACCTGTACAAGAAGGACGGGTTGCATCTCAACTCGAGGGGCATCAATAACCTGGCTGGAAGGTTTGCTTGAGTCACTTGGGAGGATTTAAATTAATATGGCAGGGAGATGGGAACCAGAGCATTAGTTTAGAAGGTGAAGGGGGTGGGTTCAGCGATGATACCTCTTGAAACTGAATCGTGAGCATGCCATGACAGTAGTTTTACATAAGTTATTTTATTAAGGATTGAGATGCATTATAGGACTGAGTAATCATTATCAACCATTAAACATGTATTTTTAGGACAGAGCAGTAATAAGTAATCAGTTGTGATTTAGGATAGCTAACTTGACCAAAAGGACATTACTTCTGACATCTTGCCTTTGTGAAACAATTCAGGGTGCTGGTTCTGTTTCTCACAAACAGTCAGCGCAAGCTGCTGGGATTGTACACAGCTGTCAGGATGAGGATCAATCATGCGCTGCTTGCGATTCTATTGGGTGAAGTTTAAACACTGCTTGCAATTCTATTGGATAAGTTTAAAAGTAGAAGCTTCAGGGATTGGATCTCGTCCAAATGGGGTGGGCTATTGATTTTTGAATGTTACATAATTACTGTGTTCGGGTCTTTGTTCGGCAGAACAGGTCTTTGCTGATATCCAGTCTGTTCTCCGTGTACACGTAACAAGCTTGATTAAATAGCCATCTTGTCCAGGTTGTGGTGTTTTGTTCCTCTCTGTACTGAGCTAAGCCACAGGGAATAACCCCATGTGGAAGCTGACTCAATACACAGGTCTTGAAACCGCTCCTACATCAGAAGGTGTAATAACTGAAGGGGAAATAGAGAACAAAAATAAGAGGACAACATCACCCTGTCTGCTTAAACGCAGTGGTTTGAAGTGTATTTGTTTCAATGACAGATGTTTGACAGGTAGGCAGATGAACTTAGAGCACTGATTAGTACTTAGAACTATGATGTTGTAGCTATCACAGAGGAAGGGCAGGATTGGCAGCTGAACGTTGGAGGAATAAATGTTTCAGGAGAGATAGAGAGGGATGTAAAAGGGGGAATAGCATTACTTGTTGAGGAAAATATTATCGCCGTACTGTGGGAGGACATCTCGGACGGCTCATACAATGAGGCAATCTGGGTAGAGCTCAGGAACAGGAAGGGGCAATCACAATGTTGGGCGTTTATTACAGGCCCCCCCAACTGCCAGACAGAGATAGAGAAGTAGATGTGATGTGGAGATGCCGGCGTTGGACTTTGGTGAGCACAGTAAGAAGTCTTACAACACCAGGTTAAAGTCCAACAGGTTTGTTTCAAACACTAGCTTTCAGAGCACTGCTCCCTCTTCAGGTGAATGAAGAGGTATGTTCCAGAAACATATATCTAGACAAAGTCAAAGAAGCAAGTCAATACTTTGAATGTGAGCATTTGCAGTTAATTAAGTCTTTACAGATCCTGAGATAGGGGTAACCCCAGGTTAAGAGGTGTGAATTGTCTCAAGCCAGGACAGTTGGTAGGATTTCGCAAGCCCAGGCCAGGTGGTGGGGGATGAATATAATGTGACATGAATCCAAGGTCCCGGTTGAGGCCGTACTCATGTATGCGGAACTTGGCTATAAGTTTCTGCTCGGCGATCTTGCGTTGTTGCGCATCCTGAAGGCCGCCTTGGAGAAAGTTTACCCGGAGATCAGAGGCTGAATGCCCTTGACTGGTGAACTGTTTCCCGACTGGAATGGAATATTCCTGCCTGGTGATTGTTCACCAAAGAAAAGGACTTTGTGGAAGATGATTCTTGGGTAGGGTGTGTGGATAGTCTGGGTCATGTTGACATCAAGAAGGAGGAGGTATTGGGTGTTTTAAAATACATTAAAGTAGCTAACTCTCCTGGGCTGAATGGGATTTACCCCAGAATACTAAGGGAAGCAAGGGAGGAAATTGCTGGGGCCTTGACTGACATCTTTGTGTCCTCATTGGCTACAGGTGAGGTCCCAAAGGACTGGAGAATAGCTAATGTGGTCCCGCTGTTTCGGAAAGGTAGCAGGGATAATCCTGTGAACTATAGGCTGGTGAGCCTCACATCGGTAGTAGGTAAATTATTGGAGAGAATTCCCAAGGACAGGATTTGTACCCATTTGGAAGCAAATGGACTCATTAGCGCTAGACAGCATGGTTTTGTGAACGAGAGGTCATGCCTCACTAAATTGATCACGTTTTTTGATAAGGTGACAAAGGTGATTGATGTGGGGAGGATGGTGGATGTTGTTTACATGGACTTCAGTAAAAATTTTGACAAGGTGCCTCATGGCAGACTGGTACAAAATGTGAAGTCACACGGGATCAAGGTGAGGTGGTAAGAACTGGCTCGGTCACAGAAGGCAAAGGGTAGCAGTAGAAGTGTGTTTTTCTGAATGGAAGGTTGTGAGGAGTGGTGTTCCATAGGTGCTGGGGCCTCCATTGTTTGTTGTATACATAAACGGTTTGGAGGAAAATGTAACTGGTCTGATTAGTAAGTTCACGCTGACACCAAGGTTGGTGGAGTGGCAGAGAGTATTGAGGATTGTCAGAGGATACAGCAGGACATGGATAGGTTGGAGACTTGGGCAAAGAAATGGCAAATGGAGGTTCATCCAGACAAATGTAAGGTAATGCATTTTGGTAGATCTAACATAGAGGGGAAATATACCGTAAATGGCAAAACTCTTAAGAATATAGAAGGTCAGAGAGATCTGGGCGTCCAGGTCCACAGATCTTTGAAAGTGGCAACACAAGTGGACAAGGTAGTCAAGAAATCAAATGGAATACTTGCCTTCATTGGACTGGGCATCAAGTATTAAAACTGGCAAGTCACGCTGCAGTTATATAGAACCTTAGTAAGGCTGCACTTGGAATATTGCGCACAATTCTGGTCGCCACACTACCAGAAGGATGTGGAGGCTTTGGAGAGGATGTGGAGGAGGTTGACCAGGATGTTGCCTGGTCTGGAGGGTGTTAGCTATGCGAAGAGACTGAATAGACTCGGACTGTTTTCATTAGAATGACGGAGATTGAGGGGTGACCTGATAGAGGTCTAAAAGATTATGAAAGGCATGGATAGAGTGGATGGGCAGGCACTCATTAACAGCATTCAAAAGGCATCTCGACAAATACATGGATAGGATGGATATAGAAGGATACGGCACTAGGAAGTGCTGAGAGTTTTGGCCAAGGGTGGTATCACGACCGGTACAGGTTGGAGGGCTGAAGGGCCTGGTACTGTGCTGTATTGTTCTCTGTTCTTTGTTTCACACTTTGCTCCAATTTACTCCGCATTCACCCTTATTAAGTGCTGCAGGCCAATCAGCTCATGCTCACTTATAAGCAGTTTGAGATTTTTATTAACCAAGGTGTTGACTATCAATGAGACAATGAAAGTGATATAAATGAATGTTTGGGGAGGGTGGGGGGTTTGGTTTAACTTAAGAATGGGTGGATCACATAGGAGGACAACATGTTGAAAATCAGAAAGAGGAACCCAGCTGCCTTGAACCCAACCACTTCTAACTTTAGCAGTGGCAGGCTGAGGCGAGGGCAGCCAATCAGTTGTGAACACCTTTTAAGGAGGATGCGGGATTCTATTTTTAAGAGTTTCCCTTTTGAACTCATATTGGCTGGGGAGGAAACCAGGCAGCTAACAGGAGGTTAGTACACTTACAACACTACTTGTGCGCCAGAGGGAGCTGGTGTGTTTGTTCTAAACCCAATAAGCGTACCTGTGAACAACCCCCAGCTCCACAATCTCCCAGTGATATCCACCCCCATCACTGATAACCCTATCAACTCACAAACTCCCCTGTGATCTCTGACTTTCCCCATCACTCTTACCCTAATCTACAGCATGCATGTACCTGACTCTTGGCTATGCCTGTTCCAGTGCGTGCGCACTCACGCATACGCATGCACACATACGCACACACACACATATGGGTTTGAACCTCCATGACATTCTGGGATTGGAACTTCTCACCCTGCTCCCAAAACCCACCCTACTGAATATCAGGCCCACTGTGTACATCTGCATCCTCCCACTTAAACAAAATATACCTGTCAAAGATGCTGACTTATTTTTCTTTATATACTGAAGAAACTGTAGATTTTAAGTAATTGGCCAAAGAAGCAAAAACGTCACGAGGGAAACACTTTTTGCAGGCAACAAGTGGTTGGGGTCTGGAGTGCACTGTCTGAGAGTGTGGGTGAGGTAGTTCTCAATCGAGGCATTCAGGAAGGAATGAGACTGTTATCTGAAAAGGAGGAATGTACAAGGCTACGGGGATAAGGCGGAAGGAGGTATGGAATGAGGTGAATTGTTCCCTCGGAGAGCCTGTGCACATGCAGTGGCTGAATGGACGCCTTCTGCACTGTCACGATTCTGTGTTTCACAGCAGCGAAACAGTGTACTTTTTAAATCAGGAGATTTTGCAATGGTGCATTACATGGGCTGAACGTACTGTGACGCTGTTGAGAGAACTTGGATCCTGCTACTTCCTTGATAATGGCAGCCTCTTTAGCATCCTTCTAGATTTAATAAACTTTGATCTTCATCCCACAAGACAATTTCATCAGCTTGAAATTGCAAATCCAGAATGCTGGAACCAACTGAGCAGACTTAATCGAGTGAAAACAATAGCTGCATCACCGCTTTCAGCTGAGCCTTTCTCTGGATGGAAGCACCCACAGAGTTAATAGCAGTTGCTGAAAACCAATCAGCTCCAATAAAGAGCTGAATAGCGTACATCCTCACATCGCTTGTACATTTAGCAAACTATGGAAAACCATTGTGAGTTCCAACTGTTAGAACCAGTTGGTGTTCCCAGTAATCACTGACAGCCTCAAATAATATCGAGCAATGTTTTCATGATGATGATAATGGGGAGTAGGTAGCTGTTAAATGAGCATATGGTCTGTGCTACATTTAAAAAAAAATGATTTGACACAAAGGAGCAGGAACAATAGTTGATATGGTTTTATGAGGAGAGGAGGGTAAGGAAACACAGGCCCAGTATACAGATGGTGAACAATGCTGAATGACAGAAGAGGCTGCTTGTGAGCACTGGTTCACCATTAGAAACAAGCTAAAGATAGACCAGGGCAATGGTTTACTGAATGAAGCTGTGACTTAGAAAGGTTGACTGTTCATTGCCTGCATTGTTTTCCTGTTCATGAACATATGGTTGTACATGCTAGGTGCTATTTATCGGGAGAAGTGCTAAATGCCGTAGCGAGCAAGAATTGCTAGGTGCTTCCCGACAGCCGATCCGGCGAGACTGCAACATGTATCTAACGCCAATTTGGATTGGTAATTATGCCCCACGGGCTTCACGGCAGAAATGGCTGTCCCGCCAGCTGATTTGCTGGGACCGTGCCTGCCAGCAGCTTCCTGCTAACGAGGGGAGCAGCTCTTAAACTGCTCCCCCTAGCAAACCCCAGGCAGTGCGCAGCCATGCCACCAAGGATATTTGCATCACAATTCAGAGATACCGACCTGGCCAGACTGCTGAATGCGGTGGAGTCGAGACAGGACACTCTGTTCCCCTGAGGGGGTCAGAGGGTCAGCCATAGGTCAGCCAGTATCACCTGGTAGGCAGTGGCAGCAGCGGTCAGCGCGGGGACAGCTACCAGAAGGACCGCCACCCAGTTCTGTAAGAAGCTCAATGACCTCCACTGGACCACACAGGCCACCTCACACACACGCAGCCCCCCCCCACCCGATGACCTGATGGTTGGCACCACACCCCCTCAGAACAATACCGCGCCTTTGCCCCAGCACACCTTGGCACCCAGCAGCACACCCCACCCATGTCCAGTAGAACTCACAATGCCTTTGTGCCTTTGCCTTGTCCCCGCAGGAGATGTTGGCAGCGAGGTGCTGGACATCGGAGTCCTCACCCCCGATTAGGAACTGGCCCTGGACGTCACAGAGGTGGCCGAGGACAGAGTGGTCATCGGAGATCCACCGGCCCCCACCCAGATGACCCCTGTCAAACGTGTGTTGTCTATGCCAGGCATAATGATCCATCCCTCCCACTGGCCACATGTCCATTCTCCTGCAGGATCTCCATCCAATCATACCGGCTCATTTGGGGTAGCAGCCCCCCCACCTTCCAATTGAACACCTTGGAGGAGAGCTCCGAGGATGCCACCATTGGGGCATCACAGCTGTCGTCCCCACCTTCCACCTGTGCAGAGACACACACCTCGGTGGGCAAAAGTAGTGGACAGACATCTGGGGCACAATCTGGTGAGCACCACACAGTTGCTGATGCACATCAGGTGGAGGCAGGACCACCCAGGGATGTCAGCAGTTGGAGTTCTGTTGGATCCTAGGGCCCAGATGTAACGGCAGAGCACTGAGGCCTAAGCAGTTTGACGATCATTGAGAGGTTACTGGGGGGAAGAGTGGGCAACACCATCGGTAGCTAGGGACAGTTAGGGTCGCAATTGTACAACATCAAAACAATGTTACACACGAGACATGTGAAGCCTGTGTCATGGTATTCCGCACTATGGGCAGACAGCTGCCCTGTGGTTCCCTCCCCAAGCCCCAGCCCCTGGGCTCGGTAGTCCTAGATCTCGGGCCCCCCACACAAAGGCATACCACGAGCAGGTGTTTGGTCTGAGCACCCTGTCAGTAGACAGACAATAGTCAGACAATGGCATAGATTGATGAGCACCAGAGTTCTGCTCACAGCGGGTTATCATCATCCTCCTGCCTTGTATATTGACCCTCTGACAGTGCTGACAAAGGCCCGTCACCCCGTAGCAAGGTTACACAGACCTGGAAGGGTGGGACATGGTGATTGGGTGGTGGGGGGGGGGGGGGGGGGGGTGGGTTCGTGGGTGGGTGGAGAAACATTTGGAGGGGAGAGATGGGTGGGAGGGGGAGGGGGAAGGAGAGGTTGGGTTGAGAAGGGTGGTGAGATGATGGTTGAAGCCATGTCCTCTGAGACACGGGTGAGGATGAGGGCCTCCCTGTACCGATGTACCGCTCAATGACAGCACAGGTGGCCACATGGGCCTCGTTATATTGGGTTTTCGATTCGGTCTCCGGCCTCTGTACTGGCATCATGAGACAAGTCCTAAGTGATACCCCTTATCTCCCAAGAGCAAACCCATCATCCTGGGTTTTCCCTCAAAGATGCCATTGATCTTCGACTGCCCCAGGATGTAGCTGTCGTGCACACTCTCTGGGAAGGGTGCACTCACATGCGTGATCTTGAGGTGATGGCCACACATAAGTTAGACGTTCAGCGAATGGAACCCCTTCCTGTTGATGAAGGATGCTCCTGGAACGCTTGATGCGCCCAAGACGACATGTGTGCCATCTATTACCCCCTGGACCTCAGGCATCCTGGAAATGGCAGCAAAACCTGCTGCCTGGCATCTTGATGGGCTTGGTCCCTCCCGGTCAAAGTTTATGTAGTTGGCTATCTGGGCAAAGAGGGCATCTGTGACTTCACTGTTGCACTTGTGGGTTGTAGTTTGGGAAATGTCAGACAAGTCCCCTTTCGAGCCCTGGAATGAACCAAAATGTAAAAGTTCAGGGCTGCGCTGATATTGACGGCCACTGGGAGTGGGTATCTTCCTCGTCCTAGTGCCAAGTCTGCATGGGTATGGCACAGGTGACACTCCATCCCCTTGTTGAGGCAGAGCCTCTTGTCACATGCTATCCAACATCTCCTTGATCGACCAGCGACACCTGTACACCTTGGGCCATCGGTGACCTCTCCCTCGGGGTCCCTCCTCGGCCTGATGGCGGCTGGGTCCTCAGGGCGTGAGGCGCGGCCCTGCGCATAGGCCACCGCCTCGAGCCTCCGTTGATGCTGCTGTCACAGCCTTTCTCCAGCATCAGGCTGCCTGGCCTGCCACCGGCACCGCAAGGCCACTTGTGTCCACGTCCACAAAACCATCCATAATGTGATATCGGTAAGGGGTTGGAGAGGGTGACAGACCGACAGGCAGCTATAGCTTCCACCTGGGCCCTCGAGTCACCCAAGGCTCCCCCACCGTTACATTCCCTGTCATCTCTCAGGGTGCCATCCAACGAGCTGGTTGTGCTGGGGGACCCTGCCCTACACATGCACACCTAGCCACAGCAGGGGCCCCGGGGCACCGGACCTACACCCCAGAAGCCTGCCCGGAACATTACTTGGACTTGGTTCAGGTTCCCTCCTGATCCACACACACTTACTCTCTGATTGCAGTGATGTCCCCACTGTAGAAGCCCAGTTCTTGGATGTTTGATTGTTGGCTGCTGCCTCTGTGGTGTTGAGACAAGAGATGCTAGGCAGTAACATTCGCATGCAGCATGGCAGTGTACCCATGGGAATCCACTTGAGAACTGTGAAGTGCTTGTGAAACTAACAGTGCTAATTCCTGAGTAACAATAGCCTTCAGTTGTACAGCCAGATGTTGCCACGGTCAGAGGGGGTTACAGTGACCTTCACCATATTACCATGGACAGGGCTTTGTCCCGGGGGTGTTTAGTGTACTGATGAGCAACAGCTAGAGTTGCCCATGGTAATATTTCTCATCGGTATTCACGGTGGAGAAAGGCATGGATGTTAGGAAACTAAGGGCAATAAATAGTGATGTCTTGAGAAGTGTGCATATTACAGAGGAGGAGGTGCTGGAAGTCTTAAAGCGCATCAAGGTAGATAAATCCCCGGGACCTGATGAAATGTATCCCAGGGTGTTGTGAGAGGCTAGGGAGGAAATTGCGGGTCCCCTAACAGAGATATTTGAATCATCGGCAGCCACAGGTGAGGTGCCTGAAGATTGGAGAGTGGCGAATGTTGTGCCCTTGTTTAAGAAGGGCAGCAGGGAAAAGCCTGGGAACTACAGACCGGTGAGCCTAACGTCTGTAGTAGGTAAGTTGCTAGAAGATATTCTGAGAGACAGGATCTACAAGCATTTAGAGAGGCAAGGACTGATTCGGGGCAGTCAGCATGGCTTTGTGCGTGGAAAATCATGTCTCACAAATTTGATTGAGTTTTTTGAGGGGTGACCAAGAAGTTAGATGAGGGCAGTGCAGTAGACGTTGTCTACATGGACTTTAGCAAAGCCTTTGACAAGGTACCGCATGGTAGGTTGTTGCAGAAGGTTAAAGCTCACGGGATCCAGGGTGAGGTTGCCAATTGGATTCAAAATTGGCTGGACGACAGAAGGCAGAGGGTGGTTGTAGAGGGTTGTTTTTCAAACTGGAGGCCTGTGACCAGTGGTGTGCCTCAGGGATCGGTGCTGGGTCCACTGTTATTTGTGATATTTATTAATGATTTGGATGAGAATTTAGGAGGCATGGTTAGTAAGTTTGCAGATGACACCAAGATTGGTGGCACAGTGGATAGTGAAGAAGGTTATCTAGGATTGCAACGGGATCTTGATCAATTAGGCCAGTGGGCCGACGAATGGCAGATGGAGTTTAATTTAGATAAATGTGAGGTGATGCATTTTGGCAGATCGAATCAGGCCAGGACCTACTCAGTTAATGGTATGGCGTTGGGGAGAGTTATAGAACAAAGAGATCTAGGAGTACAGGTTCATAGCTCCTTGAAGGTGGAGTCGCAGGTGGACAGGGTGGTGAAGAAGGCATTCGGCATGCTTGGTTTCATTGGTCAGAACATTGAATACAGGAGTTGGGACGTCTTGTTGAAGTTGTACAAGACATTGGTACGGCCACACATGGAATACTGTGTGCAGTTCTGGTCAGCCTATTATAGGAAGGATATTATTAAACTGGAAAGAGTGCAGAAAAGATTTACTAGGATGTTGCCGGGACTTGATGGTTTGAGTTATAAGGAGAGGCTGGATAGACTGGGACTTTTTTCCTTGGAGCATAGGAGGCTTAGGGGTGATCTTATGGAGGTCTATAAAATAATGAGGGGCATAGATAAGGTAGATAGTCAACATCTTTTCCCAAAGGTAGGGGAGTCTAAAACTAGAGGGCATAGGTTTAAGGTGAGAGGGGAGAGATTCAGGAGGGCCCAGAGGGGCAATTTCTTCACTCAGAGGGTAGTGAGTGTCTGGAATGGGCTGCCAGAGGTAGTAGTAGAGGCGGGTACAATTGTGTCTTTTAAAAAACATTTAGATAGTTACATGGGTAAGATGGGTATAGAGGGTTATGGGCCAAGTGCGGGCAACTGGGACTAGCTTAATGGTAAAAACTGGGCGGCATGGACTGGTTGGACCGAAGGGCCTGTTTCCATGCTGTAAACTTCTATGATTCTATGATTCTATCGGTATACAGCATCCTGTTGGACCCACGGGCGCTGAGAACGTCACCCCCCCAACTGGTTAGTGGGGCGTTGGGTGGATCTGGGAGTCACACCAGGGGGGTCAAAAGATCGGGGCACCATTTTTAAATGGCTCAGAGCCAGGGACTACATGTGGGGGTGTTGGCAGCTGTTCAGTATGTGCAGGTGCAGTTGGAGGAGTCCAACCACCTCCAGGAGCAGGAGACGGTGCTGGTCATGCATGCCACCCAGGCCAACACTGCGGTGGAGGCCTTGGGGGCAAAGGTTTTGGCCATGGGTCAAGATGTCCAAGGCCTGGGGCAATCTGTGTGGACAGTGGTCAAGGCCTCTCACAGGCAGCCATGGGCAAGGCCACCTGGACATTGTAGCAGTGCTCTCCAATTTACCAGCAGTAAAGGAATAAAGTTATCAAGAGTACTGATTAGATAAGCCACATTACAAGTTGGCAAGAAGTAAAGAGAAATCAGCAGAGAAGCTTAGAAAATAATGAAGAATGCAGAAACCTGAGACATCTCATGATCTACATTTTGAACGGAAACCTATAGCCATGATTAGCTTTGACATTATGACGCCATTTTCAATTCCTTTTTCAGTTTATCATGGGATGTGAGCATCCCTGGACATAATCCCCCTTGAGAAGGTAGTGGTGAGCAACCTTTTTGAAATGTTGAAGCCCAACTGTGCAGGCACTCCCACAGAGCCTGCACCAGAGTTCCAGGATTTTGATCCAGCGACAATGACAGAAACGCTGATATAGATCCGAGTCAGGATTTATATAGTATCCAAGGCGCTTGGAGGCGAGCTTGCAAGTGGTGGTATTCCCATGTGTACTGATGTTGTATTTCAGAAATTAGAATTGATTTTTCCCATCAGACCTGAACAAATGCTGCTACTAAGGTTGTGACTGGAACAAATTAAATTCTAGATTTTTATGCTGTGTTACCGATCATTTCCTATGTTCTAATAGTTGCTTTCATTGTAATTTTGAAAATCTTCCACTTAATCCCTTGAGGCACACAGTGTATCTCAAGATCTGATGGCACAAACAATGGGCTTACTCCATATGTTGGGGGAGGGGGTCCTGAGGATGTGAATTGTACTATATAAAGGTAAGTCTTCCCTATGAATAGGTCGCCAGCTGGAGTGCCGAATGGAAGAGCATGCCGCTTGAAGGGTGGGATTTGTTCAAAGATAAGAATATAACAGATGTGGTGGAAAAATAGGAGGACTAACTGGATTACATTCATTCAATTGTTTCATTGTAAAAAGTCAAGTGGGAAATTATATGCTAATTATAAAATGTATTCCGATGAAATCTCACATGATTTTTTAAATGTGCTGTCATAATATACATCTATGTATACAATGGAGTGCAGACAGGCAGTGATTGACACACAGGATGACCAGTAAGCACACAGAACAGAGCAGCCAATCACCAGACAGGACACGACCATTATAAAGCCAGAGGGCACCAGTTTTCCCGCTCTCTCGGGACCCAGCTCTGAGACAATCAGAGTTAGTGAGCTGGCCAGTGCAAACACCATGTGGTAGCGAGTAAGTCTGGTTAGGCTAGTATCAGGTCTCCAGTCAAGTCAGCATAGTGTCAACCCACAGTTGAACATGTATAATAGTTTGGATGTCAAATAAAATCGTGTTGCATCTTATCAAGTGTTGGAGGTCTGTCTCGCGCTACACTGCATCAAGTGCAGTCCACATCGACCCAGCCTACCCAACACATCATGGTACCAGTGAGTGATGCTGAAAATTGACGGACCTAACTTGAGTGAATCAGCGTTGACCAGCAAACAGACGGACCTACCTTGATTGGCCATGATAAATTGCCCTTAGTGTCCAAAATTGCCCTTAGTGTTGGGTGGGGTTACTGGGTTATGGGGATAGGGTGGAGGTGTTGACCTTGGGTAGGGTGCTCTTTCCAAGAGCCGGTGCAGACTCGATGGGCCGAATGGCCTCCTGCTGCACTGTAAATTCTATGATAATCTATGATGAGTGAATCAGCGTTGACCAGCAAACAGCCATCCAGTGACATGGAAAACGTCTGCCCTCCTCCGCAGCTCCGCATCGCCGGCAACCTCGGTGCAAATTGGAAGATCTTCAAACAAAAGTTCCAACTCTATCTAGAAGCCACCGACCTCGAGGCCGCATCGGATGCCAGAAAGGTCGCACTATTCCTCTCCACAGCCGGGGACCACGCCATCCACATCTACAACTCCCGTACATTCGCTGAAGGCGAAGACAAGACGAAATTTAAAACAGTCCTACTGAAGTCGACAGCCACTGCGACATTGAGGTGAATGAGGTACATTTTCCAGCAGAGGCTTCAGGGTAAGGATGAACCTTTTCAATCCTTTCTGGCCCATCTCCGCATCCTCGCGCAGTCATGTAACTATGACTGGACCACGGACTCCATGATCTGGGATCAGATCGTTTTCGGGGTCCACTCCGATTCCCTTCGCCAGCAGCTCCGGAAAGTCAAGCAGCTCACCCTCACCGTCACCATCGAAACGTGCGTTCTCCATGAACATGCTAACAATCGGTACTCCCACGTCAGGGCGGCAGAAACGGCAAAGTTAACCTCCCACGAGGCAGAACGGGTGCAGGCCATCGCACAAATGTAGGGCCTAAGTATCGACGAGAGTGGCCACTCCGCGCGCTTTTCCGGGCCCCTGCGCATGCGCGCCACGGCCGAGGGGACGACGAGACCAACGACCAGACTTTGCAGGTGCGTACGTCGTTTGACCGCACTGCGCATGCGCGATAGTGCACGGAACGCGCTGACGTTGGCGTCATGACGTGTGGCTACAATTGTGGCTCCGCCCATTTAAAGCGGCAATGTCCGGCAAAATCACGACGGTGTCTACAGTGTGGCAAGCTTGGCCACTTCGCAGCACTTCGCAGATTTGCTCCACTGCCCAGCATCCAGCGATCCCAGCCATGCCACAGAAGCGTCCATTCAATACAGCAGGCCATGCCAGACTCTGACCCCGACAGCCCAACAGATCCTGATGCTGCATGCCTCAAATCTCCATACCGGGTGGGCACCATTACGAAGCATGCGCTGCCTTTCTCCAAGACAGCGAAGCACCTCCCAATCCTTAGCGTGAATCCCGACGACGAGTGGTGTGCTGTCCTCACAGTCAACAAGGTTCGCATCTGGTTCAAACTGGACACCGGCGCATCGGCGAACCTCATCTCCAAATCCGATCTCGATACTATACGCGTCAGACCAAGCATTCTTCCACCGGCCTGCCAGCTCCTTGGCTACAATGGCAATGCCATAGCTGCCAGTGGCTCATGCCAACTCGGAGTTTCCAATAAGTAATTTAAAGGGACACCGCGATTTGAGATCGTGGAACCTGACAGAGCATCCCTGCTCGGTGCTCGGGCCTGCAAACTCCTGAACTTGGTTCAACGAGTCCACACCATGTCATCTTCTCAGGCGACGGCCTCACCTGATGAGAACATCCAGGCTGAAATTGATGACATCATCAGGCAGTACCACAGCGTGTTCGACGGAATGGGCACACTCCCATACCGATACAAAATCCTGCTCAAACCAAACGCCACCCCTGTCATCCATGCACCACGTCAGTTGCCGGCACCCCTCGAGGACCGCCTCAAGCAGCAGTTACAGGAACTTCAGGACCAGGGCATCATATCAAAGGTCACAGAACCATGGACTGGGTCAGCTCCATGGTCTGCGCCAAGAAGCCGTCAAGGGAGCTTCGAATCTGCATCGACCCCAAGGATTTAAACCGCAATATCATGAGGGAACATACCCGATACCAAAACGAGAGGAGTTGACCAGCGAGATGGCTCATGCCAAACTCTTTACGAAGCTGGACGCCTCCAAGGGGTTCTGGCAAATACAGCTGGATGCATTCAGTCGCAAGCTGTGCACATTCAATACCCCATTCGGTCGCTACTGCTACAACCGGATGCCTTTTGGCATCATCTCTGCCTCAGAGGTATTTCACCGCATCATGGAACAGATGCTGGAGGGTATCGAGGGGGTGCGCGTGTATGTTGACGATGTCATAATCTGGTCCACAACTCCTCAAGAGCACATCGATCGCCTCAAGCAGGTATTCCACAGAATCCATGAGCATGACCTCCGACTCAACAGAGCCAAGTGCTCGTTCGGTCAATCAGAAATCAAAATTCCTTGGTGACCACATCTCGCAGCAAGGCGTGCGGCCAGATGCTGACAAGGTCTCGGCGATCAACGCCATGAAGACCCCAGAGGACAAGAAGGCGGTCCTCTGCTTTCTAGGGATGGTCAACTTCCTCGGGAAGTTCATTCCCAACACACCACAGCCCTCTGCCATCTCGTCAAAAAGTCGACGGAATTCCAGTGGCTGCCCACTCATGAGAACGAATGGCAGGAGCTGAGGGCAAAACTCACCACAGCCCCGGTTCTGGCGTTCTTCAATCCTACCAAAGAGACCAAAATATCCACTGACGCATGCCAGGACGGTATTGGGGCGGTGCTCCTCCAACGGGATGACTCTTCCTCATGGGCCCCAGTTGCATATGCCTCCAGAGCAATGACTCCCACTGAGCAACGATACGCTCAGATCGAGAAGGAATGCCTGGGCCTCCTAACGGGAATCGACAAATTTCACAACTATGTGTATGGCCTCCCAAAATTCACGGTTGAGACGGACCACAGGCCACTAGTCCGAAAGGATTTGAATGACATGATGCCTCGGTTACAACAAATCTTTCTCAAGCTACGCCGTTATGACTTTGAACTTCGCCAGGCAAAGAACTCATTGTTGCAGATGCCCTTTCCAGATCTATCACCACATCATGTGAACAAACTGACTTTGTCTGCCAAATCGATGCGCAGGTGCAATTGTGTGCCTCCAACCTTCCGGCCACTGATGAGAGGGTCATCCAAATTCGTGAGGAAACGGCCAAGGATCCTCTGCTACAGCGTGTGATGCAGCACCTCACGAATGGCTGGCAGAAGGGACAGTGTCCCCAGTTTTACAACGTCAAGGACAACCTGACGGTGGTGGACAGCATCCTCATGAAGCTCGATGGGACTGTGATTCTGCAGAGCATGCGAGCTATGGTGCTTGGCTATCTCCATGAAGGTCACCTGAGGGTCGGAAAATGTCGACACAGAGCTCAAGAGGCAGTCTATTGGCCGGGCATCAGCCAGGATGTTGTGAACACAGTCCTCAACTGCCCCACATGTCAGAAATTTCAGCCAGCTCAATCCAAAGAAACTATGAGATAGTGACCTCCCCATGGTCTAAAGTCGGTGTCGACCTTTTCCATGCCAAGGGGCGTGACTATGTCCTCCTGGTCGACTACTTCTCCAATTGCCCTGAAGTGGTGAAACTGTCTGATCTCAAGTCGAAGGCGGTGATTAAAGCATGCAAAGAAATGTTTGCCAGGCATGGGATACCGCTCACCGGGATGAGTGACAATGGTCCCTGTTTTTACAGCCAGGAATGGTCTGATTTTGCCCGCCTATACAACTTTCGTCACGTAACCTCCAGCTCCCACTACACACAGTCAAACGGGAAGGCTGAAAAAGGGGTCCATATCATCAAGAGATTACTATGCAAGGCTGCAGACTCAGGCTCCGACTTCAACCTGGCGCTGCTGGCAGACAGAGCATCCCCGCTGTCCACTGGGTTGTCTCCCGCGCAGATACTCATGAATCGCACTCTGTGAACCACGGTTCCAGCCATCCATGTTCCAGACCTTGACCACCTCACGGTTTACAAAAGATGCAGCAGTCTCGGGCCCAACAGAAATCAGCATACGACGCTCATGCCACGGATCTCCCAGAGCTGGTCCCAACTGATCGTGTTCGTGTGCAGTTGCCAGACGGCGGCTGGTCAGCCACAGCTGTGGTGGTCAAGCAAGTGGCCCCGAGATCGTTCCTCATCTGCATGGCTGATGGCTCCTTCCTACGATGCAACAGATGGGCGCTGCGCAGAGTTCCACGCCCGCCACCTAACCATGATGTCCCGCTTCACACAATGCTTCCTCCAGCGTGCCCTACCACGAGGCCACCGATCTACCAGCAATCCTGCCGACCTCTGCGACCACCGCATTGGCGGTGGTCCCGGCTATCCAAGTGCAGGTGGCCCCTGATCCACCCTTGAGGCGGTCAACCATAATTTGGCGCCCGCCGCAGAGACTAAACTTATGGACTGAACGTTTGCACAACTGTGTTACCTTATCGTTTTGACCTCTGTAAATATCGTTGTTACCGTTTCATCTGCCCTATATCTGCACTAGCGACACCTTCCTGTGTACATAAGGTCATTTTAGCACATTCTGTATATAGTCACGCACATATATACATCCACACGCACATGCACCTTGATATTTATTATCTCAACACACACAATACAGACCAAAAAAATAAGGGGGGGGGGGGAGATGTCATAATATACATCTATGTATACAATGGAGTGCCGGCAGTGACTGACACACAGGATGACCAGTAAGCACACAGAACAGAGCAGCCAATTACCAGACAGGATACGGCCACTATAAGGCCAGGGGGAAACAGTTTTCCCGCTCTCTCAGGACCCAGCCTCTGAGACAGTCAGAGTTAGTGAGCTGGCCAGTGCAAACACCATGTGGTAGCTCGTAAGTCTGGTTAGGCTAGTATCAGGTCTCCAGTCAAGTCAGCATAGTGTCAACCCACAGTTGAACATGTAAAATAGTTTGGATGTTAAATAAAATCGTGTTGCATCTTATCAAGTGTTGGAGGTCTGTCTCGCGCTACACTGCATCAAGTGCAGTCCACATCGACCCAGCCTACCCAACACATCATGTGCTTCTAATTCATTGTCAACACAGAATTTCAACAAAAACTGGCCAATATCTTTGTTCTTAATGCATACAAGGCCACATCTAATTTGATGTGACACAGTTTCATTGTGAGAGGCCAGCAGGATAGAAGGTGTCGGAAATGCAGAGTGCAACTGTTTTGAAGCGAGAGTTGAGACACATTGCTGGGCTGTTGTGGGTGTGCCTTCTGTTTGTGCTGGAAGGAGAAAGGGTTCCATCTCCCAACACTTATGCCCAACGTTGAAAATGACAAAATATGGGATAAGAAAAAACTAGGTGGGGGTGTGTGTGGTTGGGACACGACAATTTTCATCTGCACTGACCAGACAACTAATTGGTGCAGCGGATCAAAAACCACTGAGATTTTCAATTTCACTGATTCAGTGGGAGCAAAAACTGAGCAATTTTTATAATGGACTGTCAATCTGCTCTAACCATTCAACATTCAATCAGTGAAGAAAAGGATGACCCCACGCACTGCAATACAACCCATGCACAATGCAAAACTGAAAACATGATTTAGCATTCTGCAAAGCCCTCGTCAAGCAGATGACATTTTAAAAGACCAGCTTGAGTAATCAAAGACAGACAGGTGGCCAAGCACAAACACCAACTCCATGCAGCCATGGGAATAATTATTAATCAATGAGCATGCTACAGATGTCTTGAAGCATCATTTCAGATCAATGGGCAGATGATGAATTAGACTGAATATTGCTGAAAAGGGAGTTGCAAAAGCTTTTTATCTTGTGTTCAAAGGGACAAATGCAAGACAGCCAAATTTCAAATGAACACAACAATCTATATTGCAGGAGAAAAGAAAATATCTACTGTTAGTGATTCCATGATTGGGCTGCACTTACTGAACAATCCTGTGTGTGCCAAAAGCTACAATAACGATCAATTTAAGATAATCAGTCGAGTTCACAACTTGACTCATTGACACTTGCTGGAGGCAACATTCATTCAGACACAGGGACCCGTTCACTGCAAACACAAGGGGATGGATACGCCGTTTTGCTGACTAAGTCCCCACGCCGGCGTGAAAACGATGGTTTATTTCGCCAGGAAAACTGGCTTCAAAACCCCACCGATTCCCTGTTTTGATGGGGGCTAGCAGGGAGACAGCATAGAGCTCACAGCTCTAGCTGCCGATACGACCCCCAGCATTTCCGGCTCAGAGGCCGCGCATGTGTGAGGCGAGGGCCGGCATTGGCCGCACCGTGCTCCATGGCGGACTCAGCCCGTGGACCTGGACGCCAAAGTAGTGCCCCCATCGGCTGCTCGCGTGCCACGGACGCCCCACCTGCATTGCCCCCAGCCCTGAATGGATCCCACCCTGCCCGCCGATCAGCCCTCCCCCGACTATGGAGGCCCCGGACTGAGTCCACGGCTGCCAGGCGAGCTTCCCGGGTGGTGTAAGCACATATAACCCACGCCGTAGGAATGCGGCTGGTCAGGGACGGAGCATCACGGGACAGGCCTCAGACAATGGCCTGAGGAACATAGAACATAGAACATAGAAATTACAGCGCAGTACAGGCCCTTCGGCCCTCGATGTTGTGCCGACCTGTGAAACCACTCTAAAGCCCATCTACACTATTCCCTTATCGTCCATATATCTATCCAATGACCATTTGAATGCCCATAGTGTTGATGAGTCCACTACTGTTGCAGGCAGGGCATTCCACGCCCTTATTACTCTCTGAGTAAAGAACCTACCTCTGACATCTGTCCTATATCTATCTCCCCTCAATTTAAAGCTATGTCCCCTCGTGCTAGACATCACCATCCAAGGAAAAAGGCTCTCACTGTCCACCCTATCTGATCATCTTGTATGCCTCAATTAAGTCACCTCTTAACCTTCTTCCCTCTAACGAAAACAGCCTCAAGTCCCTCAGCCTTTCCTCATAAGAGCTTCCCTCCATACCAGGCAACATTCTGGTAAATCTCCTCTGCACCCTTTCCAATGCTTCCACATCCTTCCTGTAATGCAGCGACCAGAATTGCATGCAATACTCCAAATGCGGCCGCACCAGAGTTTTGTACAGCTGCAACATGACCTCATGGCTCCGAAACTCAATCCCTCGACCAATAAAAGCTAACACACCGTACGCCTTCTTAACAACCCTCTCAACCTGGGTGGCAACTTTCAGGGATCTATGTACATGGACACCGAGATCTCTCTGCTCATCCACATTAGCCCAGTACTCTGTCTTCGTGTTATTCCTTCCAAAATGAATCTTACCATTAGCCCAGTACTCTGTCTTCATGTTATTCCTTCCAAAATGAATCACCTCACACTTTCCTGCATTAAACTCCATTTGCCACCTCTCAGCCCAGCGCTGCAGCTTATCTATGTCCCTCTGTAACTTGTAACATCCTTCTGCACTGTCCACAACTCCACCGACTTTAGTGTCATCTGCAAATTTACTCACCCATCCTTCTACGCCCACCTCCAGGTCATTTATAAAAATGACAAACAGCAGTCGCCCCAAAGCAAATACTTGTGGTACACCACTAGTAACTGGACTCCAGTCCGAACATTTCCCATCAACCACCACTCTTTATCTTCTACCAGCCAGCCATTTTCTGATCCAAATTGCTAAATCACCCTGAATCCCATGCCTCCGTACTTTCTGCAGTGGCCTACCATGGGGAACCTTATCAAACACTTTACTGAAATCCATATACACCACATCAGCTGCTTTACCCTCATCCACCTGCTTGGTCACCTTCTCAAAGAACTCAATAAGGTTTGTGAGGCACGACCTACCCTTCACAAAACTGTGTTGACTATCTCTAATCAAATTATTCCTTTCCAGATGATTATACATCCTATCTCTTATAAACCTTTCCAAGATTTTGCCCACAACAGAAGTAAGGCTGACTGGTCAATAGTTACCGGGGTTGTCTCTACACCCCTTCTTGAACAAGGGGACAACATTTGCTATCCTCCAGTCTTCTGGCACTATTCCTGTAGACAAAGATGACTGAAAGATCAAAGCCAAAGGCTCAGCATTCTCCTCCCTAGCTTCCCAGAGTATCCTAGGATAAATCCCATCCGGCCCAAGGGACTTATCTATTTTCGCACTTTCCAGAATTGCTAACACCTCCTCCTTATGAACCTCAAGCCCTTCTAGTCTAGTAGCATGAATCTCAGTATTCTCCTCGACAACATTGTCTTTTTCCTGTGTGAATACTGATGAAAAATATTCATTTATCACCTCTCCTATCTCCTCGGACTCCAAGCACAACTTCCCACTACTGTCCTTGACTGGCCCTACTCTTACCCTAGTCATTCTTTTATTCCTGACATATCTATAGAAAGCGTCAGGGTTATCCTTGATCCTACCTGCCAAAGACTTCTCATGTCCCCTCCTGGCTCTTCTTAGCTCTCTCTTTAGGTCCTTCCTAGCTAACTTGTAACTCTCGAACACCTTAACTGAACCTTCATGTCTCACCTTTACATAAGCCTCCTTCTTCCTCTTGACAAGTGTTTCGACTGCTTTAGTAAACCACGGTTCCCTTGCTCGACCACTTCCTCCATGCCTGACAGGTAGATACTTATCAAGGACACGCAGTAGCTGTTCCTTGAACAAGCTCCACATTTCCATTGTGCCCATCCCCTGCAGTTTTCCTCTCCATCCGATGCATCCTAAGTCTTGCCTCATTGCATCATAATTGCCTTTCCCCCAGATATAACTCTTGCCCTGCGGTATATATCTATTCCTTTCCATCACTAAAGTAAACATTAATCGAATCGTGGTCACTATCACCAAAGTGCTCACCTACCTCCAAATCTAACACCTGTCCTGGTTCATTGCCCAGTACCAAATCCAATATGGCCTCGCCTCTCGTTGGCCTATCTACATACTGTGTAGGGAAACCCTCCTGCACACATTGGACAAAAACAGACCCATCTTAAGTACTCGAACTATAGCGTTTCCTGTCAATATTTGGAAAGTTAAATCCCCCATAACAACTACCCTGTTGCTTTCGCTCCTATCCAGAATCATCTTTGCAATCCTTTCCTCTACATCTCTGGAACTTTTCAGAGGCCTATAGAAAACCCCTAACAGGGTGACCTCTCCTTTCCTGTTTCTAACCTCAGCCCATACTACCTCAGTAGACGAGTCCTCATCAAACGTCCTTTCTGCCACCGTCATACTGTCCTTGACTAACAATGCCATCCCTCCCCCTCTTTTACCACCTTCCCTGAGCTTACTGAAATATCTAAACCCCGGCACCTGTAACAAGCATTCCTGTCCCTGCTCTATCCATATCTCCGAAATGGCCACAACATCGAAGTCCCAGGTACCAACCCATGCTGCAAGTTCACCCACCTTATTCCGGATGCTCCTGGCATTGAAGAAGACACACTTTAAACCACCTTCCTACCTGCCGGTACACTCCTGCAACTTTGAAACCTTACTCATGACCTCACTACTCTCAACCTCCTGTATACTGGAGCTACAATTCAGGAGGTGGATAGTTGGCGCGGCGTACTCCGAGAGTACTCCGCTTTTCGGGAGGGAGAATTCAGAAACCGGCGCCACTCCCAATTTTGGCACGAAAACGAATTAGAATTGGAATTAGAATTTACAGTGCAGACAGAGGCCATTCGGCCCATCAGACCTGCACCGGCCCTTACAAAGAGCACCCTACTGAAGCCCATGTATCTACCCCATCTCCATAACCCAGTAACCCCCACTTAACATTTTTTGGACACTAAGGGCAATTTAGCATGGCCAATCCACCTGACCCGCACATCTTTGGACTGTGGGAGAAAACTGGAGCACCCGGAGGAAACCAACGCAGACATGGGGAGAACGTGCAGACTCCGCACAGACAGTGACCCAGCCGAGAATCAAACCTGGGACCCCGGAGCTGTGAAGCAACTGTGCTAACCACTATGCTACCGTGATGCCCTCTATGCTACCATGCTGCCCTTCTCCGGGATTCTCCACCCCATCGCCGAACGCGATTTCGGCGGCGGGAGCGGAGAGTCCAGCCCAAGGAATATGTTCAAGCCATGGGCCTCTTTTGAGTTACCTGTAAGAATGGGGAGCCTTTAGTTCCCTATTGGTTTCTCCATGGCAATGCCTTGACCAATCAGAATTGACTTGTTAACCAATCAGCACCTTTTTCCTCTGCATTATAATTTGTCGTTGATCATTTGAAATTTGACATTCTTGTGTTTGTCCTGATAAGTGCTACACACAAAACTTTGACACTAGGTCCCCTTTCTATGTACTACCCCACTGTACTTGTTCCAAGGTGAGTATACTTTTTCTTATGAAAGAAGGCAAAAACTGGACATGTTTTCTCTTTCAGAATCTGTGTAAAATCTGCATAACCATATTATGATTTTTCTAAACGCGCTGTAATGTATCCCAGCATTTTCCCGACTACTGATGTCAGACGAACTGGACTTTTGTTCCCTTGTTTTCCCTTTCTCTCCTTTCTTGAAAAGCAAGGCAATGTTCTACAACCAAGTTATTTCCAAATGAATTTTGGAAGATCAAAATCAATGCAGGCTCTATCTCTGGAATCCCAGAAGGCCACCAGGTTCCGGGAATTTGTCAACATCTAGCCCCATAGTTTCTTCACTATAGTCTCTTTGTTAATTCTAATTTCTCCAAACCTTTCATCTTTACTGGACATTTGGTTCCCCGCCATTTCCGAATTGTTTTTTGTCTTCTCACTTGAGAAAAGGGGCAAAGTGTTTATTTTATGTCCTTGTCATTTCTTAATTTCTCATTATCATTTTTCCTACTTTAATTTCAAAGAGACACCTGTCCACTTTTGCAAATCTCATCCTTTTTACATAGTAATAGAAATGTTTAACCGTCTATTTCTCCAGCTCTTGCTGGTTTATTTTCATATTCTCTTTTTCCTTTCCCAATTGTTTGGTCATCCTTTGCATTCCCAAATGCTCCCGATCCTCAGGTTTATTACTCTTATTGGCAATGTTATTGCATTTAATCTAAGACAATCTTTAACTTTTCTTGCAAACCATAGTAGTGCCATTTTTTCATGGATTTTTTATTCCTTAAATTAATGTATAATAACTGGAAATTATGAATTATTTATTTAAATGCTTGCCATTCTGTGCCTTCAAAACTTTAAATCTAATTTTTCAATCAACTTTAGCCAACTCACTCTTCAATACCTATGTGATTGTCTTTGAACTGCTAGGTTCACATTTCACAGTAGCACTGGGTTGGTTTTAGTGTTAGATTTCTTTATTGCGGGAAGTCAAAATAGGTTTCTAGCGTTAGCCTGTCTTGAAATTTTTCCAGATTAATTTGGATGACATTTCACAATCTTTCATCAGAAAATCTGATAATACGGGAGATCTAATGGAAGTCTCCTTCCCAAGATCAGAGATTTGTTCAGCTCAGCTAATTATAGTCAAAGCCGGTTAATTTTGATAGAATCAATTCCAAGTTTAAGTAACAACTTTTCCTTTGAAGTTATGAAATCTTTGATCCATTATATATGACACTTATAATTCTCAACACTATCTCAGATAAAAGAGTTCACTTGATTGGCACCTCATCTACTGACACTGCTCCAAGCAATACTACTGCTGCACTGTGCTTTCGGAGTGTACTGCCTATATGATGCATTGTTGTAAGTTGTCCAAGCTTTTTTTGATATTACCTCCCAAGTCCATAACCTTCAATATCCACAAGGACAAGGTGCATGGGAAGACGTTAGGTTCTCCTTCCAGACTTGGGCATGGGCAGTACTGTGGGAGTACCCTGACCACACAGACTGCAGTGGTTGAAGAAGGTCACCCATCAGAATGTTCTCATGGGTAATAGGGGATGGATAATAAATCTTGGCTTTAATGATGCTCACATTCAATAACAGCAAACACGAGGCAGTGGCAGAATGGGATTGTCACTAGACTAGTAATCCAGAGACCCAGGGTAGTGCTCTGGGGACCCGTGTTTGAATACCACCAAGAAATCTGGCATTTAAAGCCTAATGATGACCATGAAACCATTGTCAATTGTTATAATGCCCTTTAAGGAAGGAAATTTGTCGAGCCTACATGTTACTCCAAACCCACCGCAATGTCGTTGACTCTTAAATGCCCTCTGAAATGACTTAGCAAGCCACCCTGGGCAATTAGGGAGGGGCAATAAATGCTGGCCCAGCCAACGATGCCTACATCTCCAGTGACCCCTTGCACTTGCAATCCTCACAAAGCTATGTGCTCACTTTGCCACTTTCCCTTTTGCACAACAGAATGAAATGTTCTCCCTTCACATATGGAGGCTCACTTACCCGATAGTGGATGGCAAACTGGGACACACATAATCTACCCCAAGCCTTAAGAGAGATTGTTGCATAAAACCTTATGTCTACTGGTAGAAGCGGAGATGTCTGACACACTGTTCCTCACTGAGATTGAAGTAAGAATAGCGATTTCCTGACTGCTCCTTCCTCCATCTTGCCATCTTCTTGTCCTGCTCTCTGTCACCTCTGCTCATTCCCCTGCCATGTAGATTCCAAAAGGGATACAAACTCCTGTATCTATAAGTGAATTATGTGCATTAAGTGCTGCAGCAGGCATGGAAAATGGCATCAGTTGCAATGGTGAATTTCTGCGTCATATCTCACACTTCCAAGCTAATAAAATATTTATCAATTGAAACCTGACGGATTGCAGGTAGATAGACCCTGATTTCCTCTATCCTGACGTGACCTCATCGCTTCCTCGGCCCTATTTAAGGCGGACCCGAGCATTGTCTCCTTCATATCTGCACGCCGGGGTGCTCCACTGAGGACATGGTCCCCCAAACTAAGAAGATGTCTGCCTCAAATTTAGCGACACTTCATTGGGTCACCTGTTGGATGCTGTGGAGGATCACTGCGATGCCCTCTACCCCTTTCAGGGTGGCAGGTCCACCAAACGCATAACTCCAGCTTGGGAGGGTGATGGCAAATGTGGCCAGTACCAATTCCTCTCTGAAAAGCTCCGTCACCCTGTGCACAAATCGGATGAATGATCAGATTCATGCCACTAAGATAAGTCTATTAGTTCATTACTCTTAACTCAGCGACTCACCAGCCTTCCATCGCACATTCACTTATTTCATACACTGCCACCTGAAGTGGCATCATCACTCTCTCTCTCACATGCACCTTCACAACTCCATCAGGCTCATGACCTCTCAAGCCCACTTCTTCATTCTGTTCATGTCTCCACATACCACATATCATCATATATTATCATCTGCCTTGTCATGCTTCCTGCTCACACTCTCTTCCTATGACTTTATGTAGGACAGGTCCGGCCACATTAACAAGGAGAGGTTCCAAACTAAAGGGTGGAGTGTCCAACGTTAGGACCCTTTGAGGAGTGTGCCATCGTGCTGCGTGGTGAGGATTTCGAGCATGCCTGTGGTAATTGTAAGTGGACAGTGTACAACTAAGTGAGGGTCCTGCCTAGCTCATCACACAGACAACAATGGTGAGTGCATTGTCCTCTTTTCAAATCCTCTGCCATGCGCTCATTGTCTCCATTCACCTTCATAGGTAACTCTGGAAAGCACACAAGGACACCTTTTTAAGGACTCCTGGTCAGACCTCAACAGTAGCTAAGAGACTGGATCAGAACCATAACCGTTTTAAGTTTTAAGATGGTGCGGAACGATCAAATCTTTCCAGAATTGATAAGAAACAGTAAACTTGGTTACTTTGTAAACAAACATCATTAAAACAAAGAAAACTATTTAAGCTTTCAAACTTCAACTCCAGCACTAACTGATTACATGTAGTTTCTTAATCATAACACACTAGTTCCCAATAAAAAGTATTTTAACAGAACATGCACCTCACATGCCACTTACACAGACAAATAAAGGCAATACTTGCATTTACAAAGCAATTTTTCTTTTGTTAGGGACATTCATTGAAAACCCTTATCCAAAGCCTGTCTCAGTAGCAACTTTCATGACCTCTCTCGGTCGATTTCAAAAGCCTTCTCCTTTACCTGTTCAAAGCAGTATTCTTTCTCTCTCTCTCTAAGCTCCACTCAGCCCCTCAAACAAAGGTTCTCTGGGGCTTCCAGACTTGAACCTATTACCGTTATCTTGGCTGTTCGATTGCCCACTCCTGTTTATGCAAAAGAACAGAGCCATGCTATTGACATGCAAGTAACCTCCCTTTGACAGACAAAGAGGTCATCAGACTCTGTAATGGGCTAATATCTGGTCAGACAGGAGTGTCCTGATGAACAATGGATCTGGGAGCATCCTGTGTATTCCCACAAACAAATTTAAGTCTGACTGGGACAATGTAACTCGGCCAGGTGTGGGCGTATCCCTCTGACTCTATGTTAGCAGTATTTTCTCTCAGTCTGTTTAATCCCTAAATTGTCTACGACATCTTGGATCTCATTTCTGGACCAGTGTTCTTAATATCTCATTTGCGTAACAACCTGCAAACCAGGTCCTTAGCTCAAGTTCCGAGGACACCTTGGGTGAGGAACATGAGGACAGCACATTAGAAGACCTAGAGCTCACCAAGACACTTCATCAGTGCAGATACACACAATTCAGTGGAACCCAGATCTAGAGATGCCTCAGGTTCACAATCTGGTGAGCACAGCATGCAATCTGATCCACAGCATGCGGAGGCAGGGACATCAGATGTATCCGTACTCTGAGGACTGCTGGAGCGCATGATACTGCTGAGTCCAAGTCAGAGGGTGAGCTTCCAGACCGGGTCACAAATCAGTTCTTGGAGCTGCAGCGATGATCAAGAGAATATCAGGAATCAATATCAGCTGCACTTCTCAGATTGCAACCGAACTATGGAGGAGTCTGTTTGCGTTCAGTCTGAGGTGATAGCGCTGGCATGCAATGCATCAAGATCAATACTGGAGGTTGGTGGCCGCTGTAGAGACTTTGCTCCAGGTCATTGTTCCTGCATTGCTGTAGGAGCAGCACTCCCTCACTGTAGCCCTTGATGGAAACCATCGGTGGCTACATGAGGGTGGGACGGGCCAGCTTCATTTCACCACAGCTGCCTCTTCCCCTAAGGAGTAAACCTGGGGACCCCAGGCATCCATCGGGAGGAGGATCAGTGGGTGCACACCCTGGTGCCATCCATCCAGGTGACTCCAGCAGTGTTCATCCAATCCCAATCCCCTCTTTCTGTGCCCCCATCACCTCTGGCTCCTTCGGCTGACAAAGGTGCACCTGCCCCACAGCAGGACACCCAAAGAAGGGTGGGGCCCTCCAGAGGATGCCCAACAAAGTAATCACAGACAACAGGGCATAGCAGTCAGCAGACTTCCTCCACCTCTGCTAGAATGTTGGGGAGACACCAAGATGTAGTGGTAGGATTAGGAAATCTGGGATATATTAGGAGCACTATGGTCGTACAGATATCAAACACCAATGTGCATAGAACACAACACATTTCACATTTAATTTTCTGTATGTCACCTCTTTATCATGAGCTTTGCCACTGTCAAACAGGAGTGCCACCATGGTCCCTCACCTTCACTATCATGCAGTGTATGCCCACTCACACATCATTCTCGACATTGGCGATACACCATTCTTCATGTAAGCTTTCCTTCTGGTAGATCCTGGTATACGTGCTCTACAAAGTCACGTAATGCTATTTCTTTGCTGTGTAAGATTGAGACTGATGTGTACTCCCAGCTCATCTGTTTTCAGGAAAGGTCAAGATTGATAGGAGAGATATTTATAGAGATAGAGAAGGGTCACGTATCCTACAACTCCATTACTCTCTGTCATCCAGGAGTTTAATGCCGTGAGTCCCTTGTGTGCACTAATGTATGCCAAGCACATTTCCATCTATCCGATTGTACACGTGCTAAACTCACGAATAATTGTGAGTACCTTGCTTTGGCCCTCTCAGCCATATTGTGGTCCTTCTGCTTGTGACTACATCTTGAGAGTTCAACTCCTTTCTGTTTTCCATTTAGCAGTCACAAGGCTCTATTCGCAATGTACCATCCAGTGTTGTGTGGAGCCTGACTTCAACACTCACTGAGTCAGTGATACTAATTGAAAATTGTGAGATATGCTCAATGGAGCCTATGATCAGGCTCTGGAATTACATATGGTAGTTTAACACTATGCTGAGGGAAGGAATTGGATAGGAATGAGCATGTAGTGAACCTGATATATGCTCTGTATTATCAAACAAACATAGTCTTGAGGGTTTCATGCTGTCTGAGCCATTGCAGTTCACCAGGGCACAATGTCTGTGTTCAAGAGGAGCCATTTTAAAGTCTGGCAGGCAAGTGTTAGAACATTGCCATTGTCAATGGCCCACTTCCATCGAAAGATGAGGGTGAATGCATGCCAGCAACCCCAACTTTAAGTGCCAGATGTCAATGTGATTGAGAAGAAGGAGACATGGAAGACTGAATCCTGTCAAAATGAACCTCTGGAAACCTACATTCTGTTCCTGGCAGCCTTGACCTGAGTGGTGCCTCTCAGTATAAGTCTCGAGGTGACACAAAGTGTTGTAAGGTTGCTGGTGATAGATCTCTTGGTGGAGGTCTGTCATGTTGAAGACATGCAGTTATGAGCCCTTTGAGGCTAGTAGAGCATCTGCTGCCTCTTGTAGTACGTATTCACACTCAGAGTGATGTGGATGATTGAAACAAAAAGGATGGCATTGCTGGTGTTCATGTGGGCCATGAAGGAGGGCACTTGTCCAAGAGGATACTCACTACTGATCATCATCTTCCTCCTGGAATCTGGTGGCTATGAGAGCCTCATATGCATGTCTGCCTTATCTAGCTGGTGTTATGGCCTCAGTCTCCTCAACCTCACTGCCCTCATCCCCTTTGATGTCCTCCTCATTGGAGAAGACCAGCACCTCTTCCATCTAGGCATCTGGCAGCTCCTCTCCTCTTTGCATCACCAGGTTGCGAAATGTGCAGCAAGCCACAATGATCCTCTGGGGACTGTATTGCAGTGCCCCTCAGATCTGACCAGGCACCAGAATCACTTGCTAATGATGTGCTCCACTAATATTTAGCGGCATGAGCATTGTTGTTCCTTCTCTCAGATACAAACAAAGAACAAAGAACAAAGAAATGTACAGCACAGGAACAGGCCCTTCGGCCCTCCAAGCCCGTGCCGACCATACTGCCCGACTAAACTATAATCTTCTACACTTCCTGGGTCCGTATCCTTCTATTCCCATCCTATTCATATATTTGTCAAGATGCCCCTTAAATGTCCCTATCGTCCCTGCTTCCACTACCTCCTCCGGTAGTGAGTTCCAGGCACCCACTACCCTCTGCGTAAAAAACTTGCCTCGTACATCTACTCTAAACCTTGCCCCTCTCACCTTAAACCTATGCCCCCTAGTAATTGACCCCTCTACCCTGGGGAAAAGTCTCTGACTATCCACTCTGTCTATGCCCCTCATAATTTTGTATACCTCTATCAGGTCGCCCCTCAACCTCCTTCGTTCCAGTGAGAACAAACCGAGTTTATTCAATCGCTCCTCATAGCTTATGCCCTCCATACCAGGCAACATTCTGGTAAATCTCTTCTGCACCCTCTCTAAAGCCTCCACATCCTTCTGGTAGTGTGGCGACCAGAATTGAACACTATACTCCAAGTGTGGCCTAACTAAGGTTCTATACAGCTGCAACATGACTTGCCAATTCTTATACTCAATGCCCCGGCCATTGAAGGCAAGCATGCCGTATGCCTTCTTGACTACCTTCTCCACCTGTGTTGCCCCTTTCAATGACCTGTGGACCTGTACTCCTAGATCTCTTTGACTTTCAATACTCTTGAGGGTTCTACCATTCACTGTATATTCCCTACCTGCATTAGCCCTTCCAAAATGCATTACCTCACATTTGTCCGGATTAAACTCCATCTGCCATCTCTCCGCCCAAGTCTCCAGACAATCTAAATCCTGCTGTATCCTCAGACAGTCCTCATCGCTATCCGCAATTCCACCAACCTTTGTGTCGTCTGCAAACTTACTAATCAGACCAGTTACATTTTCCTCCAAATCATTTATATATACTACAAAGAGCAAAGGTCCCAGCACTGATCCCTGTGGAACACCACTGGTCACAGCCCTCCAAATCGAAAAGCATCCCTCCATTGCTACCCTCTGCCTTCTATGGCCTAGCCAGTTCTGTATCCACCTTGCCAGTTCACCCCTGATCCCGTGTGACTTCACCTTTTGTACTAGTCTACCATGAGGGACCTTGTCAAAGGCCTTACTGAAGTCCATATAGACAACATCTACTGCCCTACTTGCATCAATCATCTTAGTGACCTCCTCGAAAATCTCTATCAAGTTAGTGAGACACGACCTCCCCTTTACAAAACCATGCTGCCTCTCACTAATACGTCCATTTGCTTCCAAATGGGAGTAGATCCTGTCTCGAAGAATTCTCTCCAGTAATTTCCCTACCACTGAAGTAAGGCTCACCGGCCTGTAGTTCCCGGGATTATCCTTGCTACCCTTCTTAAACAGAGGAACAACATTGGCTATTCTCCAGTCCTCCGGGACATCCCCTGAAGACAGCGAGGATCCAAAGATTTCTGTCAAGGCCTCAGCAATTTCCTCTCCAGCCTCCTTCAATATTCTGGGGTAGATCCCATCAGGCCCTGGGGACTTATCTACCTTAATATTTTTTAAGACACCCAACACCTCGTCTTTTTGGATCACAATGTGACCCAGGCTATCTACACCCCCTTCTCCAGACTCAACATCTACCAATTCCTTCTCTTTGGTGAATACTGATGCAAAGTATTCATTTAGTACCTCGCCCATTTCCTCTGGCTCCACACATAGATTCCCTTGCCTATCCTTCAGTGGGCCAACCCTTTCCCTGGCTACCCTCTTGCTGTTTATGTACGTGTAAAAAGCCTTGGGATTTTCCTTAACCCTATTTGCCAATGACTTTTCATGACCCCTTCTAGCCCTCCTGACTCCTTGCTTAAGTTCCTTCCTACTTTCCTTATATGCCACACAGGCTTCGTCTGTTCCCAGCCTTTTAGCCCTGACAAATGCCTCCTTTTTCTTTTTGTCGAGGCCTACAATATCACTCGTCATCCAAGGTTCCTGAAAATTGCCTTATTTATCTTTCTTCCTCACAGGAACATGCCTGTCCTGTATTCCTTTCAACGGACACTTGAAAGCCTCCCACATGTCAGATGTTGATTTGCCCTCAAACATCCGCCCCCAATCTATGTTCTTCAGTTCCCGCCTAATATTGTTATAATTAGCCTTCCCCCAATTTAGCACATTCATCCTCGGACCACTCTTATCCTTGTCCACCAGTACTTTAAAACTTACTGAATTGTGGTCACTGTTACCGAAATGCTCCCCTACTGAAACATCTACCACCTGGCCGGGCTCATTCCCCAATACCAGGTCCAGTACCGCCCCTTCCCTAGTTGGACTGTTTACATATTGTTTTAAGAAGCCCTCCTGGATGCTCCTTACAAACTCCGCCCCGTCTAAGCCCCTGGCACTAAGTGAGTCCCAGTCAATATTGGGGAAGTTGAAGTCTCCCATCACCACAACCCTGTTGTTTTTACTCTTTTCCAAAATCTGTCTACCTATCTGCTCCTCTATCTCCCGCTGGCTGTTGGGAGGCCTGTAGTATACCCCCAATACAGTTTGTGGCCGCCACACGGGCATCATCAGCCACATCCTTTGAGGGGGGCGGTTACCCTTTGTCCCAAAGGAGCCAACCCCGGATGCCGAGTTATCCCGCAAAGATGTTCAGGATCTATGATCTACCCAAGATGCAGGAATTATGGAAACTTCCGGGTTATTGTGGTTGCACACAGCTGCACATTCAGTGAGTGGAAGCCTTTCCTGTTGATGTATTGCAGTGCTTGCTGCCAGGGAGCTCTGATAGCTACATGTGCGCAGTTGATGACACCCTGCACCTGTGGGAACCCGGAAATCCCTGCGAAGACCTTTGCTCTGGCATCCTGGCTTACTTGATCTCGGCGAAATGCACATAATTGTGAGCCTGGACAAAATGGGTGTCTTATACCTCCTGGATACTCTTACGCATGTAAGCCTGAGAGATCCCTCAGAAGTTCCCAGTTGATCCTTGGAAAGAATCACTGGTATAGAAGTTCAGGGCAATGGTTTCATAGGCATTAGCAATAGATGTCCAACCATGATGACAAACACTGGATAATGTGGCATATGTGAGCCAGTAGATCCATGAACATGCTGAAATATCGACAGCACTGTCTCTCTGTAGGAAAGAAATGCATGGTATGTACATCCTTGGTCTTGCAAGGCACCTACGCACAATGCTTCTGGGAGCCTCATCCTTGGCTGCCTGCTGTCCCTTGCTCATGAGGGTGAATCTCCTCCCTTTGGCACGCCTAGCACTGCCATCTTCATTTTCACCTTCCTCTGTCCTGTCAGCATGCGATAATGCAGATAGCAATCAATGGAGCATCCAGCTTCCTGATGGTCTGTTCACTGGAGGCAGCATTCATGAAGAAAGACATGATTCAGCATGAGACTCCAAATGTTATTTCTCCCTAGGATGATTAACCAGTGACTGTGGGTTAAAGGACTGAGTGTGAGTGGAGACAAATATTTGCCCCTGAAATCCTGCCCAGCGCAAGGCGCATTTTCAGATGACACTCCCTGTTACCCTTTAGATGAGGATTCTAGACTCTTTAGCATCACCTGTTTAGTCAGGAGCTGGGGCTACTATTTTTTGGGGGGAAGTGCTGAGGTTTGTGAACCATGTGTGAACCAGCCAGTGGAATGTTGACCAGTATGTGAGGGAAGTCAGTTCGGCCTAAAGCTCCTGACTTTCTTCTTCCTCTGGGGAATTATGAAGCTGTGACCAAGGGGTTAATATAAGATGATCGATTAGTGCCACTCATCAGCATTAATCTCGCATGAGTGTCCTTCAGTGGCACCTTTCCTGATTTCCGGCATTGTGAATAAAGGGTTCACAGTTTGTCTCAGCTGTACGTCTCTCCTCAATTGGGAATACACATCTGTTGGTGGCCCTTTACTTAGTCCCTCAGTGCAACTCACCAATATTCCCAGAGGCTCTCAGAGAAATCACCAGCTGAGTCTGCCCTCATTTAAGTTGTTTGCTGCCCAATTGCTTCATGTTGTAAGATGGTGGTGCTGAAGTCACAGTGCCAGAACAGCTTGGCCGCTCCCGGTGTGAGCATGTAATTGCCTCCCTGCATCCTGGTGGAGCAGGACATTACGGTTCCCCTCACTCCATGGCCTTTCAATCCTTCGACTCTAGTCCTCGACCCCACTGTGATTCCTGATGTCCCTATGATCTGGTGGGGACCTCACCCCTCACCACCTTGAGGTTGTGGGCACAGTGTGATTTAGAAACCCTCAGACCACTCCGCCTCCCACTGGGAAACCTTCAAATACCTTTGCACTAACATTGCCCCATCTATGGACTGTAGATGCCTCCCTGCACTGAATATACCATCCACGGCCCATGGGCATGCCTGAGATCCCCTGGGGCAAAACGTGTGATGTTATGTCGGTAACATTCTGGGAACATTGGAGATTGGATTGTCATGACCTCCCCTTTCCTGGTATGGAATAAGGAGAATCTTGGCAAGATAATCAATGTACAGTGAAGCGCATTGTCAGCTCGCCAGCCTCCCATTTTGGTCCCAAGTCACAGATTTGATTCTGTTGGAGACCCTCTCCCCACTCAGGCACAAAAGGTGTCCCCATCACCACCCCAGTGATGTGTGTAAGCCATAAACCCCCCCCCCCCACCTCCGTTCAGGCCTTATCCTGCATCTCCTTGTCATGCCTCTGGCCACTTACCTCTTTCCCAAGTTCGGCTCTTGCCCTCAAGCCCTTCTTACCATTTCTCCCTCTCCCGAATTGGAGACTTGCCTGTAGTCCTGCCAGCCACGTACCCCGTTATCGAGTCTGGGGCCATGGCCTGCAGACTTTCTGGCCACTTACCCCTGTCCAAAGTCGGGGGCCTTATCCTGTAGCCCTTCTGACCATTTATCCTGTTGCAGGCCTCACAACAGGCCCTGCAGCTAAATTCAAATGATCCCCGTCTTACCTCTGGTGTGTTGGGCAGAGCCTTGCCAGCTTATCCCCCTGAAAGCAATGTGGCAGCGAAGCCATGCACTGAACCAGAGGTACCGTAATGCGCATTGCGCAATGCAAGGTAGGTGCACGAACCTCGAAGTCCTGAATGAAGTGCATGTCACCTGGTGCTTACCACTTATATGGTGTTATTAATAAATCCAGCCGAAATGCACACTGACATGCTTTATTGATATAGCATTGGGGGCATGATTCCGGCTACCACCCCATGACATTATACTGTATGAAAAAGATGTTCTGGACTTTGCTTGGTGGGAAAAGTGACCCACCATTGGAGGCTTGATGGTACTACTGCAAACTAGTTTTACAGCTCGATAGTGCCATCAAGCCTGCTGTGCCAGGGTGATTTTCCCACTGCACAATGCCCGGGAACATCTTTTTTGCTCTCTCGTGATATTTTGTGCTCCTCCCTGCCATGATGCCTTTTGCAGATGGGAGTGGAAAATCCAAGTTTATGTTTTGGAGCAAATGGTTAGAGCAGAATTCTTGAAGTCAAGATCAAATCCTTCAGCACGTGCAGCAGCACTCCATTTAGGTTTCAACAACTTTAAATAATGGTCCAAAGCTCCAAGTGACGAATGTGATATAAAATAGTTACTTTAGAGATATTAGTTAATGTAATGTAGAGGTAGGCCAGTCTAATTCTGGTTAGTTCACAGACAAAGGATTTCAGACCGCATGGAAAAGCAGGAAGAGATGTGTCCACCAAAGCAGGAGAAAAGGATGCTGGGTAATAGGGGCCAGAGCAAGGGATTGGAAGTGAGCCAATCAGAATAGATCAACAGGTCAGGAGGGATATAGGATGACCTATGGGCATCGTGTATGTGAAACTTGATGCCATTTGAATGTATCAGTACAGATTCCTTTGTTCCATATCCTCACTTGATTCCAGAAGTCCATGGAGCAGAATGTGCTTCGTGCTCCTGAGAATTGAGGAACGCTTGCAAGCTAAATAAAATAACTAATGCTGTACCTTCAAATCCATCCCGACTTTTATTGAGGCCAGACTGACGGGTAAAGAAACTTGGGATTCTACACAAGTACATCTACAAATTCAACAACATCCAGTAGCAATAAATCAGCTACCTGATGATTCCTTTAACTAAGAATGGATGTGCCAGGTGTCGTTCCTGTGTTCTACTGTTATGAATCCACGAGAGGACACTGGCTGGAACATTGAGTTCTGAATTGCAAGGGCTTGTGTCAAATCAGTGTCACAAATGATTGGCATCATGGTTTGCCTTCATCCACAAACTTCTGGCACAACCTCCCTGCATCGATGGGAAAGCCCTACCCAAGATGGCGTCCAGTATGGCCCATATCTGAAGTGCACATTCATGCTGTGGGAACAATTTTGAAGCAAAAACATCATCCGTTGCACTGAGAAAAGAACTGCTCATTAACTATAAAAGCTCAGGAGCCTCGGGGGCCAGATACAATTCCAGCCTTGGCTGGCTGTATAGGTGTTTGTATGTTCTCCCTGTGTCTGCGTGGGTTTCCTGCAGGTGCGTCGGTTTCCTCCCACAGTCCAAAGATGTGCAGATTAGGTGGATTGGTCATGCTAAATTGCCCTTAGTGTCCTAAAAGGTTAAGTGGGGTTACTGGGTTTGGTGATAGGGTGGAGGCTTGGGCTTAAGTGAGGTGCTCTTTCCAAGGGCCGTGCAGGCTCGATAGGCCGAATGGCCTCCTTCTGCACTGTAAACTCCATGATTCTAAGTTAAATCCAAAAGAGGTTTACTTTAACAGCAAAAGTAAAGGCCGCAGCAGTATGCTGGCAGTACTGCCTCACAGCTCTCTGGTCCCAGGTTCAATTCTGGCCTTGGATGACTGTCTGTGTGTAGTTTGTACATTTTCCCCCGTGTCAGCGTGGGTTTCCTCCGGGTGCTCCGATTTCCTCCCACTGTCCAAAGATGTGCAGGTTAGGTGGATTAGCCAAGCTAAAATTACCCCTTAGTTAGTTTAGGTTAAGGGGATAGGGTAGATGCCTGGGCTTTAGTATAGTGCTCTTTCCAAGGGCTGGTGCAGACTTGATGGGCTGAATGGCCTGCTTCTGCACTGGAAATTCCATGACGTCTTATAGCTCCAAGATCCCAAATGCCGGTTCGGGCCGGCTTTTATCGGGCAATTTACATGAGCTTGTCTTCCCCAGCACCCATGGGAGGATTAATTGGGGTGTTCGTGTGGGTCTCATGAGGGTTCTTGCATCAACCAACACTGGAATTCTCCAGCCATTCACTGGCATCGGAATTCTCTGGTTCCATCGGCAGCGTACCCCCGCCTGTGGGTTTCCCGGTTGCATGGGGTGGCTTAAATGAGAATTCCCATTAATAGCGGCGGGAACAGAAAGTCCTGCCGCCAGCGAACTGCGCGCCGCTGAGAAACACCTGGCTGGGAGGCCAGAGAATCCCGCCCCAGGTTTTGCAGCTTTTATCTTCACAATATAACATTTTAAGAATAGTGTGAATGTAAATGACGCCATAGCCCCAGAGGACCATAGGCTGCTATTCGCTTTAAGAACTGACGGTTGGTGATTTAACCTGAGGTGATTTAACCTGAATTGATTTGTCCTTTCTTAATACAGACACACTGAAAGCCCATGGCAAAGCATAAATGCATCAACCTGCTGTTTTTTCTGTAGAACTCAATTCAATTATTCTAAATAAATAGCAGAAATGATGTTACAAAACTTGGCATAAAGAGGAAACTTGTGGCACCTTTCAAGAGCTCAGAATGTCTCAAAACGGTTTCCTGACTGAGGCTCTCACTTTTATGATGTACAAGACTTCTCAGGGCCACAAGACATTTGGTTTTGGCATTTTATTCCTTGAGTGAATCCAAACTCTCTCCAACAAACCTTAGGTCTACGTCCACACGGCTGTTGAAATGACTTCCTCTTTCTGCCCCGGAAAGAGGGCTGAAAAAAGAGAGCTCCTCGTTCTAAAAGAAGTGAACTCTTCATTCTCTCCCTGCTCGTCTTGATAGGGGAGTAAATTATTTATTTTTCTATCATATACAAAAAATAGAAATTTAAGGAAGACAAATACAAAAGTATACATATCCTTATCACAAATCATTGTGAATTAATATCAGGTCTGCTCTAAGCTGTGAAATGGCAGTGAAGTGCTTTTGGGTGAGGATGAGGTTGTAGATCAAACCACCAATACTAGAATTCTTTAAGATTTTGTTCAATTGGACTGTGTCACATTTATATTTTCAGGGACTAGCTGGTCTCCTAAGGTTCCAAAATGTCGGTCACAGAAGCAGCGCACATATCAGCTGCGGATGCGGGCCTCCGCACTTCCGGTTCCGAGTCCGCGCATGCGCATGGCAGCGGCCTCCAGCGGCCGCACTGAGCACCATGGCGGACTCGGACCGCGGAGGAAGCTGAGGAAAATAGGCCCCCCCCGATCATCCGCGCGCCCAAAGATCCAACCAGCCTGATCTGTCCCCCGGCCGACCATAAGGCCCCCCTCCCCCCCCCCCCCCCGGTGCCTGGTCCCCCTGCCCCCCACCAGGGTGGCCGTGGGCTGAGTCCACAGCCGCCACGCGAGAGTCCCGACCGGCCACAGCAAGTTAGTTCCATGCTGTCGGGAACTTGGCTGGGCTGCTGTTCAGCTGGGCTCATCCGTCTGGTAGTGAGCGTTGAACTTGGACTTGCTTCTGGTCGTGCTGCTGCAGTTGGAGATGGACGTTGCCGGACCGCCAGGTTCAAAAGAGATCGAACACATGGCAGTGTCTCTCTTTATCCTTGGGGGGTTTTGCGCTCTTTTGGGCGGCCCTTAGGTTTGGACCCAATTAATTGGGCAGTTATCGATCACTGCCTTCGATCTGAGCCAATAAAGGGGCGGGTGCCTTGATGGCTGGGCGTGTCCTAAGCGGTCATTGACCTTGCTGGTTATGCTTCCTGAGTAAAGGGAGTGGTGCCGACGTGTCTGGGATTGTATCGGTTACCTGAGTATCAGTCCTTTGTCTTACGGAGATGGGCCATTAAAATGCTAATCGGTTGGGGGTTTCAATGCTGTCTGGATTCTCTGCTCACAAATATACATGCAGGCTCTGTGCCTGCCTGAATCTTACATTGTCCATATTTCCCTTTAGGCTTTCTGAACGTCCATGTGTCTTGTTGTAAGATGGCTACAAACACGCGGATATTCGCGGCCCGGAGAATCGTCGGAGCGACGTCGGGCCCGATTCCGTCGTGAAATTTGATTCTCGGCCCCCGCGCTAAACTCGATATTGGCGCGGGGCTGCGGAGAATCCAGCCCATTGTGTGGGATGCACCTGTGAAAAGCAGCAAGCACAATAAAGAAACAGACTCCTGTTGGATATGACAACCAGAAAAATGTAACTTTTCGCCAACTTAGAGCTGTAAGATGTTTTTTCACCTGCTGCTAAGGGATTTGTCATTTCTGAAGCTAATGTCAGACTGGGAAGACATATGGAAAAGTTCAGAAATTAATCTCACACCACCAAACAAAAAAATCCATTTGGGTGGTAGTTCACTGATTTGTCACCAAGAGCTGTACTTTTCAAAGTTATAGCCATTTCCCCAGTAAAAAAAGTGAAGCAGCTTTTCCACTGGAAAACCCCAAACCCAGAAAAAACAAAATCTCGCATGGCCTCGATCTCGAGGATGCCAGTGTTCGGACTTCAAACCATTTTTAAAATATCTTTTTATTGGCATTTGTCATATTTCTAAACAATTGTATATATACATCACATTTTTCTTACCCGCGTTAATTTACTTTGTACAGAAAGGTTTATTTTATCTTTCTTTTAATTGACCCTATCTATATTTTGCCACCCTCTGGATTGGTCCATGGTCCCTCCCCCCTCCCCCCACCCCCTTGCCCCCCCCACCCTTGCGCACCCCCCGTCCCTTCCCACCTCCCCCCGTTGGCTTCAGCTGTGCTTTGCTTCTTTTTTCAGAGGGGTAACCACCTTCCCTCCTCTTCTCTTCTTTTTGTGGTTTCTCCCACCTTCCTTCCGTCCCCCCCCCCGATACAGGGCAACCCCTCTGTCGACTGGTTTGTCTCCGGCGCAGCTGCTCTGAACCGCAACGTGAGGATGACTGTTCAGGCCATCCATGTTCAAGACCTTGATCACCTCATGGTGCTGCACAAAGTGCAGCTATCCAGGGACCAGCAGAAGATCACGTATGATGCTCATGTCACGGATCTGTCTGCGCTGGCTCCAGAAGATGTTGTTCGCGTCCAGTTGCCTGAGGGAGGCTGGTCAGCCCCAGCTTTTGTCGTCAGACAGGCTGCCCCCAGGTCTTTCATTGTTCAAATGGCTAATGGCTCCATTCTACAGCGCAACAGGAGGGCGCTGCGCAAAGTTCCCTGCCCACCACCTGACCGCACATCTCCGCATGTCATCATGCCGCCTCAGGACTTCTCGCCCCACGTGGCCACCGATCTGGCAGCGATCCCGCCTGTCCATGAGGCCACCGAAATGGCAGCAATCCCACCTGTCCAGGTGCCAGCGTCCCCCCCTCGAACTCTGAGGCGATCGACAAGAATTTGTCGCCCGCCACAAAGACTGAATTTATAGACTTAAATCTTGTAAATTTTGTTCAGTTCGCTCTGCATCTGCACACTAGACACCTTCCCATGTACATATGTTCATTCATTCACCACTTGTACATAGTCATACATGGAAATACTGCCATGTTCCAAAATTTATTTTAAAAAGGCGAGATGTCATAATATCCACTCATGTATATACTGAGATGCAGACAGGCAGTGATTGACACACAGGATAATCAATGAACACACACGACACAGAACAACCAATCACCAGACAGGACACCACCACTATAAAGCCCACAGGGTATTAAGACTCTCCCTCTCTCACAGGACACAGCTACTGAGATAGTTAGAATGCACAAGCCAGTGAGCACCATCTCTATGTGGTCGAGAGCTAGTTTGGTCAAGCCAGTAGGAGGTTATCAGTTAGATTGATAGAGTGTCAACCCATAGCAGATTATGTTCAGCAATCAAGTTCAATAAAACAGTGTTGGACCATCTCCTGTGTCGGAACCTGTTTCTAGTTTCACTGCAACCAGTTGCAGTCAACGTTGAACCAACTCATACAACACATCAGTATGATTCACATTCCGTCGGGTCTTTGTCTTTTTTGGGTACCAGTGACACTGTGGTCTGTGCTCGTGTGGGGGGCAGAGTGCCCCTTGCCAGTGAGTCCACGAACATGTCCCTTAGGTTTGGGGCCAGGACTGGTGCAAATTCTTTGTAGAAGTCCGCCAGGAATCCGTTGGGTCCCGGTGCCTTCCTCGCCTGCATGGAGCTGATGCTCTCCATGATTTCTCCCAAATCTATTGGTGCTTCCAGCTCCCCCCTTCTGTTTTCCCCTACAACTGGTAGTTGCAGTCCGTCGCAGAACTGTTTCATCCCCGTGTCCCCGTTGGGGGGCTCGGAGGTGTACCATCCCCGGTAGAAGGTCTTAAATGCCCGATGTACCCCCTTTGGTTCTGTCTCAAATAACCGATTGACCTCCTTTGGTTCTGTTACCAGTCTGCCTCTGCTATCCTTTACCTGTGCTATTTCCCTCGTGGCTGCCTGCTTTCTCAACTGGTGGGCCAATAGGCGGCCAGCCTTGTCTCCATGTTCGTAGAAGGTCCCCCGTGTCTGGCGGAGTTGATGCACTGCTTTCCTGGTGGATAGCAGGTTAAAGTCCATTTGCAGCTTATTCCTCTCCGCCAGCAGCTTTACGGTCGTGGCCTCGGAGTATTTTCTGCCGACTTCCAGAATGGAGTCCACGAGTTGTTGCCTGGCCACCCTCTCTTCCCTGTCTCTACTTGCCTTATGGGCTATGATCTGTCCTCAAATCACGGCCTTCAGTACCTCCCAAAACATGGAGGGTGAGACCGCCCCGTTTTGGTTGGTATCAACATAATCGCCGATGACCCGCGATGTTTTTTGGTAGAAAGCCTTGTCGGCCAGGAGGTCCGTGTCCAGCCTCCATGTGGGGCGCTGGGCACGGCCTGTCTCCAACCTCACATCCATGTAGTGTGGAGCATGGTCGGAGATGACAGTCGCATAGTATTCCGCTCCCGTTATCCCTGGAAGCACCGATTTCCCCACTACAAAGAAGTCGATATGGGTTTACACCTTGTGCACTTGTGGGAGGTATGAGAATTCCTTTTCTCCTGGATGCAGGAACCTCCATGGGTCCACCGCCCCCATCTGCTCCATAAAAGATCCTAGTTCCCTAGCCATGTCAGTCCTTTGGGATTTCTAGGATTTGATCAGTCAGTCAGTGGGTTCTGCACACAGTTAAAGTCGCCCCCCGCCGTCAGTCGGTGTGTGTCAATATCGGGGATTTCCGCCATGGTCTTCATTATGTATTCTTTGTCATCCCAGTTGGGAGCTTACACATTTACCAGTACCACCGGTGCCCTTTCCAGGACATCACTGACCATGATGTACCGACCCCCTGGGTCCGTAGCTGTCTTAGTTTCTGTAAACCTCGTCCTCTTGTTGATGAGTATTGCTACTCCCCTTGCCCTCTCCCCGTAACATGAGTGGTATGTCTGTCCCACCCAGCCCTTCCTTAGCAGCAGTCAGTCCTTCTCCCTCAGGCGCGACTCTTGTAAGTAGATTATGTCTGCTTTTAGGCTTCTTAGGTGGGCGAAGACTCTGGATCTTTTCACTGCGCCGTTTAGTCCCCTTACATTCCAGGTAACAATCCTGGTGGGGGGTTTCTGACCCCCCGGTCCTGCGGGATCACCCATACTTACCTGTTGGATGAGCCCCTGCACTGCGGGATTTCCCTTTCTGAGGGGGCCGTCCAAAATGGCCACGGTTGCCACACTCGCAATGAGACTGGGCCTCAGCGCTCCCGGGTTACCCTTTGTCCAGGGGCATCCAACATGGCCGGCAACTATGTGTACGCCACGTGGATGCATCCCTGCACTCCAGGGTCTCCCTTCGCCCTGATGACCTCCTAAGTGGCTGTTTGCGGCACCATCTTGGTTCCTCGCCCTGCTCCGTGCCTGCTGAGGCCTGTGTCCACTCTGTTTCTCTACCTCAACCTTCCCTTTGCTTCTTTTTTGTTCTGAGCTCTCCCCCGACCCCTCCCCTCCCCCCCAGCTCCTGTCCCTCCCCCCCCCCCCCGTATTCCTCCCTCCCTTCTGTTCTGTGCCCATCTCCTCTTTGTGCCAGGCGCTCCCTCTCCCCTGAGATGTGCACCGTGGCCCTCCTTTCTTTCTGCCCTCCCGTGTTGGCCCTCCTCGCTAGTACGGTGGCTCCCCTCCCAGTACTTGTCTGGCTCTGGCCCTGCTTTACTCTCCTCCCTCCACCCCTTATCTCACCCTCTTGTCTGCTTTTCTCACTCTCACCCCCCTTGCTCTGTCCCCCCTCATCACATTGAGGGAAGAGACGAGCCCAAAAACGGGGCAACACAGTCCTGCGTAAAACAGAAAACATATGCAAACAGTTCATGATACTATTGTCTATGTTTGTGGTATACCCTCCGCTCTTTCTTCCAATTCTTTTTCCCATCCCTACAGCTTTCATTGTTGTTGCGGTTGTTCCTCCCCTAATTTGTTCGGTTTAACAAACTCGTCAGCCTCCGCTGGGGTGTTAAAATACAATTCATTTCCCTTGAATGTTACCCAGAGTCTGGCCGGGAATAACATCCCACATCGCACCCTACTTTTGTAGAGTGCTGATTTTGCTCTGTTGAACTCAGCCCTCTTTTTTGCCAGGTCTGCCTCAATGTCCTGGTACACCCTTATCTTCTTCCCTTCCCACCTGCACAAACTCATCTGACGGGCCTGTCATGATATGCAGACATGCAGATAATGATATACAGACAGGCACAGATGGGCAGATAATGAACACAGAGAACAGGGCATAACCAATGAGCAGGCAGGACACTCGGGGTGGTATCTCACTATAAAAATCATGAGGCACTCACACTCCGCCTCTTTCCACTGATGAACATCTCCAGAGTGAGTCAGGGTGTATGTACAGTATCACACCTCCAGCACGTGGCTTAGAGCTAGTCTGGTTCAGTCAGACAGTAACCACACTTAGGTTAGCAGAGAGTTGAACTCATAGAGAACTGTGCTAACTGGGCTATTGATTCAATAAATCAGGTTGAACTAACTTCAAGATCTGGAGTATCTTTTGGTTATAGCTGCATTCAGTTGCAGACTGTGTTATCCCAGATTATATAACACAACATGCTACCAGGAGACTGCTTAATTTAGGTGGTTTACCTCAGTCCGTTCCGTGATGACCAGTGAATGTATCCCGGCACCATGGAGAATATTCAGATTCCTCAGCAGCTCAGGACCTCCGGCAATCTCAGTGCCAACTGGCGGACATTCAAGCAAAAGTTTATGCTGTACATCGAAGCTTCAGACCTCATGGGTGCGTCTGATGCAAGGATGATCGCGCTTCTCCTCTCAACAGCGGGTGATCAAGCCATCAAACTCTTCAACTCTTTTCACTTCACCGAAGGCCAGGACAAGACAAAGTTTCAGACCATCCTGGACAAGTTTGACAGTCACTGTGAAGTGGACTCCAATGAAATCTTCGAGCGCTACATATTCAAACAGCGTCTACAAGGTAAAGATGAATCTTTCAACTCCTTCGTAACTAACATCCGTCTGCTAGCGCTGTCCTGCAACTTTGGTGATATTGCTGACTCCATGATCAGGGATCAAATCGTTTTTGGAGTTCACTCTGATCCTCTGAGAGAGAAGCTACTGAAAATCAAGCATATGACCCTGCCAGTCGCGATTAAAATATGCACAGTGCATGAGCATGCCAAAAATCGCTATGCCCAGTACAAATCGGCTGAAAATTAGAAACTTGTCTCCCACGAGGCAGAGAGTGTGCAGGCCATCACCCGGATGCAGCGCCTCAGCATTGATGAAAGCGGCCACTTCGCGCGCTTTTCCCGGGGCCCCATGTATGCGTGATGCGAACGAGATAACGAAGCGGCCGACACCCACATTGCGCATGTGCGATGACACGCGGAGCGTCAGGACACCGATGTCATGATGTGCTCGAACTGCGGCAACGCCCACTTAAAGAAACACTGCCCTGCATGAGGCACGCGATGTTTAAACTGCGGGAAGCCTGGACACTATGCAGCCTTGTGCAGGTCTGCACCACCAGCGCTCCCAATTCCGACGACGGCGCGTTCAGAGTGTGCAACAATGTTTACAGGATTCTGATCCTGGCAGCACAATGGATCCAGAGGAAGAATGCCTGGACTCCGGCTACTGTGTGGGCATCATTACCAAATGTGAATATGCCACATCCAACTCATCACAAATTCAATCCATCCTCACTGTGGATTCTGCGGATGAATGGTGTGCGGTGATGCAGGTCAACCACTGCTCCATCCAGTTTAAGCTGGACACAGGTGCTTCTGCCAACCTCCTCTCACAGACAGATTTCAAACGCATCAAGAAGCCTCCCAAGGTCCTTCCAGCAGCCTGCAGGCTCCTGGACAACAATGGAAATGCCATCACGGCACTGGGATCCTGCCATCTACTCGTCTCCAACCGGAGCACCCATGCATGTTTTGAAATTGTCAAGCCAGACAGGGCATCCCTACTTGGCGCGCATGCCTGCAAGCAGCTGAACCTCGTGCAGCGGGTTTACACAACAACATCCTCCAATGTGGATCTTCAGGCCGGCATTGACGACATCCTCGCTCAGTATCCGGATGTGTTTGACGGGATGGGCACGCTGCCAGATAGATAGAAGATTCTGCTACAACCTGATGCCAGGCCAGTGGTCCACGCACCACGCCGGGTCTGGGCTCCGCTGAGGGAGCGCCTGAAGGCACAGCTCAAGGATCTTCAGCAACAGGGCATCACTTCCAAGGTAACCGAACCGACTGACTGGGTCAGCTTGATGGTATGTGTTAGAAAGCCTTTGTGAGACCTGCGCATCTGCATTGATCCCAAGGATCTCAATAAGAATATAATGCGTGAACACTACCTCATCCCGAAGCAGAAGGAACTCACCAGTGAGATGGCACACGCACGTTTTTTCACCAAGTCAGATGCGTCACATGGATTTTGGCAAATCCAGCTGGATGAGTCCAGCAGAAGGCTCTGCACCTTCAACACACCGTTTGGCAGATGCTGCTACAATCGCATGCCATTTGACATTGTCTCGGCATCGGAGACTTTCCATCGCTTCATGGAGCAGATGATGGAGGGCATTGATGGAGGGCATTGACGACATCATCATATGGTCCACGGCCCCTGAAGAGCATGTTTCCCGTCTCCAGCAGGTATTCCGCCATGTCCATGCCAATGGCCTGAAGCTGAACAGGTCCAAATGTTGCTTTGGCATGTCGACACTCAAGTTCCGAGGTGACCAGATCTCTCAGCAGGGCGTGCGCCCGGACACAGACAAGGTCAAGACCATCAAAGCCATGAAGGTCCCTGAAGACAAGAAGGCAGTGCTGCGCTTCCTGGGCATGGTCAATTTGCTGGGCAAGTTCATCCCAAACCTGGCCTCACACACCACGGCCCTACGAAACCTGGTAAAAAAAGTCCACTGCCTTTGAGTGGAAGACAGCACATTAGGCAGAGTAGTTGGAGCTGAAAGCCAAGCTCACCACTGCACCCGTCTTGGCATTTTTAGACCCAGACAGGGAGATGAAGATCTCGACAGATGCGAGCCAGGATGGCATCGGTGCGGTGCTGCTTCAGCACGATGACACTTCATCCTGGGCACCGGTAGCCTACGCATCGAGGGCCATGACTCCCCGAAACAAGGTATACGCAAATAGAGAAGGAATGCCTGGGTCTTCTCACTGGCATTCTCAAGTTTCATGACTATGTCTACGGCCTGCCGACATTCACTGTCGAGACAGATCATAGGCCTCTGGTCCACATTATCCACAAGGACCTGAACGACATGACGCCTCGGTTGCAGCGCATCCTCCTCAAACTCAGAAGGTACGACTTTGACTGAGTGTACACGCCTGGCAAGGAGCTCATCATCGCTGATGCATTGTCCCGTTCCATCACATTGCCGAGTGAACCGCTGGAAATCATCCGGCAGATTGAATCACAGGTGCAGCTGTGTGCTAGCACCCTCCCGGCGTCTGATGAGAAGGTGGTTTGTATCCGCGAGAAGACAGCCAAAGACCCCTCTTGCAGCGTGTCATGCACCACCTCACCAATGGCTGGTAGAAAGGGCAGTGCCCTCAATTTTACAATGTAAAGGACGACCTGATGGTGATTGATGGTATCCTCCTCAAGCTGGAATGGATTGTCATTCCACTCAGTTTCCAGAGCTTAGTGCTCCGCCAAATCCATGAGGGACACCTGGGCGTCGAGAAGTGCAGACGCAGAGCCAGGCAGGCTGTTTACTGGCCCGGTATTAGCCAGGACATCTCGAACATGGTCCTCAACTGTGCAACCTGTCAACGCTTCCAGCCAGCGCAGGGCAAGGAGACACTCCAGCAGCATGAAATCGAGACCTCCCCGTGGTCCAAGGTTGGCATCGACCTCTTTTGTGTGAATGGTCGTGACTACATGTTGATTATTGACTATTTCTCCAATTACCCTGAAGTCGTGAAGCTCTCAGACCTCACATCTCGGACCGTCATCAAGGTCTGTAAGGAGACATTCTCCAGGCATGGTATCCAGCTCACTGTCATGAGTGACAATGGCCCGTGCTTCAACAGCCACGAGTGGTCTATGTTTGCCAAGTCATACCATTTCAAACCATTTCAAACATGTCACTTCCAGCCCACACTATCCGCAGTCCAATGGGAAGGTTGAAAAAGAGGTGCACATCGTGAAACAGCTCATCTGCAAGGCCGTGGATTCTGCGTCTGACATTCACCTTGCGGACAGGGCGACCCTACTGTCCACTGGCATGTCGCTGGCTCAACTCCTGAGGAACAGGGACCTGCGGACGACACTTCCAGTGATACACTTGCCCAACCTGGATCAGTTACCGGTGCTGCAGAAGATGCAGCAGCTCCGAAACCAGCAAAAGCAGGGCTATGATGCTCATTATGTGGAGATGCCGGCGTTGGACTGGGGTGAGCACAGTAAGAAGTCTTACAACACCAGGTTAAAGTAAAACAGGTTTGTTTCGATATCACTAGCTTCCGGAGCACTGCTCCTTCCTCAGGTGAATGAAGAGGTATGTTCCAGAAATATAGATATAGACAGATTCAAAGATGCCAGACAATGCTTGGAATGCGAGCATTCCAATTGATTAAATCTTCCAATTGATTAAATCTTTACAGATCCAGAGATGGGGTAACCCCAGGTTAAAGAGGTGTGAATTGTGTCAAGCCAGGACAGTTGGTAGGATTTTGCAGGCCAGGTGGTGGGGGATGAATGTAATGCGACATGAATCCCAGGTCCCGGTTGAGGCTGCACTCATGTGTGCGGAACTTGGCTCTAAGCCTCTGCTCGGCGATTCTGCGTTGTCGGGCGTCCTGAAGGCCGCCTTGGAGAACACTTACCCGGAGATCAGAGGCTGAATGCCCTTGACTGCTGAAGTGTTCCCCGACTGGAAGGGAACATTCCTGCCTGGTGATTGTCGCGCAGCTAACACTGTTGCAGGCAGGGCATTCCACGCCCATACTACTCTCTGAGTAAAGAACCTACCTCTGACATCTGTCCTATATCTATCTCCCCTCAATTTAAAGCTATGTCCCCTCATGCTAGACATCACCATCTGAGGAAAAAGGCTCTCAATGTCCACCCTATCTAATCCTCTGATCATCTTGTATGTCTCAATTAAGTCACCTCTTAACCTTCTTCTCTCTAACGAAAACACCTCAAGTCCCTCAGTCTTCCCTCATAAGATCTTCGCTCCATACCAGGCAACATTCTGGTAAATCTCCTCTGCACCCTTTCCAATGCTTCCACATCCTTCCTATAATGCGGCGACCAGAATTGCATGCAATACTCCAAATGCGGCCGCACCAGAGTTTTGTACAGCTGCAACATGACCTCATGGCTCCGAAACTCAATCCCTCTACCAATAAAAGCTAACACACCGTATGCCTTCTTAACAACCCTCTCAACCTGGGTGGCAACTTTCAGGGATCTATGTACATGGACACCGAGACCTCTCTGCTCATCCACACTGCCAAGAATCTTACCATTAGCTCAGTACTCTGTCTTCCTGTTATTCCTTCCAAAATGAATCACCTCACACTTTTATGCATTAAACTCCATTTGCCACCTCTCAGCCCAGCGCTGCAGCTTATCTATGTCCCTCTGTAACTTGTAACATCCTTCCACACTGTCCACAACTCCACCGACTTTAGTGTCATCTGCAAATTTACTCACCCATCCTTCTACGCTCTCCAGGTGATTTATAAAAATGACGAACAGCAGTGGCCCCAAAACAGATCTTGTGGTACACCACTCGTAACTGGACTCCAGGTTGAACATTTCCCATCAACCACCACCCTTTGTATCCTTCCAGCTGCCAATTTCTGATCCAAACTGCTAAATCACCCTGAATCCCATGCCTCTTGTATTTTCTGCAATAGCCTACTATGGGGAACCTTATCAAACGCTTTACTGAAATCCATATACACCACATCAACTGCTTTACCCTCATCCACCTGCTTGGTCACCTTCTCAAAGAACTCACTAAGGTTTGTGAGGCACGACCTACCCTTCACAAAACCGTGTTGGCTATCTCTAATCAAATTATTCCTTTCCAGATGTTTATACATCCTATCTCTTATGAACCTTTCCAAGACTTTGCCCACAACAGAAGGAAGGCTCACTGGTCTATAGTTACCTGGATTGTCTCTACTCCCCTTCTTGAACAAGGGGACATTTGCTATCCTCCAGTCTTCTGACACTATTCCTATAGACAAAGATGACTTAAAGATCAAAGCCAAAGGCTCAGCAATCTCCTCCCTAGCTTCCCAGAGAATCCTAGGATAAATCCCATCCGGCCCAGGGGACATATCTATTTTCACACTTTCCAGAATTGCTGACACCTCCTCCTTATGAACCTCAAGCCCTTCTAGTCTAGTAGCCTGTATCTCGTATTCTCCTCGACAACATCGTCTTTTTCCTGTGTGAATACTGAAGAAAAATATTCATTTAGCACCTCTCCTATCTCCTCGGACTCCACACACAACTTCCCACTACTGTCCTTGACTGGCCCGACACTTACCCTAGTCATTCTTTTATTCCTGACATATCTATAGAAAGCTTTAGGGATATCCTTGATCCTACCTGCCAAAGACGTCTCATGTCCCCTCCAGGCTCTTCTTAGCTCCCACTTTTGGTCCTTCTGAGCTAACTTGTAACTCTCGAGTGCCCGAACTGAACCTTCACGTCTCATCTTTACATAAGCCTCCTTCTTCCTCTTGACAAGTGTTTCAACTGCTTTAGTAAACCACGGTTCCCTCGCTCGACCACTTCCTCCCTGCCTGACAGGTACATACTTATCAAGGACACGCAGTAGCTGTTCCTTGAAAAAGCTCCACATTTCCATCGTGCCCATCCCCTGCAGTTTTCTTCTCCATCCGATGCATCCTCAGTCTTGCCTCATCGCAACATAATTGCCTTTCCCCCAGATATAACTCGTGCCCTGCGGTTTATACCTATCCCTTTCCATCCCTAAAGTAAACGTAATCGATTTGTGGTCACTATTACCAAAATGCTCACCTACCTCCAAATCTAACAGCTGTCCTGGTTCATTACCCAGTACCAAATCCAATATGGCCTCGCCTCTCGTTGGCCTATCTACATACTGTGTCAGGAAACCCTCCTGCACACATTGGACAAAAACGGACCCATCTAAAGTACTCGAACTATAGCGTTTCCAGTCAATACTTGAAAAGTTAAAGTCCCCCATAACAACTACCTTGTTACTTTCGCTCCTATCCAGAATCATCTTTGCAATTCTTTCCTCTACATCTCTGGAACTTTTCGGAGGCCAATAGAAAACCTCTCATCGGGCTGGAGTTGCCCCTAGTACGGGACCACATTGTCCAGGGGTTGGCTGATAGACTCACGGGTGCTGAGACCCTCATCTCCCCCCCCCCCCAAATGATGCCGCGGCTAAGGGTGGCCACCCCCGCTCTGCAAGTCCCCCTCTCGCGATGGCTGCCCACCACGACCGAGGCTGGGCTTAAGTGGTGATTATTGGTTTCTCGCCACGCTATGGCGGGATCCTGATTTCGCCAATGGGAGTGGGCCACTTAGATTGCAAACAGATCGGCGCCCAGCGCGGTTCTCAATTTTAGCCTGTCTTGCGATTTAATAGCCTTGTTGCGCTCTCACTTAAACACAACGTGGCCATTAAATTGTGTCCCAAATCCCTATTCCAAACTGCTATGGTCAATGGAAAATGGCAGAATAGCCCCAAATAAACTACAACACAAGAGAGTAGTTTGGGGAGAGGCCTAATTGTAGGTACATAACTTTATGAGGGGCCCAGATTGAATGGATTAGAAGGCCCTATTCCCCTTGGTTGAACATTCCGTAACCAGGGGGCACAAATTTATGCTAAGCGATAGAAGGTTTAGAGGGAATCTGGAGCCCATTGCCTGAAAGGGTAGGATAAGCAGAAGTCCTCACAATATTTAAAACTTATATGTGCAACTGAAGTGCCATGGTCTACCAGGCTACGGATCAAGGGCTGGATAGTGGGATTAGGCATGATGGCTAATTGTTGGCCAGCACAAACAAGGTGGGTTGAATTGCCTCCTTCGTTGATTTCTACCATTATGGGAAGAGAGGCCAACACTGCAACTCTGGCTGTATCATTGGGCTGGTAATACAGCAGAAATGGGAATGCATAACGGAGAAAGAACTGGATGGCTTTGAGTTAAAAAGGGAATTTAGCTTCTGAATGGAATGTATATGGCAAACCAATCTTTCCATTTGCAGAATTTAATGTGATAATCCACGTTGAAACTAAAGATTCAGTGAGTGAATGACTTCTGCCAAATCCATTTTGGAATCCTATTGTGTTCAACAAAGAAACGTAATGGTTGATATCAAATGGGAATTATAATACAGAATAATTATTCATCATAATGAACATTTTTAATCTCTTCCTTGATTGCTTGAACTTTGTTTTTTTCTGCCTTTTGAATTTGTTGAGTGCTTGCCATGAAAGGTCATATTCAAAAAGCAAATCGTGTCTGTTCTAACATAGGCTCCCCTGATGCCTATCCGAAAAGATGCCAGAACTACATTTAATATTGTGGGAACACCAAAGAAAACAAATGGCATGAAATAGGACTCACAGCTGTTGTTTGGAAACGATGGTGCCTTTCGAGAACCAAAAAGACATCCAATGAGCACGCACACACCTCTGCCATAAATCAGGCGGGGTACCGGCTTGGCGAGGGCAATAGCATTTTGGCAGCTAATTACTGATGGAAGTATGTGAAGCAGGAGGTTTGCGAGTTCAAAACAGAAAACAGTGGAAAAACTTTTCTGTGGAGAAAGAAACAGAATTAACATTTTGATTCCAAATAACTCTTCTTCAGAGCTCAATTGTGAGATCAATCAGCTATTCTGCTTTGATGCTAGCAGTGTAATTTCATACTTCAATACTCAAGCTCGCACTCTCTCGTAAACACACAGCTGGATATGTGTTCAGCCTCCCAGTTCTATTTAAAAGAATCATCAATGACTTGCAGGTTAGTTGCTGGTTGATTTCTGGTGGCTGTTGCCACAGTTCCACAATAGTTTGGTGCTTCCCATAGTTTCAAGTTACAAAAGTGAACACAAAGTGTTGTGCGAGATGCTGAAGGAGTTTCTGGTGGCTTCAAGTCTTCTGCACAAGCTAGTTGCTCACAGCCATGGTGAACTAGTAAATATTTCCATTGGAATAGAGTATATTTGAGTGCATGATCGGAGGTCATTCAGAGCAGAGCAAGCTGCAGGAAGAGGGAGGTGGAGGAAGGGGAGAAGCGCTCTTAACTGGAGGCCATATCTGCCCAGAGTCTTCAGCAAACAGTTCTCCCATCTGAACCTCAATAAGAAACTGCATATGCAGTGTTTATGCCTCAAAAATTACATATTAACGAAAATCTGTCACCTGCGGTAACCACAACCGCAGTCTCGGAGTAGGGTAAGGACTGTAGTGCCAGTGGTTATGGTGGTGACCTTGCGCATTAACTTTAATGAGCCGGGTTCCTTCTAGATTGGAGCTCAAGATAGTTACAACATCTCACTGCTTATCATAAGGGTAGTCACTGAGGCTCTATATTCAAAGGCAGCTGGCTGGATTTAATTATTTCTTGCCAGCGAGCAACAGGCGGAACAAGCACATGGCTTTGTTTGGATTGCAGTTTCTAATAGTACAGGGTACACATTGCTTCACAATGATCACTTCTTGTCTCTGTCATTGACCTGAACTGGAGGGGATTTCACTCCCTCACCGTCCAGCTGAAGTGTGACCATATGCAGAGAATTATTCAGGTCAATGTCCAGTATTCCTGGCAACAGTTGTAATATCTTCACTCTGCAGCAGGCCACTGTGCCACCTGCAATTTAACCACATTGACAGACCAAAGGATGAGAACTGGACAAGAAATAACTGCTGATTACATGGAGATGGCTCTGGTGCACAAGTTGCGCACATGTATGCAGCATCCATAAAATGAAAGGCATGTTCTTGCATTACGTGTGGCTGAGCTGACCATGGCATGCTAAAACAACACTTGGGCCGTAACTGCTCTGCAGTCCTTGGCAGAGAAGGCATCAAGATTCATAGCTTTCTTCTGCAGGCAGAACAACCCTGTCATATGAGTCATATGAATGCAAAAGTAAAATATTAGAAAATAAACATTCCAAACCAAATTTATAAATGTAATCAGGCCATGTGGCACTCATGAAATGAGTTCACGCTGTGCATTCTCTTATGATCTGCTTTCGGTATAGTTTTCCTGTCCTGATGCTCCTGTGCAGTGACACCCCAGCAGCTGAAGCATTCCTGGTGAAAAACTGTTGACTTTCAATGGAGGTGAGTGCAGATGGCCCTGGAGAACCACCATGAGAAGCTTGGGCCTAGAAGCGCCCAGCTTCTGATTTCATCACCACGACATGGGCGGCAGAAGGCCGGGCTGGCTGGATGAAGCAACAGCCAGGGCACTGACAGGTGGGAGGATAAATGCTGCCATCCTGAGATAGAAGAGAGCTACTGCCCTTCCCGGAAGGCTGCCTCAGCAATTTGTTGGAGCACAGATTTCTGGGATGCCGTGACACTGTGTAAACTCGTTTTCACACTGTTATCCGTAGCCATGATGGCAGCATTCTGTGCTCCCACTGTTGCACACAGATATTAGGCAGTTGCTGCTTGTGCTGCTGCAGAGATTTTTTAAAAAGTAATCTTTATTACTGTCACAAGCAGGCTTACATTAACACTGCAATGAAGTTACTGCGAAAAGCCCCTAGACACCACACAGAGGGAGAATTCAGAATGTCCAATTCATCTAACAGCACGTCTTTCGGGACTTGTGTGAGAAAACCGGAACACCCGGAGGAAACCCACTCAGACACGGAGAGAATGTGCAGACTCCGCAGACAGTGACCCAAGCCAGGAATCTATCCTGGGACTCTGGCGCTGTGAAGCAACAGTGCTAACCACTGTGCTACCGTGCCATCCACAGTTGTGATATTAACCAGCAGATGTTGCACCTGGTCCATGAGTGTACCAGTGGAGTTGCTGGATAGGGTGGGCTCCAATCTTTCTGCAAAGCCCTGCACCAAGTTGGTGCTGGATTCCTGCATGTTCCTTCAAGTTGACTGCACCCTTTCTAGTCGGCTCCCCAATGTACCAAGTATTTTGTTGTGCAGGCCCATCAGTGTTCTTCTGCAGGTTACCCCATCAAATCCTCATCTGAATCCTCTGCAGTGGAACCCATGTGTGGTCTCATCCTCTGGTGAGCTGGTACCCATACTATATTTCAACCCTAACCTGGCTGCATACCCAATGTTTCTCTACATCCCGATCCCAGCTGTAATTGTGGAATCAAGTGATGGTGCGATTCCTTGATCATCACTGTCGACTTGTTGTTCCTCCACCCAGTGGCTATGTTAGACCTCAGGTCTTGTTTCTGAAAGGAGAAAGGTGCCGGGGTGAGATTGTGCTAAGGGGAAACTGTGGAGTAAGAAATGCAAGCTTACACCAAGCTCAGTTTGTAAATCAGAAGAAATTGTGGGAAGAGGAGAAAGTGGGATATGAAAAGATATTATGTTACCATTATATCTGATGGTTCCAGCACTGCTGTTGACCATGGTCTCAGCAATGGTTGTTCCATTAATGGCCAGAACCGTCTCCCCCCTATGGATTAGGACATCCGGGTACACTCATCCCTTTCCATTAACTCCTGCTGCCTTCAGATTTGTGCCATCTTCTGCTGCAAGAGGAAGGGAGATGTGTGAATATCATGCAATATGTTTGTGTAATGTGGCTGTCATTGCTAAATAGCTGGCAGTGTGGACAAGCTGTGACATGCGGACGTGATGCTTACAGCAATGATAAGTGTATGAGGGCGAAAAGAAGTTTATAAATGTCATATATGAGTCGGAGTTGTCAGAGATTGCTAATGGTTGCATGATGGAGATGTGATGGATTGAGCAGTGGCTGAGGCTAGTGGTGCAATTGTAAGGATATGTTATTTAAAGATGCATTAATTAACCTTGCTCATTTCTGTGAGGTCATTGAATTTCTTGTCGCACAACATCCAGGCCCTTGAGGCTTGACTCCTAACACTGATCTCCAAAGCTATTACATAAGTTACACAGGGTATGCGGAACATCAATAGGCCATTCGGCCCAACCAGTTCATGTCGGTGTTTCTGCCGTACTCAAGCCTCTTCCCACCTTTTCTCATATGAATCTACTGACGTAACCAAATACCACCTTATCCGTGGATCGCTTGTCCAGCTTTCCCTTAAATGCATCTGTACCATTCACTTCATCTCCTCCTAGTGGTAGCAAGTTGTACATTCTCACCACTCTTAGGATGCAGAAGTTTTTTCTGAATTCTCTATTGGATTTCGTAGTGACTGTCTTATATTGATGGCTTCTGGTTACGCTCCACCCCGCAATGGAAAGACTCTCCCTCTGTGCCCACCACATCAAAATATTTTATAATTTTAAAAACTCTATTAGATCATCCTTCAGCCTTCTTTTTTCAAAAGAAAATATACCCAACCTGATATATATACCCCCCAAAGCATTTCTGCAGACGATACAAAGGTTAGTGGAATTGCGGATAGCGATGAGGACTGTCAGAGGATACATCAGGATTTAGATAGTTTGGAGACTTGGGCGGAGAGATGACAGATAAAGTTTAATCCGGACAAATGTGAGGGAATGCACTTTGGAAGGTCTAATGCAGGTAGGGAATATGCAGTGAATGGTAGAATCCTCAAGAGTATTGACAGTCAGAGAGATCTAGGTGTACAGGTCCACAGGTCACTGAAAGGGGCAACACAGGTGGAGAAGGTAGTCAAGAAGGCATATGGCATGCTTGCCTTCATTGAGTATAAAAATTGGCAATTCATGTTGAAGCTGTATCGAACCTTAGTTAGGCCACACTTGGAGTATAGTGTTCAATTCTGGTCACCACACCAGAAGAATGTGGAGGCTTTAGAGAGGGTGCAGAAGAGATTTACCAGAATGTTGCCTGGTATGGAGGGTATTAGCTATGAGGAGAGGTTGAACAAACTCGGTTTGTTCTCACTGGAACGACGGAGATTGAGGAGCGACCTGATAGAGGCCTACAAAACTATGAGGGGCATAGACAGAGTGGATAGTCAGAGACTTTTTCCCAGGATAGCGGGGTCAATTACTAGGGGGCATAGGTTTAAGGTGCGAGGGGAAAGGTTTAGAGGAGATGTATGAGGCAAGTGTTTTACACAGAGGGTAGTGGGTGCCTGGAACTCACTGCCGGAGGAGGTGGTGGAAGCAGGGAAGATAATGACGTTTAAGGGCCATCTTGACAAATACATGAATAGGATGGGAATAGAGGAATACGGACCCCGGAAGTGCAGAAGATTTTAGTTTAGATGGGCAGCATGGTCGGCACAGGCTTGGAGGGCCGAAGGGCCTGTTCCTGTGCTGTACTTTTCTTTGTTCTTTGTTCTGGTGTCATCCTTGTAAATCTTCTCTCCTCCCTCTTCTGTGTCTCTGTGTCCTTTTTATATGATCAGAACTGCTCACAATACTCTAAATGTGATCTAACCAAGATTCAACACTAGTTTAGCATAACATCTCTATTTTTCAATTCTGTCCCTCTAGAAATATAGGCCTGGATTCTCTGGCCCGCCAGCCAGTTCTCGGGAGTGGGAGGCAGTGCACCGTTCGCTGGCGGTGGGATTCCCTATTCCAGCCGTTGTCAATGGGAATTCCCATTGAAACCATCTTACACCATCGGGAAACCCATGGGTGGGGGTACGCTGCCAGCGGTACCAGAGAATCCTGCGGGCAGTGAACAGCTGGTAAATTTCAGTCAAAGTCTCGTGCTTTTGTTTTATAGCCTTGCTAACCTGTGGCACAACTTTTAATGATTGATGTATTTATATTCTGAGATCCGTTTGTTCCTCTCCCCCACCTAGACAAGCACCTTCTGAACAATCGGAGGAAAGCTCTCCCTGGTTGAAATCCTGGTACAAAGGAAGATGGTTGTGGTGATTGGAGGTCAATTACCTCAGCTCTTGGACATTGCGGTAGGAGTTCCTCAGGATAGTGTCCTAGGCCCAACCATCTTCAGTTGTTTCAGTAATGACCTTCCTTCCATCAGAAGGTCAGAGGAGGAGATGTTTGTTGATGATTGCATAATGTTCAGTACCGTTCGCGACTCCTCAGATACAGAAGCAGTCCATGTCCAAATGCAGCAAGACCTGGACAATATACAATTTTGGTTCATAAGTGGTAAGTAGCATTTTGTTTAAAGTGTTTATAACTTGTAATTTTCAGTTTTTACAGACTAACAGCTCAAGTGTGTCTGATATTTACAAACAAAGTCATTTCTTATTTACCCAGCTTTTTACCCTGTGATTTCCCCCCATCTGCCTTCCCCACTCCCTCTTCACCCGCTTCCCCTTCCATTGTTGGTGGCTTAGTATCCCTCTTAGTGATGCCTTCTGTCTTTGAAACCACACACTGCGTTCCGTTTCTTTCTGTTGGTGCCTTTAGTGTTTTGACGTTGGTCGGTGGGGAGCTGCTTGACCCCGCCCCTCCTCTCCACCTTCCAGCAATTATCATTCATGCCACACAAGTGCCAGGCAATGACCATCTCCAATAAAGTGAATATAACCATTTCCTCATTTCAATAGCATTAATATTGCCTGTGCCGCACGATCAACATTTCTGGGGGGGTTACCATTGATCAGAAAATGAACTGGACAAGCCATACAAATACTATGGCTACAAGAACAGGTCAGAGGTTGTGTATTCTGTGAAGAGTGACAGAGGGCAGTGCCAGGGACATGGATAGTGCTGGGCAGTGCCCAGGTAGACCCCAGGCATGAATCTCTGCCCCCAAGCAATGCAGGTTCCTGAGCTTCTCTGGGAGGTCCGCCTGTCAGATGAACGCCTTGGGAGACCAGTCGTAATTCAGGCAAGTCTGCCCTCACACCGTCATGAATGGACTTTCTTACGAGGTGGTGGGGGGGAGAGGATGATTCAGGTATAGAGGCTTGATAATTAGATGGAAATATATGGAAACCTCATTACATCACTCACAGCGGGTGGCGGGAACAATCCTATCACGCATTTATAACCGCGTGAAATGTGATTTGGACATCTTGCGAGATTTTCATACAAGTTCATAAATTCATTAGGCCATTTGTCCCATCGTGTCTGCTCCGCTATTCGATCATGGCTGATCTCATCCTGTCCTTAACTCCACCATCCTGTCCATTCTTCATAACTCTTCAACCCGTTACCGATTAAAAATCTGTCTAACTCCTCCTTAAAGTTCCTCACTGACTCAACATTCACCTCACTTTGAGGTAGCAAATTCCACAGATTCACATCTTTTGGGAGAAGTAGTTTCTCCTCAACTCTGTTTTAAATTTGCTACCACTTATCCTAAGACTATGACCTCTTGTTCGAGAATGCCCCATAAGAGGAAGCATTCGCTCCACATTTACTTTATCCATACCTTTTACCATCTTGTAAAACTCAATTTGATCATAGAATTATCATAGAATTTACTGTGCAGAAGGAGGCCATTCGGCCCATCGAGTCTGCAGCGGCTCTTGGAAAGAGCACCCTACCCAAGGTCAACACCTCCACCCTATCCGCAAAACCCAGTAACCCCACCCAACACTAAGGGCACTTTTGGACACTAAGGGCAATTGATCATGGCCAATCCACCTAACCTGCACATCTTTGGACTGTGGGAGGAAACCGGAGCACCCGGAAGAAACCCTCGCACACACGGGGAGAATGTGCAGACTCCACACAGACAGTGACCCAAGCCGGAATTGAACCTGGGACCCTGGAGCTGTGAAGCGATTGTGCTATCCACACCGCTACCGTTCCTCTAAACATTTGTCCAGATTAAACTTTATCTGTCATCTCTCCGCCCAACTCATTCCTCTAAACTCTAGAGAGTATAGGCCTAAACTGTTCAATCTCTGTTTAAAAGACAAACCCATCATCTCTGGAATCGATCTAGTGAATGTCCTTGGAACTGCCTCCAATACCATTACACATCTTTTCTGGAATATGAGGACCCAAAACTGTGTACAATAATCCAGGTGCAGTCTCACCAATACCTTGTATAGTTGTAACAATACTGCCTTACCTTTATCCTCTATTCATTTTGCTATAAGTGCCAATGTTCCATTCACTTTCCTTTTTATCTGCTGCACCTGCATGCTAGTTTTCTGTGACTCATGATCAAGGGCCCCCAGATCCCACTGCATCGGAGCACCCTGAAGTCTCTCCCCATTTAGATAATAAGTTGCCTTCCCATTTTTCTGACCAAAATGCCTGACCACACACTTATCCACATTAAACTCCATCTGCCACATTTTGGCCCACTCTCCTAACCTATCTATATCTATTTGTAAATCTTATTTCCACGTTACAACTTATTGTCGCACCTATGTTTTTGATATTTAGCGATAGAATCTGCCATCCATGTATCCAAGTCGTTTATATAGATTGCAAATGGCTTGGTCCCAAGGACTGCTCTGTCGCTGATCCTGCCCGATGTAAACAGGAACAACCCCCCCCCCCGCCCCCCCCGCTGTTTTCTGTCTGGAAACCAGCCAGCAATCCATTCTGCCACGTGTCCCCTGACTCCACATGCACTGACCTTATTCATTAGTCTACTAAAAGATAGTTGGTGGTTATCTATAAACAGTAATAGAACATTGCAACATCACAGTTTGGTTCAGAACGAAAGGTTTTGGCCTCCTTTGTGGAACGCTGCAAAGTAGCAAAAGAAATGCTTTAGAGTGACGAAGGCAGGCAAGGTTAGTTAGAAGTTGAATCGAACACTAACATAGTTCATTGATGTATCATTTGGAATTGATGAGAGCGTGTATCAGAATTTGAAGAGGTACATGGTGAATTTTGTGCAGGATTGCTGGTATTTATCCAAGCGGGTATTAAACTACAATAAATAGTGAGTGATAACTGAGAACAGAGGATCTATTTCCTGCAAAATGAAAAGAAGTGTTCTTTACTGTGGTACCTTTGTCCAAGAAAATTATTTTATGTTCAAGTCTGCAACATAACAAAAGTGCAACAATCTATTCATATTTCCTTTTGTACTCTCTTTTAAATCTAGTAATTGAAATTGATTGCCAATTCTAAATTAGTGACGGTCGTTCTGGGACAGGAGTGAAATGTAAAATTGCAAATAAAAAAATGAAACAAATGAGATTACGTTTCTGACCTGCTTATGCATTTGTCCCATTCCTCTATCCCTCCATTAGGTTTAAACCAGAAAAAGTCAAAGAAACGTACACAATAAAAAATAATCTGGTATTATTTAAGATAAAATAAAACCTAATGCATCAAAGGAGAATGCCCTGATTCTGCTCGATAGGTCATGCTATCCAATGATAATGCTGGCTATTAATAGCAGCATTCCCAGAGTGGGCTTGTGATTTAGGTTATATTGCGACCTGTGTTTTGTCATTGACCCACAATTACATTTAAACAAGGTCAACACATTGTATTACCAGAGGGAAAAATATGCTCCATTCTGCAGCATTCCAAAATTCACCGTTACAATTTTCAGATCAACCTTAAATACTCTATTGGATAAAAAGGTGCCAGTAACTCCCACACAAGCATTCCAAATATTTTACATATAGGAGTGCTCTGTCCTGTTTTTTCTTGTGATTTGATTTTGGGATATATTTATATGTTTATTATCCTGTCGTGGTTGTCCCAAGAAGGTGACAATTTTTTCTTTGATTAATTCTTTGATTCTTTCAGCTAATAACTGGATAAGGTTTGTTTGTAGATGTGGAGATCCCAATGTGTGATTACTCCAATCCAGTGGAAATGTGTGCTGCTTGCTCACCTCTGTTATTGTGGCAGTCTAGTGCTTAATATGTAGTGCAGCGGACTTCCGGTGGCGGCGATGAGCGAGTGAGCCGCGCATTAGGTGGCTCTCACTCCGGCGGGATTTGAGGACCTGGTTCACTGGTTTTTCGGGACTGCTGAGCGCTGGAAAGACGGCCACGGGGGTGCTGAGGAACGGGCAGAGCTGCATGGAACCGCAGGAGAGCAGAAAGCACCGAAAACGGGAAAGGAAAGGACAAAGGCAAGGTGCAGGGGAAGCTGACCCGGGAGCAAAGGTGGCGGACCTACGGACCTCGGACCCGGCGATTCAGCAAGCGCTGGAAAACATGCTGCAGGTGATAAAAAGCAGTTTTGAAGGGTTGAAGCAGGATAACTTGGACCCACTTCAGAAGGCAGTGAATCAATTGAACCAGAGATTGGATGCCCAGGACAAAAAAGTTGAGGAGCTGGGGGAGGCGGTGGAGGAGCAGGCGGACGCGCAGACGATTGCTGCGCTAGAAGTCGATGGGCTGAAGGAGAGACTGAGAAGACTGCTGGACAGAGTAGAGGAGCTGGAAAATAGAGTCCGCAGACAAAATCTGAGGATCATCGGCCTCCCGGAAGGGGCTGCGGGGGCAGATGCCACAGCGTTTGTGGCTGACCTGTTGATGCAGCTGATGGGGGCTGACGCCTTTCCGCGACCGCCGGAGCTGGAGGGGGCACATAGAGTACAGGTGAGGCAGACTGCGTCCTGGGGGTCCCCCCCGTCCGATGGTGATCAGGTTCCACAGGTTCACGGAGAAGGAACGGGTGTTGCAGTGGGTAAAGAGCGCTAAGAGCAGCACATGGAATAACAGTGTTCTTCGCATTTATCAGGACCTAAGTCAGGAGGTGACCAGGTGGCGAGCAGCATTTAAATACGTTAAGGAGGTGTTGTTCAAAAAGCACATGAAGTTTGGTCTGCTCTTCCTGGCTCGTCTTTGGGTCATGCATCAGGGCCAACACCACTACTTCGCCGACTCTGAAGAAGCGATGGACTTCGCGAGGGATCAAGGGCTGGTCCCGAAGAAAGGACCCATGGACGCAAGGTAGAGTCCGAGAGTTATGGTTTGGGGCGATGTCAACTGTGCCTGGACTGATGGTCGACTGTTTACTGCTTTAAATGTGCCATGTGTTGTATTTTCAGCAGCTTTTGCCTACGGGGGGTGCGGGGGGGAGGGGATGGGGGAGGGGGGGGGGGGGGGGATCCCCCTCTCGTATGCTCTTTTTTGCTTTTTTGGGGACCTTTGGTCATGTTGTTTGGGTTTGTTGGAGCCTTCATTGTAACATAAAGGTGGCCGTTTACACAGTTTACACAGTTGGAACTGTATTGTACCTGGAGCAGCCTCACGTTGCTGTTTGATGTGTCCATTTTGTTTGATCTTTCCCATTTTAGTGAGAATGCTCCAGTGGGTTGGAGTGGGGGATGGTGTGTTGATGAGTGGGGAGATGAGGTCGGGGAAACAATGGGAGTGAGACAAGTGGGCGCCGGAGGGGTGAGTCGTCGGGCTAGCAGATTGGCTAGTCAAGGGAGTCAGGTGGGGGCTGTGAATACAGCCAGTAGATGGCAGAGGTGGGGTTATCGGGACATGTTGCTCGGGGGGAGGAAGGGGGGGAGAAGTTATTCCGCTGACATGGGAGGGGTCGGAAGTTGGTAATGGAGAGGAGGTCGGGGGTGGAGACTGCCAATAGGCGAACCAAGAGAGACGCGGCACATGGGCCGGGGGCAGGCCCAAGAAAGGTTATGACTGACTGGCGTGGGGGGGGGGGGGCAGTGTGCCCCCCCAACCAGGCTGATCACCTGGAATGTCAGAGGACTAAACGGGCCAGTCAAAAGGGCACGTGTGTTCGCGCACTTACGGGCTCTAAAGGCGGACGTAATTATGCTGCAGGAGACACATTTGAAAGTGTCTCACCAGATTAGGCAAAGGAAGAGCTGGATCAGCCAGGTCTTCCACTCGGGCTTGGTCTCTAAGTCCAGAGGGGTAGCAATTATGATCAATAAGAGGGTTCAATTTGAGGCGGAGGGCGTAATCGCTGACGGCGGGGGAAGATTCCTTATGGTAAGCGGCAAGCTGGAGGGGAGGAGAGTGGTGCTGGTGAACATATATGCTCCAAACTGGGACGACGCTGACTTCATTAAAAGAGTTCTGAGGAAAATCCCAGACCTAGACTCACGCAAGTTGATGATGGGGGTGACTTTAATACGGTCCTCGACCCGGGGCTAGACCGGTCATGTCCCAGAATGGGTAGGCTCCCAGCAATGGCAAGGGAGCTGAAAGGGTTCATGGAGCAAATGGGGGCAGTAGACCCATGGAGAGCCAGACGGCCGACGGGAAGGGGTTATTCGTTCTACTCACATGTTCATTAAGTATCCTCGAGGATCGATTTGTTTATCATGAGCAGGGACTGTGTCGGGGAGGTAAAAAGTACGGAATACTCGGCAATCACTATTTTGTGCCCCACATTTTGGTGGGCCTGCAGGTCTGCGGGGAGAATTACCAACGCCCGCAATGGAGGTTAGACGTAGGATTTCTGTCCGAGGAGGTGATATGTGAGAGATTGCGGAAGTGTATCCAAAATTACTTGTAGGTGAACGATACGGGGGAGGTTTCAGCAACGACCCTGTGGGAGGCGTTGAAGGCAGTAGTGAGGGGGGGGAGCTGATCTCAACTCGGGCTCACAGGGATATGGCGGACATAGCAGAAATGGATAGATTGGTTAAGGAGATCCACCGCATAGACGAGGAGCATGCGGGGTCCCCGGGGGAGGACCTACTCAGGGAGAGACGGAGACTGCAGGCGGAACTGGGGGTGCTATCTACGAGTAGAGCCAAGGAACAACTTAGGAAGGCAAGGGGAGTGGTGTATGAGCATGGGAAGAATGCCAGCAGACTGCTAGTGCAGCAACTCAGGAAGAGGGAGGCGGCCAGCGAAATAAGTAGGGTGGTGGACGGGAAGGGGAGCAGAGTGGAGGACCCACCAGGACTGAATAAGGTATTTCTGTACTTTTATAGTAAGCTCTACACTTCAGAACCCCCGGAGGAGCCACCGGAGATGAAACGGTTCCTGGACGGACTAACCGTCCCAGAAGTGGACAGGGGACCAGTGGACGGGCTGGGGGCTCCGATTAGAGCGGAGGAGGTACTGGGGGGCCTAAAGGCCATGCAGTCGGGGAAAGCCCTGGGACCGGATGGATGCCCAGCAGAGTTTTACAAAACGTTCTCGGAGATAGTGGGGCCGGTGCTGACCAGGGTTTTTAATGAGGCGAGGGACAGAGGTACCCTGCCTCCGACGATGTCGCAAGCCACCATCTCGCTGATATTAAAGCGGGACAAGGACCCGGAAGCCTGCGGGTCATGCAGGCCAATCTCCCTGATTAATGTGGACGCCAAGCTCCTGGCCAAGGTCCTGGCGATTAGAATTGAGGACTGTGTACCGGAGATGATTGGGGACGACCAAACAGGGTTTGTTAAAGGCAGGCAGCTGACAGCCAACTTGAGAAGATTGCTTAATGTGATTATGATGCCCCCAATGGGCAAGATGGTGGAGCTAGTGGTGGCATGGACGCTGAGAAGGCCTTTGACCGGGTGGGTGGGACTATTTGTGGGAGGTCCTCGGACGGTTTGGGTTCGGGGAGGGACTGGTTAATTGGGTCAGACTATTATACCAGGCCCCAAAAGCTAGCGAAGGATGAACAGGATAACGTCAGACTATTTCATACTACATCGCGGGACCAGACAGGGATGTGCACTCTCCCCGTTGCTGTTCGCGCTGGCCATAGAACCGTTGGCGATTGTACTGAGAGCTGCAAATGGGTGGAAGGGAATGACGGGGGGGGGGGGGGGGGGGGGGGGCGGGGGGGGGGGGGCGGGGGGGGGGGGGGGAGCACAGGGTCTCTCTCTCTGCGGATGACCTGCTCCTGTACGTGTCGGACCCACTGGCCGGGATGGAAAATATACTGGAAACATTGAGAAAGTTTGGCCGGTTCTCAGGATACAAATTAAATATGTCCAAGAGTGAGATGTTTGTAGTGCAGGCAAGGGGCCAGGAGAATAGGCTGAAGGAGCTGCCATTTAGGCTGGTTGGGGAAAGTATCCGGTACTTGGGGATACAGGTGGCACGAGACTGGGGCAGGTTACATAAGTTAAATTTGACTGGAGTGGTGGAAATGAAGAGGGAGTTTCGAAGATGGGATGCACACCCGCTAACACTTGCGGGGAGGTTGCAGACGGTAAAGATGACAGTCCTCCCTAGATTCCTGTTCATCTTTCAGTGCCTCCTGATCTTTATCCCATGGTCCTTCTTCAAAAGGACCAGGAAAATCATTATGAGCTTTGTCTGGGCGGGAAAATCCCCGTGGGTGAGGAAGGCGATGCTTGAAAGGAACCGCAGCGAGGGGGGACTGGCATTGCCGAATCTGATCAACTACTACTGGGCGGCTAACATAGCCATGATAAGGAAGTGGATGGTGGGTACGGGGTCTATCTGGGAGCGGGTGGAGGTGGCTTCGTGCAGGGGCACCAGTCTGGCAGCCCTGGTCACGACTCCCCTACCGCTTTCGCCGGCCAGTTACTCCACCAGTCCGGTAGTGGGGGCGGCCCTGCGGATATGGGGCCAGTGGAGGAAGCATGTAGGGCAGGTGGGTGCGTCGGTCTGGGCTCCAATATGTGATAACCATCGATTCACCCCCGGGAACATGGATGGAGGGTTTCGAACATGGCGGCGGGCGGGGGTGGGGAGGGTGGGCGATATGTTCCTGGAGGGGAACTTTGCGAGTCTGAGGGATTTGGAGGAGAAAGCTGGGCTGGAAAGGGGAAATGACTTTAGGTACTTACAGGTGCGGGACTTTGTACGCAGACAGGTCCCATCCTTCCCACGCCTCCCGCCAATAGGGATCCAGGACAGAATAGTCTCTAGAGGAGAAGGAGGAGAGGGTAGAGTCTCGGATATTTACAAGGTGCTCATGAAGGGGGGAGAGTCCCAGACGGAGGAACTGAAACTCAAATGGGAGGAGGAACTCGGCGGGGAGATGGAGGACGGGGTATGGGTGGAAGCCCTGAGTAGGGTAAACTCAACCGCAACATGTGCCAGGCTCAGCCTGATTCAGTTTAAGGTCGTTCACCGGGCCCACATGACGGTGGCTCGGATGAGCAAATTCTTTGGGGTAGAGGACAAGTGCGCTAGATGCGCGAGAGGACCAGCGAACCATGTTCACATGTTTTGGGCAAGCCCTAAACTTAGGGGGTACTGGGAGGGATTTGCGGGGGTCATGTCCCAGGTGCTGAAAACAAGGGTGGTGATGAGTCCAGCGGTGGCAATTTTCAGGGTTTCGGAAGACCCGGGAGTCCAGGAGGAGAAAGAGGCCTTTGCTTCCCTGATAGTCCGGCGCCGAATACTGCTGTCATGGAGGGACTCAAAACCCCCGAAGACCGAACTATGGCGAACTTGATTTTCGAGTTTTCTGGATATAGAAAAAATCAAGTTCGCCTTGAGGGGATTTCTATTGGGGTTCGCCCGAAGGTGGCAACCATTCATCGACTTCTTCGCGGGAGAGTGAACGTCAGTGGGGGGGTGGGGGGGGGGGGTGGGGGTGGAGATATTAGAGTAGAGTAGGAGGGATAAATAGGCGGGTAGTGTTTATGGGAGAGGAGCGGGTATGTGCATTATGGTTTGGTTGAAGTGTTGGTTTTCCGTGATGTTTGCATATTTCTGTAATCTGTAACTGTTTACAATGACAAAAAATACCTCAATAAAATTGTTTATTAAAAGAAAAAATATGTAGTGCAGCGGCTGCATGCTCCGCAAAAAGGTTCAGTTCATGTGAGCCTAGCACTAATTAAAGTTAGCCTGCACCTCTTAAATGGGAGGTGCATTCTGGCTGCCACAGTGTCTGTAAGTGGTTGTGGAAGACTTTTTTTGAGCAGTGGAGTAACATACCAGAGACTTGGCTCCGAAGACAAAAAGGAGACAGATTGTCTTTTCCCCAGGGTCCAGGAGGTATCTAGACAAGCACTTAGAATGGGAATAGATAGCCATGGAGGTGAATGCTGGGATTTTGGGCACAAGGATTGGAACATAGTGATAGAAAAAGTTCAATTGTTTCACGCAAGTGGTCAAGGTTAGTGAATCTTTTAAAAAACGAATTCATGGGATTTGGACATTACTGGTTAGGCCAGCATTTATTGCCCATCCTTAGTTGCCCTTGAGATATGCTATAAATGCTAGCCTGGATAGCAATGCCCACATCCTCTAAATGAATTTTTAAAAATGCAATCTGTTACTAGCTATACCACCAACCTCACAAGTTACTCTATGTATCACACCTTCTCACTCACAACAATCTCTAGCAATCTGGCTCATGTCTAACATTCATTTGCTCTACCTTATATTCACATGCCTACCACTGATGCAAATATCACAACTGCATCACATGGCTCCCACATACGTCTAGCTATTCAGCCAAGTCAGACAACACATTCAATTATGCTTTTCCCCATCTCTCATAGGGCAAGATGGTACAGAAGAGGAATAAGTAGCTGGAGTAAGTGTACAGAGGTTGGCTTCACAGAGTACGGCTAGACAGAACACAGCTAGACAGAGTAATCATCTCAAGAATTTTGTGAGTGAGGAAATTCTAAGTGTTTTGAAAGGCTGGTCTCTTTTCAAAAATCTAGTCAAGTATTCCATTTAACATTTAATTTCACTAAACATGAACTTGTAGTTTCATCCAGCCCTATTCTGTGGTAAACAAGCTGCCTGTTAGTGGCACCTGCTAGCAAGGCACAATTGACTGCTTTGGAATTCCAGCTGGTATGAATTCAGCAGGTTTTTTGCTCACACATGGAGTGACTAGCATGGCAGCCAGCTTGACAGAGTACTGCTTGACAGAGTACTGCTTGACAGAGTACTGCTTGATGGAGTACTGCTTGACAGAGCACTGCTTGACAGAGTACTGCTTGACAGAGTACTGCTTGACAGAGTACTGCTTGATGGAGTACTGCTTGACAGAGCACTGCTTGACAGAGTACTGCTTGACAGAGTACTGCTTGATGGAGTACTGCTTGACAGAGTACTGCTTGATGGAGTACTGCTTGACAGAGCACTGCTTGACAGAGTACTGAAGTGAAGGAATTCGGCACAGGGAGGGAAGAGATGCTGTTCTAGTCCTTTACAGAACAAGGACTAGTCCGAGTCAGGGAGTGAAGGACAGTGCATCTTGAGAACTGAAGTCAAGGATCATTAATAGGTAAGCAAATAATGTATTAGTCGGTGTGTTTTAAGGTGTGTGTCCCCTCCCTCGACTAAACTGGGCAGTACTTTAAAGTAGTACTGGGAATATTTAGTACTGTGTTACATTTAAAGCTTAAGTAGTTAAAATACTAATCAACTAGCATAACTACAAATTATCATTGAGTGTTATTTCTAAACTTGAACCCTAATTAATTAAAGAAAATACAAGAAAGATGGCAGGGCATTGCAGTTGTAGTATGTGGGAGTTGGTGGACACCCATGTGATTCACAGCAACCACATCTGTAGTAAATGTCTGTACCTCAAGAGGTGATGCTGGTGTCCAAGTTTCAGACATTGTGATGCATCAAATAAGAAAAAATTCCCTGGACAATTTGTCTCAGGAGGCAGTCACACTCCTTACGTTAGGGAAATCAGATTTTGACCATCGTCAGGAACAGAATGGTGTGACTATGAGTGGGGCAGATATGGATATCAAGAAGGTAGCACAGGAGGAGCCTCAGCCCATTCGCCACCCAACAGGATTGAGACTTTTGTAGCCTGTGTGGGTGAGAACAGGAGCTATAGGGTAGATGAGCACACTGACCACAGAACCATGGTTCAAGGGGCCATTTAAGTGAGGGAATTCTAAGGGGTAATATAGTTAGGGGAATAAATACTGTTCTCTGCACTGAGCACTTGATTTTCAAATTCTTGGCTGCCTTTCAGTACCAGGGTTAAGGACATAGTTCAGAGCTGGAGAGAAACTCGGAGTGGGAGGGGAAGGATCCAACTGTCATGGCCCATGTAAGCACCATTGACATAGATAGGACTATGAAAAAAGTTCTACTTAGGGAGTATGAGCAGCTAATTCATTGCTTCCCCTTACGTTTTACCATTGTGACCCCATTTTGAGGATTAAAAACTGCCATGTTCCCAGACTGGCCAAGACAGATGGAGGGTAGAATTGTATGTGCATGTGGGGGGGGGGTGTGAAGTGTGATGGGGAAGAGGAGTTGTGAGAGTGGGATAAGCTATTGTTCAGTGCCTTTTTTGGAGTAGGAATCAGGCCTCAAAGATTGCTCATCTAGGCCACGGCCAATATAAAAAGGTGAGAATTTAAAGGAGCCTCATAGCTGTTAAGATTCAATATCAGCTCCATGGCAACCATTGCTGTCTTGGAGATCGCAACCCCCAAATCCCATCTCCGGAGGCCACAGGGTCTCACAAACGAAAGTTTGGGAAGACCTGGACCAACTCAAAAGGCAGAACCACAAAGGTAATAATCTCCGGATTATTACTTGAGCCATGAGCAAATTGGTATAGGTAAATGAGATCAGAGAGTTGAACGTTCAAAGAATGACTTTGGAGATTTCATGTGAGGGGAGATTCAAAAAGTTAACAAGATATGACAAGGCATTAGAGCAGGGTAGTAAGAGAGGGAATAATAACAAGAGTGAGGCAGGAAGGAATAGCGCATGCAACCAATAAAAGTTCACCAGCAAATAGGGTCAGAGTAGGGGAAAATGGTGAAGAGAATTAAAAGATCTGCATCTAAATGTGTGCAGAACTTGCAACAATTGTTAGCACAAATAGAAACATGGGTATGATATGATAGCCATTATGGAGACATAGTTGCAAAGAAACCAAGGCTGGTAAATTAATATTGAAAGGCATTTGACATTTTAGAAGGATGCGAAGAAAGGGCAGGGAGGTGGGGTCGCTGTTAATAAAGAATGAGATCAGTAATGAGTTTGGATTGGAAGGATAAGGTGTGGAATCAGGTTGGGTGCAGATGAGGAATAGTAAGGGAAAGAAGTTACTGGTGGTTAGCCTGCTAAAAGTAGCTACACTGTAGGAAATTGTATACAAGAATAAATAATGGTATTACAATAATCATGGGTGAGTTAAATTGGCAAAGTAGCCTTCAAGACTATCAGGGTACTGGCAATTTCATACATGTAAATGTGTAATGAGACAGGGATACTTAATGATCTCACCATAAAGGATCCTCTAGGCAAGAGTGATCAGAACATGCGAGAATTTCATATTCAGTCTGAGGGTGAGAACTTGGATCAGAAACTAGTTTCTTAAATAAAGATAGTTGCAAAGGTATAGGACAGAATTTTCCAATCTGTGCCTGAGGTGAGAAAACTGGGGTGCAGCTCGCAGTCTGCAGAATCGGATTTTCTCTCCAGATAAGCTGGCACTCTGTGCAGGAATAATCTGAAGACAAGGCCCATGCTGTCACGTGGTTGAGTGGGGCAGATATATCTCACAATGCCAGATCTCACTGGTGAGATTCTTGTTTTCCCAGTCTCGCGATATTTTGCACCCACATTACCGTTTGCCCTCATGGCAAATGTGGGTGCAAAACCGCAGTGATAAAGTCAGAGTTAGCCAGGTGAACAGTGAAAATAGATTAAAAGATAAACTGGCAGATAAGCAGTGGTAGAAATTTAAGGAAGTGTTTCAAAATTCCCAAAAAATATATTTTTCATTGAGAAAGAAAAACTCAGCAAGATGGATGCACCACCAGTGGCCAACTAAAGGAATTAAGGAAGCATTAAACTGAGAGAAAAGGTAGACAACATTGTGAAGACCATTGATAGGCCAGACATTTGGGATAATTTTAGAAACCAGCAACGGGTGACAAAACAAATGAAAGTGATAGAAATTAGAATATGATAGTAAACCAGTAAGAAACCTCAAAACAGGCTGTATGAGCTTTTATAAATATAGAAAAAAAAAGAATGTAACTAAAGTAAATGTTTTTGCACAGATCATTATAGTTGTTGAATACATCATGGACCAAGGGATCATGGACATTCAATTAACTTTATTCCAAGTATGTTGCACCTCATTGTTGGTGGTACAGACTCTATTTGTTCCTAAGGTGGTCATTAGCTTTCCAGGATTGCAGCTACAAGTACATGCAGAAACATTTCTGTGAATCAAACTTTGCATAATGCGTTGCTGAACATGGAATTTCACTCTGCAATTTAGTCAAAGTATTATTGATACATATGTAAGTTCCGTGCCTCTTCAGACACTTACTGGCTGAAATTTTGTTCTCATAATGGAAGGCATGGTGTTGCTGAGGGCAGGTGGCAAATTGTGGCAAGGAGAAGCCCTCTGTGGGCAAAAGAACGCCTGAACAGGAGAGCTCCCCAACCAGACACCTGCGAGGGTGCCAGTTTCCCCGCATGTCGGATGGTCTACCCACTGCCTATAAAAGGCGGAGGAACAGGCCTTTAATTGGTTTGTCACCTTCTTGACCACTGGCAAGATGGCAAGAGATAGGAAGATGACAGGCATGCCATAACCACCTTTCCTCTCCATTTTAGAGTGCCCCCCACCCACCCACCTCCAGACCCATCCCCAGGGAGCTGGTAACATTCAGCCTAAAATGTTTGAAACTGGGACTATCAAAGGGACAATATCAGCTTCCATTTATACGGGTGGCACAGTGGTTAGCACTGCTGCCTCACAGCGCCGGGGGCCTGGGTTCGATCCTGGCCGCAGGTCACTGTCCGTGTGGAGTTTGCACATTTGTCTCGTATCTGCGTTGGTCTCACCCCCACAGCCCAAAGAGTAGGTGGATTGGCCACACTAAATTGGCCCTTAATTGGAAAAAAAACTGAATTGGGTGCTCTAAATTTATATTAAAAAAATTAAAAATTAAAATAATGTCCATTTATACATCAACCTTAAACTAACAAATTTTCTGAAAGTAATCCAGGGTTCAGCATCAAAACCAAACTGGAAATCTTGGTTAAGGAGTTGAACAAAAGCAATACTGCTGAAATTCGGTTTTAAAGAAGATTTTTGAAGGTAGAGAAAGAAGTCCCAAAATGTTGTGGTTTAGGAAGCAAGTTCCAAAGTACTGGTAGTCAGCTGGTTGAAAGCTCTCACTGGCAAATCGTAGAGTGGAGTGAGTGGTAAAACGGAGCGGGAAGAGCAGTGGGTACAAACAGAGATGAGGAAGATTGTATTCTGAAGCCATTCTAAAACCTATTTATTTGAGTCTATTAATTGCAACAACCTTGTCAGGTGTAGTTTCTCATGAGTTGGGTGATCCGCGCCACTCCCCAAAGAACATTCGCTGTTGCACCGTACATTCAGTATAATATCTCTGTAGCAATGATCACATCATTTGAACAATGAGGAAGACCAGTCTCCAACGAGGAATGTTTCTGCGCTCGTAACCATGCACCCCTTTCAGAGGAGAATCACTCAAAAAGTCCAGTCATTGGCAAACTTGATGTGGATAAGAATGAAGAAGTGTCTTCCCCTTCACATAATTGGTAATAGTGAATCAGCACCTTCACATGTTCAGGAAGTACAATAGAATTCAACTAGTAACAGCTCTATTGATTGAGGATGTGCATCAGAAGATTCATTAGATATGTTAAAAGGATGTAAGGATACGTAGGAGATTAGTCTTTGAACAGACTCCTTTGGGGGAATACTGTCCAGAAAACTAGCACAGATCCAGAAGGCCAAATGGCCTCTGTCTCTGCAGTAATCATTATTTGATTCTATGATTTCATTGGCAAACATTGACAGCAGATGGAATGTAACGTGTCTCCTGTGAATGTTCAGGCAGCAATTACTGATACCATTAGAATGCCTTGTCCACCTAAAACATGCTGGGGTTTGGCAGTGGGGTGGGGATATTGTACTTTTGGGGTGGGCATGGGATGGGGGTTTGTAAATGCAAAGAGATAGGAGGCAGGATTTTACTCAGCATTTGTTACCTTCAGGCTTGCAGTTAGTGGTCACGTTGGGAGAAGGCTCGACAGCAGGGAGTTAGTTAGATAAGGCGCAGATGAACCTGCTCCTTCTCAAGAAGATGCAAGAACCTACCACAACATTTTGACATCATTTGGTGTAATTTATGCTCAACTGTGCTCATTTGCAATCATTTGACATCAATTGTGCTCCAAAGCAATCATTTAACCTTGACATTGCAAATTGCCAAACTGCAGTGCTCAAATATTTGCAATAAGCAAAATTATTGACCTTAATCATTCTGATGCCAAAAACAATCATGGGTTTGCTCTTTTTTTTTCATTCATTTACGGGATGTGGGTCTCATTAGTTAGGCCAGCATTTATTGCCCATCCCTGGTTGTCCTTCAGAAGCTGGTGATGAGCTGCCTTCTTTAACTGCTGCCATCCAGGTATTTTCTAGATGGTAGTGGATGTGGGTTTGGAAAGTGCTGTCTAAGGAACCTTGATGGGTCCCTGCAGTGCATCTTGTAGATGGTACACACGGCTACCACTGTTTGTCAGAGGTGGGGGGATTTAACGTTTGTGGAAGGGGAGCAATAACACGGCCTGCTTTGTCTTAGATGGCGTCAAGCTTCTTGAGTGTTGTTGGAGCTGCATTTATCCAGGCAAGTGGAGCATATTCCATAACACATCTAACTTGTGCCTTGCAGATGGTGGACAGGCTTTGGGGGGTCAGGAGGTAAAATATTCGCAGTAGGAATCCTAGCCTTTGACCTGCTCTGGTAGCCCCAGTATTAATATGGCTAGTCCAGTTCAGTTCTTGATCAATGTTATCCCCCAGGATGTTGATTGTGGGGGATTCAGCGATGGTAATGCCATTGAATATCAAGGGGCGGTGGTTAGATCCTCTCTTGTAGGAAATGACTATTGCCTGGCATTGTGTGCCACAAATGTAACTTGCTACTTGTCAGCCCAAGTCTGGATATTGGCCAGGTCTTGCTGCATTTGGACATGGACTGCTTCATTATCTGAGGAGTCTCGAATAGTGTTGAACATTGTGCTGTCATCAGCAAACATCCCCACTTCTGAACTTATGATGGAAGGCAGCTGAAGATGGTTGGGCCCAGGTCTCTACCCTGAGGAACTCCTGCAGTGATGTCCTGGAGTTGAGATGATTGACCTCCAACCACCACAACCACCTTCCTTTGTGCCAGGTATGACTCCAACCTGCAGAGAGTTTTCCCCCTGATTCCCATTGACTCCAGTTTTACTAGAGCTCCTTGATACCATACTCAGGAAAATGCTGGCTTGATGTCAAGAGCAGTCACTCTCACCTCACTTCTGGCATCCAGCTCTTTTGCCATGTTTGAACCAAGGCTGCAATGAAGTCAAGAGCTAAGTGACCCTGGCGGAACCCAAAATGAGCATCCTTGAGCAGGTTATTTCTGAGTAAGTGCCGCTTGATAGCGCTGTTGATGACTCCTTTCATCACATTGCTGATGGTAGAGAGTGGACTGATAGGGGAGTAATTGGCTGGATTGGATTTGTCCTGTTTCTTGAATACAGGACACACCTGGGCAATTTTCCACATTGCCGAGTAGATGCCACTGTTGTAGCTGTATTAGAACACAGCTTGGCTCAGGATGCGGCAAGTTCTGGAGCACAAGTCTTCAGTACTATTGCCGGAATATTGTCAGTGCCCATAGCCTTTCAAATATCCAGAGCCTAGAGCCCTTTCTTGGGCTGATATCACGTGGTGTGAATTGTATTGGCTGAAGACTGACACCTGTGGTGCTGGGAGCCCTCCGGAGGAGACCGAGATGGATCATCCACTCGGCACTTCTGGCTGAAGATTGTTGCAAGTGCCTCAGCCTTGTCTTTTGCACAGATGTGCAGAGCTTCTCCATCATTGAGGATGGGGATATTTGTGGAGCATCCTCCTCCAGTGAGATGTTTAATTGTCCGCTACCATTCACAGCTGGGTGTGACAGGACTACAGAGCTTAGATCTGATGCATTCATCGTGGAATTGCTTAGTTCTGTCTATTACTTGCTGCTTATGCTGTTTGGCACACAAGTAGTCCTGTGTCGTAGCTTCACCAGGTCGGCATCTCATTTTTTGGTATGCCTGTTATTGCTCCTGACATGCTCTCCTGTACTCTCCATTGAACCAGGGCTGGCAATTTGGACATTCTGAATTCTCCCTCAGTGTACCTGAACAGGCGGCGGAATGTGGCGATGAGGGACTTTTCACAGGAACCTCATTGCAGGTTTATGTAAGCCTACTTGTGACAATAAAGCTTTTTTTTAATCCCCTGGCTTGATGGCAATAATAGAATGGGGGATATGTTGGGCCACAAGCTTGCAGATTGTGGCTGAGTACAATGCTGCTGCTGATGGCCCACTGTGCCTCATGGATGCCCATCTTGAGTTGCTAGATCTGTTCGAAGTCTATCCCATTTTGCACGGTGGTAGTGCCACACAGTACGATGATGCGGAGATGCAGCGTTGGACTGGGGTGAGCGCAGTAAGAAGTCTTACAACACCAGGTTAAAATCCAACAGGTTTGTTTCAAATCACTAGCTTTCGGAGCACTGCTCCTTCCTCAGGTGAGTCACCTGAGGAAGGAGTAGTGCTCTGAAAGCTAGTGATTTGAAACAAATCTGTTGGTCTTTCACCTGGTATTGTAAGAATGATTTACTGTACATAATACGATGGAAGGTATCCTCTATGTGAAGACGGGACTTTGTCTCCACAAGGACTGTGCACATAGCTTAATTGCTATGGCTTCAAACATCCTAAAACGGAACAACTTTAGATAAAGTAAAGTCTCTTTGAACATAACATTTTACAATCCTGTTTTATATTTTTCATCATAACATATAACACGAGTAGCACCCCCTACCAAACCCCCACCACACAGGTTGGAGCAATTCTCTGTTTTCTCATCAACCAAACCCCTCCATCCTGCAGAGCAATTTTCTCTCCACATCACCCCTCCCACAGATTGCAGCAGTTTTCTTCCCACATCTTCTCCCTCCCTCTTCCCCTCTTCCCCACTTCTCCCCATCTTCCCCTTCTGCTCTTTTTCCTCCCTTTTGACCTCTCTTCTCCCCCTGCTCTCCACCTCCTTTTTCACCCTTCCCCACCCACTCACTTACTCCTCTTTCAAGCCACTCTTTTCCCCACCCCCACTTTCTACTCAGGTTGGGGAAGTCGAGTGTCATTGGGGGGAGAGTCTTTGTGGGGGCAAGGGCCAAGGCCAGGAATTCAGCAGCGCGGACCTAGGGCTTGGAGTTCGGTGTTGGGGACCCGAGGTCACAAGGTCAGCTGCAGGTAGAGAAGGTGGGTTTTGAGGGGGGATTGGGGTGGGAATGGTGGGGTGGGCTCCTGGGTTAGTGCTGCTGTCGGCTTGAGACTGGGAGGAGTGTAGGCCCAAGACTTGGAGGGTACAGGCCTGAGGCTGGGGATCAAATGGTTGTGTAGGCCCAAGACTGGGAGGGGAGTAGGCTCAAGATGAGGGTGCTGGGGTGATGGTGTGGTCCAAGACTGAGGGAGATTTGAAGTCACAGTAGCTTATATTTATATATTACATAGCTTATTTATATAAAATCAGATATTTAACATGCAGGACACTTACAGGGCTGGCTGCATAAGAGACACCCACTAATATGATGGCACATGACACCCATGCGTCATGCTCAAAGTGCCATGGAGAAAACAAACAACACAGCGCGAAGATTGACAAGATCCATCATGGAGAAGACCGGATAAGTGTGAGGTGATGCAATTGGGCAGGACAAACAAGGCAAGGGCATGCATGATGGCTGGCAGTACCCTGGGAAGCACCAAGGATCCGAAGGACCTTGATGTGCCCGTACACTGGTCCCTTAATGTCGGCGGACAGGTGGATACAGTGGTTAAGGAGGCATATGGTGTACTTGCCTTTCTTACCCAAGTTTAAGTGGTTATGCTGGAAGTGTAGAAAACATTGGTTAGGATGCAGCTAGAATATTATATGCAGTTCTGGAATCACATTATAGGAGTGATATGTTAGCACTGGAAAGGGTGTAGAGGAGATTTACAATGTGTTGTCTGGACTGGAGAATTTTAGTTATGAAGAGAGACTGGATAGACTTGGATTTTTTCTTGGAGCAGAGGAGACTGAGAGGGGACATGATTGAGATGTATAAAATTATGAGAGACATAAAGTAGACTGAAAGAAACATTTCCCCTTGGTGAAGGTATCAATGACCAAGGGGCATAGATTTAAGGTTTAGAGGGGATGTGAGGAAAAACATTTTCACCGAGAGAGTGGAGGCAGTCTGGAATTCACTGCCTGAAAGGGTGGTGGAGGCAGAGACCTTCATAACATTTAAGAAGTATTTAGATGTGTACTTGCGATGCCAAGGCATACAAGACTATGGGCCAGAAGCTGGAAAATGGGATTAGACTCCTTGGGTGGTTGTTTTTGACTGGTACAGATGCAATGGACTGAAGGGCCTTTTCTGTGCTGTAAACCTCTATGGCTGTGGCATCCTGAAAATGTGTTTCTGATGCTTGGAAAAAGGGTTGAATCCATTTAAGCAGTGTTAATAAATTTCTCACTTTGTTCAATTTAAAAGCTATTTGTGGGCTTTGTGAGCACTATGCCAACCATCCTGAATTTAGCAACACAAAGAACACCACAACAACCACTGACATCGAGAGCAAGGTTAACATTGGGCCTTGGACCCCCATCCCTCATGTTTCCCCAGGTCCTTATCTTTGGAAAGGTCAGCAGCCAATGCTGTATGTAACTACTCTGGAAAGGGGAAGGCAGCTCTCCAGCACAAAGCCTGAGTCAAGTGGACTTGATGCATTCATGGCCTCTTAAATGAGGCACTTCTTGCTGCAACATAGATGAAGAGGCCATCATGGCGGCAGGGCCTGTTCTTTGGCACACAAAATGAATGCAGCTATTTGATGATGAGACAACATGAGTGTTAACTCTCCAATGAAATTGAACACACATAACTCCATGCAGTCTTTTAAAGAATATCACTTCCTAATGCAATTTGCATTCACTTTCAATGAAGAGGCGGAGACATCACCCTGACATTAGACAAGGGGCGAGGAAGTAACATGAGTCAGCTAGGGAGTACATAAATATGAGGCTCACAAAGGGAGGTGATCACAGAGTGGGAGCTTGGGTCACCCTCGCAATAAGAGACCCATAGATGCATAGGAGTGATGCATTCAATGGGTGAATCCATTGTCATGAGCAGCAAATAGATTTACGTAGGTGTGTGATGTAAACAATGAGTGGAAACTCATGACCCAAAAGTGAAATCTGAGTTTCTGAATCTTTCTAAACCTACCGCCATGCGTTGGTGCATCCCTATATCCACAGCATAGGTGGAGGCATCCTGCTGACTGAAATGTCCAGTTGTCTGTGCTTACTTTGGTGGACATCCTCTGAATGGCTAAGGCCTCGGGAGCCCTGGCATGTTATGGGTGTCCTGCTGTGAGGCAGGCACACCTTCCTCGGCCTGTTGGAAGTGATGCGGGTCACAAGCAAAGGGGATTGGGTTTGGCTGAATACTTTCAGGGGTCACTTGGGTGGATGGTGCTCAGCTGTCTAGCTCCTGGCATTCCCTCCTGTGGGTGCCCGAGGGCCCCTACCTGACTCCTTGAGGGGAAGAGGCAGCTGGAGGGACACCGGGGTGCTTCACCCCACTCTCGTCTAACCTCTGGTGGATCCCACAAATGTTCATAATAATGGAGTAAAGATCTGAACGTGAATCTGGTAGAATCTAATGGATCAGAGACGCCAAGGGGCCACCACCCTTTCCATATATACCTTGAGGCACTTGCACGTTATAGACACAACATTAGAAATCAAAGGATGGCGAAACAGTGGTTAGCACTGCTGCCTCACAGTGCCAGAGACCTGGGCTCATTCCCGACCTTGAGTCACTGTCTGTGTGGAGTTTGTACGTTCTCCCCCTGTCTGTGTGGGTTTCCTCCAGGTGCTCCAGTTTCCTCCCACAGTCCAAAGATGTGTGGGTTAGGTGGATTGGCCATACTAAATTGCCCTTTAATGTCCAGGGATGTGCAGGTTAGGTTCTGGGGTTACAGGGGTAGGGCGGGGTGGACGGGGGAGTCTAAATGGGTAGCTCATTCAAAGGGTCGGTGCAGACTCGATGGGCTGAATGGCCTTCTTCTGCACTGTAGGGATCCTATGACTCTATCACACTCTGCTCTGTTGAATGTCTTTCGTAACTCAGCCTGATATTCAGCCACCAGACTTTGCATCTCCAGTATGTTTGCAATGACCGTTTATATAGGCTCATCATCTGACTGGGGCTCAGGAGGTCCCTGTTCCCCAGCTGTCCTCCGAGTGCCAGGGACCCGGGCTGTTATTGCCTCTGACTACTATGGAAACGTATCTTCAGAGTGTGACCCCAAGCGTAATCTAGATCTATGACCCATTGGGGCGAGTGTCTCTGCACCGGTGATGGGCACAGGTGAACATTGTGATGGTTCTTCTTCAAATTAATCCTCAGCATCCCCCTCTGAGGTGGTACGGGGGCTGGGGGTTTGTGCTATCTGTGCTGATCTGTCTGGGCCTGATGGTATCTGACAGAAATTTGATTTAGTTCATGAGAAGCTGAATGCAACATTGCATGTCACTCACTGTGCATGTCAACATATTGTCAACTCGTGGAGGACTCATTCGTACTGGCTTGCTGGGAGAGGCTTCACTCTGCTCTGCTGAATGCCTCTCGTAACTCAGCCTGATATTCACCCACCTGTCTTTACATCTCCAGTATATTTGTGACGCACCTGAGTCGGACTCAGGGGGTCCTTGTTCTCCAGCTGTCCTCGGAGTGCCAGAGACCCAGGCTGTCACCTGCCCTACAGGAGCGATTTTTGTCCTCCCCTGTTAATTCAGTGGCATCCTTCTGGAATTTGGAGAGCTCCTGGATGTTGGACACCCCTCCTCCCACCTGGGATCCCGCCCTCTTGTTGTCAGCAAGCTTGGTCTGCATGAAGAAAAATGTGATGAGAAGGGATGGAGCAGAGATTGGGATGCCTGCTGTGTGTGCTGAGCAGCGCCCAGTAAGGGCTGAGGATGGTGTGTGTGCAGTGTGATAGAGGAGATGCTTGTGAATAGGCTTTCAATGCTGATATCTGCCCTGCTAACATTGTGTGGGATCCGGAGCTGTGTGATGCTTTGAGTGCATGATGCCATTATGAGATTGAGTTTGGAGTGAGCAGAAGGTTGACTTACCCTGGTGGTATGGATAAGATCATTCATCCTCTTCATGCACTGGATTGCATTTCTCTGGTAGTTGCTCACAGAGCTGACCTCCTTTGCGACTGACCTCCCAGGCCGGCGACGTGAGTTTGGTGGACCTCCAGGGTCCAACCCTGGGAGAGAAAAACCTCCTGGTGCTGGTGTTCTCCCCGGGGCTGTGACTAAACTTTGGCGCACTCGTCTTGGTCATTGAAACCACCTCTGAAACTTCCTGCCACAAAGCTGGGCTGTGTTCGGGTGGCACGTAAATATGGCACCAGGAATTTCGACCCATGGGGTAATGGCAGGCGGATGAATCAGAGCCTGTACAACCAGCTGCCATACTTTTTAATAATTAAAACATTTTTTTTTATTGTCACATGTATGCTTACATTAACACTGCAATAAAGTTACTGTGAAAATCCCCCAGTTGCCACATTCCGGCGCCTGTTCGGGTACACAGAGGGAGAATTCAGAATGTCCAAATTCCCTAATAGCACATCTTTCGGGACTTGTGGGAGGAAGTCGGAGCACCCAGAAGAAACCCATGCTGACACAGGGAGAACGTGCAAGCTCCGCACAGACAGTGACCCAAGCTGGGAATCGAACCTGGGATCCTGGCGCTGTGAAGCCATAGTGCTAATCACTATGCTACCTTACTGCCTGCACTTAGTCTCTGAAGTGAAAAATTCTGCCCATTGAGTGTAGAGAACCTGGGTTTCCATAGTTACCACTCATGAAGACATAACCCAAAATTGCCAGGCTAGGTCTGAGGGTCATGTAAAGGGTTAATCGACTGTCATGCTAAAGCACAACAAACATTTGGTAATGATCAAAAGTGATAGTTTCATTTAAATCTCCCTGGAGCCTTTCATTTTGAAAGATTTTTCTTCCCAATGAAGTGGAGATGCCGGCATTGGACTGGGGTGAGCACAGTAAGAAGTCTTACAACACCAGGTTAAAGTCCAACAGGTTTGTTTCAAATCACTAGCTTTCGGAGCACTGCTCCTTCCTCAGATGAATGAAGAGGTATGTTCCAGAAACATATATACAGACAAAGTCAAAGATGCAAGACAATGCTTTGAATGCGAGCATTTGCAGGTAATTAAGCATTTACAGATCCATAGAGAGGGGTAACCCCAGGTTAAAGAGGTGTGAATTGTCTCAAGCCAGGACAGTTGGTAGGATTTCGCAAGCCCAGAACAGATGGTGGGGGATGAATATAATGCGACATGAATCCCAGGTCCCGGTTGAGGCCGCACTCATGTGTGCAGAACTTGGCTATAAGTTTCTGCTCGGCAATTTTGCGTTGTCGCGCGTCCTGAAGGCCGCCATGGAGTACGTTTACCCGGAGAACAGCGGCTGAATGCCCTTGACTGCTGAAGTGATCCCCAACTGGAAGGGAACATTCCTGTCTGGTGATTGTCGCGCGATGTCCGTTCATCCATTGTTGCAGCATCTGCATGGTCTCGACAATGTACCACGCTTCGGGACATCCTTTCCTGCAGCGTACGAGGTAGACAAAATTGACCGTGTCGCACGAGTATGTACCGCATACCTGGTGGGTGGTGTTCTCTTGGACATTCTTCCACATTCTTGGACACACTCATCTCCATCAAGGACGGTCACCTCAGCACTTTGCTTTACCGCAAGCCCACGGATAACCTCACGATGTTTCACTTTCCACCCGTAACACATTAAAGAGCCATCCCCTATGGACAAGCCCTCCGTATACACAGGATCTGCTCAGACAAGGAAGAGCGTAACAGACATCTACAGATGCTGAAAGGTTCCCTCGTATGAATGGGATTTGGCGCTCGACTCATCGATCAACAGTTCCAACGCACCACAGCAAAACACCGCACCGACCTCCTCAGAAGACAAACATGGGACACAACCGACACAACTGGACCCTTCGTCGTCCAGTACTTCCCTGGAGCGGAGAAACTACGACATCTTCTTCGCAGCCTTCAACACGTCATCGATGAAGATGAACATCTTGCCAAGGCCATACCCACACCCCCACTACTTGCCTTCAAACAACCTTGTAACCTGAAACAAACCATTGTTTGCAGCAAACTACCCAGCCTTCAGAACAGCGACCACGACACCACACAGCCCTGCCATGACAATCTCTGCAAGACGTGCCAGATCATCGACATGGATACCACCATTACAGTGAGAATATCACTCATCAGGTACGCGGTACATACTCGTGCGACTCGGCCAATGTTGTCTACCTCATACGCTGCAGGAAAGGATGTCCCGAAGCATGGTACATTGGCGAGACCATGCCAATGCTGCTACAATGGATGAACGGACATCGCGTGACAATCGCCAGGCAGGAATGTTCCCTTCCAGTCGGGGAACACTTCAGCAGTTAAGGGCATTCAGCCTCTGAACTCCGGGTAAGCATTCTCCAAGGCAGCACGGTAGCATTGTGGATAGCACAATTGCTTCACAGCTCCAAGGTCCCAGGTTCGATTTCAGCTTGGGTCACTGTCTGTGCGGAGTCTGCACATCCTCCTCGTGTGTGTGTGTGTTTCTTCCGGGTGCTCCGGTCTCCTCCCACAGTCCAAAGATGTGCAGGTTAGGTGGATTGGCCAGTCTAAATTGCCCTTAGTGTCCACTGGGTTACTAGGTTATGGGGATAGGGTGGAGGTGTGGATCTTGGGTAGGGTGCTCTTTCCAAGAGCCGGTGCAGACTCGATGGGCTGAATGGCCTCCTTCTGTACTGTAAATTCGATGAAATCTATGAAATCTAAGGCGGCCTTCAGGACGCGCAACAACGCAAAATCGACGAGCAGAAACTTAGAGCCAAGTTCCGCACACATGAGTACAGCCTCAACCGGGACCTTGGATTCATGTCGCATTACATTCATCCCCTACCATCTGGCCTGGGCTTGCAAAATCCTACCAACTGTCCTGGCTTGAGACAATTCACACCTCTTTAACCTGGGGTTTCCCCTATCTCTGGATCTGTAAAGTCTTAATTACCTGCAAATGCTCGCATTCAAAGCATTGTCGTGCATCTTTGACTTTGTCTATATATATATGTTTCTGGAACGTACCTCTTCATTCACCTGAGGAAGGAGAAGTGCTCCGAAACCGAGTGATTTGAAACAAACCTGTTGGACCTTAACCTGGTGTTGTAAGACTTCTTACTTTCTTCCCAATGTGTAAGCTTTGTTTTGTATGATGTTTTCATGGTATTTAAGTGTCACTACAAGACCAGCATTTGAGGCTCATCCCGAACTGATCTTGAGCAGGCAATAATGAGCTATCTTCTTGAACTGCTTCAGTCCATGTGATATATGCACATCCACAGTGCTGTTCCAGGATTTTAACCCAGAAGCAATGTCCCAAGTCAGGATGGTGTGTGTTTTGTTATGGAACTTCCATTTAGAGATGCTCCCATACATTTTCTGCCCTTTTCCTTCCAGGTGGCAGAGGTCACGGGTTTAGAAGATGCAGATATATGATGCACACTGCTGGCATTGTGCACCAGTGGTGAAGGGAATGAACATTTAAGGTGGTGGCTCGGGGTGCCAATCAAGCGCCACTATTCATAACTGGATGTGTGTTGCGAATGAAAGCTGGATGTGAAGATATGAAAGAAATAACTTTATTCAGCTCATGAGCAACAAGAAGCTGAATTTATTGTGCAAACGCAGAATGTTCGCTTGCTCACAAAGGAAACCATTCTGAAAGCTTGTCACTTTGCCACGATCTTGCTGAAGGACAGCTATTCCACACACTGCTCCAATTTCCTTGTGACATAGAAGTGTAGATCTGGAGGATAAGAGCAAACGGTGTCAGAGGGGCCTGGCCAACCACACCCACATGTTCTGCTCTTGCCCCAGACTCAGGGATTTCTGGACTGCCTTTTTCGAGGTTACGTCCAAGATGGTGGGAGTCAAGGTGGGGCTCTGCCCATCTGTGGCGGCCTTACGGGTGTGAGAGAATCCAGAGCTCTGGACAGGGAAGGGGAAGGGGACGCCCTGGCCTTTGCTTCACTGATCGCTAGGCAGAGATTTCTGCTAGGCTGGAAGTCAGCAGCGCCACCCAAGGTCACGGAGTGGTTCTCAGATCTGGCCAAATTCCTGCAACTAGAAAAAATAAAATTCTCCATAAGGGCGTCCAAGGAGTGATTCCACGACACGTGGAAGAACTTCACAACCAAATAATAAATGATGTAAAGAGCCCTGGCAATAATTGCAAATACATAGGTAAGGTTGTGTGAACCTCGTATCACTAAATGTGAAGAGTCCCAATAAGAATACTTCTAAAAAATTCTAAGATACACACTAATGTAAATAATATAGGGAAACGATAGAACTGGGACCACTGTCACAGACTCGGGGACAGCTTGTGATACCTGTGTCGTTGTTGTTACTGTTGTCATGATATCCAGATCAGCATATCATGGTGCAATCACACACACACTGATGGACAGGCAGTTGGACCAACCAGCACACACATAACATCGCAGCCAATCACCAGTGAGAGCACACGCACTATAAAACAGGAAACACCACAGTTCCCGCTCATTCTACCAGGTGATAGCTCAGAGCACAGAGCTCACAGCGCGCCACTCAGACATAGATCATGTGCTGAATGCCTCACTAAGATAGTGATAGGACTGGGTCCACAGGTTAGCTGGTGAAGCACGTACCCAAGCCAGTAGTTAGTTGTTGCCGTTGATTAGACAATAAAACAGAGTTGTAACATCTACAGCCGTGTTGGATCATTTGTGCATCAGAACACCCAACACGACATGATACCAGTAGTGGACGCAAACCAGCGACTGTGAGACGTACCTGCACCCTTTCTGAAATCCGCCATCCTGCTCCATGGAAAACATCAGCCCACAGCGTTTCCAGCTCTTCCTCGAAGCCACAGACAGGGAGAATGCATCGGACACCAGCAAGATTGCCCTCCTCCTCTCCACGGCGGGGCAACAGGCCATCCACATCTATAACTCCCTGGCATTCGCGGAAGGCGAGGACAAAACAAAATATAAGATGGTACTTCTGAAGTTTGATGAACACTTCAGCGTGGAAGTCAATGAGAGCTTCGAGAGGTACCTATTCCAGCAGTGTCTGCAGGGTAAGGATGAGCCTTTCCAATCTTACTTAACACACCTCCGAATCCTCGCGCAGTCCTGCGGCTATGGGGCCACCTCCGACTCCATGGTATGGGATCAGATAGTTTTTGGGGTCATCTTGGACACCCTACGCCAGCAGCTCCTTAAAATAAAGTGACTCATCCTAGCGACTGCCATCGAGACCTGCGTCCTCCATGAGAACGTGACCAGCCGGTACTCCCACATCCAGGCGGCCGAAACGGCACGGCACGGGCCCCACGAGGCGGAGCGGGTCCAGTCGATAGAGTTCCTCCCGGCCCGCAGCCCAGACGAGGGCAGCCATTTTGCGCGCTTTCTTCGGCCTCCCGCGCTTGTACGTGCCAAAAGAGGGGACGTTGACGCAGAGGAACGCGATGCTCAGGCGTGCTCTACGCAGGACCGCACCGCGCATGCACGGTGGGGCAATGAATGCAACGAACGCCATGATGTGATGACGTGTGGCAACTGTGGCTCCGCCCACTTAAAGCGGCAATGTCCGGCCAAAGCGCGACAATGCCTACGATGTGGCAGGATGGGCCACTATGCTGCCTACTGTCGAGCAGCTCAACCTGCCAACTCCCAACAATTCCACCAGCCTCACAGGGACGTGCGGGCGATTCAGCCCACCTACACTGAGTCATATCCAGATAGTATGCAGACCAGCGATATCGAAGACAGGGAGCCCTTCCGCGTTGCGGTAATCCACAAGAACCGGATGTCCCCAAGTCGGAACCACCAGCCGCTGCCAGTGCACAGCATTGATCCGGGCGATGAGTGGTGTGCCACCCTAACGGTCAACCGATCCCAGATCACATTTCGCCTGGACACTGGTGCCTCCGCCAATCTCCTCACATGGCCGGCCTTCCAGACCTTGAAGGTTAAACCACCGATTCTGCCATCCCACTGTCAGCTGGTTGACTACAATGGAAACGTCATCCCGGCCACGGGGTCCTGCCAGCTCGAAGTTACACACAACTCACACAAAGCCACATTATCATTTGAAATCATAGGATCCTCGAAGGACTCTCTGTTAGGCACACAGGCGTGCAAGATCCTCCACCTCGTTTGGCGGGTACACACTCTGTCTCCAGACGGCACTTCCGATTTCCCAGATGCAGACTTTAGGGCGCAGCTCCACTCACTCCTCGCGCACAACCAGGAGGTTTTCGAGGGCATGGGCACACTGCCCTACACATACAAAATACGGCTCAAACCGGCCCCAACGCCGGTCATTCACGCACCTCGTAGGGTCCCAGCACCACTTGAGGACTGCCTGAAGCAGCAGCTGCAGGACCTGCAGGACCAAGGAGTGCTTTCCCGGGTCACGGAGCCAATGCCATGGGTCAGCTCCATCGTGTGCATCAAGAAGCCCTCCGGCAAGCTCCGGATCTGTATCGACCCAAAAGATTTAAATCACAACATTATGAGGGAACACTACCCCATACCCAAACGAGAAGACATCACGAGCGAGATGGCTCAGGCAAAAATATTCACCAAGCTTGATGCCTCAAAGGGCTTTTGGCAGATTCAATTGGATCAGTCCAGCATGAAGCTGTGCACTTTCAACACTCCATTTGGCAGATACTGCTACAATAGGATGCCATTCGGCATCATTTCGGCCTCCAAAGTGTTCCATCGCATCATGGCACAGATGATGGAAGGCATCGAAGGGGTACGCGTCTACGTAGATGACATTATCATCTGGTCCACCACACCACAGGAGCACATCAGTCGTCTCCAGCGCGTCTTTGCACAGATACGGGATCAGGGCCTGCGCCTTAACCGGGCCAAGTGCTCTTTTGGCCAGACTGAGCTAAAGTTTTTGGGGGACCACATCTCCCAGTCGGTGGTGCGGCCGGATGCCGACAAAGTGGCAGCCATCGCAGTCATGCAGCAGCCGGCAGACAAGAAGGCAGTGCTGCGCTTTCTCGGGATGGTCAACTTCCTGGGGAAGTTCATTCCTAACCTTGCTTCGCACACGACTGCTCTTCGCCATCTGGTCAAAAAGACAACGGAATTCCAGTGGCTGCTCGCACACCAGAGTGAATGGGAGGAGCTCAAGGTCAAGCTCACCACCGCCCCAGTACTGGCGTTTTGCGATACCACACGGGAAACAAAGATCTCAACTGACGCCAGCCAGTCTGGCATTGGGGCGGTACTACTGCAATGGGACGACACCTCATCATGGGCTCCAGTCGCCTATGCGTCGCGGGCCATGACCCCCACAGAACAGCGCTATGCGCAGATTGAGAAGGAGTGCCTAGGCCTGTTGACTGGCATCGACAAGTTCCACGACTATGTATATGGTCTTCCGCAGTTCACTGTGGAGACCGACCATTGCCCCCTGGTCGGCTTCATTCAGAAGGACCTCAACGACATGACCCCTCGCCTCCAACTCTTTTTGCTCAAGCTCCGGAGGTACGACTTCCAACTTGTCTACACCCCGGGGAAGGATTTCATTATCACAGATGCTCTGTCCAGGGTGGTCAACACACCGCACGACTTGGAGGGGTTCGTTTGTCAGGTCGACGCACAGGTAGCCTTCACATCGGCCAATCTGCCGGCCACTGACGCACGTCTGACCCACATTCGCCGTGAGACTGCGGCTGACCCCCTTCTACAACGTGTGATGCGCCACAGGACGGAAGGGTGGCTCAAGGGCCAGTGCCCACAATTTTACAACATCCGGGACGACTTGGCCGTCATTGATGGTGTCCTCTTGAAGTTGGACCGGATCGTGATCCCACACAGCAAAACCGGCTTGTCCTCGAACAACTGCACGAAGGCCATCTCGGAGTTGAAAAGTGCAGGCGGAGGGCCCAAGAGGCTGTGTACTGGCCGGGCATCAGCGACGACATCGCCAACATGGTGCTCAATTGCCCCACCTGCCAGAGGTTTCAGCCGGCGCAACCCCCTGAGACCCTTCAGCCCCATGAGTTGGTCACGTCCCCCTGGTTGAAGGTGGGCGTGGACCTCATTCATGCGCTCGGCAGGGACTACATTATTCTTATTGACTACTTCTCAAGTTATCCGGAGGTCATACGCCTGCATAACACGACATCATCAGCTGTCATCCGGGCATGCAAAGAAACCTTTGCTCATCATGGAATTCCGCTCACCGCCATGTCTGACAACGGGCCTTGCTTTGCGAGTCAAGAATGGTCTTCCTTTGCCACTTCATACAACTTCACACACGTGACGTCCAGTCCCTTGCATCCTCAGTCGAATGGCAAGGCGGAAAAGGGCGTCCACATTGTGAAGCGGCTCCTCTGCAAGGCTGCTGATGCTGGATCTGACTTCTGTTTAGCCCTGCTGGCCTATCGCTCGGCCCCACTGTCCACAGGCCTCTCGCCAGCCCAGCTGTTGATGGGTCGCACCCTCAGGACCACTGTGCCGTCCATTCATGTTCCTGACCTCGACCATGCTCCAGTATTGCGAAGGATGCAACAACAGCGTGCTCAGCAGAACGTGGCACATGACGCTCGGGCGACTAATCTTCCTGCCCTGGCGCCTGGAGACAACGTCCGCATACACCTACCGGAGGCTGGCCGGTCGGCAACTGCCGAGGTTCTCCGCCACGTGGCTCTCCGCTCATTCCTGGTTCGTATGCCTGATGGCTCTATTCACAGCCGTAATCGGCGGGCCCTTCGTTTGGTTCCATGCTCGCTATGAGATCATGCACCGGTGCCACGCCCTCCTGTTGTCCCTGATGTCGACTTTGTTGAGCTTCCTGCCACTATGCCTCTTCCTCTCTCGCCCGTGGCCAGGCCCATTCCTCAGCCGGTGGATCCTGACCCACCCTTGAGGCAGTCAACCCGAATTCGTCACCGACCTGAGAGACTTGACTTATCAGCCTGTTAGCACATTGGACTCACTGAATTGTTTTACAGTACGGTTAACAAGTTTTTTTTCTTGTCGTTCATTGTTCCAGAGTTTTCTCTCATCGTTTCTTGATTGCATTTGTTCTGTTATTGGTACATCGTCGTTGTTTTGTTGCACCTGACACCTTCCTTTGTATATAGTTTAGCCTCATGTACATGTTGTAAATATTGCACACACATACTCAGATGCACTCAGTACACATTTCTATTTATTAGCATGTAGGCACATATCCTTTGTGAAAGGGGGGGGGTGTCAACTGTGTTGGTTATTATTGTTTCTCTATTGTTCAGCAAATGTTTGGATATTAAATGCAAAAATGTTAATAAAAATATATATATTTTTTAAAGTGTAGACTTGGGAAGAAGGATAATTTGGGCAGCAGGATACTGGTGGCTCTTTACGGCACATCATATATGACTGCCTCTGCCAGTTCATTATTAATGAGAAGATAAATACCTTTGAGCTCAAACCAGCAGCAGATTGCAAATTGCTACTTTGTAAGAACATTAATGGTGAAACAGTATTGAGTATTTGTCAGCTACAGAAGTTGTAGAGTCAGGGGTTAAACTCATTTGTGGCTTTAACTTTGAGTCAGAATTTCAGGCACAAGCTTCAAGCAAGGATGATTAAAGGGAACAGCATAATTCCACCAATTCTTTGTTAACAAGTAAGTAAGCAGAGCAAATACACGTGTTGTATTTTGAACCGGAGACCGTCAGGCTCACTTATTATAGATTTGGGGAGGGTGAGCAAAATAAATATGCAGATGAGGCTGGGATCTGCTTATTCCAGGTCTCGGCTTCATACTGGAGATTCTGGTATGTTGGAAAGCCTGAACCAAACAAAAGCCATCTTCATAAGAAGAAACAGGAATTCTCTCTGAGTGCAGTACATCAGTCACTGAATCAAATGTTGAGCCTCCCTGGTCTGCCAGTTTCAAGTTAAATTAATTTAGCACATTTGCAATATGTTAAGGGAGGTGACATTGTAACTCATTCTCCATATACACAAACATAATGGAATCATTTTCCTGTTCGCATATCTGTGTTAATTGTCTGTGGGTCAGCACTGAAAGTGGGGTGAAGAGGAACACACACCCATAAAGTGGGCTCCACTCTATTTAAATTAATTTGGTGGAGAGAGGATTGGATGAGTTTCCTAATGGACATAAAACCTTCCCTTTTCGATTGCCATCATCAGGCAGCCATGCCCTTGGGTGATTGCAAGATGAACCTTGCAAGGTTTATGAAACTTTGTTCAGAAATTCATTGGCTCTGCAGATTTGATCACTGCTTTCCTTTGTTTTTCATATAATTTGTTTTTCAGCACATAACAGCAACAAATGCGCCAGTTATTATCCATATTTAAATTAACCTGAGGCCATTAGTGATGTGGTTGCAGGTCAGATTGGAGAGGGTTTGCTTCCTTTCCCTAAAGGACATTTAATCCAGCAAAATTGGGGTTACTGTGCAAGATTACCAGAGTACTCCACCTACAAGTTTGATGACACGGCCATAGCGAGCCGGATCGCAAACAATGACGAATCAGAGTACTGGAGTACTGGAGGGAGATAGAGAACTTAGTGGCATGGTGAAATTCCAACCGTCTCTCCCACAATGTCAGCAAAACTAAGGAGCTGGTCATCGACTTCAGGAAGTGTGAGTGTCATCCACACCCCGGTCTGTATCAATGGTGCCGATTGTGGTATTATCATAACTATCAGCATTACAGGGGTTAATGTAGAACCGTGAATAGCCATTAGAGGGAGGTGCAGATATTACTATATAAAGCAGCGATGTACACTACTCCCCTAGACCTAAGCAGGAGACAGCTAGTGAAGGTCAAAAGAGCAGTTAGTGTGAGAAGGTTAGATTATAGTTTATACCAGTTAGTGAGATTAGCAGTAGGTGAGTGTAGTTAGATGTTATTGACCAATTCTGTATTCTAAAAGGACTAATTGTCGAAACCCAGTTTAGTGGTGGAAATAAAATCATAGCTTTGTTTAAGTAAAAGCTGTACTGTGGTCTTTGTGGACCACTAAGCTAACCATCCTAAATAAGCAACATAAAGAACACCACACCAAGGAGGAGATGGTTGACAGCTTCACATTCTTGGGGCAAACATAGAACATACAGTGCAGAAGGAGGCCAATCGGCCCATCGAATCTGCAGCGTCCCACTAAAGCCCTCACTTCCACCCTATCCGCGTAACCCAATAACCCCTCCTGACTTTTTTGGTAATTAAGGGCAATTTATCATGACCAATCCACCTAACCTGCACGTCTTTGGACTGTGGGAGGAAACCGGAGCACCGGGAGGAAACCCACGCAGACACGGGGAGAACGTGCAGACTCCGCACAGACAGTGACCGAAGCCGGGAATCGAATCTGGGACACTGGCGCTGTGAAGCCACAGTGCTATCCACTTGTGCTACCCAAACATCACTAACAATCTGTCTTGGTCCACACACATCAATGCTATGACCAAGAAAGTACAACAGCGCCTATACATCTTCAGGAAATTCGGCATGTCCACAACGACTCTGACCAATTTCTATAGGTGTACCATAGAAAGCATCCTATCTGGCTGCATCACAGCGTGGTATGGCAACTTCTCGTCCCAAGGCAGTAAGAAACTACAGAGTTATGAACATAGCCCAGTCTGTCACACAAGCCCACCACCCATCCATTTACTTTGTCTACACCTTCCGCTGCCTTGGAAAAGCAGGCAGCAAAAGGCATTGAGTATAAAAACTGGCAAGTCATGCTCCAGTTGGTAATGCCGCACTTGGAATATTACGCACAATTCTGATCACCACACTACCAGAAGGGTGTGGAGGCTTTGGAGAGGGTGCAGAGGAGGTTTACCAGGACGTTGGCTGGTCTGGAGGTTATTAGCTGTGCAGAGAGGTTGAATAGACATGGACTGTTTTCATTAGAACGATGGAGGTTGAGGGGTGACCTGATAGAGGTCTACAAGATTACGAGGGACTTGGATAGAATAGGTGGGCAGGCACTCTTTCCCAAGGTGGAGCGGTCAGTCACCAGGGAGCATAGGTTTAAGGACGGTGGGGCAAAGTTTAGAGGAGATGAGCGAGGCAGGTTTTTTACACAGGGGTGGTGAGCACCTGGAATGCGTTGCCTGGGGAGGTTGTGGAAGCAGATACATTAACGGCATCTCGACAAATACATGGATGGGATGGGATTAGAGGGATACGGCACTAGGAAGTGCTGAGGGCTCTGGCCAAGGGTGGTATCCTGACCAGTACAGGCTTGAAGAGCTGAAGGGCCGGTACCTGTGCTGTATTGTTATTTGTTCTTTGTTCAAGGACCCCTCCCACTGGATTATTCTCTCTTCCAACCTCGTCCATTGGGCAGAAGATGCAAAAGTTTGAGAACATGCACCAACCGATTCCCAAACAGCTTCTTCCCCGTCATTAGCAGACACCTGAAAGGCCCCCATATGGACTGAACTGATCTTGCGGACTGAACTGATCTTTCTTCGCATCTTCTCTACAGTTGTAGCACTACATACCGTATACTTCCCCCGCTGTCTTTGTTTATGTACTTTCTTTATGTATCCTCATTTATTTATCGTATGTTCTATGCTTTCATGTATGGAGCAATCTGTCTGGTCTGTACGCGGAACAATACTTTTCACTGCACCTCATTCACGTGACAATAAATCCAAATCTTATCTGAATTCAAAACCACAACTTAATATGGCAGGGTTTAAACTTAGGGGGCGGGATTGTCCGAGCCCGGGCCATGTTGGAAAATCGTCGGGTGTGCGGGAAATTCCCGCCACGCCGCTCCGACGCCGGACCGCCGATCGCGCCCACGCGGTCGGGGGCCGCTGAAATAGGCCCCTGCGGTGATTCCCCGTGGGGGCGACCGGCTGAACTCCCGCCGAGTTCTGCTGAGTCCCGCCGGCGTGGTTCCAGCCTAGTACCACCCGGCGGGAGGTCGGACCTGTGGCCGCGGTGGACGTCCTGGTGAGGGGCGTGGGGGATCTGACTCCGGTGGGGGGGCCTCCAAGGGGTCCAGGCCCGAGATCGGGGGCTTCCGTTTGGCGGATGGCCATGATCTGGAGGGGGCCTACCTCCTTCCACGAGGCCCGCTGGTAGGTCCCCGACATGTCGCTCTGCGCCGGCACGGAGACGGCCACCACGCGCATGCGCCGGTGTGGAGATGGCCGATGCGCGTGTGCATGGACCCACGCCGGCCATGCAGGGCCGCCTTTTGGCGCTGGAGCAGCGCGCAGCACTCCAACGCCATGCTAGCCCCCTGAACACCAGTGAATTGCTGGGCCAGGAGGCCCTTTGACACCGGCGTACACCACTTCGGTGTTTACGCCGGCGCCAACACTTGGTCGGGATTTCGGAGAATCCCGGCCAGGATCTCTGGGGCGAAATTCTCCTACCCACCCCGCCGCATTTCTGCCCCGACCGGCCGGCGGGAGTCTCCGTAACACCGGCCGGTCAATGGGGTTTCCCATTGTGGGGCAGCCCCACGCCGTCGGGAAACCCCCGGGCGACGGCAAAACGGAGACTCCCGCCGGCGGAGAATGACGCCCATGGTCACTAGTTCAGTGTCATAATCAGAATCCACCTTTGGCCTGAGTGCAGAGATTTGGTTGTTCAGCCTGACACGTATCTCAGAAATCAATACCCTTCATTGAATGATCCACTCAACTGTGCTACTGAACAGCAGCACTGTGTTTATTCTGTGACTGCTTCAATATTTTTTACCTTGATGAAGTCATAATTGATCTTTGTTCCATCTGTTCCTCCAGAGTAACCTCCAGTCTGCAGCTCTTTTGCCCCGAGCATATATTTTCAGTTTGCCTCCTTGCACTTGTTGCTGTGCATTTACTGCGGCAAATACTCTGTGGATGAAGAACTCTATCCTGTGGTAATATTCATGCTGCCACCTCTGTTTGGTGCTTGAAAGACAGTTGCCTATAGTTTGTGAGACAATTTATTATGGTGACTGGAATATTATTTCAGATGGTCTAAGTTTATTTTAGGAGAAGGAAGTTAAATGAAAGTATTACAACACCTTTGTAACCATGCTCGCAATAAATTTACTTTTACCAACTGCCAAGTACAGGAAAGGCATGTTATGTGATCACTGTATTCAGTATCGGATTTTCAGGGATTGCAAACTAAAATTAAACTTCAAAATGGACACTGAAGGCTGCTAAGATGACTGCCGTGGATCAGATGACTTTGGCAATTTTGCATCGCCTCAGAAGGATCTCAGGTCTCTGGAAAGTTTCTAATTGAATGACCATGGATGTTTATTTCCCTTAAATACACATATCAACACAAAACCCTTTATGGAATTCACACCTCCCATTGCTTGTGAACTTACCCAAAACTTAAAAGCTATTGACTCCTAGATTCACTATTTCCAAGCTCGAAACTTAAAAAAAAGCAATAAAGAAAACACCATAATGAGGTGTGAAAATCCACCATCCATCTCCAATTTTGGAGTAATGGTATTGTCTTCAAATTATTCCTGTATGGACAACAGAAGTATTGATTATGTGACCACTGAATGTAACTGCCTTTAGATAACCATCTTACTTATTCAAAGCACCAGGGAAAACCAGTCGGTCAGCAAACAGTACAAGAAACAACAGCAGCAGTAAAGACTGCAACATTTATGACTTAACATTGTAAGGTCTCCAAGCCTGTTCCTTTTCAAGCTTACATAAAGTACATCGGGTCAAACTCCTAGTAATAAGACTACAAGCAACTAACATTGTGACCTACTGGAAATCCACCTCTTTCAGGAAACTCTGCAATGACTTTGATACACAACTTTGGTTATTGACTCTTCCTAGCTCCACTTCAAGAGTGAAAAAGAATGTTTTTTCGCCAGGTATGCACTGAGACTAGCCAGTACGTGACTTACAAACTATTCCTTTGTACCTTGCAAAACTGCACTAACCTCTTTTAATTGATTTCTTCCCCTTGAGTGTGTGTGCATGTGTTAGTGAGTGATGTTGTGTTATATGTTTGTTATTTTTTTGCATGAATAAATAACCTGCTTTATTTAAACCCATGAAAGTTTGTTGCTGGTTATTCAAATTGTTCATGGATTAAAAACCACGCACAACTTTTTCAAAAAGAGTTTCAGTTCCGTCCGTAACACAACAGATAACTACGTAACAGATACCAAATAACGAATGACAAAATCTTTCTGAAAGATTGTGCAGTAATTTTAGCATATACATTGATATATCCTCATTATTGCAAGATACAGAGGTTCACAGAAGAGCTCCTGAAGCTGTTCCAAACATTCCAAACTGATGACTTTTCTTGCATCTCCATAAAACTTCTTCACTTCCTGGATCTCTTCCGTAAGAAGTCTTACAACACCAGGTTAAAGTCCAACAGGTTTGTTTCAAATCACTAGCTTTCGGAGCTCTGATCCTTCCTCAGATGAATGAAGAGGTAGGTTCCAGAAACATATATATAGACAAAGTCAAAGATGCAAGATGATACTTTTAATGCGTGCATTTGCAGGTAATTAAGTCTTTACAGATCCAGAGAGAGGGGTAATCCCAGGTTAAAGAGATGTGATTTGTCTCAAGCCAGGACAGTTGGCAGGATTTTGCAAGCCCAGGCCAGATGGTTGGGGATGAATGTAATACGACATGAATCCAAGGTGCCGGTTGAGGCCGTATTCATGTGTGCGGAACTTGGCTATAAATTTCTGCTCAGCGATTCTGCATTGTCGCGCGTCCTGAAGGCTGCCTTGGAGAACGCTTACCCGAAGATCAGAGGCTGAATGCCCTTGACTGCTGAAGTTTTCCCCGATTGGAAGAGAACATTCCTGCCTGGCGATTGTCGCGCGATGTCCATTCATCCGTCGTTGCAGCGTCTGCATGGTCTCGCCAATGTACCACGCTTCGGACATCCTTTCCTGCAGCGTATGAGATAGACAACGTTGGCCGAGTTGCACGAGTATGTACCGCGTACCTGGTGGGTGGTGTTCTCACGTGTAATGGTGGTATCCATGTCAATGATCTGGCATGTCTTGCAGAGATTGCCATGCAAATGCACGCATTCAAAGTATCGTCTTGCATCTTTGACTTTGTCTATATATATATGTTTCTGGAAGCTACCTCTTCATTCACCAGATGAAAGCAGTGCTCCGAAAGCTAGTGATTTGAAACAAACCTGTTGGACTTTAACCTGGTGTTGTAAGACTTCTTACTGTGCCCACCCCAGTCCAACGCCGGCATCTTCACATCCTGGATCTCTTCCAGTTGGTTTCCTGACTTGGAGTTTATCAATTTTTCCTGTTTAAAAAAAAAAAAAAATTTAACTGTCTTGAAAATTAATTCTTTATTTCAATGTGCACCAACACTGGAGAGATTTCTTCCTAATATTCTGGAGCATAATTCCAGAGAATTCATTCCAACTTGATGAAAATCAGTGACCTTAGTCCCCTCCCTTAATTAGATCCACCTCTCTCCTGCCAACCATTCCTGCTAGCGCCATTACCAGCTGGTGACTGAACACGATTGGAAGGATTATCTTTTTGCTCAGTTAAGGAAACCCAGTTGTTACTATTACCCAAGTTCAAACTCATTGTTGGTTAATGGATCCCTTGGTGGCAGGTTCCTGTGCCCAATGCCGTCAAAGTTTGTCCTCTTTTATCTTCTCTTTTGAGGGGAAAAGGACACAGTTTTAATCTAATCTAATCTCGAAAGGAAACTGATGAGATAGATGCAAAGTTTGCTTTACTCATCTTTTTCTTCTCACTGATTTTGCTTTCCACTGAAATCAATATTGGATGGGGTGGGAAACAGACATTGCACCTGATTCTGTGGATTTCCCACCTCGCAGTTTAAGATAAAATGCCTCTCAAACCTCAAAATGGACAGTGGGCTGGATTCTCCGTCACACACTCAGGGTAGCAGGGTCCCTAATGCATCAGAGAATTGGGTGCCCAGGAAGAATCAGGATCAGTGCTGGGAGCCGACCCAATCATGATGCTTCAGCCCTCCGACTAGTGGCGGGATTGGGGTTTGTGCCCGCGTGAATATGTTAATGGCTGCAAATGGGTCATTATGATCTACTTGCATCAATTTAGTGGGCCTGGCACCAGAGTCTCTGGGCCCTGCGGTCCTCTGGGCCGGGAATCATGTTGGTGGGGATTACAACAGATATCACCAAATTTGAACCTGCCGTGATGGTCCTCGCGGTGGACCAAGGGGGTAACTCCAAAAGGAAATTGCCCCGAAAGTCCATCCGAGGGCCACCCTCTTCCCCTCCCCCCATAATGCATGACCTTCCCACCCCTCCCCTGTCAGACTCTTCCCCCCGCCCCCAACCCCAGAGACCACCTAAAATTTGGGAGCCCACCCCACCTCAATGCTGCCCCCCTCACCCCAGCCCTGGACCTCCTAACTCAGGAAACCCGTCCAGGGACCCCGGATTAAAAGGACTCCCCACTGGGATCCCCTAACAAGAGCCCCCCACCACAGGAACCCTTTCACTAAAGGGTCCCCTTCCCACAGAGAACCCCCAGCAAGATGGACCCCCCACAGAGATACCCTGACTAAAGGCACTCCCTACAGTTACCCCTTAAATTGGGAGGCCTCCCACAAGGACCCCCTAACTAAATGGCCAGCTCGTATCCAAGGATCACCCAGGTGGATGGTGGAAAGTTCTACCGTGGGCAGGAGTCAGATGTTGTCAAACAATGCGGAGCACCAGAGATCATCGCAGGGTGGGCCACCCACCATCCCATGGACCAGACACACTGTGGCTGTCAACCCAGGGCCCACACCCCATAGTGAGGCAGGTAGGAATCATGAAGGGGTTGCAGATGCAGGGGTGGGGGTTGGTGCAGTGAGGGTGGACATGGGAGGGGGGTTGTGGGGTGCCATCATGGGCCAAGTTCCCCCGGTGAATCTGGAGGTGATTAGAACTCCCCATGCATGCTGGCCCTTGCGCACACGTTGCGCAGCCTCCTGTGCCTGCCTGGCCCCCATGCCCTGTCCATCCTGGCCCTCCCCTTGTACCGTCCTCGTGGGACGAGACTTGCCATTCATCCCCTCCTCCAGCAGGTTGCCCCTCTGTTGTGCGATGTTGTTGAGGATGCAGCAGACCATCACAATGTGGGAGAGTCTCCTAGTGCCATTCTGGAGGTCCCCTCCAGAGCAGTCCAGGCACCTGAACCGTATATTGAGCACACTGATGCACTGCTCAATCACAGCCCTGGTCGCGGCTTGGGCGTTGTAGCCGGTCTCCGCGTTGGTCTGGTGACTTTGATATGCATCATCAGCCATGACCGCAGAGAATAACATGTCACCCAGGAATTAACCCCTTACCCGTGGGTGCACCTCGAAGGTGTCGAGAACCGTCGAGTCTGCCAGGTTGAAGGCGTCGTACACATTGCCTGGGCATTGGGCGCAGACATACATGATGTGCATCTCATGGTCACACACCAACTGCACATGTATGGAGTGGTACCATTTTTGGTTTGTGAAGACGACCCGCTCATGCATGGGAATTCATAGGGGACATGCATCCTTTCAATCACCCCCTGGCCCTGGACCTGGGGCATTCCGCCGATGGCGGTAAGCCCAGCTGCCCGGTCATCCTGGTTGGCACATTAAATTTGATGTATTGTGCTGACTGGGCATATAGGGATTCCGTTATGGTGTGGATGCGCTTGTGCACCAGGGTCTGTGAGATCCCTGACAGGTCCCCACTCGGCGCCTGGAAGGATCCCGTGGCAAAAATGTTCAGGGTGACTGTAACTTTGATGGCAACCTGGACCATAGGCGGATTCTCCCCCACCCAGCGGGGCGGGGGGGTTCCGGCGTAATGGAGCGGCGGGAACCACTCCGGCATTGGGCCACCGCAAAGGTGTGGAATTCTCCACACCTTTAGGGGCCAAGCTCTCACCTTGAGGGGCTAGCCCCGCGCCAGAGTGGTTTCCGCTCCGCCGGCTGGCGGGAAAGGCCTTTGGCGCCAGGCCAGCCAGCGGCGAAATGTCTTCACGGGGCGACGCATGCGCGGGAGCGTCAGTGGCCGTTCACGGCATCCCCGCGCATGCGCAGGGGAGGGGGTCTCTTACGCCTCCGCCATAGTGAAGACCATGGCAAAGACGGAAGAAAAAGAGTGCCCCCATGGCACAGGCCCGCCGGCGGATCGGTGGGCCCCGATCGCGGGCCGGGCCACCGTGGGGGCACCCCCTGGGGCCAGATCGCCCCGCGCCCCCCCCCCCACCCCCCTCCCCAGGACCCCGGAGCCTGCCCGCGCCGCCTTGTCCCGCCGTTCAAAAGGAGATTTAATCCACGCCGGCAGGCGATGGTTGACAGCGGCAGGACTTCGGCCCATCACGGTCCGGAGAAACGCCGGGGGTGGGCCAACCAACTGGCGCGATTCCCGCCGGCCGGCGCGGCGCGATTCCCACCCCCGCCGAATCTCTGGTGGCGGTGAATTCGGGACACAGCGGTGGCGGGATTCACGCCAGCCCCCGGTGATTCTCCGACCCGGTGTTGGATCGGATAATCGCGCCCGTGGCGTCCTCCCCCATACCCCCGCGGTTCCAGGTGCGCCACGATCCGGCAGATATGCCAATCCCCCTGCTCAGGCAGAGTCTTCGGCATGCCCAGTCCAGCACGTTGTCGAATGACAGGCGCTGCCGGTACGCAGGAGGTCTCAGGCGGCACCCCCTTCCCACCACCTTGGCCTGTCGGGCAGCCCACTCTCCATCCTCACTGGCCGGCCCCTGTTCCTCTAGGAAAGCTCCGCTGCTGCAGGGTCCTCCTCCAGCACCTCCTGCTCGTACAGCCTCAGTGCACCCCACAGAGCTGTGGCAGATAGGATGGCATCAATCATTCCTGATAGGATTCTGAAATCCATTGTCTGCAGCGGGTAAAAGGCAGACATGTTGGCATGAATCGTACCCCGCAATCAACCAATGAGACACACGGTGGCCCCGGCCTGCACTGCAGCCCCTGCCCCCGCATGTCACTCTTCCCACCCCCACCCCCACTCCTCACCCATCCCCGGTTGTTCCGCCTGGCACTCTGCCCTCCTCACCGCACCCCTGGCCCTGTTGGCGCCGACACTGCGGGGGCCTCTGGCACCCATCCCCACCAGAATGGGTACTGGTGGCTGGTGCTTCCCATGCCAGTAGTACGCTCTGCGGCCTCTGTCCGGCACTCTCCTGTCGGGGCTCCTGTTGGCAACCACTTGGGTGGGCCATGTGCTGTCCTGCCAGCAGGTGGCACCGGGTTGGGGGGGTGGGGGGGTCGGTGCGGTGGTGGTGGAGGGATGCACCCATATGGCCGCTGTCGGCATACACAACCGTGGGCCACGGTGGGTTGCTCAGCAGGATGGCTGCCTTGCAGACCATGGCAATGGCGGTCCGTGCCTGGATGTCCCAACACCACGCCCATCCCCTGATAACCCCTGCTATTGCATCCGGCCCTGACAGATGACCTCCCCCCCCACCCCGCCCAGCCAGCCATGCCAGCGGCAGGACCGGCAGCCCACGGTCTCTCCCTCAGCAGCTACTGATTTCCCTGATTTTTATGCATTCACGTCGATGTTGAGGCACCGGAGCATGGGATTCCGTCAGGCGCCCGGAGTCAACCTCGATTTTCGGTTGATGCCAAATTCCCGACCCAATCATGTCTCCCGATTCTGCCGTCGGCCAAAGGAGAATCCCACCCATAAGGCTGGATTCACCGATTTTGGGGCTCTGTTCCAAGGATTCACGCTGTTTTATTTGGGAAAAATTGCCGCAGCCCCTGCACCGATCCTCTCACCAGTGAGGGGCTAGCAGCCGTGCCACGTAAAACGCATGGCCTTCCCAATATAAACGCCTGGAGAATTGCCGGGCCCGTGGCCACGCATGCACATGGCGATGACCTGCACCAGTCGCGCCATAGAACATACCGCCGGCTGTGCACGGATGTTTCCTGATGGCGTGTGGCTGTCCCACAATGGGAAACCCCATTGACCAGCCGCCGAAACGGAGAATCCCGCTGGCTGCTGAATCAGAAATATGGCACGGTGGGACGGAGAATACAGCCCCATGAGACAACCACACGATTGGGAACTCGGCAGAGCATCGGGGGTGGGCCTTCAGGTAACATCCTGAGGCCGTCCCAACGGTGTGGGGGTGCTCCTCGTTTTGGAGGGGTCGAAGCATTCGTAAACAGGTGCCGCCCCTGATTCCATCGTAAAAAGGGATTCTCCGCCTGATCGTCAATTATGAAATCAGCGTCGAAGAACGGAGAATCCTGTTCTGTGGAAAATTATAATTTAAGAGCAGCTTATCCACCCCTTCATAATTTACAGAACTGCCGGTCAATTTACTGAGTTCAGATTTAGTAAAACATTCAAAAAGACAGATGGTATGAGACCGGTTCACAGCAGAGGTCTTGATGATGTCAGTGCTGACTCAGGAATTTCAGTTCAAAGATGTTCTGGAGGCAAATGCAGATCAGAGTTTGACCTCTGTTTGGCACTATAAATCAGATTTGCTTCCTAGACTTTCTGCTAGCAGTTCCAATTTTGTAAGCTGCTTAAAGACTGTAACTGTGATGTGCAATACAATGTGATCAACATTTGTGACCTGTAGCAAAGGAAAAATAGACAATATTCTTTGTAAAAATTATTTAAATTGGTGAGTTTATGAATAAGCAAGTCTGCCTTCTCCTGAGCTTCAGGCTATCACAAATGCCTGACTTCAGCTAATTTCATTCATTCCACATGAGAACAAGAAATCACCTTGGATACATGAAAGGCTACAGGCCATAATGATGTCTTGACAATAGTATTGAAGGCTTGTGTTCCAGGACTAGCCGTGACCCTAGTCAAGCTGTTCTATTACAGCAACAACACGGGCATATAGCCGACAATACGTAGAAACATATATAGAAAATAGAAGCAGGAGGAGGCCATTCGGCCCTTTGAGCCTGCTCCGCAATTCATTATGATCGTGGCTGATCATCAAGTTCAATACCCTGATCCCGCCTTCCCCCCATATTTCTTGATCCCTTTAGCCCCAAGAGCTATAATCTAATTCCTTCTTTCCCTTGGTGTCTGTGGCTATGACTCATATTTCATTCTCTCTCTCCACAGTATAAGTATTTCCCACTCCCTCTATCTTTTAGCATTGACAAAGGGTCACCTGGATTCGAAACATTCGCTCTTTTCTCCCCCTACAGATGCTGCCAGACCTGCTGAGATTTTCCAGCATTTTCTCTTTGGTTTCAGATTCCAGCATCTGCAGTAATTTGCTTTTATCCAGTGTTCCTTTCTACTCTTGCACCAAATAGGAATAAACAACTTTTGGAATTCACCTATTCATTCCTTGAATGCCTGCCATTGCCTGTCCACTGTCCTTCCTTTCAGTAATGTTTCCCAGTCCATCATAGCCAATGTGGGTAATTGTCCAGGTATGTCTTGTACACAAAACAACAGGACAAATCCAATCTGACCAATTACCACCCCATCAGTCTACTCTCAGTTATCAACAAACGTTGAAAAGTGTCATTAACGTGCTGTCAAGTGGCACTTATTCAACAATAACCTGCTCACCAATACTCAGTTAGGGTTTCACAAGGCTCCATCAGACCTCATTGCAGGCGTGCTCCAGATATGGACAAAAGAGCTGAGTTCCAGAGGTGAGGGGAAACTGAGTGCCCTTGGCATCAAGGCAGCATTTGACTGAATGAAAATTCAAGGAATGTAGTAAAATTTAAGTCAATGTGAATTGGTGGAAAATTCTCCACTGCTTGGAGTCATACCAAGCTCAAAGGAAGATGGTTGCAGTTGTTAGAAGCCAATCATTTCAATACAAGTGCATCTCTACAGGAGTTCCTCAGGGCAGTGGTCAAGACTCAAACGTCTCCAGCTGGTTCATCAATGATCTTCTTTCCAACATGAGGTTGGAATTGGGGGGTGTTTGTTGATGAAAACACAGTGCTCAGTAACAATTGCAACTTGTTAGATACTGAAGCAGGCCATGATGTCATGCATCAAGACCTGGATGATATTTGAGCTTAGGCTGACATGTGGCAGGTGACATTCATGCCACACAAATGCCAGGCAATGCCCATCTCCAACAAGAGAGAACATCTCTGGACGTTCAATGGTTTTGACATCACTGAATCCCCGACCATTAACATCTTCACGGTTACCATTGACCAGAAACTTAATGGGACCTTTTAATAAGCACTGGTGATTACAAGGAGGTTATGGTGAGCATCTCTCTCCCTGACACGCCAGAGTCCATCCACTATCTACTAAGCACAAGTCAAAGATTTGGTAGGATACTCTCCACTTGTGCAGATGTAGCTCCAACAACACTCAAGAAGCTCAACACTATCGGGGACAAAGCAGATTGCTTAGTTGGCACTGCATCCACCACCATAAACATTCACTCCATCCTTTAATGGCACACAGTGGCAGCAGTGAGTGCAATCTACAAGCTGCACTACAGCAACTCACCAAGAATCCTTCAATATAGGCTCCAGGCTCGCATCTTCTATCACGTAGAGGACAAGGGCAGCAGACGCATGGGAATTACCTGCATATTTGCCTCATGCACTATTCTGACTTGGAACTATATCGCCATTCCTTCATGGGGAATGCTCTAACAGCCCCGTGGGTGTACCTACACCACATGGACTGCAACAATTCAAGAAGCCTCAACAGCACCTTCTCAAGGGCAATTAAGATTGGGCAATGATTACTGGCTTTCCTAGCGACACACACATCACATGAATGAATTAAAACAGTTTAAATGACACCAAGTGTCGATAAATTCAAGTTAGAAGGCACTTGGCCGGTTATGGAATGTTCTCCAACAGTATCTAGTCACAGCGGACAACCTCACTCTCTATAAAGAACATAAGAACATAAGAATTAGGAACAGGAGTAGGCCATCTGGCCCCTCGAGCCTGCTCCGCCATTTAATGAGATCATGGCTGATCTTTGTGGACTCAGCTCCACTCTCCGGCCCGTACACCATATCCCCGAATCCCTTTATTCTTTTGAAAGATATCTATCTTTTTCTTAAAAACGTTTAAAGAAGGAGCCTCAACTGCTTCACTGGGCAAGGAATTCCAGAGATTCACAATCCTTTGGGTGAAGAAGTTCCTCCTACACTCCGTCCTAAATCTACTTCCCCTTATTTTGAGGCTATGCCCCCTAGTTCTGCTTTCCCCGACCAGTGGAAACAACCTGCCCGCATCTATCCTATCTATTCCCTTCATAATTTTATATGTTTCAATAAGATCCCCCCGCATCCTTCTAAACTCCAATGAGTACAGTCCCAGTCTACTCAACCTCTCGTCATAATCTAATCCCCTCAACTCTGGGATCAACCTAGTGAATCTCCTCTGCACTTCCTCCAGTGTCAATATGTCCTTTCTCAGGTAAGGAGACCAAAACTGAACACAATACTCCAGCTGCGGCCTCACCAACACCCAATACAATTGCAGCATAACCTCCCTAGTCTTGAACTCCATCCCTCTAGCAATGAAAGACAAAACTCGATTAGCCTTCTTAATCACCTGTTGCACCTGCACACCAACTTTTTGCGACTCATGCACCAGCACACCCAGGTCCCTCTGCACAGCAGCATGTTTTAACATCTTACCATTTAAATAATAATCCATTCTGCTGTTATTCCTCCCAAAATGGATAGCCTCACACTTGGCAACATTGAATTCCATCTGCCAGACCCTAGCCCATTCACCTAACCTATCCAAATCCTTCTGCAGACTTCTGGTATCCTCTGCACTTTTTGCTTTACCACTCATCTTAGTGTCGTCTGCAAACTTTGACACATTGCACTTGGTCCCCAACTCCAAATCGTCTATGTAAATTGTGAACAACTGCGGGCCCAACACTGATCCTTGAGGGACCCCACTAGTTACAGGTTGCCAACCAGAGAAACACCCATTTATCCCCACTCTCTGCTTTCTGTTAGTTAACCAATCCTCTACCCATGCTACCACTTTACCCTCAATGCCATGCATCTTTAGTCTATGCAGCAACCTTTTGTGTGGCACCTTGTCAAAAGCTTTCTGGAAATCCAGATATACCACATCCATTGGCTCCCCATTATCTACTGCACTGGTAACGTCCTCAAAAAATTCTACCAAATTAGTCAGACACGACCTACCCTTTGTGAACCCATGCTGCGTCTGCCCAATGGGACAATTTCCCTCCAGGTGCCCTGCTATTTCCTCCTTAATGATAAATTCCAGCATTTTCCCTACAACCGAAGTTAAGCTTACCGGCCTATAATTACCCGCTTTCTGCTGACCTCCTTTTTTAAACAGTGGTATCATGTTTGCTACTTTCCAATCCTCTGGGACCACCCCAGAGTCTAGTGAATTTTGATAAATTATCACTAGTGCGTTTACAATTTCCCTATCCACCTCTTTTAACACTCTGGGATGCATCCCATCAGGGCCAGGAGACTTGTCTACCTTTAGCCCCATTAGCTTGCCCAATACTGCCTCCTTAGTGATTACAATCATCTCAAGGTCCTCACCTATCATATCTTTATTTCCATCAGTCACTGGCATGTTATTTGTGTCCTTCACTGTGAAGACTGACCCAAAAAGCCTGTTCAGCTCCTCAGCCATTTCCCCCTCTCCTATTATTAAATCTCCCTTCTCATCTTTCAAAGGACCAATATTTACCTTAGCCACTCTTTTTTGTCTTACATATTTGTAGAAGCTTTTACTATCTGCTTTTATATTCTTAACCAGTTTACTTTCATAGTCTACCTTACTCTTCTTTATGGCTTTTTTAGTAGCTTTCTGTTGTCCCCTAAAGACTTCCCAGTCCTCTAGTCTCCCACTAATTTTTGCCACTTTGTATGTTTTTTCCTTCAATTTGATACTCTCCCTCACCTCCTTAGATATCCACGGTCGATTTTTCCCCTTTCTACCGTCTTTCACTTTTGTCGGTATGAACCTTTTCTGAACACTGTGAATGATCGCTCGGAAGGTTCTCCACTGTTCCTCAACTGCTTCACCATGAAGTCTTTGCTCCCAGTCTACCTTAGCTAGTTCTTCTCTCATCCCATTGTAATCGCCTTTGTTTAAGCACAAAACACTAGTGTTTGATTTTACCTTGTCATCCTCCAACTGTATTTTAAATTTCACCATATTGTGGTCGCTCCTTCCAAGAGGATCCCGAACTATGAGATCATTAATCAATCCTGCCTCATTACACAGGACCAGATCTAGGACCGCTTGTTCCCTTGTAGGTTCCATTACATACTGTTCCAGGAAATTATCCCGGGCACATTCTATAAACTCCTCCTCAAGGCTGCCTTTGTCAACCTGGTTAAACCAATCGATATGCAGATTAAAATCTCCCATGATAACCGCTGTACCATTTCTACATGCATCCGTTATTTCTTTGCTTATTGCCTGCCCTACCATCCTGTTACTATTTGGTGGCCTATAGACTACTCCTATCAGTGACCTTTTCGCCTTACTATTCCTGATTTCCACCCAAATTGATTCAACCTTGTCGATCATAGCACCAATATCATCCCTTACTATTGCCCGGATGCCATCCTTAAACAACAAAGCTACACCACCGCCCTTACCGTCCATTCTATCCTTTCGTATAGTCTGATACCCTTGGATATTTAACTCCCAGTCGTGACCATCTTTTAACCATGTTTCAGTAATGGCCACTAAATCATAGTCATTCACGATGATTTGCACCATCAACCCATTTACCTTATTTCGTATACTACGAGCATTCAGGTAAAGTACACTTATGCTGTTTTTTATGTCTTTGCTATAATCCTAACACCTTGATCAGTAACTTTTCGCAAGTTATTTTTCCTCTTACCCTTTCTCCTAATTTTCCTTGTCTTTGAACCCATATCTCTATATAATAACCTGTCACGTAACCTGCTGCCTTGATCTCCATTAACCATTTTACTGTCCATAGCTTTACACATCCCTTCCCCCCAACTTGCTAGTTTAAAGTCCTTGTGACCAACCTATTTATCCTATTCGCTAGAACACTGGTCTCAATGGGATCCACCAGTTCCATCATCATACAGCAACAGCACATCACCTGTCCAGCCATATTCAACTAGTTAATTAATTTAAATAATTTTAAATTTTTTTTTAATAGAACCTCAAGGATAAACCCGAACACCAACAAAAACACAGCCCTCTCTCGCCACTCACCCGAACTCAGTCACTCACCTAAACTCAGATGCACTCTGTTCCAATCAGCACTCCTTGTCTAATGGCACTCCTGCCACACCTTTTGTGCACTCACCTCTCCCAGCACTGTCCGGGCTCTCTCCTCCCACGCTTTTTAAATCTCCCGGCTCTCTCCTCCCGCGCTGTTTTCGCTGTCCCGGCTCTCTCTCCGCTCGCGTTGTTTTCGCTGTCCAGGCTCTCTCCTCCCGCACTTTTTAAATCTCCCGGCTCTCTCCTCCCGCGCTGTTTTCGCTGTCCGGGCTCTTTCCTCCCGCGCTTTTTAAATCTCCCGTTTCAACATATTCAGTACAGCTGCTAATTCACCACACAAGGTATACTTTTTATGCAAACAAGCAGACACTCTTTAATCAAAACATTATAGAGTGCATCTTAAAGCTTGGTGGTACCTTGTGAGTTAAATGTGCACAATTTGCTCGTTGCACATAGAAGGTATCCTTAAAAACCCCATTACAATGGAAACTTTATTGTAAATTGTAACTTTATTGTAAATTGTAACGGCTGTAAGTGGGAATGAGTGGGTGACAGATGTCAGAGATACTGGGCGGGATTTTCCGACCTTTTAGGCTGGTGGAATCTCATGGTCCCGCCATCAGCGTACCCGTGAGGGGTGCGACTGACAGCAGCGAGGGGTGCGTTCAAGGGGAAGCAGCGTTAACAATGGCAGGACCAGAAGACCCCGCCGACAGTCAATAGCGAGCTACACTCCGCTGCTGCAGAGGGGCAGGAAAATCCCACCAACAACTGTCTGACACCAACGTACAAAGGCAATTAATGGCATTTTAAAGGCCTTCTATGAAACTTGCTGTGGTTTTGCAAGAGAACTCATTGATAAGAGCACAAAGTTCTCTATCAAAGTGCATGATCCAAAGATAAATATGAGTCGGAATTCTCCGTTCCTGCGACTAAGTGTTGGCACAGCGGAGAATCCGTGGACTTTTACGACAGGAGAATGCACCAATTCCGCTACCAATGAGGGCCTACCAGCAGTGCCCTGTGAAACACCATTGGTTCCCATGAAAAACGGTGCAGGAATCGTCGGGTCCGTGATCGACACTCGCAGTGCTGATAAGCTGCACCACGCATAAACATACACTCCCCACACACACACTTATCGAAGCCAAAAAGATGGGACAGGTTGTGCTAGAGCACCCATACAGCTGATGGGTTGGCTGGGGCCAGAGGGCACCCGGGGGGTGCCCTGAGGGCGGGTTCACCAGGGCACCAGGTTTAAAGCGGGCTGTCAATGGCATGCATAATTTTTGAGGTGATGGTGCATCGCGATTTGGCGTCAAACCGGCTCCTGCTGCGATGTGGAGCCAGAAGCTATTCTCTGCCCGATTGCTCACCCCGATTTCGGCATCGGCTAATGGAAAATCCCGCCCATGATGTGTGACAGGGCACAATTTTCAGCATTGTGTTTAGTGAGTCAAGACATGAAACCATCTCAAAAGGAGAAATTGTGGCAGATATTTTGAGTCTTGAAAGCAACCCTGGAAAATAGCAGATAACGCATTACTTAAGCTCACTCACAATACTCTGTCAACCTGTGTAAACTCAATGTTCAGTGAAGTTTTAAAAATATCTATACCCATCCTTATTAGTAATGTTCTACTGCAGGCTGTGACTAATATGGAATTTTATAAATGATGAATCAAAATCACTCTGAATGGGATGGTGCAAAGTCAACAATTTTGATAATTGCTGATTAAATGACAATAGTGACTTCACTGGATATACTTCTTGTGAAAAATGAAGCCATTCGAATAGAGCCATTCTGAAGGACTCAGGTCGTGTGAGGGCCATTAACGTGAGCTCAACCAGGGGCAAAATTCTCCAGAAACGGCGCAATGTCCGCCAACTGGCTCCCAAAGCGGTGCAAATCAGTCGGGCATCGCGCCGCCCCAAAGGTGCGGAATGCTCCGCATCTTTGGGGGCCGAGCTCCAGGCTTAAGGGGCTAGGCTGGCGCCGGACGAATTTCCGTCCTGCCAGCTGGCGGACAAGGCCTTTGGTGCCCCGCCAGCTGGCGCGGAAATGACATCACCGGGCGGCGCATGCGCGGGAGCATCAGCGGCCGCTGACGACATTCCCGTGCATGCGCAGTGGAGGGAGTCTCTTCCGCCTCCGCCATGGTGGAGACCGTGGCGAAGGCGGAAGGAAACGAGTGCCCCCACGGCACAGTCCTTCCCGCGGATCGGTGGGCCCCGATCGCGGGCCAGGCCACCGTGGGGGCACCCCCCGGGGCCAGATCGCCCCGCGGCCCCACAGGACCCCGGAGCCCGCCCGCGCCGCCTTGTCCCGCCGGTAAGGTAGGTGGTTTAATCTACGTCGGCGGGACAGGCATTTTAGCGGCGGGACCTTGGCCCATCTGGGCCGGAGAATCGCGGGTGGGGCCCGCCAACCGGCGCGACGCGATTCCCGCCCCCGCCGAATCTCTGGTGGTGGAGAATTCGGCAACCGGCGGGGGCGGGATTCACGCCAGCCCCCGACGATTCTCCGACCTGGCGGGGGTCGGAGAATCTCGCCCCAGAACTTTGTTTCATTGTTCTAGTCATCCATTACCCCTGCGCTTGCTGACCTACATTGATATCCAGCCCAACAATAATGCTCTTAATTTTAAAATGCATATCCTTCTGTTCCTCCATGATCTGACCCCTCCCTATCCAGTTCATAATACGTCTGAGATCTTTGTGCTCCTCCAATCCTCGTCACTTGCATATCCCTGATTTTCCCTTACTCCACCATTGACAGCCTTGCTTCCAGCTGCCTGGGCTGTAAGCTCTCGAAATCCCTCCCTAAAGCTCTCCACCATTCCCCTCTCTCTCTCCCTTCGTTTATGTAGCTCTTACTACAGTCTAACTTTTCAGGCACAATTTTGGGGGTCACCTGTCCTCAATGCATCACACAAGCTTGCCACCCCCACATTGATTCTGTTTACACCTCCCGCTGCCTCAAGAATGCAGACAGCATTATCCGGGACCCCACCCACCCAGGCATTGCCTTCTTCCAGACCCTTCCATCAGGCAGAATGTACAGAAGTCTGAAGACTCGCACATCCAGACATAGGACAGCTTCTTCCAGATATAGGAACAGCTACAAGACTCCTCAACGACTTCCCCTCGGACTGATCTGTTCCCTGTAGGAACACTATTCATGACGCCCAATGCTGCTCTTGCTCATGTATTTGCTTTGTTTGCTTTGTTTGGCACCTTGTTCCACACTGTATCCAATCACTGTTTGTCGATGTACCATTTGTCACTGTTCTCTGTTGATTATTCTTTTGTCTACTATGTACGTACTGTGTACGTTCCCTCGGCCACAGAAAAATACTTTTCACTGTACTTCGGTACATGTGACAATAAGTCAAATCAAATCAATTCATACCCCTTCATGTGGCTCGGTGTCAGATTTTACCTGATAACACTCCTGTGAAGTACCTTTGTATGCTTTACTACATTAAAGGCACCAGACAAATCAAGGCTGTTTTGTTGTAGTTAATGCAGAGCAAAGCCATGTGTTAAATTGAGTATTGCAGAAATACAGAAGTCAATCTTAGCTGACCCATTTCTATAATTCAACCAAGTACCTGACAGTGTGGAAAGTAGTTTTCAGGATTTAACTCCTGCTTGGCTCACTCACGTTTATTGATCCATTTCAATGAAGTCCAGAGTGTGAGCATTGCATTCACAGGCCCCATGCTGATACCACCTTAGGGTTCAGTCTCAGTGGCACACTGCCAAAGCTGTGGTTATCGGCATGAGACTTTAAACCAAGGCTTGCTTGCCCTCTGTGGTAGTATCAGGTATGGCAGTACCCGAGAGGCTGTAGACCATTAGGTAAGCCTAGCAGTTTACCATTGGCTGTTTGGTATGTGGCTCCGCCCTGACAGGCGGGGTATAAGAACAGGTGCCGTCCCAGCAGCCCTCATTCTGTACCGAAGCTGCTGGGGAACATATCTAGTCTATTAAAGCCTTCAGTTATGATACAACCTCGTCTTTGAGTTTAATTGGTCGTGCATCACCCTATCCATGAATGTAAAGGATCCCACTGTTACTGTTCACAGAAGAGCGGGACAGATCTCCATTGTGTCCTGGCCAATATTTCCCTAATCCACACTTAAAATGCATGATCCGCTTACTTATTTCACAGTTAGTTATGAGAGCTAGCTTTGCACAAATGGTTGCCGGATGTACTTCCAGCATTACAGCTCTGATCACCCTGTTCATTGGCCACAAAGCACTTTGGGATACTCTGAGGTTATGAAAGACGATGGGGTGGATTCTCCCGCTTGATAGACTAAGGGTGGGACTCTCCATTTGGGAGACCTTCTCCTGCCGGAGCCAAATTGCAACTGGTTTACGATCCCCCTGGGAGCGCAAACCGGAAAGCAATTCCGTATTCCTTGCCATGCAAGTTTATACATGGTGTGGAATCCGAGGGATTCCCAGGTAATCCCGCTGTCGGACCGTCATGTTGAGCGGTGGCCGACAGCGAGCTCACCATGCTAACCTGTGGTCTCACCATGCATCCTGTCTTGTGTCTTGCAGGGTCACTTTCTGATGAGGCAGGACCAGCTGGAGTCCCTCGCTCCCAGCCACATCACTGCAACTCACTTGTTGATGAGGCAGGTATTCCGGGGTCCCTCGCCCCCAGCCGCAACCCACCGGAGCACCAGTCCGGGGATAACACTGACTTCTCGTCACTGCTGTCACCAACACCCTCCACCATCCCAGAGCCACTCACCTCGGTTGGTCATTTTAGTGAAGAGGCTCCGAGGACACTCTCTGGTGTGCACCACACACATGTTGCAAAATATCAGGCCTCTGTGGTGGCGGATGGTCAGAGGGCAGCCCAGCTCCAGAGTCTAGCTGCTATCGAAACGGATCTCAGGCTTCTGGAAAGGGCAGTCCTATCAATGCTGAAGATGCAGGCACAGAACCGGGGACTACATGAGAGGGTGTCAGTAACCTTCCAGGGGCTGCAGGTGCAGTAAGAGTTCAACCGCCTGCAGGAGCAAGAGACGGTGCCGATAATGCGTGCTACCCAGGCATACACCAAATGGGTGGCGTAAGCAATGGAAGCTTTGGGTGTGAGTGTCGCAGCCATAGATCAGGATGTCCAAGGCCTGGGGCAGGGTGTGCGGGCGGGTGCTGAGGCGCAGGATAGTGGATAAGTGTGAGGTCATTTTGATCGTTAAAATGGGAAGGCAACTTATTGTCTAAATGGGGAGAGACTTCGGTGTGCTCTGTTGCAGAGGGATGGGTGGGGGGTCCTTGTTCATAAGTCACAGAAAACTAGCATGCAAGTACAGGAGATATTAAAGAATGCAAATGAAAAGTTGGCATTTGGAACTAAAGGAATAGATTATAAAGGTAAGGAAGTGTTGTTGCACCTATGCAAGGCATTGGTGAGACCACACCATGGGCGAAATTCTCCGACCCCCCGCCGGGTCGGAGAATTGCCGGGGGCTGGCGTGAATCCCGCCCCCGCTGGTTGCCGAAGTCTCCGGCACCGGAGATTCAGCGGGGGCGGGAATCGCACCGCGCCGGTTGGCGGGCCCCCCCGCTCAATTCTCCGGCCCGGATGGGCTGAAGTCCCGCCGCTAAAATGCCTGTCCCGCCGGCGTAAATTGAACCACCTACCTTACCGGCGGGACAAGGTGGCGCGGGCAGGCTCCGGGGTCCTGGGGGGCGGGGCGATCTGGCCCCGGGGGGTGCCCCCACAGTGGCCTGGCCCGCGATCGGGGTACACCGATCCGCGGGCAGGCCTGTGCCGTGGGGGCACTCTTTCCCTTCCGCCTCCGCCACGGTCTCCACCATGGCAGAGGCGGAAGAGACTACCTCCACTGCGCATGCGCGGGAATGCTGTCAGCGGCTGCTGACGCTCCCGCGCCAGCTGGCGGGGCACCAAAGGCCTTTTCCGCCAGCTGGCGGGGCGGAAATTCGTCCGGCGCCGGCCTAGTCCCTCAATGTTGGGGCTCGGCCCCCAAAGATGCGGAGCATTCCGCACCTTTGGGGGCGGCGCGATGCCCGTCTGATTTGCGCCGTTTTGGGCGCCAGTCGGCAGACATCGCGCCGTTTCCGGAGAATTTCGCCCCTGGAGTATTTTGCACAGTTTTGGTCCCCTTATTTGCGGAAAGATGTAGTGGTATTGGAGGCAGTTCAGAGGAGGTTCACCAGGTTTATTCCAGAAATGAGGGATTTGTTGTATGAAGAGAGATTAAATAGTTTAGGCCTATACTCTCAAGTGTTTAGAAAAACGAGGGGAGATCAAATTGAGGTATACAAGATGATAAAAGGTATAGATAAAATAGACGTGTAGTGGATGCTTCCTCTTGTGCGGCATTCTGGAATGAGAGGCCATAGTCTTCGGATAAGGGCAGCACGGTAGCACAGTGGTTAGCACAGTTGCTTCACAGCGCCAGGGTCCCAGGTTCGATTCCCGGTTTGGGTCACTGTCTGTGCGGAGTCTGCATGTTCTCTCCGGGTGCTCCAGTTTCCTTCCACAGTCCAAAGACGTGCAGGTTAGGTGGATTGGCCATGCTAAATTGCCCTTAGTGTCAAAGAAGGTTAAGTGGGGGTTACTGGGTTACGGGGATAGGGTAGTGATGTGGGCTTGAGTAGGGTGCTCTTTGTAAGGGCCGGTGGAGACTCGATGGGCCAAATGGCCTCCTTCTGCACTGTCCATTCTCTGTCTATGATAAGAGGTAGCAAATTTAATACAGAGTTGAGGAGAAACTACTTCACCCAAAGGGTTGTGAATCTCTGGTCGCCAAACCTGGAGGTAATTAGGTTGTCCCGTGCGTGGCAGTCCAGACGCACGTGTCGAGAGGCCTCCTATGCCTGCCCAGGCCCAATGCCCTGCCATCCAGGCCCTCCTCTGCATCCTCCTCGTCGGACGAGACCTGCCGTTTCTCCTCCTACTGCTCCAACATGCCGCCCCTTTGCTGCACAATGTTGTGGAGGCCACAGCACGCCATCACGATGTGGGAGACATTAGGGAAGAACACGGGGAGCAGCATGAGCTCAGTGAAGCTGGTATGTGGTTGTCTGCTCCATGAGGTGGCAGAGGGGGGCAACCAAAAATCTGTGGCTGGTGGGATTCTGGTGGGATTCTGACCAGAGTAGCTAGAGAGCTGGAATTGTGCCAATGTCTGGATGCTGGGGTGCAACCTTATGAATTCAGTGGGACACAGTCTCAGGAGAAGATTTGAGTGGCTGGGAGGTGAGCAGTCATTGGGAGCAGCTTCTGAGGGAAATAAGAAGCTGGATCTTTGAAAGCGAGAAGCTGAAAACCTTTAGGGAGGAAACAGAGTTTAAAGGATGTTGCGATTCACAGTCATTGCTGACATGTGGTTTGGTGACTGAGAAAATTCAGGGAACCCCTGTCTGGGTTGTGCCTGCCATTTAACCTGCAGTTTGTGGTCTGTTTGACTACAGATAGCCTGATAATTCATGTTTGCTTCATATTCTCCGTTAGAGTGCAAGATAGTTGGTACTGACTATTTGCTTTGGTAACTCATGGATAGTACAATTTCTTCTCTTTGTTTAAAATTGTGGAATCTTGTGGCATTATTCTCTGAGTCAGTGACTGGGATTTGAAATCTTGTTTACTTAAACAAAAACGTTCTTAGTCCCTCACAGGATTATTACAAATTCTGGGGGCCTTGTCTGGGACTGCACCAAAACTGGAGGGTCTGCTCTAGGATTGTAACACAACACATAGATATGTTGCAACTTGCGAGTCACTGCCACACAATGTGATTAACAGGCACACATGACAAATACTGAAGAAATAGAAAGTGAGGGATTAGGCTTACCATCTGGTGCACACCACCTTCCTCTCAGAATGGAGCGATATCGAGAACTGACAGTCCTCCCAGGAAAATGCAGCAGACATTCATTCAGCAGAATTGAACATTCGAATGCGAGTTGAAGTGATGTGCTGAGAAATTTAGGGACCTAGTAACAGGTTGTAAGGTAAAAAGCATACCTCCTAACTCTCCTCTGAAGAGGCCTAACTATGCATTTGCAAGCCAACTGGGGATGGGCAATAAATGTTACCATAGTTTACATTTCATAGAATTTACAGTGCAGAAGGAGGCCATTCGGCCCATCGAGTCTGCACCGGCTCTTGGAAAGAGTACCCTACCCAAGGTCAACACCTCCACCTTATCCCCATAACCCAGTAACCCCACCCAACACTAAGGGCAATTTTGAACACTAAGGGCAATTTATCATGGCCAATCCACCTAACCTGCACATCTTTGGACTGTGGGAGGAAACCGGAGCACCCGGAGGAAACCCACGCACACACGGGGAGGATGTGCAGACTCCGCACAGACAGTGACCCAAGCCGGAATCGAACCTGGGACCCTGGAGCTGTGAAGCAATTGTGCTATCCACAAGGCTACCGTGCTGCCCTGAGACGAAATGAACAAAAAATAACATAAATTAGCCAAGAGGTTTACAGTATTTACTTCCTAATATTCTTCTGAAAGCAGTGGCATAGTAATACCATAAGACCAAAAGACATAGGAGCAAATGAGGCCATTCGGCCCATCGAGTCTGCTCCGCCATTCAATGATGACTGATATTTTTCTCATCCCCATTCTCCTGCCTTCTCCCATAACCCCTGATCCCCTTATTATCAATTGATCAGAAATCTAAAGACCCATGGTAATGCTCGGCGGTCCCAGGTTCGAATCCCACCATGGCAGTTGTGGAATGTGAATTCAATCAAAATCTGGAATTACACACCTAATGATTACCGTGACACCTTGTTGATTGTTGTAAATACCCATCTATTTCATGAATGTACCTTGGGGAAGGAAAGCTGCTATCCTTACCTGCTCTGGCCTACATGAGCCTCTAGACCCAAAGCAATGTGGTTGACTCTTAATTGCCTCTGAAATGGCCGAACAGGCCACTCAGTTCAAGGGTAATTAGGGATGGACAACTAATGTTGGCCTTACCAGTGAGACCCACATACTGTCAATTAATTTTAAACGTACAGTTGAATTTACAGAGCAAAAAGAGAAAGAATCCTTTCCACCCTCAGTTATATTGTGGCACGTCTCTAAATTGCATTTCAACAAACTGCATTTCAGACAGAGGTATTCCTCTTATTTCTTTTGCATAAAAAATATAGGATTAAATTCTCCTCTTTTGAGGCTATGTCTGGAAGATCCATGGCATTTTACATGGGAAAAATCAGCGGCGCCCCTGCACCGATTCTCCGACCAGTGAGGGGCTGACAGCCCCGCCACGTAAAAAGCTCGGCCTCCATGAAATAGATGGCCGGAGAATTGCCGGATCCGTAGCTGCACATACGACACCGACGACCTGCAGCGGTCACACCATACAACATGGCGCCGGCCGTGCATGGACCCGACCTGCCAGAGAGTGCTCTCCTGGACACCCCCTTGACACCTCCTGGCCACCCCCCACCAGTCTTCCCAGCCACCGCTTAAACCACTCGGCCAGCAGCACGGCTCCGACTGTGGCGGTGCTGGACACAGTCCGCAGCCGCCACGCTGGGTTCCCGCAAGGCTGGGACCACACGTCCCCCGCGCTGTCGTGAACTCAGTCCATCGGGGTCAGTGCATCGGGGGAGGGCCTTCAGGTGACGTCCTGAGGCCGTCCCAACGGTGTACGGTGCACGCAGCGATGACGCCATTTTGGAGGGTGCGGAGAATGCGCAACCTGCGTAAAACAGGCGCAGCCTCCGATTTGGTCGTAAAAATGGATTCTCCGCCCGATCACCGATTACAAAATCAGCGTCGGGAAACGGAGAATCTCGCCCATAGGTACTAAGTGGCACAACAGCTTTTGAATAACATTCAATTGGCATTATCACAATATAATTGCTGTTAATTAATAACATTCAGCAGCTGTTTTACCACCGGTCAGAGGTCTTCTGGATCAGACTGTGAAAGAGTCGACGATTGGAACATTTGATTCAAGCCCAACCATTGGGACAGCTCACACAGCAGGAATGTAATATCAACAGTGCACTTGATCATTCTGGCTGCAATATTGAATTCAATTTCTTTTATAAGGTTCAACGAAAAGTTGAATTTTTACATGCTGTGAGATATAAAACAATAAATACTTTCAGTTAATTTGAATGTGGACATACTTGGAACTTTAATATATCACTTAAACAGTGAACTGATGAACAAATGACCTTAGAATGTAACCCAGAAGTAGTTCTGATGCATTTCTCCATCCCCCCCCCCGCCCGACACAGTTAAACTGCTGGCTGCTCAGATGGTTACCACAAATACCTGATTGCATGTTAGCTTCCCTTATAACAAAAGTCTTTCGCCCATTCCTCACAAAGAGTAACGTTCCTTGGAACAGGTTAAGACAAACCCTTAGCATATCTTGTAATGGTTTGCCACAGCAACGTAGAAATCTATTAACAACTCTGTTCAACCAGTCTGTGCTGGAATTTATTGCAAATACATCAACTTGATGTTCTAGAAGCAGCAGAGGTAAATGAAACCCCAAAGGATCAAAGAGAAAGAGATGCATCCATTTTGAAATCGACCTGCCAGATTTGTTTAACCATGCAATATTTTTTAAAGTCAGAAACTACAAAAAGGTTGATGAAAATTGAAACCCAACAGCTTAATGCTTCTGCCATCTTGACATAATGGACCCGAGCTGGTGTATTGTGTAGCAGTGGTCATTAATAATGGTTTGTTTTCCAAACGATAGTGATTCACCTTCACATATTTAAATGATTATTGCTCGAGAAAATAATTATATGAACAATACAATTTTTTATAAAGGTGGCCCAGATCATCTGAGCAGCAGTTATGATTGTCAGATTGCCACTGCAATTGAAAATTCCCCGGCTCAATGCTGTTACGCATTTCTTTGAGAACCTTCTGAGTCCGGCTTTCCCAGAAATGCACAGTGTGGCGTCCCTCGGTATCTCTGTCGAAGCAGAGTAAAGTTGTGGGGAGGCAGGACACATCCCCTTTTTATAGCACTAACTGCCTTATGGCAAGTGTAAACGTTAATTCTTTAAATGTCAGTGCATGAATGATTGAATGGGTGAATGGCTAAGTAAGTGAATAGGTATGCGGGTGAATTGGATAGTGAGTAAGTCGCAGATGGGTAAGGGCTAGGTGGGTAGGTTGAGCTAGTGGATGAGGTGGACTAGTGGGTAGGATGGGTAAGTGGATGGGGGTAGATAGATGAGGTAAGTAGGCGGGTTAATGGGCAAGTGGATAGTTGGGTTCGTGCAGGGCAGTTGGGCCAAGTTGCCGATGTAGTCGAGGTCGTAGGCAAGTTGGGTCAGCGTAGCAGTCAGATTGGGAGGCAGTCAGGTCAGAGGGTAGCCAGGAGGCCAGGGGGCTCGAAGGGGTAGTTAGGAAGTCGGGGGGGGTCTCTAAATCAGATTTGGAGACTTTCATGGAGGGTCCCATGGTGGTGGAGAATTGCCCTTCGGAAGTTAAAACTTCCCAAAAATTCCCACAGAGCTCAGTGCGTCAGGACCTCCACAACGTCCTGACAGTATCTTCAGTTATACGTCTAGTCTCCAACGATCTGGAGACTGGAAGAATTGATTTAAAAGTTTGACGATACAAGTTTATGCACATTCTGTGACAGCTTGGAATCAGTTGTGTAAGGTGATCACAGAACATAATTAACATGACGGCCTCAATTTATGATTTTGTATCCATACAAAATCTGTTATTCTGTCCATTATTATTGCAAATAAGATTTTGCTTTTGCTACACCTCCTTAAAAGGAAATGGTTTTAACAGGGGGTGAAATTACCCGTTTGGGAGACTACCGTTGGCGCCGGGACTGAATTCCACGTGGTTCGTGTTCCCGTTGGGAGTGCTATTTCTGGCGCAATTCTGGACATGCTAATGGGCCAGCTGCTGGCGCGAATTCCGAGTAATTCTTGGCCTGGCAGACATTCTAACCGCTGGAGCCAGAGTTAACACCAAAGAGCTTAGCAACTGGAACTATTTTTACATTCTCCACTTACCACACACTCACTGCAGCCACCAAGATGGCGCACAGAATACCTGATCACTGAGATCGGGAATCCGAAGTGGACCCATAGCTCCATGCCAGTGGGGAATGGAGGGACACCCTGTTCCCCAGCATGGGCTGCAGACTCAAGCCTGCTCTCCTGAACACTGCCTGGGAGGTGGTGGTAGAGGCAGTCAGTGCTGCCAGTCTCACCAGGAGGAGACAGCTGGTGATCCGGAGAGGTGGGAGGTTGTCCACTGCCTTGAGAGGGGCAGAGCAGCAGGGATGGTTCTGTAGGTGCAGGTGTCCTCTGGCTCGGATGAGCACTGCTCATTTCCTGCATCCTTTGCAATGGGGCAGGGCTTCTGAGGAGTTCCAATACCTGATAGACTCCTGATCCAGCTTGGCCATTAATGATGCAGTTGGGCTATGAGGATATCCAGAGGGGTGGCCTGGGTGGGCTCCCAGTTGACCAGAGGCTTTCTGTGCATTTAAAGGACACAGGGAGCACTCAGCAGTGCGAACAGCCAAAAGCCTGTAAGTAGCACCAAAGGAGTGTGTTTAAAAGACAGACTGCAGTAATGGCGAGATGAGCCAGACTACCCGATCCAGAGGGGCACACCCCAAGTCCACGGACTTGGCACCAAGTCACTACCCGCTACAGCTCCCGGCCCGGGTAGCCACCCTCCAGCAATTTTGCAGTGCTTTTTTAGCCTCCCGTTCCCCCTGCGCAGCCATGGAGCCCAGTCCATCTCTGCAAATACTTGGAATAATTCACCCGCGAGACAGCTGCCTGAGAGGAGCGGAGCATCGTGGAACGGCGGAGCATATTATGTCCAACCCGCTAAACATTTAAATTCTAGTTTTGCATGCCGCCACTGGCGCAGGCCACAAACCTCTTTATCGCCATCAGCGAGGGACCGGACGGGAACGGATCTCGATTTTGGCCAGGCACCCGATTCTTCGCCCGATTACGATTCAGGGGCGTCATTCTCCGACCCCCCGCCGGGTCGGAGAATGGCCGTTGGCCGCCGTGAATCCCGCCCCCGCCCCCGCCGAAGTCTCCGAAGGGAGAAAAGTCGGCGGGGCGTTAATGGCGCCGCTGCCGCGGAGAATGTCACGGGTCTGCGCAAGGCAGCCGATTTTCGGCCTGCCGATATTCTCCCTTCCGGATGGGCCGAAGTCCCGTCGACGTGATGACCGTTCACGTCGACGTGAATCAAACCTCCTTTTCATCGGCGTGACCCGGTGCTCCAGGCTCACGCCGACCAGCGAGGAGGTGAGTGACGGCCTGGGGGGTTGGCTCTGGGCAGGAAATGGCGTGGCCGCAGACTGATTGCCTGAGGAGAGGTGTGTCTCGGCTTGTGTGTGTGTGCGGCGGGGGGGGGGGGGGGGGTGGTTAGAGTAGGCTGGGCTCCGGGGGAGTGCCGGGAGGGGGTCCGTGCCGGGGTGGAGGTTGGGGGTTGTGGAGGGCGTCCGTGCCGGGGTGGAGGTTGGGGGTTGGGGAGGGGGTCCGTGCCGGGGTGGAGGTTGGGGGTTGGGGAGGGGGTCCGTGCCAGGGTGGAGGTTGGGGGTTGGGGAGGGGGTCCATGCCGGGGTGGAGGTTGGGGAGGGGGTCCGTGCCGGGGTGGAGGTTGGGGGTTGGGGAGGGGGTCCGTGCCGGGGTGGAGGTTGGGGGTTGGGGAGGGGGTCCATGCCGGGGTGGAGGTTGGGGAGGGGGTCCGTGCCGGGGTGGAGGTTGGGGGTTGGGGAGGGGGTCCGTGCCGGGGTGGAGGTTGGGGAGGGGGTCCGTGCCGGGGTGGAGGTTGGGGGTTGGGGAGGGGGTCCGTGCCGGTGTGGAGGTTGGGGAGGGGGTCCGTGCTGGGGTGGAGGTTGGGGGTTGGGGAGGGGGTCCGTGCCGGGGTGGAGGTTGGGGGTTGGGGAGGGGGTCCGTGCCGGGGTGGAGGTTGGGGGTTGGGGAGGGGGTCCGTGCCGGGGTGGAGGTTGGGGGTTGGGGAGGGGGTCCGTGCCGGGGTGGAGGTTGGGGGTTGGGGAGGGGGTCCGTGCCGGGGTGGAGGTTGGGGAGGGGGTCCATGCTGGGGTGGTTGGGGGTTGGGGAGGGGGTCCGTGCCGGGGTGGAGGTTGGGGGTTGTGGAGGGGGTCCGTGCCGGGGTGGAGGTTGGGGAGGGGGTCCGTGCTGGGGTGGAGGTTGGGGGTTGGGGAGGGGGTCCGTGCCGGGGTGGAGGTTGGGGGTTGGGGAGGGGGTCCGTGCCGGGGTGGAGGTTGGGGAGGGGGTCCGTGCTGGGGTGGAGGTTGGGGGTTGGGGAGGGGGTCCGTGCCGGGGTGGAGGTTGGGGAGGGGGTCCGTGCTGGGGTGGAGGTTGGGGGTTGGGGAGGGGGTCCGTGCCGGGGTGGAGGTTGGGGGTTGGGGAGGGGGTCCGTGCCGGGGTGGAGGTTGGGGAGGGGGTCCGTGCCGGGGTGGAGGTTGGGGGTTGGGGAGGGGGTCCGTGCCGGGGTGGAGGTTGGGGGGGGGAGTCCGTGCCGGGGTGGGTGATGGGAGGGCAAATGAGTTGGTCCACCTGGCCAGGTGCCAGCCTCCAACAGTTGGACCCATGCGGTCCATGCCAACTGGCTGGGGGTAGGACGGGATATGGGCAATGATGACATGTCGTCGTTCCCCTCCCCCCCACCAGGTCGTCATGTTTTCAGATCATCCAGCGATGTTGGCCGCCGTGGTGGCAGCCGCTCATGTCTATGTTGCCCTGGATGAGGAGGAGGAGGAGGAGGAGGAGGAGCGTGCCAGAGAGGCGGCGCAGGCTGCCGCAGAGGGGCAGGCGGCAGCCGCCCAGGCTGGAGGGACACCTGACCGACAGGACGAGGAGGGGGAGGAGGACGTCGCGGCCCCACGGCAACGGAGGCACCCGAGGGCGCCCCGTGTGTACCGGCCCCGGCAGTCATACCAGGACCTCACGGATCGGGAATGCAGGAGGAGACTCCGGATGAGCCGGGAAACCGTGGCACACATCTGCCACCTGCTGGCACACCTGTCACCGCGTGGCACTGGCGGGGGACACCCTCTCCCCGTGTCCGTCAAGGTTACGGTGGCCCTGAACTTTTATGCAACGGGGTCATTCCAGGCACCGAGTGGGGACCTGTCCGGCATATCGCAGACATCGGTGCACCGGTGCATCCGGGCAGTGACAGATGCCCTTTATGCCATGGCGCACCGCTACATCCGCTTCCCCGTGGACCGGGCCAGCCAAGATGCCCGGGCCGTGGGCTTCTCTGCCATTGCCGGGTTCCCCATGGTCCAGGGCGCGATCGATGGGATGCACGTCGCCGTGCGGCCACCTGCAGATAACAGGGCCGTGTTCACTAATAGGAAGGGGACCTATTCGATGAACGTACAGGTGGTCTGCGACCACCGCATGATGATCCTGCACATCTGCGCCCGTCACCCAGGCAGTGTACACGACTCATTCGTGTTGTCGCGGTCATCCATCCCCGGCATGTACGAGGGACGCCATCCCCGGCTGAGGGGCTGGTTGCTGGGCGACAGGGGCTACCCATTGCGATCGTGGCTGATGACGCCTATACGGAGGCCACGCAATGAGGCGGAGAACCGCTACAATGATGCCCATGTAGCGACAAGGGGAGTGATCGAAAGGTGCTTTGGCGTGCTGAAGATGCGTTTCAGGTGCCTGGACCTCTCTGGGGGCGCCCTCCAGTATCGGTCAGATAGGGTCGGCCGCATCATTGTGGTGTGCTGCGTCCTGCACAACATAGCCCAGCAGAGGGGCGATGTGCCGCAGGCAGAGGAGGGCGGAGTGGAGGAGCAGCAGGAAGAGGCCCAGTCCTCCCCAGATGAGGGGGATGGGGGCAATGGTCAGGGCAGACGGGGTAGACACAGACGGGTGGCTGTCCACCGTTACCGGCTGGCCCAGCGGGCACGGGACAGACTGATAGACGCCCGCTTCACTGACTAGATGGGCGTGGGAATCGGGTAGTATGGCCACAGACCGCACACCATGACAACAGCCGACCACCCACACCCCCCACCCATCCACCCACCCAGCACCCTCACCCCCCTCCCCAACCCCACACACCCCACCCGCATGCACACCACCCCCCCACCCCCAATTGCCGATCCACCGGCGGCACAACGGGCCGGGCTCACCCAGTTGCGGGTGGACGAGTGTCTATCGCAGGCCATGGAGAATGATGACAACCCGCCTCCGATGAGCTCCTGGCTCTACATCGTTGGACTATGTCTGACCCATGGCCACAGTACCACCATCCACCCGGACCATCCCTGCATGCGGCTGTGACACTGCAGCGCACGGTCCCGTCCTCTGCCCGGGGGATGTTGATGGCGGCCCAGGGGGAAGGGGGCAGACTCACCTGGGGCTGAGGTAAGACCACCCCTCACACACACACTTGCGCTCAACGTACATGACACCCCCGCACACTTTGGACAGAGCACAAAGGCAGCTTCGGTAGGTGTAACATTGACTTTAATAACCAAAGGAGTTCATGCACGTGCCCTAGCGCCTAAAACTCATCTGTGCCCTGCACCCGTGCCAACTTACTCAGTGTCTAATTGTTTGGCCTTACGGGCCCTTTGACTACGTCTACGTGGTTCCCCAGACGGTACAGCAGAACTGGAGGTGGACTCCTGTGATTCCTGCCCTCTGACACTGGATCCCTTTGGCGGCCGTTTCCTGGGGCGTCCTGGCCTAGATGGGCCAGGCTGCGGACCGGGCGACTGGGATGGCGAGCTGCCAGCCTGTCCTGCCCGTTGCCCACCCGATGCACCTGGGACGGAAGGGGGGGAGTCCGAGGTGTCGCGGTGTACCGGGACCTCCCCTACAGAGGGAGCCGGGACGGACCACACCACCTCCTCCTCCCTCGGGGTGCCCGATGGCCCCCAGGCCTCTACATGGGTGGGGGATGCGAACGGACTGGCCATCCGACGCGCCCCCGACATCTGGCGCTGCCAGTCCTGGAGGCCCGTGCTGGTATCGACAGGGGTCTGCAGGTTTGCAGCCATGGAGCCCAGGGGGTTGTCGAACCCTGTCTGCGTCAGTGCGACGCCCGCTCGCACATGGCCACTGGCGCCGATGCCCTCAGCGATGGCCTGCTGAGACTGGGCCATGGCCTGCAGAGACTGGGCCATGGCCTGCTGAGACTGGGCTATGGCGTTGAGCGCCTCTGCCATCTGGCGCTGGCACTGGCTCATGGCCTCCTGTGAGAGGGCAGCCATTTCCTGGGCCACAGACGCCGCCTGCACGGAAGGCCCCAGGCCTCGCAAACCGTTCCCCATGTCTGACACCGTCGCACCCATTGCCTCCACCGCGGACGCCACCCGTGCGGTGTCAGCCTGGGTGGCACGCATGACCGGGACCACTCCCAGCTCCTGGACGCGGGTGGACTCCTCCACCTGCGACCGCAGCCGCCGCAAGCCACCCGTCACCCTATTCGCTCGTCTCCGTGTCGGTGGTTGCATCGGATCTATGTGTGGGTGTGGTAACTGCAGGAACCCGGGATCCATCTGGGCGGCAGATGTTCGCTTGGCCTGGGCTGCCCTCCGACCGCCCGGTCCCTCTGCTGCTCCTACCTCCACCTGCTGTACCGGGACGGCTGTGTTGTGCGCACCAGTGTGTGTACCAGACGCCTCATCACTAAAGTGCCCAACCGTGGTGAGTGTTTCTGCGATGGTGGAGGGTGTTGGTGACAGCAGTGGCGTTGTGTCGTGCTCTTCGTCCCACTCTGAGTCCATGGCACTTTGGGGTGGGGGTTCGTCTCCACCCATCCACTCTGAGTCACTGTCCGGTATTTCGTCTTCCCGGGTAGGGGTGTCCTGGGTAGTGCTGTCCCGGGTAGTGCTGTCCCGGGTAGGGGTGTCCTGGGTAGTGCTGTCCCGGGTAGGGGTGTCCTGGGTAGTGGTGTCCCGGGTAGGGGTGTCCTGGGTAGTGGTGTCCTGGGTAGTGGTGTCCTGGCTCGGATGTGACGGGGGCCTGTGGCTGCCCCCCTCATCGCTGGGTGGTCGCTCCCGCACGTGACGGGGGTGTCGTCTCCCTGTTGCTCCAGGTCTCTCCGTCTCCCGTGGTCTCCGAGGGGCATCCTGCGGGCGTCGCATGCTGGAGGGTTCGGGTCTCTCCGTCTCCCGTGGTCTCCGAGGGGCATCCTGCGGGCGTCGCATGCTGGAGGGTTCGGGTCTCTCCGTCTCCCGTGGTCTCCGAGGGGCATCCTGCGGGCGTCGCATGCTGGAGGGTGCGGGTCTCTCCGTCTCCCGTGGTCTCCGAGGGGCATCCTGCGGGCGTCGCATGCTGGAGGGTGCGGGTCTCTCCGTCTCCCGTGGTCTCGGAGGGGCATCCTGCGGGCGTCGCATGCTGGAGGGTGCGGGTCTCTCCGTCTCCCGTGGTCTCGGAGGGGCATCCTGCGGGCGTCGCATGCTGGAGGGTGCGGGTCTCTCCGTCTCCCGTGGTCTCGGAGGGGCATCCTGCGGGCGGTCTGCATCTGCGGGGATGGGTGCCTGGACGTTTGGTCCTGCGATACACAATGAAGCATGCATGGTTAGACATCAGGCAGTGATCAGGTGATACGGGAGAGGGGGATATAGGGGAGGGGGGATATGGGGACGGGCTGTTGGTGGCTCACTTGCTCGTGGGGCCCCGACCTCTGCATCAGCAACCTCCCGGTCGTCAGGTCCGCCAGCCAGTTCCAGGGCCCTTTCCTCGTGTACGGTCAGTGGCCTCTCATCAGCGGGCCCTCCTCCAGTCCTCACATGCTCCCTATTGTTGTGTGCGCGCTTCTCCTGGGGGGGGGGGGTGGTGGCAGGGGTAAAAGGCAACAGTGTTAGGCAGGTATATGAATGCACGCCATCGGTTGCGCGTGCATTGCAGAGGTTAAGGTTAGGGCTGGATTCACTTGGGGATATGGGGGATATGGGGGAGGGGGGATATGGGGGAGGGGGGATATGGGGGATATGGGGGAGGGGGGAATATGGGGGATATGGGGGAGGGGGGATATGGGGGAGGGGGGATATGGGGGAGGGGGGATATGGGGGATATGGGGGAGGGGGGATATGGGGGAGGGGGGGATATGGGGGAGGGGGGGATATGGGGGAGGGGGGATATGGGGGATATGGGGGATATGGGGGAGGGGGGGATATGGGGGAGGGGGGATATGGGGGAGGGGGGGATTTGGGGGAGAGGGGATATGGGGGATATGGGGGAGGGGGGATATGGGGGATATGGGGGAGGGGGGATATGGGGGAGGGGGGATATGGGGGATATGGGGGAGGGGGGATATGGGGGAGGGGGGGATATGGGGGAGGGGGGATATGGGGGATATGGGGGAGGGGGGATATGGGGGATATGGGGGAGGGGGGGATATGGGGGAGGGGGGATATGGGGGATATGGGGGAGGGGGGATATGGGGGAGGGGGGGATATGGGGAGGGGGGGATATGGGGGAGGGGGGATATGGGGGAGGGGGGAATATGGGGGATATGGGGGAGGGGGGATATGGGGGATATGGGGGAGGGGGGATATGGGGGAGGGGGGATATGGGGGATATGGGGGAGGGGGGATATGGGGGAGGGGGGATTTGGGGGAGGGGGGATATGGGGGAGGGGGGATATGGGGGATATGGGGGAGGGGGGGATATGGGGGAGGGGGGGATATGGGGGAGGGGGATTTGGGGGAGAGGGGATATGGGGGATATGGGGGACGCTCACCCTGCCTGCTCTGACGAGGTCGTTCACCTTCTTGTGGCACTGGGTGCCTGTCCGTGGTGTCAGGGCCACAGCGGTGACGGCCTCTGCCACCTCCCTCCACAGACGCCGGCTGTGGCGTGGGGCAACTCTGCGGCCGTGCCCGGGATACAGGGCGTCCCTCCTCTGCTCCACCGCATCCAGGAGCGCCTCCACATCGCGTGACTCGAACCTCGGGGCTGAGCGACGGCCAGCCATCAAGTCGGGTGTTGCGGTCGGCTGTTCCGGTCGGGTGGGGGGGAGCTGCGCGGCCTTATGAGCCGTCACGCCGTGCAGCGCGTATGACGCTGCACGGCGTGAACCACTGCGCAAGCGCGGATCCCGTTACGTCGCTGCTAGCCCATTTCGGGCCGCAGACTATCGGCCCATTTTTATGACGTGACGCAAGTGGGATTTGCGTCGTTTTTTGCGCCGATCGGCGGAGTTTCCGCCGATAACGGAGAATTTCGCCCCATGTTTACGATGTCACGAGGCGGAGAATTTCACCCCGGATGTATTTTTTCAGGAGTTGATACATATGTGTGCACTTGGTAATCACATGATAGTCACTATCAAAGGGTAAGCTGCCACTGTGCTTTTATATATTTCACGGTAAGTCATTGCTAAACCATTGTTTTTTTAAAATAATATTTTTGTTCATAACGCCATTGATAGACCTCTCAATCTCTGTAGCCTACAGGCTGGTTAGTGTAAAGCAAACCAATGTAGCAGTAGGGTGGTTGGGTGATTGGCACAGCTCTTTGCCCTACTATTCAATTTCTGGGGCCCTTTTCTTGATGTGCCTTTAAGAGGAGGCTCCAATGGCTCACGTCCTGCCACTGGGAACCTTCCTCCAGGTATCTGCCAGCCTCTAGCCTCAGCAGGAGGATGGAGGGGCCCATGTGGCATTGAGAAGGTCCCAGCAAGTTCTGGAAATGATATGTAAGTGGGCTCCAAAATGCCTGAATTAACTGCCTACCTCTGTGGTGTGGGTTGCTGAAGTGGGAGTGCATCAGCCTATTTACCCCCTGCACATCCCCACCCTCCCAACTCCGCACCCCAATCCCGATCCCATCCCATCCAGCCCCCTCTTCCAAAGTTAGCCTCTGCTGGCCTGATAAGATTTCTGTCTGTTGTCTCTGTAATCAACTTGATAGTGCACCTCTTCGCGATAGGTAAGAAAGCCTGATTTCATATTGGTCGCATGTCATTGAGTAAGTTAAGCACGATTAATTTTAACCACTTCACATCTTTCCAATGAGAAAACATTTTTTGGTGATTTCTTGCCCCCGCAGAAGGTCATTATTAGAAGGGAAATTCCCACAACAAAGACTGTAAACCTTTGGGGTCAGACAGCTCTGAACTGTCTGTTCAGTTAATGTGCTGACCTAAAAACCTGATGTACCTTCAAAGCCTGCTTTGTCTGGAGAAGCATTAAGTGTGGCATTTATTTAAGAGTTGTAATTACTCTGCCATTTCCATCTCGTGGGACTAAAGGAAACAAATTCTTTGTGACATGCAACCAGATTACCTCCTGAACTTCAAGTAATAGCTGCTGGGAAAGTCATTTTGTGTCAGTTCAATTAAAAGCTTTTGGCTGCAGGTCAATAACCATCAGTTCACCGATTTACTTTCTCTAACTGCTGGAGAAAATCATTTACTTTCCCTGTGTTTTTCTGCCACTCTCAAACTCTTCAGAGCTCCTGAAAGACGTACAGATGTACTTTTCCAAAGGGCGGTGTAATAATTCCAGGTGGTGCGGAGTGAAAGGTCAAACTGGTTTCTTTTAAACTGAAAATAAATCCCCTGCTTCGACACACGAAACAAACATCCCAGCCCAGGGTTATTGGGAACTGCCGGTCTGGCTCTGGGAGCTACATTGAAAGGTCCCACTAAAGAGCAACAGCTGGGCAGGGTTCTATCCACTTACCATGGGAGCTTGTATTCTACAAAGCCCATAGGGAGATCAATTAGCAATCCCTCTTGGTCCTCGTGGAGGTTATCACACCCCTCCCCCCCGCCATCAAGTCTGAATCATCCCCCTCACTCTCGTGGCGATGAGGCCTCTTTTGGCACTTAGTGCATGGCCTGGGGTCGGCGGCAGGTGGAGCCGGATCGGGGCGTGAAGCAGACTGGGGATAGTCACTTCTTTGGTGAGCGCCGAAGGGCCACAGGTAGAGGATCGTCTTCCGTGCTGACCTCTGGCGGAGAATCAAGCTCCTTAGTCTCCGTTTCGGACTCCGGATCTTCATCAATGGGGGAAATAACTCTCGTGTCCCCTTGACAGAGGTAGTCACAATGGGCATCAAGGACGTCGCTTCTGCTGATATCGTCTCGGCTGGAGCGGGTTCCCTGCTTCTCGGGCTGTCCAGATTCTTTTTTGTGGCCTTCGCTTGGATTTTGACTTTATAAGAAAGTGGACCAGTCTTTTGAAAAATGGCTCCTGAGACCCATTGAGAGTCATCTCCTGTTCTGAAGGTCCTTTCGGGTCTTCTGGTGTTGTGGTCCTTTATTTGGGCTTCCTGCTTTGACTCCACCTTCCCCTCCAAGTTGGGAAACAGCAGGCTGAGCCTGGTGTGCAGTAACCAAAGAAGAGCCAGGCCAATTTCATATCCTGGGAAACAGCAGGCTGTTTTGTCATTCTGGATTTGAATGTTTGAACTGCCCGTTCAGCCAATCCATTAGACAATGAATGGTACGTCGCCATTCAGATGTGTTTAAAGCAATTCAACTTCAAAAAACTTTGCCAGACTTTTTCTACGGTAGCATGAGAAGTCATGGAGAACATACAATGTACATTTTGTGTAGGCGTTGGCCATAATAAGGCACATCAATCCTTGGAACGGGCCAGCAAAGTCCATTTGCACCCATACTCATGGTGTTCCTGGCTTTTCCCATGGGTGCAAAGAGGCCATAGGTTGGAGCCTCTGATTCTCCTGCCACAGGAGCACTGCTTTACCAGATTTCCGGTGTCTGTATCGAGCCAGGATCACCAGATGTAGCTCCTCGAGTGTATTTTCATCTTGGATACCCTGGGGTGTCCATTGTGTAATTCCGTCAGGATTGGGTGCGGATCTGGGGTGGGGAACCGCTATTCGGGATCTGCATAGGATGATGCCATCTTCTGCAGTCAGCTCTTGTTGTTTAGTGAGGAAAAGCTTAATGTTTTCTTGGATTCTGCCAGTGAGGATCATTTGCCACAATTTTGCCAGTGTGGGATCCTTCTGCATTCATGCCTGAATCTGCTTCACGGATTTGTGGACTTCTTCCAATGCCGGCAGAGCTTGTGGGCAACCTGAGGTGACTAAGAGCTCTGCATTGGCAATGTATGTTCTTGGGCAGTGGCCAAGAGAGTATTCATAGGCCACTAACAATAATGCCTATCGTTGGATCCGGGCAGAGGTGACGGGGGAATTGATTTATCCTCTTTGAAGAAGCACAGTAGAGATTTATGGCCTGTTACGATAGTGAAATGTCTGCCCAATGTCATCCCAAAAATAACAACCTTTCCTTCCTTTTCGATCTGAGGATACCATCTTTTTGCGTCCACCAAGGTTCTGGATGCATATGCTATAGGTCTCTCTGTGCCATCATCCCATCAATGAGAAAGGACTGCTCCCTCTCCACATGGCGAGGTATCACATGTTAATACTAGTTTTCCCTTGGGGTCATAACGAGCCAGGATGTTTTATGATAGGAACAGCTGCTTCACATTCATGAAGGTTTCCTCCTGTGGCACCTGCCATGTCCACTTCTTGTGTCGTTTTAACAGTGTGTGCAGGGGTGGCAATATAGTGGCCAAATTTGAGATAAATTTCCCAGAGCAGTTTATAAGGCCTAGGAAATATTTTAATTCTGTCATATTTTGTGAGGTTGGTGCCTTTTTGATAGCCTTAACTTAATCCTCCATGGGTGTAGGCCTTTTCTCTCGACTCGGTACCCAAGGTAGATCACTTTGTCTGCCTGGAACACACATTTTTCTTGTTTGAGACAGACACCTGTGCCAGGAAATCATGTAAGAACCTTCTCCAGGTTTGCTAAGTGCTCTTTTTTCCGTGGTTCCTGGATCAGTACATTGTCTAGGTGAACTGCACCTTTGGTACCCTTGGAGAATGTTTCCATCACATGTTGGAAAATGCCACATACCCATGAGCCTCCGAAGGGCAGGTGTGTATATTTGCATAAACCCTTATGGGTGTTAATCGTTACGCACTTCCTGGATGACTCATCTAGTTCGAGCTGGAGGCAGACATGACTCATATCTAATTGGGTGAAGGTTTGCCCCCTGACAATTTGGCATATGAACCTTTTATGTGGGTTTAAGCAAATATACTCAGCTGCCCTTCAGAGTCTATCAGAGTACCAATCTAAATGTGAAGTTTTGTTAACGGTTAGTTTATATTCCCTGCAAAGGCAAACCAATTTGTCGGCTTGAGGACGGGATGACTGGTGCAGTGCATTCAGTGAACTGCACTGGTTGTATTATATGCTCCCTATCCCCTCGAGTTTGGTCTCTACTTTGGTAAGTAAAGCATATGGGACTGGCCGTGCCCTGAAATATTTGGGAAGGGCGTCGGTGGCCACATAAATCTTTGCCCTTGCTCCCTTTATTCTACCAAGGCCTTCTTGGAATACCTTGGGTATTTACCAATGACCTTGTAGAGTCCACTGGTTCCTAGTTTAAAATTTTTTAACCAGTCCAGACAGATCCTCTGTAGCCAATCTCTGCCCTAGAGGCTGGGTCCTGGTACTCGTACAACTATAAGCAGGAGTCGGGCCATCTGCTGCCCATAGATAACCAGTGGTTGCCATAATCCTCAAAGGCCTTAAATATATGTGGCCATCGTGGCTCTGGTCTCTTGCAGGCCGAGGGGCAAGATGCTATCTGGAGATGCTGGAAGGTCTATTCCCCGATGGTGGAGATGGCAGCCCCTGTATTAACCTCCATTTCTAGGAAATGGCCGTTGACCAAGATTATTATCTTTAAGGGTGATGATTCAATTGCAAGGCTCAGACCTGAGGTGGCTTGGACTTCTGACCTGGGTGGCACAGATACTGCTGATTTTGGCAGCCTTGCCTGGGTTGTGTCCCTTGGCCACACATACAGCAGCCTTGCAGCTGACACTTGCATTCCCTGGGGAGGCTTCCCTGCTACTTCCAGGTTTACCCAGTCATTTTTTTTAGATGGCTGACTGTTGATTTGGTGATGGGTGAGGCATGTGGGAGGCTTCGCTGGGAATGCTGGCTTTTCTAATGAGGGCCCTCCCTCCCCCAGCATGAGAACACTACTGTCCATCAGCCCTTTATGATGTTCTCTTAAGATAGTGCTAATTCTATAGCCCTTTCGAGGTCCAGGATCGGTTCTGTCAAGTTTTTTTTTGTATCGCAACATTATTGACCCCACATACCAGCCTGTCATGTAGCATCTCAGTCAGGGATGGGCAAAACTCACAGTATTCGGCCAGCTTCTTTAATCTAGCCAGGAATTCTGTCACGGGTTCCCCAGGGATCCTCCCAGCTGTGTTGAAGCAGTTACACTGGAGGGTTCCAATGGTTTTGTTTCATAATTGTTCTTTACTAGATCCACAAGTGGTTTAGTATCAGGAGCTCCAGGATGAACTAAGGGTAATATTGAATGGCGGGGCCCTGCACACTGTCAAAAGGATTACTTTATGTCTGTCATCCCCTTCTATGCCATTGGCAATGAAGAAGTAGCGCATGCGTTCGGCGTGCTGCGGCCAGTCCTCCATGTCTGTATCATAACATCCGAGCTTCACAAACAAGGGCAATTCTGGGTTTTACTTTTTGTTTTGTTTCTTACTGGAGTTTTCTTTGGGGAGTTTCAAAAAACCTGCTCAGAATTCCGTGTTTGACCTTCGTCGCCAATGTAATAATTCCAGGAGACGTGAGTGAGAGGTCAAACTGGTTTATTTTAAATGGAAAATAAAGCCACTACTGCAACACAAAAAACAAACTTTCAAACTAGGACTATCGGGAACTCCCGGTCCGTGTTTGCGAGCTACATTTAAAGGTTGTGCTAAAGAGGCCCAGCTTGGCAGACCTCCTCCCACTCACCACGGGACCTCCTATTCTACAAAGCCCATGGTGAGATCAATCAGTGATCCCCCATGGTCCTCGTGAGGGTTATCACAGGCAAGAAGGGAAGAGCATCCAATTCACCAGTTTCCTTTTTATTGCTATGCAAGCAAAAGGGCACAGAAGAATATCAAAAGTGGCCAGCTAACCTTGTCAACCAAAGAATGATCAGAGAAGGTTTTCAATTATCCAGAGTAAGTTTTTTTTTCACATTCGTTCATGGGTTATGGGTGTCGTTGACCAGGCCAGCACCTTTTTTTCCATACCCTTGGGAAGATGGTATTCAGCTGTCTTCATGAACTGCAGCAGGCCATGTGGTGTAGATACACCCATAGGGCTGTTAGGAAGGGATATGTTCTGTGACAGGGACACAGGAAGGAACATAGGGACAGAAAGACATCCAACCTGTCGCGGCCTGAGACAATACACTCGAGATTTCCAGTAACCACAAAAGGGATTTATTAACAATAGGCCAAGGCAACTATATACAGGCACAGAGCAATCCAGCTCTGAGGTCCCCAAGTGCCTGGGCCCCGGTGTAATGGTATTGTCGCTGGACGAGTAATTCCGAGGCCCAGGGTAATGCTCTGGGGTCCGGGGTTCAAATCCCACCACGGCAGATGGTGAAACTTGAAGTCAATAAAAATTTGGAATTAAAAGTCTAATGATGACCACAAAACTAATGTTCATTGCAACTATTGTGCTTTAAGGATGGAAATCTGCCACCCTACCTGTTCTGGCCTACAGATCCAATACCCTTTGAAATGGCCTAGCAAACCATTCAGTATCAAGGGAAAACTCTTCTGTGCAAGTAGACCGTATCAGGTGGGAGCTGACGACATCATCAACATTTTCACGTTGATTGGCATTTACTGAAGGAAGCCCTGTGTGCCAGGAGAGGCAGGAGTGGGCAGACATGGCCTTGCCAGGATATCCCCTGTGGTGCAGGGAGTCATGAACTGCGTGCACATTGCATTGTGGAGATGTACCAGAGCCTCATGAGCTATACTCAATGTGCATTTGGGCGTGCGGCCACGCACAAAACATCATGTCGGTGCACAACAGGAGCAGAGGGGACCAAGCTCATCACTCTCCTCCACCACCCAGCCACATGATGACAACACACCTATAATGAGTGCCATGCAGTCACAACAAACAGCAAGGAACAAACTGATGCTGTCCTGCAGCAATGATTCTGCTGCCCAGACTGCTCGGAGCAGCTCTTTAATACTCACCTGAAGGGGCAGCTAAATGTGTGATGGCCCTACTGCAGCATCCACAACCTCACCATGTGGAGGTTGCAGCTCCTGCCACCAGACATCCAGGGTCAAGCTGGGAAGTGGATGAGGAGGAGAAAGATCATGAGGAGGCCAAATCCTGAAATAAAAGTAATGAACAAAAAACAATCCTATAACAACTTTAACACATCTAATAATATAGAAAACTGAACAATTTACCATTGAGCACATCCTCAGTGCCTGTCTTACAGGTGCTGTGGTTTAATTATTTTACACAGAGCTATTGCACTGGCTGCAGCACAGCTCGGGAAAGGCTGCTGACTTCTGCTGGAAGAGACTTCAGGTGGCCTTGTAGGCTGACCTTAAGCAGCTCTGGATATAGAGGGCCTTGCTTCACATTGCACCACCTCAGCAAAGGCAACAGCAGGCTGGGCTGGCTTGCTGAGAGGCAACAGTCAGGGCACTAAGGAAGTGACACTGCTCGGAGCAGGAGTGCTGTCATCCCGGGAGAAGGCAGCAGATTCCTGTGTGGCCACTGCCAATTCGTCAAGATGGGGCCTCAGCAATCCGAGACATCTGCTGGAGCACAGATTGCTGGGTTGCTTTGAGAGCCTGCGGGCTCCTTTGAGCACTGAGATCTCCAGTAAGATAAAAGCAGATTACTTCAGGTGCTGGGATCTGAAATAAAAACAAAGAATGCTGGACAATCTCAGCAGGTCTGACAACATCTGTGGAGAGAGAAGGGAGCTAACGTTTCGAATCTGGATGACTCTTTGTCAAAGCTAGAGAGAACTAGGAATAGGGTGAGAGTTATACTGTTGTGGGGGGGGGTAGGGTGGTGGGTTTCATGGAGTAGTGGCACTGGATAAGAGGGTCAGCAATAGGTACAGATTGACAAAGATGTCATGGACAAAAGAACAAAGGGAGTGTAAGTGTAAATGGCAATGATAATGACTAGAAATGGGTCTGATAGTGGCACATTAAGGGATCAGAGTGTGTTAATGACAGAAAAAAGGAATGCAGTGTGTCAAAGGACAATCTGGAACAGGAAACAGATGGCCCGGGTGGGGGGAGGGGAGATAATGGGTGAGAGAAAAATGTATCGACGAAAGAAATGAAAAATTGATAGAAATAAAAATGGGGTGAAGGTGGAGGAGAGAGTTCACAGTCTGAAGTTGTTGAACTCAGTGTTAGGTCCGGAAGCTTGTAATGTGCCTCATCGGAAGATGAGGTGCTGATCCTCAAGTTTGCGCTGGGCTTCACTCGAACATTGCAGCAGGCCAAAGACAGACATGTGGACATGAGAGCAGAATGGCATGTTAAATTGGCAGGAGACAGGAAGGTCTGGGTCCCGGTTGCGGATGGAACGAAGGTGTTCTGCAAAGCAGCCACCTAGTCTGTGTTTTGACTCTCCAATGTAGAGTAGACCGCATTGGGAGCAGTAAATGCAATAGACCAGATTGAAGGAGGTGCACGTGAAGCACTGCTTCAACTGAAAAGAGTGTTTCGGCCCTTGGATGGTGAGTAGTGAGGAGGTAAATGGGTAGGTGTTACACCTTCTGTGATTGCATGGGAAGGTGCTGCGGCAAGAAGGTGAGGTGTAAGGGGTGATGGAGAAGCGGACCAGAGTATCTCAGAGGGAAGGTTCCCTGCAAATGCTGGTAGTGGGGGAGAGGGGAAGTTGGAATTGGTGGAGGATGATTCTTTGAATGCGGAGGCTGATGAGATGAAAAGTGAGAACAAGGGGGACCCTATCCTGGTTTTGGGAAGGAGGCGAGTGGGTGAGAGCAGAGGTGTGGGAGATGGGTCGAACAGGGTTGAGAGCCCAGTCAACCACAGTGGATGAGAAGCCACAATTAAGGAAAATGAAGACATGTCAGCAGCACCATGCTGCAAGTGGCATCATCAGAACAGATGCGACGGCGGCAAAGGAACTGGGAGAATGGGATAGAGTCCTTACAGGATGTGGGGTGTGAAGAGGGGTAGCCAAAGTAGCTGTGGGAGTTGGTGGGCTTGTAATGCAGACTGGTGGACAGTCGATCACCAGAAATGGAGATAGGAAGGTTAAGGGAAGGGAAGTGTCAAAGATGGACCATGAGAAGGTGATAGAGGGGTGTAAATTGAAGAGAAATTGATAAATCTTTCCAGGTCCAGACAGGAACATGAAGCGGCACCAAAATAGGCAACAAAGTATCGATAAAAGCGTTGTGGGATGGGGTCGGAGTAGGACTGGAGCAAGGAATGTTCGGCATACCCCATAAAGAGATAAGCAAAACTGGGTACTCATTGCCACACCTGTGGTCAGGTAGAAGTGAGATAAGTTGAAGGAGAAATTATTCAGTGAGAGGACACGTTTAGCCAGATGGAAGAGAGTGGTGGGTGGGGATTGTTCAGGCCTCTGTTCGAGGAAGAAGTGGAGAGCCCTCAGACCATCCTGGTGGGGAATAGAGTTATGGAGGGATTGGACTTCTATGATAAAGAGGAGGTGGTTAGGGCTGGGGAACTGGAAGTTGTTGATATGATGTAGGGCATCGGAGGAATATTGGGCGCAGGTGGGAAGGGACTGGACAAGAGGAGAGAGTATGGAGTCAGGATAGGAAGTGATTAGTTTGGTGGGACAGGTTTGCACGATGGACTTACTGGCGCAATCCTGTTTGTGGATTTTCAGGAGGAGGTAAAAAGTGGGCTGCCATGGGTTGGGAGACGGAGGTTGGAAACTGTGGAGGGATGATTTCCAGAGCAGGAGGTCAGTGACAGCCCTGGAAACAATGACTTGTTGCTCGGTGGTGGGGTCATGGTCCAGGGGGAGGTAGGAGGAAGTGTCTGAGAGTTGGCGCTCAGCTTCTGCAAGGCCAGACAACAACAGCCTCACCCTTATCGGCGGGTTTGATGACTGAGTCAGAATTGGGCCTGAGAGAGCGGACTGCAGCAAGTTCAGAAGGAGACAGGTTAGAATGGGGTGAGAGGAGTGGAGCAATTGAGATGGTTGTTGTCATGCCGACAGTTCTCAATGAAAAGATCAAGAGCAGGTAAGCGGCTGCAGGGAGGGCCTGTAGCCGGACATTTACAGCCTGATACAAAATGGCCAAGAAAAGAAAGGGCACTACTATATTTTCCTGATGGGAAATGTGGCTAACTGAGCGATTTTAACTTCAAGAATATGATCAGCAGAACCAATGACTTTAGGCTGTGACCTCTGTGATTTACCACAAATGTCTTTGATTTTACGACTGGCCATAGAGTCAGCAGGATTTTGGCAATAGATGTCTTCAAGAGAAAGGATGACCATGGTGAATTAGCAGGATGAAAAGCAACATATGTCCCAGATAATAAACTTATCCTAATCAATGATCAAATGGACAGGCAGAAGGAAGGAAAGATGAAAATAATGAAGGACAACTGGCCCTAAGGTCAGGCATCCTGCAATAAACTAAGCTGAACACATATTTCTGTGTGTTCCGCTCTGAGAAGAGATACGACCCCGGAATGAGTCACGATTCTTTCAACATTCATGCCCAGAAAGGACAGTGATTGATTAGTGCTGCTCTGTGTGCACATAACTGGAAGCATGAGACCTGTGCCAGCAAGATCTGTATAAGAAAGAGAGACAAAAGAGATTTCATCAGTATAACCTTGAGGAACAACAGTGCAGAAGGAAGCAACCACATGCTCTGAGCTTGGCCGCGAGTGGGGAGTGAAGCCTCTACAGGCCCAGTAATTCTTTGAAGAGATAACAAATAGGTTAGACCAAGGAGAGCCAATGGATGGTCTTGTCCTCACCGTCGGCAAAAGTGAGTGAATTGAAGATTTGGATGGCCTGGTCCCCAGCAGTCAACAGTAACAGCGTGATTTTTCGGGCATTGGATGCACTTTCGAGGCCCGAGGCCTCAATGTACAGACTGAATTTCTGCTTGAAGACCCGCCAGTTGGTGCCAAGGTTACCTGAGATCTGGAGCTGTGAAGGTGCCTGGATCTTTTCCATGCCGCTGGAAGGCAGTTGCCGGTCGTCAGTGAATTTTAGAAGATAAATTACTTAGAAGCAGTAGCCACTTCTGGTATCATGTCGTGTTATTGACCCTGGGGTAACACGGACTGCAACACGATGCAGTTGACTGATAAAGCACACAGCAAACGTAGGCGTTGGTTTAATAGAGTTTATTGAACTCCAGTAACGAAACACACAGCTGCCTGTGGGTTGACGCTCTACTCCTCTAAGTAAACAAACACTAACTATCTAGACCAGGCTAGCTCTGATCCACGTGTAGAAGGTGTTGAATGATTTGTACACCCTGACTGTCACTACAGCTATCATCAGTGGAAAGAGGCAGAGTGCTGATGCTGCGTGTGTTTTATAGTTGGAAGCCCCCCCTTGGTGTTCTGAATTGTGATTGGTCGTGTTCTGTTCTGTATCTTGATTGGCTCACCTGGGTGTCTGTCACTGCCTGCTTTTACCTCATGATGTGCATGGGTGCATATTATGACAGAACCCCTCTTTCACATTTAACCAAGCTGCTGAAAGTTTCCCTGCTTTTCGGAGGCCCAGTCAGAATGTCCATGTGATGGATTGGCAACATGGTAACTGTTTTGTTATGCTCTTGACGTAGCATAAGCTGCTTCCTTGATGTACACTCTGACAAATGAAGCTTCAGACTTTGAGATAGATTTGACACATTTATTGAACTATTAACAATTCTCCTACTTGGATTCGACTCTCCTGTTAATCCTGCTACAGCTACTCAGACTAACTAACCAGTCTGCTACAATCCACGTGGTGGGTGTGATGTGTTTCAATCAACCCTGTCTGTACTCACTAAATGTCTCCACTGGAAAGAGACTGAGAATGCGTGCTTTGTGCTTTTATATGGGTTGGTCTAATGCCCCCCTGTGGTAGTGTCACGTCTGGATGTGTTTTGAATGCCCATTGGTCGTGTCCTATCTTACTGACCTATTGGTTGAATGTCTGTGTGTCATGATGTCTCTGGCGCTCCCTCTAGTGTTTATCTAGTCTTAGTGTATTTGCATTAACCCGTTGTGTATTTACAGTGATGCATATCACCACAGTAACAAGTTCAAGTAGCCATGATGTCCACTGGATGGGAAATTAATGGAGAGCAGAAACTGACCAGCAGTTGAAATCCCGCTGGATAATTCCCATGGGGTCGAAACGTTGACTGTAGATGCCACACTTTGAAATCATGACCAGTGTTATTACTTGACACAGCTTTGAGTGTATTTCCCAGGTGAATGAAAGGATGCATTGATTTTGCTGATGGGGTAGTCAGTCAACTGACAGTGGACAGCAGCAACAGCAGAGAACAATTACAGCCTTCAATCTGATAAGATGACTTGTGGGAATGATTCAAAATCCACAGATTGCTTAAAGCTGCAGTACCCAAGATTGCATTCCACACAGCGATAACACATTAAAGAAGCTTATCTTGGAAATGAGGTCTTTTCAGTCTCCAATTTAAAAGTATTTAATGTTTCTGACAGGCATTGATATTGCCAATGCATAATTAAAAATCTGGGGTAAGAGGGGAGAATGTAGAGATCAGAGGACACAAACAGATAAAGCTGATATCACTCTTTGCTACACCCCCAGCTAAGATTGTACAAACTGTATCTGCACAAGGAAAAGCAAGCAATTGTGCAACGCTACAATATTCATTTCCTTTGTCCTTGTTTATTGTGACCCACTATGACCCACTATAAGACCCTGAAAATAAAAAAAACTAATTGCGAGCAAGCCAATACATATTTCAAAGACAAATGTGTGTGCCACTGACCCAGGGATATTGCTCAGGCATTCTCCTTTTACAGAACCGGAATTGAAAGCTTATGCTGCTTTGATTTGATTTTGAACAACCTGATTGATTAGACAGGATTTAAGTGCTGCGGTTACCTTCATGTGGTCTGCTACAGTTATTAGCAAGGCACTTGTTTCCTAACATTGTCTTAGGCAAGCAAACTATATCTGTGAATACCTTACTTGCCCCTGCCGATTCAATAATAATCACTGGAAGTCATTCAGTAGCTTTAGGATCTTGGCGTTCAACAAAGTTCGGAAACATCACCAGCGGGTTTTAATCTTCTGCGCTCCACGCAGTTTTGCTCTGTGTGGGTTGAGTTGCTGCTTTTTTCTCAGGGGTCCGTCCAAATTACTGTAACAGAGGCACTCATCCCTGAAAATGAGACCTCAGTTGATTTGACCATAGAATGACCCCGTGATAATTACTGTTACATAAGCACCTTCTGCTCATTCATTCATTCCATTTCCTCTCATCAGTGACCGACGCTAGACCTGTGATTTCAGGAACAAGTTAATTATTAGGCATGTGCATCGAGCTAAACTGAAAGCCTTGAAGTAACCCAGGCAGGTGAAATTTGGAGAGAGTTTTTTGAGTTTCTCAGCATTTGCTCCGTTAAAATAAAATGGCACTATGCTAGCTTCTTAATATATGAGAGAATCTTCAAGCAATCAATGCAGTTAAGCTCCTTCAGCGATCAGATCGCACAGAAGTCATCCCAAAGATAGGTGATTGCCTCCGCAAGCTGACCCTGAACTCCACAGAAAGAACTGATGGCTGGCCCCCTTGGGTGAAAGCAATTGGGCAGTTTGAGGTAAAAGTGGTGTTTATCTCCCATGATTAGTGTGATTCACAGATTCATTTCGCTTTTATACTGGCTTTGCCAATTCTTAACTATCCCCCAGCTCAGGATTTCTGCTATTTTAAATGAAAAGAAATTGCTCAAAACACTCAGCAGGTCAGACAGCATCTAACAAAAGGTCATCGACCTGAAACGTGAATTCTCTTTCTACCCCTTGAGGTACAGTTGAGTTGCTGAAGGTTTCCAGCATGTTCTGCTTTTAGTTCAGATCTCCAGCAATATGTAATATTCTGCTTTGGCTTCTTCTATTTTAGTGATCATGCAAAATACTCTTGGCAAATGTTCTGTCTTTCCACTGTCGTTTGGGGGGTTTGCCTATTAGCTGTAAATATTTGACACTTGGCTACTCCATCACTTGTCCTCAGACTGAGTTTCATACCTCCACATTGACGTGTTGGGTGCTCTGAGGTACAGACGAACCAACACGGTTGCGATTGGTACAACACAGTTTTATTCCATTAAACTATTGACACATCAGACTTGGTACTCAGCACATTGTGACTGTGTGAGTGTCTTGCTATGAGGTCCTGGCCCTGTGCCGTCTCCAGATGGACTGCCTAGGAAGTGTCGTGTTTCTTGTTTTATCCTGTGTCTGCTCTTGTCTGTGATTGGCTGTCGTGTTATGTGTGCTAATTGGTCCGTTGCTCTGTCAATCATTATGTATGTGTTATGATGTATGTTTGAATATCATGTCACACATGACTGCTGGAATATTCCTGTCCCGCCACAACGGGTTTCCACGCAGCCGATGGGGCGAACCACCCAAAGGTTCCTTGACTTCGGAGGACTCGGAAGATACCGCTGGTTGGCGGGATTCTTTTTCACTTCATTTTTTTCCCCCAGCACTCATTTCCCTTCAACCTAAGGTTGCCAACAAAATTGTGTAAATGAGTTAGCCATTGCAAAATGACATGAAATAATGGAGCCAGGGATTTTCCAATGTACTCATGGTTATTGGGCAATTCCACATCCACTCCTATGCTAACCACCATCCCATCACTGCCATTTAAAGAGCAGTTTGTTTATACTGCTGATCCTCACTAAGGCGGAATCAAAGCTCTTGGATGGAGCTCAGCAGCCTCATTGCGCCCAACCTGGTGTCAGTAGGAGCCCATTGAATCTCACGAGTATTACGATCCTCGACACCAATAATGGCTGGAATACTGGACTGAAACCCCAATATTTTAGTTCATTTGAAAGACTGCGGGAAGAATGATTTGCTCCAGGATTAATTACATGAAGAAATAGGTCTTGGTTATTTTTAAAACAAAACCTTTATTACAAATACAATATTAAACTTTTAACTTCACACCAGAAAAAGAACAGCTTACAATGAGCCCTCAGCACAACTAAATGATTTCCCATTAAACAATAAGAAAATAAAAATGCAGCTCTTAAACCTACTTACAATTAGCAGGGAATAGAGTAATACTTGTGGTTCAGAACAGATTCTGGCTCTTTTTTAGAACCCCTTCAGTCTCTGGCTGAATATCTTCAAATAGTTGCTTCAACTTGGTTGTTATAGTCTCTTCCTTGTCTTCAGTCAAGCCGGCTCTGTTTTTAAAATAGTATTATTCTTTTTTTCCCTATCCTACTGGGAAAGAAAACTGCCTTTATCTGTGGTCTACAAAGCACAAGGGTTGCCAGATCCAAATTCGCTATCAAAAGCATTTTCTCCAAAACCCTGTCTCTCTCCACAGCTTTCTCCAAAACTGCCTTTCTCCACAACTTTTCAAAATGTCTCTCTTTGTGCTCCACCCATCACTGACATCATTTTCCCAAGCTAAAGAAACAAATCAACTTTCCCAAAGACAGTGATGCACCATCAAAGACCACAAGACGAAATAGTGAACAATTGAGGCTTTATTGCGCTAGATATTAAGCCTGCTGCAGCTGGAACAGAATGGAGGCAGCGCAGGAGAGTGCATGCTTTTATACAGAGCCTGCTGGGTGGAGCCAGCAGGCCGGGGTTTACCGTATTGACTGTAGTACAATGGCAGTATCGTAATACACGTAGTATATGACCAGTGGTGTTTACCACATTCACCCCCTGTTTAAAAAAAGTCCAGCAGGGGTGAAGCAACATTACAGGTTGAGTCTGTCAGGGGCTTTGATCCTCCACCGCGATCGCCACAGTCTCGGTTATGGTGTGGGTGCCGATGTGGGTACCTGCGACTCTGGGAGCGTGCTGTCCTCTCCTTCTTCACCCAGTAGTGGATCCGGTGGGGGGATGGGTGCTGCTGGGGTGGGGGCTGCGGTGATAGTCCCTGGAGGGGGGGTGGACGGGGCAGGGGTCGGGGTGGAAACCGGGAGGGGCGGGGACAGTACCAGGTCGGGGGTGGTGGTGGAAGTGGATGGTGAACCAGCGGGTGCCAGGTTCCGGAGGGAGACTGTGTCCTGCCGCCCATCATGGTGAGCCACGTAGGCGTACTGTGGGTTTGCATGGAGGAGGAGGACTTTTTCGACGAGGAGGTCTGATTTATGGCTCCTCGCATGCTTCCGGAGGAGGACGGGCCCAGGCACTGTCAACCAGGTTGCGAGTGAGACCCCGGAGGTGGACTTCCTCGGGAAGGCAAACACACGTTTGTGAGGGGTCTCATTGGTAGCAGTGCACAGGAGCGACCGGATAGAGTGGAGTGCATCGGGGAGGATCTCCTACCAGCGAGAGACCGGGAGATTCCTAGACCGAAGGGCCAGCAGGACGGCCTTCCAGACCGTCACGTTCTCCCTCTCCATCTGCCCGTTTCCCCGGGGGTTGTAGCTGGTCGTCCTGCTCAAAGCAATGCCCTTGTTGAGCAGGAACTGACGCAGCTCGTCACTCATGAAGGAGCACCCCCGATCGCTGTGGATGTAGGTGGGGAAACCAAACAAGATACTGTGTAGGGCCTTGATGACCGTGGCAGAAGTCATGTCGGGGCATGGGATGGCAAAAGGGAAACGGGAGTACTCATCAATTCTATTGAGAAAGTACACTTTGTGGTCAGTGGAAGGGAGGGGCCCTTTCAAGTACTTGCAGAGGCGCTCAAAGGGGCGGGAGGCCTTCACCAGGTGCGCGCTGTCCAGCCGGTAAAAGTGCGGTTTGTACAGCCCGCAGACTTGGCAGTCCCTGGTCACAGTTCTGACCTCCTCGATGGAGTAAGGCAGGTTGCGGGCCTTGATAAAGTGGAAGAACCGGGTGACCCACGGGTGACAGAAGTCATTGTGGAGGGCCCGAAGTTGGGCTACTTGTGTGCTGGCACATGTACCACGGGGCAGGGCATCTGGGGGCTCATTGAGCTTCCCCAGGCGTTACAAGATATCGTAGTTATAGTCGGAAAGTTCGATCCTCCACCTCAATATCTTGTCGTTCTTAATCTTGCCCCGCTGTGTATTGCTAAACATGAAGGCAACCGACCGTTGGTCAGTGAGGAGAGTGAATCTCCTGCCAGGCAGGTGACGCCACCAATGTCGCACAGCTTCCACAATGGCTTGGGCCTCCTTTTCAACAAAAGAGTGCCGAATTTCGGAGGCATGGTTGACGGTGGCGGCCAGACCCACGTCCGATGTGTCGCTCTCCACCTGAAAGGCGAGGGACTCGTCAACCGCGTGCACTGTGGCTTTGGCGATGTCCGCCTTGATGTGGTTGAAGGCCCGGCGGGCCTCAGCCGCCAGGGGAAAAACTGTGGACTTGATGAGTGGGCGGGCCTTGTCCGCATAATTAGGGACCCATTGGGCATAATATGAGAAGAACCCTGATGCATGATCAATGACCACTAAAGCGAGGTTGTAGTCCAACTGAAGGCTTTAATAAGCTAGATGTTTCCCCCAGCAGCTCAGGTACAGAATGAAGGCTGCTGGGGCAGCACGGGCTCTTATACCCCGCCTAGCAGGGCGGAGCTACCATACCGCTTGGCCAATAGGAAGCATACAATTTCTACCAATGGTATTCCAGCATTACCAGGTACCGTAATACCTCTCCTACTACATTCACCCCCTGTTAAAAGAGTCCGGCCGGGGTGGTGGCCTAATACTACAAACATGGCAACATGGTAGAATTAGTTATGGAGGTACCGTAATATCTACGTCCAGCGTTTTGTAACTATTTACAATTGTAGTAACTATTTACAATTTATGATTTAAATTTACAATTTAGAATGAAGCAATCAATCGACCGGGGGCCCTGGTCGTCCTCTGTGATCGTCGGAGCTTCGGTGGTGACTCCGGTGGAGGCTTGGGCGTCTGTGACTCCAGGAACGTGGCCTCAATCTCTGTGGCAGCTTCGACACCCCTAGTGGTGGGGAAAAATGTTGACCTAGGAAGGGAGCGCCTGCGGGGTGCTTCGGTGGGTGGGGGGGGGGGGGGGGGGGGGGCTAGACAGGGCCGGCGGAAGGACCGATCCTCCTGTAAGGTTCCCTGGTGGCGGGGAGGGTGGGACTGGTGGCTGGGGTGTGCATGGGGCTCCGGCGGGCGCCAGGTCTCGTAGGGAGACCACATAGGCATACTGGGGGTTAGCGTGGAGAAGATGGACCCTCTTGACCAACGGGTCCGACTTGTGCGCCCGCACGTGTTTTCGGAGCAGGATGGGTCCGGGAGCTGCCAGCCAGGTTGGGAGCGAGGTCGCAGAGGAGGACTTCCTGGGAAAAACAAGGAGACGTTCGTGAGGTGTCTGGTTGGTTGTGGTACAAAGCAGTGACCGGATGGAGTGGAGGGCATCCGGGAGGACTTCCTGCAAGCGGGAGACTGGGAGATTCCTGGACCGTAGGGCAAGTAGGACGGTCTTCCAGACCGTCCCATTCTCCCTCTCTACCTGTCAGTTACCCCGGGGGTTGTAACTGGTCGTCCTGCTCGAGGCGATGCCCTTGCTGAACAGGAATTGACGCAGTTCGTCGCTCATAAAGGAGGACCCCCTATCACTATGTATGTAGGCGGGGAACCCGAACAGTGCAAAGATGCTATGGAGGACCTTGATGACGGTGGTTGCGGTCATGTCGGGGCAGGGGATGGCGAATGGGAACCGGGCGTTACAAGATATCATAGTTATAGTCGGAAAGTTCGATCCTCCACCTCAATATCTTGTCGTTCTTAATCTTGCCCCGCTGTGTATTGCTAAACCTGAAGGCAACCGACCGTTGGTCAGTGAGGAGAGTGAATCTCCTGCCAGGCAGGTGACGCCACCAATGTCGCACAGCTTCCACAATGGCTTGGGCCTCCTTTTCAACAAAAGAGTGCCGAATTTCGGAGGCATGGAACATGGTGGAGGAATTAATTGTGGTGCGGGACCCTCCTGTGTCCCAGAGAAATTCGATGGGCTGTCCCCATATTTTTGCTGCAACGACTGGTCGGCCGGACCTATCCCAAAGGGTGTCGCAGACCCAGGTGGGGAAGCCCGAACACCGTCAGTCAGTTCCGTTCATGTCTGTCTAGTCTGAACGGCTGTTTACAATATGTATGGGCTTTGTCCTGTTATTATTCAGAGTGCCTGCCTGCTGGGCTCTCTGTGGCTTTCGTGGGGCATTGCACTCTCGTGCAAAGTGACCTAATTGTCCACAGTTGTAACACGCCTGTGGTTTCTGTGGGGGGCTGTTCATGCCTTCCTTCATCCATGCGGGGTTCTGGTGCGCTTTAACTGCTTGAATATCTGCCTCTGCCTGCTGTTCTTCGGGTTTTCTAATCGTGGGTTTGTTGTGGACAGATTGCTCCCAGGAGCGGGGCAACCTTTTAAAAACCCACTTTTTGTTGTGCGTTTCTTCCGAGGGAGTCATAATTAGTACAAGCTTTTTGTCCTGCCTCTGTGGCATGGGAGATAAGGGTGCGGGTCCATTTGGCCATGTTGTCTGGGGACAAATGGGCACGGTCTAAGTTTCCGAAAACGGCTGTAAAATGGATCCACAGGCATCCAGCAAATGCTGTGGAGTGTTCTGTTTTCTTCTGCCTGCACTTATTCAGGCCTTCTACTGGGTCACCTCTGTTATAACCGATCGCGTCTAGGATCGCCGTGTGCATCTCTGAAAGGGTGCCTCCTCCTACATTCTGTGGGTCGGGAAGGGCTGCTACAACAGAAGGATCTAAGCTTAAAACTGTGAGCTTCACTTGCTCACACTCATCCAGGCCATACATGGTTGCCTGCTGCTTCACTCCAGCAAAGAAGCGGTGGGGGTCTGAGGTGGGGAGGAACGGTGTGGTCTTTTTGCACGTGTCCCGTAATTGGGTCACAGTTAAGGGGGTGGTGTAAAGGAATTCCGAGTCTCCATCCGAAGTGACTGTGCGGTGGGTAATTACTGGATTCATGGGTGCCTGATCTATCTGCTCTGTGGCGGGTTGGGGTGCTTTTCTCCTTTGGGGCTTTCCTTGCGCACATGTTCCCTGTACATATCTATGCGTGGTTTTGTTGAGTTCTTGCCAATCAGGGCCGTCTTTTTCATCTAATTGGGATCCAAAGGTGCTTTGAAACCCATTTTGCACTGAAAGCAAAGACTGCAGTTCCGCAATCTGCATCCGGCATTTTGCATGATCCACTGAGCTTTGTCTGTGCTCCGTGGTGGCAGCATGGAATGCTCTTAACACTGCTTTTAGATTGCTGCACTGCCTTTGCAATGCCTCGACCTGTTTCTCTGTCTCTTTTACCAGGACTGCACATTGCGTGTCCTGGTAGGCCTTATCGTATTGGGTTTGGAAGCTGCTCAGATGCGCTAGACAAGACTGGTGTGCCCACTTGGCATCATCCACCTCTCCGTCCTTTGCTGCCAACTTCCTTCTCAATTCTACATTCTCTCTCTCGATCTCACTAACATCGACCTTGCTCATTCGATGTCTCTCTTCCATCTCTTTGCGGAGCATCCGAACGACCTCCTCTGTGCCTCGCAATTGTGCCAGACAGGACACGATTGCCATCGGCTTGTAAGCTTTCCCTAAGCTCTTCTTCTGGATTTCACTCAGGTTCTCCCACCAAGTATGTCCTATACTCCCGGGACCTGTTTCCTCATTTGAACAAAAGTCACTCCAAAGGGGCCATCCCTTCCCTTTGAGGCACCTTCTAATCTCAACTTCCCAAACGGGACACTGACCTACTCAGTTGTTGGGCGCTGCGACCACAAATTCTTGAGGGTTCATGAGGGGTTCCATTGCCTTCATTGCCATTTTCCCTATCTGAATGCTCTCTTTTAAAATTTGGAACAAGGGGTACTAAGGCAGTGCTGTAAACACGGGTACGGCGTTCGCTATTTTCCGGAATACAAACTCCCGACAGTTTTTCGCAACAAAATCTATCAGTTTTACCTTATAGCCCTGTTAGATACGCATGCATTAAAATGCTTCCGAATTATGAGGATTGATCAGAACTGCTTGAACACTTGTGAATGTTTCTGTTCCCAATTGGATTCTCAATTCAAATTTTCGGTTCACCCAGAATGGTTCGGCCACTTCTAAGTCGGGTCCCGTCAGATGTCGCCAGTAAATGTTGCTAACTTTTGGTTGGTTCTTAATTTGGCTCTATTTAATCACGTCCCGGCGGAGTCGCCAGTAAATGTTGCTCGTTGTGTCTTTACTTAATTTGCTCTGTTTTATAACCTTTGCTGTAGAGTTGCCAGGTATCTTTATGATACCACCACGAGGTTCAAGTTCAAGTGCTGATCAATAACTCAATACACCAGTTAGTAAGTTTCAAATCAAACCACATTTATTATACACAGTCAATCACTACTCATGCATAAAACTCTACTTACTAGACTATCTCGAACACTAAGAGGCCTATACTTAGCTTTGGAACTGGCCCACCAGGTCAGGGGAACAAATGGCCTTTCATTCGATCCAGCTTCAAAGCTGGTATAGACTGGTAGCTAGGAGCGCCTATCTCGTAGCGTGCGTTGACTGGAGACTTACTTGGTTGGTGCAGCAACTAGGCAGGTCACGGTCAAGGGTTGTTTCGAGCTGCTGAGAGGCCCTGCCAAGAAGGACGAATTGAATTTGGAGACTCTATTTTATAGTCCCCAGGGGCTTCGCGCCCTTTTGGGCGGATCCCGTACCTGGTTCCAAGTGATTGGACTAAGTTCTGATCACTTGGATCGATTTCTCCAATACTGGAGCTGTTCCCTGATCGCTGGGCGGTTCCTAAGTGTCTGTTGGCCTTCCTTTGTCTTGGCTCCTGCTGGCACCGAGGAGTCTGGCATGGCCTTGTTTATCTTAACTGTTTCCAATTGTTCCCGGGGAATGCTCATCAATATGTAGATGGTTGTTAGTTTCAGTGCTGTCTGGGTTCCTGCAAGTTCTGATATACAGGAAACTTTGCACCTGCTTGTTTTTCCTGCGTTTGACTGAATTTCCCTGTATTCTTAGCGGATCTCCATTTTAAAGTCATGAAGTGGCCAACCCAGGTGGCTACACCACACAAGAGGTTGCTGCATAAGATAAAGATGCATGGCGTTAAGGGTAAAATAGTAGCATGGATAGAGGTTTGGTTAATTAAGCAAAGAGTGGAGATTAATGGGTGTTTCTCTGGTTGGCAATCAATAGCTCGTGGTGTCCCTCAGGGATCAGTGTTGGGCCCACAAATGTTCACAATTTACATAGATGATTTGGAGTTGGGGACCAAGTGGAATGTGTCCATGTTTGCAGACGACACTAAGATGAGTGGTAAAGCAAAAAGTGCACAGGATACTGGAAGTCTGCAGAGGGATTTGGATAGGCTAAGTGAATTGGCTAGGGTCTGACAGATGGAATACAATGTTGATAAATGTGTGGTTATCCATTTTGGTAGGAATAACAGCAAAAGGGATTATTATTTAAATGATAAAATATTAAAACATGCTGCTGTGCAGAGGGACCTGGGTGTGCTCGTGCATGAGTCGCTAAAAGTTGGTTTTCAGGTGCAACAGGTGATTAAGAAGGCAAATAGAGTTCTGTCCTTCATTGCTAGAGGGATGGGGTTTAAGACTAGGGAGGTTATGCTGCAACTGTATAAGGTGTTAGTGAGGCCACACCTGGAGTATTGTGTTTAGTTTTGGTCTCCTTACCTGAAAACGGAAGTACTGCTGCTGGAGGGTGTGCAGAGGAGATTCACTAGGTTCATCCCAGAATTGACTGGGTTGGATTACGAGGAGAGGTTGAGTAGACTGCGACTGTACTCGTTGGAATTTAGAAGGATGCGGGGGGGGGGGTCTTATAGAAACAGATAAAATTATGAAGAGAATAGATATGATAGATGCGGGGAGGTTGTATCCACTGGTGGGTATAAGCAGAACTAGGGGCATAGTCTCAAAATAAGGGGAAGTAGATTTCGGACTAAATTTAGGAGGAACTTCTTCACCCAAAGGGTTGTGAATCGATGGAATTACCTGCCCAGTTGAGGCTCCTTCATTAAATGTTTTCAAGATAAGGATAGATAGTTTTTTGAAGAATAAAGGAATATAGGGCAGCACAGTAGCACAAGTGGATAGCACTGTGGCTTCACAGTACCAGGGTCCCAGGTTCGATTCCCCGCTGTGTCACTGCCTGTGTGGAGTCTGCACGTTCTCCCCGTGTCTGCATGTGTTTCTTCCGGATGCTCCAGTTTCCTCGCACAGTCCAAAGACGTGCAGGTTAGGTGGATTGGCCATGATAAATTGCCCTTAGTGACCAAAAAGGTTAGGAGTTATTGGGTTTCGGGGATAGGGTGGAAGTGAGGGCTTAAGTGGGTCGGTGCAGACTCGATGGGCCGAATGGCTTCCTTCTGCACTGTATGTTCTATGTTATGGTGTTCGGGCGGGAAAGTGGAGCTGAGTCCACAAAAGATCAGCCATGATCTTAAAACATGCTGCTGTGCAGAGGGACCTGGGTGTGCTGGTGCACGAGTCGCAAAAAGTTGGTGTGCAGGTGCAACAGGTGATTAAGAAGGCTAATCGAGTTTTGTCTTTCATTGCTCGAGGGATGGAGTTCAAGACTAGGGAGGTTATGCTGCAATTGTATAGGGTGTTGGTGAGGCCGCATCTGGAGTATTGTGTTCAGTTTTTGTCTCCTTTCCTGAGAAAGGACATATTGGCACTGGAGGGAGTGCAGAGGAGATTCACTAGGTTGATCCCAGAGTTGAGGGGATTAGATTATGACGAGAGGTTGAGTAGACTGGGACTGTACTCATTGGAGTTTAGAAGGATGCGGGGGGATCTTATTGAGACATATAAAATTATGAAGGGAATAGATAGGATAGATGCGGGCAGGTTGTTTCCACTGGTCGGGGAAAGCAGAACTAGGGGGCATAGCCTCAAAATAAGGGGAGGTAGATTTCGGACGGAGTGTAGGAGGAACCTCTTCACCCAAAGGGTTGTGAATCTCTGGAATTCCTTGCCCAGTGAAGCAGTTGAGGCTCCTTCTTTAAACGTTTTTAAGAAAAAGATAGATACCTTTCTAAAGAATAAAGGGATTCGGGGATATGGTGTACGGGCCGGAGAGTGGAGCTGAGTCCACAAAGATCAGCCATGATCTCATTAAATGGCGGTGCAGGCTCGAGGGGCCAGGTAGCCTACAACTGCTCCTAGTTCTTATGTTCTTATGTAAACACTCACAGGTCAAAGAAATCACCGACCTTGTTACACTCGGCTCTGGATATAAAATAATACCAATATTGATATGTCTCCCTCTTCATAAGAAAATACACTTCTAGCTAACAAATGTCAAAAATGATAAAATGTATATCAAAAAATAAAGTTGTAAAAACTCCAATGTTAACTGGGACCTTAGATTCATGCCTCATTACATTCACCCCCCACCATCTGGCCTGGGCTTGCAAAATCCTATCAACTCTCCTGGCTTGAGACAATTCACACCTCTTTAACCTGTGATTATCCCTCTCTCCAGTCGCACCGTCTGGACCTGTAAAGTCTTAATTACCTGCAAAGACTCGCATTCAAATATCATCTTGCATCATTGAATTTATCTGTATATGTGGTTATGGAACCCACCTCTGATGAAGGAGCTGTGCTCCGATAGCTAGTGATTTGAAACAAACCTGTTGGACTTTAACCTGGTGTTGTAAGACTCTTACTGTGCCCACCCCAGTCCAACGCCGGCATCTCCACATCAGTTCAAATAAAATAAGAGCTAGAATCATTATTACATGAGCTTCACACCTCTAACACTGTTTAGTGCACTGCATAGTCACCACTTCCCAGCAGCAACCGTGATACTCAGGACTCACCCCTAATATACTTTTACTACACCCCACCAACGTACATTTTCCAATCATGCCAACAACACACACATACACACACACCTCTACAGGCCCCTGTAAACCTACAGCTATTCAGCAATGGTAGGCACATGACCCAACACACACTGACACAGTTACTGACATTACACCTTTCCTCTTGCACGGAAATTGGCCCACAGCAAGCAGGAGAGGCAGATGATGGCTGGAGGACCACCCAGGATTCATTCACAGAGATAATTTTGATAACCATGGATGCCGGTACCGCAGAATCAGTTTGCTGTACCTGGCACTGCTGAGGTCATCCTGGATGATGATAACTTGTTTCCACATGGCACCATCCTCACCCTCATCCTGAAAGGTGTCATGGGATGGAAACTGTCAATGGAGAGACTGCGGACCTTCTGCTTTCCTCCCCATCCACTCTTCCCGCAATCTTCACTCCCCTTCACTCCCTGAGCTTTCAGAAAGTCATGAACTCCCAGCTTCTCAGCCCTTGCAGCCTCAGATTCTAGCATGAGAGGAGAAAGAAAGGTCATGAAGAAACATTGTCAATCTAATACCCGCAGTCAATGGCTCGGATACTGAGCACTGCATGCATATTAGAGTTGTGATTTGCGTGTGGTGACTCACTGGATGTGATTTAGCTGCAGCCAGACATGGACAATAGGTCAGTTCACATTCTTGTCTGCAGGCAAGGTCTGATGCAGGGGACTCAAATGTGGATCTCACTGGGACAGACTATAGAACTGATAGACAAGCACATTGAGATGTTTGATGCTTTGTCAGGCTCACTGGCTAACCTGCCATAGCTGAGTCCAGCTCCACTGTGGAACAAGGTATCACATAGGGCATGGAGTTTATCCTACCAACCATTGAGGTGGCGGGCAACTCCTCGGCAGCATTACCAGACTGACCAAGGATAGAGTATCTCTGGTTCACTGTCTCACCTGCAGCATAGGTGGAGAGGCCTCTTGATGTATCGCTGCTCAGTAGAAGCTCAGGCAAAGGTCATGAAATCCATTCTGCTGCTGTCCGGATACTGAAAGTCGTCCTCATGGATGCAGATCTCAGTGCTCAAAGGGTCATGGAGACCCTCCCAGCAGTCCAGGAATGTGTGCTCAGGATGATGAAGATTGCTGAGATGCCACCCAGGGAAGTGTCTGCGGCATGAATTCACTTCTCTTTCCCACAAAGATTGCATTTGTGCTCAACTACCACTCCACCTATGTCCTTGCTGTTGCCCCTCAGCCTACCAGCCCAGATTACTGTGTGTGGTATTCATTCATGGGATGGAAGCGCACATTTCAAATGTTGGCCATTTCAACAATCTAATGGATTTCTGGCCTCCCAGCCAATGCTTATTGAGCATTTTTGTCTGACAGCCCAGACATTCCTGAGAGTACTGAAACAGCTGAGTCCAAGGGAAATGTTGCGGGGTAGCTCCTTTTGACTGAAGCAAAACCTCACCACTCAATCCCTCTCTCTCTATCCAATTTCACTTGGTGCAAATGGTCTCCCTTCCTCCTTGTCCCCTTCTTCCTCCGCCTTCTCCTCCTCCTCCCAATGTGACCTCCTCCATAAGTGCAACTTGTGTAGTGGCCCTTTAAATATCCCCAGAGCAGGGGCCATTTTACTTTCTAATCCCTTGTGTTTCAGGAATGTATCGGGATGGCGCTCCATGCACATTCATTGATTAATTTTAATATGCATATGTTGCATCAATCAACCTGTTATGATGTCCCTCTTTGGGCATGTGCCACACTAGTAACCTTACCCCACAGGGGCCTTGCAGGAAGAGGACTCTGGTGCTTCCCATTCTCCTCCACTGCATGATACTCTCTATGGCATGGGCTAGAAGTGACGTTACACAAATTAATTTCACAGCCTGTATGTTTTTAAGCTATGAAGACTTCTTGAGTTTGGCCCAACTGACCATATTAAGGAATCTACAACGGGCCACAAAATAACACAATCGTGCTCAATAATAACTGTGAGCCAGGAAATGAACAAGGTTGGCGGGGAGGGTTTTCAAACAGGAAAACACAGAAATACATATTTTCTGCATGTCTGCTAAATTTAAGTAGCAGGACCTTCATTTTTAAACAGGTTTTCTGCCCAGCAACCAGTCAAATTGACAAGTTCGCTGGCAGGAGCTGGGAAGTCATGTCTGCCAAGTTCAACATCGTGGGGTGGGGAGGGAGAACAGTGTGGGGTTAATCTGTCAATCGCTGGATGGTTTTAAAGATAAACTTGGTGAACTGGATGAAAGATTCCTTGTGCCGCACAGCCTGCAAGAACTCTGTAAAGCTGCTAACTTCATGAATGCACCCTTTTTGCCTCACTCCATCTGCCAGGGTTCCTGAGGCCTGGGAAACCAGGTTTGCAGGTATTAAAAATGAAGCACAAGTTAAAATGGAGGCTTCATCAAAGATTTTAATGGCTACCCTGCCTCCACAAAAACAGACGATTGGAGGTGAATTTGGTTTGGTTTCCGATCTTTTACATTTTAATTCCCTACCCAGCACCTTCTCTAGCTGTCCTCTAAGTTTAAAATTACTCCAATATAGTCCACGCAAGAGGTGAGTATCTGGGGAACTTCTTTGTCCTGTACTTGACTACCAATACGTTAGAAACTACAAAAGACTTGAAACCTTAAAAACATGTGCTCTTCACTGCTCTCAAGAATTTTCCAGTTTCCTGCTGATTAAATTGGAAACGACTGAGTATTGATTGACATCCACGACATACAGTAACAAAATAAAATTATTGGTTCACCTGCCTGGATTGACAATGATAGAGAAAAAAAATCAATTGAGCAGCTCTGAAAAAGATAATGAGGTGACACACATCCAGGTTCTTAAATCATAGCAATAAACGTGTAGGGCAAATTGACCATGAAATTTTAATTTGGATGTAAGCAGTCTAAAATCAAAGTTGATTTCAATAATGCACCTAATTAAGCTACAGATTTGACCATGAATGAATATTAACTATATAGAGAGTGTCAATCATGTTAGCAATCATGTCAGCAAGAGTTCTCGAACCAAGTATAGGTTTAACATTGTTTACTGATGTTGAAGATCACTTTTGCTCATCCATTTTCCTCACTTGACCTTCATTTTTATGACAATGAGTTATGTTGGGCTATGCTTCCATTGGTGGCAGCAGTTCTTGCTCAAGAGCCAACACCCACCTTTGCCAGGTTAATCAGTCACAGGGATTAACTGTCCCTGCTTGCCATGTAAAGATCACTCTGTGCCATATAAGTACATAGATGGTAAACGTGCCTATTTGCAATTCCTCTCGTCACTGCTTTGGCAGAGCATTTGAAAGTGGTTAATACCTCCCCCAGAACAAATGCACAGGCGCCCAAGGCCCTGTTAAGTCAGAAGCACATGCACACACACACACACACATGCGCAATGAGGGTGATGACCAATCCTTTTTCCCCACTCCTGCCTAGCCCATGCTGAGATCAGATAAATCAAGACACGGGGGAGAAACGTTTCTTGGACAGTAACACAACTCGAGCAAGTCTTGTATTGAGCATCTGTTCGATGACCGTTCAATACTTGTACATAGAAAAATACATAGAAAATAGAAGCATGGGTCGGCTATTCGGCCCTTTGAGCCTGCTCTGACATTCATTATGATCATGACTGATCATCAAACTCAATACCCTGATCCCACCTTCCCTGCATAACCCTTGATCGCAATAGAAACATCAGCACCATTAACGTCCATATTGTGCATCAAAACTGCTCAGTAAAACAGCTGTTGATTAACCCCAACGTTATAGAGCAAGTAGCAATAGATAATATGCATATAAATCATACAGGAACTACTGAAATAATTGTAACCTCGTGTTTCATTTTACTTTGGATCAGTTAGATATTAGTTACTCTTCCTACTTGGCTGACCATATAGGACTTCTGTTCATTCTACAGCAAGAAAATGCATTATACACATACACTGAGCTGTTAATATATATTTCCAAAGCATATAGCTTTTCTCTTGTGTTAAGACATCCAAAGTGCTAACATACACCAGCAGTCCTTTGTAAACCACCATAAATTGCAACTACAGGAGGATTTATAAGCCTGTCACACAGGGTAATTTCAGTTATTCCGATTATATTGCCTGGAGAGTCAGTGTCTGTATTGTAGTTAAGGGACTTTATTATCGAAGGCTTTTTGTTAAAAGGGGTATTTTCAGGTTATACCTGCTGCATTTAGGAGAAAATGCTTTAGAATGAGTAACAGGAATCATAACTGAAGGAATTGAGTTTTTCAAGCTCGTGTTAATTAGCTGAACAATTCCACTAGATATATAAGTTTAGAACTTTACATGATCTTCCCATGAGCTTCCCTGTCAGATTTCAAACTAAACCTCTCAGCTCCTGTACTCTGTCCTTGAAGCAAATGTGTGAAGGACAAACACCGTAATCCCATTCAGTGCTGTTTCAAAAAAAGCAATGATACGATGCAATTATTAACAATTTAGCTAAGATGCTTATATCAAATTACTATGCTGTGCTATTTTTAGTCATAAACCTGTTTAAAATCTTTAGGAAAAAGTATCTGGATAAATTCCTCTCCCAAATCCTTCGGTGATTGAAACCCGTCCTGATTTCTGATGTATGATACCCACTTCTATGAGGTGATCTCCAATCCAACCTTCTAGCAGAGAGGAGCTGGCACTGCTAATGTTAACACTGCTGGTGTCCATGATTCCACATGAAACAGTGTCAGAAAGAACATGGAGGTGATTCATCCAACAAAGATATAATCGTGCGGACAGGGCCAGCTCACTGTGTTTACTTACCACAGGATAAGCTGTTGCCATAGCAACACTGCTCACTTACAAAGTCAAACACGTTCATAGTCAGTGACTCAGGCGCTGATAGACTAATGTAAGTGCCACAGGATGGATGAGTGCGAGTTGTCTCCCGAAATTCTCCAGGCAATAAGTTTCCAATCACATCTCGGGAATGTGACAAGTGGAATTGACACCAGCCTCCTCAGGGCTGGAGTGAAAATTTGCCTGTGCTGCTCTTGGAAGCTTCCCACCAGCTGCTTCAGGAGCACCATTGGTGAAGGCATTGAAACAAAGGACAGGAGAGAAATGCTTTTAAACTGAGTGAAGCAGAACTCCCCTATGAATTTGGTAACAGAGACACTTTTGGACACTTTTGAGTCTTTGAAAATGTTAAATATGTCTCACGATAAAAACTGCTTTCAATTCAAATATCTGTTGCTGTCTTTTAAAGTCCAAACTGGTCATTTTGGTTCTATATGAAACACATGAAAAGATAGAGGAGGAAAGGCCAGTAATTGGGCACCATCCTCCCAATCTGCACGGATACTAATCCTCAGACAGACAACAAAAGAAATAGATTAAACACTGCAAGAAAATTTCTTAGGACTTTCTTACTTAATTTACAAAAGGAATCTAGGCATCTCCAATGTTACCCAAGACACATGACATAACTAAGCAGCCCATCTCTACAGTCTGACACTGGATCTTCATGTACACAGGATTATACTGCGCTCGGAGCAACATTTCCACCCACTGGACCTGACCTAAATGTCATAGACTTCATACTCCATTCCAGCTCCTTAATCTTAGCCCGGGTCTGCCAGGAAATCATCTATCACCTCCTTGATACATATTACATCCTCCATTTCCACTGCTCTTCAGACAAGATATTTCACATATTCTAAATAAAGATGTTGTGGAGATATTTTCTGCTTCAGAGCTCCAGGTATATGTCAGCAAATTGGAAATCCCTGGGCTAGATTTTCTATCCCTTAAAATTGATGGATAGAATCTGGAGGTGTATAATTTCCTGATACCGGTGTATGCTGACAGTTCTCTGGTGGAAACTCTCCCTTTATATTTTAACTGCAGATTCACTTTACCTCGTTTAAGCTTGAAGGCATGTTGCCTTGCTTTGGAGCTTTCATTAACATAGAACATTGCTCTTAGTTTCAACTTATTCTTTTATGATCTCATGAAGGAGACCTCAAAGCTGTCAGTACCCAATACTCATTGGCTTTCTGCTTTGATCTATTTGTCATTTTAGATGGCATTCCCTCCAAGGTCGGGATGTCTCCTTCCGACACAATATCCAGAACTGTACTTATTCTGAGGATGGGAATGGGTGGATCAGCACCTCAAACAAACCAGTTTGCTGGGACTTAATTCCTCGAAAGATACAACCCGAACTCCTATTTGATTTCTGCATCACTGCTGCGTATTGCGCTGCTGGTGAAGATGTTTACCATTGAAACCGTAATGATCCCTTCCTTGCAGACTGTTTCCATTTATTTTGTACTTCTACTGTTGCTCTCCCTGCTCCGCTACATGGCTTACACTTTCTTAACCATAGAGGCCATCTCCCATACCAGAGGAATTTCAGACTCAAGTCATTGCTGTTATAGAAAATCAACCTTGGGCTTGCTGTCACACTATGGGCGGAATTCTCCGTTGCCCGATACTGAAATTGGGAACAGCAATTGGGCGGAGAATGGCTCCCGACCCCGAAATCGGGGCAGGCGTGGTTTGACGGCGGGCCGTGATGCCCCGCGCCCTCCAAATCAACATATTGGGACGCATGTGCCACAGTAGCAACCCCGTTGGAATACCATTAGCCGGCCGACCTGTGATGCTCCGACACCCCCCCCCCCCCCCCCCGATGGGCCGAGTTTCCCGATGGCGCAGGCCACGTGTGGTCTTAGCGGTCAGGAGCCTGGCGTGCCAGCTGCGGAGAGAGAGAGAGGGCGTGCCAGTGCCCAGCGCTGTCACACTCGGTCGACATCCGTGCTGCTGGCCGGGGAGCTTCTGCCAGGACTGGGGGATGTGGTGGGGGTGACCAGGGGGTGGGCTGTGGGGTCACGGTGGGCGAGTACATGGTCCAGCATGGTCGGCGCCATCTTTTACGATGTGATCGGTGCATGTGTGGGGGGTGCAGGCGTACGGCTGGCTACAGCCTGTCAGCCCTGCGCATGTGCAGGGACCCGCCGATTCTCTGACCACTTTTTGCGTGTTTCACACGGTGCCGGTGCTCGCCCCTCACCTTTAGCGGAATCGGTGATGGTTTGCCACAATTTTCCCGTTGTGAAACACCATGGATCCTCCGTTGGCATCGGCACTTAGCCTCTGGAACGGAGAATCCAGCCCCGTGACCCTCGAAAACCTTTGATTGTCATCTGTGACACCTCCCCATATGGAAGCGGAGCGATGTTGGTGCATCAAATGTCGGATGGCTCTGAGCAGCCTTGCCTTTACTTCCAGGACCGTGCCAGTGACCGAGTGCTGCTATGCCCACATTGAAAAAGAAGGCTTGGCAGTGATCTATGCCATCAAGAAATTCCATCGATATGTGTGGGGTTGGCATTTCTTATTGATCACCAACCACAAACCTCTGCTGGGCCATTTTAAAGACGATAAGGCTAATAGCTTTGGCTCAAATCCAATGCTCGGCGTTGCTGCTCGCAACTTATGAATACACGTTCGGCCGTCGCCCTGAGACACAGATTTCCCAAGCCGGCGCACTGAGTCGCCTCCCATTGCCTTTGGAGTCGGTGCCTCCCCACCTTGTCGACGGATTGTCGGCCTTTTTAAATTTGATGGATTCTCTTCCAGTCATGGCCTTGCGTATCTGTGACTGGACGCAAAAGGATCCTGTCTTGGCAAAGTTACGAAATGTCATCCTCATTGAAGGCAATGCAGATCAGTTATATGGAGTGACCTCCATAGTGGCCACCCCAGGGTCCTCACGGATGAAGATGTTAGCTCAGAGCTACATCTGGTGGCCTGGTATGGACGCAAACATCGAGATGGTGGCCCACCAGTCTGACCTCTGTCAGGAACACCAGCAGCTCCCCGCTGCTGCGCCCCTGCACCCGTGGGAATGGCCTTGCCGTCCTTGCGCCTGCGTCCATGTTGATTTTGCCAGTCCCTTTCTGCGCTCAATGTTTCTTCTGCTAATCGACGCGCACCCAAAGTGGATGGAGGTCCACCGAATGCCATCTAGCACCACGGCAATGACGATCGAGAAACTCTGCCTCTCATTCTCCACCCACGGGATTACGGACAAACCCCTGGGAAATCGCTGGAGGAATTCTACCGCGCACTCCTGGTGCTGGGAAGAAGCTGCGGCTGCCCGCAAGTTTCGATGAGCGAACACATGGAACTCTTAGTCAGGGATGCTTTCGTGGTAGGTATGCTTTCGTCACAAATCAGTCAGCGCCTGTTAGAGAAGGACACCTTGGGTCTCAGGGAGGCACAGGCCCTGGCAGGCTCCCTGGACGTGGCCTCCAGGAACGCCCGCGCCTACCCTCCCGACCGCGCGGCAGCCCCCTGGGCAGCGTGGAAACCCGCAGCGGCCGACCCCGAGACTTCCCCCGTTCCCCCACAGGCCAGCACTGCAAGGCGGCCTGGCAACCCCGAGGGGCCCCGCTGCTACTTTTGCGGGCAGACCAAGCATCCCCACCTGCGCTGCCCGGCTGGCGCATTCACCTGCAAGGGATGCGGCAAAAAGGGCCATTTCGTGGGGGTATGTCAGGCCCGAGCGGTGGCCGCGGTCTCCTGCGGCGAATCCGGACCGCCACCACAAACATCTCCACGGGCCCCGTGCGGCCAGCATTCGCCGCCACCCCCATATCCCAGGGCCACGTGCAGACCCCGGGAGCCGCCATCTTGTTCCGCGGACGCCACGCTTGAGGGATGGGCGCCGCCATTTTGTGCACCCCCGGCCATGTGCGACCAATGGAAGACGCCATCTTGGATGAACCCCCAGGACCCCAGCTCGGCCGACCACACACTGCCTGAACAGAATTCCCAACTACTGCGATTGGCCTCGGTGACTCTGGATCAGTCTCGACCTCGAACACTCTCAACCGCTACGATGACCGTTTTCATCAACAGGCACAAGACGTCCTGCCTAATTGACTCTGGGAGCACGGAGAGCTTCATACACCCCGACACGGTAAGGTGCTGTTCCCTCCTCATCCACCCTGTTAATCAAAAAATCTCACTGGCCTCCGGTTCCCACTCAGTGGAGATAAAGTGGTTTTGTGTAGCAAACCTCACAGTCCAGGGAAGGGAGTTCAAAAATTTCCGTCTCTACCTCCTTCCCCACCTCAGCGCGGCTACACTCCTGGGTTTAGACTTCCAGTGTAACCTTCAAAGTCTGACCTTCAAATTCGGCGGCCTTATACCCCCCCTTACTGTCTGTGGCCTTGCAGACCCCCCTTCCCTGTTTGCGAACCTCACCCCGGATTGCAAACCCGTCGCCACCAGGAGCAGACTCTACAGTGCCCAGGACCGGGTCTTTATTAGGTCGGAGGTCCAACGGCTACTGAGGGAAGGGGTCATTGAAGCCAGTAACAGCCCCTGGAGAGCTCAAGTAGTGGTGGTGAAGACCGGGGAGAAGCATAGGATGGTCATCGGCTACAGTCAGACCATCAACAGGTTTACGCAACTGGACGTGTACCCTCTCCCCCGCATATCCGACCTGGTAAACAGGATCGCGCATTATAAGGTCTTCTCCACGGTGGATCTCAAGTCCGCCTACCACCAGCTCACCATCCGCACGAGTGACCACAAATACACTGCCTTCGAGGCAGACGGACGGCTCTATCACTTCTTAAGGGTTCCCTTTGGTGTCACTAATGGGGTCTCGGTCTTCCAGCGCGAGATGGACCGAATGGTTGACCGGGACGGTTTACGGGCAACATTCCCGTATCTCGATAATGTCACCATCTGCGGCCACGACCAGCAGGACCACGACACCAACCTCCGAAAATTTCTCCGGACCGCTAAAATCCTAACCTATCATACAATAAGGATAAATGTGTGTTTAGCACCGATCGTCTAGCCATTCTCAGCTACGTAGTGCAAAATGGATTTATAGGCCCCGACCCTGAACGCATGCGCCCCCTTATGGAGTTCCCCCTGCCTCACTGCTCTCAGGTCCTGAAACGCTGCCTAGGGTTTTTCAGCTACTACACCCAGTGGGTCCCCAACTATGCGGACAAGGCCCATCCCCTGATCCAATCCACAGCTTTTCCCCTGTCGATAGAGGCCCGCCAGGCCTTCAGCCGCATCAAAGCAGACATTGCTGTCAAGATATCCAGATCAGCATATCATGGTGCAATCACACACACACTGATGGACAGGCTGTTGGACCAACCAGCACACACATAACATCGCAGCCAATCACCAGTGAGAGCACACGCACTATAAAACAGGGAACACCACAGTTCCCGCTCATTCTACCAGGAGATAGCTCAGACCACAGAGCTCACAGCGCGCCACTCAGACATAGACCATGTGCTGAGTGCCTCACTAAGATAGTGATAGGGCTGGGTCCACAGGTTAGCTGGTGAAGCACATATCCAAGCCAGTAGTTAGTTGTTACCGTTGATTAGATAATAAAACAGAGTTGTACCATCTACAGCCGTGTTGGATCATTTGTGCATCAGAACACCCAACACGACAATTGCAAAGACCACGGTGCATGCCATCGACGAGTCCCCCCCTTCCAGGTCGAGAGCGATGCGTCCAATGTAGCTCTGGCAGCCACCCTCTACCAAGTGGGCAGACCCATGGCCTTCTTCTGCCGTACCTTCCATGCTTCCGAAATCCGCCACTCCTCAGTCGAAAAGGAGGCCCAGGCCATAGTAGAAGCTGTGCGACATTGGAGGCATTACCTGGCCGGCAGGAGATTCACTCTCCTCACTGACCAACGGTCGGTTGCTTTCATGTTCGATAATGTACAGCGGGACAAGATAAAAAACGACAAGATCTTGTGGTGGAAGATCGAACACTCCACCTACAACTACAAGATCTTGTATCGTCCCGGGAAGCTAAACGAGCCTCCTGACGCCCTGTCCCGCGGCACATGTGCCACCGCACAAGTGGACCGCTTCCGAGCCCTCCACGAGGACCTCTGCCACCCGGGGGTCACTCGCTTTTTCCATTTCGTCAAGACCCGCAACTTGCTCTATCCCATCGAGGAGATCAGGACTGCCACCAGGGACTGCCAAACCGCACTTCTACCGGCCAGAGAGAGCGCACCTGATAAAGGCTTCCCGTCCCTTTGAACGCCTCAGCATGGACTTCAAAGGCCCACTCCCCTCCACCGACCGCAACACGTACTTCCTGAACGTGATTGACGAGTACTCCCGGTTCCCATTCGCCATCCCCTGCCCCGACATGACCGCCACCACCGTCATTTCAAGGCCCTCCATGGCATCTTTGCACTGTTCGGGTTCCCTGCTTACATACACAGTGATAGGGGGTCCTCCTTTATGAGCGACGAACTGCGTCAATTTCTGCTCAGCAAGGGCATCGCCTCGAGCAGGATGACCAGTTACAACCCCCGGGGTAACAGACGGGTAGAGAGGGAGAATGGAATGGTCTGGAAGACCGTCCTACGGTCCCGGAACCTCCCAGTTTCCCGCTGGCAAGAAGTCCTCCCGGATGCCCTCCACTCCATCCGGTCACTACTTTGTACAACCACCAATCAGACACCTCACGAACGTCTCCTTGTCTTCCCTAGGAAGTTCTCCTCTGGGACCTCGCTCCCGACCTGGCTGGCAGCACCCGGGCCCATCCTGCTCCAAAAACACGTGCGGGCGCACAAGTCGGACCCGTTGGTCGAGAGGGTCCATCTGCTCCATGCTAACCCTGTGTCACAGACGCCCGAGCCTCCACTGGAGTCACCACCGAGGCTCCGACGATCACAGAGGCGACCAGGGCCTCCGATCGACTGATAGCTTCATTTCGACTGTAATCTGTAAATATAAAATCCCCAGTCTCATAAGAGTAACTGCTCTGTACTTTTGTTCTGTTGCATTAAACTTTTTCGTTTGGCTCAACCCGCTTGGCTCGGTGGGGACTCCTTTCCGGACCTTATAATAACATCCTTCTGCACGGTAGGGTTTCTACGATTCCAGGATTTCCGAGATAATAATGGAAAATGAAAGTGGATGAATAGAGCCAACAAATGTTTGATGAATCGAATTCGAAGGGGCTTGTTTCTGAGACCTGCTGGAATTATTTTTGCTGTTGTTGCTGACAATTGTTTCAGCCATCTTGTCTCTTTGGCTGAGGGCCTCCTCTCCAATATAATGTTTTAAAAAATTTAAATAAATTTAGAGTATCCAATTCTTTTTTTCTAATTAAGGGACAATTTAGTGTGGCCAATTCACCTACCCTGCACATCTTTTTGGGTTGTGAGGGTGAGACCCACGCAGACACGGGAGAATGTGTAAACTCCACACGGACAGTGACCCGGGCCCGTGCTGTGAGGCAGCAGTGCTAACCACTGCATTACCATGCTGCCCACCTCTCCAATATAAATGAGGTCAGTTGCACTTTCACTGCAGCATCTGAAAACTGAACTCTGTCTTGCAGTAAGCCTCCCAAATATACAATTAACGATTTTCAATACGGCTTTCAAAGAATGAATTCTGCAGCATTGCTGAGCCCTTTTAGCAGATTGATTGTTTTATATCTGTACTGCTCACTATTTTCCACCCTCTGGCTGTGTGAACTCCCAAACAGGAAGCATTAATGACACCAGGAACCTTCCAGAATCGATGAAGACTCACCATTGGCCAACGTTTGGTCAGGGAAAAGCAATGATTATGACAAAAAGAAAAACGCAGACTCAGGGCATCTGGAAGGCGAATTCCTATAAGGATTATTCAACTCATCTGCCCTAACTAGTGGAAAACTTGCAGATAAACCCTGGGGAAAAAAATGGCCGAACACCACTTGGGTCCTTTCTCTGAGGTTCCTGTGCTTTCTTCTATCAAAGTTACTGCCCCAGAGTTGAATAATCCCCCAAATATCTCACTACCGCACAACTAGGAGTGCAAACATATTTTAAAATTAAAATTGACTTTTCCTTCTCTGCAGGCTGACAGAAAATAACTCTTCCTGTGATAAATATCAGAAACCTGTAGTTCACTGGGAGCCCAGGAACCGTGAAGTCACTTTGCTCCTGTAAGTTCTGCGTGCTGCATCTGTTGCGTCGTGATCATGTGAGATTTGAAATTAATCTTATCTATGGATTAGAGTCGCATTGTAAATCATACAGGGAGTACTGCTCAGTGATAAATAACAAAGCTGTTAGCTTTGCATCTAGATATCACTCTGTTACACTTTAAACAGTTACATGCTTCCAACAGAGTTAATGAATATCAGTTTCTCCATGTTGCAATCATCTTCACGCTCTTCATGATTGATGAAATACAAAGCCATATTACTGATGTGTTGGGTGTTCTGGATCACATACAGGTCACCAACACTTGAAGTAGTGCAACACTATTTTATTAAAAGGTTAACTGTTTAAACATACTTGAACTGTGGGTAAATACGATACCAGCGTTAACTAAAGACCTTTGCCTTGTCCTAACCAGTTGATGCACTCAGCACATGGTGAATGTCTGTGTTGCAGGCTGTGAGCTCTGTGCTCCTAGCTAGCTGCTACTCGAATGAGTGGGAACTCTGATGTCCCCTGTCTTTATAGTGTGTGTGCTCTCACTGATGATTGGCTGCGGTGTTGTGTATGTTGATTGGTCCCACTGTGTGTCCATCAGTGTGTGTGTCTGCACCATGATATACTGGTGTATATTATTACAATTACATTTTGAAGTAGTTTGTGTCCTGTTGAGGCTGAGGTGACCATATTCATCATTTGGGGGGGTCGGGGGTGGGGGTGGGGGGTGGGGGTGGGGTTGTTTGGCTTCCTGTGGGTGCGTAGGTAACTGTTAAAGCTGATCTGCACCTGGACAGTCCTGCTGCAAGTTGAGCAGGAGACCACAAATAATTGGGGCTGGATTCTCCATTTAAGAGACTAAGTGCTAACACCAGGACTGTTCCATGGTCCCGGTGCTGGCACCAGTCCCGGAACAATTCAGGACATGCTAATGGGCCAACATTCGCGCCACATGGAACTATTGCAAAATCTAACTGACGCCGCTTCGGGTTGGAGAGCCTGACAAGCTGGAGCTGCACATGAGCACTCCACTCCCCACACACTCTCATTCCAGCCAGGAAGGTGGCACCCCTAAGAGGAATCCCAGGGTTTGCAGCTGCAGGGCTCGAGCTACTGCTCGATGCCATGCAGGAGAGGCAGGACAGCCCCTGTTCCCCAAGGTGGGAAAGAGGCTGCCACCCGCTGACATCAATCAAGCCTGGGCGCAAGTTGCAGAGGCAGTCAGTGCCGTGGGCCCCACCTCAAGGACCGGGCAGCAGTGCCGGAAAAAGCTGCACGACCTGCACGAGGGGGGGGGGGGGGTTTGTAGCAGGGGGACAGGACGCTTGAGTTGAGTCGGTGAACCTGGAGGCTAAAGTTGTCCTGTGTGTGACGGCCTGGTGCACATGTCGGCTGGCCTCCGATGCCTACTCGGGCGCCAGGACCTACCCATCCTGGCCCTTCTCCATGATAGGTGCCAATAGCCACACCCTCAGTGGATAACCCCTATCGCCCAAGAGCTAACCCCTCACCTAGGTGAGTGCCTGAAAAGTGTCGGGCATCATCGGGTGTGCCAGGAGAAAGGCACCGTGCACGCTGACTAGATACCAGCACAGATATACACAATGCGGTGTTCGCACACTAGATAAACATTGAGGAAGTGGTATCCCTTCCGATTAATGAAGGACACTCTCTCATTCGCCGATGACCGTAGGGGGACATGCATTCCGTCGTTCATCCCCTGGGCATGCTGGCGATAGCGGAGAATCCCGCAGCCTGGGCAACGGTCCACGTCAAGGATACTGTATTATGCTGCCTGGGCATACAGAGCATCCATTATGGCGTGGATGCATCTGTGAGCAGATGTCTGGGAGATCCCAGGCAGGTCACCACTCGGCACCTAGAAGGACCCTTTGCCATAAAGCTTCAGGGCGACTGTCACCTTAATGGCCACTGGGAATGGGTGTCCATCACCCAGTTCCAGATGGGCCATGATCTGGCTCAAATATCACATGATCTCTCTGCACAGTCGCACTCAAAGGCGGCACACCCAGCCAGCACTACGGCAGGTGTTGCCGGTATATACAAGGCCTGATGTGACGCCTTCTCCCCACTCCTCCTTGGCCTGCTAGGCGGCTGGCTCTCCATCTTCACCGGCTGACGCCTGCTCCTCTGGGGCAGGCTCCAGTTCTGCAGGGTCCTCCCCGAGTAGCTCCTGCTTGTGTAGCCTCAGTGCATCCACCGCATCTACCGTGGCCAGGCAGATGCCAATCACGCCTGGCTAGACACTGAAATCCATTTTCTGCAGGGGTAAAGTGTTAGACGTTTAGCTGCTGTTGTATAAAGAGTCAAAGGTTTTGCTCCTTTTTACCAACACCTTTATTTCACTTTAACAGACTCTGCACAAAACTCTATCATCACATCACCTGCACAAAGGCCACCTGAAGTCCTTTACATATCAGTGTCAATTATTGGCTACTTAACATAAATGAGACAACTAATTGGAATGTCTCTAACCCATTACTTAACATAAAGGGGCAGACATGTTACCCTGGCGGTTACTCCCGTGCCCAACAAAGTCACCGGGCTATGCGGTGGCTTCCTGCACTGCAGCACCTGCCCCATATGTGCCTACCTGTCTGGGGCAGGATGGATGGGAGCAGGAGCACACTGGGAAGGCGGGATTTGGTGATGACCGGTGTTCCTGCGGAGTGGACTAGCTGATGGTGCCATTGGTGGGGGCATCTGCCCTGGGAGGGGGGGTGGTAGTGTGCTAGGGAGGATGGCAAGAACCATGGTGCATGGACCCGCTGTTCGGACTGTGCTCTGCACCGCCATCGTTGCTCACCCTGCAGTGGCGCAGTGCCTTGGATGGGTGCACTCAGGGGTGCCAACACCTGGTGAACCACTGGCTGTGCTGGGCCATGCACATCCCGCTGATGGGCCGCCATTGAGGCACTGGAGCATACTGTTTTGTTGGTCGCATGGCATCAACCTCAATTTTTAGCTTACGCACTCCACACCCAATCACGATTCCTGATTCCCGCTGGACGGAGAAGCCCACCCTTGATTTTTGCATGGGTTGCTGGCTTTAGATTCCCTCTCCTTGCGCTTTCTCTCGCACTCTGATATGTGCTTGTTTTTGGAGGAAGCAGCACCGTTTTGTATTTGGTTGTACCAGGTGCAACGATCCTGGCTGAACTTCTCCCAGGAGTCAAAATCAATATCAAAACTCCCAGTGCCTTGTAGTACTTCTTTTGGCTGCCGTAGAGCACACGCAAGTCTTAAGCTTTCCATAGAATGTTTGACGCAAGTGAGCGTCACACATTCTGACAAATGGCCAATCCGACACAATTGTGAGTGTTTCAGTATGTTCTAGACGCTTGGCACGCCAGCTTGGGTGAGCATTTCAAATTTCCTGCCATCTTATCTTCAGGAGCTTCCAAAGGCAGCTCAAGTAAAAGTGGCTGAAGTTCTTGGCATGATGAAATGAAATGAAAATCGCTTATTGTCACAGGTAGGCTTCAATGATGTTACTGTGAAAAGCTCCTAGTCGCCATATTCCGGCGCCTGTTCGGGGAGGCAGGTACGTGAATTGAACCGTGTTGCTGGTCTGCCTTAAAAGCCAGCGATTTAGCCCAGTGTGCTAAACCAGCCCCGAGACGTGGCACAGAATGCAAGTCTTGCATGTGCAGACCACAATGGGCGCAATTTGGGCCCTAGAGACTTCCAACTCATGAGCAGACTTCCTCCTCAAGCTGATGTTTAAAGTCTGCTGAAGGTTACATTTGCTTGGGCAATTCCTGCATGGGTCTCACCATCGACACGGACAGCTGGAAATTGTGTACTGCTGAGATATGTGAACTTATCCACTGTTAGCAGGTTCTGGTCACAGACTGAGACCTTGGGTTTGGGGTGAGGCTTCCTTGGTGCAAGCTGGCATATTACTTCAATTTTCTTCATGCTAATGGTAAGGACCTTTGAAGGGTAATGGAGGAATGTGGCTGCCCTGAAAAGTTCATCACAATGGTTTGGCAGTTCCACAATGGCATCCTTACCTATGGCAGAGATGATAACAAGACTTTTGACCTGTTCCCAGTCACTAATGGAGTTAAACAGGGCCGTGTCACTGAGAGGCCACTGTAGATTGACAGGGAACTGCAAAGCCCAGACTTGGAGTTGGCTGAGACGGCAGAGCTCCTGAACCAAATGGATTATTCAGTAAAATCTTTATTATCTGCATGTACAGGGAATAGGCGATGGCGGTTAATCAAAAATGCCAGTGACCTAAGAGTTTGGTTTTCAACTATTGCTGGGTGACCTTGTGGTCTGCAATACTGCATAAATTCCATCCTTGTAGGTAGAGTAGCTCTTCTGTTGTTGGAATTTGAGCATCTCAAACTCCAGAATACGTGCGAGGAATGCGAGGTTATCAGCATTTCAATGGATAGATTAGCCTGTGTCGAAGCCTCTCACTGTGTCCTGTTATGAAGATGTGTTATATAGAATATTAATTTGTAATGTCATCTGCTGGCTGTATTGAACATTTTGTAAAGAACATTTTTATGCTAAACAAAGGACTATAACAGCTATTAAGTTCTGTTTGTGAAGGCCACTTTATGGAGCCACAGAGTCTATGGTGCTCTCAAAGACAATAGCTAAGATAAGCCCCAAATTGAAACTAGAGAGAGGTCACATGATCCAGTCTGAACTAACAAATAATACCACAGGAACTGTAGAGGGATCAACCTCACCCGCTCTCTTTCTCTCTGAAACCTCTCTCAACAAAGTTGAACCCTGTTTGTGGTTTGAAAACCCACCAAAAGACCTTATTGCTGCAAACCAAGAGTTCCTAAATCTGGATTCCTACTTAGCACCACTGTACATAGTACATAGAACATACAGAGGAGAAGGAGGCCATTTGGCCCATCGAGTATGCACCGACCCACTTAAGCCCTCACTTCCACCCTATCCCCGTAATCCAATAACCCCTCCTAACTTTTTTGGTCACTAAGGGCAATTTACATGGCCAATCCACCTAACCTGCACATCTTTGGACTGTGGGAGGAAACCGGAGCACCCGGAGGAAACCCACGCAGACAGTGGAGAACGTGCAGACTCCGCACAGACAGTGACCTAGTGGGGAATCGAATCTGGGACCCTGGCGCTGTGAAGCCACATTGCTATTCACTTGTGCTACCGTGCTGCCCCCAAATTCTATGACTCCACTGTCTTCAAGAGAAAAGAGAATCAATCAATCAATGACTGCAATGATTGCTTCAGTAAGAAACCTAATTACAAACACTCACTGTGGAAAGTGACTCTCTCGTTGTGAACAAGCATTCAGAAAATCTGGGTATGGTTTTCAGACTTTACGATTTTTACCTGGCCAAGTTTTAACCCCTGATATTATTTAAAATGTTATTTCCTTTTTTGCATGCCTCAGAATTTGTGGATATTTGTATGAGTGGAAATTTGGACATACTTGTACATTTTGAATCCTTTCGTTAATATCTTTTGTAATAAAACTAACTCCTTATTGTCAACTCAATAAATCTGACTGTCTTACTTCTTACACTGAGCTACATACAGTTAAGTACATGCTGAATTGTTAATATCACATTTTTTTAAAATTCAAACTGTTATTCTTAATCCAGGAGCAGAACAAAGAGAGGGGTCAGCTCACCCCACTTAATCTGGTCACAACAATCCATGTATATATTAGCTTGTGACTTAGCCTGTTGTTATCCCCTGACATGCCAACTCTCATGAGTTCATCGCAAGAGATAATTTCTCAGTCAATCCCGGGCTCACACCTGGGGCTGGATTCTCCGTTCTTGAGACTATGTACCCATTCCGTCGTAAAAACTGTGACCTTTCACACCAGAAAAACTGCCAAGAATTCACACGAGTCAAGTTGTAGAAGAGAACAGTGGTTTTAATAAGTTAAGAAGTATGCCAGTCTGCTGCTGCTCCCTCAAGAAGGACGGCCTTCCAGACCGTTGCATTCTCCCTCTCCATCTGCCCCTTTCCCCGTGGGTTGTAGCTGGTAGTCCTGCTTGAGGCGATGACCTTACTAAGCAGGAACTGACGCAGCTCATCGTTCATAAAAGAGGAGCCCCGATCACTGTGGATGTAGGTGGGGAAACCGAACAAGGTGAAGATGCTGTGTAGGGCCTTGATGACAGTGGCCGAGGTCATGTTGGGGCATGGGATGACAAAGGGAAAACGGGAGTACTCGTCAACGATGTTGAGGAAGTACATGCTACGGTCAGTGGAGGGGAGGGGCCCTTTGAAATCAACGCTGAGGCTTTTAAAGGGGCGGGAGGCCTTCACCAGGTGAGCCCTGTCTGGCCGATAGAAGTGCGGCTTGCACTCCGCGCAGACTTGGCAGTCCTTGGTCATGGTCCTTACCTCCTCGGTGGAGTAGGGCAGGTTGCGGGCCTTGATGAAATGGAGAAGCCGAGTGACCCCCGGATGACAGAGGTCATTGTGGATGGCCCGAAGTCGGTCTTCTTGCGCGCCGGTGCATGTACCGCAGGACAGGGCATCTGGGGGCTCATTGAGCTTCCCAAGACGATACAAGATATCGTAGTTATAGGTGGAGAGTTCGATCCTCCACATCAAGATCTTGTCGTTCTTGATCTTGCCCCGCTGTGTGTTATTGAACATGAAGGCAACCGACCGTTGGTCAGTGAGGAGAGTGAATCTCGTGCCAGCCAGATAATGCCTCCAATGACGCACAGCCTCCACAATGGCTTGAGCTTCCTTCTCGACAGAGAAGTGTTGAATCTCGGAGGCATGGAGGGTACGGAAAAAGAAAGCCACGCGCCGACCTGCCTGGTAGAGGGTAGCGGCCAGGGCAATGTCCGACACATCGCTCTCCACCTGGAACGGAATGGACTCGTCCACCGCGTGCATCGTGGCCTTGGCAATGTCTGTCTTGATGCAGTCGAAGGCCAGGCGGGCCTCAGCTGTCAGGGGAAAAATGGTGGATTTGATAAGTGGGTGGGCCTTGTCCGCATAATTGGAGACCCACTGGGCATAGTAGGAAAAGAACCCCAGGCATCTCTTCAGGGCCTTGGGGCAGTGGGGGAGGGGAAGTTGCAGGAGGGGGCGCATGCGATCGGGGTCGGGCCCTAGGACTCCTTTTTCCATGACATAGCCAAGGATGGCTAGTCGGGTTGTGTGGAAAACGCATTTCTCCTTGTTATAGGTCAAATTAAGGAGTTGGGTGGTGTGAGGAATTTCTTAAGGTTAACGTCGTGGTCCTGCTGAACATGGCCGCAGATGGTGACATTATCCAAATATGGGAATGTGGCCTGCAGCCCGTACTGGTCAACCATTCGGTCCATCATTCGTTGAAAGACCGCGACCCCATTGGTGACGCCAAAGAGAACCCTGAGGAAGTGGTAGAGGCGGCCGTCTGCCTCGAAGGCAGTGAAGTGGCGTTCCTCCGGGCGGATAGGGATCTGGTGGTGCGCGGACTTCAAGTCTACCGTGGAGAAGATTCGATAGTGCGCAATCTGGTTGACCATATCAGATATGCAGGGAAGAGGATACGCATTGAGTTGTGCGTACTGGTTGATCGTCTGACTGTAGACGACGACCATCCGGTTCTTCTCCCCGGTCCTGACGACCACCACTCGGGCTCTCCAGGGGCTGTTACTGGCCTCAATGATCCCGCAAGAGTCACTGGACCTCCGACCTGATAAAGGCCTTGTCGTGAGCACTGTATCGTCTGCTCCTGGTGGCGACGGGCTTACAGTCGGGGGTGAGGTTCGCAAAGAGCGAGGCAGGGCCGATCTTAAGGGTTGCGAGGCTACAGATGGTGAGAGGGAGTAGGGGTCCACTGAACCTCACGGTCAGGCTTCGCAGGTTACACTGGAAATCCAGTCCGAATAAGAGTGGAGCGCAGAGATGGGGGAGGACGTAAAGTTTAAAGTTGGCGTACTCGACGCCCTGTATCACAAGGTTTGCGACACAGTACCCCCGGATCTGCACGGAATGTGATCCGGAAGCAAGGGAGATTGTTTGGGACACGGGGAAAATCCGGAGGGAGCAGCGCCTTACCGTATCCGGATGGACAAAGCTCTCCGTGCTCCCGGAGTTGAAGAGGCAGGACGTCTCATGCCCATCGACCTGGACAGCCATCATAGAGTTCTTGAGATGATGGGGCCGGGACTGGTCGAGTGTAACAGAGCCGAGCTGCGGATGACTGGTCCGGTCGGCGGTAGCGGGGTGGTCCCAAAATGGCGGCCTCCATGAGTCGCACGTGACAGGCGGCGTCGAAGATGGCGGCCAAGATGGCGGCCCCCACGGGTCGCACATGGCGGGCGGCATTAAAGATGGTGGACAAAATGGTGGCCCCCACGGACTGCACGAGGTGGGTGACATGTCAGAAGGGGCCGGTATCGGCAGGCACGATGCCACACTGCAGGATCTGTGAGGTTCAGGTCAGGCTTGGCAGGCTTTCGATTTGGAAACTTTAGGTCGGGACAGGCAGACTTTGGCAAAATGCCCCTTCTTACCACACTTATTGCAAGTCGCGTTCCGAGCTGGACAACGCTGCCTGGGGTGCTGGCCCTTGCTGCAGAAGTAGCAGAACGGCCCCCCCGGGGTTGGCGGGCAGCCGCGCGGCATAGGCATGGGACACGCCCGGTCGGGTGAAGGCCGCACCTCCGACGTCCACGAGGATGCTGTGTGGTCAGGCGTGAAGGCATCCAAACTCTGGAATACTATCTCTAACGAGGTAGATAGCTGTACCGTGTCCTTGAGGTCGAGGGCATCCCTTTCAAGCAGTCGTTGCCAGATATAACTTGACCGGACTCCGGCCACATAGGTGTCCCGGATCATGAGTTCCGTGTGTTGCACTGCCGTAACTGCCTGGCAGTGACAATTCCTGGCGAGTACCCTCAGGTCACGCAGGAATTCTGCCAGCGATTCACCAGGACACTGACCGGTTGGTAAGAAGATGTTGAGCGAACACCTCATTCACCGGCCGCACAAACTGTCCTTTCAACAGTGCAACTGCCTCTTCGTACGAGGCCGTGTCTCTGATTAATAGGAAAATTTTGTGACTCACCCGAGCTTTGAGGAGATGCAGCTTGTGTGCCCCGGAGACGTCGTCGGTCGAGGGAGGCCTCGAAACAACTTAACCAATGCTCAAAGATTGCAGTGGCTTCAGCTGCCTGCGGGTCGAGTACAAGTCGGTCAGGCTTAAGAGCGGAGTCCATTGTGATATCTTAGTTTATTATATTGATGGACCATCAATTCACACGAGTCGAGTTGTAGACGAGAACAGTGGTTTTAATAAGCTAAGAAGTATTCCAGCCTGCTGCTGCTCCCGCACTGAGAGCTGGCCACAGGTCTGCCAATTATATACCTCCGCTGAGGGGCGGAGCCACAGGCGGAGCCAACAGAAGCATCAACACAACAACAGTAAGTAACAGTGAATAAGAGCAACAGTGAACATTTATACAGTGGTGGATAACAATAGGACGAATAACAAATAACGGTAAATATATATATATAGTAGCAATACGTGGTTCATCACACCACTTATTCATAGCCCTGCAGGGGCTGTCAGGGACCCATTGGGAAGCTCGAAGCTTTAGTTGCAGATACAGGCCCCCGCAGTTCCGGGTAAGAGGTCGCGCATGTGCACGGCGGCGGCCTCCAGCGGCCACGCCGTGCTCCATGGCGGACTCAGATCACGGAGCTGGACTTCCTAAATAGTGTCCCCGATCGGCCGCGCGCCCGACCCTGACCGCCCGCCAAAAGCAACCTGGTCCCGTATGTGGCCCCCATCTGCCCTCTGATCGGCCCGCTCCCAATTATAGTGGCCGCGGACTGATTCCGCAGCCACATGCGAGTATCCCGAACGGCAGGACCACATTAGATCCACGCTGTCGGGACTTCGGCCGGTCAGGGGAGGAGAATTGCGGGGTGGGCCTCCAGCAATGGCTGCAGGTAGGGGACACTCCAAGTACGCCACTTCTTGGGGCCCAGATAATCGTGGAACCGCCGCCGGTCCCGATTCCATGATCAGAAGTGGATTCTCCGCCCCAGCGCCGGACGCGATTTCGGCGTCAGGGGGCAGAGAACCGAGCCCCTGATCTCATGAAAAGGTTGTGGAATCTTATGATTTTCCTGATCAGGGTGCTGACTCTGGGATTGGAGTGACAGCACTGCCCTTTTCTCTCAGCTCAGGCTCAGCCCAAGGGAGCTGACTTAAATCTTTGGCCGAATTGTCAAATACCGGAATGCTGGATTTAAATTCCCTGGTTTGTTCCGGTCTCTCTTGCCATGGGTTTAGAGGTTGATCTTTTTTAAAAAATCGATGTTTCAGAAATTCTGTAAGAAGTCTTACAACACCAGGTTAAAATCCAACAGGTTTGTTTCGAATCACTAGCTTTCAAAGTGCAGCTCCTTCCTCAGTGAATCAGAAATTCTGGTTACCAGATAATTCCCATTGATAGTGCAAATTGTATTATTCGATCAATTCAGACTGAACTTTCCTTTAAATGGGTTACAGCAGCTAAAGTAGAAAGTTTAATGCCACCATACATTTTACACTTATAGAAATAGTCATATCTATTATCGAGATGACATTAGCTCAGTTAGATCTGAGATAAATCAGTACGAAAATAAGAATGTGACATGGCATGATAAAGGATGTCAATACAGTTTGATAAGTAAAAGATTTATCAGACATTCTTGCTCTGTATCTTTCTTTATGCCTTTGTTTTTTCTGTTTCTTGCTTTCTATTTCTCTTGTATTTTCATCGCTACCTTTATTCCTCTCTACTGTCTGTCTTTTCCTGTCTGCCTATATTTCTCTCTCTTTTCTGATGCTTTCCCTCATCTGTCTCACTTTCTCTATCACTTTCTGCCTTGCTGTCTCTTTCCAACCCTCCATCGTTTTCCTCCATCAATCACTCTATTCCTGTATCTTACTGTCTATCTCATGCTGTCTCTGTTTGCCGTCTCCCTCTCTCTCTACATGGCTTTCAACTTGCTGAAATGTATTTCTGGGAGCTGCCAGTCCGCATCTCAGCGCAAGCAGATATTTTTAAGCCGATTGTATTATTTTCTTCCTATTGCTTTACGCCAGAGTTTCTGTGAACTTCACCGCATATAGGTTTATCGTGCTGGCTGATGATCTTCCCTCATTATTCATCAGCTATTATTCAGAAAGGAGACAAAAGAAGAAGCAAAATAACTTTGTGCATATGGTGTACTGTTGAAAATGGCCATGAGTATAGACATTTGTGTAAGGTCCCTGTTGGTTTGGATTCTGTATATCTTAGAGAGGTAGCTATTAAAGCAATTGATATATAACAAGCAATCCAATTTATTTAATTGACAGTGACATGGATAAACGTGAATACACGTTTCTTTTTCCTGCCCAATGCAATTTTTGTCCAGATTCCTAATTGTTTCCTTCCTCTGATTTCTTTAAATAACCTCCTATGTTATTCATCTGTGACCTTGAGTTAGGATTAATGTTACTGATTTATGGCTTCCTCGCCCTTTTGGCACTTATGGTACTGATTAATATATTGGTATTACAGACTGTTATTAATAATGAATAGATGAATGGACTCTATTGCTGCCCCTCTGGCGGGTATTTTAACAGAGTCATTGAACTGGGTTAACAGTTTAGTCAACTCATTCACGCAGCCTTCTAAAGAAGCAAATACCTCGCACTATCACGGCATCCAACTGCCTCTTCAATCACTCCTGAGATTCTGGCCAAATATTTCGGAGTTAGAGAGGAGCCACGATCAGCAATACCAGTTCACGGCCATGCAGCAACCCTGAGGGTATTGCGCAGTTCACGCAAAATCTGTCTCCTTTAAAACACTGAAGATAGCAGCTGTGCAAAAAAAAGATGGCGCTTTGAAAAGGCCAGGCACACACGATGAACCAGAACTTCCAGAGAGTGGCAATCACCGTGGGATTGCCATTCCGCTCTTTTCTACTTAGGTTAGTTGGGAGCTGCATATTTCACGCCCCAGGCCCCCTCAGAAACATGCAAATCAGTAGTTCCTAGAGTCCTTCCAGGCGTTGCAGCAAGTCCTAGAGTCCTTCCAGGTATTGCAGTCGCTCCTGGAGTCCTTCAGTCAGTGCAGCAGCTCCTGGGGTCCTTCAGTCAGTGCAGCAGCTCCTGGGGTCCTTCAGTCAGTGCAGCAGCTCCTGAGGTCCTTCAGTCAATGCAGCAGATCCTGGTGTCCTTCAGTCAGTGCAGCAGATCCTGGGGTCCTTCAGTCAGTGCAGCAGCTCCTGGGGTCCTTCAGTCAGTGCAGCAGCTCCTGGGGTCCTTCAGTCAGTGCAGCAGATCCTGGTGTCCTTCAGTCAGTGCAGCAGATCCTGGGGTCCTTCAGTCAGTGCAGCAGCTCCTGGGGTCCTTCAGTCAGTGCAGCAGATCCTGGGGTCCTTCAGTCAGTGCAGCAGCTCCTGGGGTCCTTCAGTCAGTGCAGCAGCTCCTCAAGTCCTTCAGTCAGTGCAGCAGCTCCTGGGGTCCTTCAGTCAGTGCAGCAGCTCCTCAAGTCCTTCAGTCAGTACAGCAGCTCCTGAGGTCCTTCAGTCAGTGCAGCAGCTCCTCAAGCCCTTCAGTCAGTGCAGCAGCTCCTGAGGTCCTTCAGTCAGTGCAGAAGCTCCTGACGTCCTTCAATCAGTGCAGCAGCTCCTGGGGTCTTTCAGTGCAGTGCAGCAGCTCCTGATGTCCTTCAGTGTCGTGCAGCAGCTCCTGACGTCCTTCAGTCAGTGCAGCAGCTCCTGGGGTCCTTCAGTGACGTGCAGCAGCTACTGGGGTCCTTGGTGAAGTGCAGCAGCTCTGGGGTCCTTCAGAGCAGTGCAGCAGCGTCAGGGAATGAGAAGCTATGCACCATCTTACAGTACCAACTGCTGTAAAAAGGCAAGTTTAAAGGTCCCAGCTGTGGTGTTGGGTGTTCTGACACACAGATGAGCCAACACAGTTGCATATGGTACAACACTTCTTTATTTAAACTCACTATTTACAACTTGGTCTTTGCACTCTGCACGTGGGGGGCTCCCTGCTTGTGGTGTTTCATCAGCTCTTTCTGTTCCCTTCTCCCCAGACCTACTGACCTCCAGGTGTCGTGCTCGTGCTTTTTATGTGGTTGGTGTTCTTGTCTGTGATTGGTTGTGGTGTTGTGTACTCTGATTTGCCTGTTAGTGTGTCCATCATGATGTGTGTGTTTGAATATCATGACATCCCCCCTTTTTACAAAGATATGTGCCTACGTGGTAATAAATATGATCGTGACGTGAGTGCATCTAAGAGTGTGTGTGTGTCGTGTGCAGCATGTGTCTATGACGGAACTATGTACATGGGGCGATGTCGAGTGCGTCACATGAATCCAGTTGTACCATAACATAACAGAAATGCGAACGAGAGAAGAAGAAAAAAAATTTGATCAGTTGTCCAGTCAGACGACATCTGGAACGATAAACAACAACAGGTTATCATGTAAAATTGTCCAACTTATTAAGCATATGAACTGTATTATAAGTCCATTCTAATGGGTTTGCGACGAATTCGGGTTGACCGCCTTAAGGGTGGATCAAGAACCACCGGCTGCTGTGCAGGCATGGCCATGGGTGGCGATGGAAAGGGCGTGATGTGCGGCAGCTCCACAAAGTCATCCTCGGAGGCCTGTTGAGGATCTGGCGTGTTGTGTGGCTGTGAGCGTGGAAGTCGGCGAAGGGCGCGCCGATTGCGGCGACGCACGGAACCATCCGGCATGCGAACCAGGAACGAGCGGGGAGCCACTTGTCGGAGGACTTCGGCCGGTGCTGACCAGCCACCATACGGTTGATGGACGCGTACTTTGTCTCCGGAGGACAGGGGGGGCAGGTCCGTCGCTCGTGTGTCGTACCGACCTTTCTGGCGATCACGCTGCAGTTGCATGTTCCGAAGAACCGCCTCATGGTCTGTTGTCGGTGCCAGGACGGAAGGTACCGTCGTCCTGAGGGAGCGACCCATTAGTAGCTGCGCTGGCGAGAGGCCCGTGGATAACGGGGCCGATCGATAGGCCAGCAAGGCAAGGTTAAAGTCCGATCCGGCATCAGCCGCCTTGCACAGGAGCCGCTTTGCGATGTGGACACCCTTTTCAGCCTTCCCGTTCGATTGTGGATGCAGAGGGCTGGATGTCACATGAGTGAAACCATATGCTGCGGCAAAGGACGACCATTCACGGCTGGCAAAACAAGGTCCATTGTCTGACATGACAGTCCTTGGAATGCCATGGCGAGCAAACGTTTCCTTGCAGGCCCCAATGACTGCGGACGACGTCAGATCATGGAGAGGCATGACTTCCGGGTAGTTTGAGAAGTAGTCTATAATAACAATGTAATCTCTGCCGAGCGCGTGAAATAGGTCAACACCCACCTTCGCCCAGGGGGACGTCACCATCTCGTGTGGTAGAAGTGTTTCCGGAGGTTGCGCTGGCTGAAACCTCTGACAGGTTGTGCAGTTGAGCACCATGTTGGCTATGTCTTCATTAATACCCGGCCAATATACCGCCTCCCGGGCCCTTCGTCTGCATTTTTCGACGCCCAAGTGGCCTTCGTGTAGTTGACGAAGAATCATCTGGCGCACACTGTGTGGAATGACGATCCTATGCGATTTCATAAGGACCCCGTCTATATTGGTGAGATCATCTCGCACATTATAAAACTGGGGGCACTGCCCTTTTAGCCACCCTTCCGTCATGTGGCGCATCACTCGCTGCAGCAGAGGGTCAGTCGCCGTCTCTGCGCGTATGTGGGCCAGACTAGGATCATCAGCTGGCATATTTGCTGCTGTCAGAGTCACGTGTGCCTCAATTTGACGCACGAACCCCTCTGCATCTGGTGGTGTGCTCACTGCTCGGGAAAGAGTGTCCGCCACGATGAGTTCCTTCCCCGGAGTGTAGATCAGTTCAAAATCGTACCTCCTGAGTTTGAGTAAGATGCGCTGGAGGCGAGGAGTCATGTCGTTCAGGTCTTTGTTAATGATGTTGACCAGGGGGCGGTGGTCAGTTTCGACCGTGAATCGTGGCAGGCCATACACATAGTCGTGGAACTTGTCCAGTCCAGTTAACAAGCCCAGGCATTCTTTTTCGATTTGCGCGTAGCGCTGTTCGGTAGGGGTCATGGCTCGTGAGGCATACGCAACCGGGGCCCATGATGACGTGCTGTCTTTTTGGAGGAGTACCGCTCCAATACCAGATTGGCTGGCGTCTGTTGAGATCTTTGTAGGGCGAGTCGTGTCAAAGAAGGCCAGCACTGGTGCCGTGACCAGTTTGTGCTTGAGCTCCTCCCATTCCCGCTGATGCGACTGGTGCCAGTTGAATTCCGTCGATTTTTTTACGAGATGGCGCATGTTTGTTGTATGAGAAGCCAGGTTGGGAATGAACTTCCCAAGGAAGTTGACCATGCCGAGGAATCTTAAGACAGCCTTCTTGTCAGCCGGTCGTGGCATGGCTGTGATGGCGCTAACCTTGTCTGCATCGGGACGGACCCCGGACCTTGAGATGTGGTCCCCGAGGAATTTCAGCTCCGTCTGGCCGAAAGCACACTTCGCACGGTTGAGACGCAGGCCATTTTGCCGTATGCGGGTGAAGACACGTCGAAGACGATGCATGTGTTCCTGCGGAGTGGTGGACCAAATGATGATATCGTCCACATATACACGTACCCCTTCGATGCCTTCCATCATCTGTTCCATAATGCGGTGGAATACTTCAGATGCCGAAATGATGCCGAATGGCATCCGGTTGTAGCAGAATCTGCCAAAAGGGGTGTTGAATGTGCATAGTCTTCGGCTGGCCGGGTCCAGTTTGATCTGCCAGAATCCTTTGGACGCATCCAATTTAGTGAATATGTTGGCTCGCGCCATCTCGCTGGTGAGGTCTTCTCGTTTCGGGATGGGATAGTGTTCCCGCATGATGTTGTTGTTCAGATCTTTTGGATCTATACATATACGGAGCTCGCCAGAGGGCTTCTTTACACAGACCATGGAGCTGACCCATGGCGTGGGCTCCGTGACCTTGGATAGGACCCCTTGGTCCTGAAGAATCTGCAGTTGTGCCTTGAGGCGGTCTTTGAGAGGCGCAGGAACCCTGCGAGGTGCGTGAACGACAGGGATGGCGTCCGGTCTGAGTCGAATCTTGTACGTGTGTGGCAATGTCCCCATGCCTTCAAAAACCTCCTGGTTGTGAGCGAGGAGGGAATGGAGATTCGCGTGGAACTCAGCATCCGGGAAGTCGGATATCTCATCTGGAGAGAGAGACATGATGCGCTGTACCAGGTGAAGGACCTTACACGCTTGTGCGCCCAGTAACGAGTCCTTTGATGAGCCCACAACTTCGAAGGGGAGTGTGGCCGTGTACCTCTTGTGAGTCACCTGTAGCTGGCAAGATCCTATGGACGGGATAACGTTCCCGTTATAGTCAACCATCTTAAGCCGGGATGGTGTGATGGGTGGTTTGACCTTCATGGCCTGGACTGCAGAGTAAGCAATCAGGTTGGCGGATGCGCCGGTGTCCAGACGGAAGGCGACGCGCGATCGGTTGACCGTCAGGGTGGCACACCACTCATCGTCTGGATTGATGGCATTGACCTTGTTGACATCAATGACGGCAACTCGGAAGTCATCCTGGTCATCTGCATCACTTAATTGGAAGTCTTGATGCGTGGGCTGGACGGTCCTGACTCGTGTGCGAGGTTGTCGAGGATGCGCCGGATCCATGGGTTGAGCCGCACGACAGCGGGCTGCGTAGTGGCCTATCATGGCACATCTGTTGCACTGTCGGTATTTTGCAGGACATTGCCCTTTTAAGTGTAGACCTCCACAATTTCTGCACGTCATGACGTCACGGCGTTCGTTGCGCCACTGCGCATGCGCAGTGCGATCTTGCGGTGGGCGCGCCTGCGCAGTGCGTCCCTCGTTGTGGCCGTTATTTTTGGCGCGCACCTGCGCGGGAGACCGCGAAAAGCGCGGGAAGCGGCCGCTGTCGTCCGGGCCGTGGGGCGGGAAGAAATCGACGGCCTGGATGCGTTCAACGTCGTGGGCGGCCTGGCTTGCCGATTCGACGGCTGGGGACCCCCTCCGTGCCAACTCGGACGCCTGAAATCGGGCAAAACGGCAGGTAGCATTTTCATGGAGGACACAGGCTTCCACAGCAGACGCTAAGGTGAGGCTCTTTATTTTAAGAAGCTGCTGGCGTAGGCCACTAGAGGCAACGCCAAAAACAATCTGGTCCCTGATCATGGACTCTGTAGTGGTGCCGTAACCGCAGGACTGCGCTAGAATCCGGAGGTGCGTCAAAAAGGGTTGAAAAAGCTCCTCCTTACCTTGCAGGCGTTGCTGAAAGATGTATCTTTCAAAAGTTTCGTTTACTTCAGTTTGAAAGTGCTGGTCCAGTTTGAGGATGACCGTGTCATATTTGGCCTGGTTTTCGCCTTCTTCGAACACCAGTGAATTAAAGACATCGTTCGGGTGGGGGCCTGCGTAGAAGAGGAGCATTGCAATCTTCGAATCATCCGAGGCATTCTGTTTTTCGGTGGCACGGATGTACAGGTCAAATCGCTGCCTGTAGAGCTTCCAGTTGGTGCCTAGGTTCCCCGTGACTTGCATCGGCTGCGGTTTGCCGGTGTGGTCCATGTCCAGAATGGCAGGTTAGTAGGCAGGTATCGATCCACTCCTGTACCATGTGGTGTTGGGTGTTCTGACACACAGATGAGCCAACACAGTTGCATATGGTACAACACTTCTTTATTTAAACTCACTATTTACAACTTGGTCTTTGCACTCTGCACGTGGGGGGCTCCCTGCTTGTGGTGTTTCATCAGCTCTTTCTGTTCCCTTCTCCCCAGACCTACTGACCTCCAGGTGTCGTGCTCGTGCTTTTTATGTGGTTGGTGTTCTTGTCTGTGATTGGTTGTGGTGTTGTGTACTCTGATTTGCCTGTTAGTGTGTCCATCATGATGTGTGTGTTTGAATATCATGACACCAGCCACTGAAGGAGGTTGGGGGTAATGAGTCAGACCAGTGGGGGGATCAGTACCAAAGTAACCCAGGAGTTTGAAGTGACTTTAATCATTTCTGGGTAACTATTCTGCTAAGTGTTTTTGAACCATCAGAAGTCTCTGATCGGCGTATTGGATGCTTCCCAGCGCAGGGTAATTGCCCATCACAAGTTTAAACTTCCAGCCAACACCAATGCCTTGCTTGCGTTGACACTTACAGGGATTCCTTCAGCTCATCTTCTGCATTATCTCTGGGGTATTACACTCCAGGGAAGGAAGTTATGGGCCAATAAAACATAGAGGAGGCACTGGTCAGTAAACATTTTTAAAAATAGGATCCTGACCTTGACGTCAGCTGCCCGCCTGCCTGGCTCGGACATTCGGTCTGTGCACCTTCGATCTGTGCACGTTCAGGATCCTGACCCACCCGTTGCTTGCCATTTTAACACAAGACCCTGCTCCCATGCCCACATGTCTGTCCTTGGCCTGCTGCAATGTTCCAGAGAAGCTCAACTCAAACTGGAGGGACAGTATCTCATGTTCCAGTTAGGCACGCTACAGCCTTCCGGTCTCAACATCGAATTGAACAACTTCAGATGATTAGCTCGACCCCACCTCGACCCCTTTGTTTTCATTCCATTTCATTTCAACTGTCTTTTACCTTTTATTTCTTTCTTGTCTTTCTGTGTATTTATTTCCCCCCGCACTCTGTCCCCTATCTTATCCCACTTTCCATACCTTTTCACCCCTTCCCCCCTTTTTTCTCATTTTACCTCTATCCCACCCATTTCCCCCCTCCCCCCGCCTCCCAGGTGCCAGGGTGCGTGATGTCTCGGATTGTGTTTTCGGGATCCTTAAGGGGGAGGGGGAGCAGCCACAAGTCGTGGTCCACATAGGTACCAACGACATAGGTAGGAAAAGGGATAGGGATGTAAGGCAGGAATTCAGGGAGCGAGGGTGGAAACTTAGATCGAGGACAAACAGAGTTATTATCTCTGGGTTGTTACCCGTGCCACGTGATAGCGAGACGAGGAATAGGGAAAGAGAGGAGTTGAACACGTGGCTACAGGGATGGTGCAGGAGGGAGGGTTTCAGATTTCTGGATAATTGGGGCTCATTCTGGGGTCGGTGGGACCTTTACAAACGGGATGGTCTACACCTGGACCAGAGGGGCACCAATATCCTAGGGGGGAAATTTGCTCATGCTCTTCGGGAGGGTTTAAACTAGTTCAGCAGGGGCTTGGGAACCTGAATTGTAGCTCCAGTATACAGGAGGTTGAGAGTAGTGAGGTCATGAGTAAGGTTTCAAAGTTGCAGGAGTGTACCGGCAGGCAGGAAGGTGGTTTAAAGTGTGTCTTCTTCAATGCCAGGAGCATCCGGAATAAGGTGGGTGAACTTGCGAACCTGGGACTTCGATGTTGTGGCCATTTCGGAGACATGGATAGAGCAGGGACAGGAATGGTTGTTGCAGGTGCCAGGGTTTAGATATTTCAGTAAGCTCAGGGAAGGTGGTCAAAGAGGGGGAGGGGTGGCATTGTTAGTCAAGGACAGTATTACGGTGGCAGAAAGGACGTTTGATGAGGACTTGTCGACTGAGGTAGTATGGGCTGAGGTTAGAAACAGGAAAGGAGAGGTCACCCTGTTAGGAGTTTTCTATAGGCCTCCGAAAAGTTCCAGAGATGTAGAGGAAAGGATTGCAAAGATGATTCTGGATAGGAGCGAAAGCAACTGGGTAGTTGTTATGGGGGACTTTAACTTTCCAAATATTGACTGGAAACGCGATAGTTTGTGTACTTTAGATGGGTCCGTTTTTGTCCAATGTGTGCAGGAGGGTTTCCTGACACAGTATGTAGATAGGCCAACGAGAGGTGAGGCCATATTGGATTTGGTACTGGGTAATTAACCAGGACAGGTGTTAGATTTGGAGGTCGGTGAGCACTTTGGTGATAGTGACCACAATTCAATTACGTTTACTTTAGTGATGGAAAGGGATAGGTATATACCGCAGGGCAAGAGTTATATTTGGGGGAAAGGCAATTATGATGCGATGAGGCAAGACTTAGGATGCATCGGATGGAGAGGAAAACTGCAGGGGATGGGCACAATGGAAATGTGGAGCTTGTTCAAGGAACAGCTACTGCGTGTCCTTGATTTTTTTTTTTTATTAAATATTTTATTGAAACTTTTTGGTCAACCAACACAGTACATTGTGCATCCTTTACACAATATTATAACAACACAAATAACAATGACCTATTTTATAAACAAAAAACGAATAAATAATAAATAACAAAAATGAAAACTAGCCCTAATTGGCAACTGCCTTGTCACAAGTAACACTCTCCAAAAATATAATTTAACAGTCCAATATATAATTATCTGTAGCAACAACCTATACATACTATACAGTATATATTAACAACCCTGAGAGTCCTTCTGGTTCCTCCTCCCCCCTCCCCCCTCCCCTCCCCCCCCCCCCCCCCGATCCTGGGCTGCTGCTGCTGCCTTCTTTTTCCCATTCCGTCTATCTTTCTGCGAGGTATTCGACGAACGGTTGCCACCGCCTGGTGAACCCTTGAGCCGACCCCCTTAGGACGAACTTAATCCGCTCCAGCTTTATAAACCCCGCCATGGCATTTATCCAGGTCTCCACCCCCGGGGGCTTGGCTTCTTTCCACATTAGCAATATCCTGCGCCGGGCTACTAGGGACGCAAAGGCCAAAACATCGGCCTCTCTCGCCTCCTGCACTCCCGGCTCTTGTGCAACCCCAAATATAGCCAACCCCCAGCTTGGTTCGACCCGGACTCCTACTACTTTTGAAAGCACCTTTGTCACCCCCATCCAAAACCTCTGTAGTGCCGGGCATGACCAAAACATATGGGTATGATTCGCTGGGCTTCTCGAGCACCTCGCACACCTATCCTCCACCCCAAAAAATTTATTGAGCCGTGCTCCAGTCATATGTGCCCTGTGCAATACCTTAAACTGAATCAGGCTTAGCCTGGCACACGAGGACGACGAGTTTACCCTGCTTAGGGCATCTGCCCACAGCCCCTCCTCGATCTCCTCCCCCAGCTCTTCTTCCCATTTCCCTTTTAGTTCATCTACCATAGTCTCCCCTTCGTCCCTCATTTCCCTATATATGTCTGACACCTTGCCATCCCCTACCCATGTCTTTGAGATCACTCTGTCCTGCACCTCTTGTGTCGGGAGCTGCGGGAATTCCCTCACCTGTTGCCTCGCAAAAGCCCTCAGTTGCATATACCTGAATGCATTCCCTTGGGGCAACCCATATTTCTCGGTCAGCGCTCCCAGACTCGCGAACTTCCCATCCACAAACAGATCTTTCAGTTGCGTTATTCCTGCTCTTTGCCACATTCCATATCCCCCATCCATTCCCCCCGGGGCAAACCTATGGTTGTTTCTTATCGGGGACCCCCCCAAGGCTCCAGTCTTTCCCCTATGCCGTCTCCACTGTCCCCAAATCTTCAGTGTAGCCACCACCACCGGGCTTGTGGTGTAGTTCCTCGGTGAGAACGGCAATGGGGCTGTCACCATAGCCTGTAGGCTAGTCCCCCTACAGGACGCCCTCTCTAATCTCTTCCACGCCGCTCCCTCCTCCTCTCCCATCCACTTACTCTCCATTGAAATATTAGCGGCCCAATAATACTCACTTAGGCTCGGTAGTGCCAGCCCCCCACTATCCCTGCTACGCTGTAAGAATCCCTTCCTCACTCTCGGGGTCTTCCCGGCCCACACAAAACCCATGATGCTCTTTTCAATCCTTTTAAAAAAAGCCTTCGTGATCACCACCGGGAGGCACTGAAACACAAAGAGGAATCTCGGGAGGACCACCATCTTAACCGCCTGCACCCTCCCTGCCATTGACAGGGATACCATATCCCATCTCTTGAAATCCTCCTCCATCTGTTCCACCAACCGCGTTAAATTTAACCTATGCAATGTGCCCCAATTCTTAGCTATCTGGATCCCCAGGTAACGAAAGTCCCTTGTTACCTTCCTCAATGGTAGGTCCTCTATTTCTCTACTCTGCTCCCCTGGATGCACCACAAACAACTCACTTTTCCCCATGTTCAATTTATATCCAAACTCCCCAAGTATCCACATTATTTCTGGCATCCCCTCCGCCGGGTCCGCCACGTATAGTAGCAAATCGTCCGCATACAAAGATACCCGGTGCTCTTCTCCTCCCCTAAGTACTCCCCTCCACTTCTTGGAACCCCTCAACGCTATCGCCAGGGGCTCAATCGCCAGTGCAAACAATAATGGGGACAGAGGGCATCCCTGCCTTGTCCCTCTATGGAGCCGAAAATATGCAGATCCCCGTCCATTCGTGACCACGCTCGCCACTGGGGCCCTATACAACAGCTGCACCCATCTAACATACCCCTCTCCAAAACCAAATCTCCTTAACACCTCCCACAAATAATCCCACTCCACTCTATCAAATGCTTTCTCGGCATCCATCGCCACTACTATCTCCGTTTCTCCCTCTGGTGGGGCCATCATCATTACCCCTAACAACCTCCGTATATTCGTGTTCAGCTGTCTCCCCTTCACAAACCCAGTTTGGTCCTCGTGGACCACCCCCGGGACACATTCCTCTATTCTCATTGCCATTACCTTGGCCAGGACCTTGGCATCTACATTTAGGAGGGAAATAGGTCTATAGGACCCGCATTGTAGCGGGTCCTTTTCCTTCTTTAAGAGAAGCGATATCGTTGCTTCAGACATAGTCGGGGGCAGTTGTCCCCTTTCCTTTGCCTCATTAAAGGTCCTCGTCAGTACCGGGGCGAGCAAGTCCACATATTTTCTATAGAATTCGACTAGGAATCCATCCGGTCCCGGGGCCTTTCCCGCCTGCATGCTCCTAATTCCTTTCACCACTTCTTCTACCTCGATCTGTGCTCCCAGTCCCACCCTTTCCTGCTCTTCCACCTTGGGAAATTCCAGCCGATCCAAGAAGCCCATCATTCTCTCCCTCCCATCCGGGGGTTGAGCTTCATATAATTTTTTATAAAATGTCTTGAACACTCCATTCACTCTCTCCGCTCCCCGCTCCATCTCTCCTTCCTCATCCCTCACTCCCCCTATTTCCCTCGCTGCTCCCCTTTTCCTCAATTGGTGTGCCAGCAACCTGCTCGCCTTCTCCCCATATTCGTACTGTACACCCTGTGCCTTCCTCCATTGTGCCTCTGCAGTGCCTGTAGTCAGCAAGTCAAATTCTACATGTAGCCTTTGCCTTTCCCTGTACAGTCCCTCCTCCGGTGCTTCCGCATATTGTTTGTCCACCCTCAAAAGTTCTTGCAGCAAGCGCTCCCGTTCCTTACTCTCCTGCTTCCCTTTATGTGCCCTTATTGATATCAGCTCCCCTCTAACCACCGCCTTCAACGCCTCCCAGACCACTCCCACCTGGACCTCCCCATTATCATTGAGTTCCAAGTACTTTTCAATGCACCCCCTCACCCTTAGACACACCCCCTCATCTGCCATTAGTCCCATGTCCATTCTCCAGGGTGGGCGCCCTCCTGTTTCCTCCCCTATCTCCAAGTCCACCCAGTGTGGAGCGTGATCCGAAATGGCTATAGCCGTATACTCCGTTCCCCTCACCTTCGGGATCAATGCCCTACCCAGCACAAAAAAGTCTATTCGCGAGTAGACTTTATGGACATAGGAGAAAAACGAGAACTCCTTACTCCTAGGTCTGCTAAATCTCCACGGGTCTACACCTCCCATCTGCTCCATAAAATCTTTAAGTACCTTGGCTGCTGCCGGCCTCCTTCCAGTCCTGGACTTCGACCTATCCAGCCCTGGTTCCAACACCGTATTAAAATCTCCCCCCATTATCAGCTTTCCCATCTCTAGGTCCGGAATGCGTCCTAGCATCCGCCTCATAAAATTGGCATCATCCCAGTTCGGGGCATATACGTTTACCAAAACCACCGTCTCCCCCTGTAGTTTGCCACTCACCATCACGTATCTGCCCCCGTTATCCGCCACTATAGTCTTTGCCTCGAACATTACCCGCTTCCCCACTAATATAGCCACCCCCCTGTTTTTCGCATCTAGCCCCGAATGGAACACCTGCCCCACCCATCCTTTGCGTAGCCTAACCTGGTCTATCAGTTTCAGGTGCGTTTCCTGTAACATAACCACATCTGCCTTAAGTTTCTTAAGGTGTGTGAGTACCCGTGCCCTCTTTATCGGCCCGTTCAGCCCTCTCACGTTCCACGTGATCAGCCGAGTTGGGGGGCTTCCTACCCCCCCCCCCCTTGTCGATTAGCCATCACCTTTTTCCAGCTCCTCACCCGGTTCCCACGCAGCTGTATCTCCCCCAGGCGGTGCCCCCCCGCCCATCCTCTCCCATACCAGCTCCCCCCTCTCCCCAGCAGCAGCAACCCAGTAATTCCCCCCTCCCACCCCCCCCCCCCCGCTAGATCCCCGGCTAGCGTAATTACTCCCCCCATGTTGCTCCCAGAAGTCAGCAAACTCTGGCTGACCTCGGCTTCCCCCGTGACCTCGGCTCACACCGTGCGACGCCCCCTCCTTCCTGCTTCTCTATTCCCGCCATGATTATCATAGCGCGGGAACCAAGCCCGCGCTTCTCCCTTGGCCCCGCCCCCAATGGCCAACGCCCCATCTCCTCCACCTCCCCTCCTCCCCCCATCACCACCTGTGGGAGAGAGAAAAGTTACCACATCGCAGGATTAGTACATAAAACCCCTCTTTGCCCCCCACATTCACCCCACCACTTTGTTCGAACGTTCTTTTTAATAACCCGCTCATTCCAGTTTTTCTTCCACAATAAAAGTCCACGCTTCATCCGCCGTCTCAAAGTAGTGGTGCCTCCCTCGATATGTGACCCACAGTCTTGCCGGTTGCAGCATTCCAAATGTTATCTTCTTTTTATGAAGCACCGCCTTGGCCCGATTAAAGCTCGCCCTCCTTCTCGCCACCTCCGCACTCCAGTCTTGATAAACGCGGATCACCGCGTTCTCCCATTTACTGCTCCGAGTTTTCTTCGCCCATCTAAGGACCATTTCTCTATCCTTAAAACGGAGGAATCTCACCACTATGGCTCTGGGAATTTCTCCTGCTCTCGGTCCTCGCGCCATCACTCGGTATGCTCCCTCCACCTCCAACGGACACGCCGGGGCCTCCGCTCCCATTAACGAGTGCAGCATCGTGCTCACATATGCCCCGACGTCCGCTCCCTCCACACCTTCAGGAAGACCAAGAATCCTCAGGTTGTTCCTCCTTGCGTTGTTTTCCAGTGCCTCCAACCTTTCCACACATCGCTTCTGATGTGCCTCCTGCGTCTCCGTCTTCACCACCAGGCCCTGTATATCGTCCTCATTCTCGGCTGCCTTTGCCTTCACGACCCGAAGCTCCCGCTCCTGGGTCTTTTGTTCCTCCTTTAGCCCTTCGATCGCCTGTAGTATCGGGGCCAACAGCTCTTTCTTCATTTCCTTTTTGATCTCTTCCACACAGCATTTCAAGAACTCTTGTTGTTCAGGGCCCCATGTTAAACTGCCACCTTCCGACGCCATCTTGGTTTTTACTTGCCTTCCTTGCCGCTGTTCTAAAGGATCCACTGCAATCTGGCCACTCTCTCCTCCTTTTTCCATCCGTATCCAGGGGGGATTCCCTTCCGGTTTACCGCACAGTACTTTTAGCCGTTAAAATTGCCGTTGGGGCTCCTATCAAGAGCCCAAAAGTCCGTTTCACAGGGAGCTGCCGAAACGTGCGACTCAGCTGATCATCGCCGCACCCGGAAGTCCTGCGTGTCCTTGATAAGTATGTACCTGTCAGGCAGGCAGGAAGTGGTCGAGCAAGGGAACCGTGGTTTACTAAGGCAGTCGAAACACTTGTCAAGAGGAAGAAGGAGGCTTATGTAAAGATGAGACATGAAGGTTCAGTTAGGGCGCTCGAGAGTTACAAGTTAGCTAGGAAGGACCTAAAGAGAGAGCTAAGAAGAGCCAGGAGGGGACAGGAGAAGTCTTTGGCAGGTAGGATCAAGGATAACCCTAAAGCTTTCTATAGATACGTCAGGAATAAAAGAATGACTAGGGTAAGAGTAGGGCCAGTCAAGGACGGTAGTGGGAAGTTGTGCTTGGAGTCCGAGGAGATAGGAGAGGTGCTAAATGAATATTTTTCGTCACTATTCACACAGGAAAAAGACAATGTTGCCGAGGAGAATACTGAGATTCAGGCTACTAGACTAGAAGGGCTTGAAGTTCATAAAGAGGAGGTGTTAACAATTCTGGAAAGTGTGAAAATAGATAAGTCTCCTGGGCCGGATGGGATTTATCCTAGGATTCTCTGGGAAGCTAGGGAGGAGATTGCTGAGCCTTTGACTTTGATCTTTAAGTCATCTTATCTACAGGAATAGTGCCAGGAGACTGGAGGATAGCAAATGTTGTCTCCTTGTTCAAGAAGGAGAGTAGAGACAACCCCGGTAACGATAGACCAGTGAGCCTTACTTCTGTTGTGGCAAAATCTTGGAAAGGTTTATAAGAGATAGGGTGTATAATCATCTGGAAAGGAACAATTTGATTAGACATAGTCAACACGGTTTTGTGAAGGGTAGGTCGTGCTTCACAAACCTTATTGAGTTCTTTGAGAAGGTGACCAAACAGGTGGATGAGGGTAAAGCAGTTGATGTGGTGTATATGGACTTCAGTAAAGCGTTTGATAAGGTTCCCCACGGTAGGCTACTGTAGAAAATACGGAAGCATGGGATTCAGGGAGATTTAGCAGTTTGGATCAGAAATTGGCTAGCTGGAAGAAGACAAAGGGTGGTGGTTGATGGGAAGTGTTCAGACTGGAGTCCAGTTACTAGTGGTGTACCACAAGGATCTGTTTTGGGGCCACTGCTGTTTGTCATTTTTAGAAATGACCTGGAGGAGGGCGTAAAAGGATGGGTGAGTAAATTTGCAGATGCCACTAAAGTCGGTGGAGTTGTGTACAGTGCGGAAGGATGTTACAAGTTACAGAGGGACATAGATAAGCTGCAGTGCTGGGCTGAGAGGTGGCAAATGGAGTTTAATGCAGAAAAGTGTGAGGTGATTCATTTTGGAAGGAATACCAGGAAGACAGAGTACTGGGCTAATGGTAAGATTCTTGGCAGTGTGGATGAGCAGAGCGATCTCGGTGCCCATGTACATAGATCCCTGAAAGTTGCCACTCAGGTTGAGAGGGTTGTTAAGAAGGCGTGCGGTGTGTTAGCTTTTATTGGTAGAAGGATTGAGTTTCGGAGCCATGAGGTCATAAGAACAAAGAACAAAGAAATGTACAGCACAGGAACAGGCCCTTCGGCCCTCCAAGCCCGTGCCGACCATGCTGCCCGGCTAAACTACAATCTTCTACACTTCCTGGGTCCGTATCCCTCTATTCCCATCCTATTCATGTATTTGTCAAGATGCCCCTTAAATGTCACTATCGTCCCTGCTTCCACCACCTCCTCCGGTAGCGAGTTCCAGGCACCCACTACCCTCTGCGTAAAAAACTTGCCTCGTACATCTACTCTAAACCTTGCCCCTCTCACCTTAAACCTATGCCCCCTAGTAATTGACCCCTCTACCCCGGGGAAAAGCCTCTGACTATCCACTCTGTCTATGCCCCTCATAATTTTGTAGACCTCTATCAGGTCGCCCCTCAACCTCCTTCGTTGCAGTGAGACCAAACCGAGTTTATTCAACCGCTCCTCATAGCTAATGCCCTCCATACCAGGCAACATTCTGGTAAATCTCTTCTGCACCCTCTCTAAAGCCTCCACATCCTTCTGGTAGTGTGGCGACCAGAATTGAATACTCTACTCCAAGTGTGGCCCAACTAAGGTTCTACACAGCTGCAACATGACTTACCAATTCTTATACTCAATGCCCCGGCCAATGAAGGCAAGCATGCCGTATGCCTTCTTGACTACCTTCTCCACCTGTGTTGCCTCTTTCAGTGACCTGTGGACCTGTACTCCTAGATCTCTTTGACTTTCAATACTCTTGAGGGTTCTACCATTCACTGTATATTCCCTACCTGCATTAGACCTTCCAAAATGCATTACCTCACATTTGTCTGGATTAAACTCCATCTGCCATCTCTCCGCCCAAGTCTCCAAACAATCTAAATCCTGCTGTATCCTCTGACAGTGCTCATCGCTATCCGCAATTCCACCAACCTTTGTGTCGTCTGCAAACTTACTAATCAGACCAGTTACATTTTCCTCCAAATCATTTATATATACTACAAACAGCAAAGGTCCCAGCACTGATCCCTGTGGAACACCACTGGTCACAGCCCTCCAATGAGAAAAGCATCCTTCCATTGCTACTCTCTGCCTTCTATGACCTAGCCAGTTCTGTATCCACCTTGCCAGCTCACCCCTGATCCCGTGTGACTTCACCTTTTGTACTAGTCTACCATGAGGGACCTTGTCAAAGGCCTTACTGAAGTCATGTTGCAGCTGTACAAAATTCTGGTGCGGCCGCATTTGGAGTATTGCGTGCAATTCTGGTCGCCGCATTATAGGAAGGATGTGGAAGCATTGGAAAGGGTGCAGAGGAGATTTACCAGATTGTTGCCTGGTATGGAGGGAAGATCTTATGAGGAAAGGCTGAGGGACTTGAGGCTGTTTTTGTTAGAGAGAAGAAGGTTAAGAGGTGACTTAATGGAGGCATACACGATGAGCAGAGGATTGGATAGGGTGAACAGTGAGAGCCGTTTTCCTCGGATGGTGATGTCTAGCATGAGGGGACATAGTTTTAAATTGAGGGGAGATAGATATAAGACAGATGTCAGAGGTAGGTTCTTTACTCAGAGAGTAGTAAGGGCGTGGAATGCCCTGCCTGCAACAGTAGTGGACTCGCCAACACTAAGGGCATTCAAATGGTCATTGGATAGACATATGGACGATAAGGGAATAGTGTAGATGGGCTTAAGAGTGGTTTCACAGGTCGGCGCAACATCGAGGGCCAAAGGGCCTGTACTGCGCTGTAATGTTCTATGTTCTATGTTCTATCTACATCTGCCACAGTTTACCCTCTGATTTTAGTTTTTCTGCTGTTTGGCCTTTCACACTTTTTATTCTCTCTGGGGACCGCCATTAGCACTCTTTTCCCTTGGTTTCTGTGGCTATGACTGGTCTTTCAGTCCCTCACCCTACAATATAAATATCTCCCACTTTCTATGCCTTTTAGCTTTGACAAAGGGTCATCTGGATTCGAAACGTAAGCTCTTTGCTCTCCTTACAGATGCTGCCAGACCTGCTGAGATGTTCCAGCATTTTCTCTTTTGGCTCGGACGTGTGTCAGATGTGAATGTTCTCTGGAACAAAATGTTGCCCAGGATCAGGTTAGTTTTGCAGTTGTTGGGGGTGGGGTGGTTGTTGGTGTAGTGGAAGATGTGCAGAGCATTGTTCTGGATAGCAGGGGCTATTGCAGGAGATCGGGGGTCAAAGGTCAGGGGAAAGCCAGAGATCACGAGCCAGTTGGGGTTGCTGTCATGGGAGATTGTGGAGCTGAGAAATATTTATTGAGCCTGGAGGAAACATTCCTGCTCCTCCTTGTCTAAAAGCAATGCCATAAATGCACTTGCCCGATGAATCTGAATCTTATCACCTCCTTTTACCTGTCATGTTTCCTGAAGCTTGACCAACATGGTGTTCAAAATAGACTGTGGAAAAATATGAGCACGCTGATTTTGTTAAAAGGTTTCAACAACTGACTAACACTGGGAGCAGATTGGTTGTCCCTACCTCATCCTGTCACCATTAAAACACCACTTCATGACCAGGTCAAAGAGTACGGAGAAGATTATCAAAAGTCTGCACCTTCTCCAGCGATGACTAGACGGCTCCGACAGAATGATCGAGGCAAGAGAACGATTGCTGTGGTGCTCACAACACTATGCACAACACTATGCACAATGATGTTTCTCTTGGCAGTATGGTGCTCATTATATGAATGCTGGTCACATGCAATTGGGTTATAGAGTGGACCCATGCACCAGGTGTGGGGCAAATAGCCCATGTCACCCAGTGGTCACCTTCTGCTTTGATATGTTGGATGAATGATTGAGGGAACAGGAGACTGGTACAGAATTGTGACTGCTGTCAGTGTGGATTCAGCAACATGTGCTTTGTGTCACACAATAAGTACACAATCAGCGGTTTTGATACATCTCAGCATTTAGATCGTGAACCTCCAAAGCCACGTGTGTGCAGTTGATGACATCTTGTACCACGTGAAACTCATTATCCTGGGAAAGCCCTGTGCACACTGCATCCACCTTTCTCTGTTCATAGCGAAGGCAGTGAAGTTAACTCCCCAGCAGAAAGACCCTCAATCACCTCCCTGATGCAGAAATATACAGCGAACTGAGAGAGGCTGGATATGTTGCCTGCTCCAATGTGGTAAGATCCTAACATGAAGAAATATCGGGCAACCATCACCTTCTCAGACACTGGCAGAGTCACCCTTGCCCGGCTACACAGTTGCAGGTCTGGATGCAAGAGGTGGGTAGAGTTCTGTGACACCTCTTTCATAAAATGCAGATGAGAGACACATTGGGCGGGATTCACCGTTTTTGGGACTATGTCTCCACGCCGTCGTAAAAACTGGCCTTTCATGCTGGAAAAACTGCCGTGAAAAGGCCACTTATTCATAGCCCTGCAGGGGGTTAACAGGGACTCGTCGTGAATCTAGCAGCCTTAGTTGCAGGTACGGGCCCCCGCACTTCCGGGTCAGAGGCCGTACATGTGCATGGCGGCGACCACGCTGTGCTCCATGACGGACTCAGATGGCAGAGCTGGACCTCCTAATTAGTGCCCCCGATCGGGCGTGTGCCCGACCCTGACCGCCCACCTAAAAATAGCCCGGTCCCTTATGAGGCCCCCCCCTGCCCTCCGATCGGACCCCCCCAACCATGGCAGCCGCAGATTGAGTGCAAAGCCATCATGCGATTATCCCGAACGTCAGGACCACATTAGATCCACGCCGCCGGGACTTCGGCCGGTCGGGGGCGGAGAATGGTGGGGCGGGCGTCCAGCAATGGCCGCAGGTGGGGATACACGGCGCGGCGTTGTCGGGGCCCGGAGAATTGGGGAACTGGCGCCGGTCCAGATTCCATGCGCGGAAGTGGATTCTCTGCCCCGGCACCGGACGCGATTTTGGCATCTGGGTGCGGAGAATCCAGCCCATTGTTCCTGGCCGAGGTGGAGAAGTGCTCCCAGAAACCCAAGGTGGATAAGGCCTTCTGCTGAAATCCTTTCTTTTCTCTGTGAGCAGCATGGTCCCTTAATTGTTACCTCTGCTCCATCTCTCTCTCTCTCCTTCATGCTGCAACTCAAGGTGAATTGCAATGGTAGCACCAGTGGCAAGACTGGGTGAACATGCTGTGGCCAGAACCCTTGTCGTTACAACCAACATCTTCCCTATGTGCAGCACCACTCCCTGCAGATTTCAGCAAATGCAATAACTCCTTGAAATACCCAGAATATCCACAAACAATCAGGAGAAATCCATCAACATTTAAACTGCAAGTTATTGATGAACTCTTTAAATTGTGTTGGTGTTGAGTTCTTCTTCCTGCTGCTGAGCACAAGTTCAGTTGTGATTGGTTGAGGGCAATAGCCAGTGCAATAAGGCCCAAAGGGACACTGATGGTACCAAATCCGGATTACATGCTGATTGACATTGCATTTTGCCTGCTCTCCACAAATGTTCCCTCTAATATCCCTTTGCTGAGCACAGACCATTTTTCCACCATTGGTTGCTGTAAATCAGGTAGATTTAAAGGACCTGTTATGATATGCAGACATGCAGATAATGATATACAGACAGGCACAGACAGGCAGCTAATGAACTCAGAGAACAGGACATGACCAATGAGCAGGACACTCAGGGGTGGTATCTCACTTTCAAAGGCACAAGGTGCTCACACTCCTCCTCGTTCCACTTTTGAACATCTACAGAGTGATTCAGGGTGTATGTACAGTATCACACCTTCAGCATATGGCTAAGAGCTAGTCTGGTTCAGTCAGACAGAGTAACCTTACTTAGGTTAGCAGAGAGTCGAACTCATAGAGAACTGTGCTAACTGTGCTACTGGTTCAATAAATCAGATTGAACTAACTTCAAGGTCTGGAGTATCTTTTGGTTAAAGCTGCATCCAGTTGCAGCCTGTGTTATTCCAGAGTACATAACACAACATGCTACCAGGAGACAGCTTAATTTAGGTGGTTTACCTCAGTCCGTTCCGTGACGACCAGCGAATGTATCCTGGCACCATGGAGAAGATTCAGGCTCCTCACCAGCTCAGGACCTCTGGCAATCTCAGTGCCAACTGGCGAACATTCAAGCAAAAGTTTCTGCTGTACATCGAAGCTTCAGACCTTGTGGGTGCATCTGATGCAAGGAAGATCGTGCTTCTCCTCTCAACAGTGGGTGATCAAGCCATCAAACTCTTCAACTCTTTTCACTTCACCAAAGGCCAGGACAAGACAAAGTTTCAGACCATCCTGGACAAGTTTGACAGTCACTGTGAAGTGGACATCAATGAAATCTTCGAGCGCTACATATTCAAACAGCGTCTACAAGGTAAAGATGAATCTTTCAACTCCTTCTTAACTAAACTCCGTCTGCTAGTGCTGTCCTGTAACTTTGGTGATATTGCTGACTGTGGTGAATGTAAATACAGTTAATTCACCAGTTATGTTCTATGTTTGTAAATACAGTTAATTCACCAGTTATGTTCTATGTTATTAACCCTGTGGGTTTTATCTGTGGGCCATTGTATGGCTTCATCCACAGGGGGAGATGTTGGAGGATGTTGGAGCATGTACGGGCTCTGCCCATGGCTCCACCCCTTTGAAGGAGTATAAGAGCTGGCCTGTGGGACTGTCCTCAGTATGTACCAGTCGCAGGCAGGCAAAGTTGATAGTTCATTAAAACCACTGTTTTACTCCGACATGAGTCCTTGAGTGAATTGATGGTCGCATCAATTTAATTAACTGTATGAACAAAAACGATTATGGAGTCAGCCCTCAAACCTGACAGACTGGAGCTCGATGCACAAGCCACGGAGACGAAGGAAATTTTTTCACACTGGGTGTGGTGTTTTAAGGCCTACCTTGGCGCGTCGTCGATGCCATCCATCACGGACGAACAAAAAATGAGTCTCCCCCATGCACTGGTGAGTTACCACATTTCTGTGCAACTCGAAGAGGCCACCTCATATACCACCGCTCTCGCAATCCTTGAGCGCATCTATGTGCGGCCTGTGAACGAGATCTATGCGCGACATATTCTCACTAGTCGACGCCAGCGCCCCGGGGAGTCACTCGACGACGATCTGCGCGACCTCAAAGCCCTTGCGCGCAACTGCAACTATCAGGCCGTTACGGCCACTCAGCACATGAAGCTTGCCGTCCGAGATGTCTACGTTGCGGGGGTCAGATCAAATTACGTGCGGCAGCGACTGCTCGAGAAAGGGGCTCAGGACCTGGACGAGACGGTGAAACTGACGACTTCACTGGAGGTCGCTTTCCAGAGCCTCACTGCATTTCCGGCCGAACACTCGACCCCCTCGTGGGCTCCCGACCAGAGACTACCCCAGGTCGGTGCTGCGCGCCCACCCGCTCATCATGGGGGGTTGCCTTGTTATTTTTGCGGCCAGCCTCCACACCCTCGACAGCACTGCCCGGCCCGCAACGCGCACTGCAACAGTTGCGGCCGAAAAGGGCACTTCGTCAAGGTCTGCCTCACCAAGTCTAAGCACGCGAACTCTCAGACCCGGACTTTCGACTCTCAGGCCTGCAGACCTCGCAATGTGGCAGCGGCCTGCTGACTCCGACTCCACACAGCACGTGTTACTCACGGGGGCCGCCATTTTGGCCATCCTCCCCCACACGGCCGGCCACATGCGATCCATGGGGGCCACCATCTTGGACCCCATTTTCCTCGACGCCCGCCACACTTGATCAATGGGGGCCGCCATCTTGGATGCCATCTGCTACGCCGCTCGACGCGTACCACCTGCTCGGAGAGTCACCGGGGGGCCGCCCCACCACAGCTGACCACGCCGCCGGTTACCCTCAACTCAGCGCAGTCACCTTGGACCAGTCGCGACCCAAGCACCTCGTGAACTCAATGATGGCCGCCCGGATTAACGGGTACGAGACACCTTTCCTGTTCGACTCCGGGAGCACCGAGAGTTTCATGCACCCGGATCTGGTAAGCCGTTGCTCGCTCCCGATATTCCCGGCGCAACAAACAATTTCCCTCGCCTCCGGGTCGCACTCGGTACAAGTCCGAGGGTGCACTACGGTAACCTTAGCGGTACAGAGCACTGAGTACACAAATTTCCAGCTGTACGTGCTCCTAGACCTCTGCGCCCCCCTCCTTTTCGGGCTCGATTTTCAATGTAATCTCAAGAGCCTGATGCTTAGCTTTGGCGGACCCCTGCCCCCATCTCACTGTGTGCTGCCTAGCCACTCTGAAAGCCGACCCTCCTTCCCTCTTCGCTAATCTCACCGCTGATTGCAAGCCAGTAGCCACTCGCAGCAGGCGATATAGCATGCAGGACAGAATATTTATTCGTTCTGAGGTCCTGCGTCTCTTGCGGGAAGGAGTCATAGAGGCCAGCAATAGCCCCTGGAGAGCTCAGGTGGTGGTCGTCAAGACTGGGGAGAAGCTCCGGAAGGTGGTTGATTACAGCCAGACCATTAACCGGAATACGCAACTTGATGCGTACCCCCTTCCCTGGATTGCAGACATGGTCAATCAGATCGTTCACTGCCGCGTGTTCTCCATGGTGGATCTGAAGTCTGCATACCACCAGCTCCCAATCTGTCCGGAGGATCGCCACTACACGGCGTTTGAGGCAGACGGCCGCCTTTTTCATTTCCTCCGGGTCCCTTTTGGCGTCACTGAACGGGGTTTCAGTGTTCCAACGAGCAATGGACCGAAAGGTGGACCAGTACAGGCTGTGGGCCACGTTTCCGTACTTGGACAAGGTCACCATCTGCGGCCATGATCAGCAGGACCACGACGCCAACCTCCACCGATTTCTCCAAACTGCCCCAAAACTTAATCTCACCAAAAATAAGGAGAAATGTGTTTCCGCACCACCAGGCTAGCCATCCTCGGCTACGTCGTGGAGAACAGAGTCCTAGGGCCCGACCCTGACCGTATGCGCCCCCTCTTACAACTCCCTCTCCCTCACTGTCCCAAGGCCCTCAAGGGGTGCCTTGGATTTCTTTCCTACTACGCCCAGTGGGTCCCCCAGTATGCGGACAAAGCCCGCCCACTATTTAAGGCCACCCTTTTCCCTCTGGCAGCCGAGGCCCGCCAGGCCTTCAACTGCATCAAGGCGGACATCGCCAAAGCCGCGATGCACGTGGTGGACGAGTCCGTCCCCTTTCAGGTGGAGAGCGACGCATCAGAGGTGGCTCTCGCCGCCACTCTCAATCAAGCAGGCAGACCGGTTGCGTTTTTTTCACGCACCCTCACCGCCTCTGAACTTCGACACTCCTCGGTCGAAAAAGAGGCTCAAGCCATCGTGGAAGCCGTGCGGCACTGGAGGCACTACCTCGCTGGTAGGAAGTTTACCCTCGTCACCGACCAACGATCGGTAGCCTTCATGTTTGACAATATGCAGCGGGGCAAAATCCAGAACAATAAGATCTTGAGGTGGAGAATCGAACTCTCCACCTATCATCCTGGGAAGCTCAACGAGTCCCCAGATGCCCTGTCCCGCGACACATGCGCCAATGCACAAGAGGACCGACTACGGGCTATCCACGACGACCTCTGCCACCCGGCTCTCCCATTATATCAAGGCCCGCAACCTGCACTACTCCACCGAGGAGGTCAAAGTTGTAACCAGGGACAGCCAAATCTGTGCGGAGTGTAAACCACACTGCTATCGACCAGATAAGGCCCAGCTGGTGAAGGTGTCGCGGCCCTTTGAACGCCTCAGTATCGATTTAAAAGGACCCCTCCCCTCGAATAACCGCAATACCTACTTTCTCAATATTATTGATGATTTCTCCCGTTTCCCGTTTGCCATCCCGTTCCCCATATATGACCACCCCCCACTGTTATCAGAGCCCTGCACAGTGTCTTCACCCTGTTTGGTTTCCTCAACTACGTTCACAGCGACAGGGGCTCGTCGTTAATGAGCGACGAACTGCGTCAGTACCTGCTCAGTAAAGGCATCGCCTCGAGCAGGACTACCAATTACAACCCCCGGGGAAACGGACAGGTGGAGAGGGAGAACGCGACGGTCTGAAAGACCGTCCTACTGACCCTACGGCCAGAAATCTCCTGGTTTCCCACTTGCAGGAAGTCCTCCCCATTGCGTTCCATGCTATTAAGTCCCTCCTTTGCACTGCCACAAACCAGACTCCTCATGACCGCTTCTTTATTTTCCCTAGGGGGATAAACTCAGGGGCCTCGCTCCCACCCTGGCTGATGGCACCGGGTCTGGTTATCCTCCAGAAACATGTTCGGATCCATAAGACCGATACCCTGGTAGAGAGGGTCCAGCTCCTGCACTCAAACCCGCACCACGCATATGTTGAGCACCGCGATGGTCAACAGGGTACCGTCTCCCTCCGAGACCTTGCACCCGCAGGCTCCGCCACCACCACGTCCACAGTACCACCCGCGCTGTACCCCGCTCTTTCTCCCATGCCCAGCGTCCCCACGCCCATTTGGCTCCCGCGCTCCCTTCCACCCGGCACACCAGTCCGCAGGAATGATGCTCAGGAAGAGCTGCTCCCGGAGTCCACCCTTGGGGCTGCACCGGACTCACTTCCCCAGCCACCTGAGGCAGCTGCAACACCAGTGCTTCGGAGGTCGCAGCGTACGATCCGGGCGCCAGGCTGGCTGAACTTGTGACCCATCACCCCTGCCGGACTTTATTTTTTTTACAAGGGGTGAATGTGGTGAATGTAAATACAGTTAATTCACCAGTTATGTTCTATGTTTGTAAATACAGTTAATTCACCAGTTATGTTCTATGTTATTAACCCTTTGTGTTTTATCTGTGGGTCATTGTATGGCTTCACCCACAGGGGGAGATGTTGGAGGATGTTGGAGCATGTACGGGCTCCGCCAATGGCTCCGCCCCTTTGAAGGAGTATAAGAGTAGTTGGCTTGTGGGACTGTCCTCAGTATGTACCAGTCGCAGGCAGGCAAAGTTGATAATTAATTAAAACCACTGTTTTACTCCAAGACGAGTTCTTGAGTGAATTGATGGTCGCATCACTGACTCCATGATCAGAGACCAAATCGTTTTTGGAGTTCACTCTGATCCTCTGAGAGAGCAGCTACTGAAAATCAAGCATATGACACTGCCAGTTGCGATTGAAACATGCACAGTGCATGAGCACGCCAAAAATCGCTATGCCCAGTACAAATCGGCTTAAATGAGAAACTTGCCTCCCACAAGGCAGAGAGTGTGCAGGCCATCTCCCGGATGCAGCGCCTCAGCATTGATGAAAGCGGCCATTTTGCACACTTTTCCTGGGGCCCCATGCATGCGCGATGCGAACGGGATAACGAAGCGGCCAACACTCGAACTGCGCATGTGCGACGACGCGCGGAGTGTCAGGACGCCGATGTCATAACGTGCTCAAACTGCGGCAACGCCCACTTAAAGAAACACTCCCCTGCAAGAGGCAGGCGATGTTTAAACTGCGGGAAGCCTGGACACTATGCAGCCTTGTGCAGGTCTGCACCACCAGCGCTCCCAATTCCGACGACGGCGCGTTCAGAGTGTTCAACAACGATTACAGGATTCTGATCCTGGCAGCACAATGGATCCAGAGGAAGAATGCCTGGACTCCGCCTACTGTGTGGACATCATTACCAAATGTGAATATGCCCCATCCAACTCATCACAAATTCATTCCATCCTCGCTGTGGATTCTGCGGACGAATGGCGTGCGGTGATGCAGGTCAACCACTGCTCCATCCAGTTTGAGCTGGACACAGGTGCTTCTGCCAACCTCCTCTCATAGGCAGATTTCAAACACATCATGAAGCCCCCTCAAGGTCCTTCCAGCAGCCTGCAGGCTCCTGGACAACAACGGAAATGCCATCACGGCACTGGGATCCTGCCACCTACTCGTCTCCAACCGGAGCACCCATGCACGGTTACGTTTTGAAATTGTCAAGCCAGACAGAGCATCCCTACTTGGCGCGCAGGCCTGCAAGCAGCTGAACCTCGTGCAGCGGGTTTACACAACAACATCCTCCAATGTGGATCTTCAGGCCACCATTGACGACATCCTCATTCAGTATCCGGATGTGTTCGACGGGATGGGCACGCTGTCATATCGATACAAGATTCTGCTACGACCTGATGCCAAGCCAGTGGTCCATGCACCACGCCGGGTCCTGGCTCCACTGAGGGAGCGCCTTAAGGCACAGCTCAAGGATCTTCAGCAACAGGGCATCATTTCCAAGGTAACTGAACCGACTGACTGGGTCAGCTCGATGGTATGTGTTAGAAAGCCTTCGGGAGACCTGCGCATCTACATTGATCCCAAGGATCTCAATAAGAATATAATGCGTGAACACTACCCCATCCCGAAGCGGGAGGAACTCACCAGTGAGATGGCACACGCACGTTTTTTCACCAAGTTAGATGCGTCACATGGATTTTGGCAAATCCAGCTGGATGAGTCCAGCAGAAGGCTCTGTACCTTCAACACACCGTTTGGTAGCTACTGCTATCATCGCATGCCGTTTGGCATTGTCTCGGCTTCGGAGATCTTCCATCGCATTATGGAGCAGATGATGGAGGGCATTTAAGGGGTTCGTGTGTACGTGGACGATATCATCATATGGTCCACGACCCCTGAAGAGCATGTTTCCCATCTCCAGCAGGTATTCCGCCGTGTCCATGCCAATGGCCTGAAGCTGAACAGGTCCAAATGTTGCTTTGGCATGTCGCCACTCAAGTTCCTAGGTGACCAGATCTCTCAGCAGAGCGTGCGCCCGGACACAGACAAGGTCAAGGCCATCGAAGCCCTGAAGGTCCCTGAAGACAAGAAGGCGGTGTTGCGCTTCCTGGGCATGGTCAATTTGCTGGGCAAGTTCATCCCAAACCTGGCCTCACACACCACGGCCCTACGAAACCTGGTAAAAAAGTCCACTGCCTTTGAGTCCGTTCCGTGACGACCAACGAATGTATCCCGGCACCATGGAGAAGATTCAGGCTCCTCACCAGCTCAGGACCTCTGGCAATCTCAGTGCCAACTGGCGAACATTCAAGCAAAAGTTTCTGCTGTACATCGAAGCTTCAGACCTCGTGGGTACATCTGATGCAAGGATGATCGCGCTTCTCCTCTCAACAGTGGGTGATCAAGCCATCAAACTCTTCAACTCTTTTCACTTCACCGAAGGCCAGGACAAGACAAAGTTTCCGACCACCCTGGACAAGTTTGACAGTCACTGTGAAGTGGACACCAATGAAATCTTCGAGCGCTACATATTCAAACAGCGTCTACAAGGTAAAGATGAATCTTTCAACTCCTTCTTAACTAAACTCCGCCTGCTAGCGCTGTCCTGCAACTTTGGTGATATTGCTGACTGTGGTGAATGTAAATACAGTTAATTCACCAGTTATGTTCTATGTTTGTAAATACAGTTAATTCACCAGTTATGTTCTATGTTATTAACCCTGTGGGTTTTATCTGTGGGCCATTGTATGGCTTCATCCACAGGGGGAGATGTTGGAGGATGTTGGAGCATGTACGGGCTCTGCCCCTGGCCCCGCCCCTTTGAAGGAGTATAAGAGTAGCTGGCCTGTGGGACTGTCATCCGTATGTACCAGGTGCAGGCAGGCAAAGTTGATAGTTAATTAAAACCACTGTTTTACTCCGACACGAGTCCTTGAGTGAATTGATGGTCGCATCAATTTAATTAACTGTATGAACAAAAACGATTATGGAGTCAGCCCTCAAACCTGACAGACTGGAGCTCGATCCACAGGCCACGGAGGTGAAGGAAATTTTTTCACACTGGCTGCGGTGTTTTAAGGCCTACCTTGGCGCGTCATCGATGCCATCCATCACGGACGAACAAAAATTGAGTCTCCAACGGGATGGGCACACTGCCATATCGATACAAGATTCTGCTACGACCTGATGCCAAGCCAGTGGTCCATGCACCACGCCGGGTCCTGGCTCCACTGAGGGAGCGCCTGAAGGCACAGCTCAAGGATCTTCAGCAACAGAGTATGATTTCCAAGGTAACTGAACCGACTGACTGGGTCAGCTCGATGGTATGTGTTAGAAAGCCTTCGGGAGACCTGCGCATCTGCATTGATTCCAAGGATCTCAATAAGAATATAATGCGTGAACACTACCCCATCCCGAAGTGGGAGGAACTCACCAGTGAGATGGCACACGCACGTTTTTTCACCAAGTTAGATGCGTCACATGGATTTTGGCAAATCCAGCTGGATGAGTCCAGCAGAAGGCTCTGCATGTTCAACATACCATTTGGTAGCTACTGCTATCATCGCATGCCGTTTGGCATTGTCTCGGCATCGGAGATCTTCCATCGCATTATGGAGCAGATGATGGAGGGCATTTAAGGGGTTCGTGTGTACGTGGACGACATCATCATATGGTCCCCGACCCCCGAAGAGCATGTTTCCTGTCTCCAGCAGGTATTCCGCCGTGTCCATGCCAATGGCCTGAAGCTGAACAGGTCCAAATGTTGCTTTGGCATGTCGACACTCAAGTTCCTAGGTGACCAGATCTCTCAGCAGAGCGTGCGCCCGGACACAGACAAGGTCAAGGCCATCGAAGCCATGAAGGTCCCTGAAGACAAGAAGGCGATGTTGCGCTTCCTGGGCATGGTCAATTTTCTGGGCAAGTTCATCCCAAACCTGGCCTCACACACCACGGCCCTACGAAACCTGGTAAAAAAGTCCACTGCCTTTGAGTGGAAGGCAGCACATCAGGCAGAGTGGTTGGAGCTGAAAGCCAAGCTCACCACTGCACCCGTCTTGGCATTTTTCGACCCAGACAGGGAGACAAAGATCTCGACAGATGCGAGCCAGGGTGGCATCGGTGCGGTGCTGCTTCAACGCGATGACACTTCATCCTGGGCACCGGTAGCCTACGCATCGAGGGCCATGACACACACTGAAACAAGGTAAGCGCAAATAGAGAAGGAATGCCTGGATCTTCTCACTGGCATTCTCAAGTTTCACGACTATGTCTACGGCCTGCCGACATTCACTGTCGCGACGGATCATAGGCCTCTGGTCCACATTATCCACAAGGACCTGAACGACATGACGCCTCAGTTGCAGCGCATCCTCCTCAAATTCAGAAGGTACAACTTTGACTGAGTGTACACGCCTGGCCAGAAGCTCATCATCGCTGATGCATTGTCCCGCTCCATCACATTGCCTAGTGAACCGCTGGAAATCATCCGGCAGATTGAATCACAGATGCAGCTGTGTGCTAGCACCTTCCCGGCACCTGATGAGAAGGTGGTTCGTATCCGCGAGGAGACAGCCAAAGACCCCTCTTGCAGCGTGTCGTGCACCACCTCGCCAATGGCTGGCAGAAAGGGCAGTGCCCTTAATTTTACAATGTAAAGGACGACTTGACGGTGATTGATGGTATCCTCCTCAAGCTGGACCGGATTGTCATTCCACTCAGTCTCCAGAGCTTGGTGCTCCGCCAAATCCATGAGGGACACCTGGGCACCGAGAAGTGCAGACGCAGAGCCAGGCAGGCTGTCTACTGGCCCGGTATTAGCCAGGACATCTCGAACATGGTCCTCAACTGTGTGACCTGTCAACGCTTCCAGCCAGCGCAGAACAAGGAGACGCTCCAGCAGCATGAAATCGAGACCTTCCCATGGTCCAAGGTTGGCATCGACCTCTTTCGTGCGAATGGTCGTGACTACGTGTTGATTATTGACTATTTCTCCAATTACCCTGAAGTCGTGAAGCTCTCAGACCTCACATCTCGGTCCGTCATCAAGGCCTGTAAGGAGACGTTCCCCAGGCATGGTATCCCACTCACTGTCATGAGTGACAATGGCCCGTGCTTCAACAGCCACGAGTGGTCTACGTTTGTCAAGTCATACCAGTTCAAACATGTCTCTTCCAGCCCACACTATCCACAGTCCAATGGGAAGGTTGAATAAGGGATGCACATTGTGAAACAGCTCATCTGCAAGGCCACGGATTCTGCTTCTGACATCAACCTCGCGCTGCTTGCGTACAGGGCGACCCCTGGAATGTCGCCGGCTCAACTCCTGATGAACAGTGACCTGCGGACGACACTTCCAGCCATACAGTTGCCCAACCTGGATCACCTCCCGGTGCTGCAGAAGGTGCAGCAGCTCCGAAACCAGCAAAAGCAGGGCTATGATGCTCATGCCACTGATCTGCCATGTTATCTCCGGCAGACACTGTCAGGATCAAGATACCGGATAGTGGCTGGTCTGCTCCAGCTGTCGTTGTTCGACAGGCTGCGCCCCACTCGTATGTTGTCCGTATGACTGATGGTTCTGTTGTGCGATGAAACAGACGGGCACTGCGCAAAGTTGCCTGCCCGCAACCGCTTTCTTGTCCATGTCCGTCCGTTGTTTTGCCACCTCCTGATACCCCGAACTACGAGGCCACCTGTCAGGCTTCCATCACACCTGTCAAGGTGCCGTCGTCCCCACTACCACCTCTCCGGCGGTCGACAAGGATAAGACGCAAGCCCCAGAGACTGGACTTATGAACATTTGTTTTATTTGTTATGTTCTGTTTTCTCACTTTAGACACCTATCTTCACATGTAAATACGGTCACATATGCCACCGCTTGTAAATATGTTAATATATGCCATCACATGTAAGTACGTTCCCACATGCCAACAAAACATTTGAAAAAAGGGGAAATGTCATGATATGCAGACATGCAGATAATGATATACAGACAGGAACAGACAGGCAGCTAATGAACACAGAGAACAGGATATGACCAATGAGCAGGCAGGACACTCAGGGGTGGTATCTCACTATAAAAGGCACGAGGCGCTCACACTCCACCTCTTTCCACTGATGAACATCTACAGAGTGAGTCAGGGTGTATGTACAGTAGCATACCTCCAGCACGTGGCTAAGAGCTAGTCTGGTTCAGTCAGACAGAGTAACCACACTTAGGTTAGCAGAGAGTCAAACTCATAGAGAGCTGTGCTAACTGTGCTACTGGTTCAATAAATCAGATTGAACTAACTTCAAGGTCTGGAGTGTCTTTTGGTTAAAGCTGCATCCAGTTGCAGCCTGGGGAGGGGGAGGGGGGAGCGGGACTGTGTGGGTACTCAGTGCATCTTTGGAGTATCACACTGGGCACACTCTCCTGGTACTCGGAAGTGGCGGCTGATCTCTGCCTTCTTAATGGTAGAAGTATGCTTGCTTTGCAAAATGAAACGGTGGACATAAATAAAAAAGGAGCTTTTAAAATCTTAGTGAGACACAAGTGCTTGAAGCAAAGTAGATTATTGATGTGATACAGTTGTGGCCTCACCTACTGTGCTCTGTTTCAAACAATGACAGCCTCATGGGAATTGTCTGCATACCGATTCATAAACTGCAAGAGAACCATTTTTGAATCTTCCTTATCATTCGAGGTTTTGTTGTATAGAGACAAAACTCGCACCTAAGAATGTAATTTGACAAGATTATTTCAACATTAATTACTTTCAAATTTTGAAACACTCAAAAAGTTCAAACACACACAGAAAATGAACAAAACCCACAAGAAAAAACAATGAATAATTTCTCGACAGGTTACTGCCAGGAGTAATGATGTGAATTGACCATAGTCTTTTCATTATTTATAGATATTGAATAGCTTGAAATCCAGCTATGCAATATTAATAATGAATGTGTGAAGGCAATAAGATGGCAATCCTTTATCTGCTATTTACGCAACTATTTTAAACTGGGTTAACATTCTTGTTAAAGTAAGGGATAAAGGAATTTCATAGAAGACTGCAGACTGGCATGTCCCCTTTCTTGCTCACAGAATAGCATCCACTTTCTGCTTACAATGTGTCACTACAAGAATCTAGCTTTAAATAATGCCATTGAGAACATATTGGTCTGCCTCAGAAACTCTTCAATTAAAAGTTACATACAACCATCGCACTTCAAATTCTCAGACACGCAACATGTGTGGGCCGCACAGTAGCACAGTGGTTAGCACTGTCGCTTCACAGCGCCAGGGACCTGGGTTTGATTCTCTGCTTGGGGTCACTGTCTGCACGTTCTCCCCATATCTGCGTGGGTTTTCTCCGGGTGCTCCGGTTTCCTGCCACAAGTCCGGAAAGAAATGCTTAGGTGAATTGGACATTCTGAATTCTCCCTCTGTGTACCCAAACAGGTACTGTAGTGTGGCGACGAGGGGATTTTCGCAATAACTTCATTGCAGTGTTAATGTCAGCTTACTTGTGACAATAAAGATTATTATGAACCACTTTTGCTTTACCTCATCGCATTGCGATTTCTTCTGCTTTCACTCTGAAATTCTTGTCGGATAGCAGTGATGGATTAAAAGCGGCATCCAGAATTTAGGACCTGTCAAATGTTTGGCTGATGTCTTTCTGGCCAGAGAGTGCAGTATGGATCAATATGCCGTGAAATAGCACATGAATGGGTTGATCAAACATTTTCTGCTCGCAGAAAAATACTTTTCACTGTACCTCGGTACACATGACAAGAAACAAATCCAATCCAATCCAATCCAATCTTTCCTTTCCGGTGTATATCTTAGAATTGCTCTTCTTTAACTTTCATCTGCCACGTGTCCATCCATTTTAGCAGGCTATTTGTGTCCTATTGAAGCCTATCACGATCCTTATATAATTTACGATACTTCCAAGTGTTGGGTCATATTAAAATGCCCTGTACACCCAAGTCAAGCCATTAACTTAGATCAGGAAAAGCAGGGGTCCTGATACTGATCCCAGGGGAACCCACTCTATATACCTTCCACCAAAAAACAACTGCTCACTCTGCTTCCTATCATTCAGCCAATTTGTATCCATGCTGGCACAGTCCCTAATATTTCATGGACTTTGACTTTGCTAAAAATGCCATTTGGAAGTCCATATATACCACATCAACCACATTACCCTCATCCACCCTATCTGTTACCGCATCACAAAACTCAAAGAGGTTAAATATGATTTGCTATTGAAAATTCTGTGCTGGCTTTCCTTAATGAATGTGAACTTGGCTGAACAAGCTTACTCTCAAATCAAAAAAGAGGGACTAGCTGTAATCTTTGGAGTGAAGAAGTCCGATCAGTACGTTTATGGACAACAATTCATCGTTGTTACTGATCACAAACCCCTGTAAGGCTTATTTAGCAAGGACAAGACCATCGCTCCCATAGTTTCAGCTAGGGTACAAGGCTTATTTAGGGAGGACAAGATCATCACTCCCATAGTTTCAGCTAGGGTACAACGCTGGGGTCTATTGTTAGCAGCCTATGAGTGTACTTTTCAGCATAGGTCAGGCACACACATATCAAATGTGGACGCTTGAATCCACCTTCCCCTATAGGACACTATAACCATCTCCAGCGGTATGACAAGAAATTGTTCTTGCTCTAAACTTTCTCGATACATGGTCAATGTCTACGCGACAGATCAGGTTTTGGACCCAGAAGGACCCCTTATTATCTAGGGTTAAGCATACGGTTCTCCACGGCTGACATTGTGATAATAGGTCTGAGCAATTGAGACCCTTTCATTCCATACGGGAAAAGAGAATACCTAGGGCAAACATAAAATACACAATGTAAATACATAGACTCAGGCATTGGGTGAAGCGTACAGGAGTGTAGTACTACTCAGCAGAGAAGATGTGCGAAAAGATCAGTTCAGTCCATGAGAGGGTCGATTAGGAGTCCGGTAACAGCGGGGAAGAAGCTGTTTTTGAGTCTGTTCATGCGTGTTCTCAGACTTTTGTATCTCCTGCCCGATGGAAGAAGCTGGAAGAGTGAATAACCCGGGTGGGAGGGACCTTTGATTATGCTGCCCACTTTCCCAAGGCAGCAGGAGGTGTAGATAGAGTCAATGGATGAGAGGCCGGTTCGCGTAAGTGGTTGGACATACACAAAATGAAGTCCACAACTTCATCAGCAACAGTAGAGAAATTGTAAGAGACATTTTTCACCCACTGGTTGCCTGAGATTCTGATCTTAGATAATGGGACTGCCTTCACTAGTGAAGAGTTCTAGCATTTTATGAGGACCAACGGCGTTCAATATGTTCAAGCCACTCCTTTCCACCCTGCTTCAAATTGACTAGCTGAGAGAGCTGTCCAAACACTCAAAGCTGCCATGAAGAAGCAGTCATCAGCACCTCTACAAACCAAACTGGGCAGTTTCCTGCTCGCCTATAGAACAACACCTCATGTCACCACAGGTGTTACACCTGACAAGTTGTTAATGGACAGACGTGTTGGAACATGATTGGATCTGGTATTTCTGAATGTGGGGGGGAGGGTGGAGGCAAAATAAAATACACAGAAGAAACATCACAACTCTACAAAAATGGAGAGTACATTTGAGGTGGACAATTTGGTATATGTAAAGAATTTTGGTACTGGTCTGAATTGGATCCCTGGAACGGTCATGGCCAGATTAGGCCCAGTGTCGTATGAAAGAGATGTCCAAGTAAAAAGGGTGCAGAAAGACCTGGACCATTTGAGAAGAAGAGAATTGCATACAGAGCCAATGGGGCATTCTACCCCGAGTATACCTGTCAGTGATATTGTTATAGATGGAAGTAATGCTGCAGCAAGAGCCAAGTAATGTTCCAGAAGGAACTGGGGAAATGATTTGCACTTCTGCACCTTCGCAAGTTGAGATTCAAACAGAAGTTACCTCTACTGCTGAAGTACTCACTAGTGAATCATGATGATCCCAAAGAATCCGGAAGTCCCTGAACCTACCTACCTTATACGAGACTGTGTTTGAGATCCATTAAAAATTTTTTTTACAGTACCCAATAATTTGTTTTGCCCAATTAAGGGTCAATTTAGTGTGGCCAATCCACCTAACCTGCACATCTTTTGGGTTGTGGGGGCGAAACCCACGCAGACACGGGGAGAATGTGCAAACTCCACACGGACAATGACCCAGGGCCAGGATTTGAACCTCGGAGCAGCAGGTAACAGTATAGTTGAAGGAATTTATATAATTTCCACTATTCGGTTACCAGTAGCACTTTGCGAATACTGGGACTCAGCAGAAATTTAAGTTAAAACTTCTCAGGTGCCAAAAAGAATTGTTTTATTTGTAGTTGCTTGATTACAATTTGAAAGTCATTTAAAAGGCAATTCGTAGACAATTCAAAGCTTTCAGAGAATTACAGACATTATCTTTTTGCTTAGGCAGACAGCTCGAAAGTAACTTTTAAAAGGTCAAAGTCTGGAAATGAACCATGAAGAGAGAGAGAGAGCTAATCTTCAGCTAAACTCAAACTCAAAGTCAAAAGTACACTACATCACTGACACAGACGAACACCTCGGAAAAGACATCTCAACACAACACAACAGAAAGACTATTAAGGACAAAATTAACACCCCGAAAAAGACAACTATTAAAGAACAGACAATTAAGGACAGACTGACTAAACTAACAGAAAGACTATTAAGGACAAAACTACATCAATCCAAATATATCCTTGCTTGAAATAATTATATTGACTAATAATGTGAAACCAGGTAGAATAATTGTTTCTTCTACTTCTACAGAATGGAAACAATTGTGTGCAATTTATTTGGGTTGTAAGTATTGAATCTTTTCCCCAAGCAGGAATTCACTGTCATGGTGTCCAGATTGTGCAATGTGAGGAACATGTTATTAAGAGCTAAGCCAATCACCAAAACCAATGTTATCATCTGCAGTGTTATATGTAATTAATGGGATATTTTCTTCTCAAATTAACAATAATACAGGATGCTGGGTGGAGCCCCAGAGACCGGAGAAGTACCGCGATCCATGATTTCTCTCCATGGCCCTGCTGGCAGCCACCAATTTCCCCTCTGCCTGAACACTCTTAAGTTGCAGGGTTACAGAATCTAGAAACACACTATGCATCTCGCTCTCCTTGACAGCAGCTGCTGCTCAAGCTGCAACACCCGGAGCTCCATCTCCTTCAGCTAACGGCACCTCCTGTACATGTCATTATTCAGAACACTTCTTGTGACCTGGAGTTCCCACATGACACGCAATGTGCATCCCATGGGACTGAGGTGCTCTGCAATGCCTCTGCTTATTGGACTGTTAGTGAACTTCACAGGAATAAGCGTAAGACTTAAAATAAACACTCCCCAATTATTGGCGGTAAGAAGAAAAAGGAATCAAAGTCAAATCCTCCTTCACCCTCTTCTGAACTGGAGGATCAGAAAGTAAATCCCTCATAGCATAACCTAATGACTTGACTGAACAGGAGCAACAGACAGGGGTGCACCAGAGTTTTTACAGAAACTATTGTATAAACATCAGAAGGCATTTGTGAATGAATTTTGACAAATGGAGGAACTGAGTAAAGGCAATTCAAATTGAGGGTGTCAATGCCCAAATGATTCATTGTGTTTCAAAGGGTTGCATTGTGGGTTAGTTTGAGAGGTATGTTAAGATCCAATATTCATGCATGTTAAATAAAAATAATCAAAAAGCATGAATGAGAGATGGCAGTGAGCAGAGTATATTGTGATGGACAACCACAGTCTAGGAACCTCCCTGATTGTGATTCATGCTGGCCAAGGTTGTAAATTTGCATTTACAATTGATCAGGATATAATCCTAATATAACAGATATAATGGACTTTAATAAAGATCTTTGAGGGAAACAATGAAAAGGAATCAGTGTGATGAAGATAAGTAATCACTGGCTGTTTGTATATCCTTAGATTCTTCTTTTATTATAAAATGATGATTCTCAAAAGGAATTGAAAAAAATTCATTTAGAAAATGCTTTGCCCTCTGTCAAGTTTGAAATATTTGCTGAGGTTTGTCCCATGGCAACCAATACAAAGAACAGCGAACGGTGAACAATCAAGGCCATCTAATCAGGCAGCAATTTGTTCACACTGTTAAGGTGTTGCCAGTTGTATAATAACTTATAGGGGAAGAAAATATGGGTATTGAAGAAATAAAAGACAGCAAAAGATGATTGACAGCCCTCTCCATTTATAATGAGTGAAATCAATTAATTTATACAATAAACTAGACACATATTTGTTCAGACATATATTCAGTTGTGCACCATGAAAATATTTTTAGGCACATTGATGGATCTTTTACTCTGACCAGCCAAGATAATATTATTTAAATACAGAAATCATCTGAATAAGTGAGAAAGTTGTTGGCAGTCTGAAGCAAGCTCCCCGGGTCTGTTCCCATCGAAGTCAATGAAGATTTGAATGGCTCGCCACATTTAATGACCCCCTGGCCACCCAGACGGGGCTGTAAAAATGTTGCCCCTCATAGTTTTACCTCCCTGCCAAAAGAAATACTTCACATGTTTACAAAAAGGTTTGTTCAGCAAATGGTGAAGATTGTTGCGATGTCTGTCACTTTAAGAGAAGTCCAACGTGGCACTGGCCAATCCTACGACGACAGCCAAGCCGTCAGGCAGTGATCTGTCTACAAGGGCAAAACCTGCTGCAGCAATATAACAAATTTACCTTGATGTTGTTATAGTCCAGCATTCAGCAATATAGAAACCTGGAATGGAATTTTCCCAAAACTACACAGTGCTGGATCAGGTAAGAAAAGCTGTGTGACACACGCTGGTTTCACAGTTGTCTTTTCTAACCAGATCAAACAGCACTCTGTACAATTTCAAAGTGCTGGCGAGGACCACACAGCCAGCGTGGGGAGGGGGGGCGTTAACGCACCAACAAAACTGGGGTTCAGAGGTCGGGGAGCCATTTTCTAAGGACGCAACAATCTCAGAGTGAAGGTAAAGATCCTCCACCCCCAGATATCAGGAGCCCTGGCTGCCAAGGGAAACACCCCCAACCCTCAAACACAAAGGGCTAACAATCCCCCCTACACTCAAAGGTCGGGTCCCCCCACCCACCCCCCTCACAAAGGCATCAGAGTGACCTAACCTCTCCAGCCCCCCCCAATCTTTACCGGCACTGGGGAATCCCCCAATTCTGAGTCTCCACACCATCCGGCCCCCATCACCATGTGGGGACAATGCTCTACCATCGCCACTGCCCCACATAATGAGAACCCCCAAAGTGCTTCCCTAACAGCAGTGTCAGGTTGGCAATATCAAGGGAATTGCTAGGGTTCCAGAGGGCAGTGATATGGCATTGCCCAGCCATGTCCCTCACCACCTGGGAGCAGTGTCAGACCTACATTTTTGGGGCCCTGAAGCTTGAACTGTTTGGGGGCCCCTTCGCAACCAGCAATGAGGTCTGGGTAAACACTGTTATCTTCTTCAATGGGGTTGTTCCACGACAGATCACCACAAATTTTTTAAAAATTTAACCACTACATCTCAGATTTTAATTAAAATTGCTGTACTGGATGTGTGAATACCAATTTCCTATGCCTTGTAGTTTTTGAGTTAAGGGGGGATGAAAATTAGGGTAATGTTATATACATGCATGATGCATCATAGAATGATGAAATAAAACATAGAAAAGACCATAGTCAATATCATCTTTTATTTTAGACACCTATGGGAATACATACTACATGAAGCACATTTTACAAAATACTCTTTTTTCTGTTTATTCCAGTAACATATTCACGCCCAGTTTTGTCATATGAGAGCTCCCTTGCAATGTCATTTTCCAGAGACAATATGCATAAAGAATTTAAACGCTCTTCAATTATAGTAGACCAAAATTTGTTCTTTATAAAGGATAGCTTTGAAACATTCCTTTCTGCATCACAGCTCGTGATACGCATTGTCAAGTACAGCTTAAGTGCATTAGTAATATTGGGGAACACTTCAATTAGGTGTTGCTCACAAATATGCTGAAGAACTTCTGCGCATTGCATTTTAGATGCCGTGTTTTCTTCTGTGTTCTGGGATTTCCTAAGGTGCAAATATTCTTTGAACTGATAACACTCGTTTACTAATTTGTGGTCAATATCATCTTTGCAATACGATATTATAAGTCCTCATCAATTTCAGAATTGGTCACCAATTCTGAGAGGAACTTGAACCTTTTCGCAATCTGCTCATATGGGTCAATCCTCTTGTGTAACTGGATTATCAAGCAGTCATAGAGTTGATATAGAACTTCTATCCTAAATTTGTCAGCTCCTCTCAAAGAAGCAATACCACTTATTCCATCTGAAAATTTCCTTGTAACAATGCGTTTGGAAGCATCAGAATAACTTGAGGTGATATCTTCATGCAAACCTTTTGCTTCTGATTCATAGTGTGCAATCCAATCGGCTGAATTTTCTCAGTTCTTCAACAATCGAAAGTAAAGATGATAGCAGAAGATAACCTTCAAATACATCAAAACCAGGGGTTTGGAGTTTCTTACTTGTTTTGTTGAAACGCTCCAGCACTTCTTCCCAAACAACTGTTAAAATAGCATATTCCAGCTTTACCAACTTGTGGTATAAATTCTTTGCATCTCGTTTACATTCAGGCTTCTCTTCTGAGTCTTCAAAAATATGTTTGAGGGTTTGTAAAATACCAATAATCCATTTTTAATTGCCCGGACTGCTTCATAGTATGCAGACCATCTAGTTACACTTCAGCTCTTTAGAGAAAAATGTAGATTACCCTGTGTGTTTAAAATCCCCCATCTTCGTGGAGATCCAGAAAAGAAAACATACAGCTCCTGCAAAATGCCAAAATAGTCAAGAACTTCAGGTACAGTAGACACTGCCTTTTCTCCAACAAGGTTAAGTGAATGGGCTGCACATAGTACCTAGTATGCGTACCTGTTCATGTTTTTAAAGAGTGCTTGCAGCCCTTTCTCCGAACCCTTCATGTTAGATGCATTATCGTAGGACTGACCACGGATATTTTCAAGTGAAAGCTTATGTTCGCCCAGGACTTGTTTTATTTTGTTGAACAAGGTCATGGATGAATGGTTTTCTATCGGTAAAAATGTTAAAAATCTCTCACAGGGTTTTCCATTGTAGCAGTATCGAACCACAATTACCAGCTGGTCAACATGTGTCAAGTCAGGCGTGGAATCAACAATAATAGAGTAGTATTTGGTTTCTAGGTTGTTGATTTAATTCACAATTTCATCTTGCACATGTTTTCCCATGATTTCTATCAGTTCTTCATACACAGGTTTGGATAGGTAAGTAGCAATTACTTTTTCATTTTTACATTTCTCGAGATGTTCATGTAAAAATGGGTCGAACTCTGCAACAAGTTCAATGGCCCCCATGAAGTTTCCATTATTTGGTGAGCCCCACTTCTCCTCATGACCTCTAAATGCCAAACCTCTTTCACTTAAAAACTTTATCACAGCTACAACTCTTTTCAGTACTTCAAAATAGTACTGTATGGTTTTTCTCATCTGTTCTTCAAGTTGCTGATCCACAGTATTTTTATTTGACTTTCTTGTTATCAAACACAACAACACCCTCTTATGTTCCAAGCTGTCTTCATGATTCTCCAGAGTTCTGAGTACATTCATCCAGTCAGAAAACCCACCTGTTGTCAATGATGTTTGGCATTTAGAAAAGAGTTTACAAACAATAGTATATACAGCCTTTGCTCTTTGAGTAAACTAACCAGGATCTCATCACAGTCTGGCCATTTTTCAATCTTTTTTCAAAATATTTGTTTGAGAAACTTCTGTTTTGCTCCTTGTAAACCCTGCTTGATTCGGTATATACATCATCTGGTTTTTTATTTTGAAAAAAAACTATGTCTTGCATTAAACAATTCTGTATGAAATCATTATCAACTGTTATGGGCCAGTTTTCGAGGTCACTGTATTCTTTGAAACCACTGAATTTGCTTCCTGTTTCATGTTTCTGCTCAGTCTCTGCTTGTTCCGCGGTACTTCCATGTTGACCACTGTGATCGTCATCTGTATCAAAAGCGTCAACAGTGGGTTGAATATTGCTAGAAAGAGCTCCCACAGTTTGTGCACTATCACTGGCTTCAATGGTGTTTGCTTGGCTTGTTTCAACTGTAGGTGTTGACAAACTTGACATTGCTAAATAGTTTGTTAGTTTTTGACATTTAGAAATTTTGTCAGATTGTTTTTCATTGAGTTTGCGTTTTTGGTATCCACTTAAGAAGTTTCGTGAACTCATTGTTATTCCTCTAGGGTCTTAACCGCTGTTAAAAAGAGAAAAAAATTACATTAGCCATAGCAGAACAGCCAACTTACCGCGACACTCCACCTTTACAACATCTGTGCTACTGACTCTCAAACTTTGGGATTGTTGAAATATATACAACAAAAAATTAATCAATTTGAGTCGTGCGACTATTGTCGCATGCTTTGAAAGGAAAAACATTTACGTCTACTTTCTGAGAAAGTTTAAAAAAAAACCCTTCTCAGAAAGTAAAGTGCCATTTTTTAAGATTTATTATAAATAAGCTAAATAGGCTAAACTAGGCTATGTTCAAGCTAGCCTACGCAAGGCTAGACTGAGTTAGGCAAGACTAGGCCACCAAAACTCATAGGCTAAGGTAATGTAACACAATTTTACCATTATTTGAACACTTTTCATAATAAACACCTGTAATTTAACACAAATTCACCCTTTTATTACTTTTTCATAAATACTTGTAACAGAGTATTAGCCTAGGCTATGCGGTCGTAGCCTACCTTCTGTTCACCTCTTCATAAAAACACTAGGCTTAGGCTAATCTAACACTATTTCACCTTTATTACTTACCTTACTTTTCTAAATATAACATTTATTTTTGAGTAGGGGTAATTAAAATATTGTATCCTTATGAACACTTTATTGAAAAAAATTCTTGTCTAGATCGCTATCACGAGTGCTATCATGTTGAAAATTCACGTTAGCATTGTGATTGCCATTTCAACGGCTCCCCTTTTTGTTACGACACGTCATCTACTGTTTGTATTTCTGTCATAAATGATAATAATGTTTTAAATTATTTGTAATTATTTTATATTAAATATATTTAGAATGAAACATCCTTAATTTGAATGTTTTTTTGTTCATGGCTACCCTACATGATACTTTAATAACCTTTTAATTTTTATTTTAACTATTATTTTGTATTGAATTACACTATATTATTAATATTATTATTTTTTAAAATGCCTTCTCATACAGTAGACCCCAAATTGTTAAGCAATGTGGACTAAAGTCGCGTCTGGGGCCCCTCTGGGATTAGGGGCCCTGAAGCTTAAGCTTCGTTAGTTTCATAGTAGATCCGCGCCTGCCAAGGAGCAATGCTCAGCTTTGCACCTCTGACATGGTCCCCACGACTGGTTTTTGTTCTTGGAAACCAGTAGTGATTCACTCTGGTGTGACTTCACGCTGGCGGAGGCCAGAGGGGAGCATTCAGCATCCACGGAAACAACAGCATTAATTACATAGATAGATAGAATTTACAGTGCAGAAGGAGGCCATTCGGCCTATCGAGTCTGCACCGGCTCTTGGAAAGAGCACCCTACCCAAGGTCCACACCTCCACCCTATCCCCATAACCCAGTAACCCCACCTAATCCCCAAAACCTAGTAACCCCACCCAACACTAAGGGCAAGTTTTGGACACTATGGGCAATTTAGCATGGCCAATTCACCTAACCCGCACATCTTTGGACTGTGGGAGGAAACCGGAGCACCCAGAGGAAACCCACGCACACACGGGGAGAATGTGCAGACTCCGCACAGACAGTGATCCAAGTCGGGAATCGAACCTGGGACCCTGGAGCTGTGAAGCAATTGTGCTATCCACAATGCTACCTCCTGCCCATATTATACTAATATTTAAATATAGTCAATTTCATGGTAATCAGGTGCACGCCCTTGCCTGAATACACTGGCAGCGGGACTGATCTCAAACTGAGTTCTCGCTATGCGGGGAACGCATCCTGAAAATCTCACCCTGGTGTTTTGCTGAGATTAGTTACATACCTAGTTTTAAGAATATTTTTATTGGTATTTTTCATTTTTTCTGGTATATCGGTTTAACATATAAAGCACATGATATTTACAAGGCACGATGTTTCTTATGTACAAATTTTACACACATTCCTTTTGTCAGCCCTTCCCAATCCTCCCCCGTTGATAATCGGGCTCCTTCCTCACACCCCTATTCGCCCTGGGCGTTGTATTGCTATACTTAATTCTTTTCTTATGTGGTTCCTGTTGTTGTCTTTGTAGGTTCGCTGGGGTGGGGGGGGGGGGGGGGGGGGGAACTCCCTGCCTCCTCACCTCCTCCCTCTTTTGCCATGTCTCTCTCTGATATTCCCCTGGGTTCCTTCCTTGCCTTCCCTCCTCCATTACCGCCCCCCCCCCCCCCCCCACCCCCAGCACTCCTCTCTGCTTTGTGTGCTCCTGTCTGCCCTCCTCAGTCCCCTCCACTCACCTCCTACTTTCTCATCACCATTGGCATTGAACAGACCTTGGAACAGGCTGATCAATAGCCCCACAGTTTGTGGAAGCCCTTGTCCGTCCCTCGGATGGTGTACTTGATCTTCTCCAGGTGGAGAAATTCCGACAGATCTGCCAGCCAGGGTGCAGCTGTGGGTGGTGCTGCTGATCGCAAGCCGAGCAGGATTCTTTGGCATGCGATTAAGGAAGTAAAAGCCAGGGAGAAGGACCTCTTCGCCATATGTAGTTCTGGCTGGTCCGAAACCCCGAAGACTGCCACTCTCGGGCACGGCTCCATCCTCATCCCCACAATCTTGGACATCGCCTTGAAGAAGGCTGTCCAGAACCAGATAAGTCTGGGGCAGGCTGAGACCATGTGGGCGTGGTTGGTCAGGCTTCCCTGTCAACGTTCACATTTTTCCTCCACCTCCGGGAATAACCTGTTAATTCGAGTTCTCTTTAGGTGAGCTCTGTGCACCACATTAAACTACATGACACTTGCCTTGCGCAGGAGGAGGTGGAGATGGCCCTACTTAGTGCTTCACTCCAGAGTCCCCCAACCCGTTTTCATCCTGAGTTTGTCGTCCCATTTATGCCTAGCTCTGTCCAAAAGTGTCCTTGCCCTTTCCAGCAGTCATTCATAGATGCCCCCTCTTCTTACTGTCTGTGTTTGGTAGTTCCTCCAGTGAAATATCTCTCGGGCCCTCGTCGTCTCCTTACGGAGAAAGTGTTTGATTTGAAGGTGTCGGAGCTCCTGTCCTTTCATACCTCCAGTTCTAGGGTTGAGAGTCTGTCCTCCTAATAAAAGTCCCTGACCATTAGCGTTCCCCCCGTCCTGTCTCCATTTTTTCAAGATGGCTGACAGGAGTTTGTGGTTACCGCAGATGGGGGCCATGGAGGACATCCTGGTTAAACCAAAATGCTGCCTCATTTGGTTCCATATCTGCAATGTGGCTACCACCACTGTGTTTGGTCTTCTGTACCTTGCAAAGAAATCCAACAAATATCTTGACTTGTCCAAACCAGGATCTTTATTGAATCATACGTGTCTCCCCGGGTTTCCTCCGGTTTCCTCCCACAGTCCAAAGATGTGCAAGTTAGGTGGATTGACTAAGCTAAAATTGCCCCCAGTGTCCAAAAAAGGTTAGGTGGGGTTACGGGGATGGGGTGGACGTGTGAGCTTAGGTAGGGTGCTCTTTCCAAGGGCCGGTGCTGACACGATGGGCCAAATGCACTCTAAATTGTATGATTCTAAGATAGCGAGCTGTTGCGGAACAAGTTATCATGGAGTTTCTTTGTACTTCTCTGGAACTACACCTAGCACGACTGTTCACCTAAGTCTTACTACCATCTCCTACAACCATCTGCCGATGACCGGATGTGTCTCCACTTATATGGGAGTCCCTGGTCACCTGACCATGGTCTTGAGATGCATTGTGTATCCGCACCACCACCTGCTGGTTGGAGGTCGCACACCATCCATCTATGATATTGTTTATAGCTATATCATCACAGGCAGGATGTGTATTTTGCTGGGGGAGGGGGGGAGCACTGCCATGGCGAGGGCACAAAGTGTTGTTCCCTTGCAGAAGGACTCCTCCAGCCTCACCCATTCTGTGTTGGGTTCTCGTATCCATCCCCTCACCCTCTCGGCTGTGGCTTCCCAGTGGTAGTATTGCAGTTTTGGGAGGGCCAGGCCACCCATGTATTTCCTCCTTTGCAGTGTAGACTTGGGGATCCTTGGTTCTTCCCCCCACACCCGCCCCTCAACCCCCCCCCCCCCTCACCGCCCCCCAACATACACATACAAACACCTTGATCATTTTGTCTATGCCTTGGAAAAAGACCTTGTGGATGACGATGGGTACAAATCTGAACAGGAAGAGGAACCTTGGCAGCATGTTCATCTTGATCTTATTTAGCTCAGTGTGCTAGGCAGCGGGTTTGTGATGCAGAACAAGACCAGCAGCGCGGGTTCAATTCCCGTATCAGCTTACCCGAACAGGCGCCAGAATGTGGCGACTCGGGGCTTTACACAGTAACTTCATACTTGTGACAATAAAAGGTGGTTATTATTATTATTATTGATTGTCTGCACCCTCCCCGCCAGGGAAAGCTAGAGTGCATCTCATCTCTGTAGGTCCTTATTAACTTCCTCTGCCAGACTGATCAGGTTCTATTTATGGATCCATGTCCAGCCGTGGTCTATCTGGATCCCCAGGTAGCAGAATTTACATTGGGCTAATTTGAATGGTAAATTTACAGCTCTGCCCCCCACCCTGTTCAGGCTCACTAAGAATGACTCGCTCTTGCCCAGGTTAAGTTTATTGCCCAAGAAGGCCTCAAACTCTGCCAGCAGCATCATGACTGTCCTTTGGGTCCAAGAAGAGGAAGAGCAGGTCATCCCGCATAGAGTGAGGCTCTGTTCTCTCTGCCTCCTCTTTGGATGCCCTTCCAGTCTTTTGCATCTCATAGAGCAATCGCCATGGTTTCGATTGCCAGGGCGAACAGGGGCGGGGACAGTGGGCATCCTTGCCTGGTGCTTCTGTGCAGCTGGAAGTATTCAGCTGGTGGTGTTTCTCCGAACGCTCGCCTTGGGGGCGTTGTACAGGAGTTCCACCCACGAGGTGAACCCCGTCCCTAGCCCAAACCGCTCCAGTACCTCGATGATGTTCTTCCATTCTACTTTTCTGCTTCCAGGGAGACGATCGCCTCTGGTGTTCTCTCCACAGATGGGGTCATTAGTACATTCAGCAGCTGCCTGATGTTTGCAGTTTGCCATCCACCCTTGACAAAGCCCATCTGGTCCTCTACGACCACTTCTGGTATGCATTTCTCCAGTCTCTTAGCCCGGACCTTTGCGAATATCTTTGCATCTACATTGAGCAGCAAAATGGGTTTGTATGATCTGCATTCCGTCGGGTCATTGTCTTTTTGATTATCAGCGCTAACGTGGCATGTGTTAGCGTAGGAGGCAGGGTGCCCCTCACGACCGAATCCGCAAACATTTGCCGTAGGTGTGGGGCCAGGGTTGGTGCAAATTCTTTATAGAAGTCCGCCGTGAACCCATTGGGTCACAGCGCCTTCCCCACCTGGATGGAGTTAGTACTTTCCAAGATTTCTCCCATGACTGAAACATTGGTGTTTCCAGCTCCCCTCGCCTATCGTCCCCCATGACTGGCATGCCCCATCAATTGAAGAACAATTTCAACTCCGGGTCCCCGTCGGGGGGCTCGGAGGTGCACAGTCCCCGGTAGAAGGCCTTAAATGCTTGGTTGACCTTTTTTGGTTCGGCTACCAGTCCGCCTTGACTATCCTTTACCTGCACTATCTCCCTCATGGCTGCCTGCTTTCTCAGCTGGTGAGCCAACAGGCGGCTAGCCTTCTCTCCGTGTTCGTAGATGGTTCCCCGTGTCTGGCGGAATTACTGCACTGCCTTCCTGGTGAATAGCAGGTTATAGTCCATTTGTAACTTTTTCCTCTCTGCCAGAAGCTCTATGGTCGGGGCCTCAGAGTACGTTCTGTCGACCTCCAGGATGGAGTCGATAAGTTGCTGCCTGGCCGCCCTCTCTTCCCTGTCACTATGAGTCTTATAGGTTATAATCTCTCCCCTAACCACCTCCTTCAGTACCTCCCAGAATGCGGAAGGTGAGACTTCCCCATTCTGGTTGTTAGTGATGTACACACCTTTAGCCTGTGATGTTTCTGGCAGAAGAGCTTGTCGGCCAAGAGGTCCATGTCCAACCTCTGTGCGGGGCGCTAGGCAGGGCCCATCTCCAACCTCACGTCCATGTAATGGGGAGCGTGGTCAGATGTGACTATCGCAGAATATTCCAACCGTACTATTTCTGGAAGCACCGATTTCCCCACTGCAAAGAAGTCAATACATGGACAAAAGAACAAAAATTCCTTCTCATCAGGGTTAGGAACCACTGTGGGTTCACTGTCCCATCTGCTCCATGAAAGATCCCACTTCCCTAGCCATTTTGGGGTTTGACCGGTCCGTCAGTGGGTCCTGTACTCAGTTGGAGTCACCCATCCCATGATCAGTTGGTGTATGTTGATGTCGGGGATTTCCTCCATGATCTTTTTTATGAAGTACGTGTTGTCCCAGTTGGGAGCATACACATTTACCACAACTACCAGTGCCCCGTCTAGGACACCGCTGAGCATGAAGTACTGCCCCCCCCTCCCCTTTGTCCGTAACCGTCCTTGTCGCCATGAACACCATCTTCTTGCTAATCAGTATGGCTACTGCCCTAGCACTCATCCCATAACACAAGTGATACGCTGTCCCACCCAGCACTTTGTTACCCACAATTGGTCCTTCTCCTTAAGGTGTGTCTCTTGCAGGAAGATTATGTCGACTTTCAAACTTCTTGGGCGGGATTCTCCCCTACCTGGCGGGGTGGGGGGTCCCGGCAGATGGAGTGGTGTGAACCAATCCGGCGTCGGGCCGCCCCAAAGGTGTGGATTTCTCCGCACCTTTAGGGGCCAAGCCCTCACCTTTAGGGGCTAGGCCCGCGCTGGAGTGGTTGCCGTCCCGCTGGCTGGCGTGGAAGGCCTTTGGCGCCACGCCAGCCGGGGCCGAAGGGACTCCGCCGGCCGGCGGAAGTCCACGCATGCGCGGGAGCGTCAGCGGCTGCTGACGTCATCCCACACATGCGCGGGGGGGGGGGTCACCTACACGTCGGCCATCACGGAGACCTACACAGCCGACGCGTAGTAAAAGAGTGCCCCCACGGCACAGGCCCGCCCGCGGATCGGTGGGTCTCGATCATGGGCCAGGCCACCGTGGGGGCACCCCCCAGGGCCAGATCACCCCACACCCCAGGACCCCGGAACCCGCTCGCGCCGCCTGGTCTCGCCGGTAAGGGAGGTGATTTAATTCACGCCGGCGGGACCGGCATTACAGCAGCGGGACTTCGGCCTATCTCCGGTGCCGGAGAATTCGGCAGCCGGCGGGGGCGAGATTCACGCCGCCTCCCAGCGATTCTCCGACCCGGCAGGCGGTCGGAGAATCCCGCCTTTTAAGTCGGCGAAGACTCTGGAGCTTTTCACTGGGCCATTAAGTCCTCTGACATTCCAGGTGACTATCCTGTGGGGGGGTTTCTGCACCCCATTCCTGCAGGATTAACCATACTTACCTGGTGGACGCGCCGCTGCACCCTGGGGGTTGCCTTTGTTAGGGGGCCATCCAAAATGGCCATAGTCACCATTCTCACCATGAGGTCGGCTCCTGCTCTCCGGGCTTTCCCTTTGTCCAGGGTGTGGTGATGTGCATCACTGTAAATATATGTAAGCTAGACAGACACTAGAGGGAGCACCAGAAACATCACACACACACACTCAACCAATAGATAAGTTAGATGGGAGGCGACCAATGGACATTCACGGTACACAAGGAGGTGACAGGACCACAGGGGGGCATTACACCAACTGATACATAAAGGACACCACACACACATGATCAGCCCCTTTGGCCAGTGGACACAGTCAGTGAGGAGAGGCACAGGGTTGATTCATTATTACACCCACCACGTGGAAGACGGCAGATGGTTAGTCAGTTAGGTAGCTACAATAGGATTAGCAGTAGTGTCGAACTCAAGTTATAAAAGTGTACATAGTGTAAATAAATGAGTTGAAGTTATTTACACGTCTCGACCTTCCTTGACAAATGCAACACAAGGAAGCCGCTTATGTTACAAAGGAAACATAACAAAACATGGTACCAGTAGTGAACTGCTTAAATCCAGATAGCCATACCTCAGCGTACAGTGACAACTGGCAATATCCAGGCAAGGTGTATGAGCTCCGGGTTCCGCAGCCGCTCCAGTGCCACGGCGATCTCTGCAAAAACTGGCAGCGATTCCGGCAAACGTTTGAACTCTTCCTGGTGGCAGCCGAACTTAAAGACCTAGTCGATGATGAAAAAATAGAGTTTCTCCTCCCCATCGCCGGTGCAAGAGCAGAAGAAATCTTTTAAAAATTCAAGTTCTCCAAGGGGCAAAACCGGTACGACTTCCAGGCAGTCCTGGACAAATTCGCCAAATACTGTGAGGAAAACACACTCCAATCGGCGAGGAAAGGTAAGAAAAGCGCCAGTACTCACCTCAAGGCCGAAATCCCGGACCACAGAGCGATTTGGGTCGAGGTCGGCGGCCATCTTGCTAAAGGGATTACACTCGCGCAGTTGCGCGAGAAGTGCGCTGAACCGGAAGGTTCATTTGCGCATGCGCGACACGCCGTGCATGCGCAATCAAGAAAATGGCCATCGGTAAAGGAACATCGATCTGCACATGCGCAATCGCTTCCTACGCGCTACGTCACGCGCGTCATGACGTCAGAGGCCCCAGACCGCACCAATTTAACATCCCAAATCGAATTTAAAGGGGAAACGTCCCAAATCAAAGAAAATATCTTTTAAAGCTGTAAAACAACCTTCCTTCACCTGGAATGACAGCACAATGCCTCAAATTGAACAAGGAAATGAACTTAACCTCCGAAGAACCCTGCAACAAGCAGTTACCTACGCACAAACCGATGATTCCGACCTCGAATACAGGGGGCACCCAACATGGCCGCCAACTGTGTGTACGCCACATGGGTGCGCCCCTGCTCTCCGGGGTTTTTCTTTGTTTAGGGACCCTACAAAGTGGCTGTTTGCGGCACTATCTTGTTCTCTCAACCTGCACTTTACCTCCCCATCTCCCACCCGGCGTGTGGGAGAGTGTGATTGGCTCAGTTGACTGAAGGGCTGCTGTGAATCAGATTGGTGCCAACAGCATGGATTCTATTTCCATTTCTGACTGGGGTGGATTCGAGTCCTACCCCCTTACCCTGCCTGTAATGGTGATCTCGACACTGTGAGCTGGACCTGCCTTCAGGCGGAGAACTCAAGAAGAAGAAGAAAGTGAGGGTTCGGGAAGAAGTTCAGAGTTAGGAATGGGGTGCAGACAACCTTCAGCATTCAAGAAGCAAAACTGATTAAAAAGCCAGAAGGTGCATGGTGGGAGACAACACATTAAAAACATTTCAAACAGATTCTTATGAAGGAAAAGATTGAGTGAGAGAAAACCCAGGTGAACTGACAATAGAAAATAACCCACAATGTACTCATAGGATCACATAGGAGAGAGTGCCTTCAACACATTAAAATGTCCCAAGGTGCTTCAAAGGATGCTGTCAAAGAAGATCCGACACCAAACCAAATAAGAAAATATTAGAAGAGGTGACCAATCACTTTGTCAAAGAGATAGGTTTTCAGGAACAACTTTGAAAAAACTAGAAAGGTTGAGGGATCTGGGGAGGGAATTCCTGAATTTAGCACCTAGGTGAAGGCGTGGCTACCAACATGACGGGTAACAAAAGAAACCATTGAAAAATAAAATTCTGCCCATTTATTAGACATGCAGCTTTTCAGAAACTGTGCCTCAATTTAACTGATCAATTTTGTGATTTGCTGCATGTGAGATACATCATTCTCTCCAATAGCAAATTAGATTTGTGTGTATACTGGTGTATACATGTATTTATTCATGGACTTGGTCTGAATTATTCAGTTTATGCCATGGTTATCCATGACAGGTAAAAAGGCATACATTCTTAGATTGTAAGATAAATTGGCATTTGTTTCACTTAACTCAGCCATTTGTCTTTTTCTAGCTTTACTTTGTTCATCTAGTAAACCACCTAGTTTTAACCACCTCTTTCAAGGTTTTGAAATAAGGGTGAAAATTGGATAAAGCCTGTTTTCAGGTGAGCACATCATGATATGTGATTACCCGATGCGTGGGCATTGAGGCAGACAGTGCGCAGACTTTGTTCTGCTTCCTCACCTTAATAATTTCAGCAAGCAGTCCAGTGCATGACACGCTGGGGACTGGATGTCCGTTCAGCAGGAGACCCAGCAGCATACGTGAGCAATGCAATGCACAACCAGCCTGCACCTTTCAACAGAGAGCCACAGTCAGGATACAGCAGTTGCTGCAGGCTGTCTGTGGAAGACATGCCTGAAAGAAAAATCACAGTAAATGAAGTGACAACCAAAGGAGAAGGCTCCCCAATCGTTCCGATGTGAATTTGAAGATATTAGTGATGAAGATGAAAAGGAAAAAGGCACGGTGGCACAATGGTTAGCACTGCTGCCTCACAGCGCCAGGCACCCGGCACCAATATCGCCCTTGGGTAACTGTGTGGAGTTTGCACTTTCTCGCTCCGTCTGCATGGGTTTCCGCTGGGTGCTCTGGTTTCCTCCCACAATCCAAAGATGTGCAGGTGAGGTGGATTGGCAGACTAAACTTGCTCCTTCATGTTCAAAGATTTGCAGGCTAGGTGGGGTTATGGGGATACGACGGGATAGTGGGCCTGGTTGGGCACTCTTTTAGAGGGTCGGCAGACTTGAAGGGCTGAATGGTCTCCTTCTGCACTGTAAGAATGCTATGGTCTGTTCTATGGTTCTACCATGTTCCCAAAAGAGACAGTGGACCTTAGGGTTTGCCTTGAGAGGGGAAGGTGAGCTGATGGCCACCAAAGTCAGTTCCCAGGGCCTGGCCTGAGGAGCTGGCTGCAATGCCAGAAAATGTTCATTGAGTTCACACAGGTGGTCCAGACCAGTGAATGCATCTTCAAATGGCAACCACCCCTCACTTCACCAATATTTTATGTTGCTCAATGCACTGCAGTCCCATTACTGATTCATAATAAATCTGGACGCATGCCTAACATTCAGATACTCTATCTCATCCTCACAGACCTACCAAAGCTACCATACTCACACCCACCTCTCGCAGCTTCCATATCCATACAGCTATTCAGCTATGGCAGGCACATTACCCAAACACCCTCACTCATATTCTTCCCAATCCCTTGATGACCTATAAATGCAGAGAACCATAGGGTACTGTCATCTCCTGAGCCCTCTAGAGTTGATGGTGCCTCATTTCATGAGGCTGGCTGTTATTGAGGTTAGTGCATTCGTCATCGCTGAGAACATTCAGGATGTAATCTTTATAATTTTCACAAGTAGGCTTACATTAACACTGCAATGAAGTTACTGTGAAAATCCTCTAGCCACCATATTCCGGTACTGGGAGAATTTTGAATGTCCAATTCACCTAACAAGCACGCCATTCGGGACTTGTGGGAGGAAACCGGAGCACCCGGAGGAAACCCACTGTTGCTAACTTTTGGTTGGCTCTTAAATCGTAATTTGCTCTGTTTGTTTAACCTTTGCTCTAGAGTCGCCAGGTATCTTTATGATACCGCCATGAGGTTCAAGTTCAAGTCATGATCAATAACTCAACATACCAATTGGTAAGATTCAAATCAAAACACATTTATTATGCACAGTAAATCACTATTCATGCATAAACTCTACTTTCTAGACTATTCCTATCACTAAAAGGCCTATACTTAGCTTTGGAATTGGCCCACCAGGTCAGGGGAACAAATGGCCTTTCGTTCAGGTCCTGAGTCTGCAGGATTCAAAAGCTGGTATGGACTGGTAGCTAGGAGCGCCTATCTCGTAGCGAGTGTTGACTTGAGACTTACTTGGTTGGTGGCCGCTGGACAGTTCACTCTCAGGGGTTGCTTCGCGTTGCTGAGTGACCCTGTCAAGAAGGACGATTTGAACTTGGGGGCTTTACTTTATAGTCCCCAGGGGCTTCCCGCCCTTCGGGGCGGACCCCGTACCTGGTTCTAAGTGATTGGATTGCGTTCCCATCACTTGGATCGATTTCTCCAATACTGGAGTTGTTCCCTGATGGTTGGGCGGTCCCTAAAAGTCCGTTGGCCTTCCTTTGTCTTGGATCCTGCTGGCGCCGAGGAGTCTGGCTTGGCTTTATTCACCTTAACTGTTGCTATTGTGCCTTGGAATAGCTCATTACTATGCAGATGGCTGCTGGCTTCAGTGCTGTCTGGTTTCTTACAGGTTTCAATACACATGATTTCTGTATTTGCTAGTCTTTGCCTGTGTTGGCTGAATTTCCCTTCAGCCTTTGCAGTTCTCCATTTTAAGTCGGGAAGTGGCCAACCCAGGTGGCTACACCACGCAGGCACGGGAGAACGTGCAGACTCCACACAGTCAGTTATCCAAGCGGGAATCAAACCTGGGACCCTGGCGCTGTGAAGCAGCAGTGCTAACCACTGTGCCACCATATGTTCCAGCCTTACGCCCCTTCTCGAATCCCAGCTCACACTCTCCGAGCTATCTGGCACGAAGTACAAGATGCAGATGGGGTGACCATTGACCTCTAATTTTACAAGCCATTGCTTCACCCAGATATATCCAGATGTCTGCTGTCAGAGACCCAAGAACTGATTCCAGGCAGCTAATGCAGCCTAAGCACTGCAGGAAGCAACACCCCGGTGTCATGATATTCAAACACACACATCATGATAGACACACCAACAGACAAATCAGAACACACAACACCACAACCAATGACAGAAAGATATAAAAGCACAGACACGACCCCCGGTGGTCAGTATTAGCTGCAGAGGAGAACCAGGACACATTGGTTACCAAACACACTCAGGGAGACAGCACGTGCAGAGTATCCAGAACGAACTGTATTATAAGAGTTAAAATAAAATAGAGTTGTACCACATACAACTGTGTTGGCTCATCTGTGCACCAGAGCACCCAACACCACATGGTACAGGAGTGGATCGATACCTGCCGGCATACCTCAGTGTACACAGACAACCAGCAGTGCCCAGGCATGATGTACGAGCTCCCGGTTCCGCAGCCGCTCCAGTGCCACGGCGACCTCCGCGAAAACTGGCAGCGATTCCGGCAAATGTTCGAATTGTTCCTGGTGGCAGCTGAACTCCAAGACCTGGATGATAGGGAAAAAATTGAATTTCTCCTCACCATCGCCGGTGCAAGGGCAAGAGAAATATTCAGAAGGTTCAGGTTCTTCAGGAGGCAGCAAAGGTACGATTACCAGGCAGTCCTGGGCAAATTCTCCAAGTACTGTGAAGAAAACGCAATCCAATCGGCAAATAAAGGTAAGAAAAGCTGCAGTACTCACCTCGTGGCTGGGATCCCGGAGCCCGAATTCCCAGAGGCCGAAATCCCGGGCCTGAGAGAGGGCTGGGGCGAGGTTGGCGGCCATCTTGCTAAAGGTATCACGCTAGCACAGTTGCGCGAGCAGTGCGCAGAACCGGAAGTTTCGTTTGCGCATGCGCGAGATGCTGCGCATGCGCAGTCAAGAAAACGGCCATCGGTAAAGGAACAGCGATCTGAGCATGCGCAGTCGCTTCCTACGTGCTACATACCGAGCGTCAGGATGTCAGAGGCCCCAGACTGCACCAATTTAAAAGGGAAACGTCCCAAATCCAATTTAAAAGGGAAACGTCCCAAATCAAAAAAACAAAAATAAGTTAAAGCTGTAAAACAACCTTCCCTCACCTGGAATGACAGCACAGTGCCGCAAATTGACCCAGGAGATGAATTTGACCTCCGAAGAACCCTCCGACAAGCAGTTACCTACGCACAAGCCGATGATTCCGACCTTGAATACTTCGATGACGATCTTTACAGTGTTTCCGGACCTCGCGAGCCCAATGATAGCTCCGTGGTCCTATATGACTATGACTCGGACGAACCTTTCGTGTTGCACATTGGCGGCCCCCACATTGAATCCGACGCAGATGCGGATTCATTTTTCGGATTTGAGGATCTTCAATCCAGCAGATATGACGTTCCAACTTATCAGTACCGGATGATGCTGCAGCCTGACATTAACAGACAGGGAGCGGTGCAAGCACACGGAGAGTGCCCTGCTGCCACACAGAGCGTGGTCCACATCCCGCTCAACGTTCCCGACTGTATGAAAGAAGACATGCAAGACTCCAGAGTGCAGTCCTCGCATGAACCAGAAGTGACTCCAGTGTCACAAGCTTCCACAGCAAGCTCGTGGACAGACTCCACAATTGCAGAAATGCAAGACTCCAGAGCGCAGTCCTTGCACGGACAAGAAGTGACTCCAGTGTCACAAGCCTCCACAGAGAGCTCGTGGACAGCCTCCACGATAGAGGCAACGCAAGACTCCAGAGCGCAGTCCTTGCACGAACAAGAAGTGACTCCAGTGTCACAAGCCTCCACAGAGAGCTCGTGGACAGCCTCCACGATAGAAGCAACGCAAGACTCCAGAGCGCAGTCCTTGCACGAACAAGAAGTGACTCCAGTGTCACAAGCCTCCACAGAGAGCTCGTGGACGGACTCCACGATGGAAGGAACGCAAGACTCCAGAGCGCAGTCCTTGCAGGAACAAGACCATGAGGGTCTAGCAACCTCTCCTGACCAACCAGCGGCAGACGATGCAAGTCTGCCATGCTCACGTGAACAGCAAGAAGGCTATAACAGCCTACCATGCTCCACTACACAGCAGCATGAACATGACGGTCTCTCATTCTACAATGAAGGGCACAGCGCTGAAGACTGTTCAAGCCCAACTGAAGACAAGCCAAAGGAATCGCCTCGTCCAAGCCCGAAGAAAAAAGGTTTATGCGCTGACCTTCAGGATCATTATAGCCGAACAGAGATTAATAATGCTGCACGGCCACAGAAGGATGCTGAGGATTTGCTAACGAAATTAATTGAATGTTTAACTTGCAAGGAGCAGACTGAGAATTGCCAGTGTTTTAGTACGGATCGAAAAAATGGACAAGACATTGATCCTCAGGTAATGGAAATAACACAACCTGAATCATATCTACAGCAGGGACAAATGTCTCCCTTCAACACAACACCACAAAATCCCAACTTCGGAGACCAGCAGTTAGTCAGTAATGACTCTTCAAACCTTGAGGGGAACATTAATTGCATTGAACCTATACACGCTCCACTGATTATTGAGCAGAACATTGGAGCAAGAATCCTGAGGACACCGACATCGAGTAGCCAGATAACGAATTTAAAACCCACAGCAGTTTCAAGTGAACCAAGTGTGCTTTCCACTAATGGTGACGATGCAGATAAGGTCGACCCGATTATCCATTGTACCACACTAACCCCAGTGATTAAGCAGTTATGTATGGGGAGTATAATGTGGGCAATTGAGAACAGTAAAAGAGAGACTGTGACCATGCCAGTCCCAGCAAAATCAGACCCAGAGACCATGAAGGCATGTACATTAGACAAAGATACATATGAGGCACCTGAGAAGAAAAGTGAAACGGAATGTTCTTTGGAAAATAGTACAATGTCGATAGAAACATTGGATCCTATATTCGAGACCATACCTATGGGAGAATTTGGGGGTAATAAACAAGGTTCTGCAATGTCTGGGGGAAGATTTAAAATTCCAAAGAAGAAAAGCCCAAATGAAGGACAACGGCAAGACAATGACAGTCCACCGACATGGTGTGCACCACCAGATGAAAACTCTGACAATTTACCCAACCCTAGTGAACAGCAAGCTGCTAATGAGGATCTATCCACGGGATGTGAGACGAGTGACGACAGCATCCCACTTCCCATGCAAAAGGTGCAAGGTGACAGACCTCGCCTAGTGCGTACCGAGGCACTCGACGATCACGGTGGGACCACTGACGACTGCGGTGGCGGCGCACCGCTTCCACCCTCGATGGCTCGACCCTCTCCACTGGTTGGTGCATTCCTGCATGTTCCGACTCCAGAAGTGCAGCTTCAGGGAATCTCGGCTGCCTCCAGTGAACCTGTTGGGACTCCGGACGGGGGGCATCGACGGAAGGCAGACCGGACTCCAGATGGGGAGCAGCCAAGCGCCGACTCTGATTCGCGCACGCCAGACCTTGCTCCGGACGGGCGGTGTCGCGGCCTCGGTGATGGCACGCTCAGGGTGACGGCGGATGCCACGGCGACAGGGAATGGATCGCGTGGCAGTTCCACTGGGTCGGCAGTGGCAACCAGCACCGGCGGTCCAAGGTGGACACACCAATTCGCGCCACCGCCAGACGTTGATGCGAGCCACAATTCTCTCTCCAAGGCGACATGCTTCGACGTTTCTCTGCGGAGTCGCCCTTCCGGCACAGCAGGTGGCCGGAACCAGCGTACACGGTCTCGGCCAACTTCCACATCTGGCACAGTCATCGCCTTGCATGATATTAGTGATGGTGCTACTTCGATGGCAACGACCCATCGGCTACAAGATGCCGTCCACCACAAACATAAAAAGAAAAAGACTCCACCTTGTTCCTGGCATGCAGGGCGGATGGATTGGTGTGTAGGCGCAATCAGCGAGCTTTGCGCCGCCTTCCACGCTCGCAACTGAACCGTACGCACACGCCGGATCCTCCACTGGTTCCCAAGGATGACTTCGTGGAGATGCCACGGATCATGCCCCTTCCATCGCCACCAGAACCAAACCACAGCCAAGGCACCACTAACAAAGATGTTGAATGTTATATTTGCACGAATGAAAAAACCAAGCACTGCACGAAGTACAACAAATGGTAAAGTAGAGACTTCGGCAACAGCATCACCTCCAACAGTCCAAGGTGACCCAGTGTGACCCCAAATCTCCACAGCTGAACCGGCTTGAGGACCAGCCCATTCTTGAGGCGGTCACCCATTAGACTGGACTTATAACGCTGTTCATACGTTCAAAAAGTCAAACACTTCTGTATTATAACCTGTTGTTGTTTATTGTTCCAGATATCGTCTGACCAGACCAATGTTCAAGTTTTTTTTTCTCTCGCATCCAAGTTTTGTTATGGTACAACCTTGTTAGTGTGACGCACCCGACATCGCCCCATGTAAATAGTTACGTCATATACACACGCTGTACATAACACACACACACACTCTTCGATGCACTCACGACACAATTATATTTATAACCACGTAGGCACATATCTTTGTAAAAAGGGGGGATGTCATGATATTCAAACACACACATCATGATAGACACACCAACAGACAAATCAGAACACACAACACCACAACCAATGACAGAAAGATATAAAAGCACAGACACGACCCCCGGTGGTCAGTATTAGCTGCAGAGGAGAACCAGGACACATTGGTTACCAAACACACTCAGGGAGACAGCACGTGCAGAGTATCCAGAACGAACTGTATTATAAGAGTTATAATAAAATAGAGTTGTACCACATACAACTGTGTTGGCTCATCTGTGCACCAGAGCACCCAACACCACACCCGGATGCAGCGACCAACATCCAAACATCCTGGGGCTGTGCCCCAGCACTGGGGGCATTTCTGCAACCAGAGGGTGGGTGTGTGCACTGACTGAGGAAGGGACCTGGGCCCGGTCCAGGTAACGTTATGTGCAGGTGTCTAGGCTACTGAATCTGGGGTCTGATGACCAGGGACCCCCGCTGTAGCCGAGGGGTGTGTGGGCTGGGCGTGTCGGATGGCAAGGGATGTATTGGGTAAGGGGGGTAACAATGGCGGAATGGAAGGTCCCGGGATGGAAGACATCACTGGTTGTTAATCTCATGACAGCAGCAGTGTTGACAGAGGCTCGAGGCAGTGGTCCATGTGCAGGGCCGCGCCTCACACCTTGGGGACCTGGCGACCCATCAGGCCAGAGAGGAACCGAGACAGGCTGGCCGGCTATGGCCCAAGGTGGACAGGCGTCACTGGTCTTTTGAACAGATGACGGACAGCTTGTGCCGCAGGAGGCTCAACCTCAACAAGGGGACGATGCGGCACCTGTGCCATGTCCACATGGACTTGACACCAAGTGGAGGAGGAGGATAACCATTCCCGGTGGCCGTCAAGGAACCTTCACACCTCAGCATTGAACAATCACACCTCAGGATCATTCCAGGGCTTGAGCGAGGACATTTCACAAGCTACAGCCCACAAGTGCATTTGTGAGGTCACCGATCCTGTGTTTGCCCAGGCAACTGACTATATAAACTTTGACATGGACCAGGTCCAACAAGATGTCCGGACAGCAGGATTCTCTGCCATCGCCGAAGTGCCCCAGGTCCAGGGTTAATAGATGGCACGCATGTCACCTTGCACTCGTCGGGCTGACTGGGAGTGCCCTACATCAAAAGGAAGGGGTTCCACTCGTGGAACATCCAGCTCGTGTACGACTACCACATGAAGATCTTGCAAGTGTGTGCAAGCTTCCCAGGGAGTGTGCACGACAGCTACATCCTGGGGCAGTCAGGCATTGCCGGCCTTTTCGAAGATACCAGGACAGCCAGTTCGTTCTTGAGGGGTAGCCGCTGAGGACCTGGCTAATGATGGCAGTATGAAGGCCGGGGACTAATGCAACAAGGCCCATATGGGAACCCGGGCTGTCATTGAGTGGAGCATCGGAGTCCTTAAGTTGCGGTTCCGATGCCTCGAGCGCTCGGTGATGTACTGCAGTGTACTTCCCAGAAAGTCGCCTGCTTTGTGGTGGTCTGCTGTGCCCTCCACAACCTGGTACAGCAGCGGGGCGACGTGCTGGAGATGGAGGGGGAGGAACATATGGCCACCTCCGAGGAAGAGGATGAGGAGGAGCTGACCAGGAGGGGCTGGAGGACAAGCCTGGGGTGGACCCGCGGGGCCAGCCGGAGGATGAAGTACAGGTGACAGTGGTGAGGGTCCGGCAAGCCCGCAGGGCCAGGAAAATGAAAAATGAAAATTGCTTATTGACACGAGTAGGCTTCAATGAAGTTACTGTGAAAAGCCCCTAGTCGCCACATTCCGGCACCTGTTCGGGGAGACTGGACCGGGAATTGAACCGTGCTGCTGGCCTGCCTTGGTCTGCTTTCAAAGCCAGTGATTTAGCTCAGTGAGCTAAACCAGCCCCTCATCCTCTCATCCTTGAACGCTCTCATCCTTGCCCCCTTCGCATTGGACATGGCCGCATCTGTCATCCTCCCTCCCCTCCCTCCACCCCCTTCCTCCCTTACTCCTTCCCCCTCCCCATCCCCATCCCCTCTCCCTTCCTCTCCCCCTTCCTCCCCATTACCCCCTTTCTCCTCCTCCCCTATCCCTCTCGTTTACCCTTCTGCCTCCTCCACATCCTTCCCCCCTGCCCCTCCCCCTCTCCCTCTCCCTTCTCCTTTGGGGGCTGGCGCAGGGGATTGGTGGTTGGCCCTCATTGCGGAAGAAAGTGCAGAGGCATCATATTTCTCGAGTGCAACATTTTTTAATGTTGTTCGTACGTGTCCCCAACTGCCGCTAGCCTCCGATGGTATCGCCCCACTTCCCCACCCCTCCCCCAACACTTACCCCCACTCATGCACCCTCCCTCGCCTTACCCCTGAACCCCATCCCCCCCACCTCTCAGTGACCCTCGACCTGCTTAGCCATCTAAAATCTACCGCCGCGCCAAGGTGTGTCCCCAGGATGCACATCAGAGGTGGAGGCTGCCTTCTGCCTTCCGGGTCCCGTGGCCTTTGAACTCTTACCGGGCATCCTCTGGGGACACTGTGGCTGAAGGGCCCGGGTCCACTTGCCGGTGGCACATGCCCCACTGTACCGCCCTGTTCCGGGTGCTGAATCTAAGACTCGCCATTTTCAGGGGTCTGAGTCTCGGTGGAGCTGGGGCCCACCATCGCCACTCCTTAGGGTGGCTCTGGGTTGGCACACATTGGTGCCCATATGGCCTTGGGGTTCACCTCGGGACAGAAGGGCAGCTTGATCAAGCCCCAATTGTCCCTGTGTCACCTTGCTCTGCCAGCCCTGGCGCTCCCCAATGTCTGCACCATGGTGTTGACACCCTCGGCAATGCTCCTCAGTGACTGGGACATGCTCTGGAGCACCTCGGCTATGCCCACCTGAGACTAGGACACATCCGCCGGCGATTGGGACTTGCTCTGGGCCTCGATATTGCCCACCTGAGACTGGGACATGCTCCACAGAGCCTCATCAAGAGGATTGGCACACGTCCCCCAGCGACTGGGACATGCACTCGAGGTTCTCAACCATGGATGTCACTAACTGAGCCATGCCATGGACACCTGCACTCAAGTTGCGGACGGCATGCACCAGGCTCTCCACTGTGGTACCATGCATTGCCGACACTATCTCCTGCGTCCGTAGCCTCTGGGACTCCTCCAATTGGCTATGGACTTACTGGCGTGTCGCTGACATCCCATTCTGAATATCACGGCTGCACCCTATCAACTACATCAGCTCCAGGTAAATCTGGACCAGAGACTCAGTATCTGACTGGGTCCCAGCTGGGTCCTGGGATCCAGCAAACTTCCAGCTGCTGTCTTGCCTGGACATTCCTTCCTCCACCTGATATGCATCGGGAATGATGTGGTGCTCACCAGATAGTGCCCACCAAGGTGTGTGTCTCTGCACTGGTGAAGGGTGGGTATGATAACTGTGTCGCAAATACAATGGTCTCCACCCCTCCGAGGTGTTCTAATGGGAGCTGGAACTGTCGGATGGATATCCTGTGGGAGAATGGACATGTGGTCAGTGAGAGGGATGGGTCAGTCTCTATGGCATTAACAGCTCACGTGTGGCAGATCAGCTGGATGGGAAACTGGTGGATCCTCACCTCTGCGCCATGCACCAACCTCTACATCAGTGACAAATCTGGTCCTGGCCACCATCCAGCCTCCTGGGCCAGTTCCTTGTCGGGGGTGAGGATTCTGTGGCGTCATTCTCCGACCCCCCGCCGGGTCGGAGAATGGCCGTTGGCCGCCGTGAATCCCGCCCCCGCCGAAGTCTCCGGTACCAGAGATTGGGCGGGGGCGGGAATCGGGCCGCGCCGGTTGGCGGGACCCCCCGCTGGATTCTCCGGCCCGGATGGGCCGAAGTCCCGCCCAGAAATTGCCTGTCCCGCCGGCGTAAATCATCCTGGTATTTACCGGCGGGACCAGGCGGCATGGGCGGGCTTCGGGGTCCTGGGGGGGGCGCGGGGCGATCTGACCCCGGGGGGTGCCCCCACGGTGGCCTGGCCCGCGATCGGGGCCCACCGATCCGCGGGCGGGCCTGTGCCGTGGGGGCACTCTTTCCCTTCCGCCTCCGCCACGGCCTCCACCATGGCGGAGGCGGAAGAGGCTCTCCCCACTGCGCATGCGTGGGAAACTGACAGCGGCCGCTGACGCTCCCGCGCATGCGCCGGGAAACTGACAGTGGCCGCTGACACTCCCGCGCATGCACCGCATTTCCGCGCCAGCTGGCGGGGCAACAAACGCCATTTCCGCCAGCTGGCGGGGCGGAAATTCCGCACCTTTGGGCCGGCGCGATGCCCGTCTGATTGGCGCTGTCTTTGGCGCCAGTCGGCGGACATCGCGCCGTTGGGGGAGAATTTCGCCCCTGATGTCCATGCCCCACCACTCGTCTAGGCCCTCTCCCACCTTTTCAGGGTCAACGTCTCTTGCGAGGACACAGGGGACATCATGAGCTGCAGCTGTCGTTCATCGAGGGTGGGGGTGGTTTGCAGTGGGGATGGGTGAAGGGGGGGTATGGTGGCATATGTGGGGGGATGGCGAGTAAGAGAATGGGGGGATTGGAGTAATGGGACATATGGGGGTGAGGCAGCGTGGGCAGCACTGCTGGACATGGGTGGGCCAGGCCATGAAATGGATTGGGGTGGTGCCAGGCGGCCGGTACCAACCCATCCATGCAGCTTGGTGAAGGTCTTTGATCTTCTTACAGCACTGGGTGCCGGTCTGGCTGTTGACGCTCTGCGAGCTGTTAGCCACTGCCACTTCCTCCCAGGTGGCACTGACTGCCCTGTGGCTGACCTTCAGGAAATAGGGCATCCCATCTGATCTCGATTGCGTCAGAAGGTCTGGTCAGGTCGGCATCCCCGAATCGTGGGGCTGGTCGGTGGCATGGTTGTGAGCTGTGTGGTGTTTGTTCTGCAGGAGCTTTTCTGTGTAAGGCACAGGTGACTTAAAAATAATTGATATTTGTTATGTTCCTTGTATTGTTCTCCAAGATAGCCGAAGTGGTCGTGTTTACAAAGAACATAAAGCTATATGTTTAAATCAAAACTAGTTTATTTTACACTACTTGTAATGGTTCGCACACCCTACTGAGTAATAGCTAACAAAATGATAGTATTGAATCTATGTTACAGTAATTAATTATCTCTCTAATATAACCTACACTCTAACTCAACTTCACACTATCTTTCTACATCAACTTCTCCAACAGCTTCTCCCAGAATGCCTAGAGACACAGCCTTTTATAAGACTACTCAGTGATGCCATCGAGGGTTGATATACATGAACATCATCTTGTTAACCCTTTACTTTCCTTAGATTATACATATCATTACAATATTGTTTCACTGTTCTCCCTTGTTAACTGGGGGCTGGCGAGTCCAGTCCCGGCGAATCAACCGGTGGGACAGTCATTTGTGACGTGAAGTTAACCAATTACCATTTGATACTAGTGATGGCCTCGCCGTGCTGATTGTTGGGAAGCCTGCGGCAGTTCCCACTCGCGACCACACTTAGAAACTTTTCTGTTACATCGCTGCATACTGTCACCTCATGGTGTGATTGAGGGACCCTTTAGATGGAATTATTGGGATCCTGCAAATTTATGGAGGAAACATAGAAATAGGAGCAGCAGTGGTCACCTGGTCCCTTTAGCCCATTCTGCCACTCAATGTGATCATGGCTGATCCTCTATCTCAACATCATACTCCAGAACTTCCCCATGACCTTGATGCCTTTAGTGTCCAGAAATATCTATTTCACTGTGAAGCATATTCAGTGACTGGGCCTCCACAGCCTTCTGTGGTACAGAATTCCACAGGTTTTCCACACCTCAATCCTAAATGCCCTACCCCATATCCAGAGACTGTGACCCCTTTTTCACGATCCCCCCAGTTCGGGGAAACAACATCCCTGCATCAAGCCTATCCAGTCATGTCAGAATTCAATACATTTCAGTGAGATCCCGGCTCATTCTTCTAAACTCCAGTGAATGCAGGCTAATTGACCCAATGTCTCCTCATACAACAATCCTGCCATCCCTGGAATCAGTCTGGTGACCCTTTTCTGCAGCCCTTCTATAGCAAGTATATCCTTTCTTAGGTAAGGGGACCAAAAGTGCTCACAATGCTTCAGGTGTGATCTCACCAAGGCACTATACAGCTGCAATAGACATCCTTGCTCCTGTACTCGGGTCCTCTTGTAATGATGGCAAACATACCATTTGCCTACTGCTGGTGTGATGTAAGATTGGAAGGCCTGACAAGACGTCGGCAGCTGTTATTGTAATGAGCAATCATGAGGTGCAACTGACTGCAAATGGCGTTCATACCATTCGCCATTGGGAGATTGGAATATGATTTTAGGCTGGCGGGTTTCTGCCTTTTTGGCTCTCGCCAGGTTCCACGCATCCGCCCGCCACTTGTAGGTTTGGAGAATTATGCCCTAGAGATAGGATTATCCACTGCCCTCCGCCAATAGCGATGTTGCGATGCGGTGGAGAATTCAGTGTTGGGGATAAAAACGGATTGGCGCCCTTTATGATGCTCTACTCTCCCGCTGGCGGCGGCTTCAAGGTTTGTGCCCCACACGAACGGGAGGGTGCAAATGGGTCAAAATGACCCAATTGCATCCTATTAATGGGTTGGAAACCGGAGCCTCCATGATTCTCCAGTCCTCTGGGTCGAGATTCACGCAGGCATTGATTGGTGCAAGTATTTACCAGTGTGGCCCTAACATGATGGACCTCGTGGTGGGCCAAGGTGGTAAGTATTTCAGGTGGGTACCTCCAAAGCCACATCCCCCATAATACAAATCCTTCCCACCAGAACCTCCATCAGAGACCTTACCAGAGACCCTCATCAAGTTCCAACTACTGCTTTCTAGACATCTGTCTGAGGCAGCAGGTGTAAGGCACAGGTGACTAAAAAAGAAGTGATATTTTTTCACTGTTTCTGCCTGGACTGATCATTAGTTTCCATGCAAGCGGGGTTCTCTGCCATGGGAGGGGGGTGTTCTCTGCTCTGGTGGGTTCCCTGTTATGGGGAAGGGTTCCCTGTTATGGGGAGTTTCCTGATGGGGAGCTCTGATGGAGAGGTTGATGCCAAGGTCTCTGATGGGGGAGATTCTGATAGGAGGTTGGGTCACCATTATGCAAGTATACTGTGGGCATGGGTAACCCAGCATTTCCCATGGTGGGTGCGGGGGTATACCCTTATATGACAATGGGAGGGGGCAGGGTTTGTTTTGCAGGGGGAGGGGAGCCAGCTACCAGAATCCCTTGCAATCCCCGCCATGCATAAATTTGCATGGTTGGGGAGAGTGAATCGCTTCCGGGTGCCACTCCCAGCACCAGTGCAAGCTAGAAGTGATGCAGCTCCATTGGGAGAACATAGTCCCCCAAATGGAGAACCCAGCAGATGTTTTTCTGCATCAACTTTCATCAAAATGAAGTAAGAAAATATCTGCAAATTGTGGACCCATATTAAATGCATTATAATTTACCAAATTGTTTTTGTGTAAAAGTTTGAAGTAGCTAAATGTCAGTTTTGGAAGTGAAAATTAATTAGTTCCTCAGAGAAATCTTTAGGATTGGACAATTAGCAAAGATAGTTGCAAACATTTATTACCTAAGGAGTTGCAACCCATCAGTAAAATAGAATAGCAATTCCACAATTCACGTTTGCAGCAATTTTATTGTGCGACCCTTTTTAAAAACACGGTGTAATTGCCTGATAAATATTCTTGTTACCATCATGTGTTACACCGGATGCTGACTGAATGGGTCCTGTTTTTCTACACAATCGTCCAAGTTCCTCCTCTTCACCTTTCTGAACTCCGCACTGGCTTGAGCTTGAAAGGTTGCTAATTATCTTTCAGCCCTGGGTCAGTTGGAACTTGATTCCTGACAGGAATGATTCAAGATGTAATCACCTTTCACACAATCTTTCAAGTAAATAAGGACCTTCTCGTTCTAAATGTCTCTGCCTCATATATTACTGTGACAAGAAAACGTCTTCTTGGGAAAATAGAAATCTAGATATGGAGAGTGAGACAATTTCGGAAGTGTGTTGTAAAGAAAGGATTAATCAGACTGATTTGCAGTGCGCTAATTCTGTATCACTGTTGATTTATATTTATATCGTAATAATTTGAGAATTTAGCTTCTGTTTGTTAAATGGAGAGGTTTGATGCTTAAATTGTAAAGCATTAAAATAATTACTAGTGTGCAGCAATTCTAAGATAGTGACCATTGAATTTTTAATTGGAAACTGATTATTACAGCACCAGGGAGATTTTATCATAAAGTAATCACCTCATTAAGGAGCAAATTTAATTGGTGGCGTATCACTGCTGACTGCTTTCCAAGGTTTAAAGAGCTGTGATTATGATGTGGGTGCAAGTTGATTAGTTAGTCCTGCAAAAGAAAAAACCTGAGCAAAATCTTTTTTATAATGGCTTCTATAAACTGAGAAATGTATCAAATGAGTGGATCGTGCAGAATACAAAAACTTTTAATTAAGAGATTCACGTGGTGGAATAGCAATTATATGTAACAAGAGATTTTTGTTTTGGAAAAGATAATAAAAAAGGATCTCATTGTCCCAAAAGCTAAAGAGTTCATCAGCAAGGTTTATTAATTCAAGTAATTCATATGGTATAGATCCAAATAGATTTTTTCTTATATGTAGTTGTATTTTCGATGTTAAGCATCATCAAATATCACACCATGGGTAAGGAATTAGGAACCTAAATTCGATAGTCCCCAAAACAGGATGTGTTTTGCACCTATTTACTTGCCCCTATTGCAAGTAACACAGGCATCACTTTTCTGCTACCACCAGATGCATCAGCTCCTCCCATTTCAACATTCTGAAAAGACCATTCCCTCCACAACACCCTGGTCCACTACTCAAACACTTCAAAACCCTGGCCCCTTCCACAGCACCATTCAATGCAAACACAAGTGATGCAACATCTGCCCTTCTATATCCTCTCTCAGTATCCATGGTTTCAAACATTTCTTCCAGGTGAGACAGCGATTTACACTTATGTCTTTTTAATTAATATGCAGTGTTTGATGCTCACAATGTGGTCCGTTCTGGATTGGGAATACCAAAAACAGCTTGGGGACTGCTTTGCTGCACACCTCCATCAACCCATAAAAATGACCACAATTCTCTGCTTTGCTTCTACTCTGACCTCTCTGTCCTCAGCCATTGCAGCTTCTTGAAGGAACTCAATGCAGTTTGAGGGACAGCACCTCATCTTTCACTTCGGCATTTTACATTTCCATACTCAACATCAAGCTCAACAATTTCAAACTGAAAGCTTCACTCCTACTTAGTTTCCTTTTCTTTTACATGTTTCAACCTTACTGTTGCTTTTCTCTTGTTTGTGCTTTCCGACGGCAGCTGGTCATCATTCTGCCATTCACACCTCCTCTGGCCACATCTTTTGTTTCCTGAATTGCCCCATTGGACTCTGTCCTCAAAACCCTTCAGTCCTTCAAAGTTTCCCATCTATCACTCGACCACAGACCTACACTTTTGTTCTTTTTCCACCCTTCCCTATTTTGTATAATAAACATCTAATTACAGGGCAGCATGGTGGTGCAGTGAGTTAACCCTGTTGCCTCACGGTGCCGAGGTCCCAGGTTCGATCCCGGCTCTGGGTCACTGTCCGTGTGGAGTTTGCACATTCTCCCCGTGCTTGCGTGGGTTTCGCCCCCACAACCCAAAGATGTGCAGGTTAGGTGGATTGGCCACGCTAAATTGCCCCTTAATTGGAAAAAATGAATTGGGTACTCTAAAAAAAAATAAAAAAATCTAATTAGTTTTCTAACTTTTCCCAGTTCTGATGAAAGGTCAGAGACCTGAAACTTTAATGTTGTTTCTTTAATAAGGACATGGTGAGTACACACCGAGTAAAATAAAGAAACAAAGGTTTTGATTAACAGCAATATGTATACACTGCCTGGTAGATCGCTACCGGGTTCCTTTCTGCTCGCTGCCTTACTGACCAAACTTTTATACAGAGGTTAATAGAGATTCCCCGTCCCTAACGGGGGAGTATGTACTCCGCAAGGGCCACAGGCAAGATAATCATTACAACGCCGTAGGCCCGATGTGGTTATTACAATTTCTCCGCAGATGCTGCCAGACCTGCTGAGTATATCCATAATTTTCTGTTTTCAATACTATAAAATGGCCCATTAGCTACTACTTTGCAGCTTATCAATGTAAAATTACAGATTTAAACAAGATGTGCTCAGATTGGCATAGTAAATCATATGTAGGTCTTTTGATAGGAATGCGTAGCTCAGAAAACTTTAAAAAGTGACAGAATGTAGTGAGTATTTGGATTTAACGGGTTTAATTAACCTGAATACTGATTTCAGAACTCTAATGTGTTTAGTCCCAAGCATTAGGTGGGATTATTAGTATTATATTTTAAGTATATGATAAAGTATTATTACATGTACTTTGTAAATCCAGAAGCACTTGATTTCAATTGATGAAGCATGTCATTGATTTTCAGGACTTGATTTAACTTGAACGACCTCCTTCTACACCATAAATCTTTCTATGCTTCTATCTAACATAACGTCCATCTTCTAGTACCCCACATCCCTCCATTTGTGATGGTAAAGTTATGGTTGACTATAATACTACTCTCCTGATCGCGTTTGAAAATTCCATAATCAGCCCCAATCCTGGAATGTCCCACTACCTATGCTGTCCCTTAATCCAGCTCTAACCTTTTACCAATACACATACACACACATGGTGTTGACAGGGACCAGGCGGGTGACAATGGGATTGTTGTCAGAGGTTGTGCACTGATGTACATTCAAATCAAAGCACCCGGATTTCCTGCACTCATGGTGAGCTGTCATGGAGGATGGTGCAGTTCCCTGGAGTGCTAACAGTAATCCCATGCACCAAACTATATGCACTAAGAAAAACTAAAGAGTCTCAGTGACCTGACTGAACGTCTGAATGGAGGTGAGGCCAAAACACATCTATTCGGAATGGAGGCTCAAAATTTAATTTACCTTTCTATTCCCCATATAAAAGGCAGCATGATTTTTTTAAATCACAACTGTTCAACAGGTCTTTTACACTCCTTAACAAACCCATCACAAGGACTTGTATTTTTGGTGATTGCTGTTGAGCAATGATTCAAATGAAGCACTGTGACAAGGATCTGTTGATAGTTTTTCCTCTATGTGTGTTCATTTCCACTTTCTTCTTATACTTTGCCCTTGGAGGAAAATATAGGGGCCGAAATATTCTGGCTGTTGAGATTCTCTGTTCCTGCCGCCGGTGCATCCCTGCCTGTTGGCATGGGGTGACTTCATTGGTAAATCCCATTGGCAAGTGGCGGGAGCAGAGAATCACACCGCCAGTGTATGGCGCGCCAGCAAGAAACACATGGCTGGGGAACGGGAGGGGTATAATTACCATGGCTCTGAATCAAAGTAGTGCGAAGGAATTTGTGCAGTTTGGAGACAAAGCATACATCAATCATTTATCCACCGATCGACAGTAACTTTTCTGATGTATACTTTGGACAGTACCTGAAGGGTACATTTATAAATGATATGCAAATTCATGATAAATGCTTCTGCATACAGATTTTCACTAACCGTTCTGGAGGCAAATCAGGGAATATCTGTCTCTATAAAAACGTGACCCTACTCCTGCTTTTCCGTGCTTAAAGTGATAAGCTGGCATTGTCAAAGAAGGGCTTGAGTGTTGAATAAAAAGTGGTTTTGCTTCTTCGAATTAATGCTGATTGCTGCTGGTATCTCAGACTTAGACATTCTCACACGGGTTGATTTGTATGCTATAATGCATGAGATTATTAACAGCACATATGACAATGTGAAAGTAGTAATATAATTCTGTTTATTTAATAAGCTTGGAAATTAAAATAAATATATTTTTATGGCTGAAACATTAGTAAAGATTACATTGTCCAAACATAAGGGTAGATTTTCATCTCTGCTGTAGGAGAAGTTTGTTTGCATAATTTTCAATTGATTGAAATGAATTGGTTCTGTAAAGGGTGGGTATCCAATTCACCAGATTACAACCCAGGCAGTGAAGACATTAAGGGCCGGGTTCTTCTGCCCCGCCCGCTGAAAGATTGCCACGGGCAGGACGAGGACCATGTTAAGGTGGCTTGAATTTGGGCGGGAATTTCCGGTTGCCGGGCGGTCGCGGCCGGAGAATCCCGCCCTTAGCTTTTTTATTCACTCTGCTTTACAAGTGCAAAGGACAGTACAAGAGCCAAGAATGATAATCTTTTCCCTGTCTTTATTTTTGTGAATTATTAATACAGATTGGAAATAGAACAAGGTCAAAAGTCCCCAGTGAATGATATTACAAGATTTTTTATTGATGTATGTGGTGGATGTTTGTGGTGGATGTTAGTGACCCCCTCTAACCAAAAGCAATGCCGAACATGGGTCTATAAATGAGATTTTAAACCAGAGGTTTACCTACAAAATTCTCACGTAAATGGCAATGCCTGTGCAAATGTAGTAAAGCCTTATGTCACTGTACCAGTTTTTATGTATATGTCATTTGTTGTTCAAACAACAGGTATTGCAGATTTAAAGTAATACAATAAACTACTGGTTACAAGACATGCATGAGGTTTATTGTACTTCTGCTCCTAACATAGCTGCCCACCTGGATCCCTGGCTGAAATGGATTTAGCTGCTTGTTTAATAGAGTAACTGTAGAGTTATGGGTCGCAGCGACTACTTTTATGATCAGGTTTTCCTGACAAACATCCTTCAGGTAACACAACAAGAAAGCCTTGTTGACAGCCTAGAATTACGACAAATTGAAAGCTAATCAGAGCAGGCAGATGTGGCTTTGGCAGTCCAAATGAGCTCTCAGCTCTCAATGACAACTTGAGGTCAATCATTTGTCCTGTTTGACATGAAGGACTAATAAAATCGTTCAACGGGGGATGAACTCTGGCGCCAATAAAACACTGATTGGGCTGATCGGATAAATTATGTGGCATTATGTCTGCACTGCAAAAAAAAAGAATTATTGTGGAGATTTCATTTCATAATTCTCAGATTCCAGCATAGTATTGCAACTTTGTGGAAGAAGTCACTAAAGATTGCGAGTAAAATAAATTTAACCCTCTGAGCATCTCAGAAAGCCACACTCATTTTATCACAAGTGATCAAAGCCCTACTGACTCTGGATAAAATTTGAACATTTCTGAAAAAGTGTAAGGAACAATGGCACTGCCACAACCTTGATTTAAGTATTGGAACATTGCCCTTTATTTATAGTGTAAATCAAGACATTTTCCTCTCCTTTAATTCCAGTGAAGCTGGGAGAAGTAACACTTTACCCTCGTCAATGTTATTCCGGAATTGTTCGCCCATAAGGCACAACTGGCAGGATTTTCTCCCCTGTAATTGGGTACTTTACGGTTGCAGAAATTTCAGTCGACTGTGGTGATAGACATGTTTTTTGACCTCCGGTGCTGGAGTGTCCTTCTCAACATGCTAAGGAGAAATTAAATGTAAAATGTCTGTGCTGAGGGCGATTCAGAATTTATAAGTCCGTCACTTTTATTTCAAAGCCAAATTGAGTCTTTTTTTCCTTTCAATCATTTTTTTTCTTTCAGTTAAAAGCATTCTAAATGATGATGTCCAGATCCGGCGCACCACAAATTCCCGGTGAGGGGGCACCATTGTAAATTATCACATAACAATAGTTTCAGTACCCAGGATAGCTGTGACTAGATGAAAGTGCTGAAGATAAAGCAGAGCAGGGAGCCCTTGGAAGAATTTTAAAACATCTAGCATAAAATTGGTGTTCAATCTCCTCTCTTCCTTCTCATTATTCACTTCCAATCACTGAACAATAGGCTCACATTTCCCAGAAGCCTCATTATTGCTGATGGGGAAATAGCTGTTAAGTTCATGGAAGTGGCTACATGCTGATGAGGGAGCTTCGCACCCTCAGCAGGGTAGTTCATATTCCACGAGAATCATTGGGACTGAATCGGCTCGGTCCAGTGGCCCACGTGAGGTTATAACACTCCTTCCCCCCCACCCCCCACCCCACCCCCCCTTCCCCACCCCCCACCAAGTCCAAACCAAAGGAGGGCGCAGGGGAGGATTTCTGCACTGTTTAGCCAGAGGCTGCTGCATGGGTGACATTGTGGTGGGGCCAGGCGGCATGTAACTGTCAGGGGACCAATGTTTCCGTATCGAGCCCCTCGGTGATACCAGCTCCAGCGGCTGTTTGCCTGGACTCTAGTCCCCAGCATCATCCGGCAGCAGTATCTCCATCTCACATGAGTGGGGGTGGGGGTGCAGTTCAGCTCAGCTGGCTAGACAGCAGGTTTGTGATGCAGAACAAGGTCAACAGCGTGGGTTCAATTCCCATACCGACTGAGGTTATTCATGAAGACCCGCCATCATTGCCCCTCGTCTGAGGTGTGGTGATCCTCAAGTTAGACCACCACCAGTCAGCTCTCCCCCTCAAAGGGGAAAGCAGCTTATGGTCTTCTGGGACTATGGAAAAATTACCTTTACCTTAGCCACCTCGGAGTCCAAGTCGTCAGCGGCAGGCATCTCAGTGTCGAACACCTTATGGGATTGCGGCGGGTGCAATAGCAGTGGTGGCAGCCCCAGGGGCTGCGCAGGGCTCTCCAAAAGGGAGTTATTGAATATGAATGTGCAGCGACGGAGATGGTCCAGGTGCCTGTTTGATTCCCGGTCCCGTGCACGAACGTGGTATGATACCGGCTCTGTCTGCCGAACAATAGTACCTGGGTTACACTTTGTGCCATCAACAAAATGTTGCACATTTCCCTGGTGCACAAACATCGAGGCAGCACATATCTGCCATGGCCATGCTCTACCCATTCCTTTCCATGACAAATCTTCCTGCCTATATCGGGTAGCGAAAGGTTGAAACAAGTCCAGAGTCGACGACCCATCAGCAGCTCTGCCGGAGCTCTGCTGGTGCCACGACGTTGGTAGTATGAGGCATGGTCTGATAACAGAAGAGAAGATGTGGCAAACGCTGTCTGCTTGCATGTCCCATGTTTGAATGATTGGACTGCCCACTCGGCCAAAACATTGCGCGCGTAGGGTCACATTCCATCCTTGTCGCCAGTGTTAGGTTCAAGGAAAAGCGACCACACGGGAGCATTACTGTAATCAAGTAAGAACATTGGTGAAGGTCCAGGTATAGGTGTGAGAGGTTAAGACTGGGAGACTATGCAGGTTTGGATAGAAACACCAATTTTACTGCTGATGCAAACAGAAACCTGAAGCAGAACTGCAGTTTGTAAAATAGCGCAATCTTGAGTTCAACATGAACCCAGAAAGCTGATTGCTCTCAAAGCTGAACTGCAACCCTCATCTGTTTTCATACATTGATTGACAGGAATTGAATAGCAGTACAATCATAAAATGTTTATGAGAAAGAAACGGGGCTAAGTATAGAGTGCTTTATATTCTTCATGTATTGACAATGAAACATACCTCAGACTTTGCAATTCCAATACCAGAACCTGTAATTACATTACCAGATGCTGTTTCAGCCCAATGACTTACAATTACAGATTGATAAAGAGCCATCCTGCAACACAATTGAAATTATTCTGACAATGTGGTAATTAGAATGCTTTATTCTGTTCTTGGTAGCATTAGTTTTCAATGTGGAACAGGCATCGTTCATGTAGCAAAATAAAGTGCAATTTACTCTATGAAACAAGACATTGCTCATTACTCTGTCCTCACAAGACCAAACTACAGGAGGTGTCATATGTGTTTCCTCTTTGATGATGGGTATTGGTACAAGGTGGCAGAAGAGATAAGAGAGACACTAGTTAGGGTTTACAGATGTTGTGGTCATTTAATTCATTCACAATATAACAACTTTGGAGATTTCATTTTGATTGACCTTTCAACAGTATTTCTATAGACTTTCCTCGGAACAAGCCTTGCCTCCGCTCCCAGGCCAGGAGATGCACATTTATCCATTTCACTGGTGCATGTTTTGCATGACCGAGGCTAACAATGTCCTCAACAGCAGTTTACTGCATACCAAACTTTACATAGACTTTTACTATATTTTCAATTAACTTAAACAATCACATGTGGATTATGACACATAAGATCTGAGCACCAGAGAGTGTTTGTGAAGATATTGAGAAAGAAAATAATGACCTGGATCTTGTGACCACAACAGTGCCGGTTGCTGAGAGGTTCACCACTATTGAGGGCTGCAAAGGCATGACAACTTGTGGAGAACCCTCTTACATTCAAATCCAGAGATGGTAGTGCACCTGAATGGCCTCCGGGGGAGCTAACAACCATTAGTGAAAACTTGGGCTGATTGTCCTGCAATTACACCAGTCCTTACATTATTTATTTAGAGCTGGTCCTAGCAGACATACAGCTGCTCAGGAGAACAGGCCCTGGCTTCCCCAGCAGCACCCCTGGCTCATTCTCAACCCCCAGTATTCCTGGCCCGACTTCTTACTGGCTCCGCTGACCCACTAATGTCCCAAAAGAACTGGGGAAGCCCAGGCATGAGGGGGCGTTGAAGAAGATGAGGGGGCGGGATGTGGGAGGGTGGTGCCATGCTGCCAGGAAGGGAGTCTGGGGAGTGCAAGGGATGCCAAAGGGTTGGATGGGAGGAGCAGGGGGGGACCTGCTATTAACAGCACATCAAATGGGAGATTGTAAAAAATAAATAATAATTACAATAATCTTTATCAGTGTCACAGGTAGGCTGACATGAACACTGCAATGAAGTTACTGTGAAAAGCCCCGAGTCGCCACACTCCGGCACCTGTTCGGGTACACTGAGAGAGAATTCAGAATATCCAATTTACCTAACAAGCACACCTTTCGGGATCTGTGGGAGGAAACCGGAGGAAACTCACACAGACATGAGGGGAACTTGCGGACTCCGCACAAACAGTGACCCAAGCCTGGAATCCAACCCGGTTCCCTGGCACTGTGAAGCAATAGTGGTAACCACTGTGCTACCATGCCATCCATACTTACCTGTCATTGAGCTGAAGGCAAACCTGAAGGGGCGTGTCTCCAGCTCGTGATGTTAGAGGATGTGTGGCTTTGCCAGGGTTCCACCATGTCAGTAGCCCTCTCCAGTCCATATGCCAGTGGGTCCACTCTGCAGCCTGATGTTATGGACCCGGACCAGAACCCCAATTTTGGTTAAGATCCCAGATTAGAACCCAACTATTTGCATTTGGTAAAACTGAGAGGAAATGCTACTGCACTGCACGAGTGATAACACTGACCAGTTGACAGCTTTTATGTTAAAACAAACTTTAACTTGAACATGGAATTATGTACTTTAGCAACAAAGAAATAGCTTAACTTGCTTCCTGAAGCCTGCCTCTACATTCCAATTAAGCAAACCCATATGTTTCAAACACCAGGGGTGGGATATACTTACCTCCTAAATGATCCTCTTATGGACAGACCTGATTAACACTACACCCTGTATGCTTCACCCAATGCCGGTGTTATGTAGTTACATTGTGTACTTTGTATTGGCTATTATTTATTTTATTTTCTTTTCACGTACTTAATGATCTGTTGAGCTGCTCGCAGAAAAATACTTTTCACTGCATCACGGTACATGTGACAATAAACAAAATCCTAATCCAACCCACCAGTGAATTTTCTCGTCCCACCGTTGTCAATGGGATTCCCCGTTGACTGCACCCCGTGTTGCTGGGAAACCCATGCACCATTGGTGGGAACGGAATATCCCGCTGGCATGAACAGCTGGTAAATTCCGCCCCATTTGTATGTGAAGTTAACAATTGGGTTTTACTTGCTTATCTTGATGCAGACTACCTGGAGAGGAAAACCTTTGTTTGGACCAAGCTGATAACCTGCTCAGCTTATGGTCCAGGAAGCAACTCTTTTTTCCAGACTGACCTGGCCCCTCCCATTAAGCACACCAGCTGCCCTCGAAGCACACAGCATTCTTTTGCCTCTTGTTACAAGATGTGCCTTGATTTGTTTAGCCTGGTTCAAACTGTTACAACATTCCATTAGTTCTCTATCTGCCATCCTGCAAAATCACTGATTAATCACTTTTAATCACAGCGCTGGCAGACATGTTGCCTGTATGCATTCTAACCTAGGTTTTATAACATTACTGCAAAAATACAAACATGAAATATGACAATTTCTTACATTCATCAAACTGGAGATCAAAGGTGGTATTCTCACATTCCGACGCGATGGCCCGACACCGGCGTAACAAATGGCGCGAACCACTCCGGAGTCAGGCCGACCGGAAGTTGCGGAATTCTCCGCACATCCAGGGGCTAGGCCGGCGCTGGAGGGGTTGGCGCCGCACCAGCCAGCATCGAAGGGACTGTGCGAGTTAGCGCATGCGCAGAACCACCGCAGAACCACCGCAGCACACGCGCAGACCAGCCGGCGTATTCTGGTGCATGCGCAGGGGGGTGTCTTCTCCATGCCAGCCATGGCAGAGCCCTACAGGGGCCGGTGCGGAAGGAAGGAGTGCCCCATGCACAGGCTCGCCCGCAGATCCGTGAGCCCCGATCGCGGGCCAAGCCACCGTGGGGGCCCCCACTGGAGTTGGATCCCCCCGCGCCCTCCCCGAGGACTGCACCAGCCAACATACCTGCCAGGTCCCGCCATGTGGGACCATGTCCAATCCACACCGGCGGGACTGGCATGAAACCAATGGCCGCTCGGCCCATCAGGGCCCGGAGAATTGCCGGGGGGGCCGCTGCCAATGGCCCCCGACCGGCGTGGCGTGCTTCCCGCCCCACCCGAAAACCAGCGCCGGAGAATACGGCAGCCGGCGTCGGAGTGGCGGGGCGGGATTCACGCCGCCCCCTGGAGATTCTCCGACCCGGCAGGGAGTCGGAGAATCCCGCCCCAAGTTACTGCTGCAAGTCATGGGAAAGATAGGGACATAGTTTTACAGGTAGGCAGCAATGTACACTTCCACTTTTCTGGACTACAAGATCCGGACCAATGCATAGAAAATTCTGAATGACAACAATGAGATTCTTACAGTCAATACAGATGTTTCATGCCCCACCTCACATCCCTGTCCAAGTATATAATTCATCATTTTTCTATATCTTTTCAGTTCTGAAGAAGGAGCAAGGACTCAAAACGTTAACTTGTTTCTCTCTCCAGACTTGCTGGGTTTATCCAGCATTTTTTTGTTTTTATTTTACATTTAATGTTTAACTGTGAGCTGGAAGTATTTTATATGATCTGCATTTTGTGAAAAAGTTACAAGCAAGGCTATATATTTCTGACAATGAAATAATGCCCATTTTGGTGTCTCCAGTCCTGACCAGTTTTGCCAATGTAACCATGTCCACTGTTTTCGGACTACTTTTGAGAATGATTCGATTATAACTGCACAGAAGTTGTTTGTTGTAGTGTGCTGATTTGTACCCATTGCTAAAACAAATTAAGCAATTTAAAATTAGGACAAGACTTACTACACTTACCTCTTGCACACTTAGCTTTTGTATTCCCAATGGTACAGTTGTAACAAACAAATTCAATTCTCTAATCACTATTTAGTCCAGGAGACATCTCATCATTTCAGTCTGCTAAGATGCCTGCAGCAACACCAGAGAATCAAAGTCATTCCTCACCACTTTTGTTGGTTCTATATCTATGGACCCATCAACATCATGAAGGTTTACTGTTTGAGACCAAAAAGACCATACACCAACACAATTGGCACCATGGTAGATAGAATTTACAGTGCAGAAGGAGGCCATTCGGCCCATCGAGTCTGCACCGGCTCTTGGAAAGAGCACCCTACCCAAGGTCCATACCTCCACCCTATCCCCATAACCCAGTAACCCCACCCAACACTAAGGGCAATTTTGGACACTATGGGCAATTTAGTATGGCCAATCCACCTAACCTGCACATCTTTGGACTGTGGGAGGAAACCGGAGCACCCGGAGGAAACCCACGCACACACGGGGAGGATGTGCAGAATCCGCACAGACAGTGACCCAAGTCAGGAATCGAACCTGGGACCCTGGAGCTGTGAAGCAATTGTGCTATCCACAATGCTACCGTGCTGCCCCAGGTTGGTCAAGTTTGTTGCAGCAGTGACTGAATTGTCCTTATCAAATCTGGACTAATCCTGAGTAAAGAGGGAAAACTGATAAGTGCATACGAGCATTTGAAGATGTCCCCTTCAATATCAGTGTTTCAATTAAGCAACTGGTTAAATCCAGAATCACAGAAGTCATTTAGTTTGCAAGCTAACATGCTGTTGCATGTAGAGTTGTGTTCAGTCATTTGATCTGAGATTATTAAAGATCCTCACGATTTAATGAGGGAAAAAACAGGTTTTAATTAAACATAGCCCAGAGCTTTGTTTAATGATATGTAGGTTATCCCATTTCCAACATGAGGGGCTTCCATTAACTGACCTTATGAAAGGAAATTTACACAGTGGAATCTGCCTTGAACCTGCCACGGAGGATTCTATCTTACATTTCATATGGCCCCTAATAATGCCTTATGGGTTAATTTAGTTTTATTGAGACACAGCTCTGAATATCACCTTTGTGATTTATATTTATGTTCCTTCTAATTAATGTTGTCTTCCTTTCCAAGAGACACATCATTGTCCCAAGTGGCATCATTCGGAAGTTACTCGGTAGAATAAGAGAGAAAAATGACATTAGCTTAAATAAAGAAAATAAAGGAAGATGCAGAAAAGGATCTGCGATGGACACAAACTCATTAATAAGACATTTGATAGGCTTCTCTCCCTTTTACTTCACAATTGTTGATTTAAAAAAAAAAGCAGTTACTGTGCAATAGGAAATAAAACCTGGCTGGTCAAACTTTAAGGGCGGAATCTTACCTTATTTTTTCAAAGTGTCGGTTCCGGTGAGAAAACTGGACACAATCCCGAAGGCGCGGGAAATTGTTATAAATACTGAGCCCCTTTAAAATTGCCACGCTCGTGGTGGCTTGCTGCTGATTCACTCACCCTGGGACAACTGAATCTCTGCTAGAAGTGGGGTGCTCCATATAAATGCTTTTCCAGCACTCTCCTGGACTGGCCAGATCCAGTCAGGGGGATGGCTGCCAGGAAGCCACTGCCAGGATTCTCAGAGGGAGCCCTGACTAAACTCCTCGATGGTGTGCTGCAGAGGCATTCCCGCAGATGTCCTGCCACCAAGGTCATCACTCCTGCCTGGGAGGCAGTGGCAGCCTTAATGAATGCCAGCTCACTGCAGAAGAGGACAGGGCAATAGTTCCACAAGAAAATGAATGACCTTCTTCAGTCTGTCTCCTCAAGTCTTCTGCTAAACCCCTTCACATTCACTTCATACCTCCACAGTGATCTCTTATTCAGCCACTTCAGGGGAACCCATCACCAATTATGTGGTCCTCTCCCCCCCGCCCCACTTGCCATGTTCCCCCCAGTAGCTAATCTGCTCCTCACATCCCCATTCTCACTCAAGCCCCATGCATGCCAGACTTCTGAACTGACATCAGCATCTGAACTGGCAGGACTCCAACCTGCATTCTCTCCATCTGTCTCAGTGCAGGATAAACTTGAACATAAAAGGCGTGAGCAGGCCTGAGTCATGCCTGAGTTCGGATGTCTCATGCCATTAAGGCCGACGAGGAGCAGGATCGCATCTGCACAGAAGGCAAAGTGGTAGCAGTAGACAAAAGTGAGAACCCTCAAGGCTGTCATAGTTCAAGCCCCATGTGATTAACTTTCTCCCATCAGTTCACCCGAGATGCACTATTGCCATCTGCCTTCCCTTACAGGTCACTCAGTGGATCAGTCCAGGCCACCTCACGCCCTCTGGAGATCTTAGACCCGAGCAGCTCAGAGGGAAACATCTCGGAGACAAGCATTGAGGAGGTGTCACAGTTGTCACCTGCACCCTCTCCCAACACAGATACTCACACCTCGATGGGATTAACTAGTAGCCAGGCTTCTGGGGCACTCACTGGTGAGCACCTCATGTTAAGAAAGAGTAAATATTTCCTACTGCTTATTTATTAGATTGCTCTTATTGTTAAATAGACTGCACCGCTATATGAAGAGAATGCAGGCGCTGTTTTGTTGTTGGAGAAGTTATTACCGAACACAAACTTGGAGTCGAAGAAGTTAAGACTTGCATCCTAGTTTATAATATAGTCACCTTCGGAGATTAACAATGGTAGCAGATGATGGTTTCTGCCTGTGAGAAAAAGGATTGCAAATTCAGATTTCTGCGCTTGAAAGACTGGACCGGAATTCTCTGGCGGTTGTGATTCTCTTTTCCTGCCAGCAGTGCATCCTCATCCATGGGTTTCTCGGCAGCATGGAGCAGCTTCAACGGGAAATCCCATTGACAAGTGGCAGGAGTAGAGAATCCTGCTGCTCGCGAATAATGCACCGCTGAGAAACATGCATTCTGTTGGGATGCCCTACCTGTCATCCACGGTATCAAGAAGCCTGGCTAGGTCGGCATCCGCAATGCGAGGAGCAGGTCTCCGCACTGCCATCCTCGTGACTTGATTGTAAGTGACTGTTGAGGGAGCATTTAAAACCAGCTCCCTCTTCTTAGCAGCCAGAAGCTGAGGCGTACGGCAGGCAATTCAACGGTGAGGGAGCCAGGCATGGCGAGATTCATGTGGGGGCTCATTTTTTGCACTAGGTGCAGGTGAATACAGGTCAGGTTCTTGCCATTACAGCCAGTGCGAAACATCCCACCAAGCTTGCCAAAAATGACACTTAGTCCATTTTTGAGTGAATCACACCTAGAGTGGTGAACTCATATTTCACATGGTCAATCTCACAGAAAACTTAGATGCCATCACATCTTCTGAAGTGTTTGCCGAATTCGAATTACCTGCCCGAAGGAAGTTGGTAACTTTTTGTTATTCGCCAAGACTGACATAGGGGAAAGTGACAACATTCTCCCTCTGCAACTAAAAGACTGCAAAAGAAACCCCTACTGCAAAGTTTTTGGCATACAATGGACGGTTCACTAATTCCAGATGCAGGATCCATACTCCTGGTGTGCAAATAGAGTATATCCTCTTGGGTGTCACAGATGGTCTACATTGTAGAAATTAAAGGTCCGGCAATTGCAAGTTTACTGGCATGTTGTGACCTCACACTGGTAACTTTTCACATGACAAGAGAAGATGACCAACATGCTCTAAAAAAACATAGATTCAAAATTGCCAAGTTTACATTTGGAACATCTAGGTTCCCACAGTTTCCATGGACGGTATGTGGAAAACAGCTGAGGTGATAAGGAATGTTTTGGAACCAAGCTCCTATGAAGTCATTACACAAAGAGATGTAACAGAGAGGCTGAACCAGGGACAAATCGGTTACGTTCCTGCTCCTCAACCAGACTACAGTCCTGTTGCAAAATGCAATCAGAAATACCTCATCCAAGAATGATATTCTCATGGATCACTGCAAGCAATCAAAGAGTCCTATAGACAGGATTGACATCACAAGATTTGGGCATTCTAAATTACCTTTACATTTTCGATACTCATAGGGCGGGATTTTCCACAAACCCCCTCCCCCGATGTGTTTTCTCGAGGCAAAGGTGGCTCGCCATTGGCCGGCAGTGGGGTCTTCTAGTCCCACCGATGTCCATGCCGTTTTGCATGGTTCACCCATCCCACTACTGGGAGTTGCCTTCAGTGGGACCTGAAGATCCTACCGGTGGAAAAAGGCGGGAAAATCTCACCCATAAATTCATCAGTTCAATGTCTATTAAATAGTATTGCTTATTTGGAAGGGCGGGGAATATCTATGAAAAGACATGTGGATTTTGTATTATGTCTTTAATGGATATCAACATGTCATCACTCAAAAGGAAATGTGTTTTGATCCAGTCTTACTTTCACTTTTGTTTTAGGTAGAGCACACACACCGAGCTCTGATGCCTTCAAGCTTTATATCTATGTATACTGTTCTCATGTGCCTAGCCTTCATAATTGAACCCACAAAATGACTACCAAATCCTTGTTGAGCAATTGGTATCTTTGTCTTGTGCAGTAAATAAACCTAAGGTATTATATAATTGTAAGAACACGACATTTAGCAGCTGTCAAGCTTCACACCAAGTACATGATGGTGTAAACAATGGTTCAGAGGCAGGAAGAGTTTAAAAGGTAAGTCAAATTGTTTCTCCTCCTTTATAGTTCATCATTAAATGCTGTAGCACGAGTTGTATCTGTGTCCATTAGGGAGAGTTATGTGTTGTGCTGTTATTGGTAGATGTAACTATCGCTTAATCAATGTGTGTACCATGTTGTTATTTCTACCAAGCTGTCAAATATAAAAATCAGCATTGTAAATGTGGAAAAACCTTCAGATGAGTTAAAAATTTCACCCAATGGATTAAAAGGTAAAGTACATTTCATATCATTGAAAGGGTATCTTAGTATGATAACCAAGTGTAAACATTTTTTTCCATGTTTTTATGTATTCTGTCTAGACATCTGATGAAATAGCAGTTCTGAAGTCTGTACGTGTACTGGGAAAGTTTTATGGAATTGTGGCTGCAATCCAACTGCCTAATATTTTTGCAAGTACTTCATATTGTTGGTACAGCGACTTATATGGGCTATTCAATGGCTTCCAATTGTTGTAATATGGATAGTCAGTTAAAGTTGATAATGGGTGAGGGTTTGAGAGTAAGAGGGCATGGGTTGGGGTTGAGGCAAATGAAGGTAAATGACTGAGGGTTAGAGGAGTGAGGGGGTGAGGGTAAATGGGGCATGAGGGGGTGAGGGATGTGGGTTAGGTGAGAGGATGAGGCAAGGGGCTGAGAGTGAAGGAAGTGAGGATGAGAGTTTAAAGTGGTCAGATGGTTCAACCATATATAGATGGCTAACATCATTGGGTTGGGACTTTCTGGGAAAAGAGGTGGGCCTTTTAATATGGCTGCACTGGACTCAGCCACCTCCAGGTCACTTTGGGCTCTGGAACTCCTGAAAATTCCATCTGCAAGAATTCTTGAGATGGAGGTGGGATCTCAATGGGGGGATTAGTCTTGCCTTCTGAGTCCCACCTCCCGAATAAAAATCCAGCCCCAGAGGTTATGTAATTTAGGCTATGGACTTAATAAAAATGAACATAAGCACGCTAATGCTAATAGAGAAACCAGTGGCACTAAAGTCCAATATATCGCCAGACCAATTGGTTTCTATCCCCAGGGTTTTAAAAGATGCAGGTGAGAACATTGCAGATGCACTCACTATAATCTTTCAAAGTTCTCTCAATTTGGAAACTGGTTCTTGAGATTAGGAAATTGCACATGCCACTCTGCTTTCTAAGAAAGGCAAGAGAGGGATCGATCAATTAAATATCATTATATTGATATATAATATATCATTCTGTATTAAATACCAGTGAGAGAGTGATACGGATCACTCTGGGCGCCGCGAGTCGAGTGACTCACACTGGGTTTTGCACCTGGCACGAAACCCGGTTTGGGCCTCCCCCCACAGTGATAGAATCACGCCCATAGTCAGGATGTGACAAGTGATGTAGCACAAAACCATAAGACCATAAGACATAGGAGCGGAAGTAAGGCCATTCGGCCCATCGAGTCCACTCCACCATTCAATCATGGCTGATTTCAACTCCATTTACCCGCTCTCTCTCCATAGCCCTTAATTCCTCGAGAAATCAAGAATTTATCAACTTCTGTCTTAAAGACACTCAACGTCCCGGCCTCCACCGCCCTCTGTGGCAATGAATTCCACAGACCCACCACTCTCTGGCTGAAGAAATTTCTCCTCATCTCTGTTCTAAAGTGACTCCCTTTTATTCTAAGGCTGTGCCCCCGGGTCCTAGTCTCCCCTGCTAATGGAAACAACTTCCCTTCATCCACCCTATCTAAGCCATTCATTATCTTGTAAGTTTCTATTAGATCTCCCCTCAACCTCCTTAACTCCAATGAATATAATCCCAGGATCCTCAGACAAGGAGTTGTGTTTGGACTTTAACTATTGAAAGTGTTCATTAACAACTTAGATGGATGAGAAAGCCACCTATCTAAATTTGCTGATGGCACAAAGATAGACAATATTGTAAATAATGTGGTTGGAAACATAAAATTACAAAGAAACATTGATAGATTAAGCGTTACAAGTGGATTTCGGTGTAGGGAGGTGTGAGTTCTTCCAGTTTGGAACTAAAACAAATAGAACAGAGTATTTTCTAAATGGCCAAAAGCTGGAAACAGTGGATGTCCAAAGGGACTTGGTGGTCCAGATACATCGGCCATTAAAATGTTGTGAACAGGAATAGGAAATATTCAAAAAACCTAGCTGAATGCTAGCCTTTGTAGCCAGAGGAATAGATTGCAAGGGAATAAAGGTCATGCTTTCTCTCTCCAAAGCTCAAGGTGGCCCCATCTGGCATGTAGTGAGCATTCTGGGTACTGCAGCTTTGGAAAGATATACCAATCTTGAAGGGAGTTCAGCTTTGATTCACCTGAATGATGCCGCGACACCAATGAGTGCTTAAAGAAATTAAGGATGTATTCCCTGGAACTTAAAAAGTAAAGAGTGATTTCATTGAAGCTTTCAAGATATTAAGTGAGGCATGTCGAACCATGTTGACCGACCGGGGCCATTGGCTGCTGCAGTCTTCCTCTAACTTTGAGACAAACAATGTTCACTCACTTGTTCTGTCATGGAAGACATTTTGGACAGCGCTTTGGCTGACACCTCCCCCTTCCCCCCAAATGTTGTTGTCCTGGGTGGCCCAGTAGAAAAAAGCTCCCCATGGCATTGCCTCTCCACCATGTCAAGGACATGGTCCACAGAAAGGATCCTCATCCGTGCAATAGTGACCACATTTCAAAAGAGCTTCATTGGCTATAAAGTGCTTTGAGGTAGCTGCTGGTCAAGAAAGGCATGACCTAAATGCAAGTATTTCTTTCTTCCTTTAAGATGCTTCTTAAATGTACCTCTTTGACCAAGCATTTGATCATCAGCCTGAATAACTGCTTATGCTAAACATATTAAACATTAATTTCCTCCACCTGTGACGCACATTGGCACCATCTACAAGATGCACTGCAGCACCTCGCCAAGGCTGTTCAAAACTGGGCCTTCCAAACCTTTAAACTCTACCAGCTAGTAGGACAAGAGCAGCAAATGCACGGGGACACCATGACCTGCAAGTTGCCCTCCAAACCGCTCACCAGCCTGACTTGGAAATATATCGGCGTTCCTTCACTGCCGTTGGGTTAAAATCCTATAACTCCCTCCCTAACAGCATGGCAGGTGTACCTATACCTCACCGAATAAGCTGTTCAAGATGGCATCTCATCACCACCTTCTTGAGGGCAATTGGTGATGGGCAATAAATTCTATCTTTGCCATCGATATCCATATTCAATAATGTGTAGAAAATTGTGGCTCTGGGTCAAATTTTCTTTGCTCATGCTCCCGTGAAGCACCTTGGGATGTTTCATTACATTTAAGATGCTCCGGAAATGAACGTTGTTGGAACTTACAGTCTCACCATTTCTTTTTAATGTCCTAAAACCGCTCAATATATGTGACATATTATTGTTCTGAGATCATTTCTGACCAATCTTTATTGATTGAGAAAATGGGTTGGAAAATTGTTTTTCACCTCTGGTACCAGATTTAATTTTGCCCGAGACTAATGGAATGTGAGCCCCTGTCTCTCCTCCGGCAAAATAGCTCCCAAGTAAAATGAGTTCCAGCCGAGCTCCTAATGGCCTTGACTTCAAACTAGCAATAAATAGGCATCAAACTGCTGGCTTCACCCAGAGGCTATAAAGATGAATGATGCGAGAAATTGATAATGTGCAATGATGTAATACTTTCAATAGAGCCTCTTCCGAGATTGGTATCAAGGGGCATTATTGGGGGCATGCAGACGAAGTTTCGCTCTATTCATGTCCCATGCTCTACTTAATTTGTTAGCAGTTAATATTGATCGGCATCAACAAGTAAGCCCAAGATGTCACATAATATTCATTTTGAAAAATAACCGGGGAGGTAAATGTTACAGTATAGCAGAAGGCACGGCTTTCCTGAGGTTGGGGAGTAAACCATTTTCTGTCTGGTTTTAGTTTGATGCAGTAGGTTAGAGTTTTAGTTTTGATACTTAACTCATAGTATAACCCATCCTCCCAAGATCTCAAAACATGCGCAAGTTTCACCTTCCTCGTAAAACCTATAGTTTTCAAACGCAGCTGATTATCAAACCTTTACTTCTTGATTTATTTCATCCTCTCTCCTCTGTTCCCAGTGTTCTTGGATGGTTGGTGCTATTAAGCCTCAGGCACAATGCTGTAGCTTAACTGAACTATTTGTAAAGTTTACAGGGTGGGGGTTGGGAGGCAGCTGGTCAACAATTTCAGGGTTTTGTACAAGACAATAGTGGGGATTTTTAAAAATAAATTTAGAGTACCCAATTCATTTTTTCCAATTAAGAGGCAATTTAGCGTGGCCAATCCTGCACATTATTGGGTTGTGGGGACAAAACCCACGCAAACACGGGAAGAATGTGCACGGACAGTTACCCAGAATCAAACCTGAGATCTTGGCGCCGTGAGGCAGCAATGCTAACCACTGTGCCACCGTGCTGCCCTAATAATGTGGATTTTAACTATACACAGTAAGGTTTGGGGTGGACAGGTTGGAAGGGGAGCAGTGACATTTCCTGCCCAAGAGTCTTTCTGGGAGGACCAGCCTAACAGCTAGGCCTTATTAACATCTCACTGGCTTGTCGGCAGCCTGAATTGTGTGGATGCTCGCCAGTTTGCAGATTGATGGGGACGTGCAGTAGTCATGGCACAGTGATGCCGGTGGGAAGCAGTTTTCTTTTCTTGTTCTTCCAGAGATTTTGCTTCTGTTCCCTTAGGTTTCACTTTGGAGTGGCCATGACAATCACTTTGTCTGGCTGAGCGTTAGTGTGGCCTTGGGGATTATCTGCAGTAATAGGACCTGATTGGCATACATTAATGAGGCAGCCTTAACCAGCCAGCATGAGAAATTGCTGCAAGGTGCAGTCAGAGTGGCAAAATAATGCTCCTTGATTTTAACTCCTCTTGTCCCAGGCTTGTACTGGGTGAAGGCAGCCAAAAAATCAACCCTTTTGTTGCAAGTTCAGCATTATCTGTCCCTCCCATGAATAGATGTCTCATACTCAGTGACGGAGGGAGCACCTTGTTCTGCTCAGTCTTGAGTTAAATGAGAAATCGAATAAGAGAGAGAAATGAACAAGATTCAGTTCAAGCACTGTAGTTAAAAATTAAAATGCTACATGGATATTTCCAGCGCAGTGTCAACTCTTGCTGAAGCTGTATTACTAATACTGAATCTATAGCCTGTTGAGTGAATGCGGTTTGCGGGACCAGATGTGAAATCCGCCCTTGCCCACGATTGGCACCGACATCAATTTCTCGCTGGCTGTCCAATTAACTGCTGGACATTGTGAAATGTGTGCTTAGAGTAGCAGCAGAGGCAGGAAGAAGGTGGGCGCCAGGACCAGTAAGGGTGTGGGTGGAGGATTTAAATTGAACTCTCTGAAGGCTAGAAGTTTGCACTGAGGGCCTCAGGGAACTTGTCCCTTTTGGCCTGAGGGAGCTTGTACATTTTGACACTGCATTTGATTATCTCGAATATCCTCATTGTCCGGAGCCCATGCTAGGTGAGACGGAAATGCCTGGAGCCCATGTCAGACATGATGGAAATGCCTGGAGCCCATGCCAGGTATGATGGAAATGCCTGGAGCAGTGCAATCCCCCATTTTTAAGGTGACTGCTGAGGGTCTTACTGGAGGCAATTAGTGACCATCGTGATATCCTGCTGCCAGGGGCTGGCAAGAGGAGGCCATGTCATGTGTCATGTCATGGGTGGCATGGTGGCACAGTGGTTGGTACTGTTGTTTCACGGCACCAGGGTCCCAGGTTCGATTCCCGGCTTGGGTCACTGTCTGTGCGGAGTTTGCACGTTCTCCCCGTGTCTGCGTGGGTTTCCCCCGGGTGCTCCGGTTTCCTCCTACAAGTCCCGAAAGACGTGCTGTTAGGTAATGTGGACATTCTGAGTTCTCCCTCTGTGTACCCGAACAGGCGCCGGAGTGTGGCGCCCAGGGGATTTTCACAGTAACTGCATCGTGGTGTTGATATAAGCCTACTTGCGACAATCATAAAGATTCCTATTATTATTAAAGAAAGACAGGACAGAGGTGGCAGGCCTGGTCAGCGGCCATTTGCAGAACCTTGATCGAGCATTGGAAAAGGTTCAGTTACATTCTGTGCTCTGCCAGGGTGAGGATTGATTCCAGTTGGAACCTTGGGAGACATCTAGTGGGTGGCAACACCTGTTGGTGCTCAGATGGCACATCATCATGGCCCCAAAAGGACCTTGAAAACTCTCTCTTGATCTCCAAGGATGGTCAGCTGCCAGATGCACCCACATCACATCCTCCCTCTGCACCATTCAGCAGTGCATTGATAGGCACATCGGAGGGCATATGCACTTCGGAGGAGATGGTATTGCACTTGAAATTTTTTTTTAGAGTACCCAATTTTTTTTTCCAATTAAGGGGCAATTCCGTGTGGCCAATCAACTTAAACTACACATCTTTTAGGTTGTGAGAGTGAAACCCATGCAGACACAGGGAGAATATGCAAACTCCATGCGGACAGTGACCCAGGGCCGGGATCCGAAACCGGGTCCTCAGCGCTGTAGGCAGCAGCGCTAACCACTGTGCCAATTGCTGCACTGGTAGTGCACAGTGTTGAATGCACATCAGCCTCACCTGAGAAGCTGACCGTGGCAGAGAGTCCCCAGGGTGGCGGCATTGGGAGGATTGCTGAAGACTAAGATGATGCTGAGTCTGAGGCAGATGAGCCTCTGGAGTCAACCATCAGGTGGCATATTTTGGATGTCCAATGGGGTGCACAGGAAGAACTGGCAGAGATCCATGAGGGCCTGTGTGCCATGGTCTTAGCGCTGGCCCAGTGCTCAGAACACGTGGCTTCCTCCATAGAGATAGTGGTCGCTCTCAAGGAGAGGCAGCTCCAGGAACTCAGTCAAGGGTTTGTGGGGTTGTGTTCAGATCTGCATGTCCACACACTGGAGGTGATCTCAGCAGGTCACGGCCAATGTGAGAGACAGATGAGACACCATGTAACTCTGCTAGCTGCCCGTTCATCTATGGTGAACAGGGAGGTTCAAACCGACTTTATGTTTGGTGATGACCTATAGCTCACATATGTGGGCACCTCTCGGGTTGCTCTTAATGTTGGCAGCAGCTTCTCCATACCTCTGCCAGTGACTGTCGCATTTGATGAACTGTGGCGACTGAGGAGTGCCCAGCCATGGCGCGGGACTCTCCTGCCAGATGGCGCCCGCACAGGCTTTACTAACCAGAAGACAACCGACAAGATCATCAAAGCCAATGAGGCACCAATGAGGCTGCCTTCAATCCAGCTGTAAATGACGCGGACCACCAACACAAAGTACTCGGAAGGGAAAATTTAAGTCACAATAATCACATAAGGGGGTCTTACGGGTGACTAATGCTTCCTTGGCACGAGTATATTTGTGCATATATATTTTTTCCTTCATTATAAAAATGTTATATTATGTGCAATGGCCTCAGTGTGCTTCATTCAACTGACAGGCAAGAGGCCTGTGAGCTGTGCGTCACATCTGAAATTCTGCAAAGTTTATTTCAGAAGTTGGGTCTTGACCTAAGAGTGACAGGAATGTCTCATCAGCAATGATCAATAAGGTTGTTTCTCTTGCCATCACCCTGACTCCTTGCTTTGGATCCCTAACTGAAAATTCTCTGAAGTAATGCCGGTTTTCCTGCCTCCCATAAGCATCCTCACATTGGGGTCTTGCTTGTCACCCCGGGGATCCTCCTCAGACTCGTTCTCTGTAACGTGTGGAGCAAGATCACTATCTCCATCCTCCAACAGCTCCCCCTTTGACAGAGCCAGATTGTGCAGTGCACAGCAGACAACACTAATACGGCAGATGCATTCAGGAGAATATCCAAGCATACTGGGGCAATCAACAGTCTTGGCACCTGGGAAAGACAAAGAATGTAGACATCATGGCAGCTTCCCGGATATCTTGGACAAACCTGCAGTATCTGACTCTTGTGGTCACACACAATCTGGATTTTAGGAAAGTGGAAGCCCTTTCTATATACCCGCTGGCACCTTTTTGGGCACATGCATGCAGTGAATGGCTTCTTGGATGTGAGGAAATCTTAAATTGTAGTAAAGCCACTGGCACACTCAGCCTGGCTGGCATCGTTTGTCTGGGAATTATTGAAGATGCTGACTCTTCAGAACACTGTATCAGTGATCAGCTTGATGCAAATGTGGGCAGGCGATTGGGAGACTCCGCAGCCGGGATTCTCCGATCCTGCGTCGGGTCGGTGAATTGCCAGGGTGGCGCACGAATCCGGCATGCCGCTCCAACACCGGGCCGGCGATTCCCCGGCGACCGGAGAATCAGCGGCAATCGCGCCGGCGCGGTCGCCGTAGCGCTGTTCAGGGGCCGTTGAAAGCAGCCCCCCCCGGCGATTCTCTGCACTCGACGGACCAAGTGCCCGCCGAGTTCCGCCGATTCCCGCCAGCGTTGTCTGCGTATGGTCCAACCCGGCAGGAGCTCGGCGTTCTGGCTGCGGGGTCCGACCTGGTGGGGGGGCGACGCCGGGGGTGGCTAGGCCCACGATCGGGGGCAACCGATCGGCAGGACCATTCCGGGGGGAGTTCTATATTCCTCCGTGCCGGGCCCCTGTAGGGCTCCGCCATATTGCCCGGGGGCCGGCACGGAGACGGCCATGGTGTGCATACGTGGACCTGCGCTGGCCGTGACCGCATGTGCGGCCATATGCCGGCCGTGGCGTGCCCATGGGCGGACCTACGCCAGCCGTGGCAGGCTGGCATTCGGCGCCGGCGCAGCGCACAGCACTCCGGCGCCGTTCTAGCCCCCGAGGAAGGGGTGAATGCCTGGGCCTGGAGGCCCGTTGACGCCGGCATCGCTCCCGCCTGTTTTGACGCCGGCGTCAATACTTGGCCGGGGTTTCGGAGAAACCCGGCCCACATTAGATCTGTCACCAACCTCTGGAAAAAACCTGGGGCATAAAAGTTTAGGGCAACTGTCACCTTAACAGCCACTGGCATGGGGTGGTCACCTACACAGTGGTCGATTTCAGGACTGATCCTTTCTATATGGAGGTGACAGTGTCCCTACTTTGGCCCTGAACCTAGGACATGTCCAGATAACATTAGTGGTGGCACAGTGGTTAGCACTGATGCCTCACTGCACCAGGAGCTCGGGTTTGATTCCAGCCTCAGGTGACTGTGTGGTGTTTGCATTTTCTCCCCGTGTGTGCGTGGGTTTCCTCCGGGTGCTCCGGTTTCCTCCCACAGTCCCAAAATGTGCAGATTAGGTGGATTGGCCAGGCTAAATTGCCCGTTCGTGTCCAAGAGTTGTGTGGAGTTATGGGGCTAGGGTGGGGGAGTGGGCCTGAAAGGGGTGCTCTTTCAGAGGGTTGGTGCGGACTCAATGAGATTAATGGCCTCCTTTTGCACTGTAGGGAATCTAAACTATGAATCTATCTATGAATGCTGCCTGTAACCTCTATCTGTAGGGTTACGACACACTCTCCAGTCCTTCTGCCTTGCACTTCCTGCTGGCCCTGCATCCCTTTTGGCTGTGCCTCCTGTTCCGTAGGTTCCGTAGGTTCAGATACTGCCTGCGCACAACTGGCGTCCTCTCTCTTCCTGCCCTTTCTTCCTTTTCTGAATAGGTCCCTCCAGCAGAATACATAATCTATCTTTTCGTACAGGTGGTTGCACCGGCTTCTGCACTGAAAAAGCCTCTCTCCAGAAAGACTCTGCAAATGCTCAAAAATCAGGGTTCTCCAGAACACCAAATAAATGTCAGAAACTATCTCTAAGCTAACTCCAAACTATTCACAGCAGAACCTCTAACTACTCACCTTACCAACATCCTGTGAGTTTATGTTATCCCACCCTGGATATAGAATGCATGAAAAATGTGAAGGTCACCTGGCCATGTGGCCCATGCGCATAGCGTTAAAGCACACAGGCTTTAAATGGGCTTAATTGGCTCTTTAACTCTCAGTGGGTGCAGTTCTGACTTCTGCGCCTGCCTGCTGGCCGAAATACTGAGAGGTGGCGCAATGGTGTCGGGAAACCCTTCCAACATTACCATAATCATTTGGTCAGCTGCGCGCTTGCCCAACAAGTACAAATTCTGACCGAAAGTCATTCAATGCTGCCATGTAACTAACTGCATGCAGGCAGCGACAAAATATAAATTCCCGTCTCTGTCTTCTTAATGAGCTTTGGCATTACTAGTAGAATTACCAGGATCAATCATTGGCATAGTTTGCAATTTAGCTCTTCACCATTTTCACTATTTTCCCTACGTTATCAGAGCAGCGTTAATTTTTTTTAGTGACTTCCAGAAGAGCAGGAGTGTCTTTCCAAGGCCCACTTGAAATAATCTGGGTGGCTAACTGACAACTGTTAAGTAATGGGTTAAGAGACATTCCAATTTGTTGTCTCATTTATGTTAAGTATCCAATAATTGACACTGATATGTGAAGAGGCTTCAGGTTGCCTTTGTGTCAGGTGATGTGAAGATAGAGTTTTGTGAAGAGTCTGTTAAAGTGAAATAAAGGTGTTTGTGAAAAGGAGAAGAACCTTTGACTCTTCATACAACAGCAGCTAAACTTCTAACAAATGGTAGCAGAGGACGGTTGCTGTGCAAATGTGAAGGGTTGAAAGGTACAACTTTTCCAGACCAAACCAAGGAGTGAGTGAGAAGAAAAAAAAAAGATATATGGCTGAACCTAGGATAAAGATGGCCAGATATGACTACCCCCCTTATTTTCTGAAAGGGGATTGTACGATCAATGGAAAAGTGAAATAGTTATGTGGACTAAGGTAACTGCCTTGGGAAAGAGAAAACAAGGTTAAGGAATTTGGAAGTTCCACAAGTTTCAGGTTTGGGGATGATAATACTCTGAGATCACTAAAAAGAGTGATGATCCCTTGCAATATTGCCGGAGTGAATCATTTCATTAGCACAGATGTTGTATCAAGAGAGATACATTTGCTTCTGAGCAGACCGTCGATGAAGAAAGCACACATGAAACTGGATATGGAATAGGATAAGGCAATAGTTTTTGGAAAGACGGTGGACTTACAATTTACACAGTTGGGACACTATTTTATTCTATTACTGACAAATAATATTTCAAGTACAGTTGTTAAGGATGTGTTAATGGCAGTTGAAAATGGGACTTTAGCTGATAAAAAGCTTGTTGTATTAAAACTGCATAGGTAATTTGCGCATGTGTCTCCTCGGAGGCTGAAAAATGTATTAAGGGATGCAGGGGTAAGGGATGAAGACTATACTAAACTGATGGAACAGGTTAGTGATCGCTGTGAAGTTTGTGGGAAGTACAGAAGGATACCAGTGCGACCGATAGTAACCCTACCTTTGGCCAGGGATTTTAACGACATTACTGCCATGGACATTAAGATCTGGGATAAAGCCAATAATATATTCATTTTGCATTTTGTAGATTTAGCAACCAGATTTAGTCAATCAACGATTGTACGAAGTAAAGAAAAGAGAGTAATTCTGGATCAAATCATGGAAAAATAGATAGGGACAGGAACGGGCCCACCGGCAAAATTCCTTATGGACAAAGGGGGAGAATTGCTAATGATGAGTTCAGGGATATGTGTGGAAACGTGAATATCACAGTTATGAATACAGCTGCGGAAAGCCCATTTAGTAATGGTGTGCGTAAAAGAAACCATGCGGTAATAGATGACATGCTCCAGAAAATTTTGGCAGATAGACCAAACTGCAAGCTAAATTCAGCTTTAGCATGGGTGGTACATGCAAAAAATTCATTTCTGATGGTTGGGGGCTATAGTCCCTATCAATTAGTGTTTGGTAGAAATCCTAAAATTCCGTCCATTTTAGCTGATCACCCTCCAGCTTGGGAAGGGACTACAATTAGCTCTGCCTTTGCTGAGCATTTAAATGCATTGCATAGCAGTAGAAAAGCTTTTTTGGAAGCAGAAGTCTCTGAAAGAATTTGCAGAGCTTTAAGACATAATGTACGACCATCAAATACCGTTTTTCAGCAAGGAGACATAGTATACGATAAGAGAGACAATTTTAATGAATGGAAAGGCCCATGGAAGATCATAGGCATAGATGGCAAAACAATTATTTTACAACATGGCAATCAAACTGTTAGGGTACATTCATCAAGAATAATGGATACAGATTACAAATTTTCAAATTTAGACAGAGCAGACAGACATGACGAGGAACCAGACTCATCAAGTATGCACGTGTGACAGAACTATGAGGACCAACTAACTGAGATAGACAGGGTTCCTGCAGAGGAACACAACACTTCTGATGAATTAGAACAGGCCATTTTTCTGAAAGGACAACTGCCAAAAGTTGGTACGAAAGTGGCATACCTGCCTGAAGGGTCTAGTCAATGGAAGGATGCAACTGTTATTAGTAGAGCAGGGAAGGCCACTGGAAAGTATAAACATTTGTTGAATGTTCAGCATTCAGGTGAGAGAATCAAGACAATGGATTGGGAACACGAAGTTCAAAAATGGAGGGCACAGAAATGCAGTGTCAGTTCAGATAGTGCATCGGATAGTCAACAGGTCTGCAGGAAAAGGTCGAGAACTATTGAAAGGACATCCTTTCCCAGAAGGGAAAGATCAAGCAGTAGCAGTACAGAACGAGATACCAGGCGGGAGAGGGGACGTAGTTTATCAAGATCTCGGAACATGAGTAAGACTACAAATACTAATAGGAGTAGAAGCCCACATGCACGTGAGATTTTGGTGGCTTCCAATAAATTAGATGAAAAAGTAATCAAAGATACCTAACAACAAGAACTGCATAGTTGGAGTGAATTTGAGGTATACACGGAAGTACCGGAAAGGGAACAAAGAGCTCTATTCCACAGATGGATTTGCACGGAAAAGGTTCATCCAGATGGGACTTATAAGGTAAAGGCCAGGCTTGTGGCAAGGGTATTTGAAGAAAACAGGATTTCGAGGGTAGATTCACCGACGGCAGGAAAGGTTATTTTAAAGATCTTTTTGACTCTATTAGCCACGAAGGCATGGGAATGCAAATGTATAGATATAAAAGCTGCCTTTTTGCAGGGGCATCAGCTCCAGAGAGAGATTTTTCTCCGTCCTTCAAACGAGGCAGCTAACACAGAAGGGGTACTCTGGAAGTTGAACAAATGTGTATATGGATTGAATGATACGTCTAGAGTCTGGTACTTTTCAGTAAGGTCAGTTTTGTTAAAGTTAGGCTGTTGCCAGTTGAAAGCAGATCTGGCGATGTTTTTCAGGCACTATAAAGGAAATCTTTCTGGCATCTTTATGATGCATGTCGATGATTTTTTGTGGGGTGGGACTAGTGATTTCAAAGCTATTGTATTGTCTGGTTTGAGGAAACTATTCAGGGTTGGAAGTCAGGCTTCCGGTGTATTTAAATATATTGGACTGGAAATCAGACAGACTAAGTTAGGGGCAACTTTACGTCAGCAATCTTATTTGGAAGGCATCAGCCCAATAGCAATTAGTCGTGGCCGGGTTTCACAAAAAGATGCAGTAGTTTCTAAGATGGAAAAAGAGCAACTGCAAAGTTTAATTGGGCAACTGAATTGGTTAGGTAGACAGACTAGACCGGATGTGAGTTTTGATGTCTTAGAGTTGAGTACAAAAATAAATGATCCCAAAGTGGAAGACATAGATCTAGGTCATTGAAAGGGGCAACACAGATGGAGAAGGTAGTCAAGAAGGCAGACGGCATGCTTGCCTTCATTGGCCGGGGCATTGAGTATAAGAATTGGCAAGTCATGTTGCAGCTGTATAGAACCTTAGTTAGGCCACACTTGGAGTATAGTGTTCAATTCTGGTCGCCACACTACCAGAAGGATGTGGAGGCTTTAGAGAGGGTGCAGAAGAGATTTACCAGAATGTTGCCTGGTATGGAGGGCATTAGCTATGAGGAGCGGTTGAATAAACTCGGGTTGTTCTCACTGGAACGAAGGAGGTTGAGGGGCGACCTGATAGAAGTCTACAAAATTATGAGGGGCATAGACAGAGTGGATAGTCAGAGGCTTTTCCCCGGGGTAGAAGAGTCAATTACTAGGGGGCATAGGTTTAAGGTGAGAGGGGCAAGGTTTAGAGTAGATGTACGAGGCAAGTTTTTTACGCAAAGGGTAGTGGATGCCTGGAACTCATTACCGGAGGAGGTGGTGGAAGCAGTGACGATAGTGACATTTAAGGGGCATCTTGACAAATACATGAATAGGATGGGAATAGAGGGATACGGACCCAGGAAGTGTAGAAGATTGTAGTTTAGTCGGGCAGCATGGTCGGCACGGGCTTGGAGGGCCGAAGGGCCTGTTGCTGTGCTGTACATTTCTTTGTTCTTTGGTTGTTATAATAAGAGCAAATAAAGCGTTGGTCAAACTAAAAATACAGGAGTGTGTTTTGAGGTTCCCGGTTTTAGGTGACCTTAAGCACTTGAAACTCATAGTTTATAATGATGCATCCTATGCAAATTTATGTGATGGGGTTTCAAGCGCAGGAGGTTTTATAATTTTCCTTTTGGGGAACAATGGTAAATGTTGCCGTCTTGTGTGGGAAACAAAGAAAATAAGGCGAGTGGTCAAAAGCACTTTGGCTGCTGAGACGTTAAGCCTTGTAGAGGCGGTGGATATGTCCCTTTACATATCTCAGATATTGACAGAAATTTTGGGATTAGGGGATTTGGGTAATATACCTATTAAATATCCCATTGACAATAAATCCCTGTGGGAAAATATGCACTCTACAAAAAGTGCCAATGAAAAAAGGTTCAGGATAGACATCGCAAGTTTGAAGCAGATATTGGACAGAGGGGAAACAGCAAAAATTAAATGAGTCGACAGCAGCTATCAATTATCAGACTGTTTTACAAAAAGAGGGGCTAGTTCACAGCAAATTTTGGATATTGTTAATGAAGGGCGCCTGGTTCTGTGACTGTTACCTTTTCTTCCCAAAAAAATGAAAAAAAAGAGAAGGGGGGAAATTGCGTGTGTTTTTGAGTTTCTTGTAATTTTGTTTTCACCTAATTATTTTTTTCTCCAAGGAAGGAGAGACTGTTAAGTAATGGGTTAAGAGACATTCCAAATAGTTGTCTCATTTATGTTAAGTATCCAATAGTTAACACTGATATGTAAAGAGGCTTCAGGTGGCCTTTATATCAGGTGATGTGAAGATAGTTTTGTGCAGAGTCTGTTAAAGTGAAATAAAGGTGTTTGTTAAAAGGAGAAGAACCTTTGACTCTTTATACAACAGCAGCTAAACGTCTAACAACAACCTCCGCGACCTTTGCCCTTGCACTCCACAAGTTCCCTTGCTATGGTTATCCCAGCTGGAAGATGAGACCTCAATCTGGAAAGCTGCGTCAATGTCCTGCTGTTAACTCAGAATCGCAATGGTCTCTTCATCACTCAGCAGGCAGCCAACCAAAGGTCTCAATGAATCTCCATCAGTGTTGTTTACTCCAGTTTGCCAGCATTTTAAACTCCTCTCCCATGTAACCAGCTTTGTTCACTAAATGCTTCAAACTCTTATTTAGGTCGCGTTTGTCTTGTGCCAAAACCATTTCCTTCACTTTCATCCCTGTTCATTTTTCCTCTCACTTGCGCAGCCATTGGATAACACCTTTCCTTTGGTCCTAATCGTCACAGACTTGATGGACTGAATGGCCTCTTGCTGAACTGTCATCATTCTTTGATAATTGATGCCCAGATATCTAGCATGAAGTGCAATCACAGAACAGACCTGACCTACAGAAGCTTAACAAATTGAACTTTAGATTTCTGAGTCTATGCCTGCACATGGTGAATTGCATTGGAAAAACTGCATGGGATACCCATGTGATTCTTCCTGACTTGCTTGTGGTGAATAAGTTCTGTCACTGTACAGCAGAATATTTGCTTAACAGATATTGACCTTTTAAAAGCAAATCAACTATTAAATCTTTGTTAAAAATCTGACCTCTGGATACAAATAAAAGTTAACCTGGTAGTTACAATAGATTCTAATGGAACTCCACATGGCATCTCATCATTTTAAAGCAAATATATATCCATTTATTGCTTAATCTAGTCAATTCAAGACATTGATTTTTTTTTACATGATCCGCCCACACACTCAATTGTTAACAATTTATACTGTGAGTCATCACTTTCTGAAATGTCATTGTTGTCAAGGTTGTCTTGAGTTAATACGGGTATGTCTGGCTGGGTTAGAATAGGTGAACGTGGATGAGAGAGGGATGGTGGTTGCAAAGGCATTGAAAGGCTTCCTGGTGCTTTCCTCCCACCTGGGTCAATGCTTTGTGGATATGGAAGTGAAAACACAAGTGGCTTGTGAGAAAAGTCCATTTCACTGGCTTTTTGGTGTCATTTGCCTTTTGTGTTCAGAGTTGCTATTGTCAGTAGTTTATGGAAGTGACCTTTTACACCTGTTATGGGTCCACGTTTACAGAACCCCAAAGTGTTTCATGGAGTTCAACCGACCCACAACTTTTAATAGATTGTGGTGTGGGAAGCACACGGTGTACTCTCCAGGTGTGATACAGCAGAAATGGACAAGTGGTTTTTAAAACAAAACAATGTTTATTCTATGAACTCGTTAACCTTTTAAAAACAAACATTGAATATCTTAACACCCATTACTTTAAAGATAACCCCAAAAGATTACAATACTAAATAATCCTTCAAACTGTTCCTTTAAACATCCAAAAGACTTCAAACCTTCAAAAATAGGAGCACATTAGGTTACATTCAATATATTCATAGTCTTCGAATTGCAGGAATCAACAGACCAGCTCTGTGTTTCTTCATGCAGCTCACAGCAAAACACACACACACTCCCAGCTGCCTTCTCAAACTGAAACTCAAAAAGCAGAAGTGAGCTCAGCTCCCCCTACCCTCTGACATCACTTCAGTAATATGATGAGCTCATTTCTTAAAGGTAAATTGCTTAAATATCCATTTATTAAAGGTACTCTCACATGACATACCTTTTATCAGAAGCTATACTACAGCAAAAGATTACAGGCTGTATGTGCCGATTGTGAAATATGTAGGATCATTTAGGAGGCTGCTTGCTTTGGAAAAATCTATTGATGTACAGGAAAAAGTAAGCTGGAGTTTCATAGTATATGAAACATTCAATGTAGATGAGGCAGGCATTAAGCATAGCACATGAAAACATGATTGGAACAATTCTGGATATGCTCATGTATTACACAAGGCATTCAAGACTGATCACCTCCAATTCACCTCGAAGCTAACACATTGTGTGTGTTATTTTTCTATGCTGTGAGGATAACTTTTTCGCTCCCCCCCTCGCCCCCACCCCACGTGGAGTGTTTTCTGGCAGTGGAGGCAGCTTGCCATTGGCTGCCAGCAGGATCCTCCGGTTCCGCTGATGTCTATGGTGTTTTGCGTGGCTCATCCATCCCGTCCTCCGGGAACCCGCTGTGGGGTCGCTGTCAGCAGGACCAGAAGATCACACTGGTGGGAAGAGTCAGAAAATCCGTCCAAGCCTTTTAACATTTTTGCTTGGTATCTCGTAGGTTCTTTACAAACATAATAGACTACAAAGTGTGGTGTGGAGGTTGCTGCTTTTGCACAATGCTTTTACAGCAATACAAGTGTGCACTGCAATCTTAGAATCCTTAAATGTGCAGAAGAAGCTATTTGGCCTATTAAGTTTGCCCCGACTCTCTGAAAGAGCACCCTACCTCAGCCCACTCCTCTGTCTCATCCCTGTAATCCCATAACCCCACCTAACCTTTGAACACAAAAGGGCAATTTAGAATGGCCAATCTATCTCACCTGCACATCTTTGGACTGTGGGAGGAAACAGGAGCACCCAGAGGAAACCCACACAGACACGGGGAGAATGTACAAATTCCACACAGTCACCCATGGTTGGAATTGAACCCGTGTTCCTGGTGCTGTGAGGCAGCAGTACCAACCCACTTGGCACATGCAAAGTGGGCAGATCAGGATGTCCATCAGTGACTGTTGCTGACTTGGTACACAAATTGCCCTTTTGGATCTTGTAAGGCCTCTTACTGACATCTCTTAAACAGGCATATAGCTGCATGAAGGAACCCCATGAGTTGTATTCAATGCAGCACCATGCAACTTTCAGGTAAGTTGCTTTTAAATCTCTTTTGCTGTGGCAGAGTGAGTGGGAATATTGTGTACTCTGCTGGAAAAATATCATACTTGTACTTTCAATTCGAAGGGAGTGGAGCTTGAACTTTGGGAAGAGTGGCAATGAATTGAAAGGCTTCTGTTCGCAACCTTGTCTCCCGTTCACGGTGGTTGTAGCTGCCCTTTCTCTTGAGCTTCAGCATGGCAGAGTCTTGAAGCAGAGGCAGCAGAGAAGAGAGTCTGCGTTCAAAGGGGGGTGGAGGAGATGGGGAAGAGGGTTTGCATTAGAAGACCACAGATAACACATCTCGGGGAACACGTCACCTACTCCCAACACACGGGAACAGTATCTGTAACAGTTATGCTTTACAAATGAGGTGATCACATAATTGTGCTAACTCCTTGAACCAGACCTAAAGCCACAGAGCAGAGCAAGGACATGAATTCCCCAGTGGCAGCTAAGATCACCATGGCCCTTAATTTAATCACCTCCGCGTCCTTCCAGGATGGAGCTAGCTGCATCATCAACATCTCACAAGTTCAACATGGATTGCTGTGTTCCAATTCAGTGTTGCCCCAGTTGCTACAACATGGCTGGTAGGAGGCTGCTGACTTTCAGTGAGGAGACAGTAGATGGCCTTGCAGGACACCATTTGAACAGCCGTAGGCCTTGACAGCCCAACTTTGCACGGCACCATCTCAGCAGGGGCAGCAGCAGTTTGAGTTGAAATAAAAGAATAAAATGCTGATTTTGCAGCATCTGTGGAGAAACAGTAATGCTTTGAGTCTATATGCCCTTTGACACGCTGCTTACCTCTGTTCTGTCATTAACTCATTCTAATCTCTTTCTGTGCCACTATCCATACCCTTCTTAGTCATAATCACTACCATTGACACCCCCTTTGTCTTTTTGTCCATAGCATCTTTATCAATCTTCACCTATCCCAGGCCCTCAATCCAGCCCCACTGCTCCACACATTTCCCCCTCACCCCCCTATCCACAGCAGTATGTGGTGAATGTAAATACAGTTAATTCACCAGTTATGTTCTATGTTTGTAAATTCAGTTAATTCACCAGTTATGTTCTATGATATTAACTCTGTGAGTTTTTCCTGTGGGCCATTGTATGGCTTCGCACACAGGGGGAGATGTTGGAGGATGTTGGAGCATATACGGGCTCTGCCCCTTTGAAGGAGTACAAGAGTAGCTTGATCGACGGGGGCCGCCATCTTGGACGCCATCTGCTACGCCGCTCGATGCGTACGACCTGCTCGGACAGTCTCCGGGGGGTAACCGACCACGCCGCCGGTTACCCTCAACTCAGGGCAGTCACCTTGGACCAGTCGCGACCCAAGCACCTCAAGAGCTCAATGATGGCCGTCCGTGTTAACGGGTACGAGACACCTTGCCTGTTCGACTCCGGGAGCACCGAGAGTTTCATCCACCCGGATCTGGTAAGCCGCTGCTCGCTCCCGATACTCCTGGCGCAACAAACAATTTCCCTCGCCTCCGGGTCACACTCGGTACAAATCCGAGGGTGCACTTCGGTAACCTTAGCGGTACTGGGCGCTGAGTACACTAATTTCCAGCTGTATGTGCTCCCAGAACTCTGCGCCCCCCTCCTTTTAGGGCTCGAGTTTCAATGTAATCTCAGAGCCTGACGTTTAGCTTTGGCGGACCCCCGCCCCCACTCACTGTGTGCAGCCTAGCCGCTCTGAAAGTCGACCCTCCTTCGCTCTTCGCTAATCTCACCGCTGATTGCAAGCCAGTAGCCACTCGCAGCAGGCGATATAGCATGCAGGACAGAATATTTATTAGGTCTGAGGTCCTGCGTCTCTTGCGGGAAGGAGTCATCGAGGCCAGCAATAGCCCCTGGAGAGCTCAGGTGGTGGTCGTCAAGACCGGGGAGAAGCTCCGGAAGATGGTTGATTACAGCCAGGCCATTAACCGGAATACGCAACTTGATGCGTACCCCCTTCCCTGGATTGCAGACATGGTCAATCAGATCGCTCACGACCGCATGTTCTCCACGGTGGATCTGAAGTCTGCATACCACCAGTTCCCAATCTGTCCAGAGGATCACCACTACACGGCGTTTGAGGCAGACGGCCGCCTTTTAAATTTCCTCCAGTCCCTTTTGGCGTCATGAACGGGGTTTTGGTGTTCCAACGAGCAATGGACCGAATGGTGGACCAGTAGGGCGGCGGGCCACGTTTCCATACTTGGACAAGGTCACCATCTGCGGCCATGATCAGCAGGACCACGACGCCAACCTCCACCGATTTCTCCAATCCGCCCCAAAACTTAATCTCACCAATAATAAGGAGAAATGCGTTTTCCGCACCACCAGGCTAGCCATCCTCGGCTACGTCGTGGAAAACAGAGTCCTAGGGCCCGACCCTGACCGTCTGCGCCCCCTCCTGCAACTCCCTCTCCCTCACTGCCCCAAGGCCCTCAACGGGTGCCTTGGATTTTTTTCCTACTACGCCCAGTGGGTCCCCGAGTATGCGGACAAAGCCCGCCCACTATTTAAGGCCACCCTTTTCCCTCTGGCAGCCGAGGCCCGCCAGGCCTTCAACTGCATCAAGGCGGACATCGCCAAAGCCGCGATGCGCGTGGTGGACGAGTCCGTCCCCTTTCAGGTGGAGAGTGACGCATCAGAGGTGGCTCTCGCCGCCACTCTCAATCAAGCAGGCAGACTGGTTGCGTTTTTTTCACGCACCCTCACCGCCTCTGAACTTCGACACTTCTCGGTCAAAAAAGAGGCTCAAGCCATCGTGGAAGCCGTGCGGCATTGGAGGCACTACCTCACTGGTCGGAGGTAGCCTGCTTGTTCGACAATACACAGCGGGGCAAAATCAAGAACGATAAGATCTTGAGGTGGAGAATCGAACTCTCCACCTATAATTACGATGTAGTATATCGTCCTGGGAAGCTCAACGAGTCCTCAGATTACCTGTCCCGCGGCACATGCGCCAGAGCGCAAGAGGAACGACTACGGGCTATCCACGACGACCTCTGCCACCCGGGGGTCACCCGGCTCGCCCATTATATCAAGGCCCGCAACCTGCCCTACTCCACCGAGGAGGTCGAAGCTGTAACCAGGAACTGCCAAGTCTGTGCGGAGTATAAACCGCACTTCTATCGACCATATAAGGCCCAGCTGGTGAAGGTGTCCCGGCCCTTTGAACGCCTCAGTGCCGATTTCAAAGGGCCCCTCCCCTCGAATAATCGCAATACCTACTTTCTCAATATTATTGATGAGTTCTCCCGTTTCACGTTTGCCATCCCGTGCCCCGATATTTTTTTATTTTTTTTATTTAGAATTTACAGTGCAGAAGGAAGCCATTCGGCCCATTGAGTCTGCACCGGTTCTTGGAAAGAGCACCCCACCCAAGGTGAACACCGCCACCCAATCCCCATAACCCAGTAACCCCACCCAACACCAAGGGCAATTTTGGACACTAAGGGCAATTTATCATGGCCAATCCACCTAACCTGCACATCTTTGGACTGTGGGAGGAAACCGGAGGACCCGGAGGAAACCAATGCACACACGGGGAGGATGTGCAGACTCCGCACAGACAGTGATCCAAGCTGGAATCGAACCTGGGACCCTGGAGCTGTGAAGCAATTGTGCTATCCACAAGGCTACCATGCTGCCCCAAATATATGACCACCCCCACTGTTATCAGAGCCCTGCACAGTGTCTTCACCCTGTTTGGTTTCCCCAACTACGTCCACAGCGACAGGGGCTCGTCATTCATGAGCGACGAACTGCGTCAGTACCTGCTCAGTAAAGGCATCGCCTCGAGCAGGACGACCAGTTACAACCCCCGGGGAATCGGACAGGTGGAGAGGGAGAACGCGATGGTCTGGAAGACCGTCCTACTGACCCTACGGTCCAAGAATCTCCAGGTTTCTCACTGGCAGAAAGTCCTCCCCGATCCTCTCCATACTATTAGGTCCCTCCTTTGCACGGCCACAAACCAGACTCCTCATGACCACTTGTTTATTTTCCCTAGGGGGACTACCTCAGGGGCCTCGCTCCCATCCTGGCTGATGACCCCAGGTCCAGTTCTCCTCCGGAAACACGTTCGGACCCATAAGACCGATCCCCTGGTAGAGAGGGTCCAACTCCTGCACTCAAACCCGCACTACACATATGTTGAGCACCCCAATTGTCAACAGGGTACCGTCTCCCTCCGAGACCTTGCGCCCGCAGGCTCCGCCACCACCACGTCCACAGTACCACCCGCGCTGTACCCCGCTCTTTCTCCCATGCCCAGCGCCCCCGCGCCCATTTGTTTCCCGCGCTCCATTCCACCCGGCACACCAGTCCGCAGGAATGAAGCTCAGGAAGAGCTGCTCCCGGAGTCCACCCCTGGGGCTGCACCGGACTCACTTCCCCAGCCACCTGAGGCAGCTGCAACACCAGTGCTTCGGCGGTCGCAGCGTACGATCAGGGCACCGGACCGGCTGAACTTGTGACCCATCACCCCCGCCGGACTTTATTTTTTTACAGGGGGTGAATGTGATGAATGTAAATACAGTTAATTCACCAGTTATGTTCTATGTTTGTAAATACAGTTAATTCACCAGTTATGTTCTATGTTTGTAAATACAGTTAATTCACCAGTTATGTTCTATGTTATTAACCCTGTGAGTTTTATCTGTGGGCCATTGTATGGCTTCATCCACAGGGGGAGATGTTGGAGGATGTTGGAGCATGTACGAGCTCCACCCATGGCTCCGCCCCTTTGAAGGAGTATAAGAGTAGCTGGCCTGTGGGACTGTCCTCAGTATGTACCAGTCGCAGGCAGGCAAAGTTGATAGTTAATTAAAACCACTGTTTTACTCCGACACAAGTCCTTGAGTGAATTGATGGCCGCATCACTGTATAAATCTGATCTGTTTTCAGTTCTCTCCAGCTTTGATAATGAGTAATCCAGACTCAAAATGTTAGCTCCCTTCTTTCTTCACAGATGCTGCCAGACCTGCAGAGATTGACCAGCATTTTCTGTTTTTGTTTCAGATTTCAACATCCGCAGTCACTTGCTTTTAGCTTTCATTTGCGCTAGCTTTGAATGAACCCGGGACCTCCGCTGAATGAATAGCCAGCCAACAACGTGTTGAGCAATGGGCTGCACACCGCAATCATGCAGATGAGAAAGCAGCATGGAATGTAATCACGCATCGCAATCCTTGCATCAGCAAAGGGGCCACTTCCGGTTTTCAGCCCCGATACTTCCTTTCATTCTTGAGCACCATAGCTTGAACCTCATCTAAACAACCCGCAGGAATTATTTAAACACAAAAGCATAGTGTTGCAGATGCTGGAAATCGGAAATAAAGACAGAAAATTCTGGAATTACTCAGTGGGTCAGGCGAACTCTGTGGTGAGAGAACCAGGTTTATTTTAATTCTGATTGACCATCTACAGAGTTACAACATAACCAACACAGAAAACCTCCGCTCGTTCGCCTCATTTATTTACAATCATACTATGCTGGTAGCACAGTCAAGTTAATCAGTGTGTAGAGGATAGTTCATGTTTATTGTGGATGTTTCTTGCTGATTTTTCTCATCTTCTCCAAAATCGGCTTCCTTCAGCTACTTTGTTAAAGGTGCAATGAGTTAAATCATCATGTAAAAAGGATGCTATTGGATCAGCCACCCCTCTATACAGCACACTTGATATCCTTACTATTGCCTTCAACAAATATTTGGCTAGATTTTAAGGAGAACCAAGTTTTCCACTCCACTCCCCATCATGGGATAATAGAATTTACAGTGCAGAAGGAGGCCATTCAGTCCATCGGATCTGCACTGGCCCTTGGAAAGAGCACCCAATTTAAGCCCCCACCTCCACCTGACCCCCATAATCCAGCAACACCACCTAACCTTTTTTGGACACGAAGAGCAATTTAGCATCTCCAATCCACCTAACCTGCACATCTTTGGATTTATCCCATGCCGGGATAAGAAGCCGGTCAGGAGTCTGCCCACGATAGAATTAGCTGTCGTCACCTCCCACCCCACCCCAACCCCAGTCATTTTACACTTGGCAAGCCATTAATAGGTTCAGGGCAAGACATCTGCCCACATTTGAGGAGGAATTCCTGCCTTAGAGAGCTGTTGGCCATTCCAATTAGCCGAGCAACAACGGGGTCGAGTGGTGGCCACTGCTGGGACTACAGGCAATCCCCGCAAAAAAGGACATAATGGAGGCTGGACTGAAGGTAAGCCCAGGATTTCAGCAGGACCTGTGTGATATCTTTATATTAACTGCACAAAAGAAATAGATTGTCGATGCACGTGAGTTGAATGCAACAATAACAGAGGTTTATTAAGTAGGTCTTCACTGTACAATGGTTGGTACCAGGCTAAGGACAAAAGCCTGCAAAGTAGCTGATGATGTCATGCATGTCACGTGATTCGGCTCCTAACGTGATATTGCACACAACTACAATAACCCACATATATAACAGCCCGGCTGGCAGGCCCCAGTGAAGTGGAGGAGGGAGGTGGGGAACTCGGTGCGAGAGGCCGGAGTGAGGGGCAGGGATGCTTAAATGGAATATGATCTTGAGTTGGGGGTGGGGTGAAAATGCCTCCACTGTGTTAAGTGAATTCCTACTCCACCACTAGATCACCAGTAAAACCACTTTGGCCACCTGTTTGACCTGGGCTTCTCCATCCTGTGGGGGAAAGATGTAGTGCTTTAGTCACAATTAATTGACCACTTACGGACTTCAGTAGGTGCAAGGGTTAGCGGGCTGCCTACCGCCTCCATCTCCCCACCTCATAAAATGGGAGATAGGTTGGAACTGGCAGTGCACTGCATTTTTAATATGCCACCAATAACTACACGACGAGTGATGAACGTAACAGAGGCTTTAATACACTAAACAGCATGCCTCCTGCCTCTGGACCCGAAGTGGGTCGGAGGCGGAGACTTGCCACCTTTATATATAAGCCCGAGGGGAGGAGCCACAGGCGGAGCCAGCCTGGACAAGCCCAGGCATGTACAGCACAACGCAATGCCATACAATGCAATAACGTGGTTTACCACATTCACCCCCTGTTTTAAAAAAGAGTCCGGCGGGGGGTGAAGTGTTCTTAAAGGTCAAGTCTGTCGGGGGCCTTGACCATCCGCCATGATCGCCTCAGTACCGGCTGTGGCGTGAGCACCGGTGTCGGGACTTGCGCGTCAGGCAGCGTGTTGTCTTCTTCTTCACCCAGGTGTTGAGTCAGTAAAGGGCGGGGCGGTTTATGGGTGGTGGTGATTGTCGCCGGTGGGCCTGCGGGTGCTAGTTTGTGAGGTAGGTGGGCAGGGGTTGGGGAAGACGGTGAAGGGACGGGGATGGTGGTGATGGTCGCTGGGGAACCTGCAGGTGCGAAATCCCGAAGGGAGACTGTGTCCTGCTGCCCGTCCTGGTGTGCCACGTAGGCATATTGTGGGTTTGCATGGAGAAGCAGGACTTTCTCGATGAGGGGGTCGTTTTTATGGCTCCTCGCATGCTTCCGGAGGATGGCCCTGGGACTGCCAGCCAGGACAGGAGCGAGGCCCCGGAGGTGGATTTCCTAGGGAAGGCAAACATACGTTCATGAGGAGCCTCATTGGCGGCTGTACACAGGAGCGACCGGATGGAGTGGAGTGCATCGGAGAGGACCTCCTGCCAGCGGGTGACTGGGAGACTTCTAGACCGTAGGGCCAGAAGGACGGCCTTCCAGACCTTAGCGTTCTTCCTCTCCACCTGTCCGTTTTCCCCAGGGGTTATAGCTGGTCGTCCTGCTGGAGGCGATGCCCTTGCTGAGCAGGAACGGACGCAACTCGTCGCTCATAAAGGAGGTACCCCGATCATTGTGGATGTAGGCGGGGTACCCGAACAGGGTGAAAAGACTGTGCAGGGCCTTGATGACGGAGGCAGAGGTCATGTCAGGGCACGGGATGGTGTAGGGAAAAATTTGAGGCGCTCAAAGGGGCGGGAGGCCTTTACCAAGTGTGCTCTGTCTGGCCGATAGAAGTGCGGTTTGCACTCTGCGCAGACCTGGCGGACCCTGGTCACGGTCCTGACCCTCTCGATGGAGTAAGGCAAGTTGCGAGCCTTGATGAAGTGAAAAAAACGGGTGACCCGCGGGTGACAGGTCATTGTGGAGGGCCTGGAGTCGGTCTACCTGTGCACTGGCACATGTACCGCGGGATAGAACATAGAACATAGAACATTACAGCGCAGTACAGGCCCTTCAGCCCTCGATGTTGCACCAACCTGTGAAACCACTCTAAAGCCCATCTACACTATTATAGAACACAGAGGGCATCTGGGGGCTCATTGAGCTTCCCGGGTTGATACAAGATATCATAGCGGTAGGTGGAGAGCTCGACTGCCACCTCAGAACCTTGTCATCTTTAATCTTGCCCCACTGTCTGTTATTGAACATGAAGGCAACCGACCGTTGGTCAGTGAGGAGAGTGAATCGCCTGCCGGCCAGGTAATGCCTCCAATGTAGCACAACTTCTACGATGGCTTGGGCTTCCTTTTCGACGGAGGAATATCGAATTTCGGAGGCATGGAGGGTACGGGAGAAGAAAGCCACGGGCCTACCCGCCTGGTTGAGTGTAGCGGCCAGGGCAAAGTCCGACGCATCGCTCTCCACCTGGAATGGGATGGACTCGTCCACAGCATGCATCGCGGCTTTGGCAATATCTGCCTTGATGCGATTGAAGGCTAGGCGGGCCTCAGCCGTCAGGGGAAAAAGGGTGGATTTGATCAGTGGACGGGCCTTGTCCACATAGTTGGGGACCCACTGGGCGTAGTACGAGAAGAACCCCAAGCATCTCTTCAGGGCCTTGGGGCAGAGGGAGAGGGGGAGTTCCAGGAGGAGGCGCATGCGGTCGGGGTCGGGCCCTAGGACTCCGTGTTCCACGACATAGCCGAGGATGGCTCGGCAGGTTGTGTGGAAGATGCATTTTTTCTAGTATAGGTGAGGTTCAGGAATTTAGCGGTGTGGAGGAAATGCCGGAAGTTCTCATCATGGTCCTGCTGGTCATGGCCGCAGATGGTGACATTGTCTAAGTACGGGAACGTGGCCTGCAGTCCGAACTGGTCAACCATTCGGTCCATTTCTCTTTGGAAGACCGAGACCACGTTGGTGATGCCGAAGGGGATCCTGAGGAAGTGGTAGAGGTGGCCATCTGCCTCGAAGGCAGAGTATTGGCGGTTCTCCGGGTGAATAGGGAGTTGGTGGTACGCGAACCTTAAGTCAACTGTGGAGACGACTCGATACAGCGCAATCTCGTGGGCAGCACGGTAGCCTTGTGGATAGCACAATTGCTTCACAGCTCCAGGGTCCCAGGTTCGATTCCGGATTGGGTCACTGTCTGTGCGGAGTCTGCACGTCCTCCCCGTGTGTGCGTGGGTTTCCTCCGGGTGCTCCGGTTTCCTCCCACAGTCCAAAGATTTGCAGGTTAGGTGGATTGGCCATGATAAATTGCCCTTAGTGTCCAAAATTGCCCAAAGTGTTGGGTGGGGTTACTGGGTTATGGGGATAGGGTGCAGGTGTTGACTTTGGGTAGGGTGCTCTTTCCAAGAGCCGGTGCAGACTCGATGGGCCGAATGGCCTCCTTCTGCACTGTAAATTCTATGATATTCTATGAATCTGATTGACCACGTCAGATATGCGTGGAAGAGGGTACGCATCGAGCTGCGTGTACCGGTTGATGGTCTGGCTGTAATCGATGACCATCCGGTGCTTCTCCCCAGTCTTGAATACCACCACTTGGGCTCTCCAGGGGATACACTCAACCAGGCGGGCAGCCACAATGGTCCCCTCTCGCAGGAGTCGCTGGACCTCCGACCCGATAAAGGCCCTGCCCCAGGCACTGTAGCGTCTGCTTCTGGTAGCGACGGGCTTACAGTCCGGGTGAGATTTGCGAAGAGGGAGGGTGGGGCGACCTTAAGGGTCGTGAGGCTACAGACGGTGAGTGGGGGCAGGGGTCCGCCAAAATTTTAAATAAGGCTCTGGAGGAGGCACTGGAAGTCGAGCCCCAGCAATAGGGCAGCGCAGAGATGGGGAAAGACATAGAGTTTGAAGTCTATGCCTTGTACAGTAAGGGTCGCAACACAGTACCCCCGGATTTCTACTGCGTGGGAGCCGGAAGCCAGGGAGATTTTCTGGGTCGCGGGTAGGATTGGGAGGGAGCAGCGCCTTACTGTATCAGGGTGTATGAAGCTGTCTGTGCTCCCGGAGTCAAAAAGGCAGGCCGTCTCGTGCCCGTTGATCCGGATGGTCATCGTAGACTTTGCGAGGTGGTGCGGCCAGGACTGGTCGAGCGTGATGGAGACGAGCCTCAGAAGTCGGTTGGTAGGCCGATCGGAGGTAGCAGTGGCCAGCGTACGGTCGGATGAGCTGGGCTCCCAGGAGGCTGTGGAGTGGTCCCAAGATGGCGGCCCCCATGAGTCACGCGTGGCGGGTGGCATCGGCGATGATGTCCAAGATGGCGGCCCCATGCATCACGCGTGGCGGGTGGCATCAGCGATGGTGTACAAGATGGCGGCCCCATGCGTCACACATGGCGTGTGGCAGCGGCGATGGCGTCCAAGATGGTAGCCCCCATGGGTCGCGCGTGGCGGTTGGAAGATGCGTTAATGATGGCGGCCCCCATGGGTCGCATGTGGTGGCCGAAATTGAAGATGGCGGCGAAGATGGCTGCGCCCACGTGTCGCACACGGCGGGTGGCGCGGCAGCTGGAGGCGGCCTGATAGGCAGCAGGCAGCGTTGCTGGGCCTAGAAGTTTTAGGGGGAGATCGGGCCTGGCAGGCTCTTGTAAAGTGGCCCTCCCTCCCACACCCGGTGTAAGTTGTGTTCCGTGCCGGGCAGCATTGTCTGGGGTGATTACTCTAGCCACAAAAGTAGTACCCCGGGCCTCTGGCGTTGGCGGGCCGCTGCGCAGCACAGGCTTACGTCGCACCCGGGTCGGTTGATGGCTGCACCCACGAGGCCCACGAGGGTGCCGCGTGGTCGGAGGTGTAGGTCCCCATGTTCTGGGAGGCCACCTCCAGCGAGTTGGAGAGTAGTAATGTCTCTGGGAGGCCAAGTGTCCCCCCTTCTAGTTAATCGCTGGCGGATATAGTTAGAGTTCATGCCCGCGACATAAGCGTCCCTGATCAGCAGCTCCGCGTGCTGGGTAGCCGATATCACCCGGCAGTCACAGTTCCAGCAGAGTATACACAAGGCACGCAGGAATTCTGCAAGTGATTCCCCAGGGCATTGCCGTCTCGTGGCGAGGAGGTGCCTAGCATACACCTCATTAACGGATTTAATGTATTGTCCTTTTAGCAGCGTTATTACCTCCACGTACGAGGGGGGGTCCCTGATGAGGAGAAAGACTCTTAGGCTCACCCGTGCGTGGAGGATCTGCTTCTTCTGGAGGTCTGTGAAGTCTTCGATGAAGGCTGCGAGTTACGCTTCGAAGCAGCTTAGCCAGTCCTTAACCGTTTCTGTGGCGTCAGCTGCCTTTGGGTCCAGCTCCAAGCGATCGGGCTTACGTGATGAGTTCATCTTTAGAAGTTTGGTGTATTAAATCGATATGCCATCAATAACACACGACGAGTGATGAGCGTAACTGAGGCTTTAATAAACTAAACAGCAAGCCTCCTGCCTCTGGACCTGAACTGGGTCGGAGGCGGAGACTTGCCACGTTTATACATAAGCCCTAGGGGAGGAGCCACAAGCGGAGCCAGCCTGGACAAGCCCAGGTATGTACAACACAGCACAATGCCATTCAATGCAATACCGTGGTTTACCACAATTTTACCATTCCTCTGCCTTCAAACACAATGATGTGGAGATGCCGGCGTTGGACTGGGGTGAGCACAGTAAGAAGTCTTACAATACCAGGTTAAAGTCCAACAGGTTTGTTTCAAACACTAGCTTTCGGAGCACTGCTTCGAGGAATTCACCTGAGGAAGGAGCAGTGCTCCGAAAGCTAGTGTTTGAAACAAACCTGTTGGACATTAACCTGGTGTTGTAAGACTTCTTACTGTTCAAACACAATGCCAGAGGACTGATTAACCCAGCCTAAACATTGGAGCAAGGTAGACCGATATCACCCAATTTACACTATAATCAAAAGTGAAAACTACTGTTCCAAGATTTTAATTGAGATTCTTTAATTATTTTGTTATGTGGTAGCTGTGGCAAAAAACAATATATGGGCCAAAACATTTGGTATTGGGTGAGGACCTCAATGTCGCAATTAAATGGGAGGGTCAACACGAACTATGTGGAAAACAAATACCCGGTATTGATTTTCCATGATTTGGCCAACTAGAGGATGGCCTTACTCTCCAATTAAGGATGGTGGGAAGGCTGTTGAATATGACCTAGGAAGCTCTCCAGCTGGGAGGTAGCACAAGCCTGCAGTTGCAGGTAAGAGAGAGAGAGAGAGAGAGAGAGGGGACATTTAAGTCACTTTTATTGGCTCTGCCTGCTTGCGGGAGGGTAGCCCTTCTAATCCTGATCCTACCTCTGGGAAAGTGGGCCAAGGGATGGGATAATGCTGGCAAACCCAGCCAGTAGCACAACCCTTCACAGCCATTTGCCTCTGTACTCACCCCAAATGGCCTCCTTCTGTGCCATGACAATTCTGTGCTTTTGCTCGAAGGAAAGTTAGATACATTGCATAAAAGCATGTGACATGTTAAGCACTGTCTTATTACTAACGGCACAGACAATTTATTGACAGCTCGGTCCTTCAAACCCATCTGAATTTTTGAAAAATCAGCAAAGTACTTGAACAATAAAACCGTATCTTGTTGTGCACATTGATTCATGTGACTTAATTACCAGCACAGTACAATTGTAAATTACTTATGAGGAGAAGCCAACTCGCAGCTGTCTTTTGTGTTGGATGGAATGACAATGCTGTAATTCTGCCTATAGTAAATCAACAATTATTGGACAAGAAGCAGAGTAAGGTATGGGAGAGAGAAAATTAGAGCCTTTTGGGGACTATAAATTGGGAATATAAAATTTATCAGAATGAATCAGGCCCTATTCTTCCTCTGCACAATATTATTTTGGAATTCAGTTTACACACTGGGTATTCTTCACTGAAAAGAACATTGGTGATGAAAATGGTACTGTATTTTTCTTCTAACTTGATTGCTTTGCCACTGTATGACTTTGTTGACCGTATGAGAGAATCAAGCCTTAATGACATCCATGGCGGTGAATCATAGCTTACTAAATGGGGATCAGTTTAGCTCAGTTGGCTGGACAGCTGGTTCATAATGCAGATCAAAGACAGCAGTACAGGTTCAGTTCCCATGCCAGCTGTATTTATTAGTGAAAGGACAGGGTTGAATCCTGGTACGCACCTGGGCCCCTTGCCTGATCCTCAGATTAAATCACCACCAGCCAGCTCTCCCCCCTCAAAGGGGAAAGCAGCCTATGCATGGATGGGATTATGGAAATTTACCTTGTTACAAGATCACAATTATTGGAAAAACTGTGTAGGTTTAATTTTGAATTGATGGTACTTGTGTTTTTTGTTGTTTCTCTGTTCTCTTGTTTTTCAGTTTTCTTCTCCTCTTCACGTGTTCCAGCCATTGTCAGTGCCATTGACCAACTGGCAGTGAATGGTAACCCAAGATGAAAAACACAGTGGTACAGCACAACCTACTACTGTAACCTGATCAGTATTCCTGGTACACCCTCATCATAGATTATCATAGAATTTACAGTGCAGAAGGAGGCCATTCGGCCCATCGAGTCTGCACCAGTTCTTGGAAAGAGCACCCTACCCAAGGTCAACACCTCCCCCCATCCCCATAACCCAGTAACCCCACCCAACACTAAGGGCAATTTTGGACACTAAGGGCAATTTATCATGGCCAATCCACCTAACCTGCACATCTTTGGACAGTGGGAGGAAACTGGAGCACCCGGAGGAAGCCCACGCACACACAGGGAGGATGTGCAGACTCTGCACAGACAGTGACCCAAGCCAGAATCGAACCTGGGACCCTGGAGCTGTGAAGCAATTGTGCTATCCACAATAGTACCGTGCTGCCCATATTGGGGGGAGATTGTTTCATCAAGTGTGGTCTTTCCTTTTCTAAATTAATTTCCTGCAGACTAACATTTGAGAGCTGGCAAAAATAAGAAAGCTGGAAAGAAAAGAAGCAAATTGACATTGTTTTTAGCCTGACATTGTGGAGCCCGTGATGATGGAAAAAATGCTTAAGATGAAACTTTCTGGTGCTGTGGTGAGGAAGTTATAAGGAAACAAATGCAATCAAGTATAAACAGAGATTGCTCAGGCAAAGAACAGACGCTTGCATTTGGATAGATTTTTGGTGACTGTACAAACGAGATAAGTTAGAGGCTAGTCTTCTCACAGATACTACAAACATGTCTACCTGGAGGTTTGACAATAATGTACATGACCTGAAAGCAGATTACTGAATAAAAGCTAAAGAAAGATGGGCAACAGCTGGGTGGGTTCAGACTGATGGTTTGGACAAAGAGCTCAGAATAAGATTGGGCATTGTGTTTATAAGAGATGCTTCCTCGGATGATATAACCCCGTCAGCATTGTAACCCATCCCTTGAATAGGGGCACAGGCAATGGAACGTATTGGAGACGTTTACTGCCGTCAAGGCACGGGATCCTGACCAAGTGTCACAAGGAGAATCTTCCACCAACGGGAGTCAGCCACTTTGAGTAATGGTCGGACTCAATTTGCAGAAAACATATTTGAGCATTCTGATGCCAAATATTATTGAAGGAATTATTGCTGAGTGTACAGCAGCAAATCAGCTCTTATTTTGTTTTTGCATTCTTTTCTTTCTCAACCTATTAAATCTGATTTTATTTTCTACAATCATTTTACCCTGTACCAATTGTGAATCTGTAATTGGGGGTACAAATAAACCATAACCCATTTGAATAAATCACAAGTTTTTCTTGTAATCCCCAAGTCAAAAAGAAAAATAAGCCTGAGTGAGTGCCTTTGAGCATAAAGATTTGCAAAGCTTTTTAAATCTCATGTCCTTATTCTATTCTAAGATTTAATTTGTGTCTGATCTCTTGAACCTGCTGAAGAAAAATATTATAAACAATGCTAACAGAAGTTTAATCATGGAAGAGTATTTTAGTAGATGTAACAAGACTAAAGTCTTGTTACAGTTGTGAGCCTCAGTGTTCTTACAATAGTTTCACATATTGTGCAGAGTAAAAATCTACAAGACAAAGTATAAATGGGGATTTAATTATCTTTCAGTTCCTTACATAAAATTTAAAAAATATATATATTCTATGTTCTATGTTCTATGTTCTATATACTGCATTGAAGTGACATAGTGAGTCAATTCTTTAATATACCATCTGCAATGTGTTTGGAGAGATCTTGGGCCAGGCGCAACAGGTGAATCGCACGAGAACCCCAAATCAGGCTCTGTGCTGGGCCAATCGCGAGTCATCCGACTCGCTCCGCTCGACACGATCTGGATCTCGCCCGCGTTGAGCTTGATCCAGATCTGCCATTAGGTTCATTTAAATACCCAGACTCCATATGCACCCAGCATCCGGGAGTTAACAGCCGTGCCTGCGAGGCCTCGACAGGGCGCTGTTTAGTACTGGTTTCCACAAATGTGGGGCAGGCGAGACAGCACCTCGGGTGGGGGGGGGGGTCTCACAGGCAATTAGAGACCCCCAGGTGGTCAGGGACAAGGCAGGGGGAAATCAAGGCACTCCCTGGCACCTAGGCACATTGGCACTGCTAAATCGCTGGCTTTGAAAGCAGACCAAGGCAGGTCAGCAGCACAGTTCAATTCCCGTACCAGCCTCCCCGACCAGGCGCCGGAATGTGGCGACTAGGGGCTTTTCACAGTAACTTCATTTGAAGCCTACTTGTGACAATAAGCGATTTTCAGTTCATTTCATTTGAGATATCAGACTTTTGCAAACCTTCCATTGTGGCACTTGTCAGTTGAGGCAAACACCCTTAAAGTTAACAGATGGAAAATTATGAAGGCCATGAATTGTATTCATTGACCTCCATCCAGAATTCCTGATATCCATCACGATAAGTTTGCATTAAAAATGTTACATTGTGCAATTTATCTCCTTTAAGTATTTTCCTCACTTCGTCCACACACAACAAAAATAATTATTTCCAGAGTACGAGCAACGGGGTTATTAAGGGTTATGGTTATGGTCAACAGGCAGGTAAGTGGAGCTGAGTCCACAAGAAGATCAGCCATGATCTTATTAAATGGCGGAGCAGGCTCGAGGAGCCAGATGGCCTACTCCTGCTCCTAGTTCTTAAGTTCTTACGCAACAGATTTCTTCAAAATTTGTATGAAAAATTTACCAGATTAAGATTTTAACATTCTAAAAAAAGGTGGACCACAAGAGGCATGGAGTAGACATCTGGGGCGAAATTCTCCCGAAACGGTGCGATGTCCGCCGACTGGCACCCAAAATGGCGCCAATCAGACGGACATCGCGCCGCCCCAAAGGTGCGGAATGCTCCGCATCTTTGGGGGCCGAGCCCCAACATTGAGGGGCTAGGCCGACGCCGGAGGAATTTCCACCCCACCAGCTGGCGGAAACGGCCTTTGTTGCCCCGCCAGCTGGCGCGGAAATGACATGTCGGGGCGGCGCATGCGCGGGAGCGTCAGCGGCCGCTGAAAGTTTCCCGCGCATGCGCAGTGGAGGGAGTCTCTTCCGCCTCCGCCATGGTGGAGACCGTGGCGGAGGCGGAAGGGAAAGAGTGCCCCCACGGTACAGGCACGCCCGCGGATCGGTGGGCCCCGATCGCGGGCCAGGCCACCGTGGGGGCACCCCCCGGGGTCAGATCGCCCCGCGCCCCCCCAGGACCCCGGAGCCCGCCCACGCCGCCTTGTCCCGCCGGTAAATAGGTGCTTTAATTTACACCGGCGGGACAGGCAATTTATCAGCGGGACTTCGGCCCATCCGGGCCGGAGAATCGAGCGGGGGGGCCCGCCAACCGGCGCGGCGCGATTCCTGCCCCCGCCGAATCTCCGGTGCCAGAGACTTCGGCAACCGGCGGGGGCGGGATTCACGGCAGCCCCCGGCGATTCTCCGACCCGGCAGGGGGTCGGAGAATGACGCCCCAGGTACTTGCCTTTCTTCAGGAAAACAGTAGAAAGATATGGCAAGTTTCCTTGTTCCATTTACAGGCATAATTTATTTCCAAACTCCTTTTGCTGTAGAGAATGATGCAAGGTGACATAATGTAGGGGAAAGAGAAAATAATGACAGGAAAATAAATAATATTTTAAAATTAAGTCAGCCATAGATTTTCACTTTCAGTTGTGTCAGAAAACTAATGGTAACAGATTGGTTGTCCACTTTTCCAATGAAGTCAGTCAAAAGTTAAATCGGTCAGGATTTATAACAAATGACAATCCTTATTGCAGTTTGCCCACTGCCAAAAATGGGAATTTACTCCAATAAGTCTTACTTTTGCAGAATGTAAGTTAGCAATCCACATCGCTGAAACTAACGCCTTCATATCATCTTGGGATTGTTATCTGGTTTATCCTTCAACTTGTACCTTTGTTCTAATATAAACCTATTTCTCGTTCGACACAGCTAAATCTATTTCAATCAGCAACAAGTAATTACAAGTGTCTTGTTTTCCACCTCCTCAGTGTTACACTGAAGCTAGATTGTCAAATTCCTTCTTTGATCCAATCTCCTTCTGGAGCACCTTCGCTTTTTTCCAATTACATTTTTTTTCTACATACAGCCCACCATTTATTTATCTTCTTTGCATTCGTTATCATCTTTGTGTTCTGCACTTTATCAAACTTCCTGTTCAGTGATTATTGAAAACCTGAGGACTGTCATTACGACTGCCCTCTGAACGTATTCACACAGACTTATTACTGTGTCGCATTTTCTCGCTTTTCTGCGCTGCATTTAACAAAAACAGAGCCATTTTAAACCTGTGCTGACAAAGATAGACAAGTTCCTTGAAGCTAAATTGTTCCTCATTCTTATTCACCTTGTGAGATTACATCACTTGAAATTGTTTATGGCATCTTATTTGGCGAACTGACAGCTTCTAGTTGTGCCATTGTACAAATATAAATCTGGATAATTACAGCAGCTCCCCAGTGTGTAGCAATAGGAAGAGGCTTGAGGTCATTATTTTAAAGCTAGTCGGTTGTTGGATCATAACAAGGTGAAATTTAAGGCACAATTGAGGTACCTTATCGTGCTCGACTTGGTATCGAGACGGGACCTATTTAACAAAATCTGGCGAGACATCATGATCAGAATCTCTCCCTCACTGGGACGAGATCCAGATCTGCACATTTAAATGACCCTACACACTTGCAGGATTCCCCCGGCACCCGGAACTTCATGGCACTTGGGAGACTTCGCCAGAGTGCCATTTAGTACTAGTTTCTACAAATGTGGTGCATCAGTTGTAATGGCACCTTGGGGAGGAGGGTTCTCCCCGGCCATTGGAGACCCACAGGAGGTTAGGGACAGGGCATTGGGGCACCCTGGCACTCCCTCTGGCACTCGGGCACCTTGGCACTGCCAGCCTGCCACCTTGGCAGTCACCCGGGCAGCCTGGCACCCCAATCTGTGAGGACCCTTTTCTTCTGGGCTCATCAGCAGAAAATGACTTAACTGCAGACTCGATGGGGAGAAATTCCACGAGGCAAAAAAAATTTATGCCTAGAAACGCCCTGCAAAACATGCCCAAAGCCTGACATAGATTTTTTTTCATAGACTCCCATCATTAATTTCTTCCCAGCACAATCAATAGGTTGCCCTTGGACTTGAGTGCCAGATGCATTCTGGATCCTTAGATTTGTTCAATAGAAATGAGAAGACCTTATTGTCACGGGGCAGGAAGCGGTAGTTCAGTTTGTAATGAAGGCCTACACTGCTGAAACTGAGGACTTTGATAAAATAGACGGTAATCTTTTTTTTAAGGTATGGAATCCATAATTATGGGCTGTAAAATTTCAATCCCTCTGTGAGGTCCAAGACATTCTGAATGCTCCAGTTTCATGAGATTTTAGATTTTTAAAAATCCTTTATGCTACTGCCTCTTATGCACTGCAGAAGGTTTTGGGGTTGGAATGTGTGGCTTTAAGTCTTGGTGAGGGGTTAATATTGGGGAAATCTGATTACATCTCCAGGAGTCGGCTCTAACATGCAGCCTTAGCTTAAGCATACTCAACTGCAAATGCGTAAGTCTCTCCTTGTAGGGCAGGTTAGTGATTTGAATATATTAATTTAATAATGAGTGCACAAGCTTCCATAGAAACCAAGGTGAAAATAGAACAGCAATTCATTTGGTTAATTAAATGTCAGGCAACTACAGTAATAAAGCATAACGCAGTAATAATAATATTTTTTATAAGTGTCACAAGTAGGCTTACATTAACACTGCAATGAAGTTACTGTGAAAATCCCACAGTTGCCACATTCCAGTACTTGTTCGGGTACTGAGGGAGATTTCCGAATGTCCAATTCACCTAACAAGCATCGAACATAGAATATAGAACATTACAGCGCAGTACAGGCCCTTCGGCCCTCGATGTTGCGCAGACCTGTGAAACCACTCAAAAGCCCATCTGCACTATTCCCTTATCGTCCATATGTCTATCAAATGATCATTTGAATGCCCTTAGTGTTGGCGAGTCCACTACTGTTGCAGGCAGGGCATTCCACGCCATTACTACTCTCTGAGTAAAGAACCTACTTCTGACATCTGTCTTATATCTATCTCCCCTCAATTTAAAGCTATGTCCCCTCGTGCTAGACATCACCATCCAAGGAAAAAGGTTCTCACTGTCCACCCTATCCAATCCTCTGATCATCTTGTATGCCTCAATTAAGTCACCTCTTAATCGTCTTCTCTCTAACGAAAACAGCCTCAAGTCCCTCAGCCTTTCTTCATAAGATCTTCCCTCCATACCAGGCAACATTCTGGTAAATCTCCTCTGCATCCTTTCCAATGCTTCCACATCCTTCCTTTAATGCGGCGACCAGAATTGCACGCAATACTCCAAATGCGGCCGCACCAGAGTTTTGTACAGCTGCAACAAGACCTCATAGCTCCGAAACTCAATCCCTCCACCAATAAGAGCAAACACACCGTACGCCTTCTGAACAACCCTCTCAACCTGGGTGGCAACTTTCAGGGATCTATGTACATGGACACCGAGATCTCTCTGCTCATCCACACTGCCAAGAATCTTACCATTAGCCCAGTACTCTGTCTTCCTGGTATTCCTTCCAAAATGAATCACCTCACACTTTTATGCATTAAACTCCATTTGCCCACCTCTCAGCCCAGCGCTGCAGCTTATCTATGTCCCTCTGTAACTTGTAACATCCTTCCGCACTGTCCACAACTCCACCGACTTTAGTGTCATCTGCAAATTTACTCACCCATCCTTCTACGCCCTCCTCCAGGTCATTTATAAAAATGACAAACAGCAGTGGCCCCAAAACAGATCCTTGTGGTACACCACTAGTAACTGGACTCCAGTCTGAACATTTCCCATCAACCACCACCCTTTGTCTTCTTCCAGCAAACCAATGTCTGATCCAAACTGCTAAATCACCCTGAATCCCATGCCTCCGTATTTTCTGTAGTAGCCTACCGTGGGGAACCTTATCAAATGCTTTACTGAAATCCATATACACCACATCAACTGCTTTCCCCTCATCCACCTGTTTGGTCACCTTCTCAAAGAACTCAATAAGGTTTGTGAGGCACGACCTAACCTTCACAAAACCGTGTTGACTATCTTTAATCAAATTATTCCTTTCCAGATGATTATACATCCTATCTCTTGTAAACCTTTCCAATATTTTGCCCACAACAGAAGTAAGGCTCACTGGTCTATAGTTACCTGGGTTGTCTCTACTCCCCTTCTTGAACAAGGGGACAACATTTGCTATCCTCCAGTCTTCTGGCACTATTCCTGTAGACAAAGATGACTTGAAGATCAAAGCCAAAGGCTCAGCAATCTCCTCCCTAGCTTCCCAGAGAATCCTAGGAGAAATCCCATCCGTCCCAGGGGACTTATCTATTTTCACACTTTCCAGAATTACTAACATCTCCTCCTTATGAACCTCAAGCCCTTCTAGTCTAATAGCTTAAATCTCAGTATTCTCCTCATTTTCCTGTGTGAATACTGACAAAAAAATTTCATTTAGCACCTCTCCTATCTCCTCAGAATCCAAGCCCAACTTCCCACTACTATCCTTGACTATCCCTACTCTTACCCTAGTCATTTGTTTATTCCGGACATATCTATAGAAAGCTTTAGTGTTATCCTTGATCCTACCTGCCAAAGACTTCACATGTCCCCTCCTAGCACTTCTTAGTATGTCTTTTTGGGACTTGTGGGAAGAAACTGGAGTGCCCGGAGGAAACCCCGCAGACACGGGGAGAACGTGCAGACTCCGCACAGACAGTGACCCAAGCCGGGAATCGAACCCGGATCCATGTGCTGTGAAGTAACAGTGCTAACCACTGTGCTATCATTAATAAATACTGTTATGGGTCTGGACCCGAACCCCAATTTTGGTTAACATCCCTGATTAGAACCCAACTATTTGCATTTGGTAAAATTATGAGGATGCGTTACTGCACCCATCGGAGTGATAACACTGTCTGGTAGACAGTTTTTATGTTAAAACAAACTTTATTTTTTAAACACAGAATTAAACACATTAGCTGCAAATAAATGGTTTTACAGTTAACAGTTTCAACATGTTCACTTGCTTTCTGAAACCTACCTCTACATTCCAATTAAGCAAACCTATATAGTTCAAATACAATTTATGTGTAAAGTTAACAACCAGGTTTTACTTGCTTATCTTGGTGCAGAGTCCTTGGAGGGAGAAACCATTTTTTAGGACCAAGCTGAAGACCTTGTACTCAGCTTAGAGTCCTGGAAAAAACTGCCTTTTCAGCCAGACCTAGCCTTTCTCATTAGTTATTTTGATACACTCAAAGCACACAGCATTCTGTTACCTCCTGTTACAAGATGTGCCTTGATTTGTTCAGCCGAGATCAAATTGTTACAACATTGCATTGGCTCTCTGTCTGCAAACAGATAAAATGGCGTTTAATATCTGTTAGCAAAACACTTCCTCTGTAAAAATCACTGATTATTTCATGTTTAATCACATCTCGAGCAGACATACTGTCTGTATGCATTTTAACATTGATTTTAATAATATTCCTGAAAAAGTACAATGGAAGGGAGGGCTAACACATGACTGAGATGCCGCACGGAGTTAGGGAGCGGTGTTGGTGTTACTACATCATACTGTGCCAGAGGCCTCAAGATGGGGAAGTCCATTTGTGCTCATAATGGGGTTGAAGATTAGAATCAAAGGATTGAGAGGCCATGAAGTGAGGGAAACCTCAACATCCTTCTCCACCAAGAAGGAGGGAGGATTTACACGCTCACACCAACAGAGGCCAAGCTGGTCTGGCATTGAGACTTACAACACCATCTTATAACATGAAGCAATTGGGCAGCAAACAACTTAAATGAGGGCAGACTCAGCTGGTGATTTCTCTGAGAGCCTCTGGGATGATTGGTGAGTTGCACTGAGGGACCGAGTAAAGGGCCACCAACAGATGTGTATTCCCAATTGAGGAGAGACGTACAGCTGAGACAAACTGTGAACCCTTTATTCACAATGCCGGAAATCAGGGAAAGGTACCAATGAAGGACACTCATGCGAGATTAATACTGATAAGTGGCACTAATCGATCATTTTGTACTAATCCCTTGGTCACTGCTTCAAAATTCCCCATAGCAAGAAGAAAATCAGCAGCTTTTGGCAAACTGACCTGCCTCACATACTGGTTATAATTGTTCTATTCGTAGGCACACCCATCGATGCGACAGCCCCCCCTCCTCAAATAATCTCATATTTTGACAAAATTCTAATGTCAAAGAGTCTAGTGTCCTCATCTAAATAGTGAGGTAGAAGGGTAATGTTGAAGCACACTCTGCTTCATCATTTGATTTTAGGGTCGCTATTTGCCTGCACCATTACCAATCCGTTTACCCACCAATGTCCTGTTAGTCAGCATGCAAAGAAATAGGTCCGTTACATACATTCGTACAGATTAGAAATGAGAATTGAGTCCGAAGCAAGTAAGTTAAAAAAAAGCATACGAAACAGTCCTTGACATGTGAGGAGTAGATGATTAAGCGTTGTGGCCTTTTGAGATTCCAGTGGCACTGACTTCAGGAGGCAAATAGTCAACTTTGAGATTCTGTTGTTCTGCAGTTTGGTGGAGAAGCTTCCCAGCTTGGGTTTCAGCTACGGTCTTTACTGACTTGGCTTTCTTCCTTGATCATAGAGCGAGATGGGGGACATACCTGCAAATAGCTATTGCAGGAGTTCTGCTGCTGGCTGGCTTTCCTTCGGTGTCACACATGCTCCGCCACCCCAATGCTGACACACACGCACACATGTGCACGCATGCACATACACTTGTGCACACACACACAAATACCTTTCAGCTGGTCTTTATCCCAGATAATATGATATTCACCTCCAATTATGTCCCATTGTCTCCACTGGAGATGACAATTAGTTTCTGTATGCTTTCAAAGTATTTGTGTCTGGAAATGGGGTGTTATTCCATTGTCTCTCAAAGTACCACCTACCAGTAATTCAGCCAGTGATTGACTGTACATCCTCAGCCACCTGTGGCTTATTTGTCCATTTTTAAATTAAATCAATATTTCCGTTCATAATTTGGTATTTGTCCTTCATTGTTATAACACTTTGAAAAATGGTGAGACCTTGGGAGAGGATGTCCTTCCTGAAATGAGGTGCCAGTAGGTTGTCTGGAGACATACATCTGAAGGTGCTGCCTTTTCCAGCATCTCTCATGCATCCCGATGGCAACGGCAGCCAACAAGGGATAGCAGCTACTCTACTATCCTTGCTCGACCCGTCACTTCATGCCTTCATTGTCACCAAACCCCTCCATGAAATCCAACAGCAGCAATTGTGCAGCACTCTCTGTGTCACATCGCGGATCCTGCTAAGAGGCACCACTCAGGCGAAGGCTGTGAGGGATGGAATTCAGGTTTCTACAGATCTATTTATACATGTCTGCATCCTCCATGCCTCCCTGTGCACAATCACATTAACATCTGACACTTGCAGTTACAGATGCTGCCATGCATTCGCCCTCATCTTTCTCTGGATGTGGATCACCTGAGGAAGACAAGTTTGTAAACGTTGCCTGCCACACATTACAATACCCCCTCTTGAGCAGAGATAGTCTACCATCATTGGCTGTTGCTAAGGATCTGCAGAAGACCCAAACATCTTGAAGCCCTCAAGGTTGCCTTCACTTGATAATAAATCTTCGCTACTTTCCAAGGCTTCCCTCAACATAGGTTCAATCCACCATATGCACCTCCAGAGCTAACTCTAAGGCTACATGAGTAAAATATCTTACCATTTGCGATTAGCATCACTGACCCCGGAAAATGTTGAGGTCAGGCTGCACAGAGTGCTGCATCGCTACATTGCAAATATGGACATGCAACTGCTAAATGGACAACAGAAAGGATGCAGGCATTAGTGACATGACCACAATGTGGCTGAGAGGAGAATAGAGTAGGCACATTGAGGTGGCAAGATTATTGGTGAGCATACCACATGTGAATTTGGAAACTCAGATATGTGATTGGCACGTAGGAATGCATACGAGCTCTGAGGAGGAACTCATAACATGAAACCCCTATCAAATTACAGAATACATGGAATTCCAACATGTGTGACCCTTCTCAATTTGTTTCAACACCTCTCCTTTTACACTGAACCCTGAGCTTTCCTGAAAGCAGGCGAGCTGGGAGTACACGTCAGCCTCAATCTTACACAGGCAAGAATTAATATTTTTTTTTCCAATTTAGGGACAATTTAGCATGGCCAATCCACCCACCCTGCACATCTTCGGGTTGTGGAGGTGAGACCCACGTAGACACGGGAGAATGTGCAGACTCCACACGGACAGTGACCCGGGGCCGGGAACAAACACGGAATCTCGGCACCATGACACAGGCAAGAATTAACATTGCATGATCCTGCAATGTTCTCTCTTGAGGAAACCGTATATGGAGGATGATGCATCACGGATGTCGGGATTGATGGACGGAGTTTTGCGCCCATGTTAGCCGTCAGTGAGAAAGTCGACAAGGCTTCAAAATCCCGCTTGAGTCTGGAAAGGTGATTCTCACGAGCAAATCATGCCTCATGATTTCCCTCCCCCACTCGCCGATGATGTAAATTGATTCCCGCCCAGGAAGGTCAGGAACCTCATTTAAATCAATTATATCACTAGCGGGTCTTCCCCCTGGGAATTCCCCACTTCATTAAATATTCATTGCGCGCCCGACATGATGTCACACAGGCGCGCTTTACAACAGCTGCATAAAAGTGAGAACGTAGCGACCTCAGCTCCAAAGGGGATATTGCAGGTGAACACATCAGTCACTTTTATCCTCCAGGGTGTAAATTAGAGAGGTGTGGTGAACCACTGTATTAGGGGATGAAAGGTAGGACCTGCACTACAGGTTCGCCGGTAGCCCCTGCCGGCTGGCTCCGCCCAATAAAAACTGTATAAATATGCATGACCTCCATTGCCCTGCCATTTCACCAGCTGCAGCAGGAGGCCACGCATCTGACTGCAATAAAGCCACAGTTGTACCCAATCTGCGTCTTTGTGTAATTGATTGCGCATCAACTTATTGCAGTCAGATTTTTCCACAGAATGGATATCAGAATCAAACCCGATCGCCTGCAGCTGGATCCGCACTCGCCCGACGCCAGGAAAGACTTTACTCACTGGCTAGAATGTTTTGAGGCCTACATCAACGCTACGGACCCCGCGCCATCGGAGGATCAGAAGATAAACGTCCTGTACTCCAGACTGAGCTCCAGCGTGTTCCCGTTGATCCAAGGTGCCACAAATTACGCGAAAGCAATGGAACTCCTTAAAGAACACTACGCGCAGAAGATGAAAACGCTCTTCGCCAGGCATGTACTCGCCACCCACTTGCAACTACCTGGTGAGTCCATCGAAGACTTCTGGCGCGCCCTAATTCCACTCGTCCGGGACTGTGACTGTCAGGCCGTCACGGCCGCTGAACACGCGAACCTCCTCATGCGCGATGCTTTCGTGACGGGGATTGTGTGGACCGCATCCGAGAACGATTACTGGAAGGGGCCATGCTCGAACTGGCGGAGACTAAATCCTTGACGCTCTCCATGACGGTCGCACCCCGTAATGTACAATCTTACCCCGCCCGCCGCGCTGCCCACCCTTCTACCCCTTCCTACCCCTCCTGGACCCCGCCGACGACCTCCTCAGCTGGGGCTCTGCCTTCCCAATACGCCTGTGCCGCACGCCGATCCGCGCACCACGGGGGTCCCCGCTGCTACTTCTGCAGTCAGCAGAAAACCCCCGCCAAAACTGCCCGGCCCGCACTGCCATTTGTAAATCCTGCAGTAAGAAGGGCCACTTTGTGGCTGTGTGCCAGGCCCGCGCAGTCGCTGCATTCACGCCCACTATCGCCCCCTCCCCCACGCCAAATGCACAATGGGAGCCGCCAGGGGCCATGTGCACACCATGGGCGCCGCTATCTTGTCCCCCACAGGGTCTTCGGACATCTCGAGATCAGAACCGCACACGCTCGCCATCCGAAGCATCCGCCGACTACCTGCAACTCGCTTCGATGACGCTGGACCAATATCGCCCGCACAACCTGGCCACCGCGTCGACGACGGTGAAATTCAACGGCTACGCGACCTCATGCCTGGTGGACTCCGGGATCACCGAAAGCTTCGTACACCCAGATACGGTAAGGCGCTGCCCCCTCACGGTCCATCCTGCCAATCAAAAAATCTCCCTAGTCTCCGGATCCCACTCCGTCCCGATCCAAGGCTTCTGTGCAGTCACCCTCACTGTCCAGGGTGTAGAATTTAGTAACTTCCGCCTCTATGTCCTTCTTAATCTCTGCGCTGCACTCCTGTTGGGCCTGGACTTCCAGTGCAATCTCCAGAGCCTCACCCTCAAATTCGGCGGGCCCTTACTCCCGCTTACCGTTTGCGGCCTCGTGACCCTCAAGGTCGATCCCCCCTCCCTTTTTGCCAATCTAACTGCGGATTGCAAGCCCGTTGCCACCAGGAGCAGACTGTACAGCACCCAAGACAAGACCTTCATCAGGTCCGAAGTCCAGCGGCTGCTTAAGGAAGGTATTATCAAGGCCAGCAACAGCCTCTGGAGAGCCCAAGTGGTAGTGGTTAAAACTGTGGAGAAACATAGGATGGTCGTGGACTACAGCCAGACCATCAATCGGTACACGCAGCTCGACGCGTACCCCCTCCCACGCATATCTGATATGGTCAATCAGATTGCGCAGTACCCGGTCTTCTCAACAATTGACCTGAAATTCGCCTACCACCAGCTCCCCATCCGGAAGTCGGACCGTCCATACACTGCCTTCGAGGCGGACTGACGCCTCTACCACTTCCTTAGGGCCCCTTTCGGCGTCACAAATGGGGTCTCGGTCTTCCAAAGGGAAATGGACCGAATACCAGTACGGTTTGCGGGCCACCTTTCCGTACTTAGATAATGTCACCATCTGCGGCCATGACCAGCAGGACTACGATGCCAACCTCGATAAATTCCTCCGCACTGCCACTCTTCTCAACCTGACCTATAACAAAGAGAAGTGTGTGTTCAGCACGACCCGGTTAGCCATTCTCGGCTATGTAGTCCAAAACGGAGTTCTGGGGCAAGACCCCGACCGCATGCGCCCCCTCATGGAGCTCCCCCTCCCCCACTGCTCCAAGGTCCTCAAACGCTGCCTGGGGTTCTTTTCCTGCTGCGCCCAGTGGGTCCCAAACTATGCGGACAAGGCCCGCCCACTCATTCAGTCCACCCAATTCCCTCTCGCGGTCGAGGCACAACACGCTTTCGCCCGCATCAGAGCAGACATCGCCAAGGCCGGGATGCGCACAGTGGACGAGTCACTGCCTTTTCAAGTAGAAAGCGACGCTTCAGACATCGCCCTTGCCACCACTCTAAACCAGGCAGGCAGACCCGTGGCATTCTTTTCCCGCACCCTTCATGCCTCTGAAATCCGACACTCATTCGTCGAGAAGGAGGCCCAAGCTATCGTTGAAGCTGTGTGGCATTGGAAGAATTACCTGGCCGGTAAGAGTATCACTCTCCTCACTGACCAACGGTCGGTAGCCTTCATGTTCAATAATACGCAGCGGGGCAAGATCAAAAATGATAAAATCCCTGAATCGAGCTCTCCACCTATAATTACGAGATTTTGTATCGCCCCGGTAAACTCAACGAGCCCCCAGAAGCCCTCTCCCAAGCTACATGGGCCAGCGCACAAGTGGACCAACTCCGGGCCCTACACGACAGCCTTTGTCACCCAGGGGTCACTCGATTGTACCATCTGGTCAAAGCTCGCAATCTGCCCTACTCCGTCGAGGAAGTAAGGACAGTCACCAGGGACTGGTGCGGAGTGCAAGCCGCACTTCTACCAGCCGGACCGTGTGCACCTGGAGAAGGCTTCTCGCCCCTTTGAATGCTTCAGCGTGGATTTCAAAGGGCCCCTCCCCTCCACCGACCTTAACACGTACATCATCAGTGTGGTCGATGAGTACTCCAGATTCCCCTTCGCCATCCCATGCCCCGATATGACGTCTGCCACCGTCATCAAGGCCCTCAACACAATCTTCGCTCTGTTCAGTTTCCCCGCTTACATCCACAGTGACAGGGGATCCTCATTCATGAGCGATGAGCTGCGTCAGTTCCTGCTCAGCAGGGGTATAGCCTCCAGCAGGATGACCAGCTACAACACCCGGGGAAACAGGCAAGTAGAACGGGAGAATGGGACGGTTTGGAGGGCCATCCAGCTGGCCCTAAGGTCCAGGAACCTCCCAGCCTCTCGCTGGCAGGCGGTCCGCCCTGACGCTCTACACTCCATCCGGTCACGATTGTGCACCACCACTACCACACCCCATGAACGTGTTTTTACCTTCCCCAGGAAGTCCACATCCCGGGTGTCGCTCCCGACTTGGCTCGCTGCTCCAGGACCGGTCCTTCTCCGTAGGCACGTCCGACTCCACAAGGTGGACCCCTTGGTGGACAGGGTTCACCTGCTCCACGCCAACCCTCAATATGCCTACGTTGAGTTCCCCGACGGCCGCCAAGATACTGTCTCACTCAGGGACCTGGCACCATCAGGTTCCACCCCAACACACTCCCCCACCCATGCACCCCCCCCCTCCTACAGCGCCGCCAACACTGACCCCATCAGACCACTCCATGCTCCTGGAGTTCCCCGATGACTGGCCAGCAAAAGCACCGCCACCACCGCCATCTGTGCCACCTCCACCACCACCAGCACCGACTTCGCCGCCACCGCTACGCCGCTCCCAACGAAGCACCAAAGCACCGGATCGGCTGAACCTTTGACGGACTCCGGACCGTCAACATGGACTTTTTCTTTTTTTTCTTCTTAACACTGTACATAATTGCACTATTTGTATATAGTTTCACATCACCCCCGCCAGACTCATTTTTAACAGGGGGTGAATGTGGTGAACCACTGTATTAGGGGATGTAAGGTAGGACCTGCACTACAGGTTCGCCGGTAGCCCCTGCTGGCTGGCTCCGCCCACTAAGAACTGTATAAATATGCATGACCTACATTGCCCTGCCATTTCGCCAGCTGCAGCAGGAGGCCACACATCTGACTGCAATAAAGCCACAGTTGTACCCAATCTGCGTCTTTGTGCAATTGATTGCGCATCAAGAGGGGGCACTGGAGTGGATGTGGCATACCCAGATAAGTGGAACTCAGGTCCTGGGATGGGGCAGGGGTTGCGTCTCAACGTTTCTGGAGAGGGTGGGGGTTGCTTGCAGGCCTCCAGTGGCCCTTCACTGCTGTGGTCTTCCAGGGCTCATGGTGTCTGGCAGCTGGTGTGCAGGTCACGCTTCTTGGGTTCTCCTTGATGGGCTTGTGGCCATTTCTCCGCCGAGGGGCTGCCCTTCTAAAGTGGCAACTGAACGTGTGTGGGAGCAAGTTCAATCACTGCGTTAGCACAAGGTGCGACTGTGAGATCCGTGTGTGGGGACCTGTGAAATGTCAGGCTGCATGGGAAAAGTGGGGGTCCTGACAAGGAATGTTGAACAGCTACATGAGAGCAGAAGACCCTCAAACAGTGGGGAGAATGTGGGCAGTCCAAATGACACCGCCAACCCTCCGGCTGCAAAGTGCATCCTCAGGTCATGAGCTGTCTGGAAGGGAAAAGCCACTGGTTATGGAGGCCAGATCATCAGGGAATAAAGTCAGGGTGGCTGGCAGTTCAAGCTGGGAGGTTCATTTAATCCACAGCCCATGATGATCCACAAGGATGAAGGTGACTGTAAATTGCATGCTTAACATGAATTATGTGTGCCTGTCCTGCCACAGGGGGAAACCAGTTACTGAATCAGCGCTCTGACCCTTCCTTGGCAAGTCAATTGTGCCAATTTAGTTACTCTTGCAATGTTTGAGTGTGCCATTAATTGGCACCAAGTAGTTAACCCTTTGGGAGCTGAACCCCCAAGCATTGAACAGCAGGGTTTACACCCACATCTCCATGACAGAGAAGTCTCACAGATGTTGTCACTAATGCAAGGCGCTCATCGCTCACCCCATTCAGGACATGACGGGTGGCAGTGTCTCGTTCCCTTGTGAGGTTGGAATGCAAGTCGAATGAACACAGTCAACTGTCCTCCATCCCCACCCTTGGATGGAGGGCATGTGGCCCGATGAGGGTACAAGGGTTGAGATACCAGTCAGGCGGAGTTGAGAGAAACAACTTTGGGGATGTGGCCATTGTGTGACAGGGGAAGGGAGTGATGCTCATTGGAAAGATGCGCACATTGGGGGATGTATATGGGTGGATGTCCCAGATCCTGAGAGGGATGTGGATCAGGGCATCGTCAAGACTTCTCATCACTTGCTTTTTTTGTTCTCGACCATTCAGTTAATGATTTGAGAGAATCATGGAGCCAGTGGAGCTGGCAGTTCTTTTGATAGCTGTGGAACAGCGACCTCGACGTGTAGTGGCATGTGGACAGGACCAATGTCCTGCAGCGGAGGGGGAGGCTGAGCCCGCTGATCTACTGGGGGCAGGGCCATATATGGTGGAGCCTTGGAGGGGACACTACTGCCCACAAGTCTGTCAACGGAGACCTTCCTATCTCCAAATATCACAGGACTAATGATGGAGAAGGCTGTTCAGGGGGACGGTGCGCCACCTGTGCCAGGTAATGCAAGGGTTGGCACCACATGGACCAAAGGTCACAGCAGCTCTGAACGTTTATGCCAGTAACTCGTTTCAGGGTGCAGCATTTTCCAGTCTGCCGTGTGGCAAGTGCCTAAGGGAGATCAAAGATGCATTGTTTGAGAGGACCCACCTGTACATCAACTTTGACCAGGACAGCACGGTAGCACAAATGGATAGCACTGTGGCTTCACAGCGCCAGGGTCCCAGGTTCAATTCCCCACTGGGTCACTGTCTGTGCGGAGTCTGCACGTTCTCCCCGTGTCTGCGTGGGTTTCCTCCGGGTGCTCCGGTTTCCTCCCACAGTCCAAAGACATGCAGGTTAGGTGGATTGGCCATGCTAAATTGCCCTTAGTGTCCAAAAAGGTTAGGAGGGGTTATTGGGGATAGGGTGAAAGTGAGGGCTTAAGTGCAGACTCGATGGGTCGAATAGCCTCCTTCTGTACTGTATGTTCTATGTTCTATGTACACCAGGGCCATTAGTTTTGCCTGCATAGTTAGCCTGCACCAGGTGCAGGGTATCATAGATTTCGCCCACGTAGCTCTACGTTCCCCATGGCAGAATGGGGTGTCACTTAAGAAATGCGAGGGAATCCACTCCCTCAATTTTTAGATCATATGTGATCACACCATGCACATCATTCAGGTGTGTGCCCATTTCCCAGAGAACACCCATGACAGCTACATCCCTGGGCGCTCACAGATCCCAGCCATTTTTGAGGGAGAGCAGGGTCTGGAGGGATGGCTCCTTGGGAACAATGGGTACCACCTCAAGATGACAATGTCAGGGTTGAGGCCACAAACATCAGTTGAGAATCACAGCAACGAGGCTCATGCATCAATGCATGCGCTGGCCGAACAAGCGATTGAACTGCTCAAGATACGGTTCCGGTGCCTGGACAGGTCAGGGGGAAGCCTGCCAATATAGCCCCCAGAGGGTGTCCCGCATCATTGTGGTCTGCTGCACTGTGCATAACCTGGTGCTGCAGCGGGGAGATCAGCTGGACTAAGAGGAAATGGAGGAGCACCATATCTCCTCAGACGAGGAAGAGGTCGAGTAGGATAGTGAAGGACAACTCGGGAGGAGGTGACGGAAGGACCTCAGGCAATGGCCAGAGTTTGCATGGAGCACAAGTCTAGGGATGCCGTCATTGCCTCTTGGTTTGGGGTTGAACATCTTCTCACTACTTTGGTGCCTGCGGGAGGACATCATGATGGTTGCACCATTCATGGGCAGGGCCCAAAAGCGATCATCCAGACACTGCAGGAGAATGTTGGTGACTTTCAGTGAGGTGAGGACAGAGAGATGTTCCTCTTATCTCTATGAAATGACTGACTCATGCCTGACAGAGAACGGAGCATGACCTTCCACTGAACTGCGGCCATAGAAGCTGAACGATGCATCTCAGCTGGTACTGCCTCCTGGGAGGTCAAGGGTTCCGGTGTCTTTCTCCACCTGCTGACGAGGTGGGCAGACTCTCACATGGGTCAGCCGATGGCATCCTCACAACAAAAGAATACTGGCAGACATGAGAGGCCTGAGTGTTGCTGTGGTGGGGTAGGGGAGAGGGTGGTGAACCTTCCATGGGTGGGGTGTTGGGAGTGGAGTGCCTAGGGGGTTTGTGCCAGGAGCGGCATGACATTAATGTGTTGTCAATGTGAGAGATGGAATAAAGCGCTGCCAGTCTCACACTGCAGAAGAAGGAAGCACCGTGTTTGCGCAGGGGTTTGCGGAGCATGGCACCATGGCTTGACAGCATGGCGGTTCTTTATGTGTGAACAAAGTGAATTTTAATGCTAGCTGGTTATTACAATGGTTTATTTTCTCTCGTAGTGCCTAGGATCACCCGGGCCCACTAGGTGCCTGTTGTTTATAACTCTTCCTCACCCTCCCGCTACATCTAGGTGCTCCCCTAAGATCCACAGCAGAGGTTAGGATGATTCTCTGACTTCCACGCCTTGTTGCCTGAGGTGATCATTGTGGGGATCCGGGCCTGCTTTCGACTGCACGAGTATCGTAGTGCTCCCCTCCTTGGTGTGCAGGGCTGGAACCGTGTTGTTCACAAAGAGGGGGCTGTCAGATGGTCTGGACACCCCCAGAGTTTCCTGGCTGGAAGGCCCCATGCCGCACTCCTGCAGGCCTCTTCTCTCTGGGTTCCCTGGGGCCCATGGGCTCCTCCATGGGATAGAGGGGCAGGTGGAGTCAGATCCAGAAGCCCCGCCATCCTGTAACGCTGACAATCGTGGATTCGCACCAGTGCCTGTACCATGCTGTTGAAGCCCTGCACCATGGAACTCATGCTCTCAGCTAAGGAGGTCATGACCTGAACCATGGAGTGGACACCCCCCGACATGGAGTGCACGTTCTGCAGCAAAGTCTCCACTGCAGATGCCACCCCGCAGTGATGGCCTTGTTACGGCAGAGTAACGGCACCTTGGACAGAACGTGCTGGGACTCCTCCAGCCAGCCTGGCAGTCCATGGAGGGATGCTTCCTGATGCTGGCAGCTATGCCTTTCTAGCTCCAGCAGCTCTGGGATGACTTTACCCAAGAGGAACATCTATGAGCCTGGGCCTCAGCAAAGTCCTGGGCTCAGGCATTTATCTGAATGCTGGATCCCTGAGCGTCCCTGCCACCACCTGCTGTGGATCATCAGGTGTGGGTTGCTCACCAGTGAGTGACGTAGAAGCCAGCCAGAACCTATTCCCATCCAAGTGTGAGTATCTGCATTGGTGGAGGATGAGAGTGACAGGTGTGATGCCTCTTCAATGCCGGTTTCCAAGATATCTCCTTCAGAGCTGCTCGAGACTGTGGTGTCCAGGGGCATGAGGATGGTCCAGGCTGGTTTGTTTGTTGACCTGCAATGGAAGCATTAGTGCGGGACAGGGGAACACTGTAGGAGAAAGTAGGACTCTCACATGCAGCTTGCGCCATGGCTGGATGTGCTGCCCTCTGCCCATGTGCGGTCCTGCTCCTCGTGGGGAAGCTCAAGGGCTCGGGCTCATGGTCTTGAGACCCAGTACCACTCTGGCTAGCTGTTCCCGCCTGTTAAGCTGTAGTTTCTACTGCAATTAGATAGTTGGGAAGAGTGTAGTTGGAAGCCATACCATTTCAGATGGTAGTGCTGTGTGGCATGTGTGGTGGTGGGGGGTGAGTGACAGCAAGGATGTGAGAAGCCGAGGAGGTACTATGAAGGGGGAGGGGGATAATGAAGGGATCAGCATGGCAAGTGTGGGGGCCTCACAAGAGGGTAGCCAGGGAAAGGGTTGGCCCACTGAAGGATAGGCAAGGGAATCTATGTGTGGAGCCAGAAGAAATGGGCGAGGTACTAAATGAATACTTTGCATCAGTATTCACCAAAGAGAAGGAATTGGTAGCTGTTGAGTCTGGAGAAGGGTGTGTAGATAGCCTGGGTCACATTGAGATCCAAAAAGACGAGGTGTTGGGCGTCTTAAAAAATATTAAGGTAGATAAGTCCCCAGGGCCTGATGGGATCTACCCCAGAATACTGAAGGAGGCTGGAGAGGAAATTGCTGAGGCCTTGACAGAAATCTTTGGATCCTCACTGTCTTCAGGTGATGTCCCGGAGGACTGGAGAATAGCCAATGTTGTTCCTCTGTTTAAGAAGGGCAGCAAGGATAATCCAGGGAACTATAGGCCGGTGAGCCTTACTTCAGTGGTAGGGAAATTACTGGAGAGAATTCTTCGAGACAGGATCTACTCCCATTTGGAAGCAAATGGACGTATTAGTGAGAGGCAGCATGGTTTTGTGAAGGGGAGGTCGTGTCTCACTAACTTGATAGAGTTTTTTGAGGTGGTCACAAAGATGATTGATGGAGGTAGGGCAGTGGATGTTGTCTATATGGACTTCAGTAAGGCCTTTGACAAGGTCCCTCATGGTAGACTAGTACAAAAGGTGAAGTCACACGGGATCAGGGGTGAGCTGGCAAGGTGGATACAGAACTGGCTAGGTCATAGAAGGCAGAGAGTAGCAATGGAAGGATGCTTTTCTAATTGGAGGGCTGTGACCAGTGGTGTTCCGCAGGGATCCGTGCTGGGACCTTTGCTGTTTGTAGTATATATAAATGATTTGGAGGAAAATGTAACTTGTCTGATTAGTACGTTTGCAGACGACACAAAGGTTGGTGGAATTGCGGATAGCGATGAGCACTGTCAGAGGATACAGCAGGATTTAGATTGTTTGGAGACTTGGGCGGAGAGATGGCAGATGGAGTTTAATCCGGACAAATGTGAGGTAATGCATTTTGGAAGGTCTAATGCAGGTAGGGAATATACAGTGAATGGTAGAACCCTCAAGAGTATTGAAAGTCAGAGAGATCTAGGAGTACAAATCCACAGGTCACTGAAAGGGGCAACACAGGTTTAGAAGGTAGTCAAGAAGGCATACGGCATGCTTGCCTTCATTGGCCGGGGCATTGAGTATAAGAATTGGCAAGTCATGTTGCAGCTGTATAGAACCTTAGTTGGGCCACACTTGGAGTATAGTGTTTAACTCTGGTCACCACACTACCAGAAGGATATGGAGGCTTTAGAGAGGGTGCAGAAGAGATTTACCAGAATGTTGCCTGGTATGGAGGGCATTAGCTATGAGGAGCGGTTGAATAAACTTGGTTTGTTCTCACTGGAACGAAGGAGGTTGAGGGGCGACCTGATAGAGGTCTACAAAATTATGAGGGGCATAGACAGAGTGGATAGTCAGAGGCTTTTCCCCAGGGTAGAGGGGTCAATTACTAGGGAGCACAGGTTTAAGGTGAGAGGGGCAAGGTTTAGAGTAGATGTACGAGGCAAGTTTTTTTACACAGAGGGTAGTGGGTGCCTGGAACTCGCTACCGGAGGAGGTGGTGGAAGCAGGGATGATAATGACATTTAAGGGGCATCTTGACAAATACATGAATAGGATGGGAATAGAGGGATACGGACCCAGGAAGTGTAGAAGATTGTAGTTTAGTCAGGCAGCATGGTCGGCACGGGCTTGGAGGGCCGAAGGGCCTGTTCCTGTGCTGTACATTTCTTTGTTCTTTGTTGTTCTCCATGGAGGTGTGAGGGGTGTGTTGAGAGGCAGAACGCTGGCACAGTGGTGAGCACTGCTGCCCCACAGCACCTGGGTCCCAGGTTCGATTCTGAGCTCGGGTGACTGTCCGTGTGAAGTTTGCACTTTCTCACCGTGTCTGCAGGGGTTTCCTCCGGGTGTTCCGGTCTTGTCCCACAGTCTAAAGATGTGCAGGTTAGGTAGATTGGCTCTGCTAAATTGCCCAAAAGTTAGGTGGGGTTACGGGGGAGGAATGGGGGATTGAGCCTAGGTAGGGTGCTCTATCATAGCATGGGCCAGTGCAGGCTCGGTGGGCTGAGTGGCCTCCTTCTGCACTGTAGGGATTCTATGGATTCTATGGATGCTGCGGGATGTGAGAGAAGATAGACTTACCCTGACTGCACGAACAAGGTCATATTCTGTTTTGGAGTGAGCTGGTGTTAACATTCATGGTCATAGCCTCCCAGATGGGATTAGTCACTTTCTTGGAAGCATGTCTGAGCAGTCGAGGGTAGAGGGTCTCCGCCTCTGCTGGTTCCCATCCAGAAGCTTGTTGAGGGCTCCCTCGGTGAAGCATGGTGCAGTCTTTCTGGCAGCCATCCTCCCAATTGGACTTGGAACAAGTACTGGGGAGGCGTTTTAATAGTGCACCCCACTGATTGCAGCCATTAGGTTGTGGCTGGGTGAATGAATCAGAGATGACACAGCGTAAACTTTCAAAAAACAAATTGCTCAAGAGGCTGAATATACGGCGACTTTTCTCACTAACGGCCCCAACGTGATTCTCTCTGGTTTCCTCGCCGAGAACTGACACTTCGAAAAAAATCCAAGAGTTCAGCTCAATCTGTGAATGGGCCACAATGTTGTGCAATGGAAACAGAGTACATAGCTGAGAGCTGCCAGAGAGCGACATCTGCAATGAGTGGAGAGAGGGACCATAGTGGCTGAAAGGGGAGGGACCAAGAGGGGAGGGGCCGAGAGGGCAGCAGCAGAGTGGGGAGGGGCACAGAGTGTGAAGGCAGAGAGGGGAGCATTATTTGGTCATTTCTGTGCCCCAGTTGGAGGTGGACCATGGGCCAGCATAAAAGTGACAGGGTTCGATATGCAACCACCCCCCGATATCAATGCCCTTCATGTCTCTAATTTCCACACCAGCGAGTGCACAAGATTCCACCAAAGTCATATGAAATATTTTCACATGTCTGCGTTTGGCTCGTTAACCCAGCTTTTGGCTTTCCCAACCCAAATTCTAACAATGCCCAACAACCATCATTCCTGCAGAGCAACACTAAAACAGAAATATAGAGAAATTGGACACACGATGTCATCATACCATTACCACCTCACTTATATGAACCCGCTCTCAAAACCAACAGAAAATCCTGACTAAATTGTCAGAAGTAATAAGAAAAAAGCAAAACACAAACTTGAGAAACATTTATGGAAATATTTGTACAAATGTTCCAAAATTACTGAAATTCAGATATTAATGTGAACAGTTAACACTGAGGATTTTCTTCATTAAATAACCATCCAAAATAGCCCAAATATCAATCTTAATTTACAATTTTAAATGAAGCCAAGTGACAATATCTCATTTTTATCTCTCAAAACTTGTTTACTCTTCTCTGCTAAACTTTGATGTGTTGGAGCACAAAGAGATTTAATTTGACTGAGAGAAAGCCTTAGAGAATTACTATTGAAAGCTGTGTTTGCAGCCCCTGGGAATGAATTCTGGAAGCAAAGCTATATGCAAGTTCCAAACAGCCCAATATGAGAGAATGGAAATCAGTTCACTCAGTGTTGATATCCCTTTGTCAAAAAGCTCCCATTTTGGATTGACTTAAGAATGAATGGGTGGCACGATGGGACAGTGGTTATCACTACTGCCTCACAGTGCCAGGGACCGGGGTTCAATTCTGGCCTTGGGTGACTGTCTGTATGTAGTTTGCACATTCTCTCCGTGTCTGCGGGGGTTTCCTTCGAGTGCTCCGGTTTCCTCCCACATTCCAAAGATGTACAGGTTAGGTGGATTGGCCATGCTAACTTGCCCCTTAGTGTCCAACGGTTAGTTGGGGTTATGGGGATGGGGCAGGGGTGTGTGCCTGGGTAGGGTGCACTTTCAGGGGGTTGGTTCAGACTCGATCGGCCAAAAGGCCTCCTTCTGCACTGTAGGGATTCTGTGAAGTCTTTTTGGACTTTTAATATACATGTTGCAGCCTCAAAGTGTATCTTTGGAAGGAGATATTCTGCATGTGAACCCCAAATATGTCGCTTATTGCGTACTCATCAGGATTTAGCAAGAATTATTTTTCCGATGGAAATTCTTTGATTTAAAGGCATTTCTTTGAAGTGCGAAAGCAAAGAGATTTTAGTCATTCTCTCTGCATGGCAGACAATGGGCTTTTACAGCAGCATTTCCGCACTGGTATTTCAAATCACATATCCATCTGGCAAATGCTACATCCATTACCGTTTTAATCATGTTTTCTGCCACCATCAAAAGGAATCCTTCATCAATAGCTCTGTGGACGGCAGCTTCCTGCCTGTTTCACACAGATGAAGTGCCACTGCTCCATCATTTTGCATGTCGGGAGCACAGCAGTGCTCACGGGGATGAAAGTGGATAGACCCTGAAAACGGCTTTGGGGATCTTCATGCTGCTTGCTCATTATCATGGCTGCTGTGTGTCGCCAGTGTTAACCGGACTGTTCATTGGCTTCACACATCAGCAGGGGGCCCAATATCATTACATGCAGTAAGGTGGGTTTGTGCAGTTTAAAGGAAGGTTCTCTCCTCTGCCTGCTGGAAGTACTGACACAGTTCAAAAAATATTCCAACTTGTGATCAGTTACCGTTAAGTGGGTTAAATGTAAATGACAAAGTGAATAAGCTGTTTGAAGTTGAAAAGTAATTAATTGAATAGACATCAATGCGGCAAGGACAATGTCAGAAATTGATTCCAAAGCGGTAAAGTATGTGTGTGAATATTTTGATGAGGCAGGCCAGGATAACTAAGAGTCACACAACTTCGTATCGTGGCCTGCGCGCTCCCAGGGCAATTGGATTTTGGAGATCATGACGCACAATTTGGTTTCCACCCCATCCCATATTCACTTTACACGTCCACGCGGGCGCAATGATGTGGAATTTCTCCCGCACATTCCTTGCGGCATACTGTCCCAGCCTGACAAAGTCTGAAGACATTAGGAACCTCCCCGGGAACTCTTACAGAATCCCCGGACACTCTGTGAAACAGAATGTGGTTGAGTGCAAAATTGCATTGCAAGTTAGTGATAACTCAAATGAATAAATTGGACAAATCTTTCCAGGTGGGGTAAAGGAAGCCAACCTCTGCCAGACATTGGAGCAGACACATGCCCTCATCTCTCTATCTACTGCCCAATAGGATAAGCAAGCTGGCATAGAATTGCTCACTAAAATAAACAAGGTTGCCAAGGTAAGCAAGGCTGTAATCATCAGTGATATCAATTATCCAGCAACAAAACAAACAGAACAAGGCTACCTCAGGGGAGTAGGGGAGGACGCTGAAAATTAATTTGTAAGCATAATCGGACCGGTTGCTTTTGATCCCGATGCATTTATCAGGTCATTGCAGACAATAATCTATTTAAATCTAGCATTTGGCCACAAACCAACAATATCAAATAATGTGGCAGAAGATAAATTGCGACAAGACATTTACAATGGTTAGACTTATTTTAAATACTATAAAAGTAAAAGGCCATTCAGTTTTTTCTTTATCTTGGGAGTAATGGAAATTGAAAGACATTGTACAATTGAAGACTGGAGGAAAATAAGGGAAAAAAAGTGTTTGAAGCAAACAGCTCAGCTTAACTTTCGAAGATGTCTGCATGGCACCATAGAATTAGAACAAATCAGCAATTGCATCAAAAATGTAAAGTGTACAGCATGATCTAAACACAGTGCTGTTTTATTTTATAATGTTAAAGCAATATGTTACAAACCCCGCTGATGGGTAACTTATAACATGGATTCTTAATTGTTCATTTTGCAACTTGGTATAATGTGAGGAAATATATGAAAAATCGATGGGGAAATGTTCAGTCTTGTAATCATTCAAAGAAAAGAATATTTAATAAACTGTAAAACACAAAACGAGAAAGCCCACAATACCAAACAAAATTAACTGCAGTAATGTCTACACATATGGTATATTTGAATTGACCCCAATCCACATCTATCTACTTTCCCAAAATCTGAGAATGACCCTGTTCCCAAAACCACACCCCATAAGATTTAACTCTATGAGCCAAATTCAGCAAATAGTTACCACACATGATTTGTACCTTTATTTTAGGAAGCCATTCTTCTGTTTGGCATAGAATCACTGAGGTTTTCAAAACAGCAACTTCTCAGTCCAGAAGCCTGCATTCGGGAGAGCTGCTGTTTCCAGCTGGGCTTGGCTATGACATTAAACAAGATGCCGGAAATACTCGGCAGGTCTGGCAGCTTCTATTAGGAGAGAAAGCAGAGTTAAAGTTTCGAGTCCTGTAACTTTTCATCAGAACTATGCTATGACCTGAATTGCTCATCAATTATGCTTCTCTCTGCTGTACAGAACTAACCCTGCCCCTGATATATCATTTATTCCTTTTGATCTTAATCCACCTTAACAAGGCATCCCAGAAGTCTTGCTTTTAGCAAGTAAGTGTGACATGCATTCCTATGTCTCCACTTTGGACTCCCACCTTCTGTAGTTTTTACACCTATAATTCTATACTCTATTGTTTTCCACTTATGTAAATATCTGTTTCCCCTGTTGCTCAGCTAATTCACAAATCAAAAACCCCTCAGAACAGTTGAATCCTTATCAATTCCCTTTTATCCAATTTTTTAATCTTTATTTTATCCAAGCTTCTTGACAAATGATATTCTCAGAACTAAAGTTCCAAGATTGAAATGACACCATTATGATTAATGGTGCGTATAAGTAAGACGTGATTTGGCATTGGGGAGTCATTAGGCCTGCAGCAATCACACAGTTGCTATATGTGACATTATGACAAAGGCAAATACTAAAAATAGTAAAACAAAGCCCTGAACTTTAGGAGGGCAGAAACTAGTGCAACAATGAAGGAACTGGGGAGAATAATTTGAAAACATGATGAACAGGAGAGTAAAATGGCATTTTATAAAGGTTGCACTTTAGGACAGAAAATGTTATTTTACTTTGAAGTAACAAGAGATTCATATCAAGTACCTTGCCCAATTGATTGAACAGAGATACCATGAAAGTTGTAAGTGAAGCTTAAAGGAACTAACAAATTGACATGGGAAGCATACAGAGTACAAACATTTTGAGGCTCTGCATGCATTGGGGGGTTTTAGCCAGGAGTCTAGGTGAAAACTGAGTACCGTGGTGTAGCTCTATCCCTAAACTACACTGGTGCTCAAAGAGGCTCCAGCAGCACAACCTTGCAATTTCTGTTCAGGAAAGCTATGTCAAAGTAACAAAATTAGGGATGAAAGAAGGGAAACTTGACAAAAAGGGCTTTGAACATAATTCAAATGCCTTTCAGTTTTAAGGAAAAAGCTGCTTGTCAAAGACAAATCATGTGGAATGTTAGGTTGGATATATATTCAGAAATTTGCTTATTGGGGGACAGTGAGAAACTTTGGAGGATCTTTGGGGAATATACAAGCAAATGTGACGTTATCCATTTTGGGCAAAAATAAGATAGATCAGGGTACTTTCTAGATGGTATGAAGCTCAATCCAGTGGATGTCCAAAGAGACCTGGGGTTCAGGTGCATAGATCTTTAAAATGCCACGAATACAGAAAGTAATCAAGATGGCGACTGGGTTGCTGGCCTTTATATCTAGAGGACTGGATTATAAGGAGACAGAAGTTATGCTGCGGCTTTACAAAACCCTGGTTCGACTGTGAACAGTTCTGGGCACCACACCGTTGGAAGGATATTTTGGCCTTGAGGGGAGTGTAACACAGATTTACAAAAATGATACCTGGACATCAGGGGTTAAGTGACAAGGAGAGATTATACAAATTAGGCTTGTTTCCTCTAGAATTTAGAAGGTTAAGGGATGACCTGATTGAAATCTTCAATATATTAACAGGAAAAGACAGGGTAGGTGAAGATAAATTGTTTCCACTGGTTGGAGATCCTAGAATTAGGGAGCATTGTCTAAAAAATAGGGCTAAACTATTCAGGAGAGATGTTAGGAAGCACTTCCACATGCAAAGGTTGGCAGAGGTTTGGAACTCTCTGCCACTAATGGCAGTTGAAGCTAGATCAGTTTAGATCTGAGATAGATACATTTTTGTTAAGCAAAGGTATTAAAGGATCAGGAATATGGCCTCAGATCAGCCATGATCTCATTGAATGACGCAGTGGGCTCGCGGGACTGAATGGCCTCCTCCTCTTCCTATGTTCTTCTGTTCCTTTGAATTAACGGGTTGAAATCACAATATGACCAAATAGGCTATACATGAATTCTGGAAAGGACAGACTAGATGAGTTGAAATGTCTAAGTGTTTTGTTTTCATTTGCTTTCAATATGCAAGGCTGGTAACAGAATTATGAAGGTAGTAAAATAAGCTGGAATAATTACTTTGGATAAGAGTGATAAAGTAAAAATCATGAGAAAAGTTGGCAATTGAAATTCCATGTGCAAACAGGACGCAATGGAAAAAGGAAAGATTGATAAAAAGAAAGAGAATATTCTCTTCCTGAGGACGAGATTATAACGAATATATTGCTGAGCTATAAAACACTAATAAATCAGTAATGTTACTGTACTATAGGCTAACAAGGTTAACTCCACTGGTGAGAAAAGTAGTTTCAGAGTATGGTATAATATGTAATATGTGATCATACATTAAGGACATACATCAAAAGCAACTAGCATAGCTTTAAGGATAAGACGTCACACCTGATACATTCTTCTTACTTTCAGGATGTGACTCAGTTACATGGTGGACAGTCAGTGCTTCAAGCTCACTCATATTTTAGCCCAAGTAAAGACTAGTGACGTAAATGGACATTAGTTAATTAGAATGAAATTAATTAGGCAAAAGAATAAAGAGGTTGATTGTGAGAATGGGCAAGGGTCTTATTGAAGAACAGTAATAAATGGCACTCAACAGTAACAGGCACTTGTTTCTTGACCACCTACACTCTTCACTATTGATTAAGAGATATGGTAGTTAGTAACCTAGTGAAGATGACACTAAACTTCCAGAGGAGGTCACATGTATCAAAAGCCGACACTATTCGAAACAATGTGGCATGTTCAGCACTTGGGCTGAATACTGACAAATAGTATTTAATTTAGATAAAGCCTCAATGAATCATTTCATCTGTGCGACAGAAAGAGACATTTATTGAAGATATTGAACACGAACATAAGCCTTGAGAATAGCTATCGATTTATCTCTGAAAATGCTCAAACAACATAGAATGTTGATCAACAGGGTGGACATGGCATCATGCTGTACCAGGAAAAGGCAGTGAGATCTGCACTGCTTGCAGGATTTCATAGAATTCCTACAGTCCAGAAGGAGGCCATTTGGCCCATTGAATCTGCACCAGCTCTCCGAAAGAGCACCCTACCTAGGCCCACTCCCGCCACCCTATCGCTGCCTAACCTGCATAATCTTAGACTGTGGGATGAAGCCGGAGCACCCAGAGGAAAGCCACGTAGACAAGGGGAGACCAGCCTTAGAATTTTGGATGCTGTTGTAGTTTGATTGCACCTTAATTTAGAAACACTGAGAGTAAGTTTAAATTTTGGCAATTGTGTAAAGCAGGCAATACTGGATTGGCTGCATGTTAAACATTTTCCCAATGAGAGACGGCAGTTGATTGCCTGCCTGTGATTTGTTCTATTGATATCAATGGATATTAAAATGTGGTGGGCTGCAAGTGGATACAATACATCCCACTCCTGTCGGTGGTGAAAGTGAAGATTCATCCAGCTGTCGGTTGGGGGGCCATGGGCGAGGGCAGGGGCAAGGGTAGTCAGATCAGTTGAGGATGGGTGGGGATGTTCAGCCAGGTCAGTTGGGGGTGGGGGGGGGGGGGGGGGGCGGTGTCGGAGGATGTGTGGGGATGGGGATAGTCTGATCAATCGAAGATGGATGGGGCTGGTCAGCCGGGGTTGTGGGGGACGTGGAATCCGGTGCAGGTGGGGGGTCAGGGTGGGGAATACCATGTGTGTGTGTGTGGGGGGGGGGGGGGGGGGGGGGGGGGGGCCTGTTTCATTCTAATATGCAGATTTGCCAAATACTGATCCCTGCCACAATGGGTGGGATTCAGATTGTGACGTCTTGTGAGATCCCGTTAGACCCTGTCAGGAAATCCTGGAAGAGGGAACCCTGATATCGACCGGCCACACCACCGTTCGGGCCAACGCGCCCAGTAGATCGTGCCCATAATATTACAGTGCTTCATTAACATACAAATTAACTGCATAGCTGTTCAAAATAATGTTTGGCTTTTGAATGTGTTCAGTTTTTGGCTGTACAGATAAAGAATATTCAACCTATATTATGTGATGTTGCTTTCTGTTTCAGTATTGCCAGTCATCTATAAAATCAGTTTATGCCACAGTTGACTGCATGCTTTGGGGTTCTAAGGTTCTGTGTAGGTTTTACCATAACTTCCTTTTTTAATTCTATTCTTCCCAAAATGAACTTTGGACCATGTTTGCTTCCTTTCAGGACCTATTAACCTGTGTTGCTACTTTTAGTGATTTGTTTATCTGTAACTCTAGCTCCCTCTGTTTCTCAACCCCATTTGGACACTTATGCCTGGATTTTCATGACATCTTCCAAATCGGTGGATATGGCCCCGATTCGGAAGTAATTTCCAACACATTCGCTGGTAGGGGAAAGGGGCTGGGTGGGAGGGAAACCCAAACTCAGCAAGGCCCTTTGAACGCAGCTCAAACAGCAACAAAGACCTTGGGTTGGATTCTCCGCCCCGCCGAGCCACATTTCTGCCCGACCCGCCGGTGGGATTCTCCGTTACGCCGGCCGGTCAATGGCATTTCCCATTGTGGGGCAGCCCCACAGCGTCGGGAAAATCCCCGGGCGCCGGCAAAACGGAGAATCCTGCTGGCAGAGAATCCCGCCCCTTAACCGGCAGTGTGGAAGTTACCAACCAACAAAGAATCTAACCACATATGTTTTGTCTGCACAGGTACAATCAAGTTCCATGAGAACCATATCAACAGAACATCTATAATTCAATACAGTACGATTTAATTTGCTGGAGAAAGGCTCCAGTCATGTGTGAACATGGCCGGCAGGAGAAAAGGACCCCATTTAGCTATCTACTTTTATGTTCAGAATACAGAACTTTCAATAAGACAGCATAATTATCATGTGATCCATCATTGTCTTTACGACCCACACTCAAGAATTCCTTTCAAGAAATGCAATTTCCACAGCTAATTTTTCATTTGAAGGTGACCAGAAAAGCATCTTTGTCTGAAAAAACTCATTATAAAAAATAACTTGAAGAGAATGCTAAGAGGGCTCAGAGAAGGGGGGTTCAGATTTAATCGAACTCCTTCCTGAACTGTATTATCTGGGTATATAAAATCAATCCCTTTTGAACGACTAATGTGAGTGCGGTGCATGACTCATCTGATAGTGCCTCTTGATCTAACCCCATCAAAATATTCTTCTATTCACCCCTCAGGCTTCCCTTTCTGAAAGAAGAGAGCTTCAGCTTGTTCAATTTCTCCCGATGGATATAACCTCTCATTTCTAGTATCATTTTAGAAAAGCGTATTTGTACCTGCTCAAGCCCTTCTACATGTTTTAAAAATGTGGCGTTCTGATCTGATCCAATGTTCTAACTAAGGGTGTAATTCTCAGCCTCGTTGCACTCTCGCTCAGAGAGGGTGGAGGACTTTCAGCTGGGGGAGGTTGCCCTCGGCTGGAGGGGGCATCCTCCGCAGGCGTGGACCACCATGGGAAGGGGGATGGGGGCAGGTGCTGGGGAGTGGGGGCAATCGCACATGGCGCAAGTATGCCAACCCCTGGATCCTGTGTTCCGGGGGCAACCCTAGCCCCTGCCTTTAAGCTCTACCGACTGCCGAGGCCTCTGGCCAGGCGGCTGAAGGCTATTGCTGAGAGGGAATTAGCAGTCTTGGTTAAGTGAGCACTTCACACATTCCAAGTGGATTCCTGTGGGTGGGCGGGCCATGTAGCATGTGAGAGTCATAGCCTCGCATCCCAATCACACCTTGATGCATGGACACTGTGCTTGAACACTGCGGGAGGCAACATCACACAGGGAAGGGAGGTGAAGGGAGGTTTGGGGGAAGCATGGGGGTGGAACATTCTTGGGGGGGGGGGGGGCGGGTGAGGGACGTTGGTGCCAACTCACCCCTGCTGCTCGGTGTAGGTCGTTGACCGTCTTATGCCAATGGAGGCCAGTCCTTCCGGTCATACTCCCTGAGCGCCCGGCTGCCGCCACCTCCTCCCAGGCAGCACTTGCTGCCCTGTGGCTCACCTTCCGGGACTTTCGGGGCAAACAGGACAACACTCCTGGCCTCTACCGTGTCCAGGAGCCTCCCCAGGTCCGCTTCTGCAAACCTTGGGTCCGGTCTTCTCAGTGCCATTGCTGTGAGCTGAGTGAGGCTGGCTGTGTAGGTACTGTGGGGTCTGGCGAATGCAGTCCTGGTGAATCGGCTGGCGAGCCTTCATTTGCAGCGAGAAGCCCTTGTGACCTTGTTAAGAGGACCAATTACGATTGAATAACATTGTTAGCCTCGCTGAGCTGAGCGTCTGGAAGCTTGCGGCAGTTCCCGCTCGTTACCACACTTAGAAATCTTTCAGGAGAAGAGTGCCCTGAGGCTTGAGAAAGTTTTATGTATCGTCTCTGCTTTTTAATTTATTCGTCCAGAAATTGACTTTGTTTGTATTTCTTCTGGACGTATTAACCTGTATCACTACTTTTTGTGACTTGTGTATCTATTCCTTCATATCACTCTGATCCCCATTTAGACACTTAGACCTGGATTTTCGTGAAACCTTCCATATTCAGAATATGGCGGGACCCATATTCAGAAGTCTCACCCCCATTCCTGACAGATTCATTGGTACGGTAATGGGGACGAATGTGAAACACACATTAGGGAAACCCAAACTCAACAGTGCCAATTGAACCTGGCGCTGAGTTCAAACAGATGCCATTTTCACTGTAGCAGTGGCCTTAACTCAAAGTCTGGGAGGTACAATCTTTTAGAGTAATCATAAATGCTCTTAAAGAGCAAATAATGTCCCCCACCCTCTAAAAATGAAAAGAAAGAGCCTGCCTCAAGCTGTGAAGATATTTCAATAACAGCATCAATGAAAATTGAAAAAAATCAGTTTTAGCAGTTACAATAACCGTTTGTTGCCATTACCCTAGAGGTTATCATTATGCCATCATTAATACTTAGCTGACTCATACAACCTACTGTTATCTCAGTAGGGGATCCTAAGGCCAATGACAGTCAAAGAGATTATTAAAGAATTATCTAACTTTAATATGGGGTTATGAATAACATTTGTCTGTTTTCATAAGGGATTACGTTTTTTCTAAACTGTTTTTGTTCATGGCTTTTTAGATATATTCACAAAATATCAGAAGAACAACTCATCAACCTAAACAAACAACCATAAATCCCCAACCTCCCTTGATACCAACATCCCATCACATCCCACCTTCTCAATGTTTACCCCCTTAACCCTCCCCTTGCTGACCTCTCAATCATCCTTGAAGAAATAAATGAATGGTTTCAACCTCCGGATGAACCCCTCTACCTACCCCTTCAAAGTGACTTTCTCCAACCTCAGGAATTCTGCCAGGTTGCTCACCCACACTTTCGGGCTATCAGGTAGGCAAAGGCCAATACATTAGCCTCTCATCCCACCCACTTGGACTCCCGGATCTTCCAACACCCCAAATATTGCCACCACCGGATTCGGGGCCACCCCCACAACCAAAACAGCGGACATAACATCCCAGGATCCCTGCCAGAGCCCCCTCAGTCTTGTACATGCCCAGAACATGTGGACGTGATTCGCATGCGCCCACACACCGCCCACACCTGTCTTACACCCCTGCAAAGAACCTGCTCATCCTTACTGTCATGTGGGCCTATGCACCACTTTTAGCTGGATGAGGCTTAACCTCACACACGATGAGGACGGGTTCACCCTCCGCAAGACCTCTGTCCACTTACTGACCCGCACCTCCCTCCCAGCTCCTCCTCCTACTTGCGCTTGATCTCCTCCACCGGAGGGCCCTCCCTTGCCATCAATTCCTTGTATATATCTGACACCCTCCCCTATTTTGTCCTCCGACACAACCTATCCTGTAACATCAGAGGTGGCACCCCAAGAAGGATCGCACCTCTCTCCTCACGAAATCCTCACCTGCAGGTTCCTAAAGCCATTCCCTTTTGGCAACTCATACAATTCTTCCAACTCCTCCAGCCCCAAGAACTTTTCCCCCATAAACAAGTCCCTAAAATACTCAATCCCCACCTGCCGTCACCACCAGAACCTTGCATCCAGCCCCGCCACCACAACCCTATGGTTGTCACATATCGGCGCCCACAACAACAAGCCCTCCATCTGGATTCTAGTTCGCCCCCATCACCTGGAACTGCAATTCCCCAAATCTTCTCTCCTGCCCTCTGGCATTGATCGGGAATACCTCCCTCTTTCCCGTGTTCAATTTATACCCCAAAAACCGGCCAAATTCCCCAATAATCTCCATAATCCTTCCAATGATGCCCACGAGGTCCGAGATACAGAATATAAAATCAACCGCATCTAGCGAAACCCTATGCTCGGTCCTCCTCTGCTCACTCCTGTTCCAATCTCTCGACGCCTGAAGCGCCATTGCCAGCGGCTCTATTGCCAAGGTGAAAAACAGCGGGGAGAGCGGGCATACCTGGCTTGTCCCACGATGTAACCCAAAGTACCTCCAAATTATTCAATTCATTCGAACTCTCGCCACTGCCACCCAGTACAACAGCCAGACCCAATCATAGAATTTACAGTGCAGAAGGAGGCCATTCGGCCCATCGAGTCTGCGCCTTGGAAAGAGCACCCCACTCAACCCCACGCCTCCACCCTATCCCCATAACCAGTAATCCTACTTGTAATCTACAAACCCCTGCCCAAACCCAAACCGCCCCAGCACCTCGAACAAGTACGTTCACGCCACTCAATCAGAAGCTTTCTCCGCGTCCATCACCACCACCACTTCTAACTCCTGCCCTTTTGAGGGGATCATAATTACATTAACTATCCACTGCACATTTGCCGACAACTGCCTTCTCTTCACAAATCTGGTCTGCCCCCCACCCCCATCACCCCGGCACACAGTCCTCAATTCCTGGTCCCAGCACGTTCACCATCAGCTTCGCATCAACGTTCAGTGGAATGACCCACATTGCTGTGGGTCCTTATCTTTATTTAAAATCAGGGAGATGGAAGCCTCCGATAATGTAGGGGAGAGCTCCCCCTCTCCCTTGCCTCACCATACATCTGCACCAGCAGTGGACCCAGCTCCGCACCAAGCTTTTCATAAGATTCTACTGGGAACTGCATTACACCCATGCCATCCATCACCTCCCTTAGGCCAATTGGGACCCTCAGTCCTGCACCCTCCACCTTAGAGAACTCCAACCCATCCAAGAACTGGCATCGCCCCATCTCCCCCGTTGGGGGATCCAACTCATACAGCCTCCTATAGAAAGCCTCAAATGCCCCATTCATCCCCTCCAAATCCATCACCACCTTACCCCTCTCATCCCTCACCCTACCAATCTCCCTTGCCGCTGCTTGCTTTCTGAGCTGGTGGGCCAGCATCCTACTTGCCTTCTCCCAGTACGCATAGACTGCCCCTCTGGCCCTCCACAACTGCCCCACTGCCTTCCCCGTAGATACTAATCCAAACAACATCTCGAGCTCCCTAACCTCTCTCCATTAACAGCCCCTTCTCTGGAGCCACCGAGTACCTCAGAATCTCATCTACCAGTCTGGCTCTCTCCTCCCACTCCACCCTCTATCTACGCGCACGAATAGAAATAAATTCCCCCTTACTACCGCCTTGAGTGCCTTCCACTGAATGGTGGCTGTGACCTCCCCCGTGTTGTTCAACTCCACATAACCCCGAATGCCAGCCCTCATCCGCTCACACATCACCTCGTCCACCAACAGCCCCACATCTAACCTCCACTGCGGCCTTTGGGCCTCCCCCGAACCACCCGCAAAGCCACACAATGCAGCACATGGTCAGAAAGTACAATCGCTGAGTACTCCAAGCCTGCCACCCCCGCCAGCAGCGCCAATCACAAGAAAATTGATCCAGGAGTACACCCAGTGCACATGGGAGAAGTACAAAAACTCCTTCGCCTTCGGCAACCTAAACCTCCATGGGTCTGCCTCCCCCTCCCCCTCCCCCCCCAACTCCTATGCACTCTATGAACCCCCTCAATTCTCTCGCCAACACTCTCGATGACTCAGGACTCGACTGCTCCAGACTCAGGTCCAGGACCTCCCACACCTCCCATAATCAGCCGATGCGTGTCAAGGTCCGAGATCCTCCCTAACACCACCTCATAAAATCCACGTTGTCCCAATTCGAGGCATACACAATCACCAGGACCACTGACATCCCCTCCAACTTCCCACTGACCATCACATGCCTAGCCCATCCCCCGATCGGCCACAATACTACCTATCTCAAAAGCCACCCTCTTATTAACCAATATTGACACACCCCTCATCTTCATGTCCAGCCTGGCGTGGAATACCTGCTCCACCCATCCCTTCCTCACCCTCGTCTGATCCCCCAGCGTCAGATGCATCTCCTGCAAAAACACGACGTCACTCTTCAGACCCCTCAGATGCATAAACACACAAGCGACCGTTTAATCGGCCCATTCAGCCCTCTCACGTGACCAGCCTGCTTTGAGGGCTCCCCACACCCCTCCCCTGCCAATCAGCCATAACCGTTTTGAAGCCGGCCCCTGGCTCGGGTCAGGTGCCCCTCCGGGCCCGCCGTCAGATGTTCGCTGCTATCTCTCCCTTCCCAACTGCGCCACACCAACTACATCCATGTCAGCAACCCTCGCCCCCCCCGATCCCCGATGCCCCCCCCACCACAAAGCAAAAAAACAACCCCATCCCCCCCTCCCCACACCTTCTTCCTGGCAACCCCCCTCTTTACTCTCATTAACTAGCATGCCCAGCTGGCATGATGGTCTTGCCCAAGGCCTCTGACTTCCCCTCACCCCTCCAGTCCACCCCTCCCCCAATCCTCCCAACCACCAACAAATAAAAAGGAACAAAAGGCACACTCACCATCACCGCTCCCCAGTTGAAACCCATCCCAAATTGCCCCACAATGAACACAAAACTCCTCTCCAAAGTTCATTCAATGTCCTCACAATCCTCCCAGTCCATGGTCCCTCATAAAGTCCATCGTCTCCTCTGGCAAGTCAAAATAAAATTCCTGCTTTGAGGCATCATCCACAAGCGGGCAGGGTGCGAAGCCCGAACTTCACCCCATCTTAAAGAGGGCAGCCTTTATCCAATTGTACTTGGCCCTCCGCTTCGCCAGTTCCGCACTAGGTTCCCCCACCTTCAGCCTCCTCCTTAATGCCTTCTGCATCTGATCCACCTCAAGGGGCTGGTCAAAGGCCCCTCCCCCATCAACATCTCCAGCATGCTCACCACATAGTTGCCGGCCTCCGCTCCCTCAATGTCCTCAGGCATCCTGACAATCCTCACGTTCTGCCTCCTGGAGCGGTTCTCAATGTGCTCCAATTTCTCTCTTAGCCTCTTCTGGCTGCTCAACACAATCCCCATCTCTGCCTCCAGAGAGGTCAGCCGATCTTCATGCTCCCAACTTGATTGCTCCACCTTCTGGGTCACCAGGCCCTGAGTCTCCTGCCTCTGCTCAATCGCTGCCCTGAGCGGCCCCACCACCTTGGCCAAATCCTCCAAAGCCTCTTTCCTTTGCTGCTGGAATTTATTATTCAAAAACTCCACCAGCTGCTCTGTCAACCATTGGGTGAGCAGCGCAGTCACCTTCCCGTCTACCTGTGGCGCATCACAAAAACTTTCCTGCTCTAGCTGCTCAGTCTTTCCTGTGCCACTTCTCATCCGCTGATCCATACACCAGCCTCACCAGAGGAGTATTACCTCCTTTGGGCACTCATACACATTTTGCCATCAAATACCACACCATTCGGTTGGGGAAGGACCGAAAAAATCAACCTGGAGCGGGAACCACCAAATGTGTGACCACTCACTCCATGGTCGCCACCGGAAGTCCATAAGGGATTAAGTTGAGAGGATTTAAATGTTTTGCATGGTGGTTCATGGATGGAAATTTTTTTAATATGGCAAATGTTGTAATAAATATTTTATGACCAAGCGAGGGTGGATTTCCTCTTTTTCTTCCTGCCCTTGTTGATTATAGCAGAGGTTTTGAACTTTATAAGGAAGAATTTTGCCAATTCAGTGTATATATTTAGCTATTTACAGGTTGATTCTAAGAAGGTCAGTCCAACAGGTTTTCTTAAGTTTAAATGATGGGTGGGTTAACTTTCATTGTGCAAAAAAACAAAACACTTCGATAAAGATATAAAAATATAAAAAATGGTAAATTTTTGGCCCCGAATGTTGCAGCATACACATACACACATGCACACAAGCATGTTAAACTACGAGTTGCAAAGCAGGAAAGCTAACTTTTGGCCCAATTACAATTCAACAATAAAAGGCAACCATACAAACAGTAGTTTGATTCTGATCCTTTGTTGCTGTCCCTTGCTGAAGCAGTTCTTAAAGCTGTAGTCCTTGTTTGTTTCCTGGAAATGCCACTGTGAAAGTTGATGTTTTGTCTGAAATGTATTTGTCTGTTGTCCGCAGATAGGTAACGGCAAAACCACAGGATCCAGCTAGTTTAAAGAGATAGAGGCAAGCAACCTTTTTGCTGTTTACAAATGTTCCTTCTACAGACAGCCCAACCATCAGCAGGATTTTGTAATAACAGACATTCAACAATGAGAGACATTTGGCCTTGTGATGACTGGCCATAGATAAGCCATGGAAAACAATTGATGGTATATTTATGTTAATCAAAGAGTTTCCAGACCCCATGGCAAAAACCATCGACATACAATAGAGGCAATTAGGGCTCCTTAGCACTTTCCTTGTGCATACCCAACTTAGTCCATTCTTCTTTGTTACCTGGTAGTCCTGGGGACAGAAAGTCTGATGCCTTTGTGCCCTTGCTGCTTTTGGGTAAGTCCTGACAAAGGCAGATGTGACATCCCAAAAAGATGTGGGGCTGTAATCTCCTTTTGGGAGACTAAGTCCCCAGGCCAGCGTGAAAACGGTGGTGTTTTACGCCAGAAAAACTGGCGCAAAACGGCCACCATTTCCTTGCTCCGGGGGTGGGGGGGGGTGGGGGGGGGCGGGGGGGGGGGGGCTAGCAGCCAGGCGGCGTAGAGCTCCAATACGGCCCGGAGCATTGCCGGGTCCGTGGCCACGCATGTGCACGGCGGTAGCCTGCAGCGGCTGCGCCGTGCTTCATGGCAAGCGTAGCCCGCGGACCCTGTCGCAAAAATAGTCCCCCCCTTCCGCCGGCTCGCATGCCCTCTCGGACCACCCCTGCACAGTGCCCCCAGTCCCAAATAATGTCCCCCCTGTCAGCCCATCAGCCCTCCCCCAACTGTGGCGGCGCTGGACTGAGTCTGCAGCCACCAAGCTGAGTTCCCGACGGGTGAGACCACACGTATCCCACGCCATCGGGAACTCGGCTGGTCAGGGATCGAGCATCGCCTGGCGGGCCTCAGGCAATGGCCTGAGGCCGTGGATACAGCCTGCGTGTACTCCTAGAGTACACCGCTTTTCAGGGGGTGGAACATCGTGAAAGCGGCGCCGCCCCCAATTCTGTCAACATTGGGGATTCTCTGCCCCATCGCCGAACGCGATTTCGGCGTCGGGGATCAGAGAATCTAACCCATGATCTTGGCATGTTCATTGCAATCCAACCTTGAGAAGCGTCCATAAGCTTGGCCAAGTTGCAGTCCCAAATGTCAGGTGACCCATGGCAGCCATCTTAAGTCAGTCTTTGTTTTCAACAGTTGGCACTGCCTTTCTACATATGAGTCCAGCTGATGAAATTGAAATTTAATATTTTACATCAATACACCTCCGGAGCAATATTTAGAACTCTATTTTATTTCATCTCAACATATTTCCAGAGGATACTGACTGTGTTGCCAAGGAAGGTGTAAGGGCAAAGGATCATGTCTGGATTGGCAAGAGTTGACATTAAGATGGCATGAGAGTTATAATGGTCCATGGGGGTGGGTGGGGGTTTGGATTGTCATGAGTTGACATGGATGGGAAGTGGTTAAGGGTTAACGGGTGAGGGCTAGAGGCCTAATATTCCATGTTCACATTGGCCCAATCCCAAAACAAATATCATGTTATTCAGATGAGTTGTTACAGAGTTGCGCGCCGGGGCAAGCTGGGAGATTTCCCGACTCGCATTAGCAGACTCGGGTGCAAAAATCCAAATCTAACTTTCCAAGGACTATGTGATTTTTTTTCCTTCTTCCTAGCAAAATGAGTTACCTCAATCTTAACTATATTAAAGTTCATTTGCCAATTAAAACTTTTTTCTGCAAATTTATTAATGTTTTCCTTTATTAGCCTGGAAATAACAGAAAATTAGGGAACAATTAAATCTTGCTTCAATTTTAAAGTGAAAAGATATTCAGTTTTTTTCACACTGATGAAGAAAATGCCAGTTATCAAATGACATTTGAAGTAATTATATATAGAAAGTCAATTTGTTTGCCTTCTTAATGCTGTTAAATGATGTCTCCAATAATTATAATGGGAGTTCTTCGACTACGATTGATTTAACAATAAATTCCTGGATGGTTTTGATTGATAACTCATTTATTCTCTGATTTTCGAATGTTCATTTTTGATTTCTCACAGATAGTTGAATGCTTCCATCTTTATTCAGCGCAAATCAATGCGATAATTGTAAGTAAATCACTTAGATAGCTTGCAGTTCAGTGTCAACAAGTGACATTTGAAAGAAATTGGAGATTTCCCACGTTAAATATATTCACATTTGTCTTCCTTCTGTGTAGAAGGGCCCTGCCTATGCTCAGCATCTTTACCCATTCGAAAACTTACTCCTTTCTGTCATTGTCTTGATAAGCCACAGGATAGCGGATATCTGGAATTCTCTCCCACAAAAGACTGCAGATGCTGGGTTAATTGATATTCCCGAGGCTGAACCCAATAGATTGTTCTTGGGTATTTGTGTAACCTTGTGGCGTGGAAAGACAGCTAAAGTGAGTTGTGGTACAGATCAGCCACTTTCTAAATGAATGCTGAGACAATCTTAAGAGGTTAAATGAGAGCCTCCCTCCTGTTGTAAAGTTCCCTATAAGGGAAGTCAGTCTTGTGGCCTCTTAAGGTCTGCTGGCACCACACATGGGGCGAAATTCTCCGTTATCGGCGCGATGTCCGCCGACCGGCGCCAAAAACGGCGCAAATCCCACCTGCATCACGCCGCCCCAAACGTTGCTAAGTCTCCGGCCCGGAATGGGCTAGCAGCGACCTGACGCTATCCGCGCTGGCTCACGTGGTTCACGGCGTGACGGCTCATAAGACGCGCTGCTCCCCCCACCCGACCAGAAGACCCGACCGGATGGCCGCCCGCCGCTCAGCCCCGAGGTTCCAGTCCCGCGATATTGAGGCGCTCCTGGATGCAGTGGAGCAGAGGAGGGAGGCCCTGTATCCCGGACACGGCCGCAGAGTTGCCCCACGCTTCAGACGGCGTCTGTGGAGGGAGGTGGCAGAGGCCGTCAGCGCTGTGCCCTGACACCACGGACAGGCACCCAGTGCCACAAGAAGGTGAACGACCTCGTCAGAGCAGCCAGGGTGAGCCGCCCCCCCCCGCCCGATATCCATACCCCCCATCCCCATATTCCCCATATCCCCCTCCCCACATCCCCCCTCCCCATATCCCCCCTATCCCCCCTATCCCCCCTATCCCCCCTCCCCCCTATCCCTTCTCCCCCATATCCCCCCTCCCCCATATCCCCCCTCCCCCATCCCCCTCCCCCATGTGGTGTTGGGTGCTCTGGTGCACAGATGAGCCAACACAGTTGTATGTGGTACAACTCTATTTTATTATAACTCTTATAATACAGTTCGTTCTGGATACTCTGCACGTGCTGTCTCCCTGAGTGTGTTTGGCAATAGATGTGTCCTGGTTCTCCTCTGCAGCTAATACTGACCACCGGGGGTCGTGTCTGTGCTTTTATATCTTTCTGTCATTGGTTGTGGTGTTGTGTGTTCTGATTTGTCTGTTGGTGTGTCTATCATAATGTGTGTGTTTGAATATCATGACATCCCCCCTTTTTACAAAGATATGTGCCTACGTGGTTATAAATATAATTGTGTCGTGAGTGCATCGAAGAGTGTGTGTGTGTGTTATGTACAGCGTGTGTATATGACGTAACTATTTACATGGGGCGATGTCGGGTGCGTCACACTAACAAGGTTGTACCATAACAAAACTTGGATGCGAGAGAAGAAAAAAAACTTGAACATTGGTCTGGTCAGACGATATCTGGAACAATAAACAACAACAGGTTATAATACAGAAGTGTTTGACTTTTTGAACGTATGAACAGCGTTATAAGTCCAGTCTAATGGGTGACCGCCTCAAGAATGGGCTGGTCCTCAAGCCGGTTCAGCTGTGGAGATTTGGTTCTGGTGGCGATGGAAGGGGCATGATCCGTGGCATCTCCACGAAGTCATCCTTGGGAACCAGTGGAGGATCCGGCGTGTGCGTACGGTTCAGTTGCGAGCGTGGAAGGCGGCGCAAAGCTCGCTGATTGCGCCTACGCACCAATCCATCCGCCCTGCATGCCAGGAACAAGGTGGAGTCTTTTTCTTTTTATGTTTGTGGTGGACGGCATCTTGTAGCCGATGGGTCGTTGCCATCGAAGTAGCACCATCACTAATATCATGCAAGGCGACGACTGTGCCAGATGTGGAAGTTGGCCGAGACCGTGTACGCTGGTTCCGGCCACCTGCTGTGCCGGAAGGGCGACTCCGCAGAGAAACGTCGAAGCATGTCGCCTTGGAGAGAGAATTGTTGCTCGCATCAACGTCTGGCGATGGCGCGAATTGGTGTGTCCATCTTGGACCGCCGGTGCTGGTTGCCACTGCCGACCCAGTGGGACTGCCACGCGATCCATTCCCTGTCGCCGTGGCATCCGCCGTCACCCTGAGCGTGCCATCACCGAGGCCGCGACACCGCCCGTCCGGAGCAAGGTCTGGCGTGCGCGAATCAGAGTCGGCGCTTGGCTGCTCCCCATCTGGAGTCCGGTCTGCCTTCCGTCGATGCCCCCCGTCCGGAGTCCCAACAGGTTCACTGGAGGCAGCCGAGATTCCCTGAAGCTGCACTTCTGGAGTCGGAACATGCAGGAATGCACCAACCAGTGGAGAGGGTCGAGCCATCGAGGGTGGAAGCGGTGCGCTGCCACCGCAGTCGTCAGTGGTCCCACCGTGATCGTCGAGTGCCTCGGTACGCACTAGGCGAGGTCTGTCACCCTGCACCTTTTGCATGGGAAGTGGGATGCTGTCGTCACTCGTCTCACATCCCGTGGATAGATCCTCATTAGCAGCTTGCTGTTCACTAGGGTTGGGTAAATTGTCAGAGTTTTCATCTGGTGGTGCACACCATGTCGGTGGACTGTCATTGTCTTGCCGTTGTCCTTCATTTGGGCTTTTCTTCTTTGGAATTTTAAATCTTCCCCCAGACATTGCAGAACCTTGTTTATTACCCCCAAATTCTCCCATAGGTATGGTCTCGAATATAGGATCCAATATTTCTATCGACATTGTACTATTTTCCAAAGAACATTCCGTTTCACTTTTCTTCTCAGGTGCCTCATGTGTATCTTTGTCTAATGTACATGCCTTCATGGTCTCTGGGTCTGATTTTGCTGGGACTGGCATGGTCACAGTCTCTCTTTTACTGTTCTCAATTGCCCACCTTATACTCCCCATACATAACTGCTTAATCACTGGGGTTAGTGTGGTACAATGGATAATCGGGTCGACCTTATCTGCATCTTCACCATTAGTGGAAAGCACACTTGGTTCACTTGACACTGCTGTGGGTTTTAAATTCGTTATCTGGCTACTCGATGTCGGTGTCCTCAGGATTCTTGCTCCAATGTTCTGCTCAATAATCAGTGGAGCGTGTATAGGTTCAATGCAATTAATGTTCCCCTCAAGGTTTGAAGAGTCATTACTGACTAACTGCTGGTCTCCGAAGTTGGGATTTTGCGGCGTTGTGTTGAAGGGAGACATTTGTCCCTGCTGTAGATATGATTCAGGTTGTGTTATTTCCATTACCTGAGGATCAATGTCTTGTCCATTTTTTCGATCCGTACTAAAACACTGGCAATTCTCAGTCTGCTCCTTGCAAGTTAAACATTCAATTAATTTCGTTAGCAAATCCTCAGCATCCTTCTGTGGCCGTGCAGCATTATTAATCTCTGTTCGGCTATAATGATCCTGAAGGTCAGCGCATAAACCTTTTTTCTTCGGGCTTGGACGAGGCGATTCCTTTGGCTTGTCTTCAGTTGGGCTTGAACAGTCTTCAGCGCTGTGCCCTTCATTGTAGCATGAGAGACCGTCATGTTCATGCTGCTGTGTAGTGGAGCATGGTAGGCTGTTATAGCCTTCTTGCTGTTCACGTGAGCATGGCAGACTTGCATCGTCTGCCGCTGGTTGGTCAGGAGAGGTTGCTAGACCCTCATGGTCTTGTTCCTGCAAGGACTGCGCTCTGGAGTCTTGCGTTCCTTCCATCGTGGAGTCCGTCCACGAGCTCTCTGTGGAGGCTTGTGACACTGGAGTCACTTCTTGTTCGTGCAAGGACTGCGCTCTGGAGTCTTGCATTTCTGCAATTGTGGAGTCTGTCCACGAGCTTGCTGTGGAAGCTTGTGACACTGGAGTCACTTCTGGTTCATGCGAGGGCTGCACTCTGGAGTCTTGCATGTCTTCTTTCATAGAGTCGGGAACGTTGAGCGGGACGTGGACCACGCTCTGTGTGGCAGCAGGGCACTCTCCGTGTGCTTGCACCGCTCCCTGTCTGTTAATGTCAGGCTGCAGCATCATCCGGTACTGATAAGTTGGAACGTCATATCTGCTGGATTGAAGATCCTCAAATCCGAAAAATGAATCCGCATCTGCGTCGGATTCAATGTGGGGGCCGCCAATGTGCAACACGAAAGGTTCGTCCGAGTCATAGTCATATAGGACCACGGAGCTATCATTGGGCTCGCGAGGTCCGGAAACACTGTAAAGATCGTCATCGAAGTATTCAAGGTCGGAATCATCGGCTTGTGCGTAGGTAACTGCTTGTCGGAGGGTTCTTCGGAGGTCAAATTCATCTCCTGGGTCAATTTGCGGCAATGTGCTGTCATTCCAGGTGAGGGAAGGTTGTTTTACAGCTTTAACAGATTTTTGTTTTTTTGATTTGGGACGTTTCCCTTTTAAATTGGATTTGGGACATTTCCCTTTTAAATTGGTGCAGTCTGGGGCCTCTGACATCCTGACGCTCGGTATGTAGCACGTAGGAAGCGACTGCGCATGCTCAGATCGCTGTTCCTTTACCGATGGCCGTTTTCTTGACTGCGCATGCGCAGCATCTCGCGCATGCGCAAACGAAACTTCCGGTTCTGCGCACTGCTCGCGCAACTGTGCTAGCGTTATACCTTTAGCAAGATGGCCGCCGACCTCGACCCAGCCTTCTCTCAGGCCCGGGATTTTGGCCTCTGGGAATTCGGGCTCCGGGATCCCAGCCACGAGGTGAGTACTGCAGCTTTTCTTACCTTTATGTGCCGATTGGATTGCGTTTTCTTCACAGTACTTGGAGAATTTGCCCAGGACTGCCTGGTAATCGTACCTTTGCTGCCTCCTGAAGAACCTGAACCTTCTGAATATTTCTCTTGCCCTTGCACCGGCGATGGTGAGGAGAAATTCAATTTTTTCCCTATCATCCAGGTCTTGGAGTTCAGCTGCCACCAGGAACAATTCGAACATTTGCCGGAATCGCCGCCAGTTTTCGCGGAGGTCGCCGTGGCACTGGAGCGCCTGCGGAACCGGGAGCTCGTACATCATGCCTGGGCACTGCTGGTTGTCTGTGTACACTGAGGTATGCCGGCAGGTATCGATCCACTCCTGTACCATGTGGTGTTGGGTGCTCTGGTGCACAGATGAGCCAACACAGTTGTATGTGGTACAACTCTATTTTATTATAACTCTTATAATACAGTTCGTTCTGGATACTCTGCACGTGCTGTCTCCCTGAGTGTGTTTGGCAATAGATGTGTCCTGGTTCTCCTCTGCAGCTAATACTGACCACCGGGGGTCGTGTCTGTGCTTTTATATCTTTCTGTCATTGGTTGTGGTGTTGTGTGTTCTGATTTGTCTGTTGGTGTGTCTATCATGATGTGTGTGTTTGAATATCATGACACCCCATATCCCCCTCCCCATATCCCCCCTCCCCCATATCCCCCCTCCCCCATATCCCCCCTGCCCGTGTCTAGCCCGTCTACCCTGACCATTGCACCCATCCCCCTCATCTGTGGAGGACTGCGCCTCTTCCTGCTGCTCCTCCACTCCGCCGTCCTCTGCCTGCGGCACATCGCCCCTCTGCTGGGCTATATTGTGCAGGGCGCAGCACACCACAATGATGCGGCCGACCCTATCTGACCGATACTGGAGGGTGCCCCCAGAGAGGTCCAGGCACCTGAAACACATCTTCAGCACACCAAAGCACCTCTCTATCACTCCCCTTGTCGCTACATGGGCATCATTGTAGCAGTTCTCCGCCTCATTGCATGGCCCCCGTATAGGCATCATCAGCCACGATCGCAATGGGTAGCCCTTGTCGCCCAGCAACCAGCCCCTCAGCCGGGGATGGCGTCCCTCGTACATGCCAGGGATGTATGACCGCGACAACATGTATGAGTCGTGTACACTGCCCGGGTAACGGGCGCAGCCGTGCAGGATCATCATGCGGTGGTCGCAGACCACCTGTATGTTCATCGAATAGGTCCCCTTCCTATTGGTGAACATGGCCCTGTTATCTGCAGGTGGCCGCACAGCGAAATGCATCCCATCATCGCGCCCTGGACCATGGGGAACCCGGCCATGGCAGAGAAGCCCACGGCCCGGGCATCTTGGCTGGCCCGGTCCACAGTGAAGCGGATGTAGCGGTGCGCAATGGCATATCGGGCGTCTGTCACTGCCCGGATGCACCGGTGCACCGATGTCTGCGATATGACGGACAGGTCCCCACTCGGTGCCTGGAATGACCGTGTTGCATAAAAGTTCAGGGCCACCGTAACCTTGACGGACACGGGGAGAGGGTGTCCCCGCCAGTGCCACATGGTGACAGGTGCGCCAGCAGGTGGCAGATGTGTGCCACAGTTTCCTGGCTCTTCCGGAGTCTCCTCCTGCATTCCCAGTCCGTGAGGACCTGGTATGATAGCCGGGGCCGGTACACACGGCCTGTACACACGGTACACACTCCTTGTCCTGTCGGTCAGGTGTCCCTCCAGCCTGGTCGGCTTCCGCCTGCCCCTCTGCGGCAGCCTGCGCCGCCTCTCTGGCACGCTCCTCACCCTCCTCCTCATCCAGGGCAACATGGACATTAGCGGCTGCCGCCACGGCGGCCAACATCGCTGGCTGACCGGAAAACATGACGGTCTGTGGGTGGGAGTGGGGGGGGGATGACATGTCATCATTGCCCATACCCCCTCCTTCCCCCAGCCAGGTGGCATGGACCGCATGGGTCCGACTGTTGGAGGCTGGCTCCTGGCCAGGTGGACCAACTCACTTGCCCTCGCACCCCCCCCTCCCCGGCACGGACCCCCGTCCCCGTCCCCGTCCCCCTCCCCGGCACAGTCCCCCGTCCCCCATCCCCCATCCCCCTCCCCGACACAGACCCCCCGTTCCCCCGTCCCCCTCCCTGGCACGGACCCCGGCACGGACCCCCCCCCCCCCCGTCCCCCTCCCCGGCACGGACCCCCCGTCCCCGTCCCCCTCCCCGGCACGGACCCCCCGTCCCCGTCCCGCTCCCCGGCACGGACCCCCCGTCCCCCTCCCCGGCACGGACCCGTCCCCCCCGTTCCCTCCCCTTCCCCGGCACGGACCCCCCGTCCCCCTCCCTAGCACGGACCCCGGCACGGACCCCCCCCTCCCTGGCACGGACACCCCCGTCCCCCTCCCCGGCACGGACCCCCCGTCCCCGTCCCCGTCCCCCTCCCCGGCACGGACCCCCCCGTCCCCGTCCCCGTCCCCCTCCCCGGCACGGACCCGTCCCCCTCCCCCCCCCGTCCCCCTCCCCGGCACGGACCCCCCCATCCCCCTCCCCGGCATGGACCCCCCGTCCCCCCGTCCCCCTCCCTGGCAGTCATCCTCCCATCCCTGTCACTCACCCCCCCCTCCTGGCACTCCCCCGGCGCCCAGCCCACTCTAACCACCCCACCCGCCGCACACACACACACACACACAACCCTACACACACCTCTCCCCCACACATACAGACTGCGGCCACGCCATCGCTTCTCCAGCGGCCAACCTCCCAGGCCGTCACCCTTCGGAGAATTCGGCGGGCGGCGGGGGCGGAATTCACGGCGGCCCACGGCGATTCTCCGACCCGGTGGGGGGTCGGAGAATCTCGCCCATGATCTTTATCCGATCTATGTTAAGCAACATATTGAGAATGACAAGGGTTCTGGTTGAACACAATTACATGCAACAAGAATATACAGTTCTGCACAGGCTTTGATCTAGCCTTGGTCCTCACAATTCCATCAGCTGATTACTTGACTGTATGGCTGAATCAAAAGCTATACATAAAGTCTTCCTGATGCAGTCACAGGCAATAGTGAACATCTAACATGGAGGTTGTACCTTTTATTCTCCAGCCTAACAGATGGTGCTGCCAAAGTGATCTCCCAATGCAACTTCTTAAAGATGCATGTCATTGTCTGCAGAGGCATGTTTACAATTAGCCGGAATTCTCTGTCATCGGGATTCACTTTTCCCTCTGGCAGCCCAGCCACGCCTGCAGGTTTGCCGGTGGCATGGCGTGGTTGCAATGGGAGATCTCACTGACAAGCAGAGGGAAGATAGATTCCCGCTGTCAGTGAACGCCTCAGGAACAGCTACTCTCCACTTAGAAACAAGTGCTGGGGAAGCAGAGAAATTATTATATCACAACAATCAACATAATATCACTAAAAGGGAAACGTGTCAAGTGATCCATTCTTGGTTTCACCCTTGCTCTGCGCAGAACACACACAAACAGCTCCGATGCCCTCAAGCTTTACATCTATGTTTAACTGCTCTCATGTGTCCGGTCGTAAGAAATGAACTATTAGCAAAGTATTTACCCAATCCTTTGTGAGTGATTGATGCTTTGTGTCTCACAAAGTAAGTAAGTCCAAGGTATTATATAACTATTATATAACTGGGAGCAGTGTCCTCGCAGTCAGCGTCACAGTGAAGTAGTCTGGGAACACTGTCATTGCAGTCAATGTCACAGTGAAGCAGTCTGAGAACAGTGTCCTCACTGTCAACATCGCAGTGAAGCAGTCTGGGAAGTGTCCTCACTGTCAGCATCGCAGTGAAGCAGTCTGGGAACGATGTCCTCGCTGTCAGCATCACAGTGAAGCCATCTAGGAACAGTGTCCTCACTGTCAGCGTCGCAGTGAAGCAGTCTGGGAACAGTGTCCTCAATGTCAGCGTCGCAGTGAAGCAGTCTGGGAACAGTGTCCTCACTGTCAGCGTTGCAGTAAAGCAGTTTGGGAACGGTGTCCTCGCTTTCAGCCTCACACTGAAGTGGTCTGGGAACAGAAAATGCTGGAAAATCTCAGCAGGTCTGGCAGCATTTGTAGGGAGAGTAAAAAGCTAACATTTTGAGTCAAGATAACCCTTTATCAAAGCTAAAAGGCATAGAAAGTGGGAGATATTTCTACTGTGGGTGAAGGAATGAAAGATGAGTAATAACCGTAGAAACCAAGGGAAAAGAGTGAAAATGGCAGTTCCCAGAGAGAATAAAAGGTGTGAAAGGCCAAACAGCAGAGAAACTAAAATCAGAGGGGAAGCTGTGACAGATATATGGGGGAAGGGAGAAGCAAAAGGGAGAAAAGGTAAGGATAGGGTGGGTAAGATAAGGTGGGGGGGAATATATATATAAAGAAAGACAAGAAACAAATAAAAGGTAAAAGACAGTTAAAATCAAATAGAATGAAAACAAATGAGTCGAGATGGGTCGAGCTAATCAATGAAGTTGTTGAATTCGATGTTGAGACCGGAAGGCTGTAGCGTGCCTAACTGGAAGATGAGATCCTGTTCCTCCAGTTTGCGTTGAGCTTCACTGGAACATTGCAGCAGGCCAAGTACAGACATGTGGGCATGGGAGCAGGGTCTTGTGTTAAAATGGCAAGTAATGGGATGATCAGGGTCCTGAATGCGCACAGACCAAGGGAGCACAACAAAGCGATCACCCAGTCTGCGTTTGGTCTCTCCGATATAGAGGAGACCGCATTGGGAGCAGCGAATGCAATAGACCAAATTGAAAGAGGTGCAAGTGAAACAGATGATTAGCTCTAGCCCACCTCGACCCCTTTGTTTTCGTTCCATTTCATTTTAACTGTCTTTTACCTTTTATTTTGATCTTGCCTTTCTTGGCGTGAAGAGCACCTCAGGAGGAGCCTTTTGCCAGGGTGAAGCAACGGTTGCCATCGTTGGAGTTGTTGACCGATTACGACTCTTCAAAGCCCCATTTGGTGAGGTGTGATGCCTAGCCTTATGGAATCAGGGCGGTGTTATCCCACCGCATGGATGAGAGACTGGACAGGCCGATGGCATATGCCTCGCGGAATGCAACTATGTCCAAATGGAAAAGGAGGGCTGTCCATCATTTTTGCAATGAAAAAATTTCACCAATATGTGTACGGATGTCTATTCACCATCATGACAGACCACAGCCATGACTCAGTTTATTTAAAGAAGACAAGGAAATTCTGCCCAAAGCATCTGCACGGATACAACAATGGACCGTATTGTCAGTGGCGTACGAGTATGTTTATGAGCATCACCCGGGTGCATACATTGCGAATGCAGACGCTCTGAGACGGCTCCCATTGCTGACGCGCTGACGAGGGCTGGCGAGGTTGTATCCACCCTGAATTTCATGGACAACTTGCTGGTCACCGCCGCCCAGATAAGCGACTGGACCCCGAAGGACCCAGTGTTGGCAAAATTGCATCATGCCATCCTGCGTGGGAATCTGCCCAAAGAGCTACAAGCTTCTGAGGTCAAGCAGTAGGAGCTTAGTGTGGAGGACGGCATCCTCCTGTGGGGGTTCGCATTGTGATTCCAAGCCAGGGCAGACGGACCATACTCAGAGACCTACACAACGGATACCCGGGGCTGTCGAAAATTAAAATGCTGGCCAGAAGCTAAGTGTTCTGGCCATGCTTGGATGGTGGGGTTGAACGACTGGCCCAACAATGTACCACGTGCCAGGAGCATCAGAAGCTCTGCCGGCTGCACACTACACCATGAGAATGGCCGGCCTTGGGTACGCCTACACGCATATCCTGCCAAACCTTTTCAAGCTTCCATGTTCTTGCTTATGGTAGACGTCCATTCCAAGTTTCCATATCAAATAAAGACTCACGAACGGAGAGTGTGGAAGCAGTAGTCCAGTGTTAGAACCCATCCCTCCAGAGGAACCATCTCCCAGTCACTCCAGCCCGGCACAAGAGAGCCTGGGACTGTTGCCCCCTGGGGAACCCGACACAGAGTGGTAATAGACTCAGATCCCGAGATGGAGTCCCAGGCATCTGAGTGACCATTTTCTTTCATAGTAAACCAATAGAAACTCATATATTTCTGTGAATTCTATTCAACTAATTTCCATTAATCATTGCTATTGATTATCTATTTATTGCTGAAGAACGTTTATTGCATTGAATCTACCTATGCTTGTCCCCAGGATTGGAGATCTGGCTGCTTAATACAATCAATCTTCCAATGTTATTGTTCCCAATAATTTCCTTTGATACCACAAAGAGAAAAGGTTGGAGGTGTCTACACTCCGTATTCTTGTCAAACACAATGAGAGGTTTTTTAAGGGTGTTGCTCATACAATCAAGATAATGATCTGGTCAAAGACCGCACAAACACTTTGCTGACATCACTACACATCACGCAATGCAGAAGGAGCATGGATCTATTCTCGGACACATACCACCTCTCCCCCTTGACTTCATTACTGTAACACCAATGATTAACATTTATATAACAGATTCCCTTATGTAGTATTTCTATACATATATGCAATTCAATAAGACAGTCTCCGTGGTGAACATCTATTCCTTTCTGGTGGGATTCAGTGTTCTTGAACTTCGCTACTTTTGACCTCAGAAGTGTTCTCATTCCTTTTTGTGGATGGTACTTCATGAGTAGTTATTTCTGTATCTGTCACGATAGGCATTGATAAGTCCTCAGAAACAGAACCTGTACTCATCACTGTCTCTGGTCTCTGTCATAATATACACCAGTATATCATGGTGCAGACACACACTGATGGACACACAATGGGACCAATCAACATACACAACACCGCAGCCAATCACCAGTGAGAGCACACGCACTATAAAGACAGGGGGCATCAGGTTCCCGCTCATTCGAGTAGCAGCTAGCTAGGAGCACAGAGCTCACAGCCTGCAACACAGACATTCACCATGTGCTGAGTGCATCAACTGGTTAGGACAAGGCAAAGGTCTTTAGTGAAAGCTAGTATCGTACTTACCCACAGTTCAAGGATGTTTAAATAGTTAACATTTTAATAAAATAGTGTTGCACTACTTCAAGTGTTGGTGACCTGTATGTGATCCAGAACACTCAACACATCAGTCTCTGCTCTGAAGTATTGTACTCTAGATTTTTCAAGGGTAGGACCTCTTGAGAAGTTCCTGCAAACTCAGTTTGTGCTGCAAATTTCTGACCAACATAACGTCGCCAAATCTTTTCAGCATTCATTGATACGGTATATGATATTGGCTTGTCTTTGCTTGGATCATAGCAGATATCCATTTCTCGTTGGTGGTGTAACTCAGATCTAACACTCTCTCTCCCTGGTTGAATTTTTGCTTTTTAGAGTTGTCCTCCCTCCTTAAAATTTGCGCTTGCTGTTGTCATTTGACAATCTCTGAACTATCAGGTGTAGTTAATAAACCAAATTGTGTTCATAGTTTTCTCTCAAACAACAGCATTACCAGAGAATTTTGCATGGTAACATTTACATTAAGTTATTCGGAATTTGTTTCAGTAAGTTATTAGGAATTTGTTTATTCTTCGTGATAATGTCCCCGGTCCTTCAATGGTTTGATAGAATGCTTTAATGATTGCAAAAAATGTTCAGCCAATTCAATAACCGCTGGATGTTATGGAGCTGACTTGTTGTGGTGTATACCATTGTTTTCCAAGTGGTCCTCAAACTTCTTCGAAGTAAACTGCATACCATTATCACTGACAATTTGCTCCGTTGTTTCAAACCTTGCAAATATTTTGTCTAATTTCTCAATAGTTTGCTCAGTCGTTGTTGACTTCATTATCAGGACTTCTGGCCATTTAAAGTGTGTGTCCACAATCACTAAGAAATTGTGCCCCTCCAGGGGACCAATATAATCAATGTGTATTCTCTGCCATGGCTGAGCGGTTGTAGTGGTGAAGTGTTCCTTAGTTTTGCACAAGATTGGCATTGCCCAACTTTTACTTCAATTTGAGTATCTAATCCTGGCCACCTAAAATAACTGCGTGCCAATTCCTTTATCCTCACCCCACCAGGTAGTAACTCATGCAGTTAGTCAAGGACTCTACTATGCAAGCACAGAGGAATACTCACACCAATTCCACATAATAGCAAGTCTTTGTGTGATGTAGGGCTTACGGTCTGAATTGTTCCTATGAATGTCTGACAGCGTTCCATTTTGGACCAAGTCCATCACCTTACCCATCACTGGATCGGCTCTTTTATATCTTTAACTTTGAGATGAAGTCATAGGTACACTATCTACGAGTGTGAAATACAAAATATTAACAAAATGTTCTGCTGCGAGCTCTACGACAGCTCCCTGCTATCCCCCAGCAAAACAGGGAATCGGTGGACTTTTGACACCAGTTTTCCTGGCATAAAAGACCACAGTTTTCACCACGATGTCAGCTCTTAATCTCTAACTCGGAAAACCCAGCCCCTTAATTGTGTCACATTCTGAGGATGTTGTGCTTCTCAGATTGCTGACATTTTATTTTGTTCTTTGTGTCAACCATCTTTGCTGATAACATGACCAAGGTAATTTATGGACAATTTGAAAAATTCACACTTTTCATTTTTAATTCTCAGGTTATGGCTCTGTAACTGCTTCAGAGTAGCTTCCAAATTCTCCAAGTGTTCCTGTTCACTCGAACTGATGATGAGAGTGTCATCTAAGTAACATTGCACACCATTCAACACAATTAGAATTTGATCCATGGACCTTTGAGAAAGAGCAGGTGCAGATGTTATTCAGTCTTCAGTAACAAAAAAGACTTTTGTGCGTTATGATGGTGTGTAATGTGATTTGATCGCCACATTCATCTGCAGGTATGCCCGTGACAGATCAATTTTACTGTGTTTCTGTCTTCCAGAAGTCCAGCAAACAAGCCTTCAATCAGAGGCAGTGGATAATGATCTGCGCACAAAACTGGGTTAATAGTTTTACAATCTCCATGAATTCTCACTGAGCATTTACTTGTAGTAAAGGCTTCAATGATTCCTGTTCGTACTAATCTTTCTATATTTTCTTCAACTTCAGGCCTGAAGGCATATGGTATGATTCAAGCTTTGAGACATTTGGGTGTGCTGTCTGGCTTGATTTTTAGATGTACCACAACTCCAGTCATGGAGCCTAGCGAATCTTCGAACACCTTCTCGTACTTCTTCAAAAGTTGTTGCAAGTTGCTCTTTGAATTCACCAATTAATTGACTGCTTCCCAGTTAAGCACAATCTTAGCCAACCTTGCTCGGCCAAATAGAGCAGGAACGTTTCTACGGACAATGTGAAAAGGCAACTTCGCCGCCTGTCCATTTGCTTATGCTTTCACAATAATTAATCCATTTAGTGGTACGACCTCGTCAGTGTATATCCTTAGGATTACATTTGATGGTTTTAAAGGCAGATGATGAATTTTCTCAGGTATCAGCAATACTGCTGCACCCATATCCACTTCAATTATAATTTCATCGCCTTCAACTGTTGAGTTTAGCCAAAAACATTGTTGATCGCCCTGCATTGACACAACACCTAGCTTTAGCAGTAGCTCAATTTTGCTGTCTTTTGAGTGATCTTGAACTTCATCCACTTTTTGGTAGACGCGACTAGATTGTTTGACTTTGTTCATTTTGCACCTTCTACGTGTAGAGTTTTTTTTTGAGTCTAACATGTCTTGGTAATGTGGCCCTTCTTGCCAAGCTGAGTACAATGGTGATATGGCTGCACCTTTGCAGCCTTGGTACTTGAGGTATCCATTTTGTGGATCTTTGCTTCAACCCCTATCTGCAAAGCCTTTCTCGTAGCAAGCTCCATAGATATGGCAAATTCCACAGCAGCTTTTAGAGTTAAATCACTTACAGTAAACAACTTCCCCTGAATAACTTCACTGCGGAATCCAGAAACCAGCCTGACACAAAAAGCCATCAAACCTGTCATCACATTTTGGACCGAATTCACAATATTTACCTAACCTTCTTAAAGACTAAAGTTACAAACTATAAAATGCTTTCACTTTCTTCTGGAATCAAAAGCTTTCTGCAATCAATAACTGTTTAGGAGAGAACTGTGCCTCTAAGATTTTTTATTAATTCCATATGGGACTTTCTCCTTGTTTTGCTGGGTGATCTAGTTTCTGTAGCAGCATCAATGTGTTTCATCCAACTGAGCTGACAAATGTTGCGACCTTCAGGTCCTCTGGTGTCTGACTTGTTAGAAACAATTGGAATCTTTCCTCTTGTGAATTCCATGATCCTCTTCAAACACATACATGGTGTCTGTTTTTCCCACCATTTTTGGATCCCAGCTCCTCAGGTGTACACTTCCTCCCTTCCTATTTTTTAATGCATGGCACAAACAATCCCTTTAAAAAGCAACTAAGACTCTTTCCTGTTTTGGTTGACTGTAGCTTGACTTTCACCCCCAAGTAATGGCCAGTGTAGAGTCGGCAGACTTCAAAATCTCCATTCCGCACAGCCCGTGTCTTTGCCACGTGTGCGGTCCCTGGAGTCCAGACCTCACTCACTTTAATTCAAACAAGTCTTCTCCAACTGTCGATCTTCTTACTCACAGTTGTTGTCGAAAGATTTGTTAAACCTTCACATCGACGGCAGTGTTTCGCCCGATGTCTGTGTGCGTGCGTGTTCTGTCCCGAGAATCTTTTGCCGCTCCCGAAACGGTCTCACTGTTTGTCGATGAAAATCTTTTTTTAAAATCAATTTATTTGCCTCAATCCCTGAAATAATATGTGAACTATCATCTATGTATATAATACAACAATCAAACCGTATATAAACATTCGTGCCTGCATGGTAGATTAGTATTCTAGCATCCGACCACAGGTGACGTGGTGACAGGAGTAGGTCACTGGAAAACAGGCCACATGGGATGCATTCTAACATCCGACCACAGGTGGCGTGGTGACAGGAGAAGGTCACTGGACGCCATCCACATGGCAGACAGGATGTATTCTCCTGGACAGCACAGAGATGCAACCTGGACAGCACAGAGACACGACATGGACAGCACAGAGACACAACCTGGACAGCACAGAGACACAACCTGGACAGCACAGAGACACAACCTGGACAGCACAGAGACACAACCTGGACAGCAAGCACATGCTGCAGTCAAAGATCGAGCAGCTCCTGAGTCAACAGTAATTAACAATAGTTAATCATAGTTGTTTGTATTTAGCCATCGCATCCAATTGTAGTCTTCGTGGACATCATAGAACCCCTTTAGTGTTTTAGTTAATTAATAAACAGTTTTTTTCATTTACAAAGACGTATGTTCTCTGATCACTTTAACTACAAAGACCTCAACATCCGTGCATACAGAGAACATTAGGACTGAGTTTAGGAGGAACTTCTTTAGGACTGGGCTTAGGAGGAACTTCTTCACCCAAAGGGTTGTGAATCTATGGAATTACTTGCCCAGTGAAGCAGTTGAGGCTCCTTCATTAAATGTTTTTAAGAGAGAGATAGATAGTTTTTTGAAGAATAAAGGGATTAAGGGTTATGGTGTTCGGGCCGGAAAGTGGAGCTGAGTCCACAAAAGATCAGCCATTATCTCATTGAATGGCGGAGCAGGCTCGAGGGGCCAGATGGCCTACTCCTGCTCCTAGTTCTTATGTTCTTAGTACAATCCCGTCCCCAGTTTTCTCTCCTGTTATATTTCTTTGTTGCTGCAAAAAGAAAAGGTATGGAGGTGTCCACACTCACAGTAACTTTTCACAGTAACTTCATTGCAGTGTTAAAAGAAGCCTACTTATAGGGGCAGCATGGTGGCACAGTGGGTTAGCCCTGCTGCCTCACGGCGCTGAGGTCCCACGTTCGATCCCGGCTCTGGGTCACTGTCCATGTGGAGTTTGCACATTCTCCCCGTGTCTGCATGAGTTTCGCCCCCACAATCCAAAAATGTGCAGGGTAGGTGAATTGGTTACACTAAATTGCCCCTTAATTGGAAAAAAACAAAAATGAATTGGTTACTCTAAATTTAAAAAAAAATGTAAGCCTACTTATGACACTAATAATTATTATTATTACACTCTGGATTCTTGTGAAACACGATGAGAGGTTTATTTGGAGATGTTGCTCACACAATTAAAGGTGCTGATCTGCCCAAAGCTCGCGCAAACACTGCTGATGTCACTACATATTATATGATGCGGAACCAGCAATGATGCATTCTCTGATACATAACAATTATATAATCCACAACCCATTATCTTGTTTTCAAAGTGCAAATGGCCTGTTTCTTTAAAGACACAAGGTCTAATTGCTGTAAATTGACGCACCCTGATGCCAAATAGACACTAATTCTTACTGAAGGTAACTGTTTCTCTGCGAATCCCTGGGCTGTTGCCAATGTTGGGTAACAGTAAATGACTGACTTCCCCTATTTTATATCATCACAGTGTGCAAAACTGAAGTGTGATAGATGTACATTGGATGTAAGACTTTTATTTATGGACTGTTAGATCTGCCTTGGCATTCCTCACAGTAAGTTGGAGGATTTACTGTTTTATAATAATATGGATGCTTTTGCTATTTGGGCATAACAGTAGGGCTCTTGATTTACAGCGACTGGAATAAGTCAAGGTCCTTTATTATTAAATGGGTTTCTTAGGTATTTACTGGTGCTTTGGAGGATTGAACTCCACTATGTGTACATTATTCTCTGAAAGCGGAGTTCTTTTTATTTTATAAATATTGCTTTACCTTTGTGTGGAAGATTTATTCCTGGCAATTTTTAAAATTAAGTATACACAAGAGGATGTGCAAGATGCACCAGGAAGAAGGTATATAGGATTCCAAACTCTCCTGTTATTTTACTGCAGTATTGGCATAGTTTGACTTAGTGGGCAGCTTCCAGAGGCATGGTATTATGTCAGGGTTAATCATGATATAAAGTGCATACTAAGGGCGTAGCTTTAACCAGTTAAAGGCAATTAGAGACTTCTTGCGTCACGAGGGTGCACAGAACCATTCACGATCAGAAAAGGAAGACCAATAATAAGACCAAAATGACCGGAGCAAGTGCATAGAGGAGAACCTTCACTTTTAAAGTCTATAGCTAATTCATGATGAACAAAAACCGGTGAACATAGGAACAGGAGTGGGCCATCCAGCTGTCAAACCTGCACCACCATTCATTACCACCATTCCCGTACCAGCCTCCCCGAACAGGCGCCGGAATGTGGCGACTAGGGTTTTTTCCCAGTAACTTCATTGAAGCCTACTCGTGATAATAAGCAATTTTCATTTCATTTTCATTTCATTACGATCGTGGTTGATTGGACACTTCAATGCCTTTTACCTACACGATCCCCATAACCCTTTATATTATGGTTAATCAGAAATCTGTCAATCTCTACCTTAAATATACTGAATGATTGAGCTTCCACATGCCTCTGGGTAGAGAATTCCAAAGATTCACAATGCTCTGTGTAAAGAAATATCTCCTCATCTTGGTCCCAAATGGCATCCACCCTTATTGAAACATTGTGCCCCCTAGGGGGCACCTAGACTCCCCAACCAAGGGAAACATCTTACCTGCATCTACCCTGTCTATACCTTTATGTATTATATAGGTTTCCATGAGATCACCTCTCATTCTTTGAAACTCTAGAGAATACAGGCCCAATCTCTCTTAATAACACAGTCCTGCCATCCCCAGAACAAGTCTGGTGAACCTTTGTTGCACTCTCCCTACGGTAACGATATGCCTTATGAGGTACCAAAACTACACATAGTGCTCCAGGTGCGGTCAAAACAAGCTCCTAGAAAATTGAAACAAGGCTTCACTACTCAAACTATAGCATCGCACAACTGAAATAGTCGAATAGTAAATCATGATTCGGCAGTTATGTCTCCACCTCTCAAATCCCAGTGCAAAACTGTTGTAACAAACAGAGGAACAATCAATGCCAAAATGTAATAGACTTTATAGATAGGTTACATACAATATTACCTCTATGCAAAATGCACAACAATCTTACTCGAGCTTTGGGCTCAGTGAAAAACATAATCAGAGCCAGCCAGACAGTTTTTCACAGAACCCATCCTGATACATGATTAATTGACTCACGTTTCTGCTGCGGAAGATCTTATGGATCCAGAATTGGGCTCCTCAGTCATCTGAAGACTCACCAAGCATGACAGATATCATCCTTGATTTTGAGGGACTGCCGATGAATTGACTCATAGAATTCATAGAATCATTGAATTTACAGTGTAGAAGGAGGCCATTCGACCCGTCGAGTCTGCACCGGCCCTTACAACGAGCACCCTACTCAAGCCTACGTATCTACCCTATTCCTGTAACCCAGTAACCCCCACTTAACCTTTTTGGACACTAAGGGCAATTTAGCATGGCATTTTATTAATCCACCTAACCCGCACTTCTTTGGACTGTGGGAGGAAACCGGAGCACCCAGAGGAAACCCATGCAGACACGGGGACAACGTGCAGACTCCGCACAGACAGTGAACCTGGGACCCTGGAGCTGTGAAGCAACTGTGCTAACCACTATGCTACCGTGCTGCCCAATATGTGATGTTATATTTGATGCGGAACCTGCGTTATGTTCTTTGAATTCAGAGCTGTGATACCAGACAGGAAGAGATCTTGACAGTGGCTGGACATGAAATAGAGAGGGTGGAGATTAAGCCTTGGCAAAGCAACATCAAGTACCCTTCCTTCCATTTGTAACACTGTGCCCTGTCCTATTAACACAAGAGTGAGTAGCTAAGCTCAAGAAACCATTTTCAGGGTCCCATTAAGAAAATAGAGCAATCTATTTATTTTCTACCACGTGCTGACAGTAGAGAATACCAATGGGAAAATATCAACATGTGATCACCAATTACATAGAACATAGAACATACAGTACAGAAGGAGGCCATTTGGCCCATCAAGTCTGCACTAACCTACTTAAGCCCTCACTTCCACACTATCCCCGTAACCCAATAACCCCTCCTAATCTTTTTTGGACACTAAGGCAATTTAGCATGGCCAATCCACCTAACCTACACGTCTTTGGATGTGGGAGGAAACCGGAGCACCCGGAGGAAACCCACACAGACACGGGGAGAACATGCCGACTCCTCACAGACAGTGACCGAGCGGGGAATCGAACCTGGAACCCTGGTGTTGTGAAGCTACAGTGCTAGATACTTGTGCTACCATGCTGCCCAAACATGTACAAACAATTGTTTTTAAGAAATAGATTAACCTAGACTGTCCCATTCTCAAATTGTCAGCAATGCACTAACAGTAACTTATTTTTTTATAAAAATGTGTAACGTTCCTAGCAGCTAAAAGGAGTACTGAGGGAGGTTCAGAATGAGGTCTTCAGTTTCTCTTCACAACTAGTGTGATGTGTTGGGTGCTCTGGATCCGTGGAACAATACAGGCCACCAACACTTAAAATAGTGCAACACTATTTTATTAAGTTAGAAACTGTTGAACATACTTTCACTGTGGGTAAACACGATGTTAGATTAAACTAAAGACTTATGCCTGTCCTAACCAGTCTATGCACTCAGCACATGGTGAAGATCTGTGCTGTAAGCTGTGAGCTCTGTCCTTCTAGGAGGCTGCATCCCGAATGAGCGGGAACTCTGATGCCCCCTGTCTTTATAGTGAGTGTGCTCTAACTGGTGATTGGCTGCGATGTTGTGTATGTTGATTGGTCTTGCTGTGTGTCCATCAGTGTGTGTGTCTCTGCACCATGCTATACTGGTGTATATCATGACATCCCCCCTTTTATAAAAGAATATATGTGTGTGGTAAGAAATAATGTATGGCGAGAATGTTCCTAACTACGTGTGGGGTGCGAAGACATATTTACAGGACTACATACATGAGAACTAAGCTATTTACATGCGAAGGTGCCTGGTGCAGAGAAGCAGTATGCAACAAGAATAACGAGATCAACACTATATACAAACCAGGGAAATGATCAAACAAAGCAACAAAACAATTCAGAGAGTCTATAAGTCCGCAACGTTCATAAATTAAGTCTCTGAGGTGGGCGACGAATTCTGGTTGACCGTAAGGGTGGCACACCACTCATCGTCCGGATCGATGCTGTAAACCGACAGAGGCTGGATTCTTTGCTTCGGGGACACCCTGTTTTTTGTAATGATACCGACTGGAAAAGGTGCCTTCGGGACCTCGGTGTCAATGTCGGGTAGTAGGTCCGCATCGGACTCGGTGACCGTGGGTTGAATGGCCCGGACATTCCTGCGAGGCTGGCTGGAGTGATACGAATTGGCAGGCTGAGCTGATCTGCATAAAGCAGCATAGTGGCCAAGTTTGCCACATCTCAGGCATCGTCGGGATTAGGCAGGGCATTGCCACTTTAAGTGGCCAGAGCCACAGTTGCCGCACGTTGTAGCGTCAGTATGTTTGCTGCGCCACCACGTATGCGCGGTGTGGCCGTACGTGGTGCGCGCCTGCGCAGTACGTTCGTCGACGTCGCCGTCCCCTCGTTTGGTGCGCAGAAGCGTGGGGTTCCGTGAAAAGCGTGCGAAATGGCCGCCCTCATCCAGGCTGAGGCCCTGGAGTTGCTCGATTGCTTGGACCCGTTCTGCCTCGTGGGGGCCTTGCCGTGCCGTTTCAGCCGCTTGGATGTGGGAATACCGAATAGTGGCGTGTTCGTGTAGCACGCAGGTCTCGATGGCGGTCGCTAGGGTGAGCTTCTTCACCTTGAGGAGCTGCTGGTGTAGGGGGTCCGACTGAACACCGAAAACGATCTGGTCGCGTATCATAGAGTCGGAGGTGGGCCCGTAATTACAGGACTGCGCAAGGATGCGGAGGTGGGTGAGAAAGGACTGGAAAGGTTCATCCTTACCCTGCAAACGCTGTTGGAATACATAGCGCTCGAAACTTTCATTCACCTCTATGTTGCAGTGAGTGTCAAACTTGAGGAGGACCGTCTTGAATTTTGATTTATCTTCATCATCAGCAAACGTGAGAGAATTGAAAATGTGGATGGCATGTTCCCCGGCCTTGGATAGGAAGTGAGCGATCGTCCTGGTGTCTGAGGCATCTTTCCGCTCTGTGGCTTCAAGGTAGAGCTGGAAGCATTGTTTGAATATCTTCCAGTTGGCCCCTAGGTTACCGGTGATGCGGAGCAGCGGCGGCGGGCGGACGGTGTCCATTTTGCAGGATGACTGTATGCTTGTGGAAGGCAGATCACTTGCAGGGCGGTCTAAGAAGTTCTAATATCCCTCAACTCCTGGTATCATGATGTGTTGGGTGCTCTGGATCCGTGGAACACATACAGGCCACCAACACTTAAAATAGTGCAACACTATTTTATTAAGTTAGAAACTGTTGAACATACTTTCACTGTGGGTAAACACGATGTTAGATTAAACTAAAGACCTATGCCTGTCTGAACCAGTCTATGCACTCAGCACATGGTGAGGATTTGTGCTGTAAGCTGTAATCTCTGTCCCTGGAGGAGGCTGCATCCCGAATGAGCGGGAACTCTGATGCCCCCTGTCTTTATAGTGAGTGTGCTCTAACTGGTGATTGGCTGCGGTGTTGTGTGTGTTGATTGGTCTTGCTGTGTGTCCATCAGTGTGTGTGTATCTGCACCATGATATACTGGTGTATACCATGACACAGTGAAGCCAAGTGATGCAAGGAGATGTCAAGAATGGGCCGCGGGGAGATCAAAGGGCAGGATTTTAACTTTTGAATGTTCAGCTAATCAAGTATCCCACAGGAGGTGGAGAAAAGTCTCTTCAGAGAACATCACTCACTCTGAGGATAAACTGGCAAAGGACCCATACAAACTGTCTACCAGCTCAGATATACACACCTTGGTGGGATTGGCAAGACAGGTATTTAGGTTCTCACATGGTTCCTCACACATCAGCAGTGAGCAAGAGAAGGTGGTGGATAAAGGGACAACAGTGGAGAGTTGGAGGATGCAGGTCACTCCAAACTCTGCTCAGCTGGACACAAATGCTGAACCTCAGGGGCCATTGATGTAGAAGTTAAGTTGTAACAGCCTGGCCAGAATTCCCCGACTGTTGCGATTCACTTTTCGGTGTGGCAGCGCATCCCCACCTGCAGGTTTCCCGGCGGCATGGGGTGGCTTCAAAGGGAAACACGCAGCTGGTGAACCAGAGAATTCCATCCCCTTTCTAGCTGCACTGTGCACCGTTGAAGCAAGATTGAAGGAGATTGTCTCAATGATGAGAGTTGCATGATATCGCAGCTCTTTGTAATGATGTCTATGCTGATTTAAGATGGCCACCTGCATTGTGGTTCAACAAATGCATGCAACAATGGTTTGCAGACTCTGAATGTCAATTTAAACAGGATTTGTGAAACCCAAGCTGTGGTCCTTCTGCAACTCATTGATGTGCAGCAAAGTGTTCTCCAGCTCTTGGGCAACAGGGAAGCATTCATAGGCCATGATAGGGAAGATGGAGAAAAGAAACATGGAAGTGGAGATGAAAATGTGGGCAACTTTGTAACCATTGACCCCACCCATCCCCTTTGCCACACATGCTTCCTCCCATCCTAATGGGCGAGCCTGCCCCTGAAATAGATGCTGATGATGGAATCTTTGGTGTGGAACTCATGGGCTCCAAAATCCAATAGCTGTTGGCCAAGAGCGTCTCAACAGTTAGTGTAAGGATATGAACAGCTTGCCTCCAAACCTGCTGAAGGCACAGGGTTGCACCATGAAGGGACAGAACAAAAAAGGAAGCATTTGCACAGTGTCATTAACACAATGTAGAGTGTGAAGTTTCTCTTTAAGTTTTCTATAAGCTTAGAATTAATTGTTTGTACCATTTTGCAATTTTGCCTGCAAAGAAACATAAAAAATAGGAGCAGGAGTAAGCCTTTCAGCCCTTCGAGCTATTCATCTAACTCAGTAACCTGTTCCCACTTTCTCCCCATATAATAGAATTTACAGTGTAGAAGGAGGCCTTTCGACCCATCGAGTCTGCACTGGCCCTTGGAAAGAATACCCTACTTAAGCACACGCCCCCTATCCCCGTAACCCAGTAACCCCACCTAACCTTTTTGGACACTAAAGGAAATTTATCATCGCCAATCCACCTAACCTGCACATCTTTGGATTGTGGGAGGAACCGGAGCACCCGGAGGAAGCCCACACAGACACGGGGAGACAGACCCACACAGACTCCGCACCGTCAGTAACCCAAGCCGGGAATCAAACCCCGGACCCTGGAGCTGTGAAGCAACTGTGCTAACCACTGTGCTACCGTGATGCCCTTTGACCCCTTTAGCCCTTAGGGCTATATATAACACCTTCTTTAAAAAATATAGGGCTGGAGTCTCCGATTTTGAGGCTATGTTCCCACGCCAGCATCGGAACGGTGGTGAGTACTGCGTACAGTTCTGGTTGCCACATTACCAAAAGGATGTGGATGCTTTGGAGAAGGAGCAGAGGAGGTTCACCAGGATGTTGCCTGGTATGGAGGGCGCTAGCCAAGAAGAGAGGTTGAGTAGATTAGGATTATTTTCATTAGAAAGACGGAGGTTGAGGGGGGACCTCATTGAGGTCTACAAAATCATGAGAGGTACAGGCAGGGTGGATAGGAAGAAGCTTTTTCCCCAGAGTGGGGTACTCAATTACTAGGGGTCACAAGTTCAAGGTGAGAGGGTAAAAGTTTAAGGGAGATATGCGTGGAAAGTTCTTTACGCAGAGGGTGGTGGGTGCCTGGAACGCATTGCTGGCGGAGGTCGTAGAGGCGGGCACGATAGCGTCATTTAAGAGGTATCTAGACAGATGCATGAATGGGCAGGGAGCAGAGGGATACAGATCCTTAGAAAATAGGCGACAGTTTTAGATAGAGGATCTGGATCGGCGCAGGCTTGGAGGGCCGAAGGGCCTGTTCCTGTGCTGTAATTTTTCTGTGTTCTTTGTTTTATGCCCGAAAAGTCAGCATAAAACGGCCACCGATCCTCTGTTTGGCTGGGGGCTAGCAGCAAGACAGCGTAGAGCTCCTAGCTCTAGCTGCCGATATGGCCCGGAGAATTGCCGGGCCCGTGGCCGCGCATGCGCACGCCGGCAGCCTGAAGTGGCCGTGCGCCGTGCAACATTGCCGGCTGCTTGACGACCCGGCCTGCAAAATAGTGCACCCCCTTTGGCCGGTCCGCGTGCCCCGGCCACCCCCAAGAGGGCCCCCAGCCCCTGACAAAGTCCTCACTGCCTGCGGATTGGCCATCCCCGACCGTGGCGGCCCTGGACTGAGTCCGCAGCCACCAATCCGATTTACTGATGGGTGAGACCGTGAGAGACCTATGCCGTCGGGAACTTGGCCGGTCGGGGGCGCAGCATCGGGGGGGGGGGGGGTGGGCCTCAGGTAACGTTGTGAGGCCGTCGATACGACACATTCTGTTAGTACACCGCTTTGGAGGGGGCGGGGCATCGCGAAAGTGGCACGATCCCCTATTTGTTCGGAATCGGGTATTCTCCGGCCGATCGCCGAATGTGATTACGATGTTGCCGACAGGAAATTCCCGCCCACATTGTTTTGTCCTCAACTGCTTTCTGTGGTAGCAAATTCCACAGGCTCACCACTCTCTGGGTGAAGAAATTTCTCATCTTAGTCCTAATTGGTTTACCCCTTACCTTGGACTTTGACCCCTGGTTCTGGGCTGCTGCACAATCGGGAATATCCTTCCTGCGTCTACCCTGTCTAGTCCTGCTAGAATTTTATAGGTTTCTATGAGATCCCTTAATTTCTCTAAACTTCAGTGAATACAATCCGAACCAATTCAATCTCTTCCCATAGGTTAGTGCCGCCATTCCAAGAATCAGTCTAATAAACCTTTGCACCAGTCCCTCTGTGGGAAGAACACTTCAGATAAGGAGACCAAACTGCACACAATATTCCAGGTGTGGCCTCACCAAGGTCTTGTGCAGCTTCAGAAAGACAACCCTTTCCCTGTGCTCTAACCCTCTTACTATGAAGGCCAATGTAGCATTTACCTTCTTTACCGCCTGTTGAACCTTCATGCTAACTTTCAGTGACTGGTGTACAAGGACACCCAGGTCTCATGTCACATTACCCTCTCTAAATATGTAACCATTCAGATAATAATCTGCCTTCCTGCAGCCTGGAAAATGACCTTCCCACTTGTGAAGTCTAGTAAAACAAGAGTTCAGAATAAGAAATGGATATCTGTGATAGGGATGAAGAACGGTTAGTATTGAAGGATGGGGTAACTAAGTGAATTGAGAAGTTGTCTGTAAGATGCATTAATTGCTTTAATCTAATTGAAACGTATCAGAATTAAGCCATCCCGGGCAGTTATGTGCACTGCTACTCGGGTCCTCACAACATTGCCTCTTTAAACCAGCACAGCAGGAGGACCAAGAAAAGAAGCAAGAAGGAGGGACAATGTGCTCAGGACCTTCTTCCTCCCGAAGCTCCAGTACTCACGGCTGTGTAGCCATCTAGGATGGCCACTTACAACAAGAAACATGGACGTTCGCAAAGCCTAACGGGAAATATGGACAATGTAAGATTCAGGCAGGCTCAGAGCCTGAATGTATATTTGTGAGCAGAGAATCCAGACAGCATCGAAACCCCCAACCGATTAGCATTTAATGGCCCATCTCCGTAAGTCAAAGGATTGATACTCAGGTAACCGATACAATCCCAGATACATCGGCGCCTCTCCCTTTACTCAGGAAGCATAACCAGCAAGGTCAATGATCGCTTAGGACACGCCCAGCCATCAAGGCACCCGCCCCTTTATTGGTTCAGATCGAAGGCAGTGATCGAGAACTGCCCAATTAATTGGGTCCAAACCTAAGGACTGCCCAAAAGAACGCAAAATTCCCGAAGGACAAAGAGAGACACTGCCATGTGTTCCATCTCTTTTGGACCTGGCACTCTGGCAATGTCCATCTCCAACTGCAGCAGCACGACCAGAAGCAACTTCAAGTTCAACGCTCGCTACCAGACGGATGATCCCAGCCGAACCGCAGTGACTTCTCCAGATCCAGCCGATCCAGATTCGAACAAAGGCCACTGTTCCTCTGACATAAGCCGGGTGCTGAAGTTAAGTACAGGTTGTTATAGTTGTTAGATGTAGTTTAGATCGTAGTGTTTATGTTGCATGTGTAAGTTAATCTTGTGTGTAAATAAAGTACCATTGATCTTGAAGTAACTAACTGGTTGTTTAGCTCTTTGATTAATACCCGGTTGAACCTTGTGGTGGTATCATTTGATGCCTGGCGAATCTGAGAGCAAATCATATTCATATCCATATAAAAGAAGGGCAACCTTATTGATGGCCATATTTCGAGCAAATAAAGATAGCAACAGCTGTGCTATGCAAAGTGCAATTCTTCTTTTGAAATCTGGATTCCTGAACCTTTGTATAGGGAAAGACTTTGGAAAATCTATCCAGGCACTTGAAGCACAACTTCAACATCCAATGTGCTTGTTTGCTTAATGGCAGCTCTCATGGTTAACTTTCCTTTATTTCTTCATGGAATCTGGGATTTCCTGGCAAGAACAGCATTTATTGCCCAAGCTTAGCTGTCCTCGGTGGCAGTTTAAAAGACTGTAGTCCATGTGGTGCAAGTATATCTGCAGTGTTGCTTGGAGGGAGTTCCTGAATTTCCACTCTGTTACGGTGAAGGAACAGTACTGAATGTCCAAGTCAGGATGGTGTGTGACTTGCAGGTGGTGGTATTCCTGTGTGTGCCTGGTACCCTTGTCCATATAGGTGGTGGAGATGTGAGATGCGTTGCGCCCAAAAGGTAGCAGGGCCGATAGATCCCGGGAGATCGTTTTTCAGGGATCTACTTGGCTCGCCATGCCTTGTGAGATCTAACGCAATCTTGCGAGATGCCATGACCTGAATCCCACCCATTCTGTGCGGGATCAGTATTTTGTAAATCTGCATGTTATGGTGAGACAGTTAGTCTCACTCTAATATGCGCTGCCCTGATCTGCCTGAGGCATTGGAAGCTAACCCCTTGACTTCGGAGACCTCGGGCGAGCGCCGTTCAGTGCTGGTCCCCACGAATGAGGACCAGTTGGAACAGCCCTTGTGTGGGTCTCCCAGAGGATCAGAGGCCCCCAGGTGGTTGACCTCTGGGCAGAGTGGCACCCTGGCACTGCTGGTGCCAGCTGTGTTTCTTGGCACTGGCAGCTTGGCACCATGGCAGTGCCACCTGGGTACCAGCCTGGCACTTCAAAGGTGCCCAGGTGGCACTTCCATCTGATAGAGGCACTGCCAGGGTGCCAGACTGCTAGTGCCAAGATGTCAGGCTAGGACTTTTACCCCAGTGGGGATTGGGCCTGGGCATGTCCTGAAAATGTGAGGTGGGGTGTAGGGAAGCCTGTGCAGCCCCTTAAAGGCGAGTTGGAGCTTTGGGCGGTTTTGGGGATCACGTCGGGGGGTTTGTGAGATGAGAACACCACTTAAAAATGGCTGCACTGAGGAGTTCTGGCCAGCAGAGGCCCTTGGTATAGGAAACAGGACAAAGTGCGGGGAGTTACCCGCTGAGGCCCCGGATTGCAGCAGAGTCACGATAGATAGCGCGGCGTTTGTCGAAGCTGTGAGCGCCAGGAATCACCCGGCTAAATGCACTCATCACGAGACTCTATTCCAATTTGGTTAGATAGCGCCCTATGGGTTTGGAAGGCGCTGTTGAAGGAGGCCTGTTCTACTGCTGTGTGAATCAGGTAGATGGTGCCCACTGCTGCCTCAGTTTGGCAGTGGTGGAGGGATTGAATGTTTACGGTGATGGATGGGGTTTAAAATAAACCGGCTACTTTGTCCTGGATGACATTGAGTTTGTGTGTTGTTGGAGTTGCACTCATCGAGACAAATGGAATGTATTTCACCACACTCCTGACTTATGCCTTATAAATGATGGAAAGGTTTGGGGGATCAGGAGATGAGTTGCTCACCACAGAAATCCCAACCTCTGACCTGCCCTTGTAGCCGTAGTATCTGTATGGCTGGTTCAGTTCTGTTTTTGCTCAATGGTAACCCTCAAATGATTATGATGAGGGATTCACACCATCCTGACTTGGAAATATATTACCATTCCTTCATCATTGCTGGGTCCAAATTCTGGCACTCCCTGTGATGATATTGCTTTGTAATGCATGTCGCTTAACATGCTGATGAAGATACTGTTGAATAGGAAATGGTTTTGCTTACATCGTTGCAGGAAGCGATGCAAGTTAAGATGTTATTTGGCAGTTGCAGCATATTTATCAGCAGGTAACAAGTGGATGAATAGCTCTCCAGGAATCCTTTTATTCTTCAATAAAGAACAGTAAGAAGTCTTACAACACCAGGTTAAAGTCCAGCAGGTTTGTTTCGAATCACTCGCTTTCGGAGCACTGCTCCTTCCTCAGGTGAATGTTTGATTCACCTGAGGATTCACCTGAGGAAGGAGCTGTGCTCCGAAAGCGAGTGATTCGAAACAAACCTGTTGGACTTTAACCTGGTGTTGTAAAACTTCTTACTGTGCTCACCCCAGTCCAACGTCGGCATCTCCACTTCAATAAAGATCCCTTCGTTTGGATTACTAATAATTATCGCAGTGTGCTTGTGTGCAGAGCTAATAAGACAACACACCCTATCTAACAGCATTGTGGGGGTAGTTACACCACAAGGAACACAACGGTTCAAGTAGGCAGCTCACCATCACCTTCTCAAAGTCAAAAGGAATGAACAATAATTTCTTGTTCTTCGGAATTTCTTCAGACATTAGGCTGGAGGGAAGGTCATGAACAAAATAGTTGAATTGTACTGCACTGAGAAATGTCTGGAATCCTGGGATGGAATTCTTCCATGTCCCGCGGAGGGTATAATGGCAGGTGGGAGAAGGGTAGAGAATTGGGCAGGAGGTCCAAAAATCTGTTTCACACCTGCATAAATTTCCCACGGGATCATCTGCAGGTGCCCAAATAGTGAGACTGGAAACCCGCTTGGAAAATATGCCTGTCCAAAATGCGTCTGGAACAATGTGGCATGCAGAAGTCAGAATTGACCTGAGGAATGCCTGGGGCTGCCTCCTGAGTTCTGGATAGAGGCCGCCGGTGACCCCGGACCCTGCAGCAGCACAGCAGTGGGTGGGACAAACATCTGTCGGGAGGATCGTTCAGCCTCAGTGTCACCAAGGAGGCCCATCTTCTTGCCTCGGTGTGTTCCTGGAGATCCATCTTCTTTTTCAGGAGATCCACCTTCTTTCTTTAATGGTGGGTCAGTGAGGTGGGGTGCCTTTTAAGTATGGCACCCAATTATGATGACAGGACATGCAGAATCAACCCCACCCCGCAAGTGTCAGCAACCATCTAAGGCAATGCCCTGAGCTCGCTGAGGCACTGGTACTGGGCGATGTCCAGGAAGTTAGTTCTCTGTCAGTATACCCTTTGTTAGGGGCATTACCTCCTGTCACCTGCAGTTCATCCCCTCTTTCCTGCAAAGTGACTCCTGATGATGCCATTTATTTTGATCCTGATCCATAGTCCAAGGTTAAACTGCTAAAGAACATCCATGCTGAACTGACTTTTGACAAATGGAAAATGTGGATCAGGTGCCTCCAAGGTAATAGAAGTAACTTCCAAAGATTAAATAACCTCCAAGGTAGTGAAAATGCATGCTCAGAACAAGTCATGTGGGAAAACGTATTTTGCTTAGGCAAGGAAGCACCTTGAGGTTTGAATATTTCTAGTATTTACATTTGTTCAAACCCCTCAATCCCCATTGTTCTCTTGCCTTATTTTCATTTAGAGGTTCGAGAAAGCCAAGAGATCAGAATTCTGAAATCCCAGTTAACACAAATTGTCCTTTCCTAGAGGGGGTTTCCCCGATGCAGCCGAATGTGTTCAAGCACAAGACAGAATGTGGTCAAGCTGGCAAATTTACAATTCATTCGTCATTTCATCCAGAGAATCCCTAAAGTACAGAGGAGGTCATTCAGCCCATCAGGTCTGCACCCAACCTAGACCCAGCCCTCCACCTTATCACTGTAACCCCACCTAACCTGCGCATCTTTTTACCAGCTGACCAATCCCAACAACACTCACTTTTGGAATCCCACACCCCCTCCCAAAAGTAGTTGTTGAACCCTAAAATTAGTTGAATTGCACAGCTCCAAATTTGGATCAATTCACATCAGCCTCGCCAAAGTAAAATAGTCTATATATTAATGATGAAGATAAGAGATGATAGAAGGTGTTCAGACAACAATTATTTACTGGGTGATAGTTGATGCACAATAGATTGTTCTTCACCTAGAACAGGGCATCAACCGTTAGGTTTCACTGGATTGTAGACAATCTGTATTCAAAGATTATTTCAGTAATCTCAGAGATATGGAGCGAGATTCTCCGACCCCCCGCCGGGTCGGAGAATCGCCGGGGGCTGGTGTGAATCTTGCCCCTGCCGGTTGCCGATTCTCCGGCACCGGATATTCGGCGGGGGTGGGAATCGCGCCGCGCCGGTTGGCCGGCCCCCCCCCCCCGGCGATTCTCCGGCCCGCGATGGGCCGAAGTCCCGCTGCTGGAATGCCTGTCCCGCCGGCGAGAATCAAACCACCTCTCTTACCGGCGGGACAAGGCGGCGTGGGCAGGCTCCGGGGGCCTAGATCTGGGCAGGGCGATCTGACCCTGGGGGGTGCCCCCACGGTGGCCTGGCCCGCGATCGGGGCCCACCGATCCGCTGGCGTGCCTGTGCCGTGGGGGCACTCTTTTCCTTCCGCCTTCGCCATGGCCTCCACTATAGCGGAGGCGGAAGAGACCCCCTCCACTGCGCATGCGCGGGGATGCAGTGAGCAGCCGCTGACGCTCCCGCGCATGCGCCGCACGGCAAAGTCAGTTTTGCGCCAGCTGCCTGGGCACCAAAGGCCTTTCCCGCCAGCTGGTGGGGCGGAAATCAGTCCGGCGCGGGCCTAGCCCCTCAAGGTGAGGGCTCGCCCCCTCAAGATGCGGAGACTTCCGCACCTTTGGGACGGTGCGATGCCGGACTGATTCGCGCCATTTCTGGCGCCAGTCGGCAGACATCGCGCCGATTGCGGAGAATCCCGCCCATGTTGCGCAGTTACTAAAATGTTTGCGGTTACCTAATAGTTTCTCAAGGTTTAACGTCAAATATTTTATACTTCATTATATTTCACCTTGATGAGTCCATCTAGACTCAGCAAAATATTGATAGCATAATTATTTTGGATTTGTACTTATCTGGTACATACCTGCAGCGTTTTCCAAGCTCCTTCAATTTCAGTGCCAGGGCTGATGCATAAATTCTACCTCACTTGGGAAGTAAACTGCGGGATTCCCCATCGGCGGGATCTTCCGCTTCGCTGGCAGCGCACCCAAGCCTATAGGTTTCCCGATGGGCGTGGGATGGCACAATGGGAAACCCCATTGGCTGGCTGTGAGAATGGAGGACCCCACTGCTGGCGGGGGAGCGCCATGCCGGAAAGCGGGGGTGGAGGAATGGAGATTCCCACAAGTTAAACGGTCTTGTACTCAGCTCTCCAGAATGAGTAACTGCTAAATCAAATTCAAAGCCAATAAGAATGGAATAGGGGCTGGGATCAATTAAGGATACAATACATTACATTCGAGATTATTAATTGAAACCATTTCTTTTCACCTTATGCTTTCATAAGGTTCAGTATTTCAAACTCAATGTAGGTCTGCATAATTGTTAACATCATTATATGTTCTATTGCTGATTCCACGATTTCTGTTTCACACATTGTACAAACCGTGCAGTTTTTGTGTTTACGAAGTAGAAGTGAACAACAGCAAGTTCTGTTGAAACTTGATATCCTCATTGCTATTTCTATTACAAACTCTGGAGTGTAATCTTTAATTATGATTCAACATTTATAAAAATGTGCTAAACTGCACTAATCCTGATTGAAGCTTACAAAACTTTAGGCACTAAACCTGTGCTCACATTATTTAAGAGTTTATCAGAGCTTTTGTGGGAGGGTTGTGGCTGTATTGCTTTTTTAAAAAATTCATGACGTTGATGTTATCATAGAGTCTTGTTGACTCCTTCGTCAAGGGAAATTAATGATTCTACTTTGGATAAAAATAGGGTATTTTGTTAACAATAGATATATTTTGTACAATAATTTTATAAGTGCATGCATTTTACTTTAGCTGTTTTGAATTAAAGCCTTTCCCTGTGTGTACTAAACTAATAATGGGCTGAATTTTACATGCCCCTGGCAGGCATATTTCTTCAGGGGGAGGACATGCAAAATGGAGTGGGCTCCCATTTATTTTATGTTCATTCTTAAGATGTGGGCTTCGCTGGCGAGGCCAGCATTTGTTACCCATCTGTATGTGCACTTGAGAAGGTGGTTGTGAGTTGCTTTCTATAATCACTGGCGTCCATGTGGTCCACTGGGCTGTTAAGGAGGGAGTTCCATGATTTTGACCCAGGGAAAGTGAAGGAATGACGATACATTTCCAAGTCAGGATGGTGAGTGACTTGGAGGAGAACTTCCAAGTGGTGGTGATCCCATGTATCTGCTCCTCTTGTCCTTCTGGATGGTGGAGGTTGTGGGTTTGGAAGGTGTTTCCTGAGGAGTGTTGGTAAGTTCTGATAAGTTCCTGCAGCGCACCTTGTAGATGGTACATACTGCTACCACTGTTCGTTGGTAGTGGAGGGAGTGAATGTTTGTGGATGGGGTGCCAATCAAGTGTGCTGCTTATTTCTGGGTGGTGTCATTACACTCCAGGTTTGTGCCTTGTAGATGGTGGGCAGGCTTCGGGGAGTCAGGGGGTGAGTTGCCCACCGCAGGATTCCTACCTTCTGACATGTTCTTTTAGCCACAGTTATATGGTTCATCCAGTTCTGTTTCTGGTGAATGGTAGCCCGCACGATGTTGATAGTGGGACATTCAGTGATGGTAATGCCATTTAATGTCAAGCTGCGATGGTTAGATTCTCTCTTGTTGGAGATGGTTATTGCCTGGCACTTGCATGGTGTGATTGTTACTTGCCACTTGTCAGCCCAAGCCTGGATATTGTCTGGGTCTTGCTGCCATTTGTACATGGACTGCTTTAGTACCTGAGGTGTTGCGAATGGTGCTGAACATTGTGAATCGTAAGCGAACATCCCCACTTCTGACCTAATGGAAGTGAGGTCATTGATGAAACAGCGATATGGTTGGGCCGAGGTCAATGCCCTGAGGCATTCCTGCAGTGATTTCCTGCAACAGAAATGATTAACTTTCCAAAACCACAACCATCTTCCTTTGTTTTCCATATGACCCCAACCAGTGGTGATTTTCTCCCCCGATTCCCATTGTCTGCAGATTTGCTAAAGCTCCTTCATGCCATATTTGGTCAAGTATTGCCTTGATGTCAAGGGAAGTTTGGAGGTCAGCTCTTTTGTCCACGTCTGAACCATCCTATCACCTTCCCATTTATTCCAAAGCTCATCCCCATAATATGAGGGGGGGTGGGGGGTGAGCACCAAAATCGTCAGCCCAGCCATCTTATTAAAATGATGAATTAAGGATCAAATAGGCTTGTTGTTAACCATAAAATTTGCTGTCCCCACCATAATACATTTGTCTGGGGCAACAGGGCAGTAGCGGGGTGCCCGATGTTTTACTTCAGGTGGTTAAAGTGTGTCCTTTGTTGATGGCAGGGTTGTCCATCTTAGACCGAAACCTCCCTTCATTCTTATCCACTTCCTCTCTTAAACCCTGGCAGTGCCAAGGTGCCAGTTGCCAGGTTGCCCGTGCCAGGGGTCGGGCCCATGGGTGCCTTACTCATAAGAGACGGGGTGAGGGGGACTTGAGGACCTCGGAAGAGGTCATTTGGATGAAGTGGGGCTCCTGAGGCTGCGGTGAGGGTGCTGATGGGGGATTAAAGATCAGAGCTGCTTTTCAAAGTGGCGCCCCGATCCACGAGTAGTCTTCTTGCAGCTTGCCAGTGCAGGACTTTACTAAAGTATGGCCTCGGAGAAGCGTTCCGCACCTAGGCCAAACAAAACTGCAAAGTGCCATTGAATAGCAGCGTCTTTCTCAGCACTAAACATGCCCGAAACCGGATATTGAATTTTTATCATTGAATTTCGCCCGATGTATTTACCCAACACATTGTATTCCACATTAGTTTGGTAGTCAAACTCAACATTTAGAAACTGAAATTCTGATTCTGGACGCCCCAACCACTCCCGAGGATTGCTGTGGGTCGGGAGTCACATGTAGGCCAGACCAAGTAAAGATGGCTCATTTCCTTCCATCGAGAACTTTAGTGAACCTGATGGTTTTTACAACAATCAACAAGGTTTCATGGTCCCCATTAGGTTTTTAATTCCAGGTTTTTGTTGAACTCAAATTCCACCATCTGCAGTGTGGGATTTGAACCTGGGCTCCCAGAGCATCATCCTGAGTCTCTGGATTATTAGTCCAGTGACAATGCCACTACACCACCTCCTTCCTCCCAAGGAAGGAGCCTGTGATTAATCCCCCTGCCTTGAGAAACCACCCATCATTCTTAATTGGACAGGGAACCTGTATCTGTGCTAATTAAGGACGTGCATTAATCAAAACACCAACCAGCAACTGTTTCCCCCTGTTAGAGGCTTGTTAATAAGGGATTAAGGAGACTGGCTGGGATTTTACAGTTAGCCCCCAGTTTCGTGGCACAAAAGTTAAACTGCATGGAAGTACTCCTCTTCGGCCTACAGGTCCTCCTGTCAGCCCCCTGTAGGCGGTCATCCCTCCCCAGCCCATCCTCCACAGCAATAGCCTGGCAGTTTTCTTTATTGTTAATGTAATAATCCCCATGAGGCCCACAGGGATACCCTGATTGATCTCCCTGTGGAACTCGTGGAATATAAGCTTCCCCGCCATTGGATGGAGGCCCACCTACCTGGGGATCATAAGAAGTATAAATGCCGGCCCAAACAGGGACCGGCATGTTGGTTCTCCCAATGGTACTGTACTCTGTAAATATATTCACTGCCATGGTCAAACTTTCTGTCACCGTAAATAAATCCTAGCTCATCTTACCGCTCAGCTTCTTGGGTTTTAATATTGGCGATGAGGTAAAAGAAACCGAAACTCTGATTCTGGATGCCCCAACCACTCCCAAGGATTGCTGTGCAACAACACCATCAATAAATCTGCATTCACCTTACCGCTCGGCTTCCTGGGTCTTTTTTATTAAGAATATGTTATTGAAAATTTTTGGTCAACCATCACAGTACATAGTGTATCCTTTACACAATAATATAACAGTATAAATAACAATGACCTGTTTTATAAACAAAGAATAAATAATATATAACAAAAACGAAAACTAAAACTAAATGGCAACTGCCTTGTCTCAGATAAACACTCTCCAAAAATATGGTTTAACAATCCAATATACAATTATTTATAGCAACGACCTATACATATTATACATATATATTAATAACCCTGAGACTCCTTCTGGTTCCTCCCCCCTCCCCCCCCCCCCCCCCCCCCCCCCCGGGCTGCTGCTGCTGCCTTCTTCTTTTCCATTCCCTCTATCTTTCTGTGAGGTATTCGACGAACGGTTGCCACCGCCTGGTGAACCCTTGAGCCGATCCCCTTAGGACGAACTTAATCCGTTCCAGCTTTATAAACCCTGCCATGTCATTTATCCAGGTCTCCACCCCTGGGGGCTTGGCTTCCTTCCACATCAACAGTATCCTGCGCCGGGCTACTAGGGACGCAAAGGCCAAAACATCGGCCGCTCTCGCCTCCTGCACTCCCGGCTCTTGTGCAACCCCAAATATAGCCAACCCCCAGCTTGGTTCGACCCGGACCCCCACTACTTTCGAAAGCACCTTTGTCACCCCCACCCAGAACCCCTGTAGTGCCGGACATGACCAGAACATGTGGGTGTGATTCGCTGGGCTTCTCGAGCATCTCGCACACCTATCCTCTACCTCAAAAAATTTACTGAGCCGTGCTCCAGTCATATGCGCCCTGTGTAACACCTTAAATTGAATCAGGCTTAGCCTGGCACACGAGGACGATGAGTTTACCCTACTTAGGGCATCCGCCCACAACCCCTCCTCAATCTCCTCCCCCAGCTCTTCTTCCCATTTCCCTTTCAGCTCATCTACCATAATCTCCCCCTCGTCCCTCATTTCCCTATATATATATCTGACACCTTACCGTCCCCCACCCATGTCTTTGAGATTACTCTGTCCTGCACCTCATGCGTCGGGAGCTGCGGGAATTCCCTCACCTGCTGCCTCGCAAAAGCCCTCAGTTGCATATACCGGAATGCATTCCCTTGGGGCAACCCATATTTCTCGGTCAGCGCTCCCAGACTTGCGAACTTCCCATCCACAAACAGATCTTCCAGTTGCGTTATTCCTGCTCTTTGCCACATTCCATATCCCCCATCCATTCCCCCCGGGGCAAACCTATGGTTGTTTCTTATCGGGGACCCCACCAAGGCTCCCGTCTTTCCCCTATGCCGTCTCCACTGTCCCCAAATTTTCAAAGTCGCCACCACCACCGGGCTTGTGGTGTATTTCTTCGGTGAGAACGGCAATGGGGCCGTCACCATAGCTTGTAGGCTAGTCCCCCTACAGGACGCCCTCTCCAATCTCTTCCACGCCGCTCCCTCCTCTTCCCCCATCCACTTACTCACCATTGAGATATTGGCGGCCCAGTAGTACTCACTTAGGCTCGGTAGTGCCAGCCCCCCCCTATCCCTACTACGCTGTAAGAATCCCTTCCTCACTCTCGGGGTCTTCCCGGCCCACACAAAACTCATGATACTCTTTTCGATCCTTTTGAAAAAAGCCTTCGTGATCACCACCGGGAGGCACTGAAACACAAAGAGGAATCTCGGGAGGACTACCATTTTAACTGCCTGCACCCTCCCTGCCAGTGACAGGGATACCATGTCCCATCTCTTGAAGTCCTCCTCCATTTGTTCCACCAATCGCGTTAAATTTAACCTATGCAATGTACCCCAATTCTTGGCTATCTGGATCCCCAAGTAACGAAAGTCCCTTGTTACCTTCCTCAGCGGAAAGTCCTCTATTTCTCTGCTCTGCTCCCCTGGATGCACCACAAACAACTCACATTTCCCCATGTTCAGTTTATATCCTGAGAATTCTCCAAACTCCCGAAGTGTCCGCATTATCTCTGGCATCCCCTCCGCCGGGTCCGCTACATACAACAACAAATCATCCGCATACAGAGATACCCGGTGTTCTTCTCCTCCTCTAAGTACTCCCCTCCACTTCTTGGAACCCCTCAATGCTATTGCCAGGGGCTCAATCGCCAATGCAAACAGTAATGGGGACAGAGGGCATCCCTACCTTGTCCCTCTATGGAGCCGAAAGTATGCAGATCCCCGTCCATTCGTGACCACACTCGCCACTGGGGCCCTATACAACAGCTGCACCCATCCAACATACTCATCTCCAAAACCAAATCTCCTCAGCACCTCCCACAAATAATCCCACTCCACTCTATCAAATGCTTTCTCGGCATCCATCACCACCACTATCTCCGCTTCCCCCTCTGGTGGGGGCATCATCATTACCCCTAGCAGCCTCCGTATATTCGTATTCAGCTGTCTCCCCTTCACAAACCCAGTTTAGTCCTCATGGACCACCCTTGGGACACAATCCTCTATCCTCATTGCCATTACCTTGGCCAAAATCTTAGCGTCTACATTTAGGAGGGAAATAGGTCTATAGGACCCGCATTTCAGCGGGTCCTTTTCCTTCTTTAGGAGAAGCGATATCGTTGCCTCAGACATAGTCGGGGGCAGCTGTCCCCTTTCCTTTGCCTCATTAAAGATCCTCATCAGTAGCGGGGCGAGCAAGTCCACATATTTCCTGTAAAATTCAACTGGGAATCCATCCGTTCCCGGAGCCTTCCCCGCCTGCATGCTCCTAATTCCTTTCACTACTTCCTCTATTTCAATCTGTGCTCCCAGTCCCACCCTTTCCTGCTCCTCCACCTTGGGAAATTCCAGCCGGTCCAGAAAGCCCATCATTCTCTCCCTCCCATCCGGGGGTTGAGCTTCGTATAATTTTTTATAAAATGCCTTGAACACTCCATTCACTCTCTCCGCTCCCCGCTCCATCTCTCCTTCCTCATCCCTCACTCCCCCTATTTCCCTCGCTGCTCCCCTTTTCCTCAATTGGTGGGCCAGCAACCTGCTCGCCTTCTCCCCATATTCGTACTGTACACCCTGTGCCTTCCTCCACTGTGCCTCTGCAGTACCCGTTGTCAGCAAGTCAAATTCTATGTGTAGCCTTTGCCTTTCCCTGTACAGTCCCTCCTCCGGTGCCTCCGCATATTGCCTGTCCACCCTCAGAAGTTCTTGCAGCAACCGCTCCCGTTCCCTACTCTCCTGCTTTCCTTTATGTGCCCTTATTGATATCAGCTCCCCTCTAACCACTGCCTTCAGCGCCTCCCAGACCACTCCCACCTGGACCTCCCCATTGTCATTGAGTTCCAAGTACTTTTCAATGCACCCCCTCACCCTTAGACACACCCCCTCATCTGCCATTAGTCCCATGTCCATTCTCCAGGGTGGGCGCCCTTCTGTTTCCTCCCCTATCTGTAAGTCCACCCAATGTGGAGCGTGATCCGAAATGGCTATAGCCGTATACTCCGTTCCCCTCACCTTCGGGATCAACGCCCTTCCCAAAACAAAAAAGTCTATTCGCAAATAGACATTGTGGACATAGGAGAAAAACGAAAACTCCTTACTCCTAGGTTCGCCAAATCTCCACGGGTCCACTCCTCCCATCTGCTCCATAAAATCTTTCAGCACCTTGGCTGCTGCCGGCCTCCTTCCAGTCCTGGACCTCGACCCGTCCAGCCCTGGTTCTAACACCGTATTGAAATCTCCCCCCATTACCAACTTTCCCACCTCTAGGTCCGGGATGCGTCCTAGTATACGCCTCATAAAATTGGCATCATCCCAGTTCGGGGCATATACGTTTACCAAAACCACCGTCTCCCCCTGTAGTTTGCCACTCACCATCACGTATCTGCCCCCGCTATCTGCCACTATAGCCTCAAACATTACCCGCTTCCCCACCAATATAGCCACCCCCCTGTTTTTCGCATCTAGCCCCGAATGGAACACCTGCCCCACCCAACCTTTGCGTAGTCTCACCTGGTCTATCAGTTTCAAGTGCGCTTCCCGCAACACAACCACGTCTGCCTTAAGTTTCTTAAGGTGTGCGAGTACCCGTGCCCTCTTTATCGGCCCGTTCAGCCCTCTCACGTTCCACGTGATCAGCCGGGTTGGGGGGCTTTTTACCCCCCCCCTTGTCGATTAGCCATCCCCTTTTTCCAGCTCCTCATCCGGTTCCCACGCAGCTGTGTCCCCCCCAGGCGGTGCCCCTCCGCCCATCCCACCCCATATCAGCTCCCCCCTCTCCCCAGCAGCAGCAGCCCAATAATTCCCCCCTCCCACCCCCCCGCTAGATCCCCCACTAGCGTAGTTACACCCCCCCATGTTGCTCCCAGAAATCAGCAAACTCTGGCCGACCTCGGCTTCCCCCCGTGACCTCGGCTCGCACCGTGCGATGCCCCCTCCTTCCTGCTTCCCTATTCCCGCCATGATTATCATAGCGCGGGAACCGAGCCCGCGCTTCCCCCTTGGCCCCGCCCCCAATGGCCAACGCCCCATCTCTTCCACCTCCTTTCCTCCCCCCACCACCTCCTGTGGAAGAGAGAAAAGTTACCACATCGCAGGATTAATAACATAAAACTCCTCTTTCCCCCCTTCTTCGCCCCCCACACTCGCCCCACCACTTTGTTTCAAACGTTCTTTTTTTTTAATAACCCGCTCATTCCAATTTTTCTTCCACGATAAAAGTCCACGCCTCATCCGCCGTCTCAAAGTAGTGGTGCCTCCCTTGATATGTGACCCACAGTCTTGCCGGTTGCAGCATTCCGAATTTTATCTTCTTTTTGTGAAGCACCGCCTTGGCCCGATTAAAGCTCGCCCTCCTTCTCGCCACCTCCGCACTCCAGTCTTGGTATACGCGGATCACCGCGTTCTCCCACTTACTGCTCAGAGTTTTCTTTGCCCATCTAAGGACCATCTCTCTGTCCTTAAAACGGAGGAATCTCACCACTATGGCTCTAGGAATTTCTCCTGCTCTCGGTCCTCGCGCCATCACTCGGTATGCTCCCTCCACCTCCAGCGGACCCGCCGGGGCCTCCGCTCCCATTAATGAGTGCAGCATTGTGCTCACATATGCCCCAACGTCCGCTCCCTCTGCACCTTCAGGAAGGCCAAGAATCCTTAGGTTGTTCCTCCTCGCGTTGTTCTCCAGCGCCTCCAGCCTTTCCACACATCGTTTATGGTGTGCCTCGTGCATCTCCGTCTTCACCACCAGGCCCTGTATGTCGTCCTCATTCTCGGCAGCCTTTGCCTTCACGACCCGAAGCTCCCGCTCCTGGGTCTTTTGCTCCTCCTTTAGCCCTTCGATCGCCTGTAATATCGGGACCAACAGCTCCTTCTTCATTTCCTTTTTGAGTTCTTCCACGCAGCGTTTCAAAAACTCGTGTTGTTCAGGGCCCCATATTAAGCTGCCACCTTCCGACGCCATCTTGGTTTTTGCTTGCCTTCCTTGCCACTGCTCTAAAGGATCCACCGCAATCCGGCCACCTTCCTCTCCTTTTTCCATCCGTATCCAGGGGGGATTCCCTTCTGGTTTACCGCACAGTACTTTTAACCGTTAAAATTGCCGTTGGGGCTCTTATTAAGAGCCCAAAGGTCCGTTACACCGGGAGCTGCCGAAACGTGCGACTCAGCTGGTCATCGCCGCACCCGGAAGTGGCTTCCTGGGTCTTAATAGTTAATTACATTTTTAAGGGTATGTGCTGTAAAGAGACATTACTGTTAAGTGCCCTCTCACTTCCTTACCATTTACTGCAGCTGACTTTTAAAACATTTCTTCAGGGGATGTCATTGGTTGGCCCAACGCGTATTGATATTTCCTACTTGCCCTTGAATTGAGTTGTTTGTAAGGCCGTTTCAAAGGGTATTGAATAGCCAACCACATTGCTGTGGGTCAGGAGTCACATGTAGGCCAGACCAGGTAAAGGTGGCTCATTTCCTTCCATAAAGAACTTTAGTGAACCTGATGGGTTTTTACAACAGTCAACAAGGTTTCATGGTCCTTATTAGGTTTTTAATTCCAGGTTTTTGTTGAACTTAAATTCCACCATCTGCAGTGTGGGATTTGAACCTGGGCTCCCAGAGCATCATCCTGAGGCTCTGGATTATTAGTCCAGTGACAATGCCACTACACCACCTCCCAAGGAAGGAGCCTGTAATTAATCCCCCTGCCTTGAGAAACCACCCATCATTCTTAATTGGACAGAGAACCTGTATCTGTGCTAATTAAGGATGTGCATTAATCAAAACACCAACCAGTGACTGTTTCCCCCTGTTAGAGGCTTGTTAATAAGGGATTAAGGAGACTGGCTGGGATTTTACAGTTAGCCCCCAGTTTCGTGGCACAAAGTTAAACTGCATGGAAGTACTCCTCTTCGGCCTACAGGTCCTCCTGTCAGCCACCTGGCAGTTTTCTTTATTGTTAATGTAACAATCCCATGAGGCCCACAGGGATACCCTGATTGATCTCCCTGGGAATGGCTTTGGGATATGGAAACCGTCCCTGTTTCGGTTTCCAGATCCTGAAGAGAAAATATAACCCAGAATGTGTGACAGTAATTTAACATCAGGAGGTGAAGGTGTGCAGACTAGACCTGAATATAGATGTCCGATGTTCAATATAATGTAACAAAATCAGAGCCTAATGTTTTCGATAGCATATAGGACCTGTCATAATCTTACAGTCTGTAGTAAAATGCAAAAAATGGCTATTATTCTGGAATTATACCTTGTGATAAATATGGATGTTAGAAACATGAATAAATCATGGTTTCTCACTTAATTATTTCACTACTGGGACATTATGAGAGGTGAACCTCTCTTTTAGTTGCAAACAATGATGTGCATCAACACAAGATATCATTGATCTTACTCAGTGCATAGGATTGCATTGTTTGGTGCAATGTGATCTTCTACTTTCAGTAAGGAATAATAAATGTTGACCATGAATTTCATTTCGTCAAACCATGAAGTTGGTGTCACAGTCTGAGCGAAAAATGCAAAGTGATGTCTGAATATAAATACAAAAACTGAGTTTGGTCTGAAACTCGTTCTTCACAATATCCAGCCTGAGCTGCTTGAAATGAGATTTGTCTTTGACCTTTCCTTCCTTTCCCAGCTAAGTGAAGGAGCACTGGCACAATGTCGACGAACGAGTAATTAAGATAAATGGGACACAAAATGAAGGTGACTGCTATTGTCGCAATGGATACACAATATTTAACAGAGATGACTTTTGCTCCACATTGTATTTTCAGCAGCAGTTGATGAAGATGGATGACATCATCAATATTGAACATGTTCAGGACCTAGCTGAAGTTTTGTGCCTGATTTTGGACATCGCCCTTTAGGAGGCCGTGAACACCTTAGAGAGAATGCAAAGGAAACATTTCCAAAATGACAGGAACAGTATGGATGGAGCTAATAAATAACAAACAGCAGAAATCTCAGGTTTGGGTAGTCTACAGGCCCCCTAAGCGTAGTTACAATGTTGGATAGATATAGTGTTTATTTAATAAATCATTAAATTATTTGAACATATTAAAAAGCCTAATACACTAATTGTGGCTGGAATTTACTGGTCCCATCTACAGCGCACCACCATCTCGTGTATCCCAGCAACGAGGGGCGCATTCAACAGCAAATCCCGTTGACAGCAGCGGAACATAGAACATGAACATAGAACATACAGTGCAGAAGGAGGCCATTCGGCCCAGCGAGTCTGCACTGACCCACCCAAGCCCTCACCTCCACCCCATCCCTGTAACCCAACAACCACCCCCAACTTTCTTGGTCACTAAGGGCAATTTATCATGGCCTATCCACCTAAGCTGCACATCTTTAGACTGTGGGAGGAAACCGGAGCACCCGGAGGAAACCCACGCAGACATGGGGAGAGCGTGCAGACTCCGTACATGCAATGACCCAGCGGGGAATCGAACCTGGGACCCTGTCGCTGTGAAGCCACAGTGCTATCCACTTGTGCTACCATGCTGCCCAGAAGATCCCGCTGGCGGGCTGCCTCCACTGCCGAAAACATGCGGAGGGTTGTGCAGAAAATCCCGCCATGTTGTGTGGGAACTTAGGGGGCGATTCTCCGATATTGAGGCCAAGTGTTCGCGCCATCGTGAATGCCGTCGCGTTTCACGATGGCGCAAACAGGGTCCGGCCACGACCTATTCTGGCCCACAGCGCTGGAGTGGTTCACGCCACTCCAGCGTCCTTACACGGTGCCAAATGGGCGCCGCGCCAAACCGCGCATGCGCAGTTGGGGCAGCCCAATCCTGCGCATGCGCGGGGAACGTCTTACGCATGCCGGCCCCTCACCAACATGGAGCCGGTGTTCTGGGGTCGCACGCGGAAGGAGGTAGGCCTGGGGGGGGGGGGGGGGGGGGGGAAAGAGGCCGTCCTGCCGATCAGTGGGTACCAATCGCGGGCCAGACCCCATCGGAGGCCCCCCTCCTCCCCCCACAGCACCCCCCCCCCAGCGTTCCCGCAGAGTTCCCGCCGGCATCGACCAGGGGTGGACGGCGCCGGCGGGAACCTTTCGTGTCGTAGCGGCCGCTCGGCCCATCCGGCCGGAGAATCGCCGCTCGCCGGTTCGCTGAGTGGCCCATGCCACTGAGTATCGCATGCGGATGTCTGGGCAGCGTGGCGCGATTTGTGTGGCACCCTGGCAATTCTCCAACCTGGCGTGGGGGGAGAGGATAGCACCCAGTATCTTCATATAGGTTGTGGGCAAACCAAGGGATTGAATCTCCCAAAAAATGCGTAGGTGTCATTTTAGGTGGGTTTGGCAGGGTGTTTCCCGTCAGCTTTTAGGGTCAGATCAAGACCACCCGCACTTAGCCAATGATTTGGGCCTTTGGGGAGTTTCTTCCCCGTCTCGTCCACACTTGAAAATTCTTTCAGCAGTGGGGAGCTGAACTCTCCAGCGAGACCGGCTCCTCAGAGATTGTGGTGCCATTTTGGAAGGGTGTCCTGATCTCCAATTGAGGGTCCCCCAGACACCCCACCCCTGAACAATGCCACCCCTTCTGCAAACATGGGCATTAGCTTCCCGCCCCCCCTGCCCCCAGTGAGGACACCCTGCTATGGGGTCGCTGTGGGCCCCTGCTTTCAGGCACTCCAAAACCTTTTTACGGACCCCCTTTCAGGAATCCCCTTCACCCTCCTAACCTTTATGAAGCCCCTTCACTCTCCGCAGGTTGGCACCAGGGTGCTCGGGGGAGTGATAGGATACTTCCTTTCCCTGTTCCCAACCACCCAAAGGGCTCCAATGGCCTCCGAGATCACCAGGCCATCACGCCTGGTCTTTGCTTGTGGAGACTGGTACTAATCGGCGCCTGTGTGAGGCCTCGCCGGTGTGGCCAGTGACAAAGGACACTGGGAAAATGCAGCCTCACATAGGTTGCGCATATTTAAAGTAGCCTAATGGATCATTATCTAGATCACACCCAGCGAGGGTATGATCAAGATCGCTCTGGGTGCTGTGGGTCGGGTGACTTGCGGGAGGGTTTCCGCCCAGTGCAAAGCCCGAGATGGGTCTCTCCCCCGATGATCCCGGTGTGGCGGACCAATGCCAGGTGCAATGGGGGGGGGGGGGGGGGGTGCAAAAACTGCACCCCAAATTGGCAAAAGTAGGTCAGAGGACAAGTTCCTGGAATGCATTCCAGACAGTGTTTAGCACCAAATAGGGATCAGGCTATCTTAGATCCAATATTGCATATTGAATGAGACAGGTTAAACAGTAATCTTATTGCAAATAATCTTCTGGGGAAGAGTGATCATAACTTGATGCATTTTGTAATGCATTTGAGAGCAATATAGTTAAGTGTGAAAGTAGTGTGCTAATTTAAACAAAGCCAATTACACAGGTTTGAGGGGTGGGATGGCTGTGTAGATTAGGCAATTGGATTTAAAGATATTACAGAAAATAAGTAATGGCAAACATTTGAAGGAACAATTCTCAACGAATATACTTTCCCTCAAAGAATAAAAGTTTCACTGGGAATATGGTCCAGCTATGACTAACTGGAGAAGTATTATATTTTAAAATGATTTTTACAACGTTGTCAAAGAGAGAACTAAGGCTGGGAATTAAGCAAGTTTTCTGAAATCAGAAAAGGATGAAAAAGAAATCGAGAAAAGGGGAGAAAATAGAATATGAAAGTAAAGTAGCAAAATATATTAAAATAGATTGTAAAAGCTTCCAAAGTACATTAAAAAGTAGGGATTATTGAAAATACACATTGGTCCCTGAGAGGCTGAGACAAGAGAAATATAATGGGGAATGGCAGAGACAGTAGACACATATAATATTTTTCTTCACAATAAAAGGCACAAAGAATCCCTTGGAAATAATGAGTGACTAACGACAGCAAGGAACTTAAAATAATTAATAATGGTAAAAAGGAAATACTGGAGAAATTATTGGGCTGAAAATGAATCCCTGCACCTGATGGCCTACATCTTAGGTTATTAAAAGATGCAGGAGTAGTGGACACGCTGATTTTGATCTTCCAGATTTCCCTAGATTCTGGAATCGTATCTGTGGATTGGAAAGTAGCAAATGTAACCTTGCTATCCAAGAAAGGAGGGAGAGGGAAAACAAGAAACCAAGGAACCAAGAAAACAAGGTGGGCCCCACACCTCAGGAAGGACATACTGGCACTGGAGCGGGTCCAGCAGAGATTCACACGGATGATCCCAGGAATGGTAGGCCTAACATACGATGAACGTCTGAGGATCCTGGGATTATATTCATTGGAGTTTAGGAGGTTGAGGGGAGATCCAATAGAAACTTACAAGATAATGAATGGCTTAGATAGGGTGGACATAGGGAAGTTGTTTCCATTAGCAGGGGAGACTAGGACCCGGGAGGCACAGCCTTAGAATAAAAGAGAGTCACTTTAGAACAGAGATGAGGAGAAATTTCTTCAGCCAGAGAGTGGTGGGTCTGTGGAATTCATTGCCACAGAGGGCGGTGGAGGCCGGGACGTTGAGTGTCATTAAGACAGAAGTTGATAAATTCTTGATTTCTCGAGGAATTAAGGGCTATGGAGAGAGAGCGGGTAATTGGAGTTGAAATCAGCCATGATTGAATGGTGGAGTGGACTCGATGGGCCGAATGGCCTTACTTCTGCTCCTATGTCTTATGGTCTTATAAGCCAGTTAGCCTGACATCAATAGCCGAGAGAATGTTCGAATTCATTATTAGGTATGTGCTAATAGGGTGTTTAGAAAATCATAAGGATAAGGCAAAGTCACAGTTTTATGAAAGGAAAAACGTGTTTGACAAATCTATTCAAAAAGGTGATGGAAATAGATTCAGTAGTAACCTGCAAGAGGGAACTGGATAAATACTTGAAAAGGAAAACTGTTCAAGTCTTCAAGGAAAGAACAGGGTCAATAAGAGTAATTTGGATACCTCTTTTAAGGATTATTGAAGGGTCAGACACCCAACTTGCCGAAACGATAATTTTGACGAACCTCTGCATTTCCAGAGTGTTTGGAAGTCTTGTGGTGAGGTCCTGAATTTGGCTGACAGTGTTGATGCATCCTCACTGGGAAGATAGAGTATTTGGGGACCTCTCGCACTCAACGACTGAGGGCAGAGTTGCAGTGCCTCCGGGTATACAGTATGACAGAAATATGAAGTAGAGGCTGCAAGCATGCAAACTCTGCATGATGCCCTCAGCCAAGGTGGAGCCGGACTCCTCCATCCACAATTTTGATCCCACGGCCGATTCTCCACCCAATCGCCTTTCCCAATTCCGGAGAAGCCCGCCTGTTATTTCTTCCCCTATTATTTCTCTTGCAGTCAGAAAGTCATGTATCAAGCTATGGGTTCAGCATCTAACTCATGTGCATTCTATAATTGAATCAGAATACACATACAGTCGCCACCACAGAATAAATCATTGACTGGTGCACAATTAAGTGACAGTCAATTTGAACCATTGATTTTTATTTTCAGAAATTGCTGATTTCTTTTTCAGATGCAGCTTTATTTTTAATGCGATGCACAGCTATGGTTGTGTAGAGTAGCAGTCATTGATTTAAGGGAAATAAAGTTGCTTTCCATGGAATAGTTTTTATATACATTTAAGTTGGAAGTTGTGGTGGGTGCTGTCGCAAATTCCATTGAACAGTCAAATCACGGGAGAGAGGGAAAAAAATGACCGGTCTGTCCAGCCTCTCCAACCCAACGGCAATTTCTTGTGAATCACAATATTTAGACTCCCATGTCACCCGAAAGCCAGAAGTCTTCTCACCTAGCTGTCCCACTGTCCGGGGATGTCTACAATGAGGTCAAAGTTTCCCTGATGTTGCCAGAAATGAAGCTTGTAAAGTGACAACAGCCTAGTGCTGCAGACCCTGAGAGAGGAACCTCTGAGGGATGTCACATGGGCATGATGCCTCTTGCTCATGGTTCTATACGAGGCAGTACCTATGAAAGCGGAGTCATATGATTCCATGGTAAGAACTGTGGATTCTGCAGCCTCCCTATGGGCAAATCTAAAGAGGAGGTGGTGGAATAGTGGTATTGTCACTGGACTAGTAAACCAGAGACCCAGAGTAATGCTCTGGGGACCCAGGTTCAAACCCCACCACTGTAATTAGTGAGATTTGAATTCAATAAAATATCTGGCATTTAAAGTCGAATGATGACCATGTAAACATTGTCGATTTTGGTGAAACCACATCTAGTTCACTAATGTTCTTGCCTGGATCTGCCTTACATGAGGTCCACAGCAACGCGGTTGACTCTGAACTTCCCCCTCAAGGGCATTTAGGTTTGGGCAATAAATGCTGGCCCAGCCTGCAACGTCCACGTCCCATGAACAAATAAATAAAAAACTAGTCAATCTTATTCACTCCCTTCTCCTCATTGTCTATCAATCAACTGGTGTGGCATCCTCCCTTACAATCTCTACATCGCCCATCTAAAAGGTATCTGAGCTGGTGCTTGGGAGTGAGAAAACTGGTGATGCAGGAGAGGACTTTGAGAGGGTTCAGGTAGATGAACTCAGAGAAGTATCTTGATTGAGGCAATCTTAGGATTTTTGCTTGCCATCCTCACCGTAAAGAATAAGGAAGCAATGTCTTCCTTTCTTCTCCTTCTCACCATCCTCCTGGTCATTTTCTTGAACCCCAGTCGCAACATTGGATCCGCCGGAAAATTAGACATAATGGAAGAGTGTGCAGAAACCAGAGATGCTGAAGCATTCGTGAAAGGAGAGACCTCCTGCAGTCTGAAACTGAATGTTAGGTCTACACTCACTAACTGGCATCCTACTTAGCCACACTGCCAGAGCTCCCCTGAATCTTGATGGCCTGTCCATCTGACACAGCAGTTGTGCATCAGCCTCAGTGAGTATTTACAATGGGGCCAGGGCAGCAACACATCAGCAAGTACAAGTACCACCTCTGGAGAACAACAATGCCACAAATGGCCCCACTCTTTAGGGCTGGAGACTGGAATGAAACAAAGGCTGCGAGAAGGCTCTCAATTAGTGAGGAGATACAAAAATTGCATAAACACACTGAGGTCCCATTACAGAGAACAGCTTTGTAATTAAAGCTTGTGAAGTGCTCCTGGCTCTCTGGTGCTGCCACTGGATATATTAAACAACATAGCCTAATATACAAAAGCAAAGATTATGATGAGACAAGGGAAAATATTGAATTGAGTCCAATAAGACCTCTACTTCAGGATGTATGCTGTGGGAATGAGTCAGACACTTGCACAATTAGCAAGCAAAACAATTTCTACCTTCATTAACAACTGCTGAAATTCTGACTCCTAAATATAAATAATACATACTGATCAGAAAGTTGAGTGATGTTAAAATCATCTTCATTTTTATTCCGTAGCTGCTGATTTTTTAAGTTTCCTGAACGGCATTCGGCTAAAAATTTAACAAACTTAATCTCCTTGCTCCAAAGGGCATATTCTGCCCCTCTCATTTGCAACTTGTGTCCAACTGATACCTTCTCTTCCTCCTTCACCTCTTTGTCCTCTTGTGGCTCATTAGCCTGGCCAACTGGCAGAATTGCTAATATTAACGGCTGATTTCTCACGATTGCCAGAGTGTGCAGCATGCAGCAAATCTAAATAAATGTGGAGCCCTGCCTGCCTCCTGCCTGTCTGCCTGTCTGCCTGCCTGTCTGCCTGCCTGTCTGCCTGCCTGCCTGCCTGTCTGCTTGTCTCCCCTCCTCCAGCAGCTGATGCTGCTCTGCCTGCATTCATGTTTTCTTTCCATTCCTTGTCCTATCATATCTATGATTAGGGGTATCCCTCGCAAAATGCTCATGCCCAAGCACTCTTCTTCCTCCTGGTGACTTCTGTGTGGTCTCCAATAAATTGAAGTAGCACTCACCCTCTTTCCGTGAAATCCTCTGAGAATGTCTGGAATAGACGTTAATACATTGTAGGTTACATCTTTGCAAAGCGCTCCAGAAAACCTCTCAATGTGAATCAAAAAGTCTGCTTCCCACACAGTGGTGATTTCCAACAGCACGTGAACAGTGAAAACCCTCACCAGCAATTTCTCGTTCTGCTGGTTGCTATTGGAGAGGTCATTAATAGGAGCACCAGCCAACAACTGGCATGACTCTTCTTTAATAAATGTTAGGGGAGAATTTATTGGTAATCAGAGCCTTAATCATCCTCAGTTATTAGTGCAAGTTTAAACTCCATTACCAATAAGGTGTTTTGAGCTAAAGATGGGCTAACCTGGACTTTGAGCTCAAGGATCTGCCCTGGCCACTTGAAAACCCTTTACCATTTAAGCTACCAGTGCTACCATTATTAATAGCCCCATTATTTATTTTTTTAAAACACAGCAACGTGAGGCATGCATATTGAAGAAGTGTTTAACAGTGTAATAAATTGCACAATTTTTGATTGCAACCCATCGCCATTGAATTTTGCATATTGGAAGAGATAAAGAGGGCACACTACTTCACGGAGCAGGCTCGAAGGGCCAAAAGGCTTCCTCCTGCTCCTATCTTCTATGTATCTGGAGAATTCCCAGTGTTCTTACACTCATGAAAAAAACATCAGATGTAACTTATATCTGTGACACTTAAGAGTTGTGGGAATTCTCGCCCGTGACAGAATAATAGTAACTCATTGTCTCCACAAAGAACTTGTCAGTATTTCCTCTTCTTAATCTCGTTCCCAAGCCCTGGGGAACTCTTTACGGAAAAAACTAACATTTTTATTTATGGATTTTTTTCTTTAAATCGAAGAAAAGTTAACTTCCTGTGATCCCTTTCATTAAGACGACTAATTCCAGCACAAATGTCCCACTGGTCTTGAACACTGTAGGATCACTCCATCGTATGATACACTTCGGTGCTGTTATGCTGTGCTGCAGGTTCTCATCAGTGCTTCGACACAGGAACAGAAAAAAGTTACTGTTTCTTTCTTTTCCTTCACATGAATGACTGGAAAAGGACATTTAACATCTGGGGCCCAGTTTAAAATGACATCTTCCTTTGCAACTGTACCATAGTTACAGAATAAAGGAGCTAGGTGAGGAGTCATTTGAAGTTCAATATCAGATCTACTCAGGGTTGTTGACCCATTGAATATAATCTTACAGTCCAAAATAAGCCTTTAGGCCCATTACTGCTATGCTGGCTCTTTGAAAGAGCTGTCCAATTTAATCCCACACCTGAACTTCTTCACCTTAACCCTTCAAATTAATTCTCTTCAAATAAATTCATGATTTAACTTTTAAAGGTTCCTGTGGAATTCGCTTCAACACTCATTCAAGCGATGTGGGTTGGATTTTCCAACAGGATCCGGACCCTAATGTATGGACCAAATGTGGTCTTTCAACACTGGAGGGCTAATAGGCCATCCACCAAGGGATACCAGCTGAGGTAATTGTTGATGATGCCAGTATGGAGGCCCGAGAACGAGGCAAAGTCCCATTATAATGAGGCCCAAATGGCAGGGCGAGCGAGTCACTTGCCGAGGCGATTCATTGTGAGGAAAGCTGTGATTCTCCTCAAGTTCTGCTGAAGACTGCCTCCTGTCTGTCTTCTGACTGCAAACAGACTCCCGGGCCGGGATACATTTGTTTGGCCCAACAGTCCGGGGAAGTGCTAGGGTTCAGTGAATGATGAGGCTGACAGTTCAGGATGTCTCTCACTGCTGAGATTGCTTGGAGGGCCTGTAGGAGGATCTGAATAAAGATGGGGAGATAAACTCCCTGTGGGAAAAGGATCAAAGACAGAGGAGTTACAGCTTTGATGTGCGATAATCTTTCATGGTGTTTATTTATAGTTACAATTTATCCACTCCCTAACTATGGTGCATACCTTCACCTGTGTCCACTCTGCGCCCCTAAAACTTCTTAATCTTGTGTGGCCTAGCGCTATGTCTCGGTGTCTCCCCAGGATCCACATCAGAAGTGGAGGCAGCCTGCTGCATTTCACGCCCTGTAGCATGAGATGCCCTTGCCGGGCGTCCTCTGGAAGGCTTCAACCTCGAGTGATCCAGTCAACTTTGCCACCCTGTTCTTTCTGCTTCTGCTGAGATGCACCAATGCCATGAAGAGGGGATTCAGAAAGCTAAAGACTGCCAGAGTCTTTTAGGTGGAAGGCTCAGGGTAGGATCCAGCGCTTCCTCCTCCCTCGGGGTGCCTGTGGGCTCCTGGGCTACTCCATAAGGTGGGGCAGCTGGAGTGGTCTTCAGAAGCCTTTGCGTCATTTGACACTGCCATTCTTGGAGGCCTGCCATTGTCTGAAACATGGGGCGAAATTCTCCGTTATCGGCGGAAAGTCCGCCGATTGGCGCAAAAAACGGCGCAAATCCGACTTGCGTCACGTCGGAAAAATGGGTCGAAAGTCTCCGGCCCGAAATGGGCTAGCAGCGACATAACGGGATACGCGCTTGCGCAGTGGTTCACGCCGTGCAGCGTCATACGCGCCGCACGGCGTGACGGCTCATAAGGCCGCGCTGCTCCCCCCCACCCGACCGGAACATCCGACCGCAACACCCGACTGGATGGTTGGCCGCCGCTCAGCCCCGAGGTTCGAGTCACGGGATGTGGAGGCGCTCCTGGACGCGGTGGAGCAGAGGAGGGACGCCCTGTATCCCGGGCACGGCCGCAGAGTTGCCCCACGCCACAGCCGGCGTCTGTGGAGGGAAGTGGCAGAGGCCGTCACCGCTGCGGCCCTGACACCACGGACAGGCACCCAGTGCCACAAGAAAGTGAACGACCTCGTCAGAGCAGGCAGGGTGAGCCTCCCCATATCCCCCCCTCCCCCATATCCCCCCTCCCCCATATCCCCCATATCCCCCATATCCCCCCTCCCCCATATCCCCCCTCCCCCATATCCCCCTCTCCCCCATATCCCCCCTTCCCCATATCCCCCCTTCCCCCATATCCCCCCTCCCCCTATCCCCCCTCCCCCATATCCCCATATCCCCCTCCCATATCCCCCCCTCCCCATATCCCCCATATCTCCCCTCCCCATATCCCCCCTTCCCCCATATCCCCCTCCCCATATCCCCCTTCCCCCATATCCCCCCTCCCCATATCCCCCCTCCCCATATCCCCCCTCCCCCATATCCCCCTCCCCATATCCCCCCTTCCCCCATATCCCCCCCATATCCCCCTCCCCCATATCCCTCCTCCCCATATCCCCCCTCCCCCATATCCCCCCTCCCCCATATCCCCATTATCCCCCCTCCCCCATATCCCCCTCCCCCATATCCCCCTCCCCCATATCCCCCATATCCCCCCCTCCCCCATAGCCCCCATATGCCCAAGTGAATCCAGCCCTAACCTTAACCTCTGCAATGCGCGCGCAACAGATGGCGTGCATTCATATACCTGCCTAACAGTGTTGTCTTTTACCCCTGCCACCCCCCCCCCCCCACAGGATAAGCGCGCACACAACAATAGGGAGCATGTGAGGACTGGAGGAGGCCCCGCTGATGAGAGGCCACTGACCGAACACGAGGAAAGGGCCCTGGAACTGGCTGGCGGACCTGAGGACCGGGAGGTTGCTGATGCAGAGGTCGGGGGCGTAGTAGCAAGTGAGCCACCGACAGCCCGTCCCCATATCCCCCTCCCCTATATCCCCCTCCCCCATATCACCTGATCACTGCCTGATGTCTAACCATGCATGCTTCATTGTGTATCGCAGGACCAAACGTCCAGGCACCCATCCCCGCAGATGCAGACCGCCCGCAGGATGCCCCTCGGAGGTCACGGGAGACGGAGAGACCCGGACCCTCCAGCATGCGACGCCCGCAGGATGCCCCTCGCACACCACGGGAGACGGAGAGACCCGCACCCTCCAGCATGCGACGCCCGCAGGATGCCCCTCGCACACCACGGGAGACGGAGAGACCCGCACCCTCCAGCATGCGACGCCCGCAGGATGCCCCTCGGAGGCCACGGGAGACGGAGAGACCTGGAGCAACAGGGAGACAACACCCCCGTCACGTGCGGGAGCGACCACCCAGCGATGAGGGGGCAGCCACAGGCCCCCGTCACATCCGAGCCAGGACACCACTACCCAGGACACCACTACCCAGGACACCACTACCCGGGACACCACTACCCGGGACACCACTACCCGGGACAGCACTGCCCAGGACACCCCTACCCGGGACAGCACTACCCAGGAAGACGAAATACCGGACAGTGACTCAGAGTGGATGGGTGGAGACGAACCCCCACCCCAAAGTGCCATGGACTCAGAGTGGGACGAAGAGCACGACACAACGCCACTGCTGTCACCAACACCCTACACCATCGCAGAAACACTCACCTCGGTTGGGCACTTTAGTGATGAGGCGTCTGGTACACTGTCTGGTGCGCACAACACAGCCGTCCCGGTACAGCAGGTGGAGGTAGGAGCAGCAGAGGGGCCGGGCGGTCGGAGGGCAGCCCAGCCCAAGCGAACATCTGCCGCCCAGATGGATCCCGGGTTCCTGGAGTTACCACACCCACACATAGATCCGATGCAACCACCGACCCGGAGACGAGCGAAGAGGGTGACGGGCGGCTTGCGGCGGCTGCAGTCGCAGGTGGAGGAGTCCAGGAGCTGGGAGTGGTGCCGGTCATGCGTGCCACCCAAGCTGACACCACACGGGTGGCGTCCGCGGTGGAGGCAATGGGTGCGACGGTGTCTGACATGGGGAACGGTTTGCGAGGCCTGGGGCTTTCCGTGCAGGCGGCGTCTGTGGCCCAGGAAATGGCTGCCCTCTCACAGGAGGCCATGAGCCAGTGCCAGCGCCAGATGGCAGAGGCGCTCAACGCCATAGCCCAGTCTCTGCAGGCCATGGCCCAGTCTCAGCAGGCCATGGCCCAGTCTCAGCAGGCCATGGCCCAGTCTCTGCAGGCCATCGCTGAGGTCATCGGCGCCAGTGGCCATGTGCGAGCCGGCGTCGCACTGTCACAGACAGGGTTTGCCAACCCCCTGGGCTCCATGGCTGCAAACCTGCAGACCCCTGTCGATACCAGCACGGGCCTCCAGGACTGGCAGCGCCAGAGGTCGGGGGGGTGTCGGATGGCCAGTCCGTTCGCATCCCCCACCCATGTAGAGGCCTGGGGGCCATCGGGCACCCCGAGGGAGGAGGAGGTGGTGTGGTCCATCCCGGCTCCCCCTGTAGGGGAGGTCCCGGTACACCGCGACACCTCGGACTCCCCCCCTTCTGTCCCAGGTGCATCAGGTCGGCAACGGGCAGGACAGGCTGGCAGCGCGCCATCCCAGTCGCCCGGGCCGCAGCCTGGCCCATCTAGGCCAGGACGCCCCAGGAAACGGCCGCCAAAGGGATCCAGTGTCAGAGGGCAGGAATCACAGGAGTCCACCTCCAGTTCTGCTGTACCGTCTGGGGAACCACGTAGACGTAGTCAAAGGGCCCGTAAGGCCAAACAATTAGACACTGAGTAAGTTGGCACGGGTGCAGGGCACAGATGAGTTTTAGGGGCTAGGGCACGTGCATGAACTCCTTTGGTTATTAAAGTCAATGTTACACCTACAGAAGCTGCCTTTGTGCTCTGTCCAAAGCGTGCGGGGGTGTCATGTACGTTGAGCGCAAGTGTGTGTGTGAGGGGTGGTCTTACCTCAGCCCCAGGTGAGTGTACCCCCTTCCCCCTGGGCCGCCATCAACATCCCTGAGGCAGAGGACGGGACCGTGCGCTGCAGTGTCACAGCCGCATGCAGGGATGGTCCGGGTGGATGGTGGTACTGTGGCCATGGGTCAGACATAGTCCAACGATGTAGAGCCAGGAGCTCACCGCAGGGCGGGTTGTCATCATCCTCCATGGCCTGCAATAGACACGCGTCCACCCGCAACTGTGTGAGCCCGGCCCGTTGTGCCGCAGGTGGATCGGCAATGGGGGGTGGGTGGTGTGCATGCGGGTGGGGTGGGTGGGGTTGGGGAGGGGGGTGAGGGTGCTGGGTGGGTGGATGGGTGGGGGGTGTGGGTGGTCGGCTGCTGCCATGGTGTGCGGTCTGTGGCCATACTACCCGATTCCCACACCCATCTAGTCAGTGAAGCGGGCGGCTATCAGTCTGTCCCGTGCCCGCTGGGCCAGCCGGTAACGGTGGACAGCCACCCTCCTGTGTCTACCCCGTCTGCCCTGACCATTACCCCCATCCCCCTCATCTGGGGAGGACTGCGCCTCTTCCTGCTGCTCCTCCAGTCCGCCCTCCTCTGCCTGCGGCACATCGCCCCTCTGCTGGGCTATGTTGTGCAGGACGTAGCACACCACAATGATGCGGCCGACCCTATCTGACCGATACTGGAGGGCGCCCCCAGAGAGGTCCAGGCACCTGAAACGCATCTTCAGCACGCCAAAGCACCTCTCTATCACTCCCCTTGTCGCTACATGGGCATCATTGTAGCGGTTCTCCGCCTCATTGCGTGGCCTCCGTATAGGCGTCATCAGCCACGATCGCAATGGGTAGCCCCTGTCTCCCAGCAACCAGCCCCTCAGCCGGGGATGGCGTCCCTCGTACATGCCGGGGTGGATGACCGCGACAACACGTATGAGTCGTGTACACTGCCTGGGTAACGGGCGCAGACGTGCAGGATCATCATGCGGTGGTCGCAGACCACCTATATGTTCATCGAATAGGTCCCCTTCCTATTGGTGAACACGGCCCTGTTATCTGCAGGTGGCCGCACGGCGACGTGCATCCCATCGATCACGCCCTGGACCATGGGGAACCCGGCCACGGCAGAGAAGCCCACAGCCCGGGCATCTTGGCTGGTCCGGTCCACGGGGAAGCGGATGTAGCGGTGCGCCATGGCATATTGGGCATCTGTCACTGCCCGGATGCACCGATGCACCAATGTCTGCGATATGCCGGACAGGTCCCCACTCGGTGCCTGGAATGCCCCCGTTGCATAAACGTTCAGGGCCACCGTAACCTTGACGGACACGGGGAGAGGGTGTCCCCCGCCAGTGCCACGCGGTGACAGGTGTGCCAGCAGGTGGCAGATGTGTGCCACGGTTTCCCGCCTCATCCGGAGTCTCCTCCTGCATTCCCGGTCCGTGAGGTCCTGGTATGACTGCCGGGGCCGGTACACACGGGGCGCCCTCCTCCCCCTCCTCGTCCTGTCGGTCAGGTGTCCCTCCAGCCTGGGCGGCTGCCGCCTGTCCCTCTGCGGCAGCCTGCGCCGCCTCTCTGGCACGCTCCTCCTCCTCCTCCTCCTCCTCATCCAGGGCAACATAGACAAAAGCGGCTGCCGCCACGGCGGCCAACATCGCTGGATGATCTGAAAACATGACGGCCTGGTGTGGGGGGGGGGAACGACGACATGTCATCATTGCCCATATCCCCTCCTCCCCCCAGCCAGGTGGCATGGACCGCATGGGTCCAACTGTTGGAGGCTGCCACCTGGCCAGGTGGACCAACTCACTTGCCCTCGCATCCCCCTCCCTGGCATGGACCCCCCCCAACCTCCACCCCGGCACGGACCCCCCCCCCCAAACTCCACGCCGGCACGGACCCCCCCCCAACCTCCACCCCGGCACGGACCCCCCATCCCCCTCCCCAGCACGGTCCCCCCCCCAACCTCCACCCCGGCACGGACGCCCCCCCAACCTCCACCCCGGCACGGACCCCCCCCAACCTCCACCCCGGCACGGACCCCCCCCCCAACCTCCACCCCGGCACAGACCCCCCCCCCAACCTCCATCCCAGCAGGGACCCCCCCCCAACCTCCACCCCGGCATGGACCCCCCATTCCCCTCCACGGCACGGACCCCCCCCCCAACCTCCACCCCGGCACGGACCCCCCATCCCCCTCCCCGGCACGGAACCCCCCCCAACCTCCACCCTGGCACGGACCCCCCATCCCCCTCCCCGGCACGGACCCCCCCCCCCAAACTCCATCCCGGCACAGACCCCCCATCCCCCTCCCCGGCACAGACCCCCCCCCAACCTCCACTCCGGCACGGACCCCGCATCCCCCTCCCCGGCACGGACACCCCCCCAACCTCCACCCCGGCACGGACCCCCCCCCCCAACCTCCACCCCGGCACGGACCCCCCCCAACCTCCACCCCGGCACGGACCCCCCCCAACCTCCACCCCGGCACGGACACCCCCCCAACCTCCACCCCGGCACGGACCCCCTCCCGGCACTCCCCCGGAGCCCAGCCTACTCCCCCCCCCCCCCCCCCCCCCCCCCCCCCCCCCCGCCGCACACACACACACACAACCCGAGACACACCTCTCCTCACGCATTCAGACTGCGGCCACGCCATCGCCTGCCCAGAGCCAACCCCCCAGGCCGTCACTCACCTCCACGCTGGTCGGCGTGAACCTGGAGCACAGGGTCACGTCGATGAAAAGGAGGTTTAATTTACGTCGACGTGAGCGGTCATCATGACAGGTGGCATCACCGCAGACCCGTGACATTCTCCGACGGCAGCGGCGACATTAACGCCCTGCCGACTTTTCTCCCTTCGGAGACTTCGGCAACCGGCGGGGGCGGGATTCACGGCGGCCAACGGCCATTCTCCGACCCTCTGGGGGGTCGGAGAATGACGCCCCTGGTGTGAGAGGCCCCAGCAATGGACCTCTGTGTCTGGACTAAGCTCCTGAACCCCTCAGTAATAGCCCTCTGTGCCTGGACCGGGCTCTCGAGACCCTCAGAAATAATCCTCAGAGAATGAGCCATGCCTTGGCCTCTGCCATTCACGGCTCGGAGGACCAGCACCAGGCGTTCTATGATGGTCTCCCCCCTTGCAGTTTTGACCCGGTGCATTACAATGTCGTCACCATCTCCTGCACCTGAAGGCTTTGGGTGCTGGGAGTCCTCACGTTGTCAGGGAGTGGATTAATGTTGACATTCCTGGTGTGACAGATGGGGCTGATGTCAGGAAGAGACAGATGGTCACTCACCCTTGCAACTCGAATGAGGTCATTCATTTTCTTGTGGGATTGGACGCTGGTCCACCATGTCAGGCTGCTGGCACTGACTGCAGCAGTCACCGCATCCCATGGCTGAATTAGTCTCGCTGCTTCAGAGTCTTCCACCCACTCGGATGTACATGGTGCCCCACCTCTCCTCCTCTGCGTTCAGAAACCTGTTCAGGTATCCCTCCAGGAAGCGAAGAGAACGTTTCTGTGCTGCCATCCTCCTGGACTGACTGGGAGTGAGTACAAAGGGACTGTTTAAATGCACAGTTGATCCCCAGGTCAAGTGAATCAGGCATGTTCAGCACTACCTGCTGCTCCTGCACGCGGTTGGACTCCTCCAACTGCACCTGCAAGTGCTGCATGCTCGCCAACACTCGGCCTGTTCCCCCGTCAAACCATCCCTTCCCCCGGCCTTGACAGGGGCCGCCCCAACCCGGCCAGCCCGGCCCGGCAGCCTACAGTCACGCCTCTTCTGTGTCCCCTCTCTCCCTCATCAGACAAGATGCCGGTTTCACGATATTTAAAAGCGCAAGTGAACTGCGCCATTGGGAATCATCAGAGGCGGAGAATCGCGGAGGCCCCGGAGAATACTAAGTCAGGCCCACAAATGACATCCAAACGGTGTTTACTGTACATGCGTTCCAGAATGCATTGACGCCGCTGTCAAGGTGATGGAGAATTATGATTTGGCATCAAATCGGCACCCACCACGATTTTGACGTCGGAACATATTCTCTGGCCAATCATGTTTTGAAATATCGGCATCAGCCAAGGGAGAATACTGTTCACCATCTCTGGGGCTAGAACTCTCCCTTAGAAAGGATTGATGCATTTCTGTGGAATTTAATTGTCAGCAGTCACAGAGGCCTTAGCATCTCATTTAAAAACAATGGGCGGGATTCTCCGAACCCACGCCGGGTTGGAGAATCGCCGGGGGGGGGGGGCGAATCCCGCAACGCCGCTCCAACGTCGGGCCACCAATTCTCTGCGCCCCCCCCCCCCCCCCCCCCCCCCCCCCCGGCGATTCTCCTCGCTCGATGGGCCAAATGCCCACCGAGCTCGGCCGAGTCCCGCCGGCGTTGTTCGCATGTGGTCCTACACGGCAGGACCTTGGCGTTCTGGCTGCGGGGGCCGTCCTGCTGGGGGGAGGGGGGATCCGACTCCGGGGGTGGGGGGGGGGAGCCTCCACGGTGGCTGTGACTGCCAGGCCGTTTCAGCCACTGAACATTCGAACCTGCTAATGAGAGACGAGTTTGTTACGGGCATAGGGTCTGACTGCATCTGCCAGCGCCTCTTAGAAGGGGCCACGCTTGACCTCGTGGCGACCAAGAAACTAGCGCTCTTGCTCACGGTCGCCTCACGCAATGTACAGGCTTATGCCCCCGACCGCACGGCCCAACCCCCCTGTGCAGCGTGGACCCCGCCAGCGGCCACCCCATCGTTGACCCCATCAGCGACTGCCCTCAGCCAACCTCAGGCCTGCGCCGCGCGGCAGCCAACCAACCCCGGGAGACCCAAGTGCTACTTCTGCGGACAGACAAAACACACCCGGCAGCGCTGCCCAGCGTGGAGCGTGCTCTGGAAGGCCTGTGGCAAGAACGTGCGGCCAGTGGGCGCCGCCATCTTCCTCTCCTCAGACCACGTGCAGCCCGTGGGCGCAGCCATCTTTCTCCACTCACAACACGTGCCGCCATCTTGCTTGCCTCAGAACCAATGGGTGCCGCCATCTTGCCGGCCCCAGGACACGTGCGGCCCGTGGGCGCCGCCATCTTACCCGTCTCAGGACCCCTGCCCTCGGGCACCTCACCAGGCCGCTCATCGCCTGGAACCGCGGACGACCAGCCGTGTCTCGCCTTGGTCACGATCGACCAGTCTCGACCGCACAACCTCGCGACCGCTTCGACAAAGATGAAGGTCGACGGGTACGAGATATCCTACCTTCTGGACTCCGGGAGCACTGAGAGCTTCATCCTCCCCGATACGGTAAGGCGCTGCTACCTCGCGGTACACCCCGCTAACCAAAGAATCTCCCTGGCCTCTGGATCCCACTCCGTGGCGATCCGGGGGTACCGCATCGCCACCCTCACCGTCCAGGGCATGGAGTTCAGCGGCTTCCGGCTCTACATCCTCCCCAACCTCTGCGCAGCCTTGCTACTTGGCCTGGACCTCCAGTGCAACCTCCAGAGCCTAACCCTGAAATTTGGCGGGCCCCTACCACACCTTACTGTTTGCGGCCTCGCGACCCTTAAGGTCGACCCGCCTTCCCTTTTTGCAAACCTCACCCCGATTGCAAACCTGTCGTCACCAGGAGCAGACGATACAGCGCCCAGGACAGGACCTTCATCAGGTCTGAGGTCCAGCAGCTGCTGCGGGAAGGTATCATCAAGGCCAGCAACAGCCCCTGGAGAGCCCAAGCGGTAGTGGTGAAAACCGAGGAGAAAAACAGGATGGTTGTTGACTACAGTCAGACCATCAATCGGTACACGCAGCTCGATGCGTACCCCCTCCCACGCATATCTGATATGGTCAATCAGATTGCACAGTACCGGGTCTTCTCAACAGTGGACCTAAAATCTGCCTACCACCAGCTCCCCATCCGTAAGGTGGACCGCCCATACACTGTGTTTGAAGCAGACGGCTGCCTTTACCATTTCCTTAGGGTTCCCTTCGGTGTCACCAACGGGGTCTCGGCCTTCCAACGAGAAATGGACCGAATGGTTGACCGGTACGGGCTGCGGGCCACTTTCCCGTACCTGGACAACGTCAACATCTGCGGCCATAACCAGCACTAACCTTTCCAAATCTCTCCACACCGCCACACTCCTCAACCTAACTTACAACAAGGAGAAGTGTGTGTTCAGCACGAACCGATTAGCCATCCTTGGCTATGTGGTTCAGAACGTAGTTCTAGGGCCCAACCCCGAGCGCATGCGCCCCCTCATGGAACTCCCCTCTTCCCCACTGCCCCAAGGCCCTCAAACGATGCCTGGGGTTCTTTTCGTATTATGCCCAGTGGGTCCCAAACTATGCAGATAAGGCCCGCCCACTCATTCAATCCACCGCTTTCCCACTGACGGCCAAGGCTCACCAGGCCTTCAACCGTATCAAGGCCGACATCGCCAAGGCCGCGATGCGCGCGGTCGATGAGACGCTCCCCTTCCAAGTCAAGAGCGATGCATCAGACGTCGCTCTGGCCGCCACCCTCAACCAGGCAGGCAGGCCCGTGGCATTCTTTTCCCGCACCCCCCATGCCTCCGAAATTCGGCATTCCTCCATCGAAAAGGAGGCACAAGCGATCGTTGAAGCTGTGTGACATTGGAGGCATTACCTGGCCGGCAGGAGCTTCACTCTCCTCACTGACCAACGGTCGGTTGCCTTCATGTTTAACAACACACAGTGGGGTAAGATCAAAAATGATAAAATCTTGAGGTGGAGCTCTCCACCTACAATTACGAGATTTTGTATCGCCCCGGTAAACTCAACGAGACCCCGATGCCCTGTCCCGAGGTTCATGTGCCAGCGCACAAGTGGACCGACTCCGGACCCTGCACGTCGATCTCTGTCACCCAGGAGTCACCCGTTTTTACCACTTCATTAAGGCCCGCAATCAGCCCGACTCCATCGAGGAAGTCAGGGCTATCACCAGAGATTGCCAGGTCTGCGTGGAGTGTAAACCGCACTTCTATGGCCAGACCGTGTGCGCCTGGTGAAAGCCTCCTGCCCCTTTGAGTGCCTCAGCGTGGACTTCAAAGGGCCCCTCCCCTTTACCAACCGCAACACGTACTTTCTTAATGTGGTCGACGAGTATTCCCGATTCCCCTTCGCCGTCCCATGCCCCGATATGATGTCTGCCACCATCATCAAAGCCCTCAACACCACCTTCGCTCTGTTCGGTTTCCCCGCCTACGTCCACAGCGACAGGGGATCCTCATTTATGAGCGATGAGCTGCGCCAGTACCTGCTCAACAGGGGCATTGCCTTGAGCAGGACGGCCAGCTACAACCCCAGGGAAACGGGCAGGTGGAGCGGGAGAATGGGACGGTATGGAGGGCTGCCCAGCTGGCCTTACGGTCCAGAAATCTTCCGGCCTCCCGCTGGCAGGAGGTCCTCCCCGACGCACTTCACTCCATTCGGTCGCTCCTGTGCACCGCGACTAACGAAACTCCCCATGAACGTCTCTTTGCCTTCCCCAGGAAGTCCACCTCCGGGGTTTCACTCCCAACGTGGCTGGCAGCTCCAGGACCCGTTCTCCTCCGCAAGCATGTGCGGCTCCACAAGGCGGACCCGTTGGTTGAGAGGGTACAGCTACTCCACGCAAACCCCCAGTACGCCTACGTAGCGTACTGTAAGCATCTGGGATGGCCACATCCCGGTTACAAAATGGACACTCGCAAAGAATGCAGGGAAAATTGGACAATACTGAGAAACAAGCAGGTTCAAGGTCCATCTGTTGATTAGAACCTCAGCCCTCAGACAGGACAGAAACTGCTAAGCCATCTACATACTAATGAGCCATCTCCGGGAACAAAAGGGAAACATTTAGATACACAATGTTAAGGGAGACACCCCGGCACCAGAAGAGACTAAAACAAAGCAGACCAACGGTCACCTAGGACACGCCCAGCAACCAGGGAACCCACCCCTCAATTGGAGGAAGATCAATATGAATGATTGGGAAAGGCCCAATTAATTGAGGCCAAGTTCAAGGCCCGCCCGAAAGCGCGCAAAGCCCTTTTTAGGATAAAAGGTATTCCCCGAGGGAGAATCTTTCTTCTTTGGCTTTGGCTCTCAGTGAAGAGAGAGACCAGCCTAGCAGTTACATCAGACCAAGTAAGTTCCAAGCCAACACACGCTACGAGATAGACGCTCCGAGTTGCTACCCTGTAAACAGCACAACCCAGCAGCCTCAGAACCGAGCAACGGCCATTGTTTCTCTGACTGAGTGGGCACCCGAAGCTAAGTATAGGCTTTAGTAATAGTGGTAGTTTAGTTTGCAGAGTTTATGCATGAGTAGATTTGACTGTGTGTAAATAAATGAGCATTGCTTTTGAACTTACTAACTGGTGTATCGAGTCTGTGATCAGTATTCGGCTCTGAACCTTGTGGCCGTGTCGAAAGATACCTGGTGACACTTGAGCAAACGTAATTAAACAGAGCCAAATTAAGAGGCAAACACACAAATTAGCAACATTTACTGGCGACTCCGCCGTGACTCGATTTGGAAGTGACCGAACCACTCCGAGAGAACCCAAAATTTGAATTGAGAATCCAATTGGAAACAGAAAAACCACAAGCGTAAGAGCAGTACTGATCAAGCCTCCATGATTCGGAAGTGTGTTAATGCATGCATGCGAACAGGGATATAAGGTAAACCTGAGAGATTTTGTTGCGTCAAACTGTCAGGAGTTTTGTAGGCCGGAAATTAGCGTAAGCCATACCCGTGTTTACATTACCACTTTATCACCCCCTGTTCCAAATTCAGTAGAGAACCTAGAAAGAGAGAATGGCAATGAAGGCAATTGAACGCCTTATGAACCCCCAGGAATTCGAGGTCGCAGCGACCAGTAGAGTAGGACAGTGTCCTGTTTGGGTAGATGAGATCAGGAAATATCTCAAAGGGAAAGGATAGCCCCTTTGGAGTGAATTCTGCGATAATGAGGAAACGGGACCCAGGAGTACAGGACATACTTGGTGGGAGAACCTGTCAGAGTTCCGCAAGTAGAGCTTAGGGAAAGCTCACAAGCCGATGGCAATCGTGTCCTGTTTGGCACAATTGCGAGGCACAGAGAAGGTCGTTAGGATGCTGCGTAGAGAGATAGAGGAGAGAGACAGAAGCAGTGAGGTAGACGTGAGCAAGGTCGAGAAGGAGAATAGAGATTTAAAAGAGCAGTTAGCAGCAAGGGACAGAAAGGTGGATGATGCCAAGCGGGCACATCAGTCTTGTCTTTGAACAGTTTTCAGACGCAATATGATAAGGCCTACCAGGACACGCAACGTGCGGTCTTGTTAGGCAAGAGACAGAACAGCAAGTCGAGAAATTGCAGAAACAGTGCAATGATTTAAAAGCAGCCCGACGAGCACTCCATACTTCCACGACGGAACAAAGGCAGAGCTCCGTAGACCACGCAAAGTGCCGGAAGCAAATTGCAGAATTGCAATCTCTGCTTTCCGTTCAAAATGGGTTTCAAAGCACATTTGGACCATAATTAGATCATGAAAATGGCCCCGACTGGCAGAAATTGAACAAGACTGCCCATAGATACGTACATGGGAATTTACGCAGGGAAAACCCCCAGAAAAGGAAAGCGCCCCAACCCCCAACAGAGCAGGCAGAACACAACCCCATGAACCCTGTAACCACACACCGCAGGGCCACAGCAGAAGGAGAAGCAGATTTCCTTTACACAACCCCGTTAACCGTGACCCAATTACAGGACGCGTGTGGAAAGATTACACCGTTCCTTCCCACATCCGACCCCCACCAATTTTTCGCGAAAGTCAAACAACAGGCTACCATGTATGGCCTGGACAAAAAGGAGCAAGTGAAGCTCACGGTTTTAAGCCTCGAGCCTTCAGTCGTGGCAGCCCTTCCCGACCCACAGAATGTAGGAGGAGGCACACTCCATGAGATGCACACAGCGATCCTTGATGCGATCGGCTTTAACAGAGGAGACCACGTAGAAGACCTAAATAACTGTATGCAAAAGAAGACAGAGCACCCCACACCGTTTGCTGGACGCTTGTGGATTCAATTCATCGCAATTTTTGGCGAGTTAACCCGCACCCATTTGTCCCCAGATAATATGGCCAAATGGACCCGAATTCTAGTCTTCCACGCCACAGACGCAGGACGAAAAGCTTGCGCAAATTATGACCCCCTCAGATGAGGCCCACAATGAAAAATGGGTTTTGAAGAGATTGTCCCACGCTTGGGAGCAATCAATTGCAGGCATAACTGCATTTATAACACCCGATGAAGAGCAGGCAGAGATGAACCCAGTTAAAGTGCACCAGAACCCCGCATGGGTAAATGAGGGCAGGAACAGCCCACCCCAGCCCAAAGCTCAGGAATGTTACAATTGTGGACAGCTTGGACACTTTGAACGAGAGTGCAACGCGCCCCAGAAGCAGCAGAGAAACCAACAGACAGGCACCCGAAACAGGAATAGGGCAAAGCCGTTCCATAGCGTTTGTGCCCGTTCAGAGAATGCAGACATGAATGGCACCGACTGACGGTGTTCAGGTTCCCCAACATGAATCTGCCGACACCCTTTGGGACAAGTCCAGTAGACCGGTAGTAGCAGGCAAAGTTCGGGGACAACCCGTAGAATTTCTTTGGGACACAGGAGGGTCCCGCATCACACTCAATTCCTCCACAATGTTCCAGTGAGACACGTGGCCCACAACAGACACCATTACACTCAACGGTTTTACAGGCCATTTACAACAGGGACACGTCACATCCCCTGTAGCAATACAAATAGGGAACATCACAACTAAGCACCCCGTAGTTTTGGTTGATCTGCCCCAGACAGCAGAACATATTCTTGGGATCGATTTCATGAGCTCCCATAACCTTTCTTTTGACCCAGTTAACAAGTGTGTTTGGAAAATGGCAAAGGCAGCACGAGCCCCCGCCATGCTCACAGTATGAGAGTGCATGAACAGGATTAGCTCAACATGAGACTTCTGGTTTGACCCTCGAACCATTAGTGCAGACAAACAAGTTAGAGCAGTCCTGCAGGAGCATAAAGCAGCATTTGCACAGCACAAGCACGACTGTGGCAATTTGGCTGGCTTTGGGAACATAACAGGTCCCAACCCCAAACCCCAGAAGCAGTACAGATTTCCCCAGGAAGCAGAGGGAGAAATCTCGAAAGTCATAGAGAATTTGTTGGATCAAGGCGTACACAGATCAGTAGCCTCCACAAACAACGCACCAATCTGGCCCGTCAGGAAAACGGATGGATCATGGCGACTGACCATTGATTACCGGGAACTGAACAAAGTAACCCTAGCAGCAGCCCCCACCGTAGCCACGGGTCCTGAGACCATGGTCAAACAGGGACTCCAGTCAAAATATTTTTTCAGTTTTGGACATTAGTAACGGCTTTTGATCCATTCCATTAGCTAAAGCGTGCCAGTACAAATTCGCCTATACATTCCAAGGGCAACAATACACATGGACGTGCCTTCCACAAAGCTTCCACAACTCCCCCTCCATTTTCCACCGACAGCTGGCAAATGGATTAGCAAAATTGTTCCGCACCGATTGTCTGGTCCAGTACGTAGACCACTTGCTACTACAGACAGACACAAAGGGAGAGCACATTTAGCTTCTCGCCGAACTCCTCGTACCCCTAAAAGAAATTGGTTGTAAAGTCAACCCCAAGAAGGCCCAGATTTTGAAAGAGAAAGTGATTTATTTAGGAACAGTGATCACTCCTCGTAAACACGAGATCGAGCAAAGGAGAATTGATTCGATCGTCAAATTGCCCCTTCCCCACAATGTCTCAGCCCTCCGGTCATTTTTAGGACTGGTTGGTATTGCTCTTTTTAGCCTTAGTTTTATTACCTCTGATTATGTCACCTTTGCTCACGAGTCGCCAGGTATCTTTCTGATACCGCCACGTGGTTCAAGCTCGAGTTATGATTAATAAGTCAGCACACCGCTTAGTAAGATTGAAATCAACGGTCATTTATTATATACAACAATTAATGCTTACACAATAAACCTACTATCTCTATCGAAACCTACCACTACTGGCCAATACTTAACTTTAGGAAGGGCCCACCAGGTCAGGGAAACGAATGGCTTATCGAATCGGATCTGGCCCGCGGGATTCAAAAGGTTGATACGGGTCGATGGCTAGGAGTCTTTATCGGGTAGCGATCGCTGGAGTCAAACTTACGGTTCTTTGTTGAAGGTTCTTGCGAAGGTCGCGAGCAGGCGAAGAAGGGAGAGAGAGAGAGATCTGAACTTGGCCCCTCACTTTATAGGGCCCAGGGGCTTCCCGCCTCTTGGGGCGGCCCTTGACCCTGAGTCCCAAGTGATTGGACTTGTTTCCAATCACTGGGTTCGATATGCTCCAATAATGGGGCGATTCCTCGATCGTGGGGGTGGTCGTTCACCTGTCTTTGTTTCGGCCACTGCAGGCGCCGACAGGTCTGGCCCGGCATTCAATTGCTAATATGTTGCAATTGTTCCCGGGGATAGCCGATTAAACTGCAGATGTCTGGGTTGATGTGCTGCTAATAATCCTGAGTATCGATCTGGGCCGACTTCCCCAGAGCCGAATACGCTATTCTGTCTGCAGCTGTCCGTTTGTGTCCTGTTGGCTGCTTTACTCATCAGCCTTTTCGGTTAGCCATTTAAAATCGGGTTTTGGCCAAATTAATAGGGAATCAGCCATTTTAGGTGGCTACATTGGCTACTGCCGAAACCATATTGACAGTTTCGCCACTAAAGCAGCACCCCTTTCCGAACTTCTCAAGAAGCAAGCACCTTGGGAATGGCTTCCACAGCATACAGATGCCGTGGACGCTTTAAAAAGAGCCCTCAGCACAACCCCCGCACTACAGGTCCCAGGTCCACATTCCCCGTACGCTATCGAGTTAGCAAGCTCCGACCGAACCCTTTCGGCCGTACTCCTCCAGGAACGCCATGACCAGTTACGCCCCATACCATACACCTCACGCATTTTAGACCCCGTAGAGCAAGGATTTTCTGCCTGTGAAAGGCACCTGCTCGCAGTTTTTTGGGCAGTACAATACTTCGCCTACATTACAGGACTCAACCCCATCACCATCCTCACAGAACACACACCGACACAACTATTGTTAGACGGCTGACATAAGGATGGCAGTTCTTATGTTTAAGGGCCCATTGACCAATTAAGGGCCCATTAGACCCTTCTTTTACTGGGACGGGACATCACAGTAAAACAAACCAAGACCCACACCTTCCTTGCCGATAATTTGCAGTATGCAGGCACCCCTCATGAATGTGAGATCATCACCACAAAACATAACACAGGCCCATTTATTCCCAAAACACCTCCCAGGAATACAGGTAGTACACCCCAGAGACCCCAGACACGTGCGCACCCCTGAAGATTTATGTGGATGGCTCCTCTACAATGTTAAATGGAGAGAGAATTACCGGTTGCGGTATATATGTAGAGAACGCGCAGGGACGCGCTCTAGATGAAATTTCATTAAAGTTGCCAGGACACTTAGGCTCGCAGGCACCAGAGCTGGCAGCAATCGCTTATATTGTAGACCACCCCGACTCGTTCCCGACCCCAGCAGACATCTAGTCGGACAGCTTGTATGTATGCAACAGTTTGACGGAATTCCTACCCCTGTGGGAAACAAGAGGATTTGTTTCCGCGGACAGTAAACCCCTACCCTCAGCCCCATTACTCCGCCATATCTTAGAGACCGCGAAGGATAGGAAATACGGAATAATTAAGGTTCGCAGTCATCACCGTTCTTCCCCCCCGGTAACGTTAAAGCAGACGCCCTAGCGAAGGCAGGCTCCAGGCATGGTTATTTTTGGAACCCCCCCCGAAAGCACCCCAGTACACCCAGTTCAGGTCTCACAGACCAATATTCAGGATCTAGTGAAGGCACAGAAAGAGGACGAGAAAATAAGGGAAGTTTTAAAGGGAACCTTCCCAGACCCGTTTGATAAATACAAAAACGCAATCACCACACACGACTGTGTGATTTTAAAGGATGGCATTTATATAGTTCCCAGCCAGGACAGGAACCAGATCATTTGTCAGTTCCATGACAATCATGGTCACCAAGGAATTGAACCCACACGAGCCCACCTCAGACTGCTCTTCTGGTGGCCTGATTTAAAAACTGATGTTACGCACTACATAGAGAATTGCTTAATCTGTGCCCAGAACAATCCGAACAGATATGCTAAAAAGGCTCAACTTCGTCATAACCGCCCCGTTAATGGACCCTGGACAAATCTCCAGATAGATTATATAGGACCCCTACCCCCGTGCAGAAATGGTTACAAGTATGTGTTGATGGTCATAGGCACCTTCACAAAATGAGTGGAAGCATTTCCATTGCGAACTAATATGGCCAAGACGACGGCTAAAATATTAACACACCACACCTTTACAAGATGGACCCTCCCATGCAGTATAGAGTCCGATCAAGGCTCCCATTCCACCGGACGGGTAATGAAAAACGTCCTCACGATTTTCGGCATTAGACAAAAGTTCCATATCGCATACCACCCCCAGTCAAGTGGTATTGTAAAACAAATGAATAGGACATTGAAAGCCACCCTCAGGAAAATGGTACTGCAGAATAACAGCACCTGGGATTCAGTACTCCCATTTTCTTTAATGTTTTTAAGAAATGCGGTATCTACGTCCACAGGATACACCCCCCACACCCTCATGACCGGACGCCCCATGAAAAGCACTGAGTATTTATTAGTACTGGATTTGGCCAGCCCTGCAGTTACAGCCCTCACGCATGAAAATGCGGTTAAACAACTGATACAGAACATAAAGGCAGCCCAACTCGCAGCAGCTGTGAGACTTGGAACCAGGAAGAAACAACGCACTGCTTGTTTCGACAAAACAGTACACGCCACTGAGTTTACAGTAGGGCAACAAGTTATGCTTTCCCTTTACAACCCCAGTTCATTCCTCTCCCCAAAATTTTCCGGACCGCACTCCATTTCGGACAAAGTCAGCCCCTCAGTATACAAAATAACCTATCCCAATGGTAAGTCTGTGTTGTTTCATATAAACCAGCTCAAGGCTTATGGCTCGCAGAATAACCACACACACCACATCCTGCTCGCAGCAGCAGATGATCACGCCCCGCCCACAGATGACGTAGTCCCACCCTCCCCCACCTTGTCCAGCCCGCCCTCAGACATGACTTCAACTCCACCCCCAGAGGCACGACTCCGCCTCCCCCTTCCTTCAACCAGCAGCGACAGCGACAGTGATAGCGATTACGATGGCGATAGCCACAGCACACCATGTTATGATCATCTCCCTGTACCAGGCCCCACTCCCAACGAATCTGAGCATGTTCTACTGACCGATTTGAGATTACTTATATCAAAGCCCCTGAGCCAGACCCACCACCCGACGATTACGGATTGAAGCATAGTAGCTCCAACCTCGACACACGATTCTGGCACCGAGACAATTCGTTCAGGCTCATCCAGAATGATGAGATGGACCCCAACTCGTCCCAAGCAGCTTTAGCACGGTTACTACAGTGAAGAGTTGACAGCCGGGAGAAGATGATGACTTAGAGTCTGACTCCCACCAAACAAATCCCTTTGCGACCCTGTTCGCTATTGAGAAGTGAGGTGTCCAGATGATGGAGAAAAAAGGAACCGATGGAGAGATACGGTGTCCTTTCTGATGAAACCTGCACCATGTTTGTTGAATGTTTGTTCGTTAGTGTTCACGTTAAGTGTTGTTCGTAAACTCGAAAGTTTTCACGGCCCCACATCACCACTCCTTTGACACCCAACGCCTGTTTGAGGAACAAGTTTGTCCCCAGACAATAGTTCAGAGGAACTAGCTTGTCGACAGAACACGACTCATAGCTACTCTCCTGATTCGGTTGCTCAGGCAGTGGAGAAACGGCATTGGTCCCCGCCCTGCCTGAGGACCCCCCTCTGGTCAGCTACACTCGGGTAGAGCACATACGGCATTGATCACCGTCCTACCAGGGGATTCCACCCATTTCTTACCCGCTGCAGACCATGCGCTCCCCATTTTGGCTCGTTACATTCAAAATTCTTTTGTTTGGTTTTGGCAACCCTTAGGTTGCTTCCCTATGCTATTTACATCCTCAAACACTGGGATGGTAAATCACTAAGGCTGCGTGATGGCTCGCAGTATGGCAGTATTTTTCTTTGATGTCTTGTCCAAATATTCAGTTTTTTAAAAAAAATGAGGGAGTCTTAGATGGTGACCAATTATAAAAGGAAATTGGCAATAAAGGACAGACAGACAGACATACGAGATCTTAAGCAAGATAATAACAGAAATTATGCTTGTGCTCACAGAACTCCGGAACCTCAGGAACCCCAGAGGAAGACAAAGAAGAAGACCGACAAAGATGAAGACAGCCTTCGTTCACATGGATCTTAGCGGGATCCCTTCAGTTGCGCACGGACGCTACCCCCCTGACCCCTACCACACAAACCGTAAATGATTCTCACCCCTGCAATACACGGAACCCCGAGATAACTTGCCCCGCGACAGCTAACAATACCCCGACCTGGTGTGATAATTTATCACCTGGTACCCACTCTCATATGTAGTCGAAGCACTCTTAGTACTGGCGATTCTTTGCAGTGCCGTGCAAACGTTTAGAGCTAGGAAATGGCGAAACAGAGTATATCGCTCTCGCACCCTGGTATACAGGTTTAGATCCCCCATTTTCGGATTTCACCAGACTCCCGAACCCATTGGGACGGATTAAAGAGCATCCATTTTTCTTTATGTATTCTGTGGAATAAAGAGATGTAAACCTCTTTGTCTGACTGCCAGGCCAGATAAATGTGTGTGCTGCTATTTTGTACAGGTTAAGATGTATAGATTTTTGGATTGTTTGAATAAGGATAGTTTATTGAGAATAGTTAGAGGTTCCAGTTTTTTATTTTTCTGTAATGCATGTATTAATGTCATAGCGCCCCATAGAGTTTTATGATAATGCATGTATTTAAAATGGTTTAGGTAAAATTGTGTTGCATAGGATAGGACAGTGTAGAGCCTAAGTATGGGTGCCCCATTTGGTCAGAGGATGGGGATGACAAAGTAGTGTGATCCTTCACGCTTCGCGTTGAGGATCACAAGGAGGGTGTGTAGCCATCTAGGATGGCCACGTCCCAGCTACAAAATGGACACTCGCAAAGAATGCAGGGAAAATTGGACAATACTGAGAAACAAGCAGGTGTAATATCTGTCTGTTGATTAGAACCTCAGCCCTCAGACAGGACAGAAACTGCTAAGCCATCTACATACTAATGAGCCATCTCTGGGGACAAAAGGGGAAACATTTAGATATACAATGTTAAGGCAGACACCCCGGCACCAGAGGAGACAAAAACAAAGCCGACCAACAGTCACCGAGGACACGCCCAGCAACCAGTGAACCCACCACTCTATTGGAGGAAGATCGATACGAATGATTGGGAAAGGCCCAATTAATTGAGGCCAAGTTCAAGGCCCACCCGAAAGCGCGCAAAGCCCTTTTTAGTATAAAAGGTATTCCCCAAGGGAGAATCTTTCTTCTTTGGCTTTGGCTCTCAGCGAAGAGAGAGACCAGCCCAGCAGCTACACCAGACCAAGTAAGTTCCAAGCCAACGCACACTACGAGATAGACGCTCCTAGTTGCTATCCTGTAAACAGCTCAACCCAGCAGCCTCAGAACCGAGCAACAGCCATTGTTCCTCTGATTGAGTGGGCACCCGAAGCTAAGTATAGGCTTTAGTAATAGTGGTAGTTTAGTTTGTAGAGTTTATGCATGAGTAGATTTGACTGTGTGTAAATAAATTAGCATTGCTTTTGAACTTACTAACTGGTGTATCAAGTCTGTGATCAGTATTCGGTTCGGAACCTTGTGGCGGTGTCAAAAGATGCCTGGTGACTCTTGAGCAAACATAATTAAACAGAGCCAAATTCCCCAGGAAGTCCACCTCCGGGGTTTCACTCCCAACGTGGCTGGCAGCTCCAGGACCCGTTCTCCTCCGCAAGTACGTGCAGCTCCACAAGGCGGACCCGTTGGTTGAGAGGGTACAGCTACTCCACACAAACCCGCAGTACACCTACGTAGTGTACCCCGACAGCCGCCAAGACACAGTCTCCCTCGGGAATCTGGCACCAGCTGGGTCCCCACAAACCACCCCCCGCCCCTCTGCCCCGGCACCACCCTCCCTTCCCCCGGCGCAGCCCACCGCAGCCCCCTCTCCAGGACAATCCATCCTCCCCTTGCTCCCACCTGGGAATGAAGAGGATTTCAACACGCTCCCGGAGTCACCGAAGACCAAGCCAACGCCTGAGTCGCCACCAGCACTGCGGCGCTCTCAACGACAGATCAAGGTGCCCGATCGTCTCAATTTGTAACCTTCTCTGTAATTTTAAAACCAATCTGTATGTATATAGTTTTCCACCACCCCCGCTGGATTCATTTTTAACAGGGGGTGAATGTGGTAGTCACCACTGTTGTATTATATTGTATATATGGGTATTACGGTAAGGCCCCTGTACTACAGGTACGGGGGTAGATCCCTGCCTGCTGGCTCCACCCAGTAGGCGGAGTATAAATGTGTGTGCTCTCCGAGCAGCTGCTGTAGTAGGCCACACATCTCTGTGTAATAAAGCCTCAATTACATTCTACTCTTGTCTCATCGTAATTGATAGTGCACCAGTCCCTATAACTGAACTGTGCCCTGCACCCTTGCCAAGCCATCTGGTGTCTAAATTTCTGGCCTTATGTGGTTCCATGCCTCGGTGGTTCCCCAGTCAGTGCAACAGGAGTGGAGGCGGCCTGCTGTGACTCCTGCCCTGCGACAAGGGTCCCCATTGGCACACGTCTCCTTGGGCGACCCGGCCTGGATGGGTACAGCCACTGCTCGCATGTCCAGGTTGGTGTGGGCCACCCTGTTCTGCCCGCTGGCAACCAGATGCACCAGGGCAGGAGGGGGGAATCCGAGGTGTTGCAATGTTCCAGCACATCCCCTCCGAGAGTCACCGGCACGTGCCCCAGCACCTCCTCCTTCCTCGAGGTACCCGATGGCCCCTGGGCTACTCCATTGGATGGGGGTGTGAGCAGAGCCATCCCCTAAGGCCCCCCGCTGCCTGTCGTGGAGGCCCGGTCTGGTCTTGACCAGGGCCTGCATGCTCGCGGCCATGGAGCATAGTAAGTAGACCATCTCCATCTGAGACTGCACAAAATCACGCTGAGACTGTGCCATATCAGCCAGTGACTGGGCCACCTCCCTTTGTGACTGGACAACCCTGCCCATTGTCTGCGCAACGCTGGTCAGTGCCTGGGTAATGCCACCGAAGTTCCCAGCCATGGCCTGCTGTGACTGGGCCATGCTCCAATGTCCAGGTGGCTGTGGCATATGGCTGCCAGTGAGAGGGCAGCCCTGTCCTGGGTCTCAGCCACCATCTGTGCAGAATGCCCCAGGCTTGGACACGCTGATCCATAGGCGAAACAGTCGCCATCAATGCCTCCACTGCAGACGCCACCTGTGCGGTGTCGGCCTGGGTGGCACGCATGGCTGGCACCACATTCTGCTCCTGCACGCAGTTGGACTCCTCCACTTGCATCTGCAGGTTCTGGAGGCTCGCCAACATCCCCTCTTGTACTCCCTGGCTGTGTGACTGCATCTGCACTGTGGCTGGGACTGGATGATCCAGAAGCCTGGGTCCCATTTGGATGGCAGCTTGTTCCTGGGGCCGGCCTGCCCTCCGACTGTCCGGCTGCTCAGTTGCACCTACCTCCACCTGCTGTACCGGATGGAATGTGTGGTTCGCACCAGTGAGTGTCCCAAGAGCCTCCTCACTAATGTGCCCAACCGAGGTGAGAGTCTCTGGGATGGCGGAGGTGTTGGAGACAGCAGTGATGGAAAGTCAGTGTCATCCTCCGACCTGAGCTCCAGGGTGTCCTGAGTCTCTGGCGGAGGGCTGGTGTGTGGGCTGCTCTCCCCGTCAGTGCTTGGCTGTCTGGGGGGCATCAGCTCTGACACTGGCTGGGGGCAGGGGACTCCGGATGAACTGACACCATCTCCGGCAGGTCCTGTAAGGCACAAGACGACATGTATGATTAGACAGGGGGCCGGGGGGGAGTGGAGGTTGGCATGGGAGTGGGGCGTGAGGGGGATGAGTGTGGTGGGGGTGTGAGGTGGGCGGGTGAGAGGAGTGATGGGGTGAGGTGGGATGGGTGAACAGGGTGAGGTTGGTGCGGGGTGAGGGTGGGGCAGTGAGGAGGGGGTGAGGGTGGTGGGGGTTGAGGTGGGATGGTGGGGGTGAGGTGGGGGGGGCCCCACATGTGTCATGGGCAACCGTAACTCAGCGGGGCCTCACTTGCTCACCTGTGATTGCACTCCACCTCGGCGACATCCCTTTCCTCTGGGCCACCGGCCACATACAGGGCCCTCTGCACAGACATGGTGAGAGGCCGCAATTCCGCTGGTCCGCCTCCGGTATTCTCTCGCTCCCGGCGGTCGTGAGCGGCTTTCTCCGGGGGACGGGTGAGGGAGGCAAACACTAACAACGACAGTGTTAGACAGTCCAACGCATGCAGCTCAGGGGTTGGGTAGATGGTGGCCTCAGTGGCGAGGGCACCCAGCCATGGCGGCTGGACTGGGTGCTGACATGTGGGGCAGGGAGTAGGGGCCAGATTACTTGTGTGTGGAGGGCGGGGTTAGGACCAGTGGCACGGAGCAGCCAACTCACCCTGGCCGCCCTGAGAATGTTGTGCACTTTCTTCCGGCACTGCATGCCAATCCAGACGACGTTGCCCATGGTGCTGACCGCCTGTCCCACCGGTGTCCAGGCATGGGGGACGGCGGCACCGGGCGGCCTTCCTCCCGGACCGGGGTATAGGGTCATCCTTATCTCCTCCATGGCATCCATGAGTGTGTCGAGCTCTGTGACCCTGAACCGTGGCGTTGCTCGTCGCCCAGCCATCTTGTTGACTGGGATGGTGTGTGTGGGGGGAAGGACCGTTTAATTGAGGCTGCAACGTGTGAGTCTCATGAGTCCCAATCATGGACCTAGCGAATCCTGCACCATTTTACATTGAATTGGTTGTGTTCCACGTGGCGATGGTGCTCGTCCATTTAAAGTAGCTGAATTGGTGCAGCTGTTGCACCGTTGTTTCTGTCGTAAAATGCCACACTTCCTCCGCTGGCGTCAACACTTAGCCTCAGAGACGGAAAATCCAGCCCCCGATCTATTAAAAAATAAATTTAAAAATTTCAGAGTAGTCCGGGCGATGCAGGTGTGTATTTCTTTTCCACCCCATCTCAACTGAGGCAAAATCTCTGAGGGATATTTAGCAATTCCTGTGGAGAAGCTGTCCTCCAAGGTAGTGGGGAGGGAGATGGGTTGTGGGATGGTGGTCAGAGATAGGGCTAGTACACTTTTGGCTCTGATTATCTGGTTCACAATCCTTTTGAGGTGCCCATTACTATTGGGAGCATAGGTTACTGAATTTAATGTTAAATAAATATGAATTAGAAACTTTAATCCAATCAGCATATTCATGTTCTGAGCCTGGAGACAGTTTAAATGGTTCACAGCTCACCATTCTATAATTCTCCTGTGATCTGTAATGCATTCAAACAACAAAGTTTGATTTCAAGCAATTTTTCTTATGATTTTTGGAGACTCCTTCTCTGTGCTATTTTTAAATTTGAGTTTGAGGCACGTATTCACCTGAAGATATTGCCAGTTTTACAATGTAAGGCCCAAGAGAACACTGGATAACATGACAGAACAATGCAGGACTAGCAGTGACAATTTAATTTTCAACTGTATGTCACAGGAAAGTTCAACATCTCCAGTAAACTGATGGGGAAGAATGAGCAATGTTGAAAAGACATTGCCTGGCCAAACATATTTAGAATTATATGAAATAAGATAGCAAAGTGGCTGTGATATTTCACAAGCAGCAAAGGCAGAATAATAAGGCAACATGGGTTTGATGTGCAGGTAAATGTAAAAAAAAACACACACAAAGACAGTCTTCTAAAGCAATCAGCAAAATCTACAAACAAGCCCCCAAGCTGAGAAAGCATGGAAGAACTGTCAGCTAAATTAAATGTCACCTCTCCAGAAAACAAATGCAGCAAACATTTTACTGAGGGCATGATGTAAAAAGTAGAAGTTCTTCAGAATCAGAGTTGTGGGAATTGAGTCATCATGGAATGGTTCACACGGATAGCGCTCCTTCAGTGATGCAATGGCTGATTTTCCCCACAATCCTGTGGCTGTGTCCTTTTCTATGTACTGCACTTGATGAAGTGTATATCCTAATAGCTGTGAGACCCAGCTGGCTTGCCCAACTTTGCCCAGTTCTTGGCTAATGGATCAACTCCTGTGTCTAGAAATCTTGAACCATTGGAGCTCCGCAAATCTGATTGGGGGTGATTCATCTTTTAAAGGAAGCCTGTCTGATCTCCTGACAATTAATTTGAAGGAAGTTAAATTGGGAAGGGCCCATTGGAAATCATACAATCCTCCCTCCCTGATTTTTCTTTCTGCACTGCATTCAGGTAAGGTATTACAGATTAACCATATGCTGCAAAGGCATTTCTCCCCATTAGAAAAAGACAATTGGTTGGATTTAGATTGAGGGACAGCATTCCACAAGTGTGAGACAAGGCCAGGTGGCAGGCCTCCATGAATCACCACAACCAGAGGCATCATATTGAGGGAACCAATCCCCTGTAATCACGTCATCTATTAGAAGGAACTGGAAGGTCTGCCTGTGCTATCCCTGTCTCTACATGAGTTGGAAAGGACGATCAAGGATATTCGTAATTAGGTTGCATTCCTAGTTTACACCTCACTAGATATGGCAGTATATTAGAGTATCAGGGCCTTTTCTCCAACTCACATTGATAGTTAATGTGGGTCTTCTCCGGAGCACAATCCACATAGACATTTCCCAGTAATTATTGGCAACATGCAATGCTATGATAAATATTGCAAATTGATGCGCAATCAATTGCACAAAGACGCAGATTGGAGTCAGATGCATGGCCTCCTGCTGCAGCTGGCAAAATGGCAGGGCAATGGAGGTCATGCATATTTATACAGTTCTTAGTGGGCAGAGCCAGCCAGCAGGGGCTACCAGCGAACCTGTAGTGCAGGTCCTACCTTACATCCCCTAATAGAGTGGCTCACCACATTCACCCCCTGTTAAAAATGAGTCCGGTGGGGGTGATGTGAAACTAGATACAAATAGTGCAATTATGCACAGTGTTAAGAAGAAAAAAAGAAAAAAGTCCATGTTGACGGTCCGGAGTCCGTCAAAGGTTCAGCCGATCCGGTGCTTTGGTGCTTCGTTGGGAGCGGCGTAACGGTGGTGGCGAAATTGGTGGTGGAGGTGGCACTGATGGTGGTGGTGGTGGTGCTGATGCTGGCCAGTCATTGGGGAACTCCGGGAGCATGCCAAAATCCTCTTTGTCCTCTTGTGCGGAAAGGGGGGGGGGGTGGTGGTCTGGTGGGGTCAGTGTTGGCGGCGCGGTGGGAGGGGGGAGGGGGTAGGGGGCGCATGGGTGGGGGAGTGTGTTGGGATGGAACCTGACGGTGCCAGGTCCCTGAGTGAGACAGTATCTTGGTGGCCGTCGGGGAACTCAACGTAGGCATATTGAGGGTTGGTGTGGAGCAGGTGAACCCTGTCCACCAAGGGGTCCGCCTTGTGGAGTCGGACGTGCCTACGGAGAAGGACCGGTCCTGGAGCTGTGAGCCAAGTCGGGAGCGACACCCCGGATATGGACTTCTTGGGAAGGTGAAAACACGTTCATGGGGTGTGGTATTAGTGGCGGTGCACAATAGTGACCGGATGGAGTGTAGAGCGTCAAGGAGGACCTCCTGCCAGCGAGAGGCTGGGAGGTTCCTGGACCATAGGGCCAGCTGGACGGCCCTCCAAACTGTCCCATTCTCCCGTTCTACTTGCCCGTTTCCCCAGGTGTTGTAGCTGGTCGTCCTGCTGGAGGCTATACCCCTGTTGAGCAGGAACTGACGCAGCTCATCGCTCATGAATGAGGATCCCCTGTCACTGTCGATGTAAGCGGGGAAACCGAACAGAGCAAAGATAGTGTTGAGGGCCTTGATGACAGTGGCAGCCGTCATATCGGGGCATGCGATGGCTAAGGGGAATCTGGAGTACTCATCGACCACACTGAGAATTTACGTGTTACGGTCGGTGGAGGGGAGGGGCCCTATGAAATCCACTCTGAGGCATTCAAAAGGGCGGGAAGCCTTCACCAGGCGCGCACGGTCCGGCCGGTAGAAGTACGGCTTGCACTCCGCACAGACCTGGCAGTCCCTGGTGCCTTGGCGAAGTCTGCTCTGATGCGGGCGAAAGCGTGTTGTGCCTCGGCCGCGAGAGGTAATTGGGTGGATTGAATGAGTGGGCGGGCCTTGGCCGCATAGTTTGGGACCCACTGGGCTTAGTAGGAAAAGAACCCCAGGCAGCGTTTGAGGGCCTTGGGGCAGTGGGGGAGGGGACTCTCCATGAGGGGGGGCATGCGGTCGGGGTCGGGCCCGAGAAGTCCATTTTGGACTACATAGCCGAGAATGGCTAACTGGGTCGTGCTGAACACACACTTTTCTTTGTTATAGGTCAGGTTGAGAAGAGTGGCAGTGCAGAGGAATTTATCGAGGTTGGCATTGTGGTCCTGCTGGTCATGGCCGCAGATGGTGACATTATCTAAGTATGGAAAGGCGGCCCGCAAACCGTACTGGTCGACCATTCGGTCCATCTCCCTCTGGAAGACCGAGACCCCATTTGTGACGCCGAAAGGGACCCTAAGGAAGTGGTAGAGGCGACCGTCCGCCTCGAAGGCCGTGTATGGACAGTCCAACTTCCGGATGGGGAGCTGGTAGTAGGCGGATTTCAGGTCAATTGTTGAGAAGACCCGGTACTGTGCAATCTGATTGACCATATCAGATATGCATGGGAGGGGGTACGTGTCGAGCTGCGTGTACCGATTGACGGTCTGGCTGTAGTCCACGACCATCCTGTGTTTCTCCTCAGTTTTAACCACTGCCACTTGGGCTCTCCAGGGGCTGTTGCTGGCCTCGATAATACCCTCCTTAAGCAGCCGCTGGACTTCGGACCTGATGAAGGTCTTGTCCTGGGTGCTGTACCGTCTGCTCCTGCTGGCAACGGGCTTGCAATCCGCAGTTAGATTGGCAAAAAGGGAGGGGGGATTCAACCTTGAGGGTCGCGAGGCAGCAAACGACACGGGGGGGGATAAGGGCCCACCGAAGTTGAGGGTGAGGCTCTGGAGATTGCACTGGAAGTCCAGGCCCAACAGGAGTGCAGCGCAGAGATTAGGAAGGACATAGAGGCGGAAGTTACTAAATTCTACGCCCTGGACAGTGAGGGTGACTGTACAGAAGCTTCTGATCAGGACAGGGTGGGATCCGGAGGCTAGGGAGATCATTTAATTGGTAGGATGGACCACGAGGGAGCAGCGCCTTACCGTATCTGGGTGTACGAAGCTCTCGGTGCTCCCGGAGTCCAGCAGGCACGAGGTCGCGTGGCCGTTGATTTTCACCGTCGTCGATGCGGTGGCCAGGTTGTGCGGGCGAGATTGGTCCAGCGTCATCGAAGCGAGTTGTGGGTAGTCGTCGGATGCTTCGGGTGGCGAGCATGTGCGGTTCCGACCTCGGGATGTCCGGAGACCCTGTGGGGGACAAGATGGCGGCGCCCATGGTGCGCACATGGCGGGGTCGGGACAAGATGGCGGTGCCCATGGTGCGCACATTGCGGGGTCAGGACAAGATGGCGGCGCCCATGGGGCGCACGTGGCCGAAGGGGGGCAAGTTGGCGGCGTCCATTGATCACACATGGCCCCGGGAGGAGAACATGGCGGCTCCCATTGTGCGTTTGGCGTGGGGGAGGGCCTGGCACACAGCCGTGAATTGGCACTTCTTACTGCAGGATTTACAAACGGCAGTGCGGGCCGGGCAGTTTTGATGGGGGTGCTTCTGCTGACCGCAGAAGTAGCAGCGGGGACCCCCGGGATGCACGAATCGGCGTGCGGCGCAGGCATATTAGGAAGGCAGGGCCCCAGCTGAGGAGGTTGGCGGCAGGGTCCAGGAGGGAGAGGAAGGGGTAGAAGGGTGGGCAGCGAGGCAGGAGGTGTAAGATTGTACATTACGAGATGCGACCGTCATGGAGAGCGCCAAGGTTTTCGTCTCCGCCAGTTCGCGCGTGGCCCCTTACAGTAATTGTTCTCGGATGCGGTCCGACGCAATCCCCGTCACGAAAGCATCGGGCATGAGGAGGTTCGCGTGTTCAGCGGTCGTAATGGCCTGACAGTCACAGTCCCGGACGAGTGGAATTAATGCCCACCAGAAGTCTTCGATGGACTCACCGGGTAGTTGCGAGCGGGTGGCGAGTACATGCCTGGCGAAGAGCGTTTTCGTCTTCTGAGCACAGTGTTCTTTAAGGAGTTCCATTGCTTTCGCGTAATTTGTGGCATTTTGGATCAACGGGAACACGCTGGAGCTCAGTCTGGAGTACAGGACGTTTATCTTCTGAGCCTCCGATGGCGCGGGGTCCGCAGCGTTGATGTAGGCCTCAAAACATTCTAGCCAGTGAGTAAAGTATTTTCTGGCGTCGGGCGAGTGCGGATCCAGCTGCAGGCGATCAGGTTTGATTCTGATATCCATTCTGTGGAAAATTCTGACTGCAATAAGTTGATGCGCAATCAATTACACAAAGGCGCAGATTGGGTACAACTGTGGCTTTATTGCAGTCAGATGCGTGGCCTCCTGCTGCAGCTGGCGAAATGGCAGGGCACTGGAGGTCATGCATATTTATACAGATCTTAGTGGGCGGAGCCAGCTGGCAGGGGCTACCGGTGAACCTGTAGTGCAGGTCCTACCTTACATCCCCTAATACAGTGGTTCACCACACAAATAAAGGTTACCAATGAATGAATACAAGGCCTCAATGTTATCCTCAGTTAGGAAAATTCTTCACAGTGATTCAGAGTTCCAGTCAGCTTTGCCATTCTTCCATATCAGCTTGTAACCAGAAAGGTAGACATACCATCGAGATAGGCTTGGGCACCAGGTCAGTGCAGTGAAATTTATTAATTCAGAAAAATACATTAAAAAACGTAAAATTAGCGATTCACTCACCTCACAGACAGAATTACACTACAATTCTCTTCAGCTGTATGTTTTCACAGCAACTCAATTCCGATAGAAAGAAAAGCACTTTAAATAAATATATGTTCTCAGGGCAAACTTACACCGTCACATTTATTGCTCTGAGAATGTATAAAGAACAAAGAACAAGAACAAAGAAATGTACAGCACAAGAACAGGCCCTTCGGCCCTCAAGCCCGTGCCGACCATGCTGCCCGACTAAACTACAATCTTCTACACTTCCTGGGTCCGTATCCCTCTATTCCCATCCTATTCATGTATTTGTCAAGATGCCCCTTAAATGTCACTACCGTCCCTGCTTCCACCACCTCCTCCGGTAGCGAGTTCCAGGCACCCACTACCCTCTGCGTAAAAAACTTGCCTCGTACATCTACTCTAAACCTTGTCCCTCTCACCTTAAACCTATGCCCCCTAGTAATTGACCCCTCTACCCTGGGGAAAAGCCTCTGACTATCCACTCTGCCTATGCCCCTCATAATTTTGTATACCTCTATCAGGTCTCCCCTCAACCTCCTTCGTTCCAGTGAGAACAAACCGAGTTTATTCAACCGCTCCTCATAGCTAATGCCCTCCATACCAGGCAACATTCTGGTAAATCTCTTCTGCACCCTCTCTAAAGCCTCCACATCCTTCTGGTAGTGTGGCGACCAGAATTGAACAAGTGTGGCCTAACTAAGGTTCTATACAGCTGCAACATGACTTGCCAATTCTTATACTCAATGCCCCGGCCAATGAAGGCAAGCATGCCGTATGCCTTCTTGACTACCTTCTCCACCTGTGTTGCCCCTTTCAATGACCTGTGGACCTGTACTCCTAGATCTCTTTGACTTTCAATACTCTTGAGGGTTCTACCATTCACTGTATATTCCCTACCTGCATTAGACCTTCCAAAATGCATTACCTCACATTTGTCCGGATTAAACTCCATCTGCCATCTCTCCGCCCAAGTCTCCAAACAATCTAAATCCTGCTGTATCCTCCGACAGTCCTCATCGCTATCCGCAATTCCACCAACCTTTGTGTCGTCTGCAAACTTACTAATCAGACCAGTTACATTTTCCTCCAAATCATTTATATATACTACAAAGTGCAAAGGTCCCAGCACTGATCCCTGTGGAACACCACTGGTCACAGCCCTCCAATTAGAAAAGCATCCTTCCATTGCTACTCTCTGCCTTCTATGACCTAGCCAGTTCTGTATCCACCTTGCCAGCTCACCCCTGATCCCGTGTGACTTCACCTTTTGTACTAGTCTACCATGAGGGACCTTGTCAAAGGCCTTACTGAAGTCCATATAGACAACATCCACTGCCCTACCTGCATCAATCATCTTAGTGACCTCCTCGAAAAACTCTATCAAGTTAGTGAGACACGACCTTCCCTTCACAAAACCGTGCTGCCTCTCACTAATACGTCCATTTGCTTCCAAATGGGAGTAGATCCTGTCTTGAAGAATTCTCTCCAGTAATTTCCCTACCACTGAAGTAAGGCTCACCGGCCTGTAGTTCCCGGGATTATCCTTGCTACCCTTCTTAAACAGAGGAACAACATTGGCTATTCCCCAGTCCTCCGGGACATCCCCTGAAGACAGCGAGGATCCAAAGATTTCTGTCAAGGCCTCAGCAATTTCCTCTCCAGCCTCCTTCAGTATTCTGGGGTAGATCCCATCAGGCCCTGGGGACTTATCTACCTTAATATTTTTTAAGACACCCAACACCTCGTCTTTTTGGATCTCAATGTCACCCAGGCTATCTACACACCCTTCTCCAGACTCAACATCTACCAATTTCTTCTCTTTGGTGAATACTGATGCAAAGTATTCATTTAGTACCTCGCCCATTTCCTCTGGCTCCACACATAGATTCCCTTGCCTATCCTTCAGTGGGCCAACCCTTTCCCTGGCTACCCTCTTGCTTTTTATGTACGTGTAAAAAGCCTTGGGATTTTCCTTAACCCTATTTGCCAATGACTTTTCGTGACCCCTTCTAGCCCTCCTGACACCTTGCTTAAGTTCCTTCCTACTTTCCTTATATTCCACGCAGGCTTCGTCTGTTCCCAGCCTTTTAGCCCTGACAAATGCCTCCTTTTTCTTTTTGACGAGGCCTACAATATCTCTCGTCATCCAAGGTTCCCGAAAATTGCCGTATTTATCCTTCTTCCTCACAGGAACATGCCGGTCCTGAATTCCTTTCAACTGCCACTTGAAAGCCTCCCACATGTCAGATGTTGATTTGCCCTCAAACATCCGCCCCCAATCTATGTTCTTCAGTTCCCGCCTAATATTGTTATAATTAGCCTTCCCCCAATTTAGCAAATTCATCCTAGGACCACTCTTATCCTTGTCCACCAGTACTTTAAAACTTAATGAATTGTGGTCACTGTTACCGAAATGCTCCCCTACTGAAACATCTACCACCTGGCCGGGCTCATTCCCCAATACCAGGTCCAGTACCGCCCCTTCCCTAGTTGGACTGTCTACATATTGTTTTAAGAAGCCCTCCTGGATGCTCCTTACAAACTCCGCCCCGTCTAAGCCCCTGGCACTAAGTGAGTCCCAGTCAATATTGGGGAAGTTGAAGTCTCCCATCACCACAACCCTGTTGTTTTTACTCTTTTCCAAAATCTGTCTACCTATCTGCTCCTCTATCTCCCGCTGGCTGTTGGGAGGCCTGTAGTAAACCCCCAACATTGTGACTGCATCCTTCTTATTCCTGATCGCTACCCATATAGCCTCACTGCACTCTGAGGTGTCCTCCCGCAGTACAGCTGTGATATTCTCCCGAACCAGTAGCGCAACTCCGCCTCCCCTTTTACATCCCCCTCTATCCCGCCTGAAACATCTAAATCCTGGAACGTTTAGCTGCCAATCCTGCCCTTCCCTCAACCAGGTCTCTGTAATGGCAACAACATCATAGTTCCAAGTACTAATCCAAGCTCTAAGTTCATCTGCCTTACCCGTAATACTTCTTGCATTAAAACATATGCACTTCAGGCCACCAGACCCGCTGTGTTCAGCAACTTCTCCCTGTCTGCTCTGCCTCAGAGCCACACTGTCGCTATTCCCTAGTTCTCCCTCAATGCTCTCACCTTCTGACCTATTGCTCCCGTGCCCACCCCCCTGCCATACTAGTTTAAACCCTCCCATGTGACACTAGCAAACCTCGCGGCCAGGATATTTATGCCTCTCCGGTTTAGATGCAACCCGTCCTTCTTGTACAGGTCACACCTGCCCCGGAAGAGCTCCCAGTGGTCCAGATAATGGAAACCCTCCCTCCTACACCAGCTGTTTAGCCACGTGTTTAGCTGCTCTATCTTCCTATTTCTAGCCTCACTGGCATGTGGCACAGGGTGTCATCCCGAGATTACAACCCTCGAGGTCCTGTCTTTTAACTTTCTGCCTAGCTCCCTGAACTCCTGCTGCAGGACCTCATGCCCCTTCCTGCCTATGTCGTTAGTACCAATATGTACAATGACCTCTGCCTGTTTGCCCTCCCCCTTCAGGATGCCCTCTACCCGTTCGGAGACATCCTGGACCCTGGCACCAGGGAGGCAACATACCATCCTGGAGTCTCTTTCACGTCCACAGAAGCGCCTATCTGTGCCCCTGACTATAGAGTCCCTTATTACTATTACTCTTCTGCGCTTTGACCCTCCCTTCTGAACATCAGAGCCAGCCGTGGTGCCACTGCTCTGGCTGCTGCTGTTTTCCCCTGATAGGCTATCCCCCCCGACAGTATCCAAAGGGGTATACCTGTTCGAGAGGGGGACAACCACAGGGGATTCCTGCACTGACTGCCTGCCCTTTCTGGTGGTCACCCATTTCTCTGCCTGCACCTTGGGTGTGACCACATTTACATAACTGCGATCTATGACGCTTTCCGCCACCTGCATGCTCCTAAGTGCATCCAATTGCTGCTCCAACCGAACCATGCGGTCTGTGAGGAGCTCCAGTTGGGTGCACTTTCTGCAGATGAAGCCATCCGGGAGGCTGGAAGCCTCCCGGACCTGCCACATCTCACAGTCAGAGCACTGCACCCCTCTAACTGACATTGCGTCAATTAATTAAAATTAAAATTAAAAAAAAAATTTTTTTTAATATTTTTTTTTAAATTTCAAAGTTACTGTTAACTATCTGTTTTATGCACTAGATTTCTAATAGAAATGCGAAAGCTAAATATAGTACTCTCCGATCTCTGGCTTAGATATCCCTCTAAATTATAATTAAGTAATTATGTTTAATTAGTTACTAATGCTTAATTTTTTTAATTTAGTGTAGATTCCCAACCAGCCACTCAGGCCACAGCTTTTCTGTGATGTCACTTCAGTTTCCCCCTGACACACACAATTTGAAAAAGGTATCAAAGTAAAAATGAGTAAAAATCACTTACTTACCTTCTTACCCTCTGAGTGTCTTAGATGTCCTCAGGTTCTCTCCCTGACAGAGACTGCTCCTCCTCCTCCGAACGGCTCCCGAAACTAGGCCGCGATCTTTTAAAATCTCCGCTCCGACTCGCAGCTCCCGCGCTTTTTAAATCTCCCGCGCTGTTTTCAAAGTCAAAGTATTGAAACACTTCAACAACTGTTTGCACAGCTGAATGGCATGCTGGGCTACTTTAAAGGACATTAAGAGACAACCATTCAGTAACAACCAAATTTGTGTGTTTACCAGATTGGGTCGTGTTCCATGTTCCCCTGAAGAATACTAATTGAACCATATGAATCTTTCCTATAATCAGACAATTTTGACATTCTCTGGTACTGGCCCAGAAATGATGTAGCCACCTGGGTTGGCCACTTCCAGATTTAAAATGGAGAACCGCAAAGACTAAAGGGAATTTCAGCCAACACAGGCAAAAACGAGCAAGTGCAGAAATCCTGTGTATTGGAACTTGCAAAAACCAGACAGCACTGAAACCAGCAGCCATCTGCATATTAATGAGCGATCCTCGGGCACAATTGATACACTTCAGGTGAATAAGGCCAAGTCAGACTCCTCGGCGCCAGCAGGAGCCAAGCCAAAGGAAGGCCAACGGACATTTAGGGACCGCCCAGCGATCAGGGAACCGCTCCAGTATTGGAGAAATCGATCCAAGTGATCGGAACGCAGTCCAATCATTTGGAACCATGTACGGGGTCCGCCCCGAAGGGCGGGAAGCCCCTTGGGACTATAAAGTAAAGCCCCCAAGTTCAAATCGGTCTTCTTGGCAGGGTCACTCAGCAACTCGAATCAACCCTTGAGAGTGAACTGCCCAGCTGCCGCACCAAGTAAGTCTCCAGACAACGCTCGCTATGAGATAGGCGCTCCTAGCTACCAGTCAATACCAGCTTTTGAATCCTGCAGACTCAGATCGAACGAAAGGCCATTTGTTCCCCTGACCTGGTGGGCCAATTCCAAAGCTAACTATAGGCCTTTTAGTGATAGAGAATAGTCTAGAAAGTAGAGTTTATGCATGAGTAGTGATTTACTGTGTATAATAAATGTGTTTTGATTTGAATCTTACTAATTGGTGTGTTGAGTTATTGATCAGTACTTGAATTTGAATCTCATGGTGGTATCGTAAAGATACCTGGCTACTCAAGAGCAAAGGTTATAGAAACAGAGCAAATTAAGTAAAGATACAACGGGAAACAATTTAAGAGCCAACCAAAGTTACCAACATTTACAGGCGACATCCTGATGGGACCCGACGTAGAAGTGGCCGAACCACTCCGGGAGAACCCAAAATTTGAATTAGAAATCCAATTGGGAACAGGAAAACCACAAGTGTTCAAGTAGTTCTGATCAATCCTCATAGTTCGGAAGTGTGTCAATGCATGCGTAACTAACAGCGCTATAAGGTAAAACTGATAGAATTTTGTTGGGATAAAACTGTGGGGAGTTTGTATTCCGGAAAATAGCAAAAGCCGTACCCATAATTACAGCACCGCCTTAGTACCCCTCGTTCCAAATTTTAAGAGAGTATTTAGAGAGGAAAGATGGCAATGCAACGCCTCATGAACCCTGAAGAACTCGTGGTCGCAGCGACCAGCATTAGAGAAGGACAGTGTCCCGTTTGGGAAGAGGAAATCAGGAACTACCTCAAAGGGAAAGGATGGCCCCTTTGGAGTGAATTCTGTGAGAATAAGGAAACAGGACCCGGGAGTATAGGACATACTTGGTGGGAGAACATGTCAGAGATTCATAAGAAAAGCTTGGGAAAAGCTCGTAAGCCGATGGCAATCGTGTCCTGTCTGGCACAATTGCAAGGCACAGAGGAGGTCATTCGGACGCTCCGTAAAGAGATAGAAGGAGTACATCGAATGAGCTAAGGTCGATGCAAGTGAGGTTGAGAAAGAGAACAGAGAGTTGAGAAGGAAGTTAGCAGCAAAGGACGGAGAGGTGGATGATGCCAAGCGGACACACAAGTCTTGTCTTGCGCACCTAAGCAGCTTCCAAACACAGTACGAAAAGGCCTATCAGGACACGCAACATGCATTCCTGGTAAGAGAGAAACAGAGAAACAGGCAGAGGCATTGCAAAGGCAGTGTACCGACCTGAAAGCAGCATTATGAGTACTCCATGCTACCACCACGGAGCACAGACAGAGCTCACTAGATTATGTGAAGTGCAGGAAGCAGATTGCAGAACTGCAGTCTTTGCTTTCAGTTCAGAATGGGTTCCAGAGCACCTTTGGATCCCAGTTAGATGCAGAAGACGGCCCGGATTGGGAAGAATTAAATGAGACCGCGCATAGATATGTTCAGGGAACATGTGCGCAAGGAAAGCCCCAGAAGAGAAAAGCGCCCCAACCCCCCACATCGCAGATAGTTCAGGCACCGATGAATCCAGTAACCGCCCACTGCACAGTCACATCGGATGGAGATACAGAATTTCTTTATACCACCCCCTTAACCGTGACCCAAATACGGGACGTGTGCGAGAAAATCACACTGTTCCTCCCCACTTCAGACCCCCACCACTTCTTTGCTTGAGTAAAGCAGCAAGCGACCATGTACGGCCTGGATGAGCGTGAGCACGTGAAGCTCGCAGTATTGGGTTTAGACCCTTCGGTCGTAGCAGCCCTTCCCGACCCACAGAATGTCGGAGGAGGCACCCTTGCAGAAATGCACACATCGATCCTAGATACGATCGGCTACAACAGAGGTGACCCAGTAGAAGGCCTGAATAAGTGCAGGCAGAAAAAGATGGAACACCCCACAGCGCTTGCTGGACGCCTGTGGATTCACTTTACAGCCGTTTTCGGTAATCTAGACCGCACCCATTTGTCCCAAGAAGGTATGGTCAAATGGACCCGCACCCTTATCTCGCATGCTACAGAGGCAGGACAACAAGCCTGTACCAACTATGACCCCTCAGAAGAAGCGCATAATGAGAAATGGGTTTTAAAGAGATTGTCCCGCACCTAGGAGCAATCTGTCCAAAACAAACCCATAATTAAAAAACCCGAAGAACAGCAGGCAGAGGCAGATATCCACGCAGTTAAGACACACCAGAACCCCGCATGGGTGAATGAAGGCAGGAACAGCCCCCCACAGAAACCACAGGAGTGTTACAACTGTGGACAATTAGGTCACTTTGCACGAGGGTGCAATGCCCCACGAAAGCCACAGAGAGCCCAGCAGGCAGGCACTCTGAATAAGAATAGGACAGAGCCCATACATAGTGTGAGCACCCGTTCAGACCAGACAGACATGAACAGAACTGACTGACGGTGTTCGGGCTTCCCCAGTTGGGTCTGCGACACCCTTTGGGATAGGTTCGGCCGACCAGTAGTTGCAGCAAAAGTACGGGGACAGCCCATCGAATTTCTCTGGGACACAAGAGGGTCCCGCACCACAATTAATTCCTGCACCATGTTCCAAAAAGACACATGGCCCACTACAGCCACAATCACCCTCAGCGGCTTCACAGGCCACTCACAGCAGGGACACATGACCGCCCCTGTACACATTCAAATCAGCAACATCACCACCAAGCACCCCATAGTCTTAGTCGACCTGCCCCACACAGCAGAACACATTTTGGGCATTGATTTTATGAACTCCCACAACTTATCCTTTGATCCAGTAAATCAATGTGTCTGGAAAATGACAAAATCCGCAAGAGCCCCCGCAACGCTCACAGTAGGTGAGTATGCAAACAAGATTAGCGCAGTCGGCGATTTCTGGTTTGACCCGACCACGATTAGCACAGACAAGCAGGTTAGGGCAGTTCTGCAGAAGCACAGGACAGCATTCGCGACCCACAAACACGACTGTGGCCGGATGACTGGTTCCGTTCAAATCACAGGACCTGACCCTAGACCCCAAAAGCAATACGGATTTCCCCAAGAGTCAGAGGGAGAAATCTCAAAAGTTATCGATAGCCTATTAGAGCAGGGTGCACTTAGATCAGTAGCCTCTACTAATAATGCCCCAATTTGGCCAGTAAGAAAGCCCGATGGATCATGGCGACTGACCAACGATTACCGGGAACTCAACAAAGTCACCCCCGCAGCAGCCCCCGCGGTAGCCACAAGTCCCGAGACCATGCTCAAACAGGGACTCAACTCACGATATTTTACGGTTTTGGACATCAGTAATGGATTCTGGTCCATTCCATTGGCAAAAGCGTGCCAATACAAATTTGCCTTCAGTTTTAAAGGTCAGCAGTGCACGTGGACATGCCTTCCACAAGGATTCCACAACTCCCCCTCCATTTTCCACCGACAGCTGGCAAATGGATTATCAAAATTTTCTCGCCCCGAATGTCTGGTCCAGTATGTGGACGACCTATTACTGCAGACAGACATCAAGGCAGAGCACATCAAACTTCTGGCCGAACTCCTACAGCAAATTGGATGCAAAGTAAATCCCAAAAAGGGTCAAATTTTGGAAAACAAAGTGATGTATTTGGGTACGATCATCACGCATGGTAAACGTGAAATCGAGCATAAAAGAATTGACTCGATTGTCAAATTGCCCCTTCCCCAGAATGTTTCAGCCCTCCGGTCGTTTTTAGGACTGGTTGGCTACTGCCGAAACCATATTGACGGTTTCGCCACGAAGGCAGCACCCCTCTCGGAACTCCTACAGAAAGGAGCCCCTTGGGAATAGCTTCCGCAGCATACGGATGCTGTGGATGCTTTGAAAAGAGCCCTCATTGCAGCCCCCACACTACAGGTTCCAGACCCGCTTTCTCCCTAAGCTATAGAGATAGCTAGCACAGACCGTACCCTTTCGGCCGTGCTCCTGCAGGAACGGCACAAACAGTTAAGACCCGTGGCTTACGCCTCCAGAGTTTTAGATCCTGTGGAGCAGGGATTTTCGGCCTGTGAAAGGCACCTGCTCGCAGTTTTCTGGGCGGTTCAGTATTTTTCATACATCACCGGACTAAACCCCATCACAATCCTCACGGAACACACCCCTACCCAACTTTTACTAGACGGACAACTTAAGGACGGTACAGTATGCCAGATTAGAGCAGCCAGATGGACCCTTCTTTTGCAGGGACGGGACATCACTGTTAAGTGGACCAAGACCCACACTTTCTTAGCCGATAACCTTCAGTACCCAGGCACCCCCCACGAATGTGAAATCATCTCACCGCACCACAACACAGGCCCCTTTATTGGGAAAACACCCTCCAGAAAGATAGGTAGTTCACCCCAGAGCCCCCAGCACACAGATACGTGCGCACCTTTAAGGATTTATCTGGATAGTTCTTCCACAGTATTAGAAGGGAAGCGCATTACAGGATGCGGCATATATGTCGAGGACACGCAGCGACATGCCCTAGAAGAGATCTCCTTAGAGCTACCAGGCCACTTAGGCGTGCAGGCGGCAGCACTAGCAGCCATTGCGTACATTGTGGATCACCCAGATTCCTTTCCCAGCCCAGCAGACATACACTCGGACAGCCTCTATGTCTGCAACAGCCTTACAGAATTCCTACCCCTGTGGAAAATAAGAGGATTTGTTTCCGCAGATGGAAAACCCCTCCCTTCAGCCCCATTGCTCCGCCACATTTTAGAGAAAGCACAGGACAAGACCTTTGGTGTTGTTAAAGTTCGCAGTCACCACCGTTCCTCCCCCCCTGGAAATGTAAAAGCCGCGCACTGGCCAAAGCAGGTTCCAGGCATGGATATTTTTGGACACCCCACGAAAGCGCACCAGTGAATGCAGTTCAGGTCTCGCAGACTAATATCGAGGATTTAGTGCAGGCCCAGAAGTAGGATAGCAATCTCAGGGAGATTTTGACAGGACAATTTCCAGCACCTTACGTTAGATTTAAAAATGCATGGACCACACATGACGGTGTGGTGTTAAAAGACACCCTTTATGTGGTTCCTGAACAGGACAGGAATCAACTTATTTGTTTGTTCCATGACAGTCATGGGCATCAGGGAATTGATCCCACTACAGCCCACCTCAGGCAGCTCTGTTGGTGGCCAAGTTTAAAAGAAGACTTAACGCACTACGTTGAGAATTGCCTGATCTGTGCCCAGAACAATCCGGACAGATACGCAAAGAAAGCTCAACTTAGCCACACCCGCCCCGTTAATGGCCCCTGGACTAACCTCCAGATCAATGTTATAGGGCCATTGCCCCCTTGCAGGAATGGTTAGAAGTACGTATTAGTTGTCATAGACATTTTTATGAAATGGGTAGAGGCATTCCCATCCAGAATGAACACGGCAAAGACCACCATGAAGATTTTAACCCACCACCTCTTTACGAGATGGGGGACTCCCCCGCAGCATTGAATCCAACCAAGGTTCCCATTTTACAGGACGTGTCATGAAGAACGTCCTCATGATATTTGGCATTACCCAAAAATTCCACATTGCATACCACCCCCAGTCAAGTGGTATCGTGGAGCGCATGGATCGGACCCTAAAAGCCACCCTCAGAAAAATGGTCCAACAAAACAACACCCCTTGGGATTCAGTCCTCCCTTTTGCGCTGATGTTTTTGAGAAATACTGTTTCAACATCCACAGGATACACCCCACACACTCTCATGACCGGATGCCCCATGAAAGACACAGAATTTTTATTAGGATTGGACTTGACCAGCCCCGAAGTGACGGCCCTCACACACGAGAACGCAGTAAAACAGTTAGTCGAAAATGTAAAAACGGCTCAGCTAGCAGCCGCAGTAAGATTAGGCACCAGAAAGAAACAGAGCAAGGCCTGTTTCAACAAGACAGTGCATGCGACTGAGTTTGAGGTGGGACAGCAGGTCATGCTCTCCATTTACAACCCCAGCACGTTCCTGTCACCAAAGTATTCGGGTCCGTACTCCATTGCAGACAAAGTAAGCCCCTCAGTGTATAAAATTAAGTACTCCAACGGAAAGACTGCGTGGTTCCATATTAACCAGCTTAAGGCATATGGCCCACAGTCCAACCACGCACACCACGTCATGCTCGACGCAGCAGACCACACCCCGCCCACAGCCAACGTAACCCTACCCTCCCCCAACACGCCCACCACATCCATGGGCTTGCCCTCGACTCCACCCCCGACCTCTAGACTCCGCCCCGGAACACCCACAGACTGCAGCAGCAGCGACAGCAACTGTGACTCAGACAATAGCCACAGCACGCCTCCCTACTATCCCCAGGCAACAGGACCCACACCCAGTGAATCTGACCATGATTCGAGTGATCCCTTCCTCATCACATTCCTCAACAAATACCACCAAAGACCACCTACGATGATGATTCTGTCCCCACAGAACTAGACACCACCTTTTGGCACCGCGATAATTCATACAGGCTCGTCCGTAACGATGAGATGGACTCCAAATCGCACCATGCAGCCCTATCAGCTCTTGTTCATTCGAGAGTATGGCATCCGGGAGAAGATGACGACTTTGAGTCTGACTCCCAAAGCGAGAACCCCTTTGGGACCCTGTTCGCAACTGATAACTGAGGTGTCCAGATGATGTTTTAAAAAGGAACCACTTTGGAGAAATGGTGTCCTTTCTGATGGAACCTGCAGCATGTTGTTTAATGTTGTTTGTTACTGTTATTGTTATGTGTTGTATGTAAGATCGGAAGTTTTTCCACGGCCCCACGCCATATTTGTCTGCAGAAACCTATGAAAACGTGCCAGCACACTCATCGGCAGAAACCGCTGAGAGCTTGCCTGCTCCCGTTCATAACTGCTCTTCTGGTTCGAAGGTAGAACCAATACATCAACCCCACGATGACTACATTTCTTGCCCATTCTTGCCGGTTGCTCAGGCAGTGGAGAAACGGCATTGGTCCCCGCCCTGCCTGACGACCCCCCCCTCTGGTCAGTTACGCTCGGGTAGAGCACACACGGCATTGATCACCGTCCTACCCGGGGATTCCATCCAAATCTTACCCGTCGCGGCCCATACGCACCTCATTTCGGCACTCTTGGTTCAAAAAGTTTTGTTTTGTTTTCTGGCAACACTTAGGTTGCCATCCCTCTGCTATTTACATCCTCAAACATTTGGATGGTAAATCGCACAGCTTGCGAGACGGCTCACACTGTTTCAGTATTTTTAAGTGTGTCTTGTCCTGAATATTCGGTTTTAAAAAAAAAAAAAATGAGGGAGTCGCACATGGTGACAAATTATAAAGGGAGAATTGGCACTAAAGGACAGACATGCTAACACACGAGATATTAAACAAGATAGTAACAGAAACTATGCATGATCCATAGAACCCCAGAAGATCCAGGAAAAGAGACGAAATGGAAAGGAAGAGACAAAAAGGAAAGAAGACAACAATGAAGAAGTCCTACGTGTATTTCGTCATTATTGCAATATGTATTCGGTTGCGCGCGAACGCGAACCCCCTGACCCCAACCCCCCCCGGCCGTTAATGATTCACTTCCCCATAGAACCCAGAGCCTAGTAACAGGCAACACCACACCATCATGGGGTGATAAGCTCAGAACGTGGTACTCCCTTTCCTACGTAGTCGAATCCCTATTAGTGTTGGTGATAGTCTACAGCATCATGCAGACTATCCGCATCAGGACATGAAGAAGGAGAGCCTACCGCGCTAGCACCCCGGTATACAGAATGAGATCCCCTATTTTCGGTTTTCACCAGACCCCCGAACCCCTTGATCTACAATAAAGACCATTTGTGTTGCATCTTTTGTAAATAAAGAAATGGAAATATTGTACACCCCTGTGCTTGACTGCCAAGCCAGAGGAAAAATGTGAATGCTGCTATTATTTTGTATTGTTTAGGAAGTTAATTTGACTGAATGTTTAGTGAGTGTAGTCTATTGAGGACAGTTAGAGGTACCGTTTTTTTGTGTGTTGTAATGCATGTCCCTGTCTGACATAGCGCCACTTAGAAACTGTTAGTTAAAATTTTTTCTGCATAGTTATGATCAGTGTAGAGGCCATGGAAGAGTGGTCGCTGGGTCAGGGAATGAAGACAACGCAGTTATGTGATCCTTCCTGCTTCGCGTTAGGGATCACCGGAGGGAGTGTAGCCACCTGGGTTGGCCACTTCCCGACTTAAAATGGAGAACCGCAAAGACTAAAGGGAAATTCAGCCAACACAGGCAAAAACGAGCACGTGCAGAAATCCTGTGTATTGGAACTTGCAAAAATCAGACAGCACTGAAACCAGCAGCCATCTGCATATTAATGAGCGATCCCCGGGCACAATTGATACACTTCAGGTGAATAAGGCCAAGCCAGACTCCTCGGCGCCAGCAGGAGCCAAGACAAAGGAAGGCCAACGGACATTTAGGGACCGTCCAGCGATCAGGGAACAACTCCAGTATTGGAGAAATCGATCCAAGTGATCGGAACGCAGTCCAATCACTTGGAACCAGCTACGGGGTCTGCCCCTTCGGGCGGGAAGCCCCTGGGGACTATAAAGTAAAGCCCCCAAGTTCAAATCGGTCTTCTTGGCAGGGTCACTCAACAACTCGAATCAACCCTTGAGAGTGAACTGCCCAGCTGCCACACCAACCAAGTAAGTCTCCAGTCAATGCTCACTACGAGATAGGTGCTCCTAGCTACCAGTCCATAACAGCTTTTGAATCCTGCAGACTCAGATCGAACGAAAGGCCATTTGTTCCCCTGACCTGGTGGGCCAATTCCAAAGCTAACTATAGGCCTTTTAGTGATAGAGAATAGTCTAGAAAGTAGAGTTTATGCATGAGTAGTGACTTACTGTGTATAATAAATGTGTTTTGATTTGAATCTTACTAATTGGTGTGTTGAGTTATTGATCAGTACTTGAACTTGAAACTCGTGGCAGTATCATAAAGATACCTGGTGACTCTAGAGCAAAGGTTATAGAAACAGAGCAAATTAAGTAAAGATACAACGGGCAACAACTTAAGAGCCAACCAAAGTTAGCAACAATGAATATTTATTGTATTAATTAATATTGGATTTACAGGGCGGCACGGTGGCACAGTGGTTAGAATTGCTGCCTCACGGCGCTGAGGTCCCAGGTTCGATCCCGGCTCTGGGTCACTGTCCGTGTGGAGTTTGCGCATTCGCCCCGTGTTTGCGTGGTTTTCGCCCCCACAATCCCCCCCCAAAAAGATGTGCAGGGTAGGTGGATTGGTCATGCTAAATTGCCCCTTAATTGGAAAAAATTAATTGGGTACTCTAAATTTATTAAAATATTGGATTTACTTTAATATATAAAGAGGGAGATCTGTTGGACTTGAGCATTTAGTTCAGTCTAATACTTCAGTTCAATACAGAGGGAGTGCTCCATTATAAGAAAGGTTGTTCCTTTGATGACATCTCAAATTCAGATTCTGCCTGTCTGCTCAGATGAATGTTAAGCGCCCAAGGCACTTTTCAAAGACATGCAAGGAATTCACCTGAGATACTGGCTAATATTCCTCGCTCAATCACCGCCAATCAGGTTAATTCATTTTGCATCTCTTTGATATTTGTTGGGCCATGTGACCAAGCTGGTTTCCGTGTTGGCATCCGTGTCACCGGCCACTGCATTCGAGTCGTTTGGAGGCAGGGAGGTCACTCTGGGTTTCTCAGCAATACAAGGAGCTATATTCTTTCATGAAATATCTTCTTTTTATTCGAGTTTTGGAAAGCAGCGTTACTTTTGTCCTTGGCGACCTCATCCTTTGCTTTTCAAAAATCTGTCCAAAAACAATTTAGTGCAGCCGTGCTGGATGCAGTCTCCAAAAAAGTGGCCTTTTAAAGTCATTCCATTGTCAATTTTATGACAACAGGAGAAATAAAACAAGGCAGTTTTCTCGAACACTCTCTGATTTGCCACTCGATTAGTTTAGAATGCTGATACAAGAAAGGTTATAATTCCTCACCTCAACACTGAACACAAAAAAATAGAATGATCCAACGAATGGCAGAATGCCAGGCACTATACAGCTGTAAAGTTAGCTGTGATAGTGATAGAAGCAGGTGGCCTTGGGAAAAACTCAGTGCACAGTATTTACTATTGATTTTTTAAAATAATGGTCAGGAAAGCTGACACTGTGCATTACGAAGGTCCGTCAAACCCAAACACATGAGCCTGGATTTCTACGGAATGGGAATCACCATCAGACTGCCACTGTGCTTTAACTTTTCCACGGCCCCATCACTGCTCCCGCATTTCTTGCCAGGTCTTCTGAATGTTAGTGAATGGGTGAATGGATGAATAGGTGAGAGGGAGGGGTGGTAGGTGGGTGAGGTAGGGTGGCAAGAGGTAGGGTGACAGGTGGTTAGTGATGGGGGGGTGAGATGGCAAGGGGGTGATATGACAGGTGGGTGTGCTTGTAGGTGGGTGAGCTATAACTGGGTGAGCTGCAGGTAGGTGAGGGGCAGGGGCAAGGTGGCAGGGGTAAGGTGGAAGGTGTGTGATGTGTCAGGTGGGTGAGGTGGCAGGGGAGGTGAGCTGTAGGTGGGTGATGTAGCCATCTAGGATGGCCACTTATGACAAGAAACATGGACGTTCGCAAAGCCTAACGGGCAAAATGGACAATGTAAGATTCAGGCAGGCTCAGAGCCTGAATGTATATTTGTGAGCAAAGAATCCAGACAGCATCGAAACCCCCAACCGATTAGCATTTTGATGGCCCATCTCCGTAAGACAAAGGATTGATACTTAAGTAACCGATACAATCCCAGACATTTCGGCGCCACTCCCTTTACTCAGGAAGCATCAATAACAGGGTCAATGACTGCTTAGGACACGGCCAGCATCAAGGCACCGGCCCCTTTATTGGCTCAGATTGAATACAGTGATTGATGACTCCCCAATTAATGAGATCCAAACCGAAGGACCGCCCAAAAGAGCGCGAAACTCCCCAAGGATAAAGTGAGACACTGCCATGTATTCGATCTCCCTTGGACCTGACGCTCCAGCAACGTCCACCTCCAACTGCAGCGCCACCAGAAGCAAGTTCAAGTTCAACGCCCGCTACCAGACGGATGAGCCCAGCTGAGCAGCAGTTACTTCTCCAGACTCAGTAGATCCAGATTCGAACAAAGGCCACTGTCCTCTGACCTAAGCTGGGGTGCCTGAAGTTAAGTACAGGTTGTCATAGTTGATAGGTGTAGTTTAACTAGTAATGTTTATGTTGCATGATTAATCTTGTGTGTAAATAAAGTACCCATGATCTTGAACTAATTAACTGGTGTTTGGCTCTTTGATCGATAGCCGGTTCAACGTTATGGTGGTATCATTTGATACCTGGCTAGTCTGAGCAATATAGTATTGATATCTAAAGAAAGAAGGGCAGCCTTATTGATTGCCATATTTATAGCAGGTTAAAAAAGGCAACAGTGAGGTGTAGGTGGGTGAGCTGTAGGTAGGTGAGTTGGCAGGTGAGTGAGGTGGCGGGATTTAAGTGGCAGGGGGAAAGGCGTCAGGTAGGTGAGGTGCCAGATGGGTGGGATGGCAGGTGAGTGAGCTGTAGGTGGGTAAACTGTAGATGGGTGAGGCAGGTGGGTGACGTAGCAGGTGGGTGAAGTGGCAGAGGGTGAGCTGTAGGTGGGTGAGGTGGCAGGGGTGATGTGGGCAGGGGGAGATGGCAGGTGGGTGCTGTGGCAGGTGGATGAGGTAGTTGGTGGGTAGCATGGTCGGTGGGTATGTGGAGTTGGGTAGTGCATGAGTGGGTAAGTGGGTTGGGAGGTAATCCAGTGGTGTTGCTGATGTAGTCAGGTTGGGGCTTATCAGGTCAGGTCATCGCGGGGTGTTATCAGGTGGTGGGGTTTAGCGTGGCCAGGAAGGATGGTTGTGTCAGGTCAGAGGAGTAGTCAGGGGATCAATGAAGATAGACAGGGGAGTCTTGGCAGGTCAGTGTGATTGGAGGATCAGTTGTGTAGTTGCCCAGAAATTAGACTAGGATTTCTCTGAGAAACCCACGCAGACATGGGGAGAACATGCAGACTCCACACAGACAGTGACCCAAGCCGGGAATCGCACCTGGGACCCTGGAGCTATGAAGCAACAGTGCTACCCACTGTGCTATCAGGAACTCACCAAGGCTCCTGAGAAAGCACCTTCCAAACCCACAAGCACTGCCATCCATAAAGACAAGGCCAGAAGATACATGTGAACACCACCTGGAGGTTCTCCTTCAAGTCACTCACCATCCCGACTTGGAAATATACCATCATTCCCTCACTGTCACTGGGTCAAAATCCTGGAATCCTTACTGAACAGGGTGTACCTACACCACATGGACTGCAGCGGTTGATGAAGGCAGCTCACCACCACTTTCTCAAGGACAATAATGGATGGGTAACAAATACTGGCCTAGCCTGTGACGCCCACATCCCATGAATAATTTTTTAAAAATGACCTTGTGACCTTTGACTGATAGCAGGTTAACCGATCAGGGAATGGCACCCAAGCCTGACGCTGTACTCAAACGATTCTCATACGCACGAGAGACTCATTGGAAAGAAATCAATAGCGAGACACAGAATGATTTTCCCTTTGCTGAAGCCTAGCACTGAAGTTAATTCTACTGCTTCTATCATGCAAATCAGTGAATTCAGCAGAGAATACAGATTGCATTCAGGAAATACGACCCAAAGCGGCTGATTCAAAGGCACCATATGAATGCAAGTTCTTTCTTTCTCCAGTAACAATGAGCTGACTAACATGGGGAGGACAGATGGCTTGGCCTCCCAGAAGCAAAGTCGTCATGCAAACCACCAAATTGCTGCGAGGTGGCTAATGAGGGCCAAATGGGACTTCCGTCCCTCACAGGGAAGGAAGTTCTGCCCTTTGGAGCTGCCGGACAATCCAATTGGTCAGCAGCTATATCGGTCCTGCAGCACCAAGAGCGTATGAGTGGCCACCGCCGGGCCTGCAGGAGGAGAAGTCGGCCCATGGATTCCCAGAATGTGTGGGGTCACGGGCAGGGATGGCTTGGGTAGGTCCGGCAGGACAATGCAAAATACAGCCCAAAATCACAGAAAAAGACCAGTAGCTCCACAAACTGTGCGCAGTCCCTTCTACTCAGCCAAGAGAGCTTTTACATGTACTGGGATAATCTGAGTCGGTACAGATGGGTGGTTAGTTGAATATTTTCAGTAAGAGTCATGTCATATCCTGGGCCTGACTCAAGCCTACGGAATGGGGGATCTGGTTTCCCCAGAGGTTCTCGAAGAAAGAGGTGGAGTTTCCAAGGACTTCTGGTATAAAGCCAGCCAACTCAAAACTGGCCAGTACACACTCGATGGAGTAGCTTTGACTAAAGACTCGATAAGAAATCTTTAGTAAACCTTCTGTTCATCATACAACCTGATGTGAGCTCCTTGCTTTGGGGGTGGTTACAATACTGGCGTTGAGGAAAACTAACGGTCTACTGTTGATGCTACAGCCTCCCTCGTGGACCCTCCAGGACCCACGGTCCATTACAATGCCTTTCTTTGGCTGCTTGGATGTGTTCAATGTCAGAGTTTAAGGATCGACAGGTTCTCCAGAGTGCATGCACTACTATTTCCATGCCAACAACATTCTGCACGATGAGCGGCATACCTGATAATACTGATGACATGCGGGGCTCAGACGTATGGGGTGATCCGCTAGCACATGTATCCGGTTGTGCCACATACCTATACTTGTGGTGGAAATAGTTGGGTGACATTTCAGCCCTCTGCCGGGTGAGTCGGTGGCAAACTTCATGACCCGCTTATGCCACCTTGCTGAGTTTTGTATATTTGGGGCCTCCCTAGAGGAAGCTTTGCTGGGTCGCCTTTTCTGGGACATTGACAATGCTGAGACCCAGTGGCGGCTTCTGGGCGAGCCAAGATTGATGCTCCAGCAGGCGCTACAGATTGCCCTGTCTCGGGGGAGTGTGGAACATGGCATTCAGGAGATCCAGGTTATGGAGGTCAATGCCCTGGAATGTGGGGCATTCAGCGGCAGCCCCTCCCGCCCGGTTGAACAGGCTGCAGGGTCTCGCGGGCAGTGGTCACCGCACCACCCTCTACAGCCGGAACCTTTTGTGGGTCCGCCCGTGGGTGATGTGCCTCTGTGTGCAACTTATGGCTGCCGGTGTCAGGGTAGGCGGGGACATCAGGGGCCCGTGAGGTTCCGTCGCCCCGGTCGACATCGGCATCCGTCCAGAGATTGGGTTTACCTCTTGGACACTTCAGATGAAGACGAGGTCGTGGTGCAGCTCCATTGCTTAGCCCATCCGCATCCCCATACAGGTAAATGGACACTGGCTGCGTCTGGAGCTGGACACTGGGGCCGCAGTGTCGGTAATGGGCCAGAATACATTTGACCACACGCAGCAAGGTCTACAGACATTGACTTTGACTCCCACCTCGGCTCGTTTGGCTACGTAGACAGGGGAGGAGTTGCCGATCCTGGAGATGGTGCGGACCCCTGTCGTCTATGGTCAGCAGGTGATCCAGCCCCCTGATTGTGGTTTGGGATTATAGCCCCAGTCTCCTGATTGGCTACACCACCTTCACTTAGACTGACACAGCATTTAGTAGGGTCTCAAAATTCCCCAAACTTTTTCAGCCTAGTTTGGGGGCCATCCATGGGGCTGTGGCCAAGATCCACATCGAACCGAAGGCTTAACCTCGGCTTTTTAGTTCACGGCCCATGCTCTCTGCATTGGAGGACAGGGAAAATGTGGAGCTTGACCACTTCGAGAACCTGTGCCTCATTTGACTGGTGCGCTTTTCTGATTGGGCGGCACGGGTGGTTCCAATTTTGAAACGAAGCGGGAAGAATGCGTCAGCGGTGACTATAAACCTACAGTTAATACGGCCTCACAGTTGTACCGATGCCCCATGTCCCACATTGAGGACCACTATGCCATGCTGGTGGGAGGCAGTACATTCACTAAGCTCGATATGAGTGATGCCTATTGGCAGCTCCTGCTGGATCAGTCCTCACAAAAATACGTTATCATCAACACACAGCGTGGCCTCTATGAGTATACACGGATGCCTTCTGAGGTTTCAACGACTTGCGCGATTTTTCAATACGTGAAGCTCGTATGCCGAGAGTCGCGGTATACCTGGATGACATCCTGGCCACAGGTGCAACGGACCAGGAACATTTATGGAATCTAGAGGTCGTGCTCTGACGGTTTCGGAGTTTGGCATCCACTTCCGGCAAAAGAGGTGTGCCTTTTACGCTAAAGAGGTCATCTACCTGGGATACACGTGGATGGTGCTGGGTTACACCTGATGGAGGACAAGGTGCTGTGCCATCAAATTGACCCTAGCACGGATGGATGCTTTCTCGGTCTGGTGAATTACTACAGGAAGTTTGTCCCCAAACTGGCCCCTCTGCACCTTTTGCTGAAGAAACACCAGGACTTGCTCTGGAGCGCTGCCCAGGAGGTGGCTTTCTGTTCTGTCAATCAACAGCTGAACTTGTCGGGCGTGTTCACCCACTATGACCAGGATAAGCCCCTAGTCATCATTTGCGATGCAATATAGTTCGGGGCCAACCTGGTCAATCGGATGCCGGACGGTAATGAACAACCAATCACCTTCACGTCCAGGATGCTGACCTCCGCGGGCCTGCGTATGCACAGATAGAGAAGGAGGATTCGGCGGTTGTTTTTGGAGTTAAGCGTTTCCACCAATATGTCTATAGTCGTTTTTTTCTAAACAATTTAGCGGCCCGATGCACACAACCACATCACAACAACATACTCAATTATCCTCCCGCCCTAACTCCTAACTACCAGTATATTAGATTCCCTGTCCTTATTTTACACTGCCATGCCTCCCATTTTCTCTGCCCCCTTTTCTCCTCCCCCCCCTTTCTGCTGACGTTCAGTTTCCTTAATGAAGTCGATGAATGGCTGTCACCTCCGAGCAAACCCCTGAGTTGAACCTCTCAAGGTGAACGTAATCTTTTCCAGCCTGAGAAACCCTGCCATATCGCTAACTCACACTCCTGACTTTGGAGGCTCCGAGTCTCTCTATTTCAGCAAAATCCGCCTCCGGGCCACCAGGGAGGAGAAGGCCAGAACATCGGCCTCCCTCCCTCCCTGGGCCCCTGGATCTTCCGATACCCCAAATATTGCCATTTCTGTACTCGGAGTGACCCACCCTTCCAGGACATCTGACATGATGTCCGCTCATATAGTCGCTGTTTTACTCTGGTTACGGCTGCAAACCCCTATTGGGTCTTTTTCGTGAGGATAAGCCGATTCCACCCATAGCTTTGGCGCGCATCTAGTGGTGGACTCTGCTGCTCGCCGCTTATGAGTATTCTCTCGGACATCGGTCGGGGGCTCAGATAGCGCATGCTGATGCATTGAGCAGGCTGCCCCTGCTGCCCACAGACTCACCTCCCAATCTGGTGGACGAGATAGTGGCTGTGTATCAATTTTATGGACTCCCTGCCGGTTACATCACATTACCGCAACTGGACTCAGATGGATCCCGTCCTTGCCCGGGTGCAAAACCTCATCCTCCGGGGTGGTCAGCATCACCAATTGCCCGGGAAACTGCAGGCTTTTTGTATCAGGTTGAGAGAGTTAACGATCGAAGACGGGGTTTTGCTGTGGGGTACACGGGTCGTGATCCCGGCTAGGGGCCAGGCACTTGTGTTACGGGACCTACACAACGGGCACCCAGGAGTGCATGATGTACAGCTGGTGGTCACACACCAACTGCACATTCAGGGAGTGGAAGTCCTTCCGATTGATGAAGGGCACCCCCTGATGGGTCAGTGCTCGTAGAGTGACATATGTTCCTTGATCACCCCCTGGACCTTGGGCATGCCAGCAATGATGGCAAATCCTGCTGTCCGGACATCCTGGGGAAGAGAAGACATGTAAGCAAGATGAGTATCCCCTTGCCCACCCAGATACAACAGGTTACATGGTGACCCTGAGTTGTACTTCAGCTCCACCCTCCACAAAACCCCCCATCCGTCAGCTGTTCCTCCCAATATGTTACCTTCCAAACTGCACCCCTGTCCCCATCATTGACTGGCACCAGATCTATTATGTAGGGAGGCTCTATCCTCACCACCCATGCCTGTGTTAGCGGGATCTGTATTGATCTTTGTGAGGGGTTTCCAGGATGGAAGGCGTAGTGATCACAAAGATACACAAAGCTCTTTTGAAGAACTAAACTAATTTTATTAATACTAGTAAATTTGAATTCAACACTTATTCTGAATAGCAAACATACATGCAAGAATTAAACTACACTCACTAACACTATCTCTATCTACTAATTATAACTATTATATCTTAACTAACTCTGCAATACACTATGAATCTTATCTTCGTCAGCTCCAGTCTAATCTCCCGTTTACTTAATTTGTGCAATTTATAGTATTGTTCCTTCCCTCCCTCTAGTGGCTAGACTTAACATAACATTAACTCTTCACATGCTGTACATTTGTATAATGTCGCAGGATCTACTGTGGTTGTCTTCATTGGGTGGGTCATGTGTTTTCCCACCAGCAGGGTGGGACTTGGTTGTGCGGTGGAAAGGGTCACTGCATTTGGGCAGGCCCGACAGATGGGGCTGAGGCAGGGCAGTGTGTGTCTGCTGGGAGCATAGCTGCAGTGTGATGTGGGTCCTGGGTGTGACACTCAGATTGTGACAACTTGACTGAGGGCAGGATGGATGGGATCAGGAGCACGGTGGACATGCAGGGCTTGGAGACAACTTGTGGTCCTGCAGAGTGGGCTAGCTAATAGTGTAACGAGCGAGGCCTTTGCCCTGCGAGGAACAGTGTGTCAGGGAGGGTGATTTGATTTGATTTATTATTGTCACATGTATTAGTATCCAGTGAAAAGTATTGTTTCTTGCATGCTGTACAAACAATGCATACCGTACATAGGGAAGGAAGGAGAGACTGCAGAATATAATGTTACAGTTATAGCAAGGTGTAGAGAAAAGATCAACTTAATACGAGGTAGGACCATTCAAAAGTCTGATGGCAGTAGGGAAGAAGCTGTTCTTGAGTCGGTTGGTATGTGACCTCAAACTTTGATAATTTTTCCTGACGGAAGAAGGTGGAAGAGAGTATGTCCGGGGTGTGTGGGGTCCTTAATTATGCTGGCTGCCTTTCCGAGGCAGCGGGAATTATAGATAGAGTCAATGAATGGGAGGCTGGTTTGCGTGATGTATTGGGCTACATTCACGACCTTTTGTAGTTTCCTGCGGTTTTTGGCAGTGCAGGCTCCATACCAACCTGTGGTACAACCAGAAAGAATGCTTTCCATGGTGCATCTATACAAGTTGGTGAGAGTCCTAACTGACCTGTCAAATTTCCTTAGTCTTCTGAGAAAGTAGAGTCGTTGGTGGGGTTTCTTAACTATAGTGTCGGCATAGGGGGACCAGGACAGGTTGTTGGTGATCTGTATACCTAAAAACCTGAAACCCTCGACCCTTTCCACTTCGTTCCTATTGATGTAGACAGGGTTATGTTCTCCACTATGCTTCCTGAAGTCAATGACAATCTCCTTCATTTTGTTGACATTGAGGGAGAGATTATTATCGTTGCACCAGTTCACCAGATTCTCTATCTCATTCCTGTACTCTGTCTCGTCATTGTTTGAAATCCGACCCACTACGGTGGTCTCATCAGCAAATTTGAAAATCGAGTTGGAGGGGAATTTGGCCACACAGTCATAGGTGTATAAGGAGTATAGTAGGGGGCTGAGGACACAGCCTTGTGGGGCCCCAGGTGTCAAAGGCCATGGAGCATGTGTCCTTTGTTTGAGGTGAGCTTTGAAATTCCCCTGCTTCCCCTGCAGTGGGGAAGCGTTTCTGATGAGTGCACTGAGGAGTGGCAGCAACTGGTGTGCCATTGATTGACCTTGGCAATGCCCAACTAATTGATGTGTATGTTGTGGTGTGAGGGTTTCCAGACGGGTGGCCTGTGTGGGCTCCCACATCACCCAAAGTCTCTGTGAATAGGGCACAGTGAGCAGTCAGCAGAGTGAGCAGCCAGGGGCCTGTAACTTGTGTCAAATGGGTGCGTTTAAAACAAATACTGCAGCAATAGCAGCATGAGCCAGGCACCACGATCCCGAGGGGGACACGCTAAATCCATGGAGCTGACACCAAGTCACTCCTTGCTACTCCCCCAGCCTTGGCAGCCACCATGTGACTTCCAGCTGAGGGGTGAGGAGCATCGCGGAGGCCAGAAGCATACTGAGTCAAAGGCGCTAAATACATTTAAATGAATGCAAATGCCGGTTTTGCGAATCTCATTATCGCCATCAGAAAGCGGCTCCGAATCGTCGGCAGGCATGGACCTCGATTTTGGCTGGTCTCCCGATTGTCCGGAGGATCGCGGTTCGCGGCATTGCGAGGCAAAGAATTTAGCCCTATGTCACTATTCGGATAGTACATATTTTCAACAAAATTAAAGGAAATTATTTGGAAAAGGGTGAATGTTGAAAATCCCCAAGAACAATCACATGTACAACATTGGTTTCAGATAGTCCCAAATGAGTGTAGATTGTTCTGATTGCTAGACTTATGCAACAAAGACAATGAATGACAGGAATTCATGAGAATGGGATAAACATGATGGAGGATGCATCAGAACCAAAAAGAATAGCAATTAAGTACAAGGGAGCAGGGACGTTCGGGAATATTTTGCAAATTTGAATTGACTCACAAATTGCCATCTACACAATTGCGAGTCTCAAGACCATTGGCTATAAAAGAATTTGTGAAAAAACACATTAATGAGCTTACTGACAGAAATGTTCTTGCACCAGTCAATGTTCCAACTGATTGCATATCTTCAATCATAGTTATGATGAAAGATAATGATAAAATGTGCCTATTGCCTCAATCCAAAACCATTTCATAAAGTCCTCAAATGTAATCACTGTGCGCTTCAAACCATAGATGATGTTCTGCCTGAAAGCATATGAAAAAGAAGCAATTAACCACCGTGGATATGAAGAATTGTTTTTGGCATATTGTATTTGATGAAAGATCAAGCCTTCTGACTACTTCTTACAACATCATTTGGAAGATGCCGACCTGTGAGCAGCAGAAATAGAGGTTGGAGTTCAAATGGAGGGTGACTTCTTTTCCTGAATTTCAAAATGAAGGATAGTAGGCCTAGAAAGGCTGAGAGTTGTGGGGTGGAGATGGAGGGGGAGGGGAGGAAATTTAAGTGATGCAAGTGTGGAAGTGATTCTGTTCTGAGCTTTGGCACATTTTGGGCGACATTTGGGATGTGTCTGACTCAATCTTTTCCATTATCGTCCCAAATAATTAATGTTACGTAGCATTCGGGTATGAGGGTCATTTGAGACCTTAGTGAGGTTAATCCTGCCCTTTTGCATGTCACTCCAGGCCCAGATAAGGGCTCCATGTTCAGGATGACGAGCCATGACCAACGGCAGAAACAATCAATTTTCAGTGGCCACCGAAGAGCTAGAACCTCGAGGGACAACAGCTGCTCACAGGCAGAAGATCCTGCAGGAAGGGAACACTTTCTTTAAGCACACATGAAGAAGACAAGAGGAAGTCACCTCATGTATTCTTTTCCATAGTCATAGTGCCCATCGCTAATTGAAGTGGGAAATTGGAGGCTCCTGTGAGCAACTGAAGAGCAAAATGCAGCACAGCGAGTAATAAGCAGAGGCCATTGGACAGATCACCACTCATATTGAACATAGCTATGTGTTAAGTCAATAGCTTTGCAGGCCATTTTTATTTAGCTCTGCTCAAATTACAACTCAGCACTATAGACAATGCTTTCCGGAGGAGAACAGTTTCATTTTTCTCATTGTGTATGGAAGACACGCAAGAGGCCAGGTTAGAGGTTTTTACAGACAGGTGCCATAGGAGACATTCCTTCCCTACATGCCACCACTTATTCACCAGGGCCCGCAGATCAAGAGGGCCTTACACAGAGTTATATGATGGCTATAATTCAAAATGATTGCTCTTTCCTCCCCTTCCCCCTTGTAATAATATACACCAGTATATCATGGTGCAGATACACACACACTGATGGACACACAGCAAGACCAATCAACACACACAACACCGCAGCCAATCACCAGTTAGAGCACACTCACTATAAAGACAGGGGGTATCAGAGTTCCCGCTCATTCGGGATGCAGCCTCCTCCAGGGACAGAGATTACAGCTTACAGCACAAATCCTCCCCATGTGCTGAGTGCATAGACTGGTTCGGACAGGCATAGGTCTTTAGTTTAATCTAACATCGTGTTACCCCACAGTGAAAGTATGTTCAACAGTTTCTAACTTAATAAAATAGTGTTGCACTATTTTAAGTGTTGGTGGCCTGTATGTGAGAAAATATCGCCAACTCTAGATGAAGATTGCAACCCATTTCCATTTGAAGAAAAACAAACCGATTCAAGTCCCTATTGTTTCTTTGTAATAAATTTAGAGTTAATTTTTTCCAATTAAGGGCCAATTTACCGTGGCCAATCCACCTACCCTGTATATCTTTGGGCTGTGAGGGAGGAATCCATGCAAACACGGGGAGAATGTGCAAACTCCACACGGACAGTGACCCAGAGCCAGAGCCATGAGACATCAGTGCTAACCACTGCACCACCGTGCAGCCCCAAGTCCCTATTGTATGAAACACATTTGCACTTAGATCCTTCTAGACAACAGCAGGTGAGATTAAAACACGGTCAAACAGGTTGAGTGTGCCAACCTACAAATCCTTCCGAACACATCAATGGCGGGCAGCAAGAGCGGGAAAGACTCCTGGTCAGCCAAGCTTCTTGTGGAGTGGAACCCCTCAAGCTATAAGGCCCTGGGGACAGAATAGCAAGCCACTGTGGGAATTAATCTCAGCAAAAATGGTCTTATTTTATGGTCAACCTATGGTACTTTAAATTGACGTAAGCTTTACAGGAAAGGGCTAACGGCCACTATTACTATACCCTCACGAGACATATATACTGGTCGAACAATAGAAGACCTCAGAATAGAATGATTACATTTCCTCACAATAAAATAACAAATGAAGGCCATGGGACACAGCAAGATACTGGACAGTAATGAAAATGGAATCAGTCCACTGGCATTAAGTACTGGTGCTCTCTCAGAGACTCCATTAGTGAACACAATAAGGGTTTTATTAACAAGCTGCTATCCTTGACGAATGGATATATGGAGCTGCAAGGTACGTATTACAGCTATAATTCTTCCCATTGCCCCCGCCTGGACTGCTCTCTAGCTTCCAAACAGGGGTCCATTTTCTGGGAATAAATGGGGGGGGGGGGGTCAGTGTGTGGGGGGATGCTGTGGAGGGCATTCCTTTAGGTAAGGGGCCCGTGTGGGGGTCCTCCTGTTACCGAGGTCCCTGGGACGGGTGCCTCTATTACAAGGGTCACTGCCCCCCCCCCCCACCATTACATATGTCCTGGAGGGGGCGGGTCTGGCCGATTTGCAGTGGGGGGGGGAGTGTTTGCGGCTATTTTACGGTGCGGGGCCGCAGGACATCGCTATCAAGCAGCCCGTTCAAGATGGCGGCCCAATTCCCTGGGAATCCCTTGTGTTCCACACCAAGAATAAATTTGCATGCCGTGTGTCATAATATACACATCAGTATATGATGGTGCAGAGACACACATTGATTGACAGACTGCAAGGCCAATCAACACACACAACACAGCAGCCAATCACCAGTTAGGGCACGGTCACTATAAAGACTGAGGGCACTAGTTTTCTCGCTCATTCGGGATGCAGCCTCTGAGACAGACAGAGCCTGCAGTCAGTAGCACAAACATCCACCATGTGCTAGCAGTATAGGCTGGTCAGGTTAGGCATAGGTCTTCAGTCAATCTAACATAGTGTCGACCCACAGTGCAAGTATGTTTAACAGCTCTTAGTTAAATAAAATAGAGTTGTACTATTACAAGTGTTGGTAGCCTGTCTATGTTACTGCTAAGGTAAACGCAGTCTCCACAGATCCAGAGTACCCAACACATCATGGTACCAGTATGTGATGTTAGAGTTTAATAGACCTACCTTCAAGTGATCTGCCTTCGACCAGCAATCTGCCATCCGGTAGTATGGACAGCGTCCGCCCTCCCCCACCGCTCCGCATCACCGGCAACCTCGGTGCGAACTGGAAAATCTTTAAACAACGATTCCAACTATACCTCGAAGCTACAGACCTGGAAGCTGCTTCAGACGCCAGGAAGATTGCCCTCTTCCTTTCCACGGCCGGGGGCCACGCTATCTATATATTCAACTCTCTCACTTTCACTGAAGGTAAAGACAAGTCCAAGTTCAAGACAGTCCTGCTCAAATTCGACAGTCACTGTGACATCGAGGTAAATTAAAGTTTTGAGCGCTATGTCTTTCAACAGCGTCTGCAGTGTAAGGATGAACCTTTTCAATCTTTCCTCACCCACCTTCGCATCCTCGCGCAGTCCTGCAATTACGGCTCCACCTCCGACTCGATGATCCGTGACCAGATCGTTTTCGGTGTGCAATCGGACCCCCTACGCCCGCAGCTCCTCAAGGTTAAACAGCTCACCCTTGCGAAAGCCATCGAGGCCTTCATTCTACATGAACACGCCACTAACCGATACTCGCACATTCAAGCGGCTGAAATGGTGTGGCAAGGTCCCCACGAGGCAGAGCAGGTGCAAGCCATTAAACAACTCCAGGCCCTAAGCCTGGATGAGGGCGGCCATTTTGTGCGCTTTTCGTGCGCACTGACTAAGGGGACGGCGAGACCGAAGACCGCATTGCGCAGGCGCGCACTACGTACAACCGCACCGCGCATGCGCGGTGATGTACTGAACATTCTGACGTCACGACATGCGGCAACTGTGGCTCCGCCCACTTAAAACGGCAATGTCCTGCAAAATCCCGACGCTGTCTCCAATGTGGAAAGCTTGGCCACTATGCAGCCCTATGCAGGTCTGCTCAACCTACTACCTCTCATCACTCCAGCCAGCCACGCAGGGATGTCCGAACCATCCAGCCACCGGTCACCGATTCCGACTCCGACTTGATTCCGGACCTTGACACTGAGGACCCTAAAGCACCATTTCGGGTGGACATCATCACCAAACACAAGATGCTCCAGAAAACAAAAGCCAAATCTCTCCCAATATTCAGCATTGATCCGGACGATGAGTGGTGTGCCACCCTACGGTCAACTGATCCCGCATCCGATTCCGCCTGGACACCGGCGCTTCAGCCAACCTCATTGCGCGGTCTGACCTCGAAAGCCTCCATGTCAAGCCTACCATCCTGCCATCCGCCTGCCAGCTTCTGGACTATAATGATAATGCCATTGCTGCCTGTGGCTCTTGCCAGCTTGAAGTGTCGCACCGGTCATTAAAGGCTAACCTGCCATTCGAAATAGTGGGATCCACTAAAGCCTCCCTGCTTGGTGCTCAGGCCTGCAAACTTCTAAACCTTGTCCAAAGGGTTCACTCCCTGTCACCTGCTGACGCTTCCGCATCTCAGGACGCTGACTTTCGGACACAGCTGAATGGCATCATCACCCGATACCACAGTGTATTCAAGGGCATGGGCACACTCCCATACACTTATAAAACCTTGTTAAAACCAAATGCCACGCCTGTGGTGCACGCACCTCGCAGGGTACCAGCCCCCCTCAAGGACCGCCTCAAACAGCAGCTGCAGGACCAGGGTGTAATTTCGAAAGTTACAGAACCGACTGACTGGGTCAGCTGTATGGTGTGCGTGAAAAAAACATCTGGCGAATTATGCATATGTATTGATCCCAAGGACCTCAACCGCAATATTATGAGAGAACGCTATCCCATTCCAAAGCGCGAAGACCTCACCTGCGAGATGGCTCGCGCCAAATTCTTCACCAAGCTAGACGCATCCAAGGGGTTCTGGCAGATCCAACTCGACGCATCCAGTCGGAAGCTCTGCACCTTCAACACCCCATTTGTCCGGTATTGCTACAACCGGATGCCGTTTGGCATCATCTCTGCATCAGAAGTGTTCCACAGAATAATGGAGCAGATGATGGAAGGTATCGAAGGGGTTCGCATATATGTGGATGACATCATCGTCTGGTCTACCACCCCGCAGGAGCACATTGAACGCCTCCAACGCGTCTTCCGACGAATCCTTAGCATGGCCTCCGCCTCTACATGGCCAAATGCTCCTTTGGTCAAACAGAACTTAAATTCCTCGGAGACCACATTTCACAGTTTGGCGTGCAGCCGGATGCTGACAAGGTATCTGCCATTGAGGCCATGAAGACACCGGAGGACAAGAAGGCGGTCCTCCGCTTCCTGGGCATGGTCAATTTCCTGGGCAAATTCATCCCCAACCTTGCCTCCCACACCACAGCTCTCAGGAACCTGGTTAAGAAGACGACCGAGTTCCAATGGCTCCCCGTCCACGAACAAGAATGGCGGGAACTCAGAGCGAAGCTGACCAAGGCCCCGGTATTGGCATTTTTCGATTCGGCCAAAGAAACAAAGATCTCCACGGATGCCAGTCAGTCCGGCATTGGAGCAGTGCTCCTTCAACGTGACGACGCCTCCTCATGGGCTCCTGTCGCATACGCGTCACGTGCAATGACGCCCACCGAACATCGCTATGCGCAAATTGAAAAAGAGTGCCTGGGCCATCTTACCGGAGTTATCAAATTCCATGACTATGTCTCTGGACTCCCAAAGTTCACAGTCGAGACAGACCACAGGCCACTGGTCAATATCATTCAAAAAGACCTTAACGACATGACACCGCGCCTGCAGCGCATTTTCCTTAAACTCAGACAGTACCACTTCGAACTCGTATACACCCCGGGTAAGGAGCTCATCGTCGCCGATGCACTCTCCCGATCTGTCACCACACCCTGCGACCCTGCGGGCTTCGTGTGCCAAATTGATGCTCAGGTGGCATTTGCCATATCCAATCTGCCCGCCACGGATGAACGACTCATCCAAATGCGTCGTGAGACGGCCAACGATCCCTGCTCCAACGTGTCATGCGCCACCTGACAGACGGGTGGCTCAAGGGCCAATGCCCTCAATTCTATAACATTAAAGATAACCTGGCGGTGGTAGATGGAATTCTACTAAAGCTGGGCAGGATCGTCATTCCGCACAGCATGTGGAAACTCGTCCTTGAGCAGCTCCATGAGGGCCACCTGGCAGTGGAGAAATGCCGCCAACGGGCCCATGAGGCAGTGTACTGGCCTGGAATCAACGAGGACATTGCCAACACCATTCTTAACTGCTCAACATGCCAGCGTTTCCAGCCTGCTCAGCCAAGGGAGACCTTGCAACCCCATGAGTTTGTCACGTCCCCCTAGACCAAAGAGGGCATCGACCTGTTCTATGCACTTGGCCGGGACTACGTCCTCATAGTGGACTATTTCTCAAACTACCCAAAGGTAGTTAGGCTACACGACCTCACCTCAACTGCGGTCATCCGTGCGTGCAAGGAAACCTTCGCTCGCCATGTCTTCCCACTCACGGTCATGTCCGACAATGACCCGTGTTTTGCCAGTCAGGAGTGGTCCAATTTTGCCAAATGGTACGATTTCACACATGTCACGTCCAGTCCCCATTACCCCCAGTCCAATGGCAAAGCTGAAAAGGGAGTGCACATTGTCAAACGACTCCTGTGCAAGGCGGCCGATGCAGGATCCGATTTTTACCTCGCCCTGCTTGCTTACAGATCAGCTCCATTGTCCACCGGCCTGTCACCAGCTCAATTGTTGATGAATCGCATGCTGCGGACGACGGTGCCGGCCATTCATGTCCCGGACTTGGACAACCTTCCGGTCGTTCGTCGAATGCAGTTGTCTCGGGCCCAACACAAATCGGCGTACGATGCCGCGCCACAGATCTCCCTGCTCTGGCTCCTGATGACGAGGTCCGTGTCCAACCTCCCAACGGTGGTTGGTCCGCCACCGCTGTGGTGCTCAGACAAGTGGCTCCCAGGTAATTTTTGGTTCGTCTACAAGACGGCTCTCTTCTTTGCCAAAATAGGCGGGCACTACGACTCCTTCCTCGCTCGCCACCAGATCATCATGTCCTGCCTCGCCTTCACGACGAACCCGTCACGGACTTTGCAGATCTCCCTTTCGCTCTGCCACCCTCTGAGTCTGGCACAGTCCCGCCCATTCCAGAACAGGCGGCCCCTGACCCACCCTTGAGGTGGTCAACCAGAATTCGTCGCCCACCTCAGAGACTGAATTTATGAACTGCCTGAATTTTTGAACTCATGAACTGATTGTTTCGTTACCCTGTTTGATTAACTCACTGGTTTGTACATACTGTTGTTCTAGTTATATTTTGTGTCACATACTGTCCATCTGCACTAGACACCTTCCAATGTAAATATCTTAGAGTTTCTGTACATAGTCCTGTAAATATGCTCGCATGTGCCACACATAGTTAGGAACATTCGCATACTACATTATTTATTGCCACAAACACATTTGTTTTTAGAAAAGGGGGGGATGTCATAATTTACACATCAGTATATGATGGTGCAGAGACACACATTGACTGACACACTGCAAGACCAATCAACACACACAACACAGCAGCCAATCACCAGTTAGGGCACGGTCATTATAAAGACTGAGGGCACTATTTTTATCGCTCATTCGGGATGCAGCCTCTGAGACAGACAGAGCCTGCAGTCAGTAGCACAAACATCCACCATGTGCTAGCAGTATAGGCTGGTCAGGTTAGGCATAGGTCTTCAGTCAATCTAACATAGTGTCGACCCACAGTGCAAGTATGTTTAACAGCTCTCAGTTAAATAAAATAGAGTTGTACTATTACAAGTGTTGGTAGCCTGTCTATGTTACTGCTCAGGTAAACGCAGTCTCCACAGATCCAGAGTACCCAACACATCAGCATGGAACACTGAATTGCATCCGCTCCACCACCACAAGGGGATTGTAAAACTGGTGCAATTCAGCTCTGGTGGAAGAACATATGGCGGAATTCTCCACGCCAGAAACTCAAGGCTGGATTCTCCGTTTCAGGGACTATGTCCGCATGCCGTGGATTAGGAAAGAATATACCATCCTCCTTGATGGTTTCAGCCATGTCAGTGGTCACAAATTCAATGACGGCTGCTCCAGTAATGTCCAGAACCATCTCCTTGATGGAGGCGCGCACATGCAGCCATACCTGGCCCTATCTATTAGCTGAGGCTGTCACTTACAATAAACCATTTTGTCCTACAATAGAGTGAGGAATGTTTTTCAATCAGTGTCTTGCAATGTGTTTGTGCCTGCCGCAGTTGAATAGATGCCATTCAGTACAAGTTGTGGGACGTTCAATCCTGAAGCAGCTGAGAAATAGAGTACACCGCAGGAATATCAATTTTTTGATTAGGAAACACACTGCGGCAAAACAAAAATTTATAAACCAGTAAGACAATCACACAAGCTTCGCAGCAGCAAACACAAGATTTAAGATTTGAAATTTGATGAAAGGTAATCAATCTGAAACGTTAACTTTTGTTTCTCTCTCCACAGGTGCTCTCTTATCTGCTGAAAATATTGTATTTCCTTTCACATTTCCAGCTTGTGCAGCATTGTGCTTCAGAATACAGATTCCAGTTTGAGAAATACATGGCAATTCCATATTACATTCTATTCCATTGCTTTCCTCTTGCTTGTCACAGAAATGTGAAAGAAAATAGGAGACTCATTGATTTACTTTTCATTGATGACCTTTCTGCACCCATTGTAACAGGTATCTGTCAATGTGGATGCTAAGGAGCATTGACTACAGTTATATCCTACACCTTTTATTTGTCCTTTGTTAACTTATATAGCCAGAGGTGGGGTAGCTAAGGCCTTCAAGTAAGTTAGTGCTTGTCAACTAACAGTTCTACCAGAATCGTAGGATACAATTTTAACAATTATATCAGGGTTCATTGAGTGGTCTGGTTGTAGGAGAAATAAAACACTGCGATCTATCTCGCGGAAGGAATTTCAAAGCCAATATAAAAGGCCAGTCTAAAAATCTAGAAATTAAAGTTGCCATCTGACAAGGCATCACAGTAAATAATTAATTTACTTGCTCATAGTAAAGTGAAAAGTGTTATTATTTCACACGTTATTTTATTTTCTGATTTCAACCTCTCTAACTTTACACGCATTGGCCCGTAACGTCCTGCATCATTCACAACTTAAATCGCTGGTGCACCGCACATGCACGGCGTGACGACCCGGAAGTGCAGCCATTCAGGTATGCGTGCTGGAAGCGCGCGGCGTTTAAACTCCCGGACGTTTTTTTTGGATTGCTTAAAGCTCTGCGCTGTTGAATGAAAAATCCAGCTGCAGCGGTAACTTGGGCCACTTACCTGGATTTTGGTGAGTTTTTACACCTTTTTATTTACACGGAAAATTTTCAGTCTAGCAGAGGCAGGAGTCATTGGGAGTCATTTTTTTGGTAGATTAATGTTTATATTATTCGTGTTTAGCATTTATAAATATGTTTAAAATGCAAATACAATTAAAGGAACATTTTCTTTTTGAACTTTGGTTTGTCATGGGCTGTTAATTCCATTAAAAGGGTACATTACTGTATAAAGTGAGTTTGAAGTCACAGAATGTGAAAGAATAATTTTTTTAAACTTTGGTTTGACATGAGGATGTTATTCCATTAAAGTAACTATAATGGATAGAATTCAGTGATCACTTGCTGACGAGTATGATTATCCATCTAAGATACTCCGTGTTGCTGGTCACATGTTCTGTGGGTCCTCATGTGACTGATGAGCTATATCTTCAATCATTCACTTGGCAGGAGTTTCCAAAAGGTGGGATCGGATCTTGGACACTAAATCGCGAGTATTCCTTTCTCGGACTCCTTTTCCGGGTCTCCTCTTGCCGTTGGGTGTTATCGAAGAATTGTGACCCTTCAATCAGGAGGTTCCTCCAAGTAGGTCTCTGCTGAGCAAAGGTCTCCCAGGAATTGACATCTATGTTCCATTTCTTGAAGCACGCTTTCAAGGTGTCCTCCTCTTGTTTGGGATCCTTCCTTGAGCTGGGAGTAGATTTGCTTTGGCAGTCGGGTTTCTGACATCCTAAGCATATGGGTGGCCCAGCAGAGCTGGTTTCGGATGATCATGGCCTTGATATGGTGCTATTGACTCCTTCAAGGACACTAATGTTAGCAGGCCTGCCCTCCCAGCTGATTCAGAGCTAAAATACTTTTGGATTTTGCAATGTATTTTCAGCTGAGTTGTTTATGAGTCCTTACAAGCCTCAGTGATTACTTCTAATGGTTTAACAAAGTTTGATGCCTTAGTTGATATATGCAAGCCTGCTGTAAGCTAATGTGAACTATCTGTCCGACAAGTATTGCAGCGATTCAGCATCCACCCTGAAGAGTGTACTGCCAAAGTGTTATGGGCCAGGGCTTAGAAACTCCAAAGTGTATTATGAAATTCACCTGACCTATACGTTTTATGTTGAATTTGGCTGGGATGAGCACAAGAGCCTTCACTTCATCAAGTGTGATTCATCAGACTTCCTAGGCACTTTTACCAAAGCAAAGTTTATTATAAGATTGTAGTTAACATATATAAAATATAGTAAGAATTTGTTATCAATTACAAACATAAACAAAACACAACAGCTACAGTAATCTATGTATATAACTCTTTATGAATTCCCCTTAGTAGCTGTTCCAATTCAATACAAAATCCGATAAACCAAAACTCCTTTCAAGGGCGTGGTCTAGCATAATATCATCTCACTTGAGTGAGACTGATCCTTCCCCTGAGATTCTGATCCAGCCTCCAACCAGCAGTTTCAAAACTCCTTCCGGAAAGCAACTCTATCTTTAAAGTTACCAAGGCAGTTTGCCACACCCAATGTGTGCTCAGTTCCATGGAACAGCGTTAAAATGGAAACAGGGAAACACTGCTTCTCTTCTGCAGTTCAAAGCAACAAACCGAAACTGAAACCCAAACTCTAAACCCCCTCTCACCTGACAGCCACAGCCCAGCTCCACCCACAAATGACATCACTGAAGCCATGCTACAAGTCATGTGATAAGAGAAAACCTTTCTTAAAGGGACACTCGAATGACACAAAGAACATCCTGAAATGATGCCAGAGGAGATGTGTGCCAGGATACTGCACTTTGGCAGCTGCAGCTTTCGAATTTTGAGTTTGTCAGTTAACAATTGCTAAAACCCTCCCCTTCTCCCCTCTTCCTCCTCCCCTCTTCCCTCCTTCCCTCCCCTTGTCCCTCCCTCCCCACCCCCCCTTCCCTCTGTCCCCTTGACAAATAGACGGAACCGTTGTGTTTAAACGAGAAATATATTTTATTGCAAGAAATTTGTAAAAGTTGAAGTAGTTTTATGTAATTGTTCAGCTGATAAAGTTAACCATTAAGTTAAATGTTAACTGGTTTCAAAGTTTTGTATTTATAAAATTAATTTTGTTAATAAATGTTTTACATTAAATTTTACAAGCTTCTAAAAATGTCTTACTGAAACATCAGAACACAACATTTAATTGAGATAATTATCAATGAATAAGTTAATTGAAGTAAACAAGGCAGACACATATTTCACACGGGTATCAGTGCGGCACACTGGTTAGCACTGCTGCCTCACAACATTGGGGACCCGAGTTCAATTTGAATGTTGGGTGACTGTGTGGTGTTTGTACATTCTCCCTTTGTCTGCATGGGTTTCCTAGAACCATGGAATAGAACCATAGAATTTCTACAATGCAGAAAGAGGCCATTCAGCCCATCAAGTCTGCGCCCAGTCTCTGAAAGAGTACCCTACCTGGGTCCACTCCCCCGCCCTATTCCCGGAACCTAACCTGTACATCACTCCACCCTAAGGGATAACTTAGCATGGCCAATCCACCTAACCTGTACATCTTTGGACTGTGGGACGAAACCAGAGTACCCAGAGGAAACCCATGCAGAACATGGGGAGAATGTAAAACTCCACACAGACAGTTACCCAATGCCAGAATTGAACCCGATCCCTGGCGCTGTGAAGCAACAGTGTCAACCACTGTGCCACCATGTTTCCGCCATTTCTTCCAGGTGCTTTGGTTTTCTCCCACAGTCCAAAGATGTGTAAGTTAGGTGGATTGCTCATGCCAAATTGCCCCTTAGTGTCCAAAGGTTAGGTGAGGTTCTGGGGATAGGGGAATGGACCAGGGCAGGCTGCTTTTTCAGAGTGTCAGTGCAGAGTTGATGGGCCAAATGGTTTTCTTCTGCACTGCAGTGATTCTATAAACACTCATTTTTAAAAATCAGATGTTACGAAGAAAGTGACAGCAAAAACCCTGGGGCACTTAAAAATCTTATGACCGAGACTTCCGGGTGCGGCTATGCAGAGCTAGGTCGCATATTCGGTAGCTCCCATTTGGAACAGACTTTTGGGCTCTTTTACAGGGCCCCCACGGCATTTGTTTGACCTTTCCCGGTGTGGGAAGAAGACTGCAGCATTCCCCTGACGGTGTCCCCCAGGAATGTTATGTCTTTTGGCTACCAGACCCGGCAGAAACAGTAAAAGATTTGGCTGCAGCAGGATAAAAAGGGCCTCTTCCAGCATGCAGGCGGGGGAAGCTTAAAGCTGCAATCTGACTTGACTCTATCAAAGGTGAATTCTAGCAGCAGAGGGAACAACTGAAAAGATCTACCAAGGCCATTGAAGAAGCAGGGACGAGGCTTGCGGTGGCGGCCATGGAGGAGTAGGTCGTGCATTCGGCAGCTCCTGTCTGGAACGGACTCCCAGACCTTTTTCAGGAGTTTCCATAGACTTTTTGGGGCAGACTGGTGAAGCGAACACTGCCAAAAAGATTCCCTCTCGACTTCCGGTTGCGGCTATGCGGAGCTAAGCCGCACGATTCGGCAGCTCCCCCTACCACGGACTTTCGGGCTTGTTAGAGGAGCCCCAACGGAACTTTTTTATTTTTTTATTTGACGCAGCCCGGGGGAAGGGAAGAGAGAGGTCCCCCTCCAACTTCTATGAAACGGACCAGAAGTGTAACGGCCAAAGGAGCGGCACTGGAGCAACGGGAGAAGCGAGGGGAAGAAAACAAAATGGCGGCGGCCAGGGACAAAGGGGAGCTGCAGGAGTTCATCAAGCGCTGCTTCGAGGAGCAGCGCGAGGAGATGCGCAAGGAGATGTTGGCGCCTATGCTTTCGGCAATTGAAGGACTCGGGATCACCCAGAAGGCCCACGAAGCTAAGATCCAGGAGGTACAGAAAAGAGTCAGTCAGAGCGAGGATGTGCTCGTGGGCCTGGTGGTGAGAGTGGAGCAGAACGAGGTGCTACACAAGAGGTGGGCGGGAAGACTCGAAGACCTGGAGAACAGGTCGAGGAGAAAGAATCTGCGAATCCTGGGTCTCCCTGAGGGAGTGGAGGGGGATGATGCCGGGGCATATGCGAGCACGATGCTCGAGGCGATGATGGGCACGAAGGCCCCTTCGAGGCCGCTGGAGTTGGACGGGGCACATCGGGTGCTGGCGAAGAAGCCCCAGGCAAATGAGCCGCCAAGGGCGATGGTGGTGAGGTTCCACTAGTTCACGGACAGAGAGTGGGTCCTGAGATGGGCCAAGAAGGAGCGGAGCAGTAAGTGGGACAATGCAGAGATCCGAATATACCCGGACTGGAGCACGGAGGTTGCAAAGCGGAGAGCGGGTTTCAACCGGGCCAAAGGGGCGTTGTACCGGAAAGAAGTGAAATTCGGAATGCTGCAGCCAGCGCGACTGTGGGTCACATACAAGGGCCGACACTATGACTTTGAAACGCCTGAAGAGGCGTGGACATTTGTACAAGCCGAAAAGTTGGACTCTAACTGAGGGTTTGTGAGGGTGGGGGGATGTTTTGGGGTTTGATGTGTGATGGTTGTTGTATATAGGGGGTCAATCACGCGCAGGAAATGTTACATGGGCTGGGGGAGAGAGACAAGGCCGCGACAGGAGCTGCGCCAGAGGGGGTGGAGCGGGCTTTGGAAAGGCGGGAAGAGGAACGAAGGAATGCATATGGATTGGGAGACTCCCACGCGGGGAGGTCAATGGGTCAGCAGGCATCAGCTGACTTACGGGAGTGACATGGGGGGAGCAAAAAAGCTAGACAGGGGTCTAGCGGGGGGGGAGAGAAGGGGGGGAAGGGGGGGGGGAAAAGGGTTGCTGCTGCACTGGCCGAAAGGGAATGGGACACAGAAGAGGTGGTCGGGACGGGGGTCCCCCCTCTGGGGGACTGGAGGGTGAGGGAGGCGTGGACACGGGACTGGCCCAGAAAAGGAGATGGCTAGTCGGCGGGGCGTGGGGGGGGGGGGGGGGGGGGGGGGGGGGGGGAGAGCCCCTCCAATCCGGCTGATAACGTGGAATATGAGGGGCCTGAATGGGCCGGTGAAGAGGGCTCGAGTGTTCGTGAACTTAAAGGGACTGAAGGCAGACGTGGCCATGCTCCAAGAGACACACCTGAAGGTGGCGGACCAGGTCAGGCTAAGAAAGGGATGGGTAGGACAGGTATTCCACTCGGGACTGGACGCGAAGAATAGAGGGGTGGCAATATTGGTGGGAAAGCGGGTGTCATTTGAGGCCAAGACTATTGTAGCGGACAATGGAGGGCGATATGTAATGGTGAGCGGTAGGCTGCAAGGGACGTGGGTGGTGTTGGTAAACGTATATGCCCCGAACTGGGAAGATGCAGGATTCATGAAGCGCATGTTGGGGCGCATTCCGGACCTGGAGATAGGAGGCCTGATAATGGGAGGAGATTTCAATACAGTGTTGGATCCAGCACTGGACCGCTCCAAATCAAGGACTGGAAAGAGGCCGGCGGCGGCCAAGGTACTTAGAGGGGTTTATGGGTCAGATGGGGGGAGTGGACCCATGGCGGTTTGCAAGGCCGCAGGCCAGGGAATTTTCTTTCTTCTCCCATGTACACAAAGCCTACTCCCGGATAGATTTCTTTGTTCTGGGTAGGGCGCTCATCCCGAGGGTGGAGGGGACGGAGTGTTCGGCTATAGCCATTTTGGACCATGCCCCGCATTGGGTGGAACTGGAGCTGGGAGAGGAGAGGGACCAACGCCCGTTGTGGCGGCTGGATGTGGGACTGCTGGCGGACGAGGTGGTCTGTAGGAAGGTGAGGGGGTCTATCGAAAGGTACTTAGAGGCCAACGACAATGGGGAGGTGCGGGTGGGGGTGGTATGGGAGGCGTTGAAGGCGGTGATCAGGGGAGAGCTAATTTCCATTAGGGCTCATAGGGAGAAGATAGAGGGTATGGAAAGGGCGAGGTTAGTGGGGGAGATTTTGAGAGTGGACAGGAGATACGCAGAGGCCTCGGAGGAAAGATTACTTGGGGAAAGACGACGGCTCCAGATTGACCTGTTGACCACAGGGAAGGCGGAGGCACAGTGGAGGAAAGCGCAGGGGGCGACCTACGAGTATGGGGAAAAGGCTAGTCGGATGCTGGCACACCAGCTCCGTAAGAGGATGGCAGCGATGGAAATAGGGGGAGTCAAAGATGGAAGGGGAGCCACGGTTCGGAGTGCGACGAAAATAAACGAGGTATTCAAGGCCTTTTATGAAGAGCTGTACAGATACCAGCCCCCAGCGGGGGAAGAGGGGATAAGACGATTCCTAGATCAGCTGAGATTCCCGAGGGTGGAGGAGCAAGAGGTGGCTGGTTTGGGGGCAACAATTGGGTTGGAGGAGCTGAGCAAGGGTTTGGGGAGCATGCAGGCGGGGAAGGCCCCGGGACCGGACGGATTCCCGGTGGAGTTCTACAGGAAGTACGCAGACCTGTTGGCCCCGCTACTGGGGAGGACCTTTAATTAGGCAAGAGAGGAGGGGACCCTGCCCCCGACAATGTCGGAAGCGACAATTTCTTTGATCCTAAAGCGGGACAAGGACCTACTGCAATGTGGATCGTACAGGCCGATCTCGCTCCTCAATGTAGATGCAAAGTTGCTGGCAAAAGTGCTGGCCACGAGGATTGAGGGCTGTGTCCCGGGGGTAATCCACGAGGACCAGACGGGATTTGTAAAGGGCAGGCAACTAAACACCAATGTGCGGCGGCTCTTAAACGTGATAATGATGCCATCGGAGGAGGGAGAGGCGGAGATAGTGGCAGCTATGGACGCGGAGAAGGCCTTTGACCGAGTAGAGTGGGAGTACCTCTGGGAGGTGATGCGTAGGTTTGGGTTCGGGGTAGGGTTTATCAATTGGGTTAAGCTCCTTTACAGAGCCCCGATGGCGAGTGTAGTGACGAACCGGCGGAGGTCGGAGTACTTTCGACTGTACCGAGGGACGAGGCAGGGGTGCCACCTGTCCCCCCTGTTGTTCGCATTGGCGATCGAACCATTGGCCATGTCATTGAGGGAGTCTAATAAATGGAGGGGGGTGGTCCAAGGGGGAGAAGAGCATCGGGTGTCGCTATATGTGGATGACCTGTTGCTCTACGTGGCGGATCCAATGGAGGGGATGGTGGAGGCCATGCAGACTCTAAGGGAGTTTGGGGAGTTTTCAGGCTATAAGCTCAATGTAGGGAAGAGTGAGCTCTTTGTATTACAGGCGGGGGACCAAGAAAGAGGGATAGGGGACCTACCGCTGAGGAGGGCGGAGGGGAGCTTTCGGTATCTGGGGATCGAAATAGCCAGGAGTTGGGGGATCCTACATAAACTGAATCTGACGAGGTTGGTGGAGCAAATGGAGGAGGATTGCAAAAGATGGGACATGTCACCGCTCTTGCTGGCGGGTAGAGTGCAGTCGGTCAAAATAGTGGTCCTTCCAAGGCTTCTGTTTGTGTTTCAGTGCCTTCCCATCGTGATCACTAAGGCCTTTTTTAAGAGAGTAGGCAGGAGTATTATGGGGTTTTAGTGGGCGAATAAGACCCCGAGAGTAAGGAGAGGGTTCCTGGAACGCAGTAGGGACCGAGGAGGGTTGGCGCTGCCAAACCTGGGGAGCTACTACTGGGCAGCAAATGTGGCGATGATCCGCAAGTGGGTTATGGAGTGAGAGGGGGCGGCATGGAAGAGGATGGAGATGGCGTCCTGTAAAGGAACGAGCCTGGGGGCGTTGGTGACGGCACCGCTGCCGCTCTCGCCGACAAAGTATACCACGAGCCCGGTGGTGGCGGCAACGCTAAGGATCTGGGGCCAGTGGAGACGGCACCGGGGTGCAATGGGAGCATCGGTGTGGTCCCCGATCAGGGGTAACCACCAGTTTGTCCCGGGGAAGATGGACGGGGGGTTCCAGAGCTGGCATCGGGCGGGGATTGGAAGAATGGGGGACCTGTTCATCGACGGGATGTTTGCGAGCCGAGGGGCACTGGAGGAGAAATTCGAGTTACCCCCGGGAAATGCCTTTAGATATATGCAGGTGAGGGCTTTTGTGAGGCGACAGGTGAGGGAATTCCCTTGCTCCCGGCACAAGAAGTTCAAGATAGGGTGATCTCGGGTGTATGGGTCGGGGAGGGCAAGGTGTCAGAAATACACCAGGAGTTGAAAGAAGAGGGGGAAGCGCTGGTAGAAGAGTTGAAGGGTAAATGGGAGGAGGAGCTGGGGAAGGAGATCGAGGAAGGTCTGTGGGCTGATGCCCTAGGTAGGGTTAATTCCTCCTCCTCGTGTGCCAGGCACAGCCTGATACAATTTAAGGTGGTCCACAGAGCGCACTTGACGGGGGCGAGGTTGAGTAGGTTCTTTGGGGTAGAGGACAGATGTGGAAGGTGCTCAGGGAGCCCGGCAAACCATGTCCATATGTTTTGGTCATGCCCGGCACTGGAGGGGTTCTGGAGAGGAGTGGCGGGAGCAATATCTCAGGTGGTGAAAGTCCGGGTCAAGCCAAGCTGGGGGCTAGCAATATTTGGAGTAGTGGACAAGCCGGGAGTGCAGGAGGCGAAGGAGGCCAGTATTCTGGCCTTTGCGTCTCTAGTAGCCCGGCGAAGGATCTTGCTAATGTGGAAGGAGGCGAAGCCCCCCAGCCTGGAGGCCTGGATAAATGATATGGCTGGGTTCATAAAGTTGGAGAGGATTAAGTTTGCCTTGAGAGGGTCTGCGCAGGGGTTCTACAGGCGGTGGCAACCGTTCCTAGACTATCTCGCGGAGTGTTAGAGGAAGGTCGGTCAGCAGCAGCAGCAACCTTGGGGGGGGGGGGGGGGACGTCCTGGGAGGGGGGGGGGGAGGGGGGGGGAAAGGGGGACTGCCTGGGAGGGTGGATGAGCAAGAGATAAAATGAAGGGTTGGGGAAACTGGCACGTACGGGTGAGGGCCAGTGTACAAAGCTGTGTAAATATATTGTTTTGCCATGTATATATCTTGCTCTGCGCGATTTCTCTTTTTTTTTGTTACGGTGGGGGGGGGGGGGGGGGGGGTTATTGTTTGTAAGGGAGAAAAATTGTGTTAAAAAACTCTAATAAATATATATTTGAAAAAAATCTTATGACCATAATCTAAATTAAAACATAGAAACATTTTTAAGTATGCCACATGTAAAGTTATATAATAATATAATGCAGATATAAATAGTTTCACAGATTTAAAGCAAATCACCAAACCTGTGTTCACTTATAAATCATCACCTTGAATCATAAAAAAATGTAAAATTACTTTAAAATAATTAACAACAATGAATGCCTGTTTAAAAGAAAAAGCAAAAAAAACTGTTAAAAAGATGTCTACATACTTGTCAAAAAACCTACCTGGACAAGGCATCCATGGCTGATGAGGGATGTCAAGGACAGCATAAAAACTAAAGAAAAAGCATACAAAGTGGCGAGCATTAGTGGGAAGCCAGAGGATTGGGAAGCCTTTAAAAGCGAGCAGAGGACAACTAAAAAAGCAATAAGGGGGGAGAAGATGAAGTATGAGTGCAAGCTAGCTAGTAATATAAAGGAAGATAGAAAGAGTTTTTTCCAATATTTAAAAGGTATGAGAGAGGCAAAAATAGACATTGAACCACTGGAAAATGTGGCTGAAGAAGTAACAACAGAAAACAAAGAAATGGCAGACAAACTGAATAGTTACTTTGCATCAGTCTTCACGGTGGAAGACACCAGTGGGATGCCAGAGCTCCAGGAGAAACAGGGGGTAGAGGTGAGTGTAGTGACCATGACTAAGGAGAAGGTTTGAGGGAAACTGAATGGTCTGAAGGTGGATAAGTCACCTGGACCAGATGGACTATGCCCCAGGGTCCTAAACATCAGAAAGAGGTCCTACGTCTCTGGGTTGTTACCCGTGCCACGTGCTAGCGAGACGAGGAACAGGGAGAGAGAGGAGTTGAACACGTGGCTACAGGGATGGTGCAGGAAGGAGGGTTTCAGACTTCTGGATAATTGGGGCTCATTCTGGGGTCGGTGGGACCTCTACAAACGGGATGGTCTCCACCTGGACCAGAGGGGTACCAATATCCCGGGGGGGGGAAATTTGCTAATGCTCTTCGGGAGGGCTTAAACTAGTTCAGCAGGGGATTGGGAACCTGAATTGTAGCTCCAGTATACAGGAGGGTGAGAGTAGTGAGGCCATGAGCAAGGTTTCAAAGTTGCAGGAGTGTACCGGCAGGCAGGAAGGTGGTTTAAAGTGTGTCTTCTTCAATGCCAGGAGCATCCAGACTAAGGTGGGTGAACCTGCGGCATGGGTTGGTACCTGGGACTTCGATGTTCTGGCCATTTCGGAGACATGGATAGAGCAGGGACAGGAATGGTTGTTGCAGATGCCGGGGTTTAGATATTTCAGTAAGCTCAGGGAAGGTGGTAAAAGAGGGAGAGGGGTGGCATTGTTAGTCAAGGACAGTATTACGGTGGCAGAAAGGACGTTTGATAAGGACTTGTCTACTGAGGTAGTATGGGTTGAAGTTAGAAACAGGAAAGGAGAGATCACCCTGTTAGGGGTTTTCTATAGGCCTTCAAAAAGTTCCAGAGATGTAGAGGAAAGGATTGCAAAGATGATTCTGGATAGGAGCGAAAGCAACAGGGTAGTTGTTATGGGGGACTTTAACTTTCCAAATATGACTGGAAACGCTATAGTTCGAGTACTTTAGATGGGTCCGTTTTTGTCCAATGTGTGCAGGAGGGTTTCCTGACACAGTATGTAGATAGGCCAACGAGAGGCGAGGCCATATTGGATTTGGTACTGGGTAATGAACCAAGACAGGTGTTAGATTTGGAGGTAGGTGAGCACTTTGGTGATAGTGACCACAATTCGATTACGTTTACTTTAGTGACGGAAAGGGATGGGTATATACCGCAGGACAAGTGTTATATCTGGGGGAAAGGCAATTATGATGCGATGAGGCAAGACTTAGGATGCATCGGATGGAGAGGAAAGCTGCAGGAGTTGGGCACAATGGAAATGTGGAGCTTGTTCAAGGAACAGCTACTGCGTGTCCTTGATAAGTATGTATCTGTCAGGCAGGGAGGAAGTGGTTGAGCGAGGGAACCGTGGTTTACTAAAGCAGTCGAAACACTTGTCAAGAGGAAGAAGGAGGCTTATGTAAAGATGAGACATGAAGGTTCAGTTCGGGCACTCGAGAATTACACGTTAGCTAGGAAGGACTTAAAGAGAGAGCTAAGAAGAGCCAAGAGGGGACAGGAGAAGTCTTTGGCAGGTAGGATCAAGGATAACCCTAAAGCTTTCTATAGATATGTCAGGAATAAAAGAATGACAAGGGTAAGAGTAGAGCCAGTCAAGGACAGTAGTGGGAGGTTGTGCGTGGAAGTTGAGGAGATAGGAGAGATGCTAAATGAATATTTTTCGTCAGTATTCACCCAGGAAAAAGACAATGTTGTCGAGGAGAATACTGAGATTCAGGCTACTAGAACCAGAAGGACGTGAGGTTCATAAGGAGGAGGTGTTAGCAATTCTGGAAAGTGTGAAAATAGATAAGTCCCCTGGGCTGGATGGGATTTATCCTAGGATTCTCTGGGAAGTTAGGGAGGAGATTGCTGAGCCTTTGGCTTTGATCTTTAAGTCATCTTTGTCGACAGGAATAGTGCCAGAAGACTGGAGGATAGCAAATGTTGTCCACTTGTTCAAGAAGGGTAGTAGAGACAACCCCGGTAACTATCGACCAGTGAGCCTTACTTACTATTGTGGGCAAAGTTTTGGAAAGGTTTATAAGAGATAGGACGTATAATCATCTGGAAAGGAATAATTTGGTTAGAGATAGTCAACACGGTTTTGTGAATTCTTTGAGAAGGTGACCAAACAGGTGGATGAGGGTAAAGCAGTTGGTGTGGTGTATATGGATTTCATAAAGCGTTTGATAAGGTTCCCCACGGTAGGCTACTGCAGAAACTACGGAGGCTTGGGATTCAGGGTGATTTAGCAGTTTGGATCAGAAATTGGCTAGCTGGAAGAAGACAAAGGGTGGTGGTTGATGGGAAATGTTCAGACTGGAGTCCAATTACTAGTGGTGTACCACAAGGATCTGTTTTGGGGCCACTGCTGTTTGTCATTTTCATAAATGACCTGGAGGAGGGCGTAGAACGATGGGTGAGTAAATTTGCAGATGACACTAAAGTCGGTGGAGTTGTGGACAGTGCGGAAGGATGTTACAAGTTACAGAGGGACATAGATAAGCTGCAGCACTGGGCTGAGAGGTGGCAAATGGAGTTTAATGCAGAAAGGTGTGAGGTGATTCATTTTGGAAGGAATAACAGGAAGACAGAGTACTGGGCTAATGGTAAGATTCTTGGCAGTGTGGATGAGCTGAGAGATCTCAGTGTCCATGTACATAAATCCCTGACAGTTGCCACCCAGGTTGAGAGGGTTGTTAAGAAGGCCTACGGTGTGTTAGCTTTTATTGGTAGAGGGATTGAGTTTCGGAGCCATGAGGTCATGTTGCAGCTGTACAAAACTCTGGTGCGGCCGCATTTGGAGCATTGCGTGCAATTCTGGTCGCTGCATTACAGGAAGGATGTGGAAGCATTGGAAAGGGTGCAGAGGAGATTTACCAGAATGTTGCCTGGTATGGAGGGAAGGTCTTATGAGGAAAGTCTGAGGGACTTGAGGCTGTTTTCGTTAGAGAGAAGAAGGTTAAGAGATGACTTAAGTGAGGCATCCAAGATGATCAGAGGATTGGATAGGGTGGACAGTGAGGGCCTTTTTCCTCGGATGGTGATGTCTAGCACGAGGGGACATAGCTTTAAATTGAAGGGAGATAGATATGGGACAGATGTCAGAGGTAGGTTCTTTACTCAGAGAGTAGTATGGGCGTGGAATGCCCTGCCTGCAATAGTAGTAGACTCGCCAACACTAATGGCGTTCAAATGGTCTTTGGATAGACATATGGACGATAAGGGAATAGTGTCGATGGGCTTTAGAGTGATTTCCCAGGTCGGCGCAACATCGAGGGCCGAAGGGCCTGTACTGCACTGTAATGTTCTATGTTCTAAAAGAGATAGCCAAGGAAATTGTTGAGGTGTTGGTGATGATCTTTCAGGAATCACTGGATGCAGGAAGGATCCCAGAGGCTAATGTAACACTACTGTTTAAGAAGGGAGGGAGAAAGAAGATGGGAAATTATAGGCCGGTTAGCCTGACTTCGGTCATTGGTAAGATTTTAGAGTCTGTTGTTAATGATGAGATCGCGAAGTACATGGAAGTGTATGGTAAAATAGGACTGAGTCAGCACGGCTTTGTCAAAGGGAGGTTGTGTCTGACAAATCTGTTAGACTTCTTTGAGGAGGTAACAAGGAAGTTAGACAAAGGAGAACCAGTGGATGTGATTTATTTAGATTTCCAGAAAGCCTTTGACAATGCCACATAGGAGACTGTTAAATAAGTTAAAAGCCCATGGTGTTAAGGGTAAGATTCTGGCATGGATAGAGGATTGGCTGACTGGCAGAAAGCAGAGAGTGGGGATAAAGGGGTATTTTTCAGGATGGCAGCCGATCACTAGTGGTGTGTCTCAGGGGTCTGTGCTGGGACCACAACTTTTCACGATATACATTAATTATCTGGAAAAAGGAACTGAAGGCATGCAAAGATCGGTACAGGGACAGGTAGTATTGAGGAAGTAAGGGGGCTGCAGAAGGATTTGGACAAGCTAAGAGAGTGGGCAATGAATTGGCAAATGAAATACAATGTGGAAAAGTGTGAGGTTATGCACTTTGGAAGGAGGAATTTAGGCACAGACTAATCAGAGCCAGAGACTATGAAGGCATGTACATTAGAGAAGGATGCATATGAAGTAACTGAGAAGAAAATTGGAATTTGGAAACTGGTACAATGACGAAAGAAACATTGGATCTAACATTTGCTGCCCTACATATGGGAGAAATTGAGGGAAATGAACAAGGTTCTGTAATGTCTGGGGGAAGATTTAAAATTCCAAAGAAGAAAAGCCCAAATGAAGGACAACGGCAAGACAATGACAGTCCACCCACATTGTTTGCACCACCAGATGAAAACTCTGACAATTTACCCAATCCTAGTGAACAGCAAGCAGCTACTGAGGATCTACCCACGGTATGTGAAACGAGTGACGACAGCATCCCACTTCCCATGCAAAAGGTGCAAAGTGACAGACCTCAGCTAGTGCGTACAGAGGCACGCGACGATCACGGTGAGACCACTGGTGACTACGGTGAAACCACACTACTTCCACCCTCAATTGCTCGAACCTCGCCACTAGTCAATGCATTCCTGCATGTTCCGACTCCAGACGTGCAGCTTCAAGAAATCTCAGCTGACTCCAGTGAACCTGCTAAGACTCCGGACGGGGAGCATCAGCAAAAAACAGACCAGACTCCAAATGGCGAGCAACCAAACGCCGACTCTGATTCACGTAAGCCATACTTTACTCCAGACAGGCAGTGTCGCAACCTCAATGATGGCACACTCAGGGTGACAGCAGATGCCACAACGACAGGAGATGGATCACGTGACTATCACACTGGGTCAGCAATAACAAGCAGCAGCTACAGTCCAAGAGGAATACACCAATTTTCACCACAGCTATGTCCACACATTTGTTCCACTGGACAAACCCAGTATTCAAGCGTGCAGCAGCCAGCAGTCTATGCAGCATATTCTCAAACAGGCCAGCACTACGGATTGCCCACTAATGAAATCAAGACCGAAGGAGGACTACCGCCAGCGCAATCTGCACTACAGACTGGATGCCTTAGTCACTGCCCAGGATTTGCTGCACCACAGCCTGGCCAGACAGCATAGTCCTATCAGATGCAAGGTTCTAGTTTCACACCATCACCAGACATTGATGCGAGCAGCAATTCTGTCTCCAAATGTCGATTTGGAGACAGAATAGGCCTAGACAGAGTAGGCCTAACATACGATGAATGTCTGAGGATCCTGGGATTATATTCATTGGAGTTTAGGAGGTTGAGGGGAGATCTAATAGAAACTTACAAGATAATGAATGGCTTAGATAGGGTGGATGTAGGGAAGTTGTTTCCATTAACAGGGGAGACTAGGACCCGGGGGCACAGCCTTAGAATAAAAGGGAGTCACTTTAGAACAGAAATGAGGAGAAATTTCTTCAGCCAGAGAGTGGTGGGTCTGTGGAATTCATTGCCACAGAGGGCGGTGGAGGCCGGGACGTTGAGTGTCACTGGAACGAAGGAGGTTGAGGGGCGACCTGATAGAGGTATACAAAATTATGAGGGGCATAGACAGAGTGGATAGTCAGAGGCTTTTCCCCGGGGTAGAGGGGTCAATTACTAGGGGGCATAGGTTTAAGGTGAGAGGGGCAAGGTTTAGAGTAGATGTACGAGGCAAGTTTTTTACGCAGAGGGTAGTGGGTACCTGGAACTCGCTACCGGAGGAGGTAGTGGAAGCAGGGACGATAGGGACATTTAAGGGGCATCTTGACAAATATATGAATAGGATGGGAATAGAAGGATACGGACCCAGGAAGTGTAGAAGATTGTAGTTTAGTCGGGCAGTATGGTCGGCACGGGCTTGGAGGGCCGAAGGGCCTGTTCCTGTGCTGTACATTTCTTTGTTCTTTGTTCTTGTCTTTAAGACAGAAGTTGATAAATTCTTGATTTCTCGAGGAATTAAGGGCTATGGAGAGAGAGCGGGTAAATGGAGTTGAAATCAGCCATGATTGAATGGTGGAGTGGACTCGATGGGCCGAATGGCCTTACTTCCACTCCTATGTCTTATGGTCTTATGGAATTATGGACATGCTTCAACGCTTCTCAGCAGAATCACCCTTCCAGCACAGCATGTGGCCAGAACCAGTATGCACAGTCTCATCCGACTTCAACATCTGGCACATCCATGATCTCGAATGACACTGTTGATGGTACCTCTTCAATGTCAACGACCTAACAGCTACAAGATGCCATCCGACAGCACCAGCACAAACACAGAAAGAAAAAAGACTCCAAATCGGACAGCGCAGTGATTCGACCACTTCTTGGTTCCTGTTGATGGTGTTCATACCCAAGAGAGACATTTGACCATGATGATTGATGGTTTATGGACTCACATGAATGATTTGGACTTATTGTTTAATCACCATTCCCATGACTTGTATATACCTTACCTTCTCTACCTGTTCTTTGTTCAGTTTTTCTTAAAGTGTACAGAAAATTTGAACATATAAAAAAAAAGCGGAGGATGTGGTGATGTGCATCACTGTAAATACATGTAAGCTAGATAGACACTAGAGGGAGCACCAGAAACATCACACACACACACTCAACCAATAGATAAGTTAGATAGGAGGTGACCAATGGACATTCACGATACACAAGGAGGTGACACGACCACAGGCGGGCATTACACCAACCTATACATAAAGGACACCACACACATGACCAGCCCTTTTGGCCAGTGGAGACAGTCAGTGAGGAGAGGCACAGGGTTGATTCAATATCACACCCACCACGTGGAAGACAGCAGATGGTTAGTCAGTTAGTTAGCTACAATAGGATTAGCAGTAGTGTCAAACTCAAGTTATAAAAGTGTACATAGTGTAAATAAATGAGTTGAAGTTATTTACACGTCTCGACCTTCCTTGACAAATGCAACACAAGGAAGCCGCTTATGTTACAAAGGAAACATAACAAAACAGTCTTGACAACAGGGCAATTCAGCACTTTATTTATTGGCGGGGTTTATTTTTTAAAGGATAAATCTTCTCAAATATACTTCAAGTCCTGTCTGTAAAAAAATGCACTTTTGCATCTTAATCTCTTGATATCAGAAACATGCTTTATCTAAAAGATAAAAGGCACGATTCGGGGCATTTAAAAAACACAATGATCAGTCTGTCCTGGCTAGGATCAAGGAGGACGTGTTACTTCGATCATTCAATCTGCTGTAATGTTGTTTTTCCTTTCAGACTAGTGAACCCATGTTGCCACCTGGCTCTCCCATCTGGCTTTCTCCTTTGTTCAGAGTCAGTCAGGAAGTTTGCATTGATTGTCGTTCCCCGTGCAAAGGAATTCTCACTCAACAATAAAAATTAAAAGCCTTGGTGGGGTGCATCTGCTTTTCCAGATGCACGGTCAGACAGAAGCCATTTTCTTACTGACAACCGAGCAAATTGCATTTCTTTAAAATGCCTTCTCGTAATCTTCATTCACAGGTTGTATTTGCATTTGACAGCCACAAACACCCTGCTCCCAAAGATATTTTTACTAAAACTTCCATACTTTGCCACTTCAAATAAAAAGCAAGTGAAACAAGACTCAAAAAAAAAATCAAGCAAAAATTTAACTTGTGAAAATCAAGAGATTTTTGTGAAAAGTTCAGAACAAAACAAGTTGTCAAGTTGTCAAAAAAAAAATCCCAACTGTTTGATCCTGCCTGCAAAGAATGGGTCAGTTCAAACATCAAAAATTGAAGGCTGCCTTTGTTGTCTCTTCAAAATATTCAGTAGAGCTGAATAATATTTCAGTGATTGCAGAAATCACAGCCTTTAAATTTTTTGTGACATCCAACATTACTCCATAGAAAGTTGGTTAAAAATTACAATGGAAACAGATGTTCGAAAGGATTGCACCACTAAAAATAAAATAGCACTTACATTGCTCGAAGAGTTTATTCTTTAATGGAATATTAAGGTGACAACTTAAGCTGTGTTTGGACTACATATACGCACAGGGGCTGTAAAGGAAATGTGATGCAAGTACTAAAACTGTCAAGCTTGAAAACAGGTAGCAATGTCCATATGTAGAAGCCAGCGACTTCTGCTGGCACTGAGTCTTTTATTAGATTAACTCACATGGCAGGCTCCACAGATTTTGCATCATCAAATCCCACTGCAACACTTTACTTTACAGCTGCAAGGGTGCAGTAAATGATTTTTAAACCTGCTGTGGAACTCACGGAACCATTTTCCCCCATAGCCATTGTATTGTTCAACTTGTTAAAATGTTAAAAAGAAACTGATGGGCCACCACAACAGTGAAATAATTACATTATCTATGTTTTCCATAAATAAAAGCATTGCAAAATGCCATATCATGGGTGAAGATCACAATCTGAAGTGCATTTCTCCATGCTGATTATTGTAATGAGCCTTGGAAAACATGATTACCATGGTCATTCTTAATTTTCCACAGGGAGAGGAATAGGTCGTCTGTAGTCTACAACTAGAACTTGCATTTATATAGGAACATGTTCCAAAGTGCTTCACGTTGGTATAATTGGACCAAAAGAAAGATGCCAAGCCTGACTAAGTAATTACAAGAGGACATAAGAGCGAAAAATAGGCCCCGGGGACAAGATACAGATAGAAGTGGGTGGATTCAAGTGCAGAGCAGATAATGCATGTGAATGGACAGAGGGGAGTTCAGGTAGATACAACAAAGATTAAGGGCAAAATCAACCTGCCGTGCAGCGTCTGAACCGGGGTGCGACGCACCCAGTCCCCGGCTTACCACTCCTTCCGAGATTGAACGGGATCTCGCGAGATGTCACAAATGGCCGGGATCCGTATTTGGCAAATCTGCATATTAAACTAAGGAGCTAGTCTCTCTCTAATATGCACTTGCCTGATCTACCCATGGCCATGGGACCTAATCCCTTTGCCTTGGAGACCCCAGGCAAGCGCCATTTCGCACTAGTCCCCACAAACGGGGACTCTCAGAGGATTGGAGGCACCTGGGTGGTTGGCCTCTGGGCAGGGTGACACCATGGCACTGCCAACCATGCACCTGGCATTGCCAAGCTGGCATTTTGCCTGCATTGGGGCCCTGCCCATGTAGGGTGGCTTGAGTACCCCCTTAGAGATGAGTTGGGGCATTGGGGAGTAGCCCGGGGGTCGATGGATCTGGGTGCTATTTAAAAATGGTGTGGAAAAGTGCAGGAATTGTGATTGAGTGCAGCCTCGGGGGGGGGGGCACTTCCCGCCGGGCCACCCAAAAAAACCAAAGTGCTGTTAGATAGCGGGGGTTGTTCCTGCCACTACAAACAATGGGAATGACCCCTCCAAACCCACCCAGAACGGCACTCTGTTTTTCTTGATTGGACTGCGCCCTAAGAGAGGCATAATCCGGTCAGAAACAGAGGAAAAATTTCATACAAGATGCGATTTAATGGCCATGCTGTGCCCAAAAAACAGCTTGCCACAGTGCAGCATGGCCGATAAAAGCCGGGAGACCCCGCTCCCGGGATCTATCCAGGTCGCAGCACAAATGGGGACCAGACAGAACAGCACTCCTGGTGGTCGGAGGCCCCCGGGTGCATGGCCTTTGTATCCTGGCACAGCTAGTTCCACCTGGGTGAAAATCTGTCACAGTTCCCAGATGGCATTGCCAGTGGCAGGGGCACTGACAGGTTGGCACTTTTTGCATGGGTGCGATCTGGCTGGGAGTGCCCTGTGCGGGCATTGGGGAGCTGCAGGGGGGCGGAGCTCCTCAGTGTACAAATCGGGGCTATGTACGGCCTAGGCTGCGCATTCCCCGTTGAGGCCCCTTATACAATGCGAGTCATATTTTGTAGCCTTGCGTTGCGAGTGACGTGAAACAAGCAGCTGAACGTGCTCACTGTGGGACTTTGTTCCCATTTTGTTAAATCACGTCCACAATCTCCAAGTCACTCATCGATTAAAATAAACCTCATCCAGCCAGAAGACAACAGAAGTAAAGGGGAACAAGTCAAACTATCAACGTGCACATTAGTGGATCCAGTGTACTATAATAATAATAATAATCACTTACTGTCACAAGTAGGCGTCAATGAAGTGACTGTGAAAAGCCCCTAGTCGCCACATTCCGGCGCCTGTTCGGGGAGGCTGGTACGGGAATTGAACCCGTGCCGTTGCCTTATTCTGCATTACAAGCCAACTGTTTAGCCTAGTGTGCTAAACCAGCAAAGGAGTGAGCAGTGGAACCGGAATGAAAGGATGAAAAGCAGTGAAGTCCAGGAGTCAAGAAAAGGCGAAAGGTAAAACCACAAACTCAGTGTAGATGCTAGTCTGAGGAACAGCTGTGGGAAAGTGAGGGTCGCAAAAGATCAGAAGCAGTGGTAGGAGGTAAAAGCACATTTCTGTGGATGCTGGAATCTGAAACAAAAACAGAAAATACTGGACAATCTCAGCAGGTCTGACAGCATCTGTGGAGACAAAGAGTCATCCAAACTCAAAACGTTAGCTCCCTTTTCTCTCCACACATGCTGTCAGGCCTGCTGAGATTGTCTGTGGTAGGAGGTAGATCAACCCAGCCCAACAGAATCACGGCATCATTATGGCACAGAAGGAGACCATTCAGCCCATCGTGTCTGCATCAGCTCTCCTGATGAGCATTATGGAACGTTGCCATTCCACTGCCTTTTCCCCGTATTCCTGCACATTGTTTCTATTCAAGCGATCATCTAATGCCCTCTTGAATGGCTCAATTGAACCTGCCTCCACCACACTTTCAGGCCGTGAATTCCAGATCCAAACCACTCACTGGTGTGAGAAAGTATTTTTCCAACATCGCATTTGCTTCGTGTACAAATCACAAAATGTGTGCCCTCTCGTTCTCCATCCTTTTCCAAGCGGGAATTCTCCCTATTAACTCTGTCCAGCCCCATCATGAATTGGAAAATCTTCATGAAATCTCCTCTGAGCCTTCTCTTCTCCAAGGAGAACAATTGAAGTTTCTCATCCCTGGAATAATTCCTGTAAACCTCCTCTGCACTCTCTCCAAGGCAACTTTAATATCCCGCTCGAGACCTAAGGGGTGGGAATGCTCATCTTCCCCATGCTCCTTGAGGAGTACACACACCCCCACGAGGGGTGGGATATCCTAATTAACCAGTGTAAATATGGTCAGCCAGTAAGGCACCGACTGAGCTGGAACTTGGGAGGGGTCTACAGGGTAGTGTATATATCATTTATATAAATAAAACGTTGTTCTTATTTTACTCAGTGTGGACTCTCCGTGACCGTGTTAAAGCAACCATGGATAACAAATAAACCCCACCAGTTCAATTTGATCCAGGAACCATCCCAAGCACAGAATTAGGGACTTTCGGCAAAAAAGATTTTTAAGTTACATGATAGCTTCAGGATTAGATAAGAGGACAGACGTTGAACAAGTGAATACGTTACTGTACTCAGTAGGTATGATTGCCAATGACATGTTTGCAAGGCAAGGAATAAATGAATCATCAGATGTTCTGAAATCCTCCAACACCTATTTTAACCAAAGAAATAACAAGATTTTAGAGGAAGCAAAATTCAACAATCAGTTCCAACAGCCTGGAATATCCAATGACTCTTTTGTAAATGAATTATGCAGATTGGCTGAAGAATGTGATGATGATTACCTTAAGTCAGAGTTCACAGAGACTGAATAGTTGTTGGAGTGGCTGATTATGACATTTTGGACATACTACATGTCATAATATACATCAATGTATGCAATGGAGTGCAGCCAGGCAGTGACTGGCACACAGGATGACCAGTAAGAACAGAGCAGCCAATCACCAGACAGGACGCAACCACTATAAAGCCAGAGGGAACCAGTTTTCCCGCTCTCTCGGGACCCAGCCTCTGAGACAATCAGAGTTAGTGAGCTGGCCAGTGCAAACACCATGTGGTAGCTAGTAAGTCTGGTTAGGCTAGTATCGGGTCTCCAGTCAAGTCAGCATAGTGTCAACCCACAGTTGAACATGTATAATAGTTTAGATGTTAAATAAAATCGTGTTGCATCTTATCAAGTGTTGGAGGTCTGTCTCTCGCTACACTGCATCAAGTGCAGTCCACATCGACCCAGCCTACCCAACACATCACTACATGCAAAAGTAGATCTGATTTTAGAAAAAGGCTATCCAAATAGGCAGTCTGAAATCTGTCAACAACACCAATCCATTTTACAAGGTGAATTTAAGCCATGGTATAGAGCAGCCCGAACTGTCCAACACATAAAGCAACCAAAGAAGACTGCAGGGCAAGGAAGACAAATCCCAATCTGACCTCAAGATGGTGTGAGGCTGTTTCAGTGCTGTGGAACCAAAGGACCTCAGAAAAGAGCGACGTCCAGCAATCTCTGTGCAGTGTAGCAACAGAAACTGGTCACAATACTCTGGAAGGCTGTGTAAGGCTAAGATATCTTCGGTCATTATGAGGAGGTTAAGAGCAACACAGGCATTCCTGCACAAGAGAGAAAAGGCTTGGTCTCCAATTATACAAAGAACAAAGAAATGTACAGCACAGGAACAGGCCCTTCGGCCCTCCAAGCCCGTGCCGACCATACTGCCCGACTAAACTACAATCTTCTACACTTCCTGGGTCCGTATCCTTCTATTCCCATCCTATTCATATATTTGTCAAGATGCCCCTTAAATGTCCCTATCGTCCCTGCCTCCACTACCTCCTCCGGTAGTGAGTTCCAGGCACCCACTATCCTCTGCGTAAAAAACTTGCCTCGTACATCTACTCTAAACTTTGCCCCTCTCACCTTAAACCTATGCCCCCTAGTAATTGACCCCTCTACCCTGGGGAAAAGCCTCTGACTATCCACTCTGTCTATGCCCCTCATAATTTTGTATACCTCTATCAGGTCGCCCCTCAACCTCCTTCGTTCCAGTGAGAACAAACCGAGTTTATTCAATCGCTCCTCATAGCTTATGCCCTCCATACCAGGCAACATTCTGGTAAATCTCTTCTGCACCCTCTCTAAAGCCTCCACATCCTTCTGGTAGTGTGGCGACCAGAATTGAACACTATACTCCAAGTGTGGCCTAACTAAGGTTCTATACAGCTGCAACATGACTTGCCAATTCTTATACTCAATGCCCCGGCCAATGAAGGCAAGCATGCCGTATGCCTTCTTGACTACCTTCTCCACCTGTGTAGCCCCTTTCAGTGATCTGTGGACCTGTACTCCTAGATCTCTTTGACTTTCAATACTCTTGAGGGTTCTACCATTCACTGTATATTCCCTACCTGCATTAGCCCTTCCAAAATGCATTACCTCACATTTGTCCAGGTTAAACTCCATCTGCCATCTCTCCGCCCAAGTCTCCAGACAATCTAAATCCTGCTGTATCCTCAGACAGTCCTCATCGCTATCCGCAGTTCCACCAACCTTTGTGTCGTCTGCAAACTTACTAATCAGACCAGTTACATTTTCCTCCAAATCATTTATATATACTACAAAGAGCAAAGGTCCCAGCACTGATCCCTGTGGAACACCACTGGTCACAGCCCTCCAATTAGAAAAGCATCCCTCCATTGCTACCCTCTGCCTTCTATGGCCTAGCCAGTTCTGTATCCACCTTGCCAGTTCACCCCTGATCCCGTGTGACTTCACCTTTGGAATAGTCTACCATGAGGGACCTTGTCAAAGGCCTTACTGAAGTCCATATAGACAACATCTACTGCCCTACCTGCATCAATCATCTTAGTGACCTCCTCGAAAAACTCTATCAAGTTAGTGAGACAAGACCTCCCCTTCACAAAACCGTGCTGCCTCTCACTAATACGTCCATTTGCTTCCAAATGGGAGTAGATCCTGTCTCGAAGAATTCTCTCCAGTAATTTCCCTACCACTGAAGTAAGGCTCACCGGCCTGTAGTTCCCGGGATTATCCCTGCCACCCTTCTTAAACATGGGAACAACATTGGCTATTCTCCAGTCCTCCGGGACATCCCCTGAAGACAGCGAGGATCCAAAGATTTCTGTCAAGGCCTCAGCAATTTCCTCTCCAGCCTCCTTCAGTATTCTGGGGTAGATCCCATCCGGCCCTGGGGACTTATCTACCTTAATATTTTTTAAGACACCCAACACCTCGTCTTTTTGGATCACAATGTGACCCAGGCTATCTACACCCCCTTCTCCAGACTCAACATCTACCAATTCCTTCTCTTTGGTGAATACTGATGCAAAGTATTCATTTAGTACCTCGCCCATTTCCTCTGGCTCCACACATAGATTCCCTTGCCTATCCTTCAGTGGGCCAACCCTTTCCCTGGCTACCCTCTTGCTTTTTATGTAAGTGTAAAAAGCCTTGGGATTTTCCTTAACCCTATTTGCCAATGACTTTTCATGAGCCCTTCTAGCCCTCCTGACTCCTTGCTTAAGTTCCTTCCTACTTTCCTTATATGCCACACAGGCTTCGTCTGTTCCCAGCCTTTTAGCCCTGACAAATGCCTCCTTTTTCTTTTTGACGAGGCCTACAATATCACTCGTCATCCAAGGTTCCCGAAAATTGCCGTATTTATCTTTCTTCCTCACAGGAACATGCCTGTCCTGTATTCCTTTCAACTGACACTTGAAAGCCTCCCACATGTCAGATGTTGATTTGCCCTCAAACATCCGCCCCCAATCTATGTTCTTCAGTTCCCGCCTAATATTGTTATAATTAGCCTTCCCCCAATTTAGCACATTCATCCTCGGACCACTCTTATCCTTGTCCACCAGTACTTTAAAACTTACTGAATTGTGGTCACTGTTACCGAAATGCTCCCCTACTGAAACATCTACCACCTGGCCGGGCTCATTCCCCAATACCAGGTCCAGTACCGCCCCTTCCCTAGTTGGACTGTTTACATATTGCTTTAAGAAGCCCTCCTGGATGCTCCTTACAAACTCTGCCCCGTCTAAGCCCCTGGCACTAAGTGAGTCCCAGTCAATATTGGGGAAGTTGAAGTCTCCCATCACCACAACCCTGTTGTTTTTACTCTTTTCCAAAATCTGTCTACCTATCTGCTCCTCTATCTCCCGCTGGCTGTTGGGAGGCCTGTAGTATACCCCCAACATTGTGACTGCACCCTTCTTATTCCTGATCTCTACCCATATAGCCTCACTGCCCTCTGAGGTGTCCTCTCGCTGTATAGCTGTGATACTCTCCTGAACAAGTAGCGCAACTCCGCCTCCCCTTTTACATCCCCCTCTATCCCGCCTGAAACATCTAAATCCTGGAACGTTTAGCTGCCAATCCTGCCCTTCCCTCAACCAGGTCTCTGTAATGGCAACAACATCATAGTTCCAAGTAGTAATCCAAGCTCTAAGTTCATCTGCCTTACCCGTAATGCTCCTTGCATTAAAACATATGCACTTCAGGCCACCAGACCCGCTGTGTTCAGCAACTTCTCCCCGTCTGCTCTGCCTCAGAGCCACACTGTCCCTATTCCCTAGTTCTCCCTCAATGCTCTCACCTTCTGACCTATTGCTCCCGTGCCCACCCCCCTGCCATACTAGTTTAAACCCTCCCGTGTGACACTAGCAAATCTCGCGGCCAGGATATTTATGCCTCTCCGGTTTAGATGCAACCCGTCCATCTTATACAGGTCACACCTGCCCCGGAAGAGCTCCCAGTGGTCCAGATAACAGAAACCCTCCCTCCTACACCAGCTGTTTAGCCACGTGTTTGTCTGCTCTATCTTCCTATTTCTAGCCTCACTGGCACGTGGCACAGGGAGTAATCCCGAGATTACAACCCTCGAGGTCCTGTCTTTTAACTTTCTGCCTAGCTCCCTGAACTCCTGCTGCAGGACCTCATGCCCCTTCCTGCCTATGTCGTTAGTACCAATATGTACAACGACCTCTGCCTGTTTGCCCTCCCCCTTCAGGATTCCCTCTACCCGTTCGGAGACATCCTGGACCCTGGCACCAGGGAGGCAACATACCATCCTGGAGTCTCTTTCACGTCCACAGAAGCGCCTATCTGTGCCCCTGACCATAGAGTCCCCTATAACTATTACTCTTCTGCGCTTTGACCCTCCCTTCTGAACATCAGAGCCAGCCGTGGTGCCACTGCTCTGGCTGCTGCTGTTTTCCCCTGATAGGCTATTCCCCCCGACAGTATCCAAAGGGGTATATCTGTTCGAGAGGGGGACAACCACAGGGGATTCCTGCACTGACTGCCTGCCCTGTCTGGTGGTCACCCATTTCTCTGCCTGCACCTTGGGTGTGACCACACTTACATAACTGCGATCTATGACGCTTTCCGCCACCTGCATGCTCCTAAGTGCATCCAATTGCTGCTCCAACCGAACCATGCGGTCTGTGAGGAGCTGCAGTTGGGTGCACTTTCTGCAGAATGAAGCCATCCGGGACGCTGGAAGCCTCCCGGACCTGCCACATCTCACAGTCAGAGCACAGCACCCCTCTAACTGACATTGCGTCAATTAATTAAAATTAAAATTTGTCTTTTTTTTTTAAATACTTTTTTTTAAATTACAAAGTTACTGTCAACTATCTGTTTCCTAGCACTAGATTTCTAATAGAAATGCGATAGCTAACTATAATATTCTCCGATCTCTGGCTTAGATATCCTCTAAATTATAATTAAGTTATTATGTTTAATTAGTTCCCAAATACTCAAAAAAATTTAGGTTAGAACCATCTAAAAATTTAGGTTATGTACAAACCATCTAGATGTGCAAAGGACCCCAAAACAGACCACGAGGTTGAGGTGCACATGAGGAAGAGACTCCATTGTGCTTTTTGGGCAGGGATAAGATTTGAAGATTCTCCTTTTGGAAAACTGGCATCTCTATAAACTGTCACTTCACCAAATTCAAAGTTGACACAGGAGCCCGTGTTACAGTCCAGTCGATAAGGAATCATGGTTGAAACATCTGGCTATTAACGACAGCCACACCACTCTATAGCTCTGGAGGATTCCGCTCATTGACATGATCCCAGAATGACTCCAGTATGGCGACAAGCAAATATGTGAAATGTTGTACATCATCTGAAACCAATCCTTTTCTCTCTTGAGCATAGATTCCTGCGTTGCCCTTAATCTCCTCAAAATGGCAGAAGATGTCAAAACAATCTCTGTCGTCAGCTACACAGGGAACTGCAAATTCCCGAGTGGTCCATTAATGAAGAGACTCTTGACTGGGACTTCAGTTCTGTTTTCTCTTCACTCTTCACAGAGCCGGCTTGTCTAACTCCCTTGCAGACGGCAGAGCCTTCTCTTTGGCCAACCAGCCAATTCTTCAGATAAGTACCACCATACTTCAAGCAGAAGACACATATGAGAATGGCCAACAATCGAACGATGAGCCATAACCTTGGGCTACCATTGTTGTTGTCACACAAGCTGGGAACACCGTGGCATCGAAATTGCAATTTTCAGCAGAATATCAAGACAATGCTGGAACAGGAGAGCAGTGGCCATCAGCTCGGTGTCACACAAGGGCACAGGAACGTACTTAGTGTAGCAATGAAAGGCAAAATGCAGGTTGAGATCTTGAAGGAGGAAATTTCAAACAGAACATAGATACACTGCAGCGGACCCCAAGAAAATGAAAACAGTGTTCATACTATGAAGGAATCGAGTGAAGGAATGGGAGGAAGGAAGGAATGGGACAAGCCTATGGTGTCCAAACAAAACAGATGCGCTGTTCATAAGGAAAGGTTCAACTCCAAGGAATGCAAAACAAAATAAGATAGAGACGACAATGTTGTCGAAAACACATATTACTATGAGTTCAACGAGTTCAACATCAAACGAACAAAACTTGCACAAAGCAACCGAGACCACAACTCCTCCTCAAAATGTGACCAGAACAAGACTTAGAGGAATTGACAAGCCTCCAGACCTTCAGAATTGATAAAGTTACCGACCTGATGGGAAGAGAAGAGTAGCACGTAACGAGAGATTGTACTGTAAATATGCTTGCTAAAGGCTTGGTGGAGGCGTAGTATAAGGGTGCCAAGGTTTGATGAGGGACTGGAGAACAGTACTGCTCACAGTTTTATGTAAAGAGTCATGTCACAGGAGACCTTCACGTAGGGCAGACAGGATAGGGCAGGGAGCAGACATAAACTAGAGAATTGTATATCGGTAAGAATGGAGTTAGCTCCTAGTGTGGATTATACCCTATATATACTTGTGTTACCAAAAAACACGAAACGTTCAACCCTTCAAACCTTTAAACCTCTTTGTGACCTAGTAAACAAACATTTACAACAGTAATTGCAGTGTTCCATTAAAATATGCTCAAGAGACTTAAACAGGAGTCTACTAATAATTTATATTTACAACTTGGAAAAGAGTATTGATACTTCCATAGCGAATGCTTTTTGCTGAGCAAGCCAAATCCCAGAGGGAAAGCTGACTTACTGATCATAACGTTTTCTGCTGTGTGATAAAAATGTGGAGGAAAAGCTAATCCCAGAAGTATAGAACTCCAGTAACACCTTGAAGATTCTAACAATAAAGGACTTATTAACAAGAAGAAAAACTTAAGCACATAAGATTAAAGTTACACAATTAAAACAATGTTACCAATCTACCCCGCAACAAACGCTTGTTCAGAACACACAAGAAAACACATGTTTGGCAACAACTCTATTATAGATGTTTAACTATAAAAATCCAGCAATATTACCCAAGGCATAAACTGCTGTCATTTTAGTAAGCAGCACCTGATTTCCAAAACACGGTCACTCCACTGAGGAAATCCAAGAAGGTTCAGGAACATTGCTTTCTGAAAAGACTTTTCCTGCTTGACGAGATGGGTGTTGCAAATTTCATACCTTCTTCCCCCAGCACTGAGCTCATATCAGGACTTCGCCTCTATAGAGCCACCATAACTTAGCTTAATGCATCTTCTTAAAAATCCTTTCCCCTTTCATCTCAGATTCCATTGTCCTCAGCACCACTTTGAACTTAACTTTTCCAAAATATAAAAATCATTCATGTTTTCCTATTGCCTCCACTTTCTGATCAAATAAAATGTAATAATCTCACCCACTTTATTTATGAAAGCTTTGTATGTTCAAAAGTCCTTAAACTCCCCTGTGGACTTTAACAGCTGAAAAGCCAAGCTCCTGCGTATCTCTTAATGCAATTTTTAAAAACCCAACCGATTTACTTGTGAATCCAATTTAGCCATAGATTCTCATTACACATGTGTGCATCTAGCACCTTTCCCTCTTACTTCTCACAGACAAGTTGTCTCTATTAAGCTTCTCTCAGTTGATTTAATCATGGGCACACACACAAAGACACACACACACATATCTCACAGTATCAAAGGGAATATTGATGGGAGCTGTAAATTGCACATAGTTTTCATTATTGTCAGGAAATTATTGTCATATTCATGAAAAGTCTGTTATGAAGATTCCTTTGAGTGTTGCTTTAATGTAATTTACTGGATGCAGAATTGTTGAAGTTTTAAGATTTCCTGGGAATAACATTAGTTTCTGAAATACTTTGATCACTGAATGCAATGAAATCTCAGTGCACTATCAAAATCATCAAACAGCATCAACATGGCAGAATCTGGTTCAAACTGTCAGGTTGCCTTGCACCATTGCAAATGTTGATGAATCAATTAACTGCAACTGCAAAACCTTGCAAAAACCTTTTTCACAAAACTGACAGTCTCAGCACAGAATAACCTTTCTGATTGAACAAGTTAATGTGTTTTTTAAGAAAATTATAAACACAGTCACCTGGAGCAAATAAACTGCAAGACAAAGAAATTGGTTTGAAAAGATGCCAAGATATTGAAGTCCTAAGCCCGATAATATAAATTATGGGAGTGGTAACATACTCCACCCAGCAGAAAGTGGGCAGAATGGGATCTAAAATCCAAGTTGTGCACTTTGGCCTTTTTCCTCCTCTATTTCTATAAAAATCCACACACAGAGGAATCCCCCAATGGAATGCCTATTTAAAATTATTATTGTAGCAACAAACCATTAAACAACCAAATTATTGACAATATACTTCAAAAATAGATAGGACTTAATAAGGGAGGGAGACGTCAAGAAAATGTCACCTCAAGTCTCTTCCCAAAACATTGCAGTGTCTCATGTCATAAATGCTGACATCTGTAAGCCTGGAATGTTTTCATTGTATGTTCTATGCAATGAACACAGTGCGCAGTGGATTTCTGGTTGGAATCACAGAAATTTGTCGAATACATATGAACATCCGAAATAGGAGCAGCAGTATGCCATTCAACCCCTTGCCTGCTCTGTCATTCAAAAAATAATAGCTGACCTGTTTGTATTTCAAGTGTTACATTTCCATCCATTCTCTTTGATTCCCTTGTTCGTCAAGAATCTATCTAACTCTGCCTTAAAAACATTCAGTAGTCCCACCTCCACTGCTTTCCGAACAGCGCCCAAAGTTTCAAAGTCACACAATCCTCTGAGAGAAATAAATTCTCCTCATCTCTGCCCTGTAAGTGCAATCCCTAAATTTAAAACAGTCCCCCTTAGTTCTGGACCCAGCCACAAAAGGAAACATCCTTTCCACGTCATCCTTTCCAAGGCCATGCAGGATCTTATGTACTTCAATCAAATCACCACTCACTCTTCCAATCATCAGCAGACACAGGCCCAGTATTTCTAATCTTTCCTCATAAGACTGTAGCTATCTGTACATCTGTACATACATCGGCACATACACCAGGGACTGCAGACAGATGTAACAGCCACAGCATCACTAGAGGGCATCAGAGACGGGTATAAAGGGTCCAGCCCAAGGTAGGACCCGCCTCTTTCAGAAGCACAGGGCTAGCGAGCAGCAGCAGACAGAGACAGCTCAGCATAGGCAGCTTACCTTAGCTTCACTGGTCATACTTGACTGTATTATATCTAGTTAAGCTCTGGAAACAGAACAAACCTACTGAATAAAGTTTTTGTGTTAACTGGAAGTCGACAATCTTTATTCATACTTAGAGAATAACATAAAGACAACCCGCTCATTCCAGGTATCAATCTAGTAAACCTCTTCTGAACTGCGCCCAAAGCATTTACCAACCATAGCTGCACGCAATATCCAAGACATGGGGCAGGATTCTCCAGTCCCCCAGTTTAGTGTTTCTCGGCGACGTGCCGTTGGCTCGCGGCGGGATTCTATAACCCAGCCACTTGTCAATGTGATTTCCCATTGAAGCCACCCCACACTGCTGGGAAACCCATGGGCGGGAAACATAGGAACAGGAGAAGGCCATTCAGTCCCTCGAACCTGTCCCACCATTCAATGAGATCGTGGCTGATTTGTGACCTAACTCCATATACCTACCTTTGGCCCATTTCCCTTAATATTTTTGAGTTAAAAAAATCTATCTATCTGAGATTTAAAATTACCAATTGATCTAGCTTAAACTGCTGCTTATGGGAGAAAGTTCCAAGCCTCAGCCACCCTTTGAGTGAAGAACTTCTTCCTAACATCTCTCCTGAATGGTTCAGCCCTAATGTTTAGACTGAACGCCCTAGTTTTAGAATCTCCAACCAGCGGAAATAGTTTATCTTTATCTGCCCAATCTTTTCCTGTTGATATCTCAAATACTTAAATCAGATCACTCCTTAGCCTTTGAAATTCTAGCGAAAACAGGTCTAATATGGGTAATCTCTCCTCGTAACTCAATCCCTGTAGTCCAATTATAATGTTTGTAAACTTACTGGCCTCCTTCTGCACTGTAGGGATTTTATGATTCAAGGCCAAAATATCCTTCCAAAGGTTTGGTGCCCAGAACTGCTCACAGTAATCGCATGTGGGGCCAAGCCAGGTTTTCTTTTATAGCTGCAGCATAACCTCTGTGTCTTTATATTTCAATCCTCTAGATATAAAGGCTAGGATTCCAATACCTTTTTTGATTAGTTTCTGCACTTTTTCCTGTCATTTTAAGGACCTTTGCATCTGAACCCCCAAGTCTCTTCACTGCACCTAACCTCTTTCCATTTAGAAAGTACTTTGCTCTGTCCTCTTTTGGTGCAAAATTGATAACCTCACACTTGCTTACTTTAAATTACATTTGCCATAATTTTGCCCATTCACCTAGTCTGTCAATATCTCCTTGCAATTTTATGCTATCATCTAGGCTGTGTACAATGCCACCTAATTCTGTATCATCCACAAATTTTGATATATGACTTTCTTGCCATCATCCAAGTCATTGATGAATCGTGTGAATAATTGAGGCCCCAACTAGTGGTACATCACTAGTCACCCCCCCCCCTGCCAATTTGAGTATTTACCCATTATCTCTACTCTCTGTCGCTTGCCACTCAGCCAGTTTCCTATACATATCAATAATTTGCCTTTGACTCCGTGGGCTTCATAGAATCATAGAATTTACAGTGCAGAAGAGGCCATTCGGCACATTGAGGTAGCCCCGACCCTTGGAAAGAGCACCCCACTTAAGCCCACGCCTCCATCCTATCAGGTAACCTAGTAACTCCACCTAACCTTTTTATTGGGACACTAAGGGCAATTTATCATCACCAATCCACCTAACCTGCGCATCTTTGGACTGCGGGAGGAAACCGGAGCACCCGGAGGAAACCCACGGAGACATGGGGAGAATGTGCAGACTCCGCACAGACAATGACCCAAGATGGGAATCGATCCTGGGACCCTGGAGCTGTGAAGCAACTGTGCTAACCACTGTGTCACCGTGCTGCCCCTTTTTTTTCTTGTGTGGTACTTTATAAAAATTGCCTTCTGGAAGTCCATAAAAATGGCACACATAGACATTCCCCTATCCACTACCTTAGTCATTTCCTCAAAAAATGCAATAAGATTAGTCAGGCATGACCTTCCCTTCACAAATCCATGCTGGCTCACCTTGATTGACCAAAAAGTTTCAAGGTGTTCAGTTATCCCATCCCTGATTATAGACTCAGCAATTTCCCCACCACAGACATTAGGCTAACTGATCTGTAATTCCCCGGTTTCCCCCTTTCACCCTTCTTAAAAAGTGGAGTGACATGTCCAATTTTCCAATCCAGAAGGACTATTCCTGAATTTAGGGAACTCTGTAAGATTATAGTTCAGGCATCCACAAAATGCTTCCTTACTTCCTTTAACACCCTCGAATGAAAACCATCAGACCCTGGGGGTTTGTCGCTCTTTAGTTCCATTAATTTCCTAGTTAGTGATGCTGTCGGTTTATTAATTGTATTAAGTGCCTGTCCTCTAACAACTATTCATTTTTTCAGAACTTTCGGCAAGTTAACCTCCAATTCCACTGTAAACACTGAGGCAAAGTAATTGTTCAACATGTCTGTCATTTCCCAATTATCACTGACAATATCTCCATTTTCAGCTTTTCGTGGACCTACAGTGCTCCTCACCACCCGCTTTCCCTTTATATAACGATAAATTTCTCCTTATTGCTTTTTTCTTTTAAATGTTTTCATTTAAAAATGTTCATATTATATAGAACAAAGGTGAGCATGAACATACATCTGAAACAAAAATATGTACACATCGGTCAACTTCCATTATTTACATCAGTTGTCTTTCGTTATTTACAATGGTTACAGCTTCTTGTTTTACCTTCTCTGTTCGGCATTTATTTCTGGCCAAGTCCCCTGCCTCCCTCTCCCCTTTGCTTCCTGACCCCCCTCCCTTCTAGTCGTCTGGCGTGTCCTCCTTCTTCAACACTTCTTTTATCCTGGTCCTGTTTGGTTGGCATGGCACCATGGATTCTGTTATTTGCTGGGCATTGTTGGGCTCTATGCCTCTTTTTTATTATCCCCCCACCCCCTCCCATCCATTTTCGCTTGCATTTGTTGTTATACCGTGGCTTCCCTCTCATTTCCTCTGGCTTATTGGCTGTTGGCTACAAACAGATCTTGGAACAACTGGGTGATTGGCTCCCACGTTTTGTGGAAGTCTTCTTCCAACCCCCGGATGGTGAATTTGATTTTCTCCATTTGGAGAAATAGGTCAGGCAGCCAGTCTGCTGATCGCCAGCCGAGCAGGATTCTCCAGCGGGCGAATAGGGAGGCAAAGGCAAGGGCATCGGCCCTCCTCCCCATGATGAGATCTGGCTGTTCTGATACATCGAAGACTGTCATTCTGTGCATGGCTCCACCCTTATCCCCATCACCTTGTCCATGGCCTGTGCTATTTTCTCGCAGCAAGCCTTGTCATCCAGGAAGGCCATGTCCAACCTTCAGGGGGGACATTGGACACCGCCCATCTCCAACCTTTCATAATATTTCTTAGTAGCTCTTATGAGGTGCTTTGTGACTCTTTGCTAGTCCTTGTACCTGTCCCATTCACCCAGATCTATGCTAAGTCTTACATTTTTGTAAGCCCTTTCTTTTAGTTTTATGCTGCCCCTAACCTTTTTAGTTGGCCATGTTTTTTTTATGAAGCAGAACGTTTTCCGCTTTGGGGGTATATACTTGTGATGTATCTCATTCAATGTTTCTTTAAATATTATCCACTGATCTTCAGTCGTTTGACCCATTAACACATCTGCCTCATTTACCATGGACTGTCTCTGCTTCATCCCGTTAAAGTCAGCCTCACCCAAGTCTACAATTCTGGTACATGGAATGTGCTTTTCACTTTTAAACGCTACATTGAATTGAATCATGTTGTGATCACTATTTGATAAGTGTTCGCACACAGTTAGGTTGCTAATTAAATTAGGCTCCTTTCTAATGACACATACGTTGCCAGTGGTAAAATGGAATCGCAATGGCTGTAGTCGCACCAATACCCAGTAAAATTGAAGCACAGCAACCTTGCCTCCTGTATGCATCCTGCCGTGTGAGATTTGAAAATGACAATGAAATGCTTGCCCAGTTTTGAGCTGCCTGAAATTCTGACAGATGGTGCATATGGTGCAGGATGGGCATTGAAATCAGCCTCCTCATGACTGTCCAGCTGTCTCCCAGCATTACCACCGGCGATGCTGATTGGAAAATCTTCTTCAGTACATTTTGTTGTGGCTTTTGGCATTGATCACTGCCTCATGGGTGGAGAGGGAATGTCATAGAGATTATAGAAACAGCTTTCTGAATATTCCAACTTTAAAACAACAAGTTGTGTAGAAATTTGGGTTCTTGAGGTAAAATTGCTTGATGAAGGCAAAATTGTCCCATTTTAACCTGTCCTGGAACAGCGATAGAAAATCCAGTAAGTCTGTTGCGTGACCTTTGATAGCATTAATCTATTGCATCTTTCTCTTCGTTGTAGAGTAATGCCTGACTGAATTTTAGCTCATCATGGTGAATCAGAGTTTTATTTAACTGTCATTCAGCTACAAGGACTTCTCTTCCCCAAACTAAATTATTGCGTTTCCGAAGGCTTTATAAATTATAGTGACAGCTTGACTTTTTTCTGCCAAATCTCCTTGGGAGTTTCTCTTCCAGCAGTTTAGAACAGCGTGGGAGGATTTATACTGAAATTTCAAAGACTTTTTTTCTTAAATAAAATCCATACAGGCAAACATTTGTTTACTGAACAGGCAAGGTCAGCTATACAGACAACTGCATTCATCCTGATAGATCCAAAAATATGATAATGGCGCAGATAAGTGGTGGGATGACACCCTTGATTCTACAGCTTGACCAATTTAAATCCTTTTGTTTGGTTCCCTGCACAGTTTCCCTTATCTCTGCACTGAGCACATAATCATTTGAATGCGAGTAATTCGGAAGTGCATAAGTTCACTCAATAGCGTTTCGGGTTGGTAATAGGCAGCCCACTGGGTCAAGATGATGGTGGAATGAGTTACTCTAAGTTTTACATGCACAAAGTACGCATTCTGCTTCAGCTGTTTGGCTCAAGTTTCACTCATAAAACAAGAATTCTTTAATAGTATGTGGGCAGCATTGGCAACACTTGTTAGAAGCGACATGTCTTTATCTTTCTAGCTAGGTTTTTTCCTCATACACAGGTTTTCTCCTCTTTTTTTGTCATTCATTCCTAGTTCTTAAAATCTTTCATAACCTTTAACCTACCACTTAGCCTTGCAGAATTATTTCATACAATTTGCTCATATTCTGCCCTCTATAAGCAAAAAGAAAAGTCCAGGTACTGTGCCTTTTCAAAATTAAACAAAAGGCATTGTGGGGTGGGGGGGGGGGGGGGGTGGGATGCAATCATTCTCGGGTGCATTGTCCATGGCAATGCCTCAACCAATTAGAGTCAACTGGCCAACCAATCAGCACCCTTTTCTCGTGCAGTATAAATTGTTTTTGCCTTTGAAATTTAACATTCTTGCATCTGTCCTGGTGAGTGCAGGTGAAAAGCTTCAGCAGCATGTCTCTTTTTTTTTCAGAAGTACTCAAGTTCTGCACTACCAAGTGATTTGATCGAAAGTGATTTCAACTGTCCTCCTCCATCAGTGCAGAGCAGATGCAATCTGAAAGTAAAGAGCCACATCAAAAATAAAGAAAAACAATATGAAAATCAGACTGACATGCACTGAGAAATAGGCTTGAAACAAATGTTTCTGATAGATTCTACATATTGTGTCTGCCACAATTTTAATTGGTTTATAATCTTACTGCAACTATTTTTACCTGACCCTGCCCAAACTCCTCTGTGATATTTAAATTAGAATTGTACATTCTGAAAATGTCAGCTGTCAAGAAACTGCTGAAAAAGCAGAATGTGCTGGAAGCGTGGATCTTGTTTGGAATATCAGCTGATTACAATGGTCCACAGTGGAAGCACGTCTATACTTGAGCATTCCTGTTGGTATTTAGTATTGCACCGGTCTGAGAAGGGGCATTGCACTGTCTGCACTATGAATTGCCAAATGATTCACATAGTGTGTGATATGCCATCAATGAACACACGACGAGTGGTGAACGTAACTGGGGCTTTAATAAACTAAACAGAAAGCCTCCTAGCCTCGGATCCCGAACTGAGGCAGCGGCGGAGACTAGCCACCTTTATACCGAGCCCGAGGGAAGGCGGAGCCAGCAGGCAGTGGTTTACCACATTACATATAATACAGTGGTAGTTTACCACAGTACACATATTATATACGGCAGTGGTTTGGAGCCAGCAGGGACAAGCCCAGGCATGTAACAGTACAACAGTACAATACAATACAGTGGTTTACCACATTCACCCCCTGTTAAAAAAAGAGTCCAGCGGGGGTGAAGTGGACTTAAAGATCAAGTCTGTCGGGGGCCTTGACCTTCCGCCGTGATCGCCTCAGCCCTGGCTGTGGTGTGGGCACCGGTGTCGAGACCTGCATGTCCGGGAGCGTGTTTTCCTCTTCTTCACCCAATAGTTGAGTCGGTGGAGGGGGGGTGCAGTGTGTGGGCGGTGGTGGCGGTGATGGCCACCGGTGGGCCTGCGGGTGCCAGACCTTGAAGTAACTGGGTAGTGGTGGAGGGAGATGGTGTAGGATTGGGGGTGGTGGTGATGGTCGCTGGGGAACCTGCAGGTGCCAAATTCTGGAGGGAGACTGTGTCCTGTCGCCCGTCATGATGTGCCACGTAGGCATATTATGGATTGGCATGGAGGAGCATGACCTTCCCGACGAGGGGATCTGATTTATGGCTCCTCGCATGCTTCCGGAGGAGGATGGGCCCCGGGACTGTCAGCCAGGACGGGAGCGAGACCTTGGAGGTGGACTTCCTGAGGACGGCAAACATATGTTCGTGCGGGGTCTCATTGGTGGCAGTGCACAGGAGCGACCGGATGGAGTGGAGCGCATCGGAGAGGACCTCCTGCCAGCAGGAGACAGGGACATTCTAGACTGTAGGGCCAGGAGGACGGCCTTCCAGACTGTCGTGTTCTCCCTCTCCACCTGTCCGTTTCCCCGGGGGTTGTAGCTGGTCGTCCTGCTGGAGGCGATGCCCTTGCTGAGCAAGAATTGATGCAACTCGTCGCTCATGAAGGAGGAACCCCGATCGCTATGGATGTAGGTGGGGAACCCGAACAAGGTGAAAACACTGTGCAGGGCCTTGAGGACGGTGGCAGAGGTCAGGCCTTTACCAGGTGCGCTTTGTCTGGCCAATAGAAGTGCGGTTTGCATTCCGCGCAGACCTGGCAGTCCCTGGTCACGGTCCTGACCTTCTCAATGGAGTTAGGTAGGTTGCGAGCCTTGATAAAGTGAAAAAAACGGGTGACACCTGGGTGACAGAGGTCATCCGCCTCCCCTCGGGCTCGGTATAAAGGTGGTTAGTCTCCGCCGCTGCCTTAGTTCGGGATCCGAGGCCAGTATGCTTTCTGTTTAGTTTATTAAATTGATATGCCATCAATGAACACACGAGGAGTGGTGAACATAACTGAGGCTTTAATAAACTAAACGAAAGCCTCCTGGCCTCGGATCCCGAACTGAGGCAGCGGTGGAGACTAGCCACCTTTATACCGAGCCCGGGGGAGGCGGAGCCAGCAGGCAGTGGTTTACCACATTACATATAATACAGTGGCAGTTTACCATAATACACATATTACATACTACAGTGGTTCGGAGGCAGCAGGGACAAGCCCAGGCATGTAACAATACAACAGTACAATACAATACAGTTGTTTACCACATTGTGACATTGACCTAGCAATGCACTGCAGCTCGTAACTAATTACTGGTAAGGCATAATGTTTACACATGATTAAGCCTTGGCTCAGTGGCAGCATTCCCTCCTGTGAGTGGGAAGCGTCAATCCAAACAGCCAATGAGAGTGGAGATGAGAGATTGTGGATTGCGGGGCAGCACCGTAGCACAGTGGTTAGCATTGTTGCTTCACAGAGCCAGGGACCGGATTCAATTCCCGGCTTGGGTCACTGCCTGTGCGGAGTCTGCATGTTCGCGCCATGTCTGCGTGGGTTTCCTCCGGGTGCTTCGGTTTCCTCCCACAGTCCATTAATGTGCAGGTTAGGTGGATTGGCCAAGCTAAATTGCCCATTAGTATCCAAAAAGGTGTGTAGGTTAGATAAAAGGATTAATGGGATAGGGTGGGGGTGAGCCTGGGTGAAGTATTCTCTCAGAGGGTTGGTGCAGACTCAATATTAACCCTCACTTCCTCCATAAAGGGCAATCAGGGGCCTGGGGTGGGGTTCAAACTAAACTGCGAATCCACCTCCAGGATTTGTGAACCATGTGGGTGTCCCGTCTCTAATTATAATATTTGCATCTTTGCCATTTAATTACTTCTGCTCTTCATCCTGGGATCTTCCCATTTGTTATTCTTCACCCTCCACCTTTCAGAGAGGTAGAAATCCATCGGGCGGATTCTCCGTTCCTGAGACGTAGGGGCAGGATTTGTGGACTTCCATGACAGCAAAACTGGTGCTGTCCCTGGATCGATTCAGCGACTGTGGACGGGCTAGCAGCAGCGCCACTGGAACACAATCGATTACAATGAGGAAACAGTGCGGGATTCGCCGGGTCTGTGATTGACACTCGGGAAGCTGACAAGCTGCAGCCTCATAAACACATTCCACTCCCCACGCGCTGGAGCGCGCCTATCCCACTGTGGGTCGGCTGGAGCCAGAGGGTACCAAAGTGGTGGCTTGGGGACACACCCAAACGACCCTTGTCACTAAGTTCACAGTGGGCAGTCAAGGCATGCACAGCTGCATGGTTGCCTTGCAGGCTGCTGCAATGGTGCTCCATGCCAGTCCACCCCTACTCCACAGCCCATTTCCTGCCCCCTCCCCCCGCTACTCCCCCGGACCCTGGCAGAAACCTCCCCAGCCAGTGGCACAACTGTCAGCTAACTATGGTGATGATGGACACTTTCCGCACACCCCTCTCTCCCTAAGCAGCCACGGCACTCGCGATTATTTAAAAAAAAATTTAGAGTACCAAATTAATTTTTTCCAATTAAGGGGCAATTTAGTGTGGCCAATCCACCTACCCAGCACATCTTTCGGGTTGTGGAGGCAAATCCCACGCAAACACAGGGAGAATGTGCAAACTCCACACGGACAGTGACCCAGAGCCGGGATCGAACCTGGAACCTCAGCGCCGTGAGGCAGCAGTGCTAACCACTGTGCCACTGTGCTGCCCCTGTTTCACGATTTTTAAAAGCATAAGTGAATCTCGCCGTCGGGAATTCCCCCCAATGGAGACGGAGCATCGCGGAGGCCCAGGAGAATACCGGGTCAGGTCCGCTAATGATATGCAAACTGTGTTTACTGTAGTTGCGTTCCGGAACGCATTGGCACTGCTGTTGAGGCGACAGAGAATTGCGATTTGACGTTAAATTGTGTCTGCCGCGATTTCGACATCGGAACGGATTCTCTGCCCATTCGCGTTTAGCTAGATTCTGGCATCGGCCAATGGAGAATCACGCCTATCATGGGCTGGATTCTTGTTCCTGCATCAATGTGCTGACGCCAACGGAGCATCCGTGGAGTTCCACATTGGGAAAATCGGCACCACGCCCGCACCGACTCCGGTACTGGTGAGGGATTAGCACTGCCGCTGCTTGAAACACCCACAGAACACATGTAAAATGGTGGGGGAATCGATGGGTCCGTGATGGACACGTGTAGGGTTGACAAGCTGCAGCTGTGCGTACACTTACATCCTCCATACACACACCGATCACGCCTGAAAAGATGGCGCCGGTTGTACAGGGCGACCGACCCGTCTACCCCGACCCCACAGCCCACCTCCTGGCCACCCCCAATACTCCGCCCAGTCCTGGCAGATCCCCCCCCGCCCCGGCCAGCGGCACGACTGTCGGCGAAGTATGCGATGTTGGACCCTGTCTTATGCCCTATCTCTCTCCGCAACCGCCACACCAGGCTCACGACTGTTGAGACCACACGCGGACCACGCCGTTGGGAACTCAACCCATCGTAGGCGGAGCATCGTGGGTTGATCCGCTAATGAGATGCGTACGCAGTTGCAACTACGCACAGTGCGCGTCGCAATGATGCCGATTTGGAGGGGGCGGAGCATCGCGATTCGGCGTCAAACTGGCACCTGCCTGATTTTGGTGTCGGGAGCAATTCTCCGTCCGATCTCCGTTCCCGATTTCGGCGGCGGGCAACGGAGAATCCCTCTCCATGTTTCTGCCTTCCTTCAGATCTGAAGCCGTCATATTTGACTCAAAATATCAACTTTGTTTCTTACTCCAAAAATGCTGCCAGACTGCTGAGTTTTTCCAGCATTCTCTAGTGTTTAATTAATATTGTTTTCAGTTGGTCCATAATAGTAATAGTCTTAAAGTTTGATATCTTGGTGTGTGACCATTTCAGTCAGTCACTGTCATTCAAATAGTTTTTTTTAGTTATCAGTTTGTACAGAGTCTGTAACAAATTGGGGTTTCTTTGCAAGATTCATATTCACAGACTGAACCAAATGCACTGGGATTTGCGAAAGATCAAAAGTGCAAGATTTCAGTGACCTTTGCTGTGTTTATTGTAAGGTTAACATGACTATGTCTATTGTTGCTGTTATGGTCGCAGCTGATGTTACTACTGGACAAATCAGACCTCGTTTCATAGATCCCTAACTTTTATTCTTTTATTTAGAAGCATGGAGGGCAGCAGCTGTACAGTCACAGAGGCTGCTGATGTACTTTTATCAAGCGAATGAAACATTAATTAAACAAGAAAAGATAAAACTATATTGCACTACTCCTTCACTCATAACTATACCTTTACAGATACATACAGATTTGTAAGGATAACACGAGTAAAATGGTCTATCTTCTCCTCTAATGTTCACAGTGAGTATACAGTCCATATAAACCAATATGTGGTCTGTGGTCAGACACTCCACACTCTGAGTCCAAGTGACAGATGCCACCCAAAAGCAACGTTTGCAGATCTCTCATCAACTCCCCCAGACCCTTGTCACACTGAGAGCCAAGTGGTCTCATAGAAGCTCTGCGTAGGAACTGGAAACCCAGTGGGTGTCCCAAAACGTAGTTTACGCCAGCGGGATTTCCCATTCTGATTGTCCCCTCCCCCTTCCAATGATGTAACGGGAATCCCAATGTTCAACCACTCCAGAGGCACGTCATTGGCCTAGGGCTCAGCATGGGCCTGGCCTCCCACACGCCTCGGAGTGTCAGTATCCAGGCTGTCGCAGCCTCCGACAGCTGCTTTGGAATATGATCTCGAATCTGCTCGTGAATGCATATCCACCAATGTGACAGAATCTGCGCTAGAGCAGGGTGCGGGTGATGGTGTGAGACTCCACTTCCTGAGGTCCTGTCCTCCTTACAGGTGGGCAACTGTTCCCTGGAGAAGGCAACTCTTTGGACTTGTAGTTGACCTCAGAAGAGAGCAGAAATATCAAATATGAGCCTCAAGAATAGTTTGGTGTTCAGATCAATGTCTGCACAATGGTGAACAGCGGAGCACCATCCCACATCCTTGCCTGAGGCTCCCTCATGCCTATTCAAGGGGCTATGCGCCATATAGTGACTGCACTCCTGTCTTGCCATTCACAATGGAGGGGATGCCATGCTGCTGTTCTGGGAGCTCATTTCAGTGTTGTGAGATCTCTGCTAATGTCAGTCACACCCCACAAGAATAGCCACAATGCCTACACAGTTGGCACTCTAGCTTCTGCCTTTCGGGCTGCCAACACTGGGCCTCTCTAGAATCACAACATTAGGGTCTCCAGTGCCAGTCCTGCCAGTGATGGAGCCTCATCTATTCCTTCCACAATGATGCAGCAGCCTCACCCTGTGGCCACTGACATGATGGGCTCTCCTGCCGCAGTAGTATCAACATCACACTTATTCAACTGCTGATCCTAAGGTACCTGAGGTTTGGTACTTGTTGTGTTATGCTTCTTCGTGTAGCATAAGCTGCTTCCTTGATGTATGCTTTGACAAAGGAAGGTCCAGACTTTGTAATGTGTTCAATATGTTTATTGAACTATTAACACAGTTCTTAAATAAGTTTGACTCTCCTGCTAATCGAACTGTAGTAACTCAGTCGAACTAAACCAGTCTGCTCTAAGCCATGTGCTGGGTGGGATGCTGTTGGTCAACCCTGATGTACTCTCTAGCTGTCTGTCTGTGGAAAGAGACAGAGCATGTGTGCCCTATCCTTTTATATGTGTTGTGTAATGCCCCCTTGTGGTAATGCCACCTCTGGGTGTCTTGACTGCTCATTGGTTGTGTCCTATTCTAAGTGTTCATTAGCTGCATGTTTGCATATCCTGACATATCCGGTATTCCCTCTAGTGTTTACTTAGTTGTAGTGTATTTACATTAACCCCTTGTGTATATACAGTGATGCATATCACCACAGCACTCACCCTTGTGGAGTGAAGAATAATACTCTTGTGGTGCAACCAGATGCTCTGGATGACCCCAGGGGTGCTAAGCTCCTCTGCAATCTCTATCCATATTTGCTTGGTTCTGAAGAGAGCCTTTGACCCCTGGGGAAGAGGACTTCCCACTTAGCTCGAGCAGCCTGGAGAAGAACATGCTAAGAATTGTCACTGAACCGGAGACTGGGGTGGGCGGGCACTTGGTTGCTTCCTTTGCTATGTTAAAAAGCCCTTCTTTCCTAAAACCTTCACTTATCTTGCCTCAATGACCAATTGGCCTTCTCCCAGTAGCAAGTCTGCACTGCAGCCTGCAGGTCCTGAAGGGGAAAGTCTGCCGCAGCTGTAGAAGCTGCTTGACATATTGCTCCAAAGCTGCCCTGGAGCAGAGCAGAAGTTGAACAAGGAGGCCTGAAGCAGTTGGCAGTCCTTTGAAAATTGTGCCAGCACATCCAGCCCGGTCAGCTTATGACATGGCTGCCACCTCAGTTCCCACTAAATGGCTCCCGTCTCCCGCACTCGCTGCCCTCACCCCCTAATGCCTGCAGGTCAGGATGAGATTCTGGTGAGAATGGGGTTCAGACTGGAAGCATCTGTGCCTCTCACTTCTAGTCTAGTCTTCCTCTTTGAACATTATGGTGATGTGCATCAATGTAAATGCATGTAGGCTAGCTAGACACTAGAGGGAGCACCAGTGACATCTCACACACACACACAGTCAACCAACAGATCAGTTGGATAGGACACGACCAATGGACATTCACGATACACATGGAGGTGACACGGCCACAGGGGGGCAATACACCAACCCATATATAAAGGACACCACCCATATGATCTGCCTCTTTCCAGTGGAGACAGTCAGTGAGAACAGACTCAGGGTTGATTCAATATTACACCCACCACATGGATTGCAGCAACTGGTTAGTCAATCTGGGTAGCTATAGTAGGATTAGCAGCAGTGTCGAACCCGAGTAATAGAAGTGTAAATAGTTTAATAAACGTGTTGAAGTTATCTCCACGTCTCAACCTTCCTTTGTCAAGCGCACCACAAGGAAGCCACTTATGTTACACTTACAACATAACAAATCATGGTACCAGGACTGATCTGTTTCAATCCACATAGCCGTACCTCAGCGTATAGTGACAACCATCAACGATACCCAGGCAAGATGTTCGAGATCCGGGTTCCGCAGCAGCATGGCGATCTCTGCGAAAACCAGCGGGCATTCCGGCAAAAGTTTGAAGTCTTCCTGGTGGCAGCCGAACTAGAAGACCTGGCCGAAGCTGAAAAGATAGAGCTTCTCCTCACCATCGCCAGTGCCAGAGCAGAAGAAATCTTAAAAATTCAAGCTCTCCAAAGGGCAAAACAAGAGCGACTTCCAGGCAGTCCTGGACAAATTCGGCAAATACTGTGAGGAAAACACTCTCCAACCAGCAAGAAAAAGTAAGAGAATCGGCAGTACTCACCACGATGCCGAGATCCCGGAGCAGAGAACGATTTTGGTCGGCAGCCATCTTTCTAAAGGGTTTGCACTTGCACAGTTGCGCGAGAAGCGCGCAGAACGGGAAGGTCCGTTTGCGTATGCGCAATCACAAAAACGGCCATCGGTAAAGGAACAGCGATCTGCGCATACGCAATCGCTTCCTACATGCTACGTCACATGCATCATGACGTCAGAGGCCCCAGACCACGCCCATTTAAAGGGGAAACGTCCCAAATCAAAGAAAAAATATTTTAAAGCTGGAAAACAACCTTCCTTCACCTGGAATGACAGCACAATGCCTCAAATTGAACCAGGAAATGAAATTAACTTCCGAAGAACCCTGCAACAAGCAGTTACCTATGCCCAAACCGATGATTCCGACCTTGAATACTTCGACACCGACCTTTCCATTTTCTCTGGACCTTGCGAGCCCAGTGCAGCTCCGACGCAAACAGTGATGATATGGTCCGAGAAGACAACGACTCAGATGAACCTTTCAACTTGGGAGGCTACCCCAGTACCAAATCCGAACCGCAACTCGACATGTTGCACATTGGCGACCCCCGTACTGAATCCGACACAGATGCGGATTCGTTCTCCGGATTTGAGGATCTTCAGCCCAGCAGATATGACATCCCAACTTGTGAGTGCAGGATGATGCTGCAGCCTGACACCAAGAGACAGAGAGCGGTACAAGTCCACAGAGAGCGGCCTGCTGCCACACAGAGTGTGGTCCACGCACCGCTCAGGGTTCCAGACTCCATGATAGAAGAAACGCAAGACTCCAGAGCGCAGTCCTTGCACACACAAGACATGACTCCAGTGTCACAAGCCTCCGCAGCGAGCTCGTGGACAGCCTCCACGATAGAAGCAATGCAAGACTCTGACGCGCAGTCCTTGCAGGAACAAGACCATGAGGGTCTAGCAACCTCCTCTGACAAACTAGCGGCAGACGATGCAATTCTGCCATGTTCAAGTAAACAGCAAGAAGACTATGACAGTCTACCACGCTCCAGTGCACAGCAGGACTATCATGCTACAGTGAAGAACAAAGCGACGATGACAGTCCAAGCCCAAATGAAGGACAACAGCAAGACAATGACAGTCCACCCACATTGTTTGCACCATCAGATGAAGACTCTGACAATTTACCCAACCCAAGTGAACAACAAGCAGCTACTGAGGATCTACCCACTGTATGTGAGACGAATGACAACAGCATCTCACTTCCCATGCAAGATGTGCAAAGTGACAGACCTCAGCTAGTGTGTACAGAGGCACTCGACGATCACTGTGAGACCACTGGTGACTCCGGTGACAGCATGATACTTCCACCCTCATTCGCTCGAACATCTCCACAAGTCAATGCATTCCTGCATGTTCCAACTCCAGATGTGCAGCTTCAAGAAATCTCAGCTGACTCCAGTGCACTGCTAAGACTCCGGACGGGGAGCATCAACAAACCAACACTGACTCAGTTAGAACAGACCAGACTCCAGATGGGGAGCAACCAAACGCCGACTCTGATTCACATAAACCGGACTTTACACCAGACAGGGAATGCCGCAACCTCAGTGATGGCACTCTCAGGGCAGATGCCAAACGACAGGAGATGGATTACTTAACAATTACACTGGGTCAGTAATAACAAGCAGCGGCTACAGTCCAAGAGGAATACACCAATATTTACCACAGCTATATCCACACATTTTTTCCACACCAGCAGTGCAGCCAATGACAACTCATGCTGGACAAACCCAGTATTCAGGCATGCAGCAGCCAGCAGTTTATGCAGCATATTCTCAAACAGGCCAGCAGTACGGATTGCCCACTAATGGAATCAGGACCGAAGGAGGACTACCGCAAGCACAATCTGCACTACAGACTGGATGCCTTAGTTACAGCCCAGGATTTGCTGCACTCCAGCCTGGCCAGACGGCATATTCCTATCAGATGCAAGGTTCTAGTTTCACACCATCACCAGGTATTTATGCGAGCAGCAATTCTGTTTCCAATTCGACAAGCTTCAACGGTTCTCAGCAGGATCACCCTTCCAGCACAGCATGTGACCAGAACCAGTATGTACAGTCTTATCCAACTTCAACATATGGCACATCCATGACCTCGAATGATACTGTTGATGGTACCTCTTCAACGTCAACACCTTATTTGCTACAAGGTGCCATCCGACAGCACCATCATAAACATTGGAAAAAAAAAAGACTCCAAATCAGACAGCGAAGTGATTTCACGACTTCTTGGTTCCTGTGGCACAGGGACATTGATGGCGTGCATAACCAAGGGAGACATTTGACCATGATAATTGATGGTTTTTGGACTCACATGAATAATTTGGACTTATTGTTTAATCACTGTTCCCATGACTTGTATATACCTTACCTTATCAACCTGTTCTTTGTTCAATTTTCTTAAAGTGCACAGAAAATGTGAACATATAAAAAAAGGGGGATGTGGTGATGTGCATCAATGTAAATGCATGTAGGCTAGCTAGACACTTGAGGGAGCAACAGTGACATCACACACACACACTCAACCAATAGATCAGTTGGGTAGGACATGGCCAATGGACATTCACGATACACACGGAGGTGACACGACCACAGGGGGGCATTACACCAACCCACATATAAAGGACACCACACACATGATCTGCCTCTTTCCAGTGGAGACAGTCAGTGAGAACAGACACAGGCTTGATTCAATATTACACCCACCACGTGGATTGCAGCAACTGGTTAGTCAATCTGGGTAGCTATAGTAGGATTAGCAGCAGTGTCGATCCCGAGTAATAGAAGTGTAAATAGTTTAATAAACGTGTTGAAGTTATCTCCACGTCTCAACCTTCCTTTGTCAAGCGCACCACAAGGAAGCCACTTATGTTACACTTACAACATAACAAATCATGGTACCAGGACAGATCTGTTTCAATCCACATAGCCGTACCTCAGCGTATAGTGACAACCAGCAACGATACCCAGGCAAGATGTTCGAGAACCCTCCTTTGTCAAGTGCACCACAAGGAAGCCGCTTATGTTACACCTACAACATTAACAAATCAAACATGTTCACGGAAAGTCCAGGCCCACATATTTATTGCATTGCAGTGAATCCTTTAAATCTGTTGTCCTGAAAACTTGTCTAAGCCTAATCCTAAATCTGCTCCAGCACTTCTGAAAAAAAAAAGGACTTTGTAAAGGTCATATGTGGGCACATTGCAAAAGATGATGCAACAGAGAATGGATCACCATAGCAACAAGAATGAGTCCAGGTTGGCTGGAGATCATTCTGAATATCTACTTATATAAGGTTATGGGCATTGAGAGAAATTAAGTATGTCAATCATTGGTGGCTGCTATTTGTTGGAACTGATTGTGAAAAGCCATTGCACCCAGAGCTGTGGTTCTAGGTTCAAAAGGTTTTTATATACTAGAGAAGAGTGAAGGGCAATACAGGTCGTCACAATGACTCCAGCTCACCTTTACCTTCCTGGTGGCACCACTTTGTCTGATATCTTCTTAACAGCTTGCCACCAACATAATTGACAAGCAATAAGCAAGTATGAATATATAACATGGTCTTAGTCTAGGCATAGTGGTATTGGCTCTGGACGAGTATTCCAGAGACCCAGGACAATGATCTGGAGTCTTGGGTTCGAATCCCACCCCGGCAGGTGATGGAACTTAAACTCAATAAAATATCTGGAATTAAAAGTCTAATGATGACCATGAAACCATTGTCGATAGTCGGATAAAAACATCTGGTTCACTAATGTCCTTTCGGGAAGGAAATTTGCTGTCCTTATCTGGTCTGGCCTGCATGTCACTCCAGACCCACAGCAATGTGGTTGACTCTTAACTGGCCCCTCAAGGGCAATTAGGGGTGGGCAATAAATGCGAATACAGTCTGCGACACCCACTTACTTCCCATGAATGAATAAAAAATGTTTAAGTGAGAATGTTAACCCCCAAATATGGGAGTGAGATTGATTGAGGTGAGATGTAAAAATGTTAAAAACCTCAAATCCAACCCCAGTCCTTCCACATCTGGTTTTAATGGAAGGGGGGCAGGGGCTTTGGTCAACTAACCTGTCCCCAGGAGCTAGTTTGGTTACTTGAGTATTATACTAAGGTTCCATGCTTCAGATTTCTTTTCAGGCCGGGTTTCCCTGATCGTGGGAAAGCCGGCAGCTAAAGGGAGGCTGATGCAGTTGGACCCCGCAGGTAGTAAGTACCTTTCAAGTGTCTCTTTACCTACCTGTTGGATCCAGCTTGTCTGCTTCCCTACCTCCAACCTCAACAGGACATCCCCACCACCACCAACACCACCCCTCCCCCCAAGCCACCAACACCACTCCCCCTCCTCTGAGCTAAATCAAGATCTTAATTTCTATCCATATGTATTTTGAAATTCAGAAGGTGGAGTTGTAATATTAAAGCAATTCTAAATTATGCATGATCCTAAGATAATGTTTCGAGTCAAATGAAAATTCTCTAATGTGTTAATAAATAACTGTTTTCGTTATAAAGACATTTGTCTGTACCTGAAGGTTCTTTCAGGAAATTAGTCCATTAGGTTGAAAATTAAATCTTATGCAGATCAAATGGAATGTCCCTCAAATTAAAAAGTAAAATCAGACAAAACTTAACGAAAGGGGGAGATAGAGCCATAGTTGGGGAGGCTATGGCGTAGTGGAAAAGACACTGGACCAGTCATTCAGAGGCTCAAGGTAATGCCCAGGGGATATGTTCCACCACAGTTGGTGGAACTTCAATTCAATTAATAAAATGTAAATGTTACTCTCAGTGACAGTTACTATGAATCGATTGTTGATTCATTAATGCTGTTTAGGGAAGGATATTCTGCCATCCCGGTTGGCTCTTAACTATCCTCTGAAGTCGCCTAGTACCCTTTGGCAATTCGGGATGGCACGGTAGCACAGTGGTTAGCACTGTTGCTTTTCAGCACTAGGATACCGGATTCTATTCTCTCTTGGGCTCCTGTTTGTGCGGAGTTTGCCCGTTCTCCCCGTGTCTGCGGGGGTTTCCTCCTGGTGCTCCAGTTTCCTCCCAAAAGTCCCAGAAGACGTGCTTGTTAGGTGAATTGGACATTCTGAATTCTCCCTCTGTGTATCCGAACATGTGCCAGAGTATGGCGACTGGGGGATTTTCACAGTAACTTCATTGCTAATGTAAGCCTACTTGTGACACTAATAAAGATTATTATTATTATTAAATGCTGGAAATCCCAAGAAGAAATTGAGCGGCAAAGAGCCCTGCATTTCCCTTGCAGCACAATGGTGATTACTGGTATTATAACTCCAAGGTAGAACTTACCTGTGGCCTAAATTTGGCTTGCTTTGGTATTGGGCTTGTCAGATGAGGAGCGGTTGAGGACTCTGGATCTGTAGTCGATGGAGTTTAGAAGGATGAGGTGGGATCTTATTGAATCTTACAGAATACTGAGAGGCCTCAATAGAGTGGACGTGGAGAGGATGTTTCCACTGGTATGAGAGACTAGAACCCGAGGACACAGCCTCAGACTAAAGGGACAATCCTTTAAAACAGAGATGAGGAGGAATTTCTTCGGCCAGAGGGTGGTGAACCTGTGGAACTCATTGCTGCAGAAGGTCGTGGGGGCCAAGTCATTGAGTATCTTTCAGACAGAGATATATAGGTTCTTGATTAATAAGTGGGTCAGGGGTTACAGGGAGAAGCTAGCAGAATGGGGATGAGAAACACATCAGCCATGAACGTATGGTGGAGCAGACTCGATGAGCCTAATCCTGCTCGTATATCTTATGGTCTTATGGGCCTAAAAATATATTAGTGAACATGGAATATAGAAAATTCAGAAGTATATCTTAAGGCAGAAGTTTAAATATTCTGTACAAGAAGTACACACAGTGCTCACGCTGCCTTCCTAGATTAGCTAAACTGTTGTAACAAGTTTGCCTTCCCAATAAATACAGCATAATTCTTGGAGCCAAGCAGATTCTAACTGCTATTCTGCAAAGTCATCCAATGGCACATTGAAATGCTTGTGACATCGCCCATGAGAGTTTAGCTTTTCAGCCGCAGGCTCGGAACATTGTAGAGCCTCTTTTTAAGAAATATGAAAGGAAAATCATTTCTAATATATCTTGCTGATACAAATTTTTATCTTTGGAAACAAGAGGCTTGACGGGGGGTTGGGGGTGGGTGGGGGGGGAGGGAGACAATCACTCTGCTTCCAGGAGGAAGCTCAAAACTTGGGACAGAGCCTGATCTGAATGCTGCCTGTCTGATTGGAAACAACAGCTACCAATCGTGGTAAGAACATAAGAACATAAGAACTAGGAGCAGGAGTAGGCCATCTGGCCCCTCGAGCCTGCTCCGCCATTCAATGAGATCATGGCTGATCTTTTGTGGACTCAGCTCCACTTTCCGGCCCGAACACCATAACCCTTAATCCCTTTATTCTTCAAAAAACTATCTATCTTTATCTTAAAAACATTTAATGAAGGAGCCTCTACTGCTTCACTGGGCAAGGAATTCCATAGATTCACAACCCTTTGGGTGAAGAAGTTCCTCCTAAACTCAGTCCTAAATCTACTTCCCCTTATTTTGAGGCTATGCCCCCTAGTTCTGCTTTCACCCGCCAGTGGAAACAACCTGCCCGCATCTATCCTATCGATTCCCTTCATAATCTTATATGTTTCTATAAGATTCCCCCTCATCCTTCTAAATTCCAACGAGTACAGTCCCAGTCTACTCAACCTCTCCTCGTAATCCAACCCCTTCAGCTCTGGGATTAACCTAGTGAATCTCCTTTGCACACCCTCCAGTGCCAGTACGTCCTTTCTCAAGTAAGGAGACCAAAACTGAACACAATACTCCAGGTGTGGCCTCACTAACACCTTATACAATTGCAGCATAACCTCCCTAGTCTTAAACTCCATCCCTCTAGCAATGAAGGACAAAATTCCATTTGCCTTCTTAATCACCTGTTGCACCTGAAAACCAACTTTCTGCGACTCATGCACGAGCACACCCAGGTCTCTCTGCACAGCAGCATGTTTTAATATTTTATCATTTAAATAATAATCCCTTTTGCCGTTATTCTTACCAAAATGGATAACCTCACATTTGTCAACATTGTATTCCATCTGCCAGACCCTAGCCCATTCACTTAGCCTGTCCAAATCCCTCTGCAGGCTTCCAGTATCCTCTGCACTTTTTGCTTTACCACTTATCTTAGTGTCGTCTGCAAACTTGGACACATTGCCCTTGGTCCCCAACTCCAAATCATCTATGTAAATTGTGAACAGTTGTGGGCCCAACACTGATCCCTGAGGGACACCACTAGCTACTGATTGCCAACCAGAGAAACACCCATTACTCCCCACTCTTTGCTTTCTAAATGTGCCATTCATCCGTTTTGGTGATATTGTGTTGTGCTTTTCTATAAATAGTTACATTGGATCTTCAATCTTTGTCGAAACTGGTAGGTTAGGCCTCAGATTAACAGATCGCATTCGTTGGAGAAAGGGGAAGAAGCTCGTGGTTGTGTAAATAATGACGTGGATGACTTAGGCTGAATTACCAGTTTCTTTGCTGTAAATATTTTGTAATGCTTTGTAACATGTCCCCCTAATATTATGGTCGGGGTTCTCCGAACCTCCGTGCCGCAATGACCCTCGGCGTGGGGGCGGAGAATGGGGCGTAGACACGCGATCGGTCCGACGCCTTCGCATGATTGGAGAATCGCCCGCAATCGCGCGCGCACGTGCGCAGACGATGCGGCGGCGGCTGGGGGCTATTGAAAGAGGCCACCACGGCGATTCTCCACCAGCAACTGGCCGAGTTCCCACCGACGTGGTTCACTCATGGTTCCACCCGGCGGGCACTCGGAGTGGCGGCTGCCGTGGCCGCCCTGGTGGGGGGCGGGGCGATCTATCAACGGGGGGGCCTCCAGGACGGCCAGGCTCGTGATCGGGGGCCACCGATCGGCGGGCGCACGTGATCTGGGGGGGGGGGCCTATATTGTTGGGGTCGGCCCACTGTGTGGATCCGCCATGTTGCGCGGGGCCACCGCCACAGGTGGTCGTCGTGTGCATGCGCGCACCCGCGGCCGGAAGTGCAGGGCCCCGTATCGGCAGCCGGAGCTGCGTGGAGCACTCCGGGGCCCTGCAAGCCCCCTTCAAAATGGAGAATCACTCTGGACTTTCTCCAGGAAAGTCCAGAGTGATTTGCGCCCTTTTTCTCGCGGGCATGGGGATATAGCCCCATTAACAGAGAATTCCGCCTCATACCTCTGATGACACAAAATTGCCTTAAAGCTGTCCCAAGGTACTCTATATGCTTGAAGCAGAGAGACTTCAATCAAGAGTCTTCTGACCCAGATATCATTGTCAGCTAGCCAAGGCATTGAGAAGGATTGTACCATTTCCGAACTAGCTACTGTGATTTGTTAGGCCTCACCATTACTAGACATTCTGACGCACCTGCCCAACAGTTGGAAGAATATTAACTATCAAAGCATATCTTGGGCGCGATTCTCCACCCCCATGCCGAAGTGGCCGTGCCGTCGTGAACGCCGTCGAGGTTCACGACGGCGCGGAACGGCCCCGGTCATGACCGATTCAGGCCCTGACAATGGGCCAGTATCGGGGCCGCGTCATCTACCCGCGCGAGGCATGTCGCCCGTGTAAAAGTGGTTCCGATTAGATGACGCGGCCGGCGCCGCATAACGGACGTCATCCACGCATGCGCGGGTTGGTGCCGTCAACCCGCGCATGCGTGGTTGCCGTCCTGTCCACATCCGCCCCGTAAGAAGATGGGGGACGGATCTTGCGGGGCGGCGGAAGGAAGGAGGTCCTCCTTCAGAGAGGACGGCCCGACGATCGGTGGGCACCGATCGCGGGCCACCCCACATTTAAGGTACCCCCCGGTGCAGGATCCCCCCTCGCCCCCCCACAGGCCGCCCCCCCCCAGCGTTCATTCACCGCCCACAACTGTAGCGACCAGGTGTGCTTGGCGCTGGGTGGGAACCCGCCGTTTTGGCCTGGCCGCTCGGCCCATCCGGGCCCCAGAATCACGGGGGTGCCGGAGAATCGCCATTTTGGGTATCTCCGGCGATTCTCCGGCCTGCGGCCCGCGAAACTCAACTGGCCCGTTCCTGCCGCTCGGGAGAATCGCGGGAGGGCGTCGGACCGGCGGCCCCGGACATTTTGGCAGCCCAGGCGATTCTCCCAACCGGCGTGGGAGTGGAGAATCCCGCCCAAAGAGTTTATCATTATTATACACATGGAGGCGGTTTAGCTTAGTTGGCTGGACAACTAGTTTAGCTTGTGATGCAGAACGAGGCCAACAGCATGGGTTCAATTCCCGTACCAGCTGAGGTTATTCATGAAGTGTCCAGTTTGTCCGTTGGCTGAGGTGCAGTGATCCTCAGGTTACATCACCACTTGTCAGCTCGATAGTCATCTGGGACTATGGCGACTTAACTTACTCTAAGGCACTCGGATGTTATTTTGCAAGCTGTATATTCTTGGTGTTAAATGTTAAGGGGATATAAATACCCATTTTTCCTTTGGAGTAGGAGAGAAAACAGTATCTAAGGTGGGATCTATTTCAAGTGATATTACAGTCAGTAATTCCAAGAGAGCAATGATCCTGGAATGCGATCTTTGAGAAGGGAGCAGCGTGGATTAGTATTATCATCCTTCCATCATTTATATCATACTGAAACATCCACTCTTAGTTTCATTAACATCTGTTTTGTTTGGGAAAGGGAAAATGGGCTCAAGTTATCATGGACCAACAACTAATGGTCTGATTTCCCCATTAGGAAAGCCAGTAAGAGTTATTAGAGGGAGAAAGAAAGTGCAGAGATATAACTCTGTTCGCTCTGCATCATATGTAATTTTTCAAACAGCCAGAATAGCATTATAATGTCCCAGAATCTGCTGTTGTGCAACTTTAAAATATTAATTGTTATACCCTTTAAAACTGTATTTAGCATTTGGCATTTTATGATTTTTGTTTGTTGGAAAACCTTTGTTCCAACGGTTGCTCTGACGTTGTCTCTGAATGTTGCCTGCTGATTCATGAGAAAGCTTATTGCAATTGAAGGTAATCTTTCCCGGAAAAGGAAGAGCTTAAAAAAAAAGTTGGGATATGTAAAAAGTGAACTTATAAGATAAGACTTACAGAGGGGCAGCTAACTGTCCAACAACAAGCCAGAGAGCTTTATGACAGTAAGGAAGCCAAGCCAAAATGAATGGCGCTAACTGGTTTTTGAGTGCCCCTCAGATATGGACCAGAATTTTACCTTCCCCCCCCCCCCCCCTCCCTCCCCAGACCGAACAGGTCCTGAGTCTGCGGGGGAGCGTAACATTGCACAGATGGTATTTTCTTCTAGGTTCCCGCCTGTAACTGCCCTCACAACAATTTTACACTGGGGTGAAGAGGGCCTCAGGTGGGGACACCACTATTGCCCTAATTGAGGCCTTAAGTAGCAAATTCATGGCCAGCTAAGGGCTCTTTGCCACCCAACCTTAATCTTTCAGTCTAGCGGGTGGATCAGAGCTCGGGGGAAAGCTCATCTGAAGCCATTTTATGACTGGGCACTCTCCCTTTAAGGCCAGGTGACCTCCCTCCTCCCGGCCTATCCCCTGAGACCCTGATCACCACCACCCCCATCCGCCTCGCAAGCCCCCAGGTCCTCCTGACCATCTCCACCCTGGGATCCCTGACACTTAGCTTTCCCTAATGTTCCTAGGAGTTAACTCACAGGCAGCTCCGTACCTCTTTTGGCCACTGCAGGGCTGTTGCCGGAGGGACTGGAGAGCTATTGGCCAATCTGGTCGGCCGGCAGTTCTCCAAGGTGGGACGTCCTTCCTGCCGAGTAAGGGACAAAAGTCCCACCTTACACTAATCAATGCTTGTTAGAGCATAAAACGGCAGCGAGGCTGTCAGAATTGGTGAGAATGTGTTCCCTGCTGGGTCTTCAGATGTCGGGGGCCGAGCCCCCACCATCCCAAAAATTCAGGCCATGGCATTTCATTGTTGAATGAGGACAGAAAGAAAGAAGGAACCATGGCCAGATTAACAGGAACTAGCTGCTCACAGCCACTATTGTGGCACCAATGATGCCTGAAGACCCTGCTGCACCCAGCCAATATTGACATTATGGTTAGTGAGCAAGGCAGTTGCAGAGCTGTCCCATTTGCTGCAAGCGCATCTGCAGCCACAAGAATGGCAATGCCAGCAACGGTCAGGCCAGCTGCTGCCTTAGTTTGTTCTGCCCATATTTTCTTCTATACTAACCCAGGTTTCCCTTTCAGCAATATTCAAGGGGCTGGATTCTCCATTTTTGGGACTATGTCCCCAAGCCGTCACAAAAACTGTGGCCTTTCACAACAGAAAAACTGGTGCGAAAGGGCCACATATTCATAGTCCTGCAGGGGGCTAGCAGTGAACCGTCAGGAAGCTCGCAGCGTTTGCGACAAATACGGGCCCCCACACTTCCGGGTCAGAGGCCACGCATGCGCACGGAGGCGGCTCCAGCGGCCGTGCCGTGCTCCATGGCAGACTCAGACCTTGGAGCTGGGCCTCCCAAATAGTGCCCCCAATTGGCCGCGCGCCCTACCCGGACCGCCCACCCCGTCGGGAATTCGGCTGGTCGGGGGTGGAAATTGACGGGGCCAGCCTCCAGCATTGGCTGCAGGTAGAGATACATGGTGCAGCGTACTCTTTTCGGGGCCCGGGGAATTGGGGAACCGGCGCGGTCCCGATTCCATGCGCGGAAGCGGATTCTCCGCCCCGGCGCCGGATCCGACCGCGATTTTGGCGTCGAGGTGCGGAGAATCCAGCCCAAGGTGTTTCATCATTCATCAAACAGGTGAATGACTCATATAGTCAACGCAGACACTACACATTCTTCTCCTTGTACATCAAATGGAAAAAAGTAGCATGATGCCGGCTAGCAATCCTTCCCAAAGCAGAGGGTTCTAAGCTGATAACAACACAGAACGATAGGTTTCTACTTTTCCTTTGTCACCCCAACTTCGCCCTTTATGCACACTGGCTGATGCTATCTCTTCAATAGATCCTCTTCACTCATTGAGTGGCTCTGTCAGAGCTTGCAAACATTGATGAGAAGGATATAGGTGTCTGTGAGGTATTGTCTTTCTCTCGAATGTTGGCAGTTTCTGTTAAAGCCTTATTTCCACACTCGCAATTGTAGAAAAACTGTATCCTGCACACATTTTTTAAAAGAGCTACTTTTACAAATGTACATATTTACACATTTAGCTTTGTGGAAATGAGAGTAATGAGGGGCGGCACGGAGGAACAGTGGTTAGCACTGCTGCCTTACAGCATCAGAGACCTAGGTTCAATTCTGGCCTTGGGTGTTTGCCTGTGTGGAGTTTGCACATTCTCCCCATTTCTGCGTGGGTTTCCTCCGGGTGCTCCAGTTTCCTCCCACATTCCAAAGATGTGCTGGCAAGGTGGATTGGCCATGCTAAATTGCCCCTTTGTCTCAAGCGATGTGCAAATGAGGTTTTGGGGATATGGAGGGAGGAGGTGCACCTGTGTTGTGTACTTTCAGAAGGTCGGTGCTGACTTGATGGGCCGAATGCCGCCTTCTGCACTGTCGGGATTCTATGATCCGATGAAAGCAGACAGGAAAATGGGTGGCACAACCTGAGTCCCAGGAAGGTCATCTCATTTACTACTCCCGCTATGCAAATTATATGTAAAGATAGCTTTGTATCTAATGGAATGTTTCTCATGGAATCAAGGTTTTTAATTTCTGAACCTCCTCCAGAACAAGCTTGTTCCCTTATATTAAATAACACCCTGCTGTGCCATCAGTAAAGTGGGTTTCAGATGTTGTAAATTAAAAGTGAAAATACACAGATTGGGTAGAAACAAGCCCAGTCTGTAGGCAATGCCTGTATCATGCAGATCATTTTTTAAAATTCAGTCGCAGGATATGGGCATTTGTGGCAATGCCAACAATTCTTGCCCTTTCCGTTGTTCTAGGAAGATGGTGCAGTTAGCCACAGTTCACTATAACTGTCTTCAGAGTCAACCATATTGGTGTGGGAAGAGTCATAAGTAGGTCATTTTCCTTTCCAAAAGAACACTTTTCAGGCAGAATCTTTGAACGGATTTAACTGATCAATTTAGCATGGTGAGATTTGCACTCGGATTCTCTGGAACACGACGGTGCATGGATTACAGTCCAGTAACATGACCACCACCCTACCAGACCTATATTGTTTAACAGTTAGTTTTTTAAAAATCTAAGGATATAGCATAGGTCAGAAGCAAATGTACAACCAATTTAAAAGCAATGTTTTGTAACGTGCCTATGTGGGCCAGTCACGTGCTAAATGGCCCACTTGATTATGAAATATTGATTTATTGTGTAGGAAGTTTAAAACAAATGAACTGATAAACATGGATTTGTCAGAGACCTTGGGTTGGGTTTTAATGCCGAGGGGCTGGGAGCAGGGGGTGGGTGTGATCACATGTGGGAAACCTGGAAGCATGCGCAGCACATCTATCAGTTGCTTTTTAACTCAGGCACCTCATTATCATTATACCTCCAGATTTCCCATCCAATTACCATCAGTAGATATGGTGACAACATGGATGACATGACTTCAACCCCAGCATTTGAATGGACGCTCCAAACATTGAAGAAATTGGAGAGTCTCAGATCTGTTACTATAGTTTGAGATTGGGAAAAATCAGTGCCCACGTCAGTGATGCCACTCTGGATACACCTTATGGTCTCGGAGGGAGGTACTCTTCTCTAACGATAGAAAGAAGACGTCAGGAGCTAAGGTTGGCTGGTCGTTGCCAAGGAAGTCAGCTGCAGTCACATGGTGCCAGGGAGGAATTCAATACCATTGCAGGTGAGAGAAATGGCACATTGTTCCACATTATAATCAAGGTACTGTGCAAATCCTCTCACTCTGCCATGTGAAGTCTGCTCCAATGCATCATTCCTTACACCAACTTACTTTACATTTACCCAAATTCCCATTCACTGCTGATGCTCACTCCCATCATAGAATCCCTACAGTGCATGATGAAAACTGCACAGAGGGTGTCACCAACCCTGTGGACTCGTATAGTCTGTACCCAGCTGTGATGCACCCACTTTGGAGCAAGATCAGATGGTGAGACAAGGACAGCAATGGAAAGTCAACATCAGAGGGTTCAGGACATTCCAGGTTCTGCTCACCGAGACACGGTTGCTGCACTCTGGAGGCCATTGACTGTGAGAAAATGTTTACAGCAGGTCCCTGGGAGGATCCAGAGGGCAAAAGAGTTGAGGGTGCTGGCGGTATGTTCTCCAGGAGGCTGTAAATGTCTGTCACCACCTGCTGGTACATTGTGAGCCTTGCCTGAGACACTGGTGTCAGACATGTTGGGGAAGCATATCCCCTGCCTGTGGATCCTGTGTGTCTGGTTATAGTGAGCCACGTATGGCTATTGTATATAATTACTGTTGTTGCTTTTACTGTTGCTGTTGAATTGTTGTGTTGATGCTGCTGTTGGCTCCGCCTGTGTCTCCGCCCCTCTGTGGAGGTATATAATCGGCCGATCTGAGACAGGCTCTCAGTGCGGTAGAAGCTACAGGTTGGCACACATCTAGTTGATTAAAGCCACTGTTCTTTGGTACAAACTGTCTCGACTGAATTGATGGTCATCACTGGTGTGGCCTCTTGTGAACTGCACCCATCTGCTGATGCCCTCCTGTGTAGTTACAGGTCTGTGAGCAGCACGTTATTGTAACACAGCATAAACAGCATTGATATTCATGTGACAGATACATCTCCAAAGATCTGACTTCCAAACTTTCTAAGAGGAGATGGCACCTTCAAAGTCACCCTCAGTACAGGGATTATGCACAAACCCATTCCACACAAGCAGGTAAGAAAACAAATGTGAATACTGCATTTTTCCCTGCCTTTAAAAAAAAATGTATTCCTTTCTCAGAGTTACCAATGTGTGGAGTGGTCGGAGCAAGCCCCTAATCCATCTTTTTGCTCCGAAAACCAGTTCAAATCATCGTACCCAGACAAAGGACTTACCAGATCCAAGCTGGCTAGAATTAATATTACGCCTGATCTTACGCTAGACCCTAACCAAAAGGTCAAGATGCATTTTACCCTGTCAGCCATTTGTTTTCTCACCTTGCTTTCATGAAAAATTGTCCATTCTAGGTTAAAGTACAGAACCCATGTTAATGTCATTCTAATTTAGCCATTAACGTGTGCCAGTTGACAATCCATCTCTCCAGAAAGATTTGGGCAAAAGAGCTGGAATGAAATGCTGAAGTTGGAGCCAGTTTCCCAAAGCACTTGTGATTTTGCCAATCCAGCACACACCTCAGGGTTAAAATTCCATCAATGGCTATTCGCAACAATCCTTCTGTTTAAATTCACAGAATATACTGGCATGAAGTCCTAATCGCTCAATTTCCTTTAATGGTTCCTGTGCTGCTAAGACAATGGGAATTGTAGCTATGGATGCAACTGGGTTAGAATAAAAAAGATTGCAATGCTAGATTTAATACCCTGGCATATCGATAGATTACTTTAGAGAATTTGAGAGCAATTTCAGAAGAGGATTACCCTCTTTGGTTAAATTTGTCCTTTGGGAGGTTAAAAGGACTTGATCTGCTGAATGTCCTTATTGCATCCTATACTTTAAGAACATTTAAAAGGAGCATCCTGCATAATTAGAACATAATAAGGTTTTCCTCATTTTAATTGTGCTTTTGGTGCCACATTTGATTGAGATGTGTAATACAACATTACTCTCGGTAGACCTACTGCTTTCTTGTGGAATGCTATGTCCTTTATTGCTGTATCACTCATTCCATTGAATGTACTTTCACTAATCTCCCAGGACTTCCTAAAAGAGTGACAATTAAATCTATAGAACTCAATCTTATAGCCAAACTCTTGGAAGTAATTTCCTATCGTTGTAGATTTTACAGTAAATGTGCACTCTGAAAGCATAATAAATGCAAATATATAAATGCTTTAAATTACCTGTTACATTTGACAGAATGTCAAAACTCCATGGTATAAAAACATTGCAATTCCGCTTATGGTCAAGAATATATAACACATCTATGTTCAAACAATACATTTGCTGTAAGCAGATTCTCACTATTATTGCTTTTGGCTCCTTCTCCTCTGTGGCAATGCTTTGTTTTGACAATGGGGATCTTTATTAATCTCTAAAGCCCAGATCCACTTCACTGAGCAAACAGACCATTGATTGCAGATTATTGTATGAAACCAAACAGGTGAGCCAACCACCACCTAATATAAGGACTCTCAGACACAAGGGGGCACCTGCTGAATTTAACATAACCAAGTTTCTCATTTTGCTTCACAACAGGGTGACAAATCTCTTCACTCCTCGAGGTAAGACCATGACAGGTTGGTGGGTTCTGCTGCTCCTTCTCTCAAGGTTTCTATCCCCTCAACCAACATCATTATAACAGTTAATCTGATCATTATCTCAGTGTTGTTCATGGGACCTTGCTGTGTATATGTCTGCCCTTACATTTCCTACATTAAAACTACATTGACTATATTTCAAAAGTGCTTCATTGGCTGAAAAGTGCTTGGGGACAAAAAGTGAAATAGATATAATAATCTTTATCAGTGTCACAGGTAGGCTTACATCAACATTGCAATGAAGTTACTGTGAAAATCCCCTAGTCCCCACACTACGGCGCCTGTTCGGGTACATGAAGGGAGAATTCAAAATGTCCAATTCACCTAACAAGCTCGTCTTTCAGGGCGAGTGAGAGGAAACCGAAGCACCTGGAGGAAATCCACGCAGACATGCGGAGAACGTGCAGACTCCGCACAGACAGTGATTCAAGCTGGGAATCGAACCCAGGTCCCTGGCGCTGTGAAGCCAAAGTGCTAACCACTGTGCTACCTTGATTTGGCTATCTGGAAAGAATGAAAGCCTCCTCATCAAGTGATGTTGCAGCAACAGAGATCCTGTTGTGCAATGTAGAAAGTGTTAGCCGCTGAGACATGTTCCCAGCCTCAAACCCCACTTGCCAGAGGTACTGGAAGCTTGGCAATTACGAGAATGTTGAGAGGGAAGTATTTGTGCAGCTGTTTGTTCTGCTGGCCCACAGCTGTGACTGTCAAGTCAAATTTGTGTGTGGGGGCATGTAGGTTTTTGCTGGATTTGAAACCAGCAACCTCATTCTGCCTCAGACAGAGGGTGCAGTAGTTATCCTCTTTCATTTTTTTTAACCAGGCTACCTTTTTTTGTGGCTGTGAAAGATCTCAGATGTTACCTGCACGTTCTGTGGTCAGAGAGTGATAGCATGAAATACATAGAGAAGCTGTGTGCACAGTTCTTTAACTCTGCTATAGAGTACCGGTACCAATGAGTTGTATTAGGGTGGCATGGTGGCACAATGGTTAGCACTGCTGCCTCAAACACTAGGGACCCAGGTTCGATTTTGGCCTTGGGTGACTGTGTGGAGTTTGCATGCTCTCCCCATGTCTGTGTAGGTTTCCTCCGGTATTCCGGATTCCTCCCACAGCCCAAAGACGTGCAGGCTAGGTAGATTGGCCATGATAAAATTGCCCCTTAGTGTCCAGGGATGTGTAGGTTAGGTGGGGTTACAGGGATAGGTAGTGGGTCTAGTTAGGGTGCTCCTTCAGAGGGTTGGTGCAGACTCGATGGACCAAATGGCCTCCTTCTGCACTGTAGGGATTCTATGGATTATATTACACTTGGGAGAGAATGGCCAGATGTAGGAGTGGCGTCAGATCTCAAAGGAGCAGAAGGGGTCCTGTTGTGCAATGTAGAAATTGTTAGCCACTGGGACATGTTCCCAGCCTCAAACCCCACTTGCCAGACACCAACTCCGTCACAGCAGCTATTTGAGCTTGAACCAGACTGTTTTCAACTTTGGTGCAGCACTTGACCCCCAGATGAGCTTCTAACCACAAATGGGTCATCACTACGATGACTTACTTCTATCGCCATATCAAATCAAATATTTACAAACTAATCGATGACTTGGATGAAGTGACAGAATGTATAGTCACTAAATTGCGGATGATACAGGATAAGTAGGAAAGCAGATTGTCAAGAAGAGGAAAATAGGCTACAGAAAGATAGAAAGAGGCTAAGTTCATGAGCGAAACATTGGCAGATGAAATGTAATGTGGGAAAATGTGAATTTGCAATGTTGGCATTTATTGCAAGGGGAATAGAACATAAAATGAATGACATTTTCCTGCACCTGTACAAGGTTTTGATGAGACCAAATTTGGAATATTGTGTAAAGAGTAGATATCAAAAAGAGATGATTGCATTGGAAACCATTCAGAGAAGGGTCATTTGACTCATTCCTGAGATGAAAGGTTTATTTATGAAGAAAGGTTGAACAGATTGGGCATTAGAGTTCAGAAAAATGAGACATGAAATTCTCTATTTGGGAGACTTCGGGTTGGATTCTTCTGCCCCGCCTGCTGCACGACCGTCACTGAGGGGATACGGACCATGTAAAGGTGAGCATATAGGAGAGCTGGAGGTGCATCTGACAACAATCAAGCAGGCTAATTAGCCCACTGAGGCACCAATCCAACCCGATTTATGTGGCCCATCCACTTTTAGAGTTGACAGGGGGCCTTTACATTTCAACTGCAACCTGGGATGGACTGTTAGGGCTGAAATATAATTGACAAATGTGTCCAAGGACTGAGGTCTGTGTAGGATTGTGCTGCCTGGACCTCGTGGCATGGTTTTAACATCAATGTTTATTTGTCACAGGTCAGTAACTCCCTGAGACAGCTCCGCAGAAGCTGTGTCCCCCAAGGGAACAGATTACAAATCCGGCCTGCTTTTTTCCTGTTCTTCGGGTCCAGCCTCTTCCTGCCCTTCCCAGCAACATTCAGCCTTTCACAGAGAGCGTTTCACCCTGGATGGCTGTTAATTGGCCAGCCAGCATGAAATTGCACTCCGAGACCGACCGTGGAAACACATTTTGTGTCTGCTTCTGGGTCCGCCGAGTGCAGATATCGGGGGCTGGATTCTCTATTTTGGAGACTAAGTCCCCACGCCAGTGTGAAAACGGTGGTGTTTTACGCCAAGAAAAGTGGCGTAAAACGGCCACCGATTCCCCTTTTTGCTGGGGGCTAGCTGGGAGGTAGTGTAGAGCTCGCAGCTCTAGTTGCCGATCCAGCCTCCAGCACTTCCGGTCCAGAGGCCACGCATGCGCACGGCGGCGGCCTGCAGCGGCTGCGCCGTGCTCCATGGCAGACTCAGCCCACAGACCTGGACCATCGAAGCAGTGCCCCCCATCGGCTGCTCGCACGCCCTGGGCCACCCGCCTCACATCGCCCCCAGCCCAGAATGAAGCACCTCTGCCCACCGATCGGCCCTCCCACGCCTGCGGCGGCCCCGGACTGAGTCCGCAGCTGCCACTCCGAATTCACGAATGGTGTGAGCACATGTAACCCGCCCCGTCGGGAACTTGGCCGATCGGGGACGGAGCATTGCGGGGCGGGCCTCTGGAAATGGCCTAAGGCGGTGGATAATCGGCATACGCTTTTCAGCGGGCGGAGAATTCAGAAACCGGCGCCGCTCCTGATTTTGGCGCCAAAACGGATTCTCCGCCCCGTAGCTGAACATAATGTCGGCGTCGGGGAGCGGAGAATTCAGCCCAGGATCTTGAAGGGACTTGATAGGATGGATACAAGGATATTTCAACCTTTTGGGGAGATTGGAATTCAGGATACAATTTAAGAATAAGTAATCTTCTTTTTAAGATAGAAATGAGGAGAAATGGATGGTGTTTACTATGTGGAATTTTCTTCCCTCCGAGCAGTGGAGGCTGTGCCAATGAATAATTTCAAGGCAAAGTTAGATAGGTTTTTGTTAAACAAGGGGGTCAAGGGTTAAGGGGAGTAGATGGCAGAGTGGAGTTGAGGCCAGATCAAGTCCAGCCATGATCCTATTAAATGGTTAAGGTGGCTCGAAGGGCTAATGGCTATCTCCTGCTCCTAAGTCCTCTGTTCTTCTAATTCTGGTCTGTTGATCATTCTTGATTTTAATTATTGCACCTTCGGAGGCTGTGCCTTCAGCTACCAAGACCTTCAACTCTGGAATTTGCTTCTGTAAATGTTGCTGTCCTTTTCTCCGTCAAGGCTCTTCCTAAACTCTTCCTCTTTGGCCATGCTTTTTGTCATCTGATCTAATATCTGGTTATGCCAAACCATGTTATATGAAATTTTCCCGTGAAGCGCCATGGCAGATTTTAATCGCATTAAGGGCACGATAGAAACTCATGTGGGGCGCGATTCAGTGGACACAAGTTAAAGTCCGCTGAACAGTGTGTTTAGTGGGGTGTTTCTCGGTGGCTGCAGCGCTGAGAAACACCCCCGCTATCCAAAAGCACTTTGTCATGGTTTTTGGCCTCGGGGAGTTTCTCCCGCTCAGGTTGCACTTCGAGGGATTTCAGATTGGGGCGCCATTTTGTTCAGCTACCCCGATCTTCCCCTCACCTCTTTCAGGCCTCCCACACTCTTTTAACACCCCCCTTACGCCCCCCCCAACCTTGGGGAGGCCCCCAGGAAACCCCCACCTCCCACTACCTGGCATCTCCCCCCCCCCACCCCGGCCTGACTCCTGGCAGTGACAACCTGGAACCTGCACACCCTGGCACTGCCAACCTAGCACCCTGGCAGTATCCTGCCATGGTGCCTGGGTGGCACTTCTAGGGTGCCAGGGGGACTGTCAGGATGCCACACTGCCCTGTCCCTGACCACCTGGGGACCTCCAATGGCCTGGGAGACCCACCATTTGCAGTTACGACTTATTCATGTTTGTGTGGAGCAGTACTAAACAGTGCCCTGGCGAGATCTCCCAGGCAAGGTCGGTAAGTCCTGGACACCAGGTATATCTTGCATCTGGGTATTTAAGACTCATTTAAATATGCAGATCTGGATCTCGCCCCTTGAGGGCAAGTTCTAGATTGTGCGTTGCTGAGTGAGTAGGGTTACTTGCAATCGGCCTGGCGCAGAACCCAATTTGGGGCTCGCGAGCGATTCACCTGTTGTGCCCGATCTGTGCTGGGTGTAACGGGGTTGCTGAATCATTGCCGTCATCATATTCTGAGCAGCATAACCTTTTTGCACTTTATTATTCCATGATATTATGCCATTTGAATCAAGTACTTCTGCAAAGTCCATGCTTTGTTATAATGTTGAGATTACTGACAAGCGCTGGGACACTTTGATACGACAACAACCTCTCTCCCACCAACCACAGTTGCAGTGGGTGCGAAACATGGACCATCCAGGGCATCGGACAACGCCACGCAAACAGAAATCATAACCCATCCAAATCTGTAAACCGGTTTTCACTGTGAAGTGATGGTGTATTGGCTTTTAGCACCAGATTCAACAGCAGAGCTGCAACTACTGGCACAAGAGATTCAGGTCTTAATATGAAGTGACATCACCAGCTGTCTTCAGATTTCTTTAAATCTTTGCACAATTTTAGTAGTTCCAACAATATAGGCCAAATTCTATCTGTGGCTCAATTGCTAACACTATTGACTCTGAGTCACGTGGCTGTGCGTTCAATTCCTATTCCAGAACTTGAACACTCCACCGTCATATTGATTAAGTGCTGCACTGTTGGAGGTCCGTCTTTTCGATGAAAAATTAAACTGAGGTCACCTCTCCTCTCACAGGTGGATATAAAAAATCCCAAGGCACTACTTTGAAGAAGAATAACAAAGTTATCCCTGGTGTCCTGACCCATATTTATCCCTCAATCAACATCACAGAAATAGGTCTGGCCATTATCACACTGCAGTCTGTGGGAGTTTGCAATGTACAAATTAACTGTTTCCTACAAGATAACAGTGACAAAACTTTCAAAAAGCACATTAATGGCTGTGAAGTGGTTCGCGAGATGAGATTATGAAGGGAGTCATATAATTACTGGACAATTTCTACATTGCAGTTGCGTCTCCAATTCTCCAACAGAGCAGCACGGTAGCATTGTGGATAGCACAATTGCTTCACAGCTCCAGGGTCCCAGGTTCGATTCCGGCTTGGGTCACTGTCTGTGCGGAGTCTGCACATCCTCCCCGTGTGTGCGTGGGTTTCCTCCGGGTGCTCCGGTTTCCTCCCACAGTCCAAAGATGTGCAGGTTAGGTGGATTGGCCATGATAAATTGCCCTTAGTGTCCAAAAATTGCCCTTAGTGTTGGGTGGGGTTGCTGGGTTGTGGGGATAGGGTGGAGGTGTTGACCTTGGGTGGGATGCTCTTTCCAAGAGCCGGTGCAGACTCGATGGGCCGAATGGCCTCCTTCTGCACTGTAAATTCTATGATATAAGAATAATACTCCCAGTGGAAGAATATTATTTTTCCAATGCTCATGAAGCAGTGTGTGGTTCTGAACTGCCAGTAATGGGCTGAGATTTTCCTCTTTCAATCTGCCCAATGTCAAGCAGTACAGGGACGAGGGGTTCAGGAAATAGGTTCTAGAATTTCCCTCTCCCATCCCCCTTAATTGGACGTACTGGCTATCATCCCATTGTCAGAAGTCCTGAGTGCATGATCCATCTAGGCCTCCTCCGGAGGTTCCCAGCCTCACAGATGCCAGTCTTCAGCCAATTCAGTTCACTCCACGTGATAGCAAGAAAGAGTCAATGGCACTGAATACTGCAAAGACTATCATTCCAGAAGTAGTTCTAAAGGTTTGTGCTCCAGAACTAGCTGCACCCCTAATGAAACCATTCCAGTATAGCTACAACACTGGCATCTAACCGACAATGTGGAAAATTGCCCAAGTATGTCTTGTCCACAAACTGTGGGACAAATCCAATCCAGCCATTTACCTCCTTCTCCACCTACCCTCAATCATTAACAAAATGATGGAAGGTGTCATTCACAGGAGCAACACTTGCTAAACAATATGATGCTCCCTGACACCAGTTTAGGTTCCTCCCGGCCATTTAGCTCCTGACCTCATTGCAGTCTTTGTTCAAACATGGACAAAAGACCTGAATTTCACAGGTGAGATGGGGGTGATTGCTCTTGACATCAAAACAATATTTGACCTAATGTGGCATCAAGGAGCCCTAACAAAACTGGAGTCAATGACAAAAAGGAGGAAAAATATCCACTGGTTGGAATCATACCTAGCACAAAGGAACATGGTTGTAGTGTTGGAGGTCAGTCATCTCAGTTCAGAGAGGTCATTTCAGGAATCCCTCAGGGTAGTTTCAATAGAATCCCTACAGTGCAGGAAGAGGCCATTAAGCCTATCGGATCTCCACCACTCCTCTGAGGCCCATTCCCCCACTCTATCCCCTTAACACTGTGCATTGACTATGGCCAATCCACCTAACCTGAACATCTTTGAATTATGGGAGTAAACCAGAGCACCCGGTTTGTGAGCAAACTCCACATCGACAATCACCTCAGGCCAGAATCAAACCTGGATCCCTGGCCATATGAGGTAGCAGGGTTAACTACTGTGTCACCATGCCACTGTTTCCCAGGTCCAATTATCTTCAGCTCAGAAATTATGATGACGATTGCACAATTTTCAGCACCATTCGCAACTCCTCAGATACGAAAACAGTCCGTGTCCATAAACAGCAGACCTGGACAACATTCAGAATTGTGCCAATAAGTGGCAGGTAACATTCATGCTACAAAATTGCCAGACAATGACCATCTCCAAGAAGAGAAAATCCAATCACTTCCCATTGACATTCAATGGCATTAGCATCGCTAAAACCACCATTTTCAACATCTTGGGGGTTACCATTGACCAGAAACTTGGTTAGCCATATAAACACGATGGATACAAGAACAGGTCAGAGGATAAGAATTCTGCGGCAAGTAACTCACCTCCTGACCTCACCTCCTGACCTCCCCCCCCCCCCCACTCCTGCAAAAAACTATCCACCATCTAGAAGACACAGGTCAGGATTGTGATGCAATGCTCTCCATTTGCCTAAATGAGTGCAGCTCCAACAACATTGAAGAAGCTCAACACCATCCAGGACAAATTATCCCACTTGACTGAAACCCCATCCACTACGTCAAGCATTCACTTCCTCCAAACTTGACATACTGGGGCAGCAGTGTGTACCATCTACAACATGCACTGCAGCAACTCGACAAAGCTTCTTCGACAACACCTTCAAAACCTGCTACCTCTACCATCGTGAAGGACAAGGACATCAGACACATGGGAACACCTCCACCTGCAAGTTCCCTTCCAAGTCACATATCCTGATTTGGAATGATATTGTTATTCCTTTACTGTCCCTGGTTGAAAACCCCGGAACCCCATCCCCAAAGACGTGGCAGTGTCTACAGCACATGGACTGCAGAAGTTCAACAAGGTGTCTCACTTCCATCTTTTCAAGAGCAATTAATGATAGGTATCAAATGTGCACCTTCCCAGCAATTTTGATATCCCAAGAAATATATATTTTTTAAAGATGCTGGTGGCATTGTGGATTGAGTAAAGCAGCCAATTTCCCAAAATTCACAGTAACAAATACCTCAGTTATGACTCAGGGTGTGGGGAGAAATTGGTATGTGTTGCACTTATGTTTCAAGTGAAAAATTATGTAACACTGATGAATCTAGCAGAGTGTCAGCTTTAACCAATCTGATTGTGACTTTGGGGTATTAATAACTTTTTCAAGCTATTCTAAAAACAAATGTATGTTAAATAGTGGCTAATGTTGTTGTAGGGTCCCTATAGAAAATGGGTTTATGATGAGTGAAACAAAGTCTGGGCCTGCTTTGCTCAAAAATCTTCATCAACCCTATCAACAAAAGATAAAAATGCCTAATTTTTTCAAACTGACTGCGGAAACAGAAGGAACAGGAATGCATCCCACAACTGCACAATCGTCATATTGCCAGTCCAGCTATGTTGCGTGTTTCCGATTCCTTTCCTGGACTTAACCTTTGGGCCAACGCTAGTGAGGCAATTAGCTCAGCATTCAGCATCTACAACAAGCAAGCTGCCTGTGGAGGCACAGAACACACCAATGACCCCTTTGACCCAATTTCAAGCCTGCCTTGGGCCTTTTGCTTGATGCTCCTGCTACCAGCACAGTGCTTGTCTAGGCCCAGACAGAGCCCAAATTAATTTCTATAGCAGGCAGAGAGAAGAGGCTGCTTCCTGAAACAGTGGTGGGAAGATCCCTGCAAGAAGAAAATCTGCTCTTCCCTCCCCCATCTTTTCTTCTATCCTCATGTTAAATAATTTAGCTCAATGTCTTCAGGATGCTTCTTCCTACTTTTCAATTAGTTTCTCCATTCCTGGTATTGTAAAATGTGTATAACATGGTACTCATAGAATTATAGAACCAGTACAGTGCAGAAGGAGGCCATTCAGCCCCTCGAGTCTGCACCGACGCTTGGAAAGAGCACCCTACCTGGGCCACACCTCCACCCTATCCCCATAATCCAGTAACCCCATTTAACCTATTGGACACTAAGAGGTAATTTAGCATGGCCAATCCACCTAACCAGTAGATCTTTGGACTGTGGAAGTAAACTGGAGCATCCAGACGAAACACACGCAGACACGGGGAGAAAGTGTCTCCACTCAGACAGTCACCCAAGGTCGGAATTGAACCCAGATCCTTGGCACTGAGGCAGCAGTGCTAACCATTGCGCCACCTTGCCCGGCCTAAAATGTTGGGACTTTCCTTGTTGACAATGGCTTCCTTTCCCATAGAGGGGCCTTAATTTCTTACAGGTCAACATGGTACCAAATGGATGCTCAATAATGAAGCCCCATGATTAACATGACCTTGGCCTCATTTTGCCACTCCAGCAGGCCAGAAACGAATAGACTCCAATGGCTGAAACACGTTGGGAGTTAAAATGACCTGCATAGGTTTTGTAAAGATCAAACAAATCTCAGAAATTTAAGTTGAAAAACAGTGAAAGAATTTTTGGAAAGATTCAAGTTTCAAGGAATTTCAAATGGTCACAAGGCATTGAGGATACCATCTCACATCACAGAATTCAATGGAGCCTCTCAGCTGAGTTTGCGCATGTTATTATGACAATGAATTCCAAGATAATTAGACTTTTTCTAGAACCTGCCACGATGAATAGCGCGAGCTACAACACTTTACCACGCTTCAAAGAATGATCTGCAATAGCTTTCTTCTGAAATTAGACAAATTATGTGGTAACTTCCTGCCTGTCAATTTTGTAAGTGGTTATTATTCACACTGGTGGTGAGTTCCTTGGCAACTTATTTGGTGTTCAGGAAGTGACTTTTGCAACCAGGGAAAGGCTGAACTGTGTTATGGTTGACGTCAGGAAATTATTTTGAGCTGTTTGGATAATGAGTGCACCCAGGGATCAGGCCCTATGCTCTGCTGCTTTCCCAGCCAATTGTTTATCCACCTGTAGCCATCATAAACCAATAATTTAATGATGAGCTGATTTATTTCTAACAACAGTAATTTTATCAGGGCTTCAGTTTTAAAGGAATGGTAAATAAGCAGGACATAGACACTCAGGTGTTGGACGACTGCCGAGGGTTGGATAATTGCTACACACAGACAATGCCCTTATTTCATATTTGCACTCAGACTTTATGAACAGTTTTACTAAACTCAAATCATTCATTTGCTCCGGTTGTTAATGCTGATGGAAGTGCCCCACTTGTTCCTGGGTGATTGCCAGAATCAGGGTCCTTCAAATAATTTAAGTGGGGTCTCCAGCCCCTCTATCCAGGGCAGGCTATCAAAGGCATTCTCCAGCACATTATGGCCGACATCTCAATAGCACGGAATGGAATCAGCGGTCTCTTTAATACAAAATCTTCAATTCTTTCAGAGTTGTCAAATTAAAATGACCTTTCAGTCACTTCAACATGCTCTTCCCCTTCCACTACTGGATCCGAAGAAAACAAAGGTGTCCCTTGGGCTCAATGTTATTAAACGCAAACGAAGGGAAGCACACATTACTTCTGTCCTTGGGCTCTAAGCATGGTTAATTCTGTTTGGTTACTTCTAGATAAGCACTGATTTAATATAATGACGACAAGTGAAGTGGTTCAGGGGAAAAAATGAACCTAATCTAATGAGCTATTTTATGTTGTAAGGATAAACATGAGGAAAATCATTGAGGGGCTGGTTTAGCGCAGTGGGCTAAATAACTGGCTTGTAATGCAGAACAAGGCCAGCAGTGCGGGTTCAATTCCCGTACCAGCCTCTCTGAACAGGGCTTTCCACAGTAACTTTATTGAAGCTAGTTTATTCAACCATTAGAAACCAGTTCACCAGTATTGATCAATGCTGACAACATTAAAATTTGGCCCATAGACAGCTGACAAACTAACTGTTCTGGTTGTTGCAGGGCAGGAGTCACAGCATGCCCCCTCCATTCCTGCTGTACCATCTGAGGAACCACGTTAGGGCCCGTAAGGCCAGAAAGTTAGACACCAGTAAGGTTGGCACAGGTGCAGGGCAACAGTTCAGTCATAGGGGTTAGAGCACAGACTATATATTTCTTCACAATAAACACCTGTTAACACTGTTAAATCTTGCCTCGGTGCTCTGTCTGCTTGGTATGGAGGTGGGCTGGTCCGAGCTGGCCGGGGGAAGTGGGGGATGCAGGGGACCAGTGCAGGCCCTGTAGGAGAACCGTGTTCCCCACCCCCCCACCCTCCGTCCCCCGTGCCCCGACCATCCCCAGAGCTGCGATATCGCGACGACGGCTAGCATTGCTGGTTGAACTCCAAATGCCATTGTCTGCAGGGGGTGGAAGGCCAACATGTTAGCATGGCGCATACTCCCGTGCCGAGCCAGGTTCCATGGGCTACATGGTGGTCCCAGTTGGCACTGAGGGTTCCACCCACGCATATCCCTCCCACATTCCCGCACCCCGGGCCCCGTTGGTATCCGGCACCGTCGGTGCCCCCGATCCTGGCGCCCGTCCCTGCTGCAAGGGGTAACGCTGGCTGGCACTGCCCTCACTGGGGGCTGCCGTTGGTATTGCCCAGGGTGGTCCCCCGGTGGGTGGTGGCCAGTTGGGCAGGGTGTTCGGGGGTGGGGGGGCGCTGTGGCGGGGGTTGCGGTGCGGGAGTGGGTGCACCCATATGGCCGGTGTCACTGTGTAGAGCCAGCGGCTGAGGTGGGTGGTCAGTGGGTGCGCATAAAGATGGCCACCATAATGGGGGTCGGTGCCTGGGCACCGACCCAGTCACATGGAGGGTCCCCCTGGCCGCTCGGCCTGTCCCCACTCCTTCTCCTCCCTTCCTCCGGCCCTGGCAGGGAGCCTCCTGCTCCAGCCAGCACGGCCGGTGTCCGGGCGGACAGCCCGCAGATACTCCACGCCATTTCCAACCTCCTCTCTCTCGCTCAGCAACCACAACGCCAGGTTCACGACTTTTGAAACCACAAGTGAACCCTGCCGTCAGGAACTCAGCCAATTGGACGCAGTGAATCTCGGTGACCCCGGAGAATAGGGTGTCAGGCCCACTAATGATATGCCCACTTTATCCCGCGCGGCGAGTGACGCGACTACGCCATTTTCTGGATGCCGGAGCATCCCAATTTGGCGTCAAACCGGCGCCTACCCAGATTTTGGCGTCGGAAGCTATTTTCCGCCCAATAGTGTTTCGCGATTTCAGCGTCGGCAAACGGAGAATCCCACCCATTGTCTCTAATAATGTAGCTCGCTGCAATGGCAGCCAATTGCTTCTCACTGAATGTGCTTCCATAGCATCACTCACACACGTTCTTCCGGCCCGTCAGCAGCAATCACATTGCAAGAAGATCTGCAGAAGATTTTCAAGCTATTTGTCTGCATGGAGACACAGCGGGAATCCCTGTCCAGGTTTGTGCTTGCTCACCGAGGGCTCTGACAGACTCTGACTCTCGGATCTGCTCAGCTTGGTGGTGAGCTGTCTGACGGTCTCCTTCTGTTGCAGGATGGTCTCTTTCTGCTGCAGGATGGTCTCTTGGAGGGGGGTGTATGGTTCCCTTGATGTTGTCCATAGACAACTGTTCTGCAGAGCAGAACTGTTCGGGGGCAGAGCACATGGGGCCCATGTCCAGGGGGAAGTGAGTGCAGATCGACCAGGTCTGGACGAACTCTTGGGCCGCAGATTTGGCCAAGAGAGGGCGAGGAATCCGCCAAACGTTTCACGGCACATGGTTTTCAAAGTAGAGCCACCCCCGGGAAAGGAGGTGGTGGGGGTGGGGGTGGTGGGGGAGGGGAGGGGGGACCACATGATTTACAGGAAATCCATCAAATAATTGCGCCCTCCAAAAGACTGAATTGAGATTTTAGGCAGGATTTTCACTGTAGTCTTCTGAATGCTGAACTTGGAAACTCTGAGTTAGTAGTAGAACACAATGACCCTTAGCTCCATCACCCTTCTGACACCCTCCTGCAACCCACCCGCAGGTCACGACCTGCACTTTGAAAAAACCTTCCACGAACATATGTGCTGAACCCGTGCCAACTCAACCGGTGTCTAATTTTCTTATCTTACGTGCTCTAACACTTCTAAGTGTGACCCCAGATAGCACATCAGACGTGGAGGTGGCCGGCTGCGTTTCTCACCCTCTAACCTGAGATGCCTTTGGCAGCCTTCCTCTGAAGTGCCTGGACCTAGATGGACCCGGTCGACTTTCGGGTGTCACAGGTGACGAGGTGCCACCCTGTTCTGCCTGCTGCCTATCAGATGCGGCAGTGTCAGGTGGGGGGGATTTGGAAGTGCTGAGGTGTTCCATCACCTCCCCTGCGAGAGGCACAGGCATGGGCCTCTTTACTTACTCCTTCTCAAGATACTCAATGGACCCCGGGCTATTCCATGGGACGGAGGTGAGGCCAGAGAGAGCTCCGAGGCACCACCGTCACCTGGCACTGCCACTCCTACAGTCCTGCCTCGTCTGAACCAGGGTCTCAATGCCCTCAACCATGGAGCACTGAGACTGGGCCACAACCCTCAGCAAGTGAGTCATGTCCCTCAGTCACTCAATCATGTCCTCTGGGACTTGGCCACATCCCTCTGAGACTGGCCCAGATCAGTTGATGCCCGACCAATGCTCTCGACGCCTCAGCCATGACCCTTTGTGAATGAGCTGAGCTCTGGAGCACCGCAGCAATGTCCATGTGGGCCCATTACATCTGGGCTCCCCTGTCCTGAGCCTCAGCCATCGACCACTCACTGTGCCCCAAGCCTTGGATGTCCTGACCCATGGCTCTGATGTCTTGCCCCAGGCCTTCCACCATGGATGCCAACGATTCAGTGTTGGCGTGGAACAAAACATTGTCATCACCATCTCCTGCACCTGAAGGCAGTTGGATTCCTCCAGTTGCATCTGAGGCACTGGAAAGTTGCTGACACACCCTCCTGTAAATCCTGGTTCTGCGTCTGCATCTCCACCAGTGACGGGATCATATTTTCTCAAAGCGTGATTCCTGTCCGTACTGAAACTACTTCCTGGGATTGGGCACCCCCCCAACTGTCCGCTCCCTCGGGTGTCCCTATCTCCACCTCATGTTCTGCAGCATGTGTGACGTGCACACCAGAAGGTGACCCAGGAGCCTCATTGTTAAGGTGATAGACTTTGCAATGGTGGAGGGCACAGGTGACAGCAGTGACGAGCAGTCGGTGTCTTCTCATTGGTATGATCGTGCTGGGGAAAAGGCTGGGGGCGAGGTACCCTGGACAGGCCGGCTTCGTCTGATGATGATCCTGCAAGGCAAAAGACAAGGACATGGTGAGACCTTAGGAAAGAGTGGTATGGGGGAGAGGGGTGACTCATTTGCTATAGGGACATCATTTTGCTCACTTGGTTGACACATGCTGACCAGCACATTAGAGATAGCCCTCTCATTGGGATGGATTTGCCACTATAGGGATTCTTCGTTGAGCCAGCAGTGCACCCCCGCCCGGGGATTTCCCTAAAGTGTGGGGCCGCCCGTAATGGGAAACCCCATTGGCCGGCTGATGGGACGGACAATCCCACTTCTAGGGGGGCATGCCACACCAGAAAACTGGTGCGGCGGGATGGAGAATACCGTCCTTTAGGTTCGCCGGCTAGCTCCTGTGCCCTCTGCTCAGCGAGGGTGAGAGCCCCGAGGTTCAGGACGCCCCCTCCAATCTCCGGATCCCACCTCCTTCCAGGCCCGGTTCACAATGGCAGGCTGGAACCTCCTGCCCAACCTGAGAAGAGGGTGTCCCGCCTCTCCTCCACTGTGTCAAATATCTTCTTGTGGTCCTAGTCCAGGAACCGGGGGGTTCAGCTTCATGCAGCCATCTTGGCTGGAACGAGTGTGTGTTGGGAGGGGAGTGATTTTAAGCAGCTCCAGCTTGTCAAGCTCTCCAGCATCAATTCTGGCCCCAGTGAATCAGATACCAGCAGGAATGAGAATTGCTCTAGATTCACATGGGCAGAGTGATGGTCCATTTGTATGTGCTGAATTGCTCCCCAAATAGCGGGCGCGATTCTCCACTCACACGCCGAAGTGGCCGCGCCGTCGTGACCACCGTTGAGGTTCACGACAGCGCGGAACAGCCCCTGTCCCGACCGATTCAGGCCCTGACAATGGGCCAGGATCGGGGCCGCGTCATCTACATGCGCCAGGCCTTGTAGCCCGCGTAAAAGCGGCGCCGGAGCCTCCTGCCGAAGCCCCCTTGGCCAGCGGAACGGCTCCCCCCCCCCCACGACAGTGGCGGCGCTAGACGCACTCCGCAGCCGCCACGCGAGGTTGACGAAACCTCAGACCACAAGTGATCCACGCCATCGGGAAGTCGGCTCATCGGGGGCGGAGCATCGGGGGAGGGCCTCAGGTGACGTCCTGAGGCCGTGTTAATGGCGTGCACGCAGTCACCGATGATGCCGTTTTGGAGGGGGTGGAACATCCAACAAACGACGCCGCCCCCGATTTCAGCATCAAAAAGGATTCTCCGGCCAATCACTGAATGCAATTTTGGCATCACCAATCGGAGAGTTCCGCCAATAATCTCTCAAATGGAGACTCGTGCCCCTACAAATCCAAATGGAGACTCGTGCCCCTACAAATCCAAATGGAGACTCGTGCCCCTACAAATCCAAATGGAGACTCGTGCCCCTACAAATCCAAATGGAGACTCGTGCCCCTACAAATCCAAATGGAGACTCGTGCCCCTACAAATCCAAATGGAGACTCGTGCCCCTACAAATCCAAGGGAAAAAGGCATAATCCATTCTAAATGCAAACAAAAAATGCAAAACCCATCCTAAATTCCAAAGGTACTCTGAAAATATTTAGAATACTTAAACACCATTAAATGTGAACCACTTCACCCAACAAGTGTAGCTGGAGGTGTAAAGGACTGTGGGTGGGATTCTCCGCCCAGCGGTGTCGGAATCGCGAAACGTCCGACAGAATGCCATGTACCAGTGCCTCGACAGTGGTGTCTATGCATTCTGCTCTTCATGTACAAAAAACCCCGTTGGAATATCATTAATGGGCCCGACTCAGTGTTCTCAACGATGCTCCGTCAGGAGGAATTACTGATGGCGAGTTTCACTTGTGGTTTTTAAAATCGGGAAACAGGCACCATGGCTGGTGAGGGAGAGAGAGGAGGTCGGACATGTTCCCAGAGGCATGATCATGGGCTGCCGGTCCTGCCTCTGACATGACTGGTTGAGGAGAGGGGGCAACGTCTGCCAAAATGTTGCCCATGCCACAACCAGGGGCTTGATTGAGCAGTGCATCGGCATCCTGAAGACACAGTTCAGGTGCCTGGAACGCTCTGGAGGGGCCCGACAGTACAGTGCAAGGAGAGTCTCCTACATCACGGTGGTCTGCTGTGACCTCTTCAACATCCAAGGTGGCAGACCCACTCCCCGCCTCAACCAGGGTCTCCATGGGACTGGGCCACCTCCCTCTGGGACTGTGCCACATCACTCAGTGACTGTGCCAACTTCCTCTGGGACAGGCTCAGGTCAGCCAGCAGCCGGGCAATGCAGTCGACGCCCTCAGCCGTAAACTGCTGTGACTGGGCCAAGCTCTGGAGCGCCGCTGCAATGTCCAGGTGGCCCTGGTACATGGCTGCCCGTGATCGGGCTACAGTGTCCTCTGCCTCGGCCACTGCCCGCACAGATTGCCCCAGGCCTTGGACATCCTGACCTATGGCCGATACCTGCGCCCCCCAAAAGGCATCGGCCCCAATGCTACCTGTGAGGTGTTGGCCTGGGTGGAATGCATGTTCGGCCCCACCTCCTGCCCCTCCAGGCGGTTAGACACCTTCAACTGCACCTGCAGGCGCTGGATGGTTGCTGACTCCCTCTTGCTGTACCTGGCTCTGTGGCTGCATCTCCATTATCGATGGGCCCATCCTTCCCAGAAGCCTGAGACCCTGGGGCCGGGCTGACCATCTGCCCCCTCAAGGTTCCTACCTCCAGCTTATGTACCACTTCACTTGTGTTGTGCGCACCAAATAGTGCCCCAGGAGCCTCTTCAGTAAAGTGCCCAAACAAGGTCAGTGTCTCTGGGATGGGGGAGGATGTTCATAGAATCATAGAATTTACAGTGCAGAAGGAGGCCATTCATCCCATTGATTCTGCACCGACCCTTGGAAAGGGCACCCTAAATTGCCTATGTCTCCACCCTATCCCCATATCCAATAACACACCTAGCTTTTTGGACACTAAGGACCAATTTAGCGTTGCCAATCCACCTAACATGCACATCTTTGGATTGTGGGAGGAAACTGGAGCACCCGGAGGAAACCCATGCAAATATGGGGAGAAAATGAAAACTGCACACAGTCACCCAAGGCCGGATTTGAACTTGGGTACCTGGAGCTGTGAGCCAGCTGTGCTAACCACTGTGCCACCTTGCCACCCAGCTGGAAACAGCACTGACAGAATGTCGGTGTCCTCCGCAGATTGGTGGTCCAGGATATCTCAGGCTGGAGTGTGGGTACTCTCGTCACTGTACTCGTCGCCATTGTCCATTTTTACCTCGTCGCTGGAATCTGGTGGGATCGGGGACAGGGTACATCAGAAGGGCACGTCTCGTTGCCAGGTGATTCTGCAAGACACAATGCATGACTGAATTGCAGGTTGGGAAGGTGGGTGGTATGGGGGATGTGGAGTTGTGTAGGGATGGTGTTGGTGGTGTAGGGGAGGTGTGTGGGTAGTGTAGGGGAGGTGGGATGGGGTCTTGCCATAGGACCACCACAACTCAGTGGGGGCTCACTTGGCTGCCCGATGTTGACCTCCACCTTGGTAACTTGCCCTCTCTCTGGGCCCATCGACCAGGTACAGTGCTCACTGCTCCAGATGGCGAGGGGCCACAGGTCTGCCATCCCTGTTCAGTCTTATCTCTTTCTCTGTAGTTATGCCTACCGGGGTTGGGGGTGGGGGGGGTGGGGAGGGGGGGGTGTGGAATACAGAAAGCGAACTGTGTTCGGCAGTCAGACACGTGCCGCACAGGGGATTTGCAGCTTGTGGCATTTCTGGCCAAGGCACCTGGCCATGGTGGGTGGCATGGGTGCTGGGGTGGGGTGCAAGTGCACTGTCGGTGAGTGGGCTATGGGTGGGTAGGACATGGAATAGTGCCGGGGCGTGGTGCTGCCTACTCAACCTGGCCGCCCTGAGGAGGTCGTGCACTGCTGTCCAGTCCTAGTGGTGTGGCCCGAGGCACCCATGACCTCTGCCACCTGCGCCCAGGCCCGGTATACACCGGCAGGTGGCAGCCTCCTTCCAACCCCGAGGAACAGGGTGGCCGGCCTCTCCTCCATGGCATCCAGCGGGGTCTCGAACTCTGCGTCTGCGAACCAGGGCTCCGCTTTTCGTGCTGCCATCTTGTTGGCTGTAATGAGTGTGCGTGAGGAGTGGAGTGCTAATATGTGGCTACAGCTTGTCAGCCTCTCGAGTGGCAATACTGACCCTGTTGAATCGGACACCATTTTTCATTGGAATCGCTTGAGTACCATGTGGCACCGGTGCTAGCCCATTAACGGATCCGGAATTGCTCCGGAACCAACGCCAATTTAGTTGTCGTAGAAATCTACCAATTCAGTCCCGGCCTCAATATTTAGTCTCTGAAACAGAGAATCCCACTCTGTATCTGTTATCATAAACTATTTGCAGAATTGTGTGGCATAATGCACCAGAATTCTACAATTAAGAAAAATAGAGCCAGTGAAGACATAAAACCTCATCCCCAGATTGATTCTCACCTTCATTTTTCAGCTTTTCCCCAATGAAGTTACTGGTGCGGCCAAAACATCTATACTGATCACTTGCCCTCTTAATAACATGATAGATAATGACAAGAAAATTATTTTAAATTCAGGTCAGGAAAAAAGTTTTTATAATGGTTCAACCTAACCCCTTTGAACAAATCATAGAATTTACAGTGCACCGGCCCTTGGAAAGAGCACCCCACTGAAGCCCATATCTCCACCCTATCGCTGTAACCCAGTAACCCCCACTTAACCTTTTTGGACACTAAGGGCAATTTAGCATGGCCAATCCACCTAACCCACACATCTTTGGACTGTGGGAGGAAACCGGAGCACTCAGAGGAAACCCACGCACACACGGGGAGAACGTGCAGACTCCTCACAGACAGTGACTCAAGCCGGGAATTGAACCTGGGACCCTGGAGCTGTGAAGCAACTGTGCTAACCAACTTCCCATCGTGTGGCCCCAAATTATGGTGGAGAGTTTTTAATTAAGTTATTTCATTGGATGTGGCATTACTGACAAGGCCAGCACTTGTTGTCCTTGCACTGAGTGGGGACTGGGCCATTTTAGAAGATAGTTAAGGGTCAACCACAATGTTGTGGTTCTGGAGACATCTGTAGACCAGACAAGGATGGCAGATTTCCTTCCCTAAAGGGCATTAGTGAAGTAGATGGATTTTTATGGCAATCAGGCCATGTGGGATTTGATCCCAAGTCAGCAGAGCAATAGGCTGGACCATTGGGTTACTAGCCTAGTGACATTACCACTATGCCACCATCTTCCTATGAGTTTCAACTGTCAGAAGCAACACAGCTTGTGATAAAAGCACCATATTTAGGAAAAAACTTTTGGTGCACATATTTCATACAGAGATGCGGTGATGGTGAAGAGTTTAAAAAATGCCCGCATTTATACAAACATACGTACATATGAATTAGAAGCAGAAGTAAGCCATTGGGCTCCTCAGGCTTGTTCTGTCACTCAATGAGATCATGGCTGCTCCGTTTTGTGTTTCGAGTCCCACATTCTCATTTACATCAATAACTTTTGATCCTCTTGCCTAACAAGAATCTATCTGCTTCGGACTTAAAAATATTCAGTATCCCCGCTTCCACCACCTTCCGAGGCAGAGTTCCAAAGTGGCACAACCCTCTGAGAGAAAAGATTTCTCCTCATTTCTGTCCTATGGGTGACCACTAATTTCAAAATGGTGCCCCCCAGTTCTGGACTCACCCATGCGAGGAAATATTCTTTCCCCGTTCACCTTGTCAAGACCGTTCAGGATCTTACACACTTGAATCAAGTCAAACCGCCGTCTTCTAAACACCAGTGGAAACAAACACAGTCTGTGCAACTTTTCCACAGAAGTCAACCTGCTCATTCCAGTTACCAATCTAGTCAACCACCACATTTACATCCTCCCTTAAATAAGACAACCAAAATGCACACCTTGGGCGTCATTCTCCGACCCCCCCCAGAGGGTCGGAGAATGGCCGTTGGCCTCCGTGAATCCCGCCCCCGCCGGTTGCCGAAGTCTCCGAAGGGAGAAAGGTCGGCGGGGCGTTAATGGCGCCGCTGCCGCAGAGAATGTCACGGGTCTGCGCAAGGCAGCCGATTTTCAGCCTGCCGATATTCTCCCTTCCGGATGGGCCGAAGTCCCGTCGACGCGATGACCGTTCACGTCGACGTAAATTAAACCTCCTTTTCATCGGCGTGACCCTGTGCTCCAGGTTCACTCCGACCAGCGTGGAGGTGAGTGACGGCCTGGGGGGTTGTCTCTGGGCAGGCGATGGCGTGGCCGCAGTCTGAATGTGTGGGGAGAGGTGTGTCTCGGGTTGTGTGTGTGTGTGTGCGGCGGGGGGGGGGGGGGGTGGTTAGAGTAGGCTGGGCTCCGGGGGAGTGTCGGGAGGGGGTCCGTGCCGGGGAGGGGGATGGGGGTGTCCGTGCCGGGGTGGAGGTTGGGAGGGGGGGTCCGTGCCGGGGTGGGGGATGGGGGGGTCCGTGCCGGGAAGGGGGATGGGTTTGTCCGTGCCGGGGTGGGGGTTGGGGGGGGGGTCCGTGCCGGGGTGGAGGTTGGGGGGGGGGTCCGTGCCGGGGAGGGGGATGGGGGTGTCCGTGCCGGGGTGGAGGTTGGGGGGGTCCGTGCCGGGGTGGAGGTTGGGGGTGTCCGTGCCGGGGTGGAGGTTGGGGGGGGGGTCCGTGCCGGGGAGGAGGATGGGGGTGTCCATGCCGGGGTGGAGGTTGGGGGGGGGGTCCGTGCTGGGGAGGGGGATGGGGGTGTCCGTGCCGGGGTGGAGGTTGGGGGGGGGGTCCGTGCCGGGGAGGGGGTGTCCGTGCCGGGGTGGAGGTTGGGGGGGGGGGGTCCGTGCCGGGGAGGGGGATGGGGGTGTCCGTGCCGGGGTGGAGGTTGGGGGGGGGTCCGTGCCAGGGAGGGGGATGGGGGGGGGGTCCGTGCCGGGGTGGAGGTTGGGGGGGGGGGTCCGTGCCGGGGAGGGGGATGGGGGTGTCCGTGCCGGGGTGGAGGTTGGGGGGGGTCCGTGCCAGGGAGGGGGATGGGGGGGGGGGTCCGTGCCGGGGAGGAGGATGGGGGTGTCCATGCCGGGGTGGAGGTTGGGGGGGGGTCCGTGCCGGGGTGGAGGTTGGGGGGGGGGGGGTCCGTTCCGGGGAGGGGGTGTCCGTGCCGGGGTGGAGGTTGGGGGGGGGGTCCGTGCCGGGGAGGGGGATGGGGGGTCCGTGCCGGGGTGGAGGTTGGGGGGGGGTCCGTGCCGGGGAGGGGGATGGGGGTGTCCGTGCCGGGGTGGAGGTTGGGGGGGGGGGTCCGTGCCAGGGAGGGGGATGGGGGGGGGGGGGTCCGTGCCGGGGTGGAGGTTGGGGGGGGGGGGGCGGGCATGCCGGGGAGGGGGATGGGGGTGTCCGTGCCGGGGTGGAGGTTGGGGGGGTGGTCCGTGCCGGGGTGGAGGTTGGGGGGGGGGGGGGGGTGTCCGTGCCGGGGTGGAGGTTGGGGGGGAGGGTCCTTGCTGGGGAGGGGGATGGGAGGGCAAGTGAGTTGGTCCACCTGGCCAGGTGCCAGCCTCCAACAGTTGGACCCATGCGGTCTATGCCACCTGGCTGGGGGGAGGAGGGGATATGGGCAATGATGACATGTCGTCGTTCCCCTCCCCCCACCAGGCCGTCATGTTTTTAGATCATCCAGCGATGTTGGCTGCCGTGGTGGCAGCCGCTCATGTCTATGTTGCCCTGGATGAGGAGGAGGAAGAGGAGGAGGAGGAGCGTGCCAGAGAGGCGGCGCAGGCTGCTGCAGAGGGGCAGGCGGCAGCCGCCCAGGCTGGAGGGACACCCGACAGACAGGACGAGGAGGGGGAGGAGGACGTCGCGGCCCCACGGCAACGGAGGCACCCAAGGGCGCCCCGTGTGTACCGGCCCAGGCAGTCATACCAGGACCTCACGGACCGGGAATGCAGGAGGAGACTCCGGATGAGCCGGGAAACCGTGGCACACATCTGCCAGACCTGTCACCGCGTGGCACTGGCGGGGGACACCCTCTCCCCGTCAAGGTTACGGTGGCCCTGAACTTTTATGCAACGGGGTCGTTCCAGGCACTGAGTGGGGACCTGTCCGGCATATCGCAGACATCAGTGCACCGGTGCATCCGGGCAGTGACAGATGCCCTATATGCCATGGCGCACCGCTACATCCGCTTCCCCGTGGACCATGCCAGCCAAGGTGCCCGGGCCGTGGGCGTCTCTGCCGTGGCCGAGTTCCCCATGGTCCAGGGCGCGATCGATTGGATGCACGTCGCCGTGCGGCCACCTGCAGATAACAGGGCCGTGTTCACTAATAGGAAGGGGACCTATTCGATGAACGTACAGGTGGTCTGCGACCACCGCATGATGATCCTGCACGTCTGCGCCCGTCACCCAGGCAGTGTACACGACTCATTCGTGTTGTCGCGGTCATCCATCCCCGGCATGTACGAGGGACGCCATCCCCGGCTGAGGGGCTGGTTGCTGGGCGACAGGGGCTACCCATTGCGATCGTGGCTGATGACGCCTGTACGGAGGCCACGCAATGAGGCGGAGAACCGCTACAATGATGCCCATGTAGCGACAAGGGGAGTCATAGAGAGGTGCTTTGGCGTGCTGAAGATGCGTTTCAGGTGCCTGGACCTCTCTGGGGGCGCTCCCCAGTATCGGTCAGATAGGGTCGGCCGCATCATTGTGGTGTGCTGCGTCCTGCACAACATAGCCCAACAGAGGGGTGATGTGCCGCAGGCAGAGGAGGGCGGAGTGGAGGAGCAGCAGGAAGAGGCTCAGTCCTCCCCAGATGAGGGGGATGGGGGTAATGGTCAGGGCAGACGGGGTAGACACAGGCGGGTGGCTGTCCACCGTTACCGGCTGGCCCAGCGGGCACGGGACAGACTGATAGCCGCCCGCTTCACTGACTAGATGGGCGTGGGAATCGGGTAGTATGGCCACAGACCGCACACCATGGCAACAGCCGACCACCCACACCCCCCACCCATCCACCCACCCAGCACCCTCACACCCCTCCCCAACCCCACCCACCCCACCCGCATGCACACCACCCCTCTCCCCCCCATTGCCGATCCACCTGCGGCACAACGGGCCGGGCTCACACAGTTGCGGGTGGACGCGTGTCTATCGCAGGTCATGGAGGATGATGACAACCCACCCTGCGGTGAGCTCCTGGCTCTACATCGTTGGACTATGTCTGACCCATGGCCACAGTACCACCATCCACCCGGACCATCCCTGCATGCGGCTGTGACACTGCAGCGCACGGTCCCGTCCTCTGCCCGGGGGATGTTGATGGCGGCCCAGGGGGAAGGGGGCAGACTCACCTGGGGCTGAAGTAAGACCACCCCTCACACACACACTTGCGCTCAACGTATATGACACCCCCGCACACTTTGGACAGAGCACAAAGGCAGCTTCTGTAGGTGTAACATTGACTATAATAACCAAAGGAGTTCATGCACGTGCCCTAGCCCCTAAAACTCATCTGTGCCCTGCAACCGTGCCAACTTACTCAGTGTCTAATTGTTTGGCCTTACGGGCCCTTTGACTACGTCTACGCGGTTCCCCAGACGGTACAGCAGAACTGGAGGTGGACTCCTGTGATTCCTGCCCTCTGACACTGGATCCCTTCGGCGGCCGTTTCCTGGGGCGTCCTGGCCTAGATGGGCCAGGCTGCGGCCCGGGCGACTGGGATGGCGAGCTGCCAGCCTGTCCTGCCCGTTGCCCACCCGATGCACCTGGGACGGAAGGGGGGGGGGGGGGGAGTCCGAGGTGTCGCGGTGTACCGGGACCTCCCCTACAGAGGGAGCCGGGACGGACCACACCACCTCCTCCTCCCTCGGGGTGCCCGATGGCCCCCAGGCCTCTACATGGGTTGGGGATGCGAACGGACTGGCCATCCGACGCCCCCCCCCGACATCTGGCGCTGCCAGTCCTGGAGGCCCGTGCTGGTATCGACAGGGGTCTGCAGGTTTGCAGCCATGGAGCCCAGGGGGTTGGCAAACCCTGTCTGTGACAGTGCGACGCCGGCTCGCACATGGCCACTGGCGCCGATGCCCTCAGCGATGGCCTGCAGAGACTGGGCCATGGCCTGCTGAGACTGGGCCATGGCCTGCAGAGACTGGGCCATGGCCTGCTGAGACTGGGCCATGGCCTGCTGAGACTGGGCTATGGCGTTGAACGCCTCTGCCATCTGGCGCTGGCACTGGCTCATGGCCTCCTGTGAGAGGGCAGCCATTTCCTGGGCCACAGACGCCGCCTGCACGGAAAGCCCCAGGCCTCGCAAACCGTTCCCCATGTCTGACACCGTTGCACCCATTGCCTCCACCGTGGACGCCACCCGTGCGGTGTCGGCCTGGGTGGCACGCATGACCGGCACCACTTCCAGCTCCTGGACGCGGGTGGACTCCTCCACCTGCGACCGCAGCCGCCGCAAGCCGCCCGTCACCCTCTTCGCTTGTCTCCGTGTCGGTGGTTGCATCGGATCTATGTGTGGGTGTGGTAACTCCAGGAACCCGGGATCGATCTGGGCGGCAGATGTTCGCTTGGGCTGGGCTGCCCTCCGACCGCCCGGCCCCTCTGCTGCTCCTACCTCCACCTGCTGTACCGGGACGGCTGTGTTGTGCGCACCAGTGAGTGTACCAGACGCCTCATCACTAAAGTGCCCAACCGAGGTGAGTGTTTCTGCGATGGTGGAGGGTGTTGGTGACAGCAGTGGCGTTGTGTCGTGCTCTTCACCCCACTCTGAGTCCATGGCACTTTGGGGTGGGGGTTCGTCTCCACCCATCCACTCTGAGTCACTGTCCGGTATTTCGTCTTCCTGGGTAGTGCTGTCCCGGGTACTGCTGTCCCGGGTAGTGGTGTCCTGGGTAGTGGTGTCCTGGGTAGTGGTGTCCTGACTCGGATGTGACGGGGGCCTGTGGCTGCCCCCCTCATCGCTGGGTGGTCGCTCCCGCACGTGACGGGGGTGTCGTCTCCCTGTTGCTCCAGGTCTCCCCGTCTCCCGTGGTGTGCGAGGGCGGGGGGTGGCAGGGGTAAAAGGCAACACTGTTAGGCAGGTATATGAATGCACGCCATCGGTAGCGCGTGCATTGCAGAGGTTAAGGTTAGGGCTGAATTCACTTGGGGATATGGGGGAGGGGGGGATATGGGGGAGGGGGGGATATGGGGGAGGGGGGATATGAGGGAGGGGGATATGGGGGAGGGGGGGATATGGGGGAGGGGGGATATGGGGGAGGGGGGGGATATGGGGGAGGGGGGGGATATGTGGGAGGGGGGGGATATGGGGGAGGCTCACCCTGCCTGCTCTGACGAGGTCGTTCACCTTCTTGTTGCACTGCGTGCCTGTCCGTGGTGTCAGGGCCACAGCGGTGACAGCCTCTGCCACTTCCCTCCACAGACGCCGGCTGTGGCATGGGGCAACTCTGCGGCCGTGCCCGGCATACAGGGCGTCCCTCCTCTGCTCCACTGCGTCCAGGAGCGCCTCCACATCGCGTGACTCGAACCTCGGGGCTGAGCGGCGGCCAGCCATCCAGTCGGGTGTTGCGGTCGGGTGTTGCGGTCGGGTGGGGGGGTGCAGCGCGGCCTTATGAGCCGTCACGCCATGCGGCGCGTATGACGCTGCACGCCGTGAACCACTGCGCAAGCGCGGATCCCGTTACGTCGCTGCTAGCCCATTTCGGCCGGCGCTGCTAGCCCATTTCGGGCCGGAGACTATCGACCCATTTTTCCGACGTGACGCAAGTCGGATTTGCGCCGTTTTTTGCGCCGATCGGCGGACCTTCCGCCGATAACGGAGAATTTCGCCCCATATTCGAGATGTGGTAATTTCCTGTATAACTGAAGCGTAACATCCTTTTGGGTTCAATTCCTCTCGTAATAAATAGCATTCTATTTGCTTTGATTACATGCTGCACCTGCAGACTAATATTGCATGACTCATGTGCGCGAATACCTCGATCCCTTTGCACCTTGGAATTCTGCAGTTGTTCTCCATTAAAGTAACACTCTGCTTTTTTATTCTCCCTGCCAGAGTAAACAACTTCACATTTTCCCAAGTTATACTCCATCTATCAGATTTTTGTCCACTAATCCAACCTATCTTTATTCGTCTGCAAATTCCTTATGTCCTCTTCACAACATACTGTCCTACCTATCTTTGGGTCATCTGTACATTTAACTACCTTTCCTTCACTCCCCTCATCAAAGTAAATTGATGTAAATTGTAAAAAGTTGAGACCCCAGCTCAGACCCCTGCAGGACTCCACTAGTCACATGCTGACAGTCAGAAAAAGACCAATTTTGCATAAATCGCTGTTTTCTTCAGGCAGCCAATCTTCTATCCATGTTAATATGTTACCCCCGACAACATGAACTTTCATTTTCCAGAATAACATTTGATGTAGCACCATATCAAATGCTTTCTGGAAATCTAGTACAGCACATCTACTGGCTCCTCTTTATCCACAGCGCATTGTTGCTCCTTCAAAGAACTCTTAATAAATTGTTTAAACATCATTTCCCTTTCTCAAAACTATGCGGATTAAGTGCCATCAATAAACTCTTTTTGATCAATTCTAACACCTTCTCCATGACAGGTCAAGCTAACTAGCCTATAGTTCCCAGTGTTCTGCCTCCCTCCGTTTCTGAATAGAAGGGTTATATTTGCTAGTTTCCAACCTGATCGAATCTTTCCAGAATTTAAGCAATTTTGGAAAATTAACACTAATGCCCCTACCATTAGGTACCTCTTTAAGACCCTTGGATTAGTTCCATCTGGACCCAAAGCTGGGAGCTCCATCAGTTTTCTCAGTGCCACTTCCGAAGCTATTGTAATTTACCAAAGTTCCTCTCTTACATCCTGTAACTATTACTGGAATGTTTTTTGTATCCTCTGTAGTGCAGACAGAAACTAAATATTTGTTCATTTCATCCATCATTTCCTTATTATTTACTATTAACTCCTAATTCTCAGTCTCCAGAGGCAACAGTCACTTTACATACTCTTGTTCTGGTAATTCATGTGCAAGTACCACCACAAAGCACTTCGGTGCAAATTGTCAGTATTGCATTTGTGAACAAAAAGAAATTAAGTACTCCTGCTACTTTCACATGGCAGTAAAAGTTTATGGTGAGAGATGTCTAGATCATCTATCCATTTGATTGTCTCCCGAGATGCAAAATATCTCCCACAACAGATCTTAGCAGGCAGACTTGGTGTTCACTGGTGTGGGACCTCAGATTGACCCTCATCTTCCACTTGTGGAGCAAGTGGCTGCATCATCCATGCATAGCTGTACAGATTCACTTGAGCAACATCTTCGAGGAAAGTCAAATCCAGGGACGTCTGCTGTTGGGTCAGTATTGCATCTTTATGCTGTATGCATCTCATAAGTCTGTCCATCTGGATGGTGGATGGATACCAGCAGCCCATTTGTTTTTGTTTTTTTAAAAACAGGGCCAAGCGCAATTTTAATCTCATTGGGGATGGGTTTTTCAAATCTCTGTGAATGGGAAGGTAGAGGTTGTTTATCGCTATTTTTCATTCTATGGCATCATGGCAACATGGGAAGTAGTACAATGTGGGCCAGCACCAGGGACCACTCAGCTGGAATGGACTTGAGCGCCTCTGACACCGACCTCAAGCCAGTAGCAGCTGCGCATTTGCAACCTTTGTAACGGCTGTAGCCTGATGACCAGAAAGTATGACTCTTGTTACAATCCTCAGAGAGACTGATAACTTCAAAAAAGAGATGAATTTCCCAAATGATCAACAGCAATAACCAAAGGGCAAGAATTCATATTTTAATATTGTTACTGCAACAAACCAAAATCAACATAGCTTTACTTGACAGGCAACTAATACATCCAATAAAAGGTATATTTGTTTTAACTAACTCACGCCTGTGAATTTCCCACAATGGGGAACCCCATTGGCCGGCTGCCAGGATGGAGCATCCCGCTGCCGGAGGGATCGTGCCATACCCAAAAGTGGGTGTGGCGGGACGAAGAATCCTGCCCCATTTTTCCCTGCCGCAAACGGTCACAATTTTTCTGTGTCTTTCAAAACCCGAACAGGCGCCGGAATGTGGGGCTAGGGGCTTTTCACAGCAACTTCATTTGAAGCCTACTTGTGACAATAAGCAATTTTCATTTCATTTTTTTTTCATTCCACTGAGCCAAGCCTTCAAAATAGATCTTCCACCGAGAGAGACTCAACTCAGGAACTTCCTTGTTCCTCAGATTTCCAAATGTCCAGGCAGCACAGTGGCGTAATGGTTAGCATTGCTGCCTCACGGCGCCACGGTCTGAGGTTCGATCCCTGCTCTGGGTCACTGTCCGTGTGGAATTTGCACATTCTGCCCGTATTTGCCCCCACAACCGAAAGATGTGTAGGGTAGATGGATTGGCCATGCTAAATTGCCCTGAATTGGAAAAAATGAATTGGGTTCTCTAAATTTATTTTAAAAAGATTTCCAAAAGCACCAGTGGTTCTGTCCTCTTCCTTCCAAATGTAAAATGAACTCTTGCAAGCATCCTACTCGCGCCCCCCCCGCCCCCCCCCCCCCCCACTCCCGCCTGCACAGTACTATTTGCCTTGTCTCTCTCTCTCTTCCAGTGTCTTACAAAAGCATCTGTCCCTTGCGTGTGGGCAGATTTTAATGCCATTGACAGATTTAGCCCACTAGTTGGAGACCTGAATTTCCCCGAGATCATGAATACACAGTTCTACTCACCTCAAAAGCATCCTCCTTCAGCAGGCCAGTTTTTGTGTGTGCGCGCAAATGCGGGGATGAGGACATAAATATAATGGGCTTGATTCTCCGATCCCCCAGCCACGTTTTTTTTCGCAGCGTGCCGTTTGCTGGTGGTGAGATTCTCTCTTCCCGCCACTAGTCAATGGGGTTTCCCAATAAAGCCACCCCACGTCATCAAGAAACCCACAGGAGGTGTGCTACCAGCAGGAAAAGAGAACCCCAACAGCCAGAGAATTTCAACCTATGTTATTGGACTAGTAATCCAGGAATTTGGACTGATACTCTGGAGAAATTAGTTTCAAATCCCACCATGGCAGCTTAAGGAATATGAATTCAATTGATAAATAAAGCTGAAATACAAAAGCTGGTGTCATTAATAATGATCATGAAACTACTGGACGGTTTTGAAAACCTATCTGGTTCACTAATGTCCTTCAGGGGATAATATCTGCCATTCTTACATGGTCTGACCTACATGTGCCTTCAGGCCCACAGCAATGTGGTTGACTCTAATCTGCCTCTGAAATGATCTAGGAAGCCATCAATTGTATTAATCGGCTACAGAAAAGTTTAAGAATAAAACCAAACTGACCACCCAGCATTGACCTAGACACAGGAAACGATAAAGCACAACCTGTTCAGATCCTCCTGCAAAGTTTTCCTCATTAACATCTGGAGACTATTCCAAAATGGGTAGAATTGTGCCACAGACTAGTCAAGCATTAGCCTGGCATAGTCACACATCATTGAATCACACCTTACAACCAATGTAGAAGGTTTTAGTTTAGATGGGCAGCATGGTTGGTGCAGGCTTGGAGGGCCGAAGGGGTTCCTGTGCTGTACTTTTCTTTGTTCTTTGTTTGTTCTTAATGCGATTTCCCACTCAAGCCACTGGGAAACTCGCGGGCGGCGTGTGCTGCCTATCAGAAAATAGAATCCAGCCTGTATCTATGTTGGACGATAAACTCCGTCCATTTCTACTTCAGCATAAATTTCTTGTGGAAGCTGAATTTGTGATCACTTCCCACTGGTGGGCTTGAATCATTGGCAGGTACAATATAATCGAACAATACTTCAAGCATAAATTCATTAAATGGAGGGGAAAATATACATTTCCCAAGGCACTATTTTTAATTTAAAGGCGATCAGTCAAATGTGGACATTGCTCATGTCTACAAACATGAGTTTCCACAAATGGAACAAATCATTATTTCGTTCCATTAGGCGATCTACAATTTAAAAATCAAACTAACCTATGTGCTCTCAGACTAAAGTTAACGTCAAAGAATCAAGCAATACAGAATATGTCATTTCACAAAGCTAAAGTATCAAAATATAACAATCTCAGTTAATAAAAGAACTGTCTCCACTAATTGATGAAAAAGACTTTTGTATGATATTTTACATTTTGAATGGAGCTACAATTTCAAGATATCTGTTGGTCCTTCCCTTTAACGAAGAAAAGAAAGTCTTCAAATCAAACATTTTAATTCTCAGGCACAATTCCTTCAGTTATGATATTTTGGCCAACTGTTAATTTTGTAAATACCAAAATGACCTAAGAATTTTTATACAAACAATTATGTTGTGCCAACAGCAATACCTGGGGTTCATGCGACACCAGAGACCGGGGCATTCTTCAATTGTTCTGTAAATTAGAAAAAAAGCTAAAAGAAAGTTGAAGCAGCAGGGTACTGTCCATGGTTCTGGAGTGTAGGAGGCAATAGATTTTCAGCTCTCTCAAATCAGTACTACAATGACACATTGTTCCACGAAAGCCAAATGGTGGCATTTGTATAATTATCCTTCAAGACCATAAATATCGAGAGAATAACCTTTGGATGACAGCGCAAAGATATCCCATTCAATTATGTTTCAGCGGCATCATTTATTTGCAAGGAGGGGTTTAATAGTTCTGTGTACACACTTATGTGACTTCAACTGACAGAAGGCAATAGCTCATAAAAGTCCTTTGCAGTGAACAATAGACTCATTCTTTTTTTAAAGCTTAGCATAGTTATTTGTTGTATTTGGAGGATTAGTTCATGGGCAAGAGCTTTTTGATTGACTATTTCTTTATGCAGGTTTTTGTTTTTACGCAGAGGGTAGCGAGTGCCTGGAATGCGTTGCCAGGGGAAGTTGTGTAAGCAGATACATTAATGCCATTCAAAAGGCATTGTGACAAACACATGGATAGGATGGGTATAGAGGGACACGGCACAAGGAAGTGCTGAGGGTTTTTGGCAAAGGCTGGTATCATGATCGGTACAGGCTTGGAGGGAGGAAGGGCCTTTTCCTGTGCTGCATTGTTCTTTGTTCTGGTTTCCCCAGTTTTGGCAATGACAATTATTCTATATACATTTTTAAATAAATCTTGAACATTGAAAAATATGCAGAATCATGGTTAACGTAGCTACAGAAATAAAATAAGTAAACAATTCCATTGGCTTATTTTCCATCCTGTTAGGACCCGAGCTGCTTCATCAATGCGAACCAGGTTACAAGCACCAATGTCAGCAAAAGGTAGCTTGCAAAAAAGCAAAGCAAGATAAAGGACTCTAGTCTTAACCTGATCGGTGGAGACAAAGAATAATTCTCGGCCATTGAAAAATACCCCTTTAATTTTGTTAGGCAAAAAAAGAAAAGCACAAAACCTATTGAATTCAGGCAGGCCAACCCTTGGGTCTTTCATTCATGATGATTGTTAAAAGAACAAAACCTATTTTCAGCATTTTGATATGTATTAAGAGATTGAAGATTACATAACTTCAGTTCCTACTCTTACGAAAATCATTCTTCATCAATACAACAAAAGATCCCCACTTCACAATAAGCTTTTTATCCAGAATGATCCATTAAAGTTGCTAGATTGGCATATTCTACTGCCAGTGATGAGTTTCATTTTTTCTTCAATCAAGAAAGAATTATGGTCAAGCAGCTCAATTTGTCAGATGTCAAAAGGAGATGTAGAAACTCTGCAGAGACAACAGGCATAGCTTCAAAGAAGAACACTTTAATCAGAGACAAAGCTCTATAAAAATCAAGCTCAAGACTAATTTATTATAGTTTTGTCCTCATTTTACACTATACGCCTCACAATAAAATCCATTGTTTTAAACCATTGATACTAAATGCAGGTAGAGAGCCATTCAGAAAAATCTGGCAACTAAATTCCCTCAATAAATCACCAAGTGTTTTTTTTTAAACGTTGCAGTTTTTAAGAGCGCATTACACTATTATTGGTTTAAACATTAACCACACATGTGTCTAAGGTAAATTGTAAAACTAGTTCAAGCAAAGAAGGCAAATAAAATGTACAAGAGTTTGGGCTTTCAAATTCAAAAAGAGCAAATTATAGTTGATACAACAATACAGTTCAGTTGGCTAACAGCATTCAATAGAAGAATGAATGGGGTCTAATTCCATATGTCAGCTTCAATACGCTAAAAAAAAACTATAACCTGGAAGTGGATCAGTGCCCAACAGTTAAGGTAAACCACTTTTATTAAAAGAGCACACCCTCCAAAGGCTCATCACTCCTTTAAAAACATAGACTGCCTTGTATGGTCACCAATTTATATTGGGAGTTCTGCAGTGGGGAGAGAAATAAGTAATCAAGCACAGCAACTGAGGCATTTCGCAAGATAAATGGAGCTGCCCTTTTTTTTTTAAATGTTCAACAAAGGCGATACGCTATACTAATAGTCTCTGAAATATCCACCCGTCCTCACAGCTCTGCCACAAGTTAGCAAAGCCAAAATACAAAAAAGTTCAGAACTTTCACTTTTGCAGAAAAAAGCAAAATAAGTATCCGTGCTCCCTTTAACTAGAAGCAAAATTCCTCCAGAGTTACCACACATAGTAGCTTCTTGATGTGTCAACGGGTGTAGGTTTCACATCGGAAGAGCCATCTTTTTCTTTCTCACTATCCCCTTCCCATAGATTTATAAGTGGTGGATAAAGTTCATTCAAGGGGATGGAAGAGGTCTTCTGCATGTACTTTTTCAGCGAATGGTGGTAGTTCTTCCGCTTGAGGCGTTTGGCAATGTAAACAGCTATCGAAGCAATGCTAATTATGGCAAACATTGAGCCCATTACAGCTGCTAGGGCTGTGCTTGTTCCTTGGTCAGAAATATCCAGTGAGAATGTCACCCCCTTTGTAGTAACGTTGACACATGATTTCTGGGTCTGCTGGTGGACGTTAGATACAGTAAGACAGACCTCATATTCTGTCGAAGGTTGGAGATGTGTCAGGTTATATTCATGGACATCAACGGGAACCCTTGCGGTGTATGTAATGTGGGGGTTATCAATCTTCATGGTGGCTGATGACCACTTCAAATTGGAAGTCATGACATTGGAGTTCACTCTCCATGAAACTAAGATAGAGTGGGATTCAGCTTGCTTCACATATATTTTCAAAACCTGAGTTCCATCTAGGAGGGTTCCATTAACACGAATGGTTGCAACTCTTGTATCAGCTCCTTCAGAGTTCTGAGCAACGCAAGTGTATCGGCCAGAGTCCTCAATGCGAATGTGAGAAATTTCGAGAGTCCCCTCATTGCTCAGTTTATATTTATCTGACAGGGTGTCTACTGTGATTTTACTTCCAAGTGGTGTGACCCAGTAGATTTCAGGTTCAGGCTCTGCCATTGCACGACAATCCAAGGAGACTGTTATATCAACATCTACATTCAGGTGATTTGGAAAAGTGTCATGCGCAATCATTGGAAGACATTGTTCCGCAGTCTCCTGCATGAGAACTTCTTTAACTTGTTGCCCTCTGTATTCTGGTGGCATAGCACAAAACATAGATTGAGGCTCCATGAACCGAATGGTGGTTTTGTTCGAATTCATCCATTGAATAACACAGTCACACCTGATCGGGTTGCTGTGAATGCTTACTTCACGTAGATTGGGGAGGTTATCCACAGTCTTCTGATACAGGGCATTTAATGCATTATTATTAAGCATAAGGCTTTCAAGGGAAGGAACTTCCCGAAAGGCATAGCGATGAATGTATGACAATTTAGGGTTATTTGTAGCTTCCAACTTTGTAAGTTCAGGTAGGTTATCCAGCGCATATCTGTCAATAGAAACAAGTTCAACCATATTGTTAACACCGAGTTCTTTCAAGCGAAGCATATTTCTGAAGTCACCTTCTTGAATTTTATGAACAGGGTTCTTGTTCAGATCAAGGAATTTCAAGGCTGGCACCTTCTGAAGTGCAAGGTGAGGCACTCTTACCAGTTTATTATCATAGAAGGAGAGACTTTCGAGGCTATCCAATCCCACTAAAGCATTTCCAGGGATTTCTGTGAGTTCCATTCCTGCTAAAACCAGACTTCTCAAATTGCTTAGCGGTTTGAAGTTCATATCTAGGATGCCAATTACAGGGTTTTCTCCAATCATAAGGATCTCCAAGTTAGGGGTCGACTCAAACCAACGGCTGTCAATCAGTCTCAGTTTGTTGGAATTCAGATGAAGTCTTAGTAAATTCCTTAAGCCAGAAAAGGCATTTGCTGATATGCTGTTAATCTGGTTGTGATTGATGTACAGTTCCTGGAGGTTGGCGAGATCTTGTAAGCAATAATCAGGCATATCTGCTATCTGGTTCTCCTCAAGGTGTAGAGTGGTGAGCTGAGTAAGATTGGTCAGGCCTACATCACGGATATTGGTAAAATTATTCTGAGAGAGATCCAGCTCTGTGAGGTTAAACATTTGCTGAAATTCATCAGTTGTCTTGGCAATATTGTTGCTCTGAAGCAAGAGCACCTGGGTGTCAGCGGAAAGATTACTTGGAATTCTGGTCAAGCGAAGATCATTGCAGTCCACAGTAGCGGCTTCTCTGTACGTCGATTGTGGTGTGAACCATGGCCGAATTTCACAAACGCACAACTGAGGGCATTCACTGGGCTGCGGAGAAGCTTCAATTAGACAAAGAGTCAGAAAACCCATCATTACATGACAAATGGTGGAACAGTTCTTTTTACACATTTTTTCTAATGACAAATTATTGAAGGGCTTGAATTAAGTTAACTGTTGGATGTGGAAGACAACCTAGCCAGAAATCGTGCCCTGGGTGGAGGAGGATATATGGAGCTTTTCACTCTATTTTTAACGTCTGGAAATTATCCTGATCTTCAGCTGTCAAAGATGCATGGCCAAAACTTCTATTTATGTCAGGTACGTCTCGACATCAGCAGCATCTGCAAGAAGATATAAAAGAAAATCAAACATTAAGGACAGTAGAACATAGATTCTACAGCTTAACTGCTCTTAATGGATTGAAAGTAAAGACGATATAGATAATGCAGGAAGGCCATTCAGCCCATCAGGTTTGCACCACCCCTCCTAAAAAGCACTCTACCTAGGCCCACTCCCCTGCTTTGCCCATTCCCCTGCTTTATCCCCATAAACCTGCACAGTGCTCATGGCCAATCCACCTAACCTGCACATCTTTGGACCGTGGGAAGAAACCGGAGAACTCGAGGGAAACCCAAGCAGAGAGGGGGAGAATGTGCAAACTCCACACAGTCATCCAAGGCCAAATTTGAACCCGGGTGCCTGGTGCGGTGAGGCAGCAGTGCTAACGACTGGACCACCATGCTGCCACATTGTAGACAGGTAGCTAAACTTGGAAAAAACCAGTCAACATATTTACCCATTGGCAATAAAAAAACGTTCTTCTAGTTTCTATACATTGGATGAATCCATCCACTCGTTGCATTAAATAAAGATGATAATCAGAAATAGAATCAACCTGTCAGGACAGTAGAATTCTACAGAGTAACTGCATTTAATAGATTGGAAGTAAAGACATGGATGGCACAGTAGTTAGCACTGCTGCCTCACAGCACCAAGGACCGGGGTTCAATTCGGCCTTGGGTGGCTGGCTGTGTGGAACTTGCATTTTCTTCCTCTATCTGCGTGAGATTCCTGCGGGTGCTTCGATTTCCTCTCACAGTCCAAAGATGTGCAGGTTAGGTGGTGTTGCAGGGATAGGTTGGGGAGTGGGCCTATACAGAATGCTCTTTCAATCGGTGCGATGCATACATGGGCCGAATGGCCTCCTTCCGCACTGGAGGGATTATATGATTCTTCTATCCTGTGAATGTCATTGGTCATTCTAGATGACAGCTAAGTAAACTTTGAGGATCCACGTTTCATAATTAATTTACAAAATATATAGGAAGTAAAATTATGTTTTTCCTTATTTATTCAATTAGTTGCTTGCAAACACGAACACGCGGTTAAATTGGTTCACCGATATTTAGTTATTTCCATCTTCCTTTGCAGAACTCCCCCTCATCTCTGTTCCGTGCCATTCCCCTCCCAAAGAGAGCATCTGTTTCCAGGCATTTCATAATTGCAGTTACTTGGCAGCATGCAAGAGTAGCCCCAAGGTGAATGAATCACAATTTTAATACCTTCCCTTATTGATGGAAGCTTTGACGCAGTGGCAGTATTTCTTGCCTTTGAACAGAAGCCTCATTCCTGGAACGGAGCACAAATGGAGGCTGATAGGTAGCATACTCTCGTCTCGCCTCTTGTATTGGGTTCAAGTGCCATTTTAAAGATTTGAACTTCATCGGCAGTTCACCTTTCAGTTCGCTGCCGACAGTGAGGGCACTCTGGAAAAACATACAGTGCAGAAGGAGGCCATTCGGCCCATCGAGTCTGCATTGACCCACTTAAGCCTCACTTCCACCCTATCCCCGTAACCCAATAACTCCTCCTAACCTTTTTGGTCACTAAGGGCAATTTATCATGGCCAATCCACCTAACCCGCACGTCTTTGGATTGTGGGAGGAAACCGGAGCACCCGGAGGAAACCCACGCAAACACGGGGAGAACGTGCAGACTCCGCACAGACAGTGACCCAGCGGGCAATCGAACCTGGCGCTGTGAAGCCACAATGCTATCCACTTGTGCTACCGTGCTGCCCCCAGGGTGCCGTCTTTTTCTTGAGACAGGATCCTGACTTCCTTCTTCGGCAGGCACTAGATTTCATCGCACCAGGGGATCAGGGGAGTTCTCTCGGTATCTGGGTCAACAGTCAGGCCTCAACCTATACCTAAAACTGGTGATCTTTTTCATAGAATCCCTGCAGAAGGAAGCTATTTGCCCCATCGAGTACACACCAATCCACTCTGCACTGTACCTGTAACCTCACCTGCACATCCCTGGACACTAAAGGACAATTTAACTTGGCTAATCTACCTAACCCACCCATCTTTGGGAGGAAACCGGATCACCTGGATGGAACCCACGCAGACACGGGGGGGCGAAATGTGCAAACTCCATAGTCAGCCAAGGCAGGAATTGAACCCGGGTCCCTGGCATTGTGAGGCAGCAGTGCTAACCACTGTGCCACCGTGTTGCCCCTTTGTATTATTATTGTTTGTGGGACATGTGTGCAGGTCGGCCCCTGTAAAAGTTAAATGTGATGTGCAGAGTATCAAAGTTTTCAGTTTACACAGCCGGCAAAAATGGCCAACCGTCAGCACTTTTGGTGGAATTATCATTTTTATTTAACTTACTTGCCATCAATTCCAGGGCAGAGGGCAATATCCCTCCTTTCTGTATTTAATTATTTTCAACTTTTCCATGAAAAACATTTAACCTTCAACAGCAGTCAAATTTATTTTTAAAATATTGAGCTGGACTGCTGCAGAGAATTACTGATCTTGCATGCAATTGCACAACAGACAACTTTGATGTGAAGGAACCACACTGAATGAATTGTCAGGTAAAGGATGCAAACTTAAAATGTGTAACAAACCATCTCGGTGAGTGCAAACAGAAAAGAACTTGGAATCCATTCAAATTCCAAATGTCATGCGCCCAACATTGTGGTCAGTGGTGAATGGCTTTCTCCATCCCCATCTACCAAACATCCCAGCAGCATACACCCTCGACAGGGGGACGATTAGCACCCACGTAAATAGGTCAAGCATCTGTGGTTCTCTTTAAACTATAAAAGGTTGGAGACACATTGATGAGCAGGACACAGGGAAAGGTCAGTTAGAATACTTAATTTGTCAGGCCAGGTAGAAAGTGAAACAAAGACAGGGACAGAAAGATGGGATTATGAGGCTGGAATCAGAGACAGAAAAAGTTCAATTGAACTTTGCAATTGAAATCTGAAGAAATGCGATTCCATGCGTGATTAAAAAATTTTTTTAAGCACCAGAGGTTTTTTAAATTAAATTCTAGATTTTTTTAAATTGGCAAGGGCGAAGCTGTTGGGTAGTATTTTCCAGCCCTGGCTCTGGTGGGCATCGTCACAGATAGGGTGGGAAAATTTGGAGCGTCGTTAAAAGTCAACGTCTCTCCAAATTTTCCCATCCTGCCCGCGACTACCCATCAGTGTCAGAGACTGAAATCCCCCTCCCACGCAACCATCTGAGGCTGAATGAGACATTATACCACAAAATGAGCTCCTCATCACAAGTCACCAAGTCCACCTATTTCCATCTGCATACATTTGCTCTCAGCTTATCAGTTGCTGAAGCCCTCGTCCATACTTGTTATCCCAAGGCCTAACCATTCCAATGTTCACACATTCTGCCCTCTGTAAACTGGAGGTTACCAAAAACTCTACTGCCTGTGTCCTCACACCGCATCTCATTTACCCAACATGCCTGTGCACACTCATATTCAATGGCTCTTGGTTAAGCAACACTTTGCACTTAAAACACACATTCTTCTTTTCAAAACTTTCTTTGGTCTTATTGTTCCATATTTTGTGTCGTCAGCTGTCAAGGCCCCTAGCCAAGAATTGTTTTCCCCCAAACCTCTTATCTTAATCCTCTTTCCACCATGAAGGCATTCCTTAAAATTGACCTCCATCAAGCTGTTGGTCATCACCCCGAACATTTCCTTGTGGTTTGATGTCAAATGTTGCTTAAAATGCTTCAGTGACGCTCCTTGGTATACTTTGGGGGCAAGTCTCCAAAATGTAGACTGTGTTCTCGCGCTGTCGTGAACGCAGTCGCATTTCATGACGGTGCGAAACGGGTACGGGAGACAACCTATTCTGTTCCCGACAGGGGGCCAGCATGGTGCTGGAATGGTTCACGCCACTCCAGCCCCCCTTCCCGGTGCCAAATGGGCACCGCACCAACCCGCTCATGCGCAGTTGGGCCGCGCCAACCTGCGCATGCGTGGGACACTTCTTCAGCGCGCCGGCCCGTAAGCAACATGGCATAGGGGTTCAGGGGCCGGCCGCGCGACAAAGTAGGCCCGGAGGGGGGGGGGGGGGGGAGGCCGGCCTGCCGATCAGTGGGCCCCGATCGTGGGCCAGACCCCATTGGAGGCCCCCCTGGCGAAGAAGCGCTTTCCCCTGCCCCCCGACCCTTTGCGCAGAGTTCCCGCCGGCAACAACCAGGTGTGGGCGATGCTAGTGGGACTCTGCTTTTTCCGCGCAGCTGCTCGGCCCATCCGGACCGGAGAATTGGCGGCCCCACCGATTCCAGCGGCCCGTGGCCGGCGCCGCATCAAACGCGGCGGCACAAATGGTGCCGATTCTTTGCACCTCGGAGAATCGCGAACCGGCATCGGGGCTCGGCTCGGTTGTGGCGATTCTCCGGCCCGGGGCGCGGAGAATCGCACCATTAATGTTAAATTCACTACATAAATATATGTGGTTGCTGTGCAGTAGGCAAGTCATATTGCTGTTAAACTGCTTTGGAGAAGTGCTAACTTTTTCTCGCAAATTTAGTTTGTGTCTATGAGGTAAGGACAGGACCTTCACATTATTCCATCTATTTCAATGGTGAATCAGATGGCAAGGTACTGTAATTGTGCTGCTTCTGTAGAAACCGGGCATCTCGCAACAGCACTTCCCGATTTACAAAGTCAACTGCGCGTCGTTGCTTGAAGTTGCTGTCTGATTTCCATATAAATAACGACTGTTTGCCTCACTCTTATTTATGCTGCAAATTTCATTCCAATGTACCTTAAAATATGTCAAGAAACTCACTTCAGTTGCTACGAAATACAGCAGGACCTTCAGGACAATTAAAATAATGCAATTGTGTCAAATTGGAAGCATCTTTGAGCCAAGTAAAATCTATCAAGGGAAATCAAAACAGAAAATATACCATCCCAGTTAAAGATCAAAGGTGGGCAATAGATTTTTAAAAATATATATTTTCTCCATTTATTGTCAGCAGAAGCAGCATTCTGCCCACACCCTTGAATTGGTTTGACATGTGTTGCCCAGCAATCTGCTGTGATGAATGTCACTTCAGCTCCTTCCGGTTGGGTGTTTTTCCACTGCAGTTGGAGTTAATGTTCCTTTGTGAAACAGGTATTCTTCCTTTATAGCTGGTTCTGCATTATTGCATCTGTTTTACTGTAGCCCTAGGGTTTTTGAAACGGAGGTGACTGTACAGCCAACGCAGTCCTAATTCCCACTTTGGAAACTATTATTATAATGATGCTATTCACATTTGATTTACAAACAGCAGATCGCACTTCACAACAAAAACTCTAATTGGCAAGCTTGGAATTAGGTTGAGCCTGCTGCCCATTTATTACCAGGCCAATTATCCTCGAAACGTAGGACTTCTCACAAGTGGGGTTCTTCAGTACCAACTGCATGCACTGTACAGGCAGACTGTGTACATTTCACAAGGATATTGTCTATTCAATCAGGAGCAACTTTTAAATCGATATGCAAGTCGACAGTTCACGTCTGTTTCCTTTTTTTAAAAACAGCTGTATGTCCAGTGAAGACAAATAGAAGAGTTATCCCCAATGTCCTGACCAATATTTATGTCTCAATCAACATCACAATAAGGAGACTGCCTGGTCAATATCACACTGCGTGTACGCAAATTGGTTGCTGTGCTTCCTACATTGCAACAGAGTCTCTGATTCACAAGCACCTCGCCGATGGTAGAGCACTCTGGGATTGGTCAGGGAAGGCACTGTATAAGTGCAAGTTTTTCTTTCCTGTTGGTTATTTCTTTTCTACAGTTTCTCTAATGAGAAAACTTAACCAGTGAACATACATTGGAGACAACCTCGCATTTATGTAGTGCCTTTATTGCCTTCAAGACCTACCAAGGTGCTATAGCCAAATGAAATCCTTTCGGAATATAGGAAAGGAAACGCGACAGCCAATTTATCCACAATAATTTCCAAAACAACAATGCAATAATGACTGGATAATCTGTTTTAATGATGTTGGTTGAGGGACAATATGCACCCAGTCATCAGCAAGAAACTCCTGCCTCTTCTTCAAATAGTGTTTTCAGACATTGTCACACCCATGGCAGAGGGTAGACAGGGCCAGAGGTTAATGTCTCACCCTAAAGATAGCACCTCCAGTGCAACACTCACCGTCAGCCTAGCTTTTTGTTTTGGAGTCTGCAACCTACTGACTCAGTAGGTGTGATACCTACTAAGCCACAGCTGGCACCTAAATGCCAAGATGTGTTTTGGAAGGGGTGATTATCTCAGCCATTCCAAAAGCTCTGCCTATTTGAATTCAATATCAGACAACACATGAGCTGGACATTTCCCAAAGGAAAGCCGAAAAGCCCTCCTGGGTGAAACAATGTTGTAACATGATCTTTAGTGATTGGATCCAAAGATGGTACTCATTACTATAAACATTGACCTTTTGTTTAACTAATTGTATTTGACCTTTTGTTTAACTAATTGTATTTCCCATTACCATTGTGTTTCCCAATCACAGGAGCACATTGAATACATTAGACCATTTTATTTCTTGACTAAGCTTGTAGCAGTAAACAATATACGTTTTGCCACATCAATATGTCAACCATTTGTTAAAGAAAATCATTGTTAGCACAGCTGTGCCTATTAAGATTAATTTTATATGTTGGAGGGACAAGAAAGATAAGAAGAGACATCAAGAATGAAGTGTCACTGTAAATATGTCCCCTGGCGTATACTTATACAATGAATAATTATTCTGTGCATTTAAAATGGTTCTCTATTATTAGTCAGGATGAAAACTGTAGTTTAAAAAGTGTTCAAACATATACAATGTGTCTCAATGAAAAGAGGAAACTGTCTCACCACTACAGAATTCTTGGTAAGCAAGAAGGCGGTCGTGCCTTTTCTGACAACTCAAACTATGAATAAGCAGGAAAAGTAAAACTTTAAATATTTAGTCAAGTAGGATTGCATCTCCATTTAGTATACAGGGCTCAAAGGAACTCATTTGGATATCAGTATAATTTTACACATCATTCTGGTCAGTTAGGATTTTCAGTGAGGAAGTTGAAACTTTCCAAATTCACCTGCAATTCTTTGGCCTTCGGCAGTCTGATGCAAAAAGCACTGCTTGTTCTAGTGTAAACTTAACCAAAGCTTGATCTATTTCTGTGCAAAGGGTTTTCTGTAATACATTCGGCCCATTGAATCTGTTCTGCCATTCAATGAGATCATGACTGATCTGAAATGATAATCATCAAGTACACTTTCCTGCCTTATCACCATAATCCTCGATTCCCTCACTGATTATCTCAGCCTTGAACATACTTAACAACCTAGTCTCTACAGCCGTCTGTGGTAAAGAATTCCATAGATTCACTACCCTCAGAGGAAATTCTTCCTAATTTCGGACTTAAATCCTTTACTCAGACTGTGGTCCTCGACTCTCCCATAAGGGGAAACAACCTCTCAGTATCTATCCTGTCAACACCCCTGAGAATCCTATGTCTCAATAAGGTCACCTCTCATTCTTCTAAACTGCAATAAGTACAGGTCCAACTTACTCAACCTCTTCTCAAACAAAAATCCCTCCATACCCAGGGTCATACGAGTGGACTTTCTCTGGACTGTCTCCAATGTCAGTATATCATTCCTTAGATAAGGGGACCAAAAGTGTTAACAGGGAATATAGGATAAAATACAGGAATGGAGTTAGGTCACAAATCAGCCATTGTGAAACAGGCTCAAGGGATTTAATGGTCATCTCCTGTCCCCATGTTTCCTGCTCCAAGGTCTCATTACCGATGGGCTCAGACTCTAACAGTGATGCGGACTCAACAGTCTGTTGACATGAAGTGTCAAGGTTCACAGTTAGAAGTAACATGACCTCAGTGACATAACCTTTTCTATCAAATATAGAGGGTAGATTTTCCTGGAGTTAAAAGAAAACTTGCCAAGTAACAGATTGGTGAACTTTATGCTAACCTTGGGACAAGCACCTGGAATTTTCCACTTTGTCCCAAGATTAAAAATGCAGATGAGGGGCGAAATTCTCCGGAAACGGCGCGATGTCCGCCGACTGGCGCCCAAAACGGCGCAAATCAGACGGGCATCTCGCCGCCCCAAAGGTGCGGAATGCTCCGCATCTTTGGGGGCCGAGCCCCAACATTGAGGGGCTAGGCCGGCGCCGGACCAATTTCCGCCCCGCCAGCTGGCGGAAAAGGCCTTTGGTGCCCCGCCAGCTGGCGCGGAAATGACATCTCCGGGTGGCGCATGCGCGGGAGCGTTAGCGTCACCTGACGGCATTCCCACGCATGCGCAGTGGAGGGAGTCTCTTCCGCCTCCGCCATGGTGGAGACCGTGGCGGAGGCGGAAGGGAAAGAGTGCCCCCACGGCACAGGCCCGCCCGCGGATCGGTGGGCCCCGATCGCGGGCCAGGCCACCGTGGGGGCACCCCCCGGGGCCAGATCGCCCCGCGACCCCCCCCAGGATCCCGGAGCCCGCCCGCGCCACCTTGTCCCGCCGGTAAGGTAGGTGATTTAATTTACGCCGGCAGCACAGGCATTTTAGCGGCGGGACTTCAGCCCATCCGGGCCGGAGAATCGAGCGGGGGGGCCCGCCAACCGTCGCGGCGCGATTCCCGCCCCCGCCGAATATCCGGTGCCGGAGACTTCGGCAACCGGCGGGGGCGGGATTCACGCCAGCCCCAGGCGATTCTCCGACCCGGCGGGGGGTCGGAGAATTTCGCCCCAGCTCTCAGTCCGATTTGGGTGTGAAGTGTGAATATGGGAGTTCATTAAAAGACAGGGATGGAACGGTGGAAATATTGCGCAGCATCCCTTTGGGGCGGAGACTGGTGTTCACTTAAAAGGTAACTAGGTTCTCTGCCTCTGCATGCCCACATAAATGCAACCAACTGTTTTTTAAAAAAGGCAGTGAATACTTGAAATGGATATTTCAGTCTTCCGAAAAGCTGAAAGCAGCACATTAGTGGTTAACATTATAAATGATTAAGACAGAAAAAGCAGTCAGTGGGCAAGTCTTTGTGCAGCATCAGCCTGAAAGCCATTTGGTCATGAGTGAAATGGATCTATTGTTAAATGCAAGTGGGTACCAGTAGGTTTCTTGGCAGCGCTTCCCGGAGGACAGCATTGTTACAACATGTCTGACAGAAGGTAGTAGCAAAATAGACAAAAGAAAGAGGTGATCATTATTGTTGTGGTTTATTGTGTTTTTCAACTTAATGCCTCAAAGGTGTGCAGAAATTACTCTCACCAGGTTTTTCTGTGAACAGGATTTTTATTACACTGCTTTTAAAACGCCTGCTTTTTCATACTTAATGCTTGAAGTCTCTCTGTGTGCATAATATTCTGGCATTATCGTGGCTGTGTTCTGGCATTAGAGTGTTCCTTCTTGTACAATGTCTTCAATGTAATACTAAAATGGGGGCATTTACAAAACAATCCCAATCATCAAATTGAATGGCATTTGCCAACAGCTAGGGGTTTCTCGGCAAGATGCTTTCTAGCTGTTTCAACTAACCTTTTTTCACATTCTTTACATCTTCATCACTGTTTTGCTGAAGTCATGTAAATACAGCGATTACCATTCTCTTTCTGGTGTATTAGTGAATATTGGGCGTAAATTAATTAATTACCTTTCTTTGGGGAGGGAAATCAAAGCTCCCACTCTCCAAATAATTTTTAAATCCAGGGCATCAGGACCTCAAGAACATTGCGGCCAACAAAACTGCAGGATGATTAAAAGTACCTTCCATATAACTGTAGTGTGTCTGATTAGATAGACGAGAGCCCAATTTAAGAGATCCACAAAGATTGTATTGCTCTCTGCACCACTGCTCAGGGTGTAAATTTAGTATGCTAGAATGTCATCAAGTATATTTCCATTAGTTTACAGCTCCCTTCAAACTGCAATTTAAATCCAGCGAACACTTCTTTTTTCTCCTCTTACGGAGCTGCAGAGTGCTCCTTTTATGCCCCAGTCTTCATCAAGAGACGGTGTTTAATGAAGTTACACTGAGTCACAAAAAAAGGTTATCATGTAAATAGATTTTCTGACTTGAATTCAATTGGATGCAATTTCAGATACAGAAACCTTGCATTTTGCAAACATGGTTTTGCTGTCATTGTCATATGCAGAAATAGGCTTTGAAAGGAAAAAGAATTGTCATGTTTTCCTGAGGATTTGTAACTGTCAAAGGAAATATACACACAAGTGTTCCAACATCACACAGCTCAGTCTATAGCTCGTGTCTCAGCCGCTTCGCTAAAGTAATTAAAAAGTGTTTATTTGGATTGATTGAATATTCCTGAGGCGGGGGGGGGGGGGCATGCTTTAATCATGCAACCTGTGAAACTGTGCATGACATCATATCAGTTCCATTGAAACTACAGCATCTCAAAAGAAAACATGCAGGAGTATGTATGCACTGAAAGGCAGATATCCATCTGGTCCACCTGCAATGTTGGAACTAACAATTTGCACATCCCTGCTTTTGATTACCTCATCATTCATTGGTGTGTCTTCAGCGGTCTCAGCCTACCTCCCTGACCTCTCCCCCTCTCTCTCGCATTTCATTTAAGGTATTCCTTAAAACTGGCCTTCAGGTCCAAGGGTTTGGTCATCTGTCCTAAAAACTCCTATTGTGGCTCAGTGTGTGTGTATCTATGGGGGGGGGGGCCTTTTCTAGCACTTTCCATCGCGGGATCTTCCAGTCCTGCTAAAGGCGACCCCTCCACCCACCCACCCACCCAGAAGCGGGTTCCCCCAGCAGTGGGAACAGGTGAGCCGTACAAAATGGTGTCTACTTCGGTGTGAGGACAATCCTGCCAGCAGCCAATGGCGAGACACCTCTGCTGCCGGAAGACATGCCACAGGGGAGCTGGAAAGTCTTGTCTGGTAACCCTGTTGACAGTTCATTAATGAAAGGTGCAATATAAATACGTTTTCTTTTGTTGAGCTTAATACTGAGGGAGAGGGAAAAAACACAGGGTTGTTTGTGCATCTGTGCACTTGTCACCAGCAATAGAATGGCTTTGCCTGAAACCTGGCACTTGCTCACTTCACGGACAAAATGTATGTTACAGGGAGACAATGGGAGGGGAAGCTGAAATGATTACAAATAAATACAGAATAGTATAGCTTAAGAACTCGTGTTCTCAATGTATTTGAAGGAAATGAGTTTGAAGCGCACAAGTCCACCATTGATCTGATATGGCAAATATTAAAAGAGTCAATTCGAAAAAACAGCAAATGCAAGCCATTGCAAACATTTTTAGCAATACAATTAATGTTTTATGACATTATATAGAATCTGCATCTCAGAACCAGGCTATTCAACCCAACTGATCCGGTGCCAGTGTTCATAGTTCACATGAGTCCCTCCATCTAATCCTACCAGAATAACTTTCCCTTCCTTTCATTAATCTTCCTTTGAGGTTAAAATGCACTGAAGCTAATTTCAATGTTAATTTTGTGTACAAGACATTGCGATGTGAGAGAGTCAATATTGCTTATAAAAATGGCGACTGTTAGGCTGCATTAAATTGTTGCCAGTGAGAGCACAAGGACTACATGAAGGGAACCGTGACCTATTAAACTGAATTGGACTGTTTTGAAGGCAAAACTCAAACCAATGTGGTTGCCAAAAAAAAAAGCTCCGTTTAATAATGTATAGTGATACATTTTCTCATGAAAAATTAACAGTTCTGCGTTAAGCCTTCAACCTACCCAGGAAGACATGGGTATTTCCACACTAAAAGATGGAAGTGCTTTAGCAGTTGAACTTTCAGTTAATGTCATCCAGAATATAAACTGTGTCACGAGTTAAATTGCACACTTATGTGCAGCCTCCAGGACCACGGTTGCAACTGAACCCAAATGTATGTCTATGCTACTGGCTGGAAGGTTTCCCAAGATAAATGAGTTTGAGCAATCTCAGCTCAATTCCTTACAAGTACGAGCTCACAGCACTAAACTGGCACTGATGCAGAAATCTCATTCAGAAGGCCATGAGGGGCCAGATTGGGCACATGACCCGAGTCAGGTACTTTTCCCAAAACATCAGGGGTAGGATGCACTATCCGGATATGGAGACTGGCTGCCAAATTAGGAAAGAACACTCACCTTGATTGCACTAAAATGCATCCCCCTACCCATGTCAAAAATAAATCTCTTCTATTTATACTTCCATTTTGGTGCAGAGAAAAAACATTTTCACGGTGGAAGTTCAAAATGATGTATTGATCCCTCTCACTCAGGGTTATACACCCCACTCAAAAATGCAACAAGAACCCACTTTTAAAAAAGTTAGAAGTTTTCACATTAACTGCACCATTTCTCTTCAAAATTACTGTTACAGCACAAAGCACTGAATATTTCTTTCGTTCAGGCGCATCAACAGGGCTGAAGGCGGTCCATCACTTACACAGATGCATCAATGGGCCGACTATACTTAGCAACACATTGTGACATTTACGCTGTTTGTATTTTCAGGGTTGTTAATCTCACATGGCAATAACAGCAATTGCGAGGTTATACTTAAACAACAATAAATTACTTTGCAGTCTTTGAAGATGCAGTGACGGGGATTGCTTCACTTTAGCCGGTGAGTAATTTCAGCCAGCTTCCATTGGAAACATTCAAATAATATCGTATTGGCGTAAATCAACCTACAGGGTGTTGAGTTTTATGTCGCGGAGATTTGCCAAGGTGATACGTCCATTTTTATATCTGAACAGGAGTTTATTTACATGTGATTTTTAAAATGTCTGCTCTCATGCCAACAGCTTTTTGAGTAGTTTAGCTTTTGATTCTTTGTGACCACACCCAGACTAGATTCAGAAGAGAAACGTCAACGGGCACAGATCAAACACCGAACAACTGAATACTACACTCAGGTTAAACATTTCATCATTGAGTTTCTTTCTTTTCGCTTCCTCCAATGAAACTATTATACAAAATGAATAGGCCACTTGCCAAGAGACTAATCGAAATCGCAGGCATAAACCAAGAGGGTGCAAGCTAAAGCATTAAGAAACTATAGAAATTCCGAGAGAACAAATGTGTAATTTCATTGGTAACAGGTATTACTTGGCGCAGAGGCTACTTGTACAATTTGTGGATCAATTCTTGAAGCTTGTGCAGCCTACTCCTTTGAATGCCGCAAATCATTGCCTGCAACTCACTGATGGGAGATATGGAGATAGACCTTTGGTATGCTAAGAAGGTAGACATATCACAGAATACCTCCTCAACATTAGTCACAATTCTCCATCTGAGTTCAACAACTCAGGGGATCCAGATTTAATTTTCCTGCCAAGTAGAACAGCACTTCAGGTGGACAAATCTTCCTGGACCATCTGCTTCCTAGAATTAGCACAGTCAACAATCCCATTGCCCTTCAAAATTGGTAAACAAAAATTCTTTCTAGATTAAAGAATGTGGGGCGCGATTCTCCGCTCCCTCGACTAAGTGCCCACGCCGTCGTGAACGGCGTCAAGGTTAACGACGGCGCGAAACCGCCCCGATCTTGACCGATTCAGGGCCCGAAAATGGGCTAGGACCGGGGCCGCGAGAAACTCGGGGGGGGGGGGGTGTCGCGAAAGCAGCGTCATCAGCGCGCGCCGGGCATTGGCGCCGCGTAAAAGCGGCGGCGCTTAAATGACGCGTCCGGTGCCGCGTAAGTGGCGTAACTGAAATCACCCGCGAATGCACGGATTGGCCGGCGCCAACCCGCACATGCGTGGTTGCTGTCCTCCCCGAGGCCGCCCCGCAAGAAGATGTCAGATGGATCTTGCGGGGCGCGGAGGAAAGGAGGTCCTCCTTCAGAGAGGCCGGCCCGCCGATCGGTGGGCACCGATCGCGGGCCAGACCCCTTTTGAGTCCTACCCCGGTGAAAGAACCCCCCTCGCGCCCCCCCCACAGGCCGTCCTCCCCCCCAGCGTACCCGCGCAGTTCCCGCAGGCAGCGACCAGGTGTGGATGGCGCCGACGGGAAGCCGTAATTTTGGGCAGGCCGCTCGGCCCATCCGGGCCGGTGAACAGCGGGTGTAGCGGAGAATCGCCATTTTGGGTGTCCCGGGCGATTCTCCGGCCTGCGCCGTGCAGAACTTGACGGGGCCGTTCTCGCCGCTTGGGTGAATCGCGGGAGGGCGTCGGACCGGCCTCGCGGGCAAAAATGGCGCACCAGGGGATTCTCCCAACCGGCGCAGGAGCGGAGAATCGCGTCCATGAAGTGAGGCATGGTCACTTTTTACAAGTAAATCAAAAATAAATGCTCAGCATGGAAATATTCTACATTAATTTAGCTTCAGAAATCAACTTTTCAGCCCAGAATCAAATTTGTTTCGCACATTTTACTGCACTTTAATGAAGGAAGGCAATGATTTCAAACAGACACTGTTCCTGGATTTAATGCAGTTTATCCAATATTGATCAACCTTTGGTCACCAATTGCATCCTCATCTTTAAGTCTGAGGGGGATAGGTAGAAGCCGTATTTGGAGAATGATAATTCAGTGTGACAATGAGAGAGTGCAGCACTGTTGGAAGTTATGTCCTTCAGATGAGACATTAACCAGAAGTGCTGTTTGTTCTCTCATGTAGATTTAAAATATTTCGGAGCACTGTTTTAGTCACATGAACAGAAGGAATAGTAGCAGGACAAAGCCATTGAGGTTGTTGACACTGCTCTATCATTCAATTTTGTTTACATAGAAACATAGAAAATAGGAGAGGGGTAGGCCATTTGGGTCCTTTGAACCTGCTCCGCCATTCATTATAATCATCCAATTCAGTAATCTGTTCTTGCTTTCCCCCCATATCATGGTCCCTTTTGCATCAATGGCTATATTTAACACCTTCTTGAAATCATACAATGTTCTGGCCTCAACTACTTATTGTGATAGTGTATTCCACAGGCTCACCACTCTCAACCACTCTCTGAGTGAAGAAATCACTCCTCACCGCAGTCCTAAATGGTCTATCCCGTATCCTCAGACTGTGGCCCCTGGTTCTGGACTCCACCACCATTGGGAACATCCTTCCTGCATCAACCCGGTCTTGTCCTGTCAGAATTTTAATTTTATAAGTTCATAGAATATTTTTTACAGTGCAGAAGGAGGCCATTCGGCCCATCGAGTCTGCACCGGCTCTTTGAAAGAGCACCCTACCCAAGCCCACACCTCCAGCCTATCCCCATAACCCAGTAACCCCACCCAACACTAAGGGCAATTTTGGACACCAAGGGCAATTTAGCATGGCCAATCCACCTAACCTGCACATCTTTGGACTGTGGGAGGAAACTGGAGCACCCGGAGGAAACCCATGCACACTCGGGGAGAACGTGCAGACTCCGCACAGACAGTGACCCAAGTCGGGAATCGAACCTGGGACCCTGGAGCTGTGAAGCAATTGTGCTAACCACCATGCTACCGTGCTGCCCTAAATTGTATGGGTTTCGAGGAGATCCCCCCTCAATCTTCTGAACTCCAGAGAATATAATCCGAACTGACTCAATCACTACTTAAATGTCAGTTCTGCCATTCCAGGGATCAGTCTGGTAAACCTTCTCAGCATTCTCTCTATTGCAAGAACTCCTTCCTCAGTTAAGGAGACCAAAACTGTACAAAATATTTTATGTACGGTCTCACCAAAGCCCTGCGTAATTGCAGCAAAACATCGTAGCTCCAGTACTCAAATCCTCTTGCGATGAAGGTTAACATACCATGTGCCTTATTTACCACCTGCTGCCCTGCATGCTTACCATCAGCAACTGGTGTACAAGGACACCCAGGTCTCGTTGCACATTCCACACTCAAAGTCAACTACAGCTTCCCTGACTGTTCTTATACCCTTTGATATTAAAAAATATATTGATCTTCATCTTGAATATAGTGAATGGTTGAGCGTCCATGGCTCTCTGGAGTAGAGAATTCCAAAGATTTATTTTTTTGAGTGAAGGAATTTCACTTCATCTCAATCCTAAATGGTTGACCCCCCCCCAGTAAAGACTGCAATGTCTACATTGAAACACCTCAGCCTGACAAAGCCCCCCAACCCACTGCAGCATCTACCTGGTCAATTCCATTAAGAGTTTTATATATTTCAACGAGATTCTCCTCATTCTTCAAAATACTAGGGAACATATAACGTTTCATCCATCCCGGGATTGGTCTAGTAACCTTTATTGAATTCCCCCTATATATCCATCCTTAGTAATGGAGTTCAAAACTTGTATTTCAGAAGTGGGCTCATCAAGGCCCTATATAATTGCAGTAAGACTTCTTTACTTATGCATCAATCCTTTTGAAATAAAGACTAACATATCATTTGCTTCCCTAATTACTTCCAATGCTTGCATGTCTAACTTTGTGATTTATGAAGAAGGTCACCCAGGTCTCTCAATAATTAACATTTCCTAGTTTCTCATGATATAAAAATACTCTGCTTTTCTATTTTTCCTACCAATCTGGATAACTCCTCATCATATTCCATCTGTTATATTCTTGCCCACACACTTAACCTGCCACTACTCCTTTGTAGCTTCTGCGTTCTCCTCACACCTTACTTTCCCACCTAGTTATGTACTGTCAGCAGACTTGGATGTTTTACACTCTGCTCCGCCATTCAAGTCCTTAATATAGATTGTAAAATCGCTGAGGCTCAACCACTGATGTTTCAGGTATCCCACAAGTTATAGTCTGTCCATCCAAAAAAAGGACCTATTTATTTCTGTTCTGTTTTCAGTCTGTTACCCCCATCTGACTCCTAGCTAACATACTGCCCAATCCCACAAGCCCCAATCATAATTAAAACATTTACCTCTACTGGTTCCCCCACTATCTACCATGATCTCATTTCATAGTCTGGAGCATCCTTTCGTAGAGACTACAATCTCAAAACACGAACAAATTTCTCAAACACCATTTTGCTTTCACTAAATCAGTGCCCCGATACCACATCCCTAATACAAGTGGTGAATTCTAGCATTTTGTCTGCTACTGATGCCAGGTTAACTGGCCTATAGTTCCCAGTTCTGTCTCATTTTCCTTTCTTGAATCGCAGGGGGACATTTGCCCCCATCCAATCCACAGGAGCTATTCTAAAAACTAGGGTAATCAGAAGATCAAAACCGATGCATTCACCATCTCTGTCGCCATCTTTTTAATACCCTAGGATGTTAGCCAACAGATAGAGGGAACTTTTCATATTCCTCATCCTCACTAGACCCCTGGGGCGTCATTCTCCGACCCCCCGCCGGGTTGGAGAATCGCCGGAGGCTGCCGTGAATCCCGCCCCCGCCGGTTGCCGAAGTCTCCGGTACCGGATATTCGGCGGGGGCGGGAATCGGGCCGCGCCGGTTGGCGGGCCCTCCCGCTGGATTCTCCGGCCCGAATGGGCCGAAGTCCCGCCGATAAATTGCCTGTCCCGTCGGCGTGGATTAAACCACCTTTTGAACGGCGGGACAAGGCGGCGTGGGCGGGCTCCAGGGTCCTGAGGGGGGGGGGGGGCAATCTGGCCCCGGGGGGTGCCTCCACGGTGGCCTGGCCCGCGATCCGGGCCCACCAATCCGCGGGCGGGCCTGTGCCGTGGGGGCACTCTTTCCCTTCCGCCTCCGCCACGGTCTCCACCATGGCAGAGGCGGAAGAGACTCCCTCCACTGCGGATGCGTGGTAAACTGTCAGCGGCCGCTGACGCTTCCGCGCATGCGCCGCCCGGAGATGTCATTTCCACGCCAGCTGGCGGGGCAACAAAGTCCGTTTCCACCAGCTGGCGGGGCGGAAATTCCTCTGGCGTCAGCCTAGCCCCTCAATGTTGGGGCTCGGCCCCCAAAGAAGCGGAGCATTCCGCACCTTTGGGGCGGCGCGATGCCCGTCTGATTGGCGCTGTTTTGGGCGTCAGTCGGCGGACATCGCGCCGTTTCGGGAGAATTTCGCCCCTGATTCTCCATTGTTCCTACACACAAAATATTATGGAAACAAAACATGTTGTAGTGATATGCATCACTGTATATACTCAAGGGGTTAATGCAAATGCACTACAACACTAGAGGGAACACCAGAGATGTCATGACATGCAGACATACAACCAATGGGACATTAGAACAGGACACAACCAATGGGTAATCAGGACACCCAGAGATGGCATTACCACAAGGGGGCACTACACGACCCATATAAAAAAGGACCGGGCACACAGGCTCTGCCTCTTTCCACAGACAGACATCTAGAGAGTGAAGACAGGGTTGCTCAGCAGCATCACACCCCAGCACGTGGCTTAGAGCAAGCTGGTATAGTTAGACTGAGTTACTAGAGAGGTAGATTAGCAGAGTGTTGAACTCATTTAAGAACTGTGTTAATAGTTCAATAAACACGTTGAACTCATTTCATAGTCTGGAGCATCCTTTTGTAGAGACTACAACAAGGAAGCAGCTTGTGTTATCCGAAGCAGCATAACACAACACATGTTATGGTTGAAATGTTCTTATTAATTACAATTATTCCTGTTTCCTGTTTCTTCCCATAAGTGACACACATTTACACTGGTTCATCTTTACAAAACTAAAAATCTTCCGCAATCGGTTTATCTCCTGGTACTTTTTACTTTCATTTTCTATCTCAATCAATTTCTTCGTTATCATTTGCTGAATTCTAAAATCTTTCCAATTCTCAGGAATGCTATGCTTTTTGTCAATAATATAAGCCGGTTTGTTTCCATCTATTACTATTCCTAACTTCTTGTTCGGCATTTTTCCTGTGGATTTTCATCTCTGGTCATTTATAGTTCTTTTGAATTATAAATCTCTTTAAATATTTGTCATTGCTGATCCATCGTTTCTTTTATGGTAGTTTCCCAAGCTACCTCAGCTAGTTTGCCCCTCATACACATGTTGTTTGCTTTGTTGAGATTCATAACCTGGATTCAGACATAACCACATCACTCTCTCACTGTAAAATTCTAGTTGCTTTGCCCCCCCCCCCCAATGCTCTGTTACTACAAGGTTGTTAATGAAGACTGCCTCATTGCACAACACATGATCTAAAATAGCATGTTTCCTAACTGTTCTTCAAATACTATTACTGGAAATCTGGTTTGCCTAGTGTATAAGATTAAAGTCACTGCTGATTACCATTGGGGTGATTTTGCCCCTACATGGGCAGTCACCAAGAATGGGGGCACCAGCGCAAAATACCGCGAGAGTTGGAGATCTCATTTGCCTTTTTTCTCCACCCCTCGCGGGTGATAAACGATGCTCCTGGGGGGCGGGGGGGGGGGGGGGGGACTGCCAACCAGACAGTGCCAGCTGTGCCAGTCTGGACCAGGGTCAGTGACAAGGATGGGCCCTCTGTGGAGCCCAATTAGGGGGTCTCTTGTTATAGGTGTGGAAGACAAAGAGGGAAGAAAAAAAAAAGAAGTGTGCCGTGCCGGGGAGGGGGAGAAAGAGTCTTACAAATAACTTGTAATGTTTTCGTAGCTCCACTCAAACTAATTCTACATTTCTCATCTAAAATCGTTTCACTTTACCTTCTTTATCCCTTCCTTGATCATCACAGTCACCACTCCCCCAACATGTCCATATTTCCCCCCATTTCTTCTACAGCTCAAGGGTGGGATTCTCCATCCCACCGTACCAGGTACCTGGGGCTGGATTCTCTGTTTGTGATACTAAGTCCCCACGCCGGCATGAAAACGGTGGTGTTTTATGCCGGGAAAACTGGCACAAAACTGCCACCGATTTGCCGTTTTGCTGGGGCCTAACAGGAAGTCAGCGTAGAGTTCCCAGCACTAGCTGCCGATATGGCCCAGAGCATTTCTGGGTCCGTGACCGTGCATGCGTACGACGGCAGCCTGCAGCAGCCCGCGGACCCGAATCACAAAAATAGTACCCTTCTTCGGCCGCTCACGTGCCCCGGACTGCCCTCCCGCAGTGCCCCCAGCCCCGATTAAAGCCCCCCCTGCACGTGCGGAGTCTGCAGCCGCCACGCCTTGATAGTTCCTGGAGGTTTTTTTTCCCCCTGATGTCTCCTTAGTCACCAGTATCCTAGTTTTTTGTCTGTCCCTTCTTCTCCCACTCTGGCTTATTTGTACCCAATTTATTCGGGGCAGCACGGTAGCCTTGTGGATAGCACAATTGCTTCACAGCTCCAGGATCCCAGGTTCGATTCCGGCTTGGGTCACTGTCTGTGCGGAGTCTGCACATCCTCCCCGTGTGTGCGTGCGTTTCCTCCGGGTGCTCCGGTTTCCTCCCACAGTCCAAAGATGTGCAGGTTAGGTGGATTGGCCATGATAATTTGCCCTTAGTGTCCAAAATTGCCCTTAGTGTTGGGTGGGGTTACTGGGTTATGGGGATAGGGTGGCGGTGTTGACCTTGGGTAGGGTGCTCTTTCCAAGAGCCGGTGCAGACTCGATGGGCCGAATGGCCTCCTTCTGCACTGTAAATTCTATGAAATTCCTCTGCTCCACAATCTTGACTTTTCCCTTAATGCTTTTGAATTTGTTTCCAAAATCTGGCCACCATCACCACTCCAGCCACCCCAACCTCCCACTGCAGCTCTCCTCCAATACCCTTCCTCCCTCAGCCTTCAATAATTTCAAACCCCACCCATGGCCCCAATTATTCAACTTGCCAGGCGTCATAACGCACACGTGACCTACGGTGTTGGAGCAATCAGTCTCCCCGTGAGTCTCACCGAATACGAGCTCCCCTGCTAAGGGGCAGGAGCCAGAGGACATTTATGATTGAGATCTGTATAAAGTCAGTCAGGTATGCAACCGACTGAGCAGACTCAGCTAGGATCTGATGATATTTGTAAACATACCAGGTTTTCTTTTGACCAACTTGGTTTGGACTCTTTGTGGCCTAGTAAACCAGGCCACTGGGTCCAGCCAGTTTAATTGGAGGCCATATCAGGGGAATAGTTCCTTCTTTCCTCAGCAGTGGTGCCAATTCCCCATGAATCAAAGCCTCAACCTTCGACACCACTCACGCATTAGCCTTCTAACCATTTTGTCCCTAATCAATTGGTACTTCGCTCAGGCAACAACAGATAATCCTCTGTGGAGTTTTGCAATTTAATTTAAACTCCAGCTCCTCAAACTGTTTCAACAGAACCTCATTCCTAGTTTTGGATCACTAGTTCCCACACAGACCATAGCAACTGGATCCTCCCCCTCGTAGTCCAATTCTAAGAGCAAGGGAGCTCTTCTTGGCATTCTGATCAATATTTATTACTCAAGCAACATCACATTATACCTGGGAGCACCATCACCTGGAAATTTCCCTCCAAATCACTTGCCACCCCGACTTGGAAATTGATCGCTGTTACTGTCACTGGGTCAAAATCCTGGAACTCCTTCGCTGACAGTACTGTGGGTGTAACTACACCAGATGGCCTGCAGCAGTTCAAGAAGCCAGGTTGCCACCACCTTCTCAAGGACAATTAGGGATGGGCAACAAATGCTGGCCCAGCCAGCGTAGTCCACATCCCATAAAAATTAATGTTCAAAAACCTAGAACATATTGTCCAAACCATTATCATCTTGCTGTGTGCAAACTAGCTATTGTATTCCCCACATTACAACATTTAGTACACTTTATTACCAGGTTTTTAAACTCCTTAAAATGTAATTTGGGATATCCTGAATAGCACTATGTTTTTCTTTCCATACAGAAGACACATTTTCTCCAAGTCCCTCAATAAATACTATTGTCCTAGCTTTATTCTTTCAGAAAGAAAAATAAACTTGCATTTATGTAGCACCGATAAACATACACTCGCTTCATTTCATTGTGTAAGCTCAGTTAACAATGAACTGTCAGCTCAACTTCAAATTGCATGTTTCTTGATACCGATTCACACACTCGCTAATCCAAAGAGGAGGCTGCATCCTGGAATTTTAGTTTTGAAAAAAATAAATTTAGAGTACCCAATTATTTATTTATTTTTTCCAATTAAGGGGCAATTTAGCGTGGCCAATCCACCTAACCTGCACATCTTTGGGATCTGGGGGTGAACACACGCAGTCATGGGGAGAATGTGCAAACTCCACACAGACAGTGACCCAGGGCCAGGATTCAAACCCAGTCCTCAGTGCCGCAGTCCCAGTGCTAACCACTGCGCCACTGCCGCAGTCCCAGTGCTAACCACTGCACCACTGCCGCAGTCCCAGTGCTAACCACTGCACCACATGCCACCCCAACTGGAATTTTACAGTTTAATAGTTTGAAACAGAATCAACATGCTGCTAGCGATTTGGTGATAATACAGATTAGGGCTGTATTGTTGTTGGTACTGGCTTACATTCATTTCTAGACAATAGTGAAGTATGGGCTAAACAGTAGAGGAGCAGTTGGGTAATTATTGAAGGCCACTCCACCCAAGTTCCACAACTTTTCTCAACGGTTCCAATTCCTTTTGTACCAACCTCCATGATCTAGGTCATTTTACCACATCCTCCTTCCATCTCTAATTCACTCAATTAGGAGTCAGTGCTCATCGTCACCATTTGCACATTACTTACCTTAAATTCCCGTGGAAAGCAAAAGTTGAAAAATCTTGCGGATTTAGTTTTGAAAATCAGGTATGACAGCAACTGCTACAACTGTACAAATTTTACCAGTGAGCTCTGATTTGAACCAAGTGGTGGTGGTGTGTTACAGTTTACTCAGAAAGTCTGAGCCGTGGAGGCAATATGGACTTTTTATGGGCTCAATATAGTCTATAATCTGGAGTTATGGATAGTGATGATAGAGGCTTAAATGTTCTTCCATCACATGGCTGACCAGGAATTTCTCCTGCTCGGTGTACATTGTCAATGTCTCAGCAGAATTACATTGTTGAGCTAATTGCCTTATTAAAGCCAGGTAATGGTTATTGGCTCAACCCCAAAGAGTATAAATGGACACAGCTGGAACAGTTGCAGTGGGATTTTATATGGAGTTTGTACCTTAGCCAGCTGTATTGAAAGCAAACTTGCTGATGGTAAAGACAAGCTGCTGTATTACTCCATGCTAATATCATACATGGCATCTACGTAATCATTATGGGATTCATGTGGCTTGGAAGTCGATAAGTCAGGTGATTCCTTTCTCCCCCCACCCCACCCCATTCTCCCCCCACCCCCCACCCCACCCCATCTCTGAGGAATACTAATCAGCAAGGCAAAAGTTTCAGGAGCAGCAAGTTTGTTAACTTGTTCTTTTATATACGTAAATAAAATATTGATACTCCAAATAGGTGTTTTATAAAAGGCACATCAACACATGGTGGTAGCACATATAAAAATCTTTCCTAGTTTGGTGGACACTTCAGCAGCTGGCAGAGTTTGGAAAATTACATGTGCGTTTACCATGCCAGTGGGAGGTGCTGTCCCATCACCTCATTTCTTGAAATCCGCAAATGTGAATCCTGTGGAGATTCAAGCCTGGAAGTGCTACTGCTTGGTGATGAAACTTGATCAGGAGTTGTACAGAGTGCAAGTGTCCACAACAATAGGCACAGAGGTATACTCCACATGGTCACTCTGTCCCATGGCTGCAGACAGGAGCCATTGCTGGCAACATTTTCTCAGTGCTGCCAACCACCCAAGATCGCACCTTTACACAGAGAAGTAAATTTAACAGGGGTTACCCCTGTTAACAGCAGGATACCAGTGAAATCCACAGCCAGTATTGGTACAACACTTGTGAAAATTCGCTGATGGGTGTGAGTTTGACACTACTGCCAGAAGGCTGACAAGAAGCTGGCTTGTATTTGGAATTGTGATAGCAAGGGTGTGAGAGAGGCTGCTTTGAGAGTCCAATCCAACCTCGTTGACAATGGAAAAAAGATTTGTCACGGGACTGAAAGCAAGGTGGAGCAGCATAAAGTTATCTGGAGCTGGATGGACAGAATGTGTGCGCGATACTTAAAAGTCAAGGAAACCACGAGACACGGTAATGCAAGTTTTGTATCAAAATGAAAGAATACCCAAAGATCCGTCACTATTGGAACAGAGAACAAACAGAATTTCCAGAAGAAAGAGAGTGCAGTGCATATCTTTTTATTAAAACAGTAGAAAATATATACAAGGCCAAACAGTACAAACACTAATTTTGTGTTGGAGAAACAGGGTACCCTCCCCTCAGTATCAATGTATGGGGAGGGGGGTGGGGGTGGATACTCTGATTATTAAAATAGTTCACAACACATTGCAAAATCTGAGAATCTTGTTGTATTGCTCTCTCGACTGCCCTATTGGGAGGTGTAAATAACGTTATTTAAATATTGTCTGCCTGCAGCTGAGGATATGTTAGTTTTACTCCTTGCAATACACATTAACAAGCAATTTGGGAAGGCGTGCAACAAGTAGACAGAGAACAGCCATTTCAAAGCAAAATATTACAAATGAGAATTGCCTGCACACAGATGGATAACTAGACCAAACTAGACCAAACAATTAAGAATCAATGAGATCAGTCCTATTGGCTTTGATGATTCAGTGTTTTACACTCAAGCTGGAGCCAGGCAACTACCTAAGATTTACAATAGGCGCAGGTGCACAAGGTAACATAATTCCACTTCATGCATTACTAAAAAGCAACAAAAGATTTTAAGCTTGCACAGGGGGAACCACTAAAGTCAGCAATTCTAGCTTACGGCTGAACAAGTTTCCCCATTGCAAACATGAATTCTAGTCAAATGTAGTGATAATATTGGCAGCATGGCTGTACCATATCTACTGGTTAGCAAAGATTGTCTGAATAAGCAATCAACAAATTGATTAATAAAACAGCATCTACTGGAATAATGGTATCTGTGATTAATGACAGATGCCACAAAGCAAGGGTTGTACTGAAACACCTATGGGTGTGCAGTAATCGAGTACCAGGTACCAGTGGCTTTAAGGCAAGATTGTTCAAAGTGCGGGATACAACCCGTGGGAGGGCCATGAGGTGTTGGGACAAATCGGTGGTGGTGTTCTCACGGTGGTTCCGATAGCGGGGGAAGCGCCCAACGGCCGCTACTGCATTTTTATTGAGAATGGCAGACGCTGCCGCCTTTTAAAAAAAGGAAATGGGGTTGTGTGCAGTCTTCTGGCCATAAACGGCAGCAGTGAGAAGGTCATGCGTCCTGCACGTACACTTGATCACTTGACGTCAAGCACCCTGTATGGACATTCTTTTGGCGTCAAATCTCCAGAGGAGAGCTTCTTCCATTTTCTACTAGCTGCCGGCAAGAAAGACAAGAGGACAATGAAGATGAATAATTTTCTTACAGGAAAGAGATAGTCAGAGACACAAATAGGCAGTGACCTACTGGACAGGATCTCATATCTGAATCTGGAGAGAGCTGCTAAGGAAAGTTCAGGGCAAGATACAGCAGTGCTAGTGTTATCTCTGCAGAGAGCTCCAGGGCCTCTGACTAACAGCCTACAAAGAAGAAACCTAACTTGGGAACAAAGCAGTATAAAGATGCTTTCTTGAAGTATGGTTTTGTCAATTGTGCCAATGCAAATAAGGATGGAAAGCCTATGTGTGCTATGTGCAGGGTAGTATTGGCAAATGAGAAGAGAAGTTTCAGATTTTTAAAGATAAATGGTGGGTGAAAAATTCCTTTTGGAGGTTGAGACCCCAGAGTCAGTTATTAACTTACAGCTGACTCCAAATGAAAAGACTACTCTGCTGTACCTTGCTTGTGACAGCACATTAAAAACACGCCAAAAGTCCATGATTTTGTCAGCATTGTGGAATAGCATCTCCCAGGAATATCCAGAGAATTTTGTGGCTATTGTCCTTACTTGTGACAGCACATTAAAATGTCAGCATTCTGGAATAGCATCTCCCAAGTGTATCCAAAGAATTTGTGTCCTTCACGACGACCTCCATGTAAGTGGTTGGATTTTCCATTCTCACAAAGACAGCGGCACAAAGGAACTGTCTGAAGTCTGTGCCTGATATGCACATTGCCCTCTCCCCTCCTGTGAACCTGATTGGATTGAGATCATGAGGACCAAGCAGGCTCCCCTTTCGCATTAAAGGTAGGTGAACGTGCATGGGTTGCGCAGGTCGCTAGTTGGCAAGTGAGCCCGGGAAAATAACGTTTGAAAAACATTGCTTGGAGAGATAATTGAAGGAAAGCCTGGATGGTTTGGTCAGACAGAACGTCACCTCATCGGAACGTCGGCCTATCGCATCTGTTCAGTGGTACTTGTACCCAGGAAGGATAGTGCACTGTGCATCTGCTTAGATCCTCACGACTTAAATAAGTGAGAGAAATATCCAGTAGCAATGATTGTATACAACTGCATAGTGCTCAAGTCTTCATGAATCATCATGGGTTTTGCTGAGTCTTAATGAACAATTGTCATATCTTACAGCACTCCTATTCCTTTGGGCAATACCTCTGGATCCTTGAGATTAGCTCAGAACCAGCAATCTTTCAACAAAAAGGTACGAGTTGAAGGAAGGATTGCAAAGGATAGAATCAACTGCAGATGATGGAGATAGTTTTGAAAAAATACTTGAAGTAGCAATTCAAGATCATGATAAAACTTCCTCGACAATAAATGTTTTGAGAGAAGGATGTGCTGCAAGATGCACATTGAATGCAAATATGTAGTCCTCTGAGTGATCATCACTTTATTTTTCAGGTGATGGTTCAAGTGGTTCCCTTATTTTCTCTTTGTTGAGTGTGTTCTGGTAAGCAGCAAGACATTTGCAGCTCCTGCAGGTTTAATTGCTATTTTACAAACGTTAGCAAAACATTTAGATTCTTTATAACAACTCAATGGTCTCCTTTTTCAGAAGGTATTGATGTACCCGAGGGTTTGTACACAAAACTTGGCAACTCATGCATCATCTCCAGGGAAGTCCATCTGGAGGAGAGTCAGAGATTGCCTGTAGTAGTTAGGTCATCCCAGGTGAAATGGTCAGTAGCTTATGCGCACTACATTTCTTTGCTAATTCAAATTTTAGGAGCCAAGAAAAGACCAAGTCACTACACTGGGCACCAGCGAACAGGCAGCCCTTAAGTTTGCTATGGTTGCTCTGTTTCGACTAATAGCAAATACTTTCAATGAACTATTACTATGATTTGCACGGTATTTTAATATTCCATCTGCCTGCCCCCTCCCCCGCATAAATTGGCAAATATATTGAAATTCCTGTGTCATTCCATCTGGTAATGCTCCACCCAGTAGAGGGGAGTCTGGGGCCGGTGGATAGGCTCCTGCTGCCTTTTCTTCCACCTCACTGGATTTCTACTGGCTTCCCAATCTAATGCCAACAGGGAATGTAGGATCTCCCAGCCACCAGAGTGGAAGATCAACTTATTCAGATTTGACACTCTCAAACCATCCATCAGGAGGTGCAAGGGGAGATTGGGGCAACACTTGTTTTCTGTGGGGAACATGTCTGGTAGTAGCTTGCATGGTTAAGACTAGTTACTCAAGTGCAAGGATGAAACCACAGTCCAAAGATATATGGGTTAGGTTATGGGGTTATGGTATAAATTGACAGGTTTAGGGCAGGGGAGTGGATATGGGTAGAGTGCTCTTTCAAAGGGCCGGTGCAGACAAGGGCAGAATGGCGTCCTTCTGAACTAATCGTGCGTGTTTGGACATGACGCAATCTGTGCCATGTGACTTCACCTCATCCAACAAGCTGCATTACATTCATAACCCAACTGCACAAACTCTGCTATCGAGAAAATGCTAAAACAGGAGGGAGAGGGAGCAGAACCGTAGCTCGAGAACATGGCATCTGTGGGGCAGCTTTTGTCCTTCCTGCCCAAAAACCTGTATATCCAAGATTAGCTTGCTGAGACACCAGAGGACATACAAATCATGAAGAGTGGAAGAGGTCATATCATTCCAAGGGACTGACAACAATTTACTATATACACGTTTTTATTTTAGCATGCTTGATATTCACGCTCAAATAATTTAATGTTGTGCAATTAGAAATAAAAATAAGCACAAAATTCTGCAGTTGATTCTCAATAAATAATCACCTAAATTCATAAAACTTACTATTTAATTCAAGGTCAGCGACACCTAAAGAACCCAACGAATCTAATGAACATTCTTAAAATGTACCTAGTTTGCAATGTCCCAGATACTTTCCCTTCAAGAAAAGAAAGCTGCAAAAACTATCAAAGCCAACAAAACGTATTTGCTTGTTTGAATTGAACACCAAAGCCCCATCCTTCCTTCATCCAAATTAAGCTGGGCAAATGGAGCTATGATACAGATCATTCCTGATCAAAATCAATTGCAGAAACGGCGCAAGGGGCTGAAAGGCCAAAGGTTATCCTATATTGTTTTCTAATTTGTTCAAGTTTTGCGCACAACAAAGAAGGCAAGGAATGGTCAATGGGAATGGCCAGGAATATAAAATGAAGTAACAGGATTTCAAACATTAAGCGTTCTCTTCTCGCAGCACAAGGCAGATCTTTGTCCATTAGTTCTGCGGCAGCAGAGTGAACATTTTCTTCCAACACTCCTCAGGAGCTGTGCTGACATCGCAGCAGATGATTCGGAGAATTCCCATGGAAATTCAGCGTTGTTTTCGGCAGCAAAGTTATTTGTATCAGATTTCCAGAATTTGCAGTTTAATTTTTTACTTGAGCTTGATTTCTGACTGTTCAGAACTTGAGCTGTCCCCAAATTTACATTGTCCCTATGTTCACCTTGGAATGGAGGTTAATAAAAAAAAAAGCCCACTAATTTATTTTTGCAGAGCTTCACATATTTATGGGCCTGATTTTCAAAACTGGAATAAATTATTTTCAGATACTAACAATTAACTATTCAGTATTTTTGAGTCTCTTTCTCGTCCATAGAAACTTCATTTGTCCATTTTGAATTTTTGTCTCCACGAAGGAAGCAAAGGCCTTCTTTATCTCCCAACCCTCCTCCTCCTCCCCCTTCTACACTCATTATGTTCCCATTGCTGGGCGGTCAAAGGATGACTCTACTTTTATTTAAATACTGAGATAAAAATGAAGGACAAAAATGTATAATGAAACCGTCTCAAAAGGGAAACAGCTAGATAGTTAGCAATGTGGGGAGGGACTAGCCTGACTGGAACAAATCAAGCTCCATATTAATGCACCAAACATGGGAATTGCTAGGTAGAAAATATCCAAGGTTCATGGTGTCTGATTTTCACTATTCTGGTCGGCACAGGGTGCAATGATAATGGAGTTCTTGACTATGAAAGAAAAGGGGCGGGGGGGGAGGGGGAAGCTTCCGGCTGTTCACTGGTAGCGGGATTCCCTGTTCCCGCTGCCAGCACATGCACCCACGGGTTTCCCGCCAGCGTATTCAATGGAAAATTCCATTGACAATCTGCGGGAATAGAGAATCCTGCCACCAGGGAACAGCAAGGCCAGATTTTCCTTTCCCCCCCCCCCCCACCCAATATTGTAGAATGTTTGGAGAGTTGATTTGGAGGGTAGGGGCTGTTTAGCACAGGGCTAATTCGCTGGCTTTGGAAGCAGACCAAGGCAGGCCAGCAGCACGGTTCAATTCCCGTACCAGCCTCCCCGAAGAGGTGCCGGAATGTGGCGACTAGGGGCTTTTCACAGTAACGTCATTTGAAGCCTACTTATGACAATCATCGATTTCCATTTCATTGATAGATCCAAAGTTGCTCGTTTCTTCCAAGCATGCACACTGAGTATATATCATGACCTGCATCTTACGGTCCCAGTCTCGGTGAATGTTGAGAATTTCACCATTATTGAGGGCTGCAACGGGACTGCAGCTTCCAAGGAGCTCACCTATACTGAAATCCAAAGTTGCCGTGCGCATGAATAGGCTCCCGAATTGAAGGTTCCATTGACGCTGCGAGACAGGAACTTTGGCTGATTCACTTGGGGGTTTTATTTCAGGCTCCTATCAGACACACAGTCCACTCAGCACATCCCTTTAAACCAACACACTCTCTTCCTGCTCCTCTACCGGCATTCCCCCCACCCCCCAAAACCAATCCCCAGGGTTTATTGAATTTGTGGAATTGGAAGTCCAGTACCGGTAAATTGCTGGTGATTGATAGCAATCAAAGAGCTAACTAGGTGTTACTTTTTACATCTTTGTATAAAAATCAAACAACAAATCATAATTGAACTATGTCTGACATCTGAACTGTCGCAAACAATCTCTTAACCTTTAAATATAGATTGCATTTATATAGACTAAAGACCATATTTGTCATCCAATAACAACTTTATAGTACCTTTAATATAATAAAATGTCTCAGGGCAATCCATAAGAGCATTATGAACCAAATCATGAGCTTGGACCTCTCAGGAGATATTAAGTCAGATGACCAAAATCCTGAAGGTGGAAAATGATGTGGAGAGGTAGAGAGGTGTAGGGATGGTATTCCAGAGTTTGGAGCCTTGGCAATTGAAGATGGAGCAATTAAAAATCTCTCTCACCATGTAGTGTCCCAGCTGCCAAAGGTTGCTAATCATGGTTTATACCAGTGTTTTTCAAATTTGTTTTCCCCCCAGTACCTACTTTTACCAACTGGCCAACCTTCGTGACCCACCATTTTTGCTTACTTTAATGTGATAGGTGAGCCTGCTTGCTCCTCACAATTGCACTTGCTTTGTCATTCAATGTTACATTACTGCTAAGGACAACAGCTGATGATTTAAATTCTTGTTGCATGAATTAAAAAAATCATGCGGTCTGTCCTTGAACTTACCATGCTTAAGTCTTCAAATACCTTTGAAGTTTTTTTACTTTCATTGCCAGTACTTTCATGCATACAACACACATCGACTTTGCATCCTGATTTGCATTGGCACAATTAACAAAGCGATACCTCAAGAAATCATCTTTATAATGCTTTGTTCCTAATTTCAGTTTCATTGATGGCTGTTCACCAGATGCCCTGGAGTTCTGTACACAGCTAACACTAGCACTGCTGTGTCCTGCAGTGGCCTCTCTTGAGCATCTCCCACCAGAAGATTCAGTTCGAAGTTCCTGGCCTGGAGGCACACTGCCTGTTTTTGTCTCTGGCCCCCTTCCTAAAGCGATCCATCTTCAGTTACCATTCCTTGCCTGGCTTGTTCGCAGCTAGAAAATGTAGGAATCTTTCCTCTGTGATTTTGCACCAAAAGCACGTGAAGGCAGTGTATGTGCCGGTGCCGCATTTACCCGGACGACTGCATTATTCAATATAAAAGTCGGTCGCGGTTGGCATTCTCAATTTAAAAGCCAGTTACAACCATTGGGCGCTTTCTCCGCGACGGAGAATACTGCGATCGATCGCTCTGCAATCCTCCCACACCCGCCCGCGGGTTGCGACTTGCACTTTGAAAAATCCTAGTTTATACCATGACATTGATGTGTATTGTACTCTGGGATAACACAGGCTGCAACTCGTTGCAGCTTTGACCAAAAGATACTCCAGACTTTAAAGTTCAATGTGATTTATTGAACCATTAGCACAGTTCTCTATGAGTTCGACTCTCCTGCTAATCTTGCTGTAGTAACTCAAGTCTAACTAACCAGTCTGCTCTAAGGTGGGTGTGATGCTTCTGATCTGACCCAGTCCTACTCTCTTAAGTGTCGCCTGTGGAAAGAGACAGAGCATGTGTGCCCTGTTCTTATATATGGGTTATGTAATGCCCCCTTGTGGATGTGTCACCTCTGGGTGTCTTGACTGCCCATTGGTCGTGTCCTATTCTATGTGTTCATTAGCTGTATGTCTGCATGTCATGACGTCTCTGGTGCTCCCTCTAGTGTTTACTTAGTCATATTGTATTTACATTAACCCCTTGTGTATTTACAGTGATGCATTTCACCACAGACATCACTGTGCAGCAAAGCAAGGAGGCAGGCCCCAAGAACTATCACAGGAAATGTGTTATTCTACACCACACTCCAGACATCTAGCCAATTGAGTTAAACCATCCCCGAGGAGGGAATCAACAAAATCATCATTTCCAAGATACAAGGGAGCGCGATCAGGATAATTCTCTCCATGGAGCAGGTTGTCAAGTGTATCAAATCTTTGCTTCAAAGAGTAGTTATTGAGACAGAGCCCACTGCATTTTTCAGAAGGAAAGTTGGAAAAGTATCTAAAACAGAGGAAGATACTTATTACCTGGAGACAGCAGGAAGGTGGAATTTGGTGTAAATTGTGATAGTGAAGAGCCAATACAAATGTGATGGACCATATAGACTCCTTCTGTTTAATGTACAAAGGAGGTGTCAGTTTACAGGTGATAGGTATAAAATCTTATTGCGAGCACAAAGAAAAATACAGGGCTTCAGCTCCAGGCTGCTTTCCAGTGGTAATGTGAAAACATTAATGTCTGAATAAAGAATGTCCAATGTGAAAGAAAGGACTTCTTACCAAGCAATTAACTCTAATTGTTGGTCACATTGATATGTGCCAGAATCATTCTTGTGTCCAAACATGGAAAGGGGATTTAAATTCCAGCCAGAGGCAACAGATGGAGTGCTGACTGGCACGAACATGTGTGCTACTTTACCTTTCATGATTGCCAGTCTGAACCAAATCAAAAAGGCAAATTGTGCTTTCTTCGCCCTCTTTCACCTTGAAATGCAGCAAAAGGCACTGCACTTGCCAAGTTGATCTACTATTTTGAAAGAGAGGACATTGAAATATCAATCAGCATCACACCACAAAACTACTACTTCTTAGGGGGCCTTGTTTCAGCTATCTTGAAGAATTCATGATGACTCCAGATCTTTAGAATACACCAAATTTAGAAAGACTTTGGCACAACTTCACGATGAGGGATTATCCAATCCTCTCGCACAGTCCGAGCTCTCTGCACTTATTCCTGCCAAATCTCTGACGATCTGATGAAAATATCAGCTTTTAATTTTGATCCACTGGTAATCTATAATGGCTCCAAAGCAGAATGAATAGTCACAGTCAATAGCGTTACAAGATTAAGCGGCGCAGATGCAGAAGAATGAGAGCACAGAAGGGCTGGTCATTGATTGGCACACAAAAGGGTGAAAAGGTTAAATCAGGCAGAGAATAGGAGCTATGACAGCAACTGGGCCATGGTCTGTTCAAATTGAAGCAAGTTGGGGGTAGGGTGGGGCATTCTCATACACCCAGCTACAGGAACATTAGGGTTTCAATTTATGTGAAAAGAAAAAAGAAAATCATATTTGACCAGCCAGAAACTGCAGACTAAGTGGCTTTTTGTTTAGAGCAAAAAGCTTTGTAAAGGCCCAAGCTCCCATCTGTGATGTTAAAAGTGAACGCCGATAATTTAATTAGACGTATGGCTTCCAGCATTTAAAAACACATTTTGAAATATACTGCATCAGATAACAGTGTGAAGGATGGGTATGTTTTTTAAATTTATTCTTTCACGGTATGTGGGCATTTGTTGGCTAGGCAGGAGCTGGAGTTTGTTGGAAAACAGGAGCTCAAACAGTAAGCATAAAACAAGTACAAACAAAAAATCCAACACTGGCACAGACATGGAAGGTCATGGGTAAAACTAGAGAACAAGCAAAAACTTTAGAAAATCTAATGTTGCATGATTTAGGAGCCTGCTCCCAAAAGGATTCAAATATATCCCAGATCTAAATGGCTGTCAAAATATCCATGGCCTATCATTAATTGGCAGCAGCCCTCCGAAAGATCCAGGTATCCCATCTAGAGTACTTGTTTATGCAGCTGCATATGTACCTATGGGTGTTGTGTCAGCATGATTCTTGTGTGATGTAAACTCTGGGGGACGCTTGATAATTGGCAGGGGAGACCAGAATAGATCATCCAGTTTCTGTTTACGTGGAGTTTATTACTAAAGAACATCTGAGCTCAGCTTGGCTCAAGTCAGAAAGGTCTGGGTTCAGATTGCCACTCCTGAACTCGAACTAGCGGTCATTCCAGCTCAGATGTGGAGAAATTCTGCATTGGCAAAGGTGTCACTCTTGTGGGTATGGTATTCACCTGCAGCCCATCGTTGTGTGCTGTTGGTTCAGGCTAATGTTAAAGCATTATTTAATGTGCAGTATTATTTGAAGAAAGGCAAGAAGTGGTCTCATTGCAATGGCCAACACTATTCCCTCAACCATCACCAGAAGCAGATTATGTGGCAATTCATCTCAGGGATTGTTTATGGCATCCTACATAAACAGGCTGCCACAAATGGCCACTGCACATAGTAATTCATTGCACGTCAAATCCTTTGCAATGTTTCTGAGGGATAATAACCAAATATAAACACAGAGGACCAGGCTTTTGCCTTTCATGCTGGAAGCTAGAGTCAGAAAATCTCCTGACTCGGCAGAACCAGCTCAATGGAAATGACGACTGCACGCACTTTCATCCCAGGGGATCGGGGAAAAGATAAAGTCAAGCCTGCCACCTTTGTAGGCGGGCACAGAGGTGAGTGGGTGCCACGGCACACTGAATAGAAGACCTGCTTTAGTTCTCAGAAACTTTGGCCTGCTTGTACAAAAGGCTGTACAGCCCCCTAACCTTCATCATTCATCATGTCCCTGTTAAACCCCCATGTACCTCTGTGTAATATCCCCATATCCATATCCCCTCATACCTGCAATGCCACCTCCATAGCCGCTCACAATAGACGGGATTTAAAGATTGCAAAGAAAAAGGTGGATATTCCTGGCGGTCCTGCAGAGGATCATAAAATGTGACACTATCACTACCATTAGCTTTGCGAAATAAAAGATCGCAAAAGGAAGAAAATGATGTAAAACGTTATGATGAAATAATTAAACTAACAATCTAAGAGACTTCTCATTCATATATACTTGGTACTGAAACCCCCATTCATGAAACCCATGCAAAATTTAAATCTCAAGTGGTAAATCTGTTGTAAAAACAAACTTCTATTCACGAACTGCATCAAAACCTCTAGTGCCTTTAATGGACTCTTAAAACTGTCGCCCAAAATGCTAAGTCAGTTCCCCTTGCTGAGAGAAGTGACTTTTGAACTTTTGAAACTCAGCCAAGCATTCATAATGGGCTCTAATAACAGCTCTTGGAAAATGTTACTGATGAAGTCAATTGAAATTGTAGGAACAACTGGCCAATGATTCTTTTTTTAAAAGCTACACCAGATAGTCTGTCAATCAAGGCACACCAGCAGTGGTTGTCTGCCTTTTTTAAAACTGTAGCTGCCAACATTAGCCTTGTATCCCCCCCCCCCCCCATTTATAAAAGTCTGGAGGATTTAAATAACTTCAGATCATAACACTTGACCTTCTCTGTCACAAGTGTTTACACCTCCTCCATAAATTTGTGACTCCCCCACTGAGAGTTAAGGCCCTTGGAAAATGTTATCTGTTTGAATTCAGTTTTAATTGCAAATGGTCCTGAAAAATTCAATTTTCTTGCCAGCATGATTCATGTCTCTCCCTCGCCAGAAAAACTGGGATTTGCTGGAAATAGAGGAGGGACTTCAGCCTGCCATATTTAAAGCCTCCCGAGTCATCCCAAACTCCCCAATAATCTGGCCAAAAGCCTGTCTTTGCTCCACCCAGTGGTATCATCACAATTTATCGTTTGTAATAGTACAACAGTCCAATTACTGAATTTATGTCCGTAAATTAAGCCCATGTTTGATTCACTCTTGATATCCAATGCAGGGCCTTTTAGACTCCCAGTCAAGTCTCAGTTGCAACACTATGCCTTTGGTACATGAAGGTCAGATGCTCCAAGTGAAAATGCAAGAAAACTGGACAATGAAGAGCATATGGAGTTCATCTCCTGTAATCTAGCCTCAGTAATGGAACCCGTGTGAATGAATTTGTGGCAATGATCTCTTTATTCTAGGGAATATCTCTACTGTGGTATTTGAATTATTAAGAGTCACAAGGTCAGCACATGCTCAATGTCCCTCTGGTAACCGCCTGTGTTCATTTCGGCTCTTTATCCTAAATTGTTTTTAGATATTCTTGTTGTAAATTTCCTCGGAGCTTTCAGCAGCTTTGGCAGAAGACTCGTCACATAGAAAAGATATTTCCACCAAACTCCTGCCAAAGGCATGGTGGAAGATGCCAGGAGAGTGCAACAGGTAATGAGAGGTGAGTCTATGGACAGAGGGGGAAATAATGGCAACCTGGGTGGGCGGAGTGGACTCCCTGTTCGAAATGTACCACTACAGATCACCTACTTTGTTATAACCTTTTAAAAAAGGTGAATGTGTTCTGCCAGTTCTAATCTGGAACATCATTTATTGTCTCAGCATGAAATTAAAAGAAAGCTGGACAGTTAAGACAACAAGGTCGAAGAAGTCCAATTGTGGGCACGCCATTTTCCTGGGTCTCATCTAAAAATACATTGAGACGAATTGTATGGTGTCCTGTGATTGAAATAAATATATTTTAATTTTACTTTACTCCACTAAACAGAACCAAAATGCTCCTGAAATCAGCCCAGTTACAGATGTATTGTATTTGTGTTCATTGTCTGTTTCTGAATCAGACAGGCAGATTATTGCAAAGGGGATTACTGAAGAGTTTGAGATGGAAAGAATACCAGCACTAATTGCAAAGCAAATGAATCTTCTTAATCTGCTCACAGACATTGGAACTGTCTATCAGTCATTTTAAAAGTTAAGATAAGGAAGCCTATTCTTCGCCAGGGCATGTGCATGCCACAGAGTTGAATTCTAATTAATGCAGTGCAACTTTGAAATGGTGTCTGCATTTTCCTTCATCACCATGGAGCCCTATAAATGCCACCACTGTCCAGCTTGGGAACAAATGAGGAGACATCTGCACAGTTCACATGTCTGCCAGGACAACCAGACGCACGGATTGTGAGGTCTTTGTTCACTGTTGCATTCATTGCCGACACTGGAACAGCTTCTCTTCGGCTAATTAATGCAGTCAATTAATGGAATGAACTCAAACAGCATCTCAGATTAAAAAGTCAGTTGCAAAAACAAGAACTGGATGCGTTTTGAGACTTTTCAAACCCTGCAAAGAAAAGACTTGATGATGGGATGCATGAAGAGAATTCTACCTATTGAATACTTTGGACACAACAATCACCTCTAATATTCAACAGAGTAGGTTTTTTCATATAATGCAACTAAGCCTTAAATCAAACAGCATCAAAACATATCTAACAGTTGCTACAGTGTATACAGTCTATACTATTAATCAGAACCCAAAACCTTTCATTTGCACTGAACCTTCGTTAATAGCATCGGTAATAGTTAGGAGCATTTTTTTTTGTGGTGTGGGGAAAGAGAGAAACAATTCTATTTTCTGCTCAAATTTTCCCTTGCTCCCACAATCGACATACAGGCAAAAGATTGCTGTTGTGTTCTTCCCTGCCCTTAGCTAGAGGCTTTTGCCTAGTTAATTCCTCAATTAAAAATGTGCCTCATTTATTCAGATCACCCTCACAGTAGGGGGGGAAAAAATCGATGGCATACTCTTGCATTTCTACTAACCTTACTCTCAACCAGTGCTGGAGAATAGATTAAGAATGATTCTCTTTTTCGTTTTCCTTTCCTCGTGGATAAAGTGCCTGGCACTTCCCCGAGCACCTTACTAGGAATGGAAATCAGCAGAATTGGGTGTGGGTGGAGGCATTTGACTGATGTACTCATGGTAACTTGCATCGTCAGTTCAATCTGCTCCATTCACTGTACCACAGATATGAAAGGTGTTTCTTACCCAAACACTTTATGCCTCGGTTACGGTCATTGTATGATTTATTGTGTACTTCAATATATAATAACTGACTCAGAGGGTGAGATTTAACCCAATCAAAATTCATCCATGTACAGAGTTAAAATCAGGCCATTCCGATGGACTTATGGTCTGGTGATTGCAGACTATATTAATAACTAATACCACATCTTTCAACATTATTCACAAAGAAATTTATACTAAACTGTGAAAATTAGATAAGGCAGCTTGTGTTCAAAAACAAAAATGAACATTTTGTACCACTGCCTAGAAGTTCTTCACACTAAGAATAGACCATTGGGTGGGATATATATTTAATAAAAATAATGAGAGAGAGGTGTTATGAGTTTTTAAATCAATGTTGTGTGTAATTGCCCCTCTCAACCTGATCTGTCTTGTGACTATATAATCCACCCAAGCTTTTGTGTTCACAGCACATGACCCATGATGGGGTTAAATTCGACTTAATGCGCACAATGGGAAAATAAGCTTACTCTGCAACTTCCCAAAGCAAATACTTTATGCGCTGGTGTAAATTTGCGCTGGTGTAAATTTAAGAGTCAGATACAAGGTTAGTTTGGCCACTACAGTTTGTATTGTATGGAGTGGCTGGGGTAACATCTCATTGCAAACTACTTCATAGAAAATAACGTGATAAAATTGATATATGTTAATCGATGCCTCCATCCTTCGTAAGCAAGCCTCATTCAAGTAATGGAGACCACTTCCATTCCTTAGCCCCTGCTGAATCTTCCGCACTAATATGGAAAGCCAGTGAGAAGCAATACATATATCCACTTCTTCAGCACCAGGAGACAGAATTACAGGGCACTAAGTCGAGATGAATGAATTGGTGCCCTGTACCCAAAGGTAGTGCAGTTCCTGAATATGGCATCAGCATGCTAATCAACCAGGGACAACGCAGCCTCATAACATACGTGAACTAACTTGCTTTTTTGAACAACTTTGTTGACACGAGGGCAAGTGACTCTTGCATGACCTCAGTAATGTCTCAGAGCATGAATGTACAAGCCATGTTCATTGGCTAAACTTTGACAGGGCTTTATTTCTACACTGGATAGAAGATTAGAAAGAATTTTCAGCTGCCGTGGGTCAAAAATAACTCAGCAAGGGGGGCACATTACATCATCATGGTCCGACCATGCTCACAGACAGGCTTGAAAATGATGCCCCAAACTGCTTTACTAGATTGAAGACTTGGGTAAAAATCCTAATGGTCACAGATATAATCTCATCCCAAGTATTTTCAAACTTCATTTATCTATTTCACATGTGACTGGTTATTTGCAATTAACCATCTGAATCTACTGTTCCATGGACAGTAAATAGACAAGTGCTACCACAGACTACAAGGTTATTTATATGGGCAGGTGCTGGAGGAAATCTGAAATGTGGGTTTAAGCCCTCAGTATTAATACCCACAGACTGACAACAAATGGACTGCGCAGGGATTATTATTTGGAAGTGGAATCCAGTTAAATTGCAGCGACTGCTTCAATTCACCTTTCAAGTACTGAAGGTGGTTCAGTCATTGATTAAAAAGAGAATGCATATAATTGACTACGATTTGACATTATCCCCCATTTGCATAGCGGTCACTTTAGCATTGATAAGGTAAGTGCACACAAATTTAGTGCGTGTCATAAAACTCACCATTAACAATCGGGGGCTAGAACTTGAAAATCCTTGCAATTTAAGTACAATAAACTAAAACAGCTCAATCCGTCCACTTCCATGAGGATGTTGAGAATTGCAGAACAAGATTATCTTACAACTACCTGCTTCCAATGCACATAAATAACAGAAGACCGATATTCGGCATAGTTTTTCATAAGTGCTAAAATACACAATAAATTGTGCTAATTAGATATTAGCTCATGTCATTTCCATACATGCACGCATTGGGGTTTAATTCCTGTGCTTCAACAGAAGCTGGTGCTGCCTAAAACACTGTCCACTGGCTCATCTTCCCATGTTCCTTTGTCAGGTAGTATCCAAATGATTACTGGTATTGCTTAGAAGGTGATTGGTGTCATTTGCTTGTGTTTTAAGTACTGGAAAAGGACCAGGGGATTTGTGAATTCAAAATCAGCCAAACACAAGGAATAATTACAAAAGCTCTTTTTACACAGCCCTCTTAAGTTTAAAAATACCCCTGCACTATGTAATGGAAAGTGCACTGTAAAAAGGTGTGGTTTAATTTTTTTTTAAACACAAAAAATCATAATGCACTTTTCTCCAGAAGGCCAGACATTGCAAATTGATACATCGTTTGAAAATTTTCTTTTAAACAAATTCTGACATTATTACCTGAAAAAAGTTATAGGAATCTCATCACACAATACACAAGCTGCCTCACATACAGCCCTTCATATTAAAAAGGGAGGATCGAGAGCTAAACAGACACTGAACTCGGGGGCAGGGAAGCGAGAAAGAGAGAGGACACATTCGAAAAGAAGAATGCCAATTGTTTGGTAAAATCAGCAAGCTATTTCTCTCTCCCCCCCCCCCCCCCATTTTGCTTTCCCAAAAAGAAACAGCTGCCAAGGGGAATGAGACAAGGAAGCAAAGTGAAGCAGCGCAACATTTATATACTCTAAATACAGAGCACGACAGCAGCTGCCCGCCTTGTTTGCATACCTTTAGACTATCTCATTTGGCAGCTCAGACTCCTTTCAATGTGTGACTGCCCCCTTGAATAATACCTTCCTAGGAAGGACGGGGGCAGTGGCGGAGGGGGGAGGAATGGGACGATTATGCCATTCACGTGAATAGTTCATTCATCGGCTTTATACCATGAGGTCTGGGACCTTGTCACACAGCCCCAAGCAAACAGTGACAGCTATAGTTAATGGCCAGATTCACACGCGCTCCCATACACACAACTTGCTGGCAGCCTTTTGTCTGGGAATCGTTCTTGTATGCTGCTGGGACGAGGTGCAGAGGGTGCTGCTGCCTTTCAAGACTGCGACAGACAGTGGCGAAGGTGAAGGGCTCTTCCCAGCCCCTTCATCAGCTTTAGAGGTGACAGCGGGCTCTGTGATCTGAGAAACACAGGGCCCACGCTGAGCTTTTCACTCTGCTTCTTCGGGGCCTATTGTCTCTTTAGCTTCCTGAGTGTGAATAAAGGGAGGAAAGCTCCTTCCAGAATGCAGTCGCTTTTTACATGCAAATCAGAGATTAGGGGACACACATGCCTCTGCTTACTGAGCAGACAATTATTTCAACTTGAAAACAAACTGTGGTCAAATTAATAATTGCTTGAGGAATTACACATCTAACACAAGCACGAGAAGGAGGGGAGAGTGAATAAAAGAAAATAGCAGAGCCTTACCCAAGTAAGCTGAAGTGTTGTATCCAGCTGCAGGTTAGATTCTGACTGGAAACTGCTTGCACAGTGATTTGGGGCACTCAGCAATGTTGTGTGCAGTCACTGTGAAGGACTCATTTAGTTAATTGCAAACACTCAATAGTCTCCTCTCTCTTCAGGTTTTCAGCAGCATTTCTTCCACCAGCAAAAGATAAACTAAACATTATTTTTTTTAAATGTCATTTCTGTACAATCTCTGTTGACTGCAACAGTACACGAGGTTTCCAGCACCTCAGAGGATCCACTCTCCCCAGCACCGGCTTCCTCCCTGCTTCTGGTAGCGTTAGCACCTGGTACTATAATACAGCAATGAGCTGGCTCCAAGCAGTGGATTGGTGGATGCCAGCTGTCGATCAAAGGATATTCAGACAAGCAGGAGCCTATTTGCAAAGCTTGCAGTCCATACAATAGGGAGGGGTCTGACTGGGGAGGAGTCGGCGTGAGACTACTGGACAGGGTAGAGAGTTGAGGGTTTGGGGATTGGGGGCTCCTTCAGCTTTATTTTCCTGTTAAATGTTGGTTAATGAGTTCCGGGGAAACGAATGTTAGAGCTCACACCGATTGATTCTTTCCTGAAGTCTATCCTCATCTTAAAAACTACTAAATATCAAACTGTTCACATCCAGAGATTATAGAGACGGAAGGAAAGGTAACTGGTTTGAAAGGCTGCTCCAACTTGTTTTGTAGACTGATAGGGGTGAACAACATGTCCTCCCCAGAATCTTTCACTGCAGTGCAGAAATTCATCAGTGGTTTTTTTGGGGGGCTGAAAGTCTTTCACAGGCTGAAAGGAGAAATAAGGGTCAACATCTGATGTTTTAAAGATCCTGGATTCAATTAATAAAAAAGACTTTCAATGAGAGAAGCTCAGAGCAAAAATAATGTATACAGCAAACTAAAACTAATGCAGCAAAGATGGAAATATTCATACTGACCTCCTTTAAATTCGTGTCATTTGATCTTTCTTTTTCACCCTTCAGATAATCTGGGGGGTTTTAAGCTTAAAGTCAGCGCCTGTTATAAGGGCCTTTGTAAAATGGTAATAGCAAGACAGGAATCATCAAAAAAAATTAGATTTATCACTTTGAATGTGAAAGCCATCCAGACCTTCTCATTCCCCAAATTGTTTTCTGCCCCTCTATTTTCTTCCCATTTCCACAAATGGCTACTATCACAACCCCAACAAGGACAACACGTAAACCATCATTGATCTCCCCATGGGACCCGTGGAGTGTGAGCTCCCCAGATAGGGGTAGAGGCTCCCCCTCCGACTGGGGTTCGTTATGTACTGATATAAAAGCTGGCCCAAAGAGGGCCTGGTGTAGTTATTTCTCCCAGAAAGGACTGGACTGGGAATGATATGCTGCTTTGAGTAGAACTCTGTAAATAGTTTAATAAATTAATGTTCATTTGCCACTGGCATCCTCAAGTTACTAAACTGGCGATAAGGATTAAAAGAATCTCTGGACTCGCTCATACAACCACCTGACCGTCAGAAGTTGGGACGTAACATCATAACCATTTAAGATGCCATTATTCAGAAAGTTGGATGCCTTTGCTGCAGGCCTGGAAGATTGGAACTGTTATGCAGAGGTACTTTTTCCAGGCAAATGGGATTTTAGGAGAAGACCGTCAGAAGATCCTCCTCTTGACCACTTGCAAGGCCGAGAGGTTTAGGATCATAAAGTGTTTGATTTATCCGGACTCCAAATATTTTGATGAGTTAGCCACATTGGCTTTGAAACACAATAACTCCAAGCCTTCTGTAATTATGCAGCGATATCCCTTTAACGCAGCACTGCGGTCTCCGGGCAAATCAGTTTCTGATTTCTTGGCTGGTTTAAGATGTCTGGCTGAACATTGGGAGTTCAGGCCATCTCTCTGAGATGCTGAGGGACCGACTAGTAAGCGGCATCAACAATACAACCATACAGAAAACGATATTGGTGGAACTCACCCTAGATTTGAAATGGGCCATTGAACTTTCACTATATTGAGAGCACGTGGAGAAAGGAGTGCAGGAGCTGCAGGGATCCATGGTCTATTGCATCCATAGTTTTACTTGCCCTTCCTTCTGCACCCCTCGGCATCATGGAATGGTGTCAGTCTGGCCAGACTTCCTCCAAAGGGACAGCCTCAGAGGCAATTCCACAGCAGGGTTAGAATCTCGGGTGCTACCGCTGACCAATGGGATACTTCCCGAGGATGACGGGGACAGCCAGCCGCATTGCCAATTTTGTGGGAGGTGAACCCGTGATGGTCAGGACCATCAGCATTGATGCGGAGAACACCCTCCACGACAACCACCCAGATCACCATGAATCAGGGGTTTACAGGTGGGCACCCCATATGAGGAGGACTGTTTAATGCAATTGAACTGTGTCACGGCTCCAAAAGTAGCATTGATCTGGGTCACAGGTTAATGGTCATCTGGTGACTATGGAAATGGACACTGGTGCTGCCGTCTCCATTGTGGATGTCCGCTCATTTCGGCAGCTTTGTGCAAGGATCATTCCACTGACACAATGCAACACCAAAGCGAGATTGGCAATCTACACTAGGGAACCTTTAAAGATCGTTGGGAACACCGTGATTTTGGTGACGCACGGGCAGCAGTCGGTTTGCCTTCCAGTGGTTGTGGTGCTGGGACCAGAACCAGATTAATTGGGGTGAGACTGGTTAAGTGCCCATCCTTTCAACTCCCAACAAGTCTTTTGAATCGGCATCGAGAGTCTGTACCAGGTGTTTCAGGGGGGCCTGGGAAGGATAATGGGGGCCAAAGCCCATACCTACATAGATCCTGAGGCTCAATGCTGATGTTCCAGGGCGAGGCGTGCCACTTATGCTTTGCTGGTGAAAGTTGATGCGGAACTTCGGCGCCTGCAGGATCTGTGAGTCACACGCCCGGTTCAGTTTGCAGGATGGACTGCCTCTGTGGTGCTGGTAATGAAGCCTGACAAAACTAACCATCACTGTGGTGATTTCAAACTTACGGGAAACGGGGCCTCATGACTGAAATGGTGCCTGATGCCCCGGGTGGAGGAATTATATGCGCCAGATTGGCTGGAGGATGCTCCTCCACAAATCTGGACATGAGCCAAGCTTATCTGCAGGTGGATCTAGATCCAGAGCCAAAACGTTTCAATACTCATCGGGGGTTGTTTGAATACACCTGTCTCCTGTTTGGGGTTTCATCGGTCCTGGCGATTTTTCAGCAGGTGATGCAGAACATCTTGCAGGGCCCATCTATTTGGATGACATGCTCATCACGGGATCTACAGCAAAGGAACATATGGATAACCTACAGGAAGAGCTCCAATGGTTTTCCCATATAGGTGCCCGGCTGAAAAGCAGCAAGTGTGTGTTCTGCACTAGAGCGGTGACCTATCTCAGTTACAGGGTGTACAGCAATGGTTTACACCGAGTGGAAGATAAGGTTTGCGCTTTTAAAGTGGCCCTGACCCCAAAATATGACACTGCGCTCCGGTCATTTTTAGGCCTCGTCAACTACTGTGGGAAGTTCAGCGCCAATTTAGCCACTCTGTTAGCTCCTCTCCATGTGCCATTGAGAAAGGAGCAGGAGTGGTGCTAGGGCCCTTCACAGGAGAAAACATTTGTTACTGTTAAGAAGCATCTGTCCTCTACACAGTTCTTGCGCATTATAATCCGGCTCGGCCCCTAATCTTAACATGTGATGCTTCCCCCTACAGCATCGGGACAGTGCTGGCTCATGGATGGGGCAATGGCATGGAACGCCCTATCGTGTTCTCTTTGAAAACTCTGGTGAATGCAGAGTGACATTACACTCAGATAAAGAAAGAGGGCTTGGCAGTGACCTTTGGGATAAAAAGGTTTCCCCCAGTACGTCTATGGGGGATATTTTGGCATTGTAACCAATCACAAGCCATTGCTCGGCCTCTTCAGTGAGGATACAGAGGCCCTTCTCACCGACTGTTGTTCGCGCAGATGTTCGCTGGGCTCAGTGTAGAAGACAATGTCATATTGTGGGGGGCCCACGTGGCCATCTCCCCCCCACAGGATTAGGAAGCTCTGCTCCAGGACCTCCACAATGGCCATCTGGGAGCATCCAAAATGAAAATGTTGGCTCGCAGTTATGTCTGGTGGCTCGGTATTGATGGGGAAATTGTAAGGATCATGCGCAGCCAGGAGCATCAGAAACACCCAGCAGCTGTCTCCCTTTATTCTTGCGAATGGCCGCGACACCCATGGATACACCGACATGCGGATTTTGCAGGACCGTTTCTGGGCTCCATTTTCCTAGTGCTCATGAATACTCACTCAAAGTGGCTGGACATGTGGAAGATGACCTCCACAACATCCAGCGTCATGATAGAGACGCTCTGGGGCATTTTTAGCACCCATTGAATCCCTGAGGTCTTGGTGACGGATAATGGGGCACAGTTCATTTACGAAGACTTTGCCATATTTATGAAGAGGAAGGGCATTTGGCATATTTAAACTGCTTTGTGGCATCCCACCTCCAATGGTCTAGCAGAAAGGTTAGTTCAAGAAGACCACTGGGAAACCATCATTGATCTCCACATTGGAGTCGTTCTCTACTGATATAAAAGCTAGCCCAAAGCAGGGCCTGGTGTGGTTAGTTCTCCCAGTAAGGATGGTACTAGGAACAATATGCTGCTTTGAGCAGAACTCTGTAAATAGTTTAATAAATTAATGTTAATTTGCCACCGGTGTCCTCAAGTTTCTAAAGTTACCAACACTAATTATTCGACCTTTGATACATGACATCCATGTTCGTGTGTCAATGATACCATGGAAGTCAGGCAGAGCTTGCTTGATGTAACAAAATCTACATTTGCATATCTGCAGCTTTATTTTTAGTATTATTTTAATTTCTTTTTTCCTTATTTCACTCTTACCTGACAATAGCTGGGGGAGGATTAGGAGACTATTTTTGTTGCAAAGATTGGCCAATACCATTCTTAGACATCCCAACCCACACAGGATTGTTCTGTCATCTCCAACGATTAAAAGTTAATCTCCAGGCTGCTGCTGTGAGCAACCTGGGAGAAACATCATAGGTGGGGGCATTAAAAAAATTATTTTGAGGGTGTTTTTTCCCCCCATTTTCTTTGATTACTTTCATTTCTTACTTGTATCGAGAACGGATTTGCTCAGATGGCCAGTGCATGACTAAGAATGATGGGTCACCAGTGCATGGTGGCTGGGTGTGGGGCGGAGGGTGGGTGTGGGGTTGGGGCGAAGGCACCCATATGGCCGGTGTCATTCTGCAGAACCAGGGGCCAAGGTGAGTTGTCCGTGAGTGTGTAGCAAAATGCCGCGATAATGACGGTCCATGCCTGGGCATCGCCCCAGTCCCGTGGGAATCACTTCTGCCACTCGGCCAGTTCCTCCTGTCACCTGCCCTCTCCGGCCCTGGCAGAGATCCCCCACTCAGCCAGCCTCAGTAGCCCACAATCGCACCTCTCTGTATCCTATCTTCTCTCTCTCTCTCTTTCATCAGCCACCACACTAGTTTCACGATTTTTGAAAGCACAAGTGAACTACGACGTCAGGAACTCGGCCCAGTGGAGGAGGAGAATCGCGGATGCCCCGGAGAATACCGGGTCGTGCCTGCTAATGATATGCAAATGGTGTTTACTGTACGTGCGTTCCGGTACGCATTGTCGCTGCTGTCGAGGTGACGGAGAATCGCGATTTAGCGTCAAATCGGCGCCCACCGCATTTAGGTGTGGGAGCTTATTCTCCGCCCAATCGCGTTTTGCGATTTCGGCGTCGGCAAACGGAAAATCCTGCCAGGGATCTGTTAAAAATGCGGGCAGGACTTCCAGATCTGGGGTCCTGATGCCATTTTGGATAAGGCACAGAGTCTCCATGGCTCTGTGAAAATCTAAGTCACTGAGTGCCTAATCACAGGGACAGACTGGGGAAGACTCGGGATAGCAATAGGAAATTACCCACAAAGAATACGAATTACCAAGGGAAATTGTCAACCAACTCATTTCAAGTGGGTGTGCTTATAAACTTTAGTCTGATATATTCCCGGAGAAGTCATTATATGACCTCCAACTGCGCGAGTGAGCGTGACTCTCCCACCACCCCCCCAACTCCAATGTCAATATAAGTAATTCTCATTAACATCAGCAGGCTTGCTCTGCTCAGAGGTAGGTCCTTGGCTCATTGTCTGCTGATGCTTCACCCTGAGCTGTTCTCTTTGTTAGATATTTTGTTAGTGCTGACTTGCCACTGGCTTTGCTTCAGGGGCAGGGCATAGAGGAACGTCCCAAGTCTAGCTCAGCTGAACAGGAAACAAATCTGTGCTGGTGACATCATTCTTAGTCATGCACTGGCCATCTGAGCAAATCCGTTCTCGATACAAGTAAGAAATGAAAGTAATGAAAAAAAATGGGGGAGAAAAACACCCTCACAATAATTTTTTTAATGCCCCCACCTATGATTTTTCTCCCAGGTTGCTCACAGCAGCAGCCTGGAGATTAACTTTTAATCGTTGGAGATGACAGAACAATCCTGTGTGGGTTGGGATGTCTAAGAATGGTCTTCTGAGGAGGTCGGTCCGGTTTTTCGCTGTGGCGCGTTGGAACTGTCGATCGATGAGTCGAGTGCCATATCCTGTTCGTACGAGGGCATCGTTCAACGTCTGTAGATGTCTGTATGTTCCTCCTCTTCTGAGCAGATCCTGTGTATACGGAGCGCTTGTCCATAGGGGATGGCTTCTTTAATGTGTTTAGGGTGGAAGCTGGAGAAGTGGAGCATCATGAGGTTATCCGTGGGTTTGCGGTAAAGCGAAGTGCTGAGGTGACCGTCCTTGATGGAGACGAGTGTGTCCAAGAATGCAAGTGATTTTGGAGAGTAGTCCATGGTGAGTCTGACGGTTGGATGGAACTTATTAATGTCATCGTGTAGTTGTTTCAGTGATTCTTCGCCGTGGGTCCAAAGGAAAAAAATGTCATCGATGTATCTGGTGTATAACGTCGGTTGAAGGTCCTGTGCGGTGAGTAGGTCCTGTTCAAACTTGTGCATGAAGATGTTGGCGTATTGGGGTGCGAATTTGGTCCCCATGGCTGTTCCGTGCGTCTGGATGAAGAACTTGTTGTCGAAGGTGAAGACGTTGTGATCCAGAATGATCCAACGCGCCACAGCGAAAAACCGGACCAACCTCCTCAGAAGACAAACATGGGACACAACCGACAGAATACCCTTCGTCGTCCAGTATTTCCCCGGAGCGGAGAAACTACGTCATCTTCTTCACAGCCTTCAACACGTCATTGATGACGATGAACATCTTGCCAAGGTCATCCCCACACCCCCACTACTTGCCTTCAAACAACCGCGCAACCTCAAACGAACCATTGTTTGCAGCAAACTACCCAGTCTTCAGAACAGTGACCATGACACCACACAATCCTGTCATGGCAATCTCTGCAAGACGTGCCAGATCATCGACATGGATACCACTATTACACGTGAGAACACCACCCACCAGGTACGCGGTACATACTCGTGCGACTCGGCCAACGTTGTCTACCTCATACGCTACAGGAAAGGATGTCCCGAAGCGTGGTACATTGGCGAGACCATGCAGACGCTGCGACAACGAGTGAACGGACATCGCGCAACAATCACCAGGCAGGAATGTTCCCTTCCAGTCGGGGAACACTTCAGCAGTCAAGGGCATTCAGCCTCTGATCTCCGGGTAAGCGTTCTCCAAGGCGGCCTTCAGGACCCGCGACAACGCAGAATCGCCGAGCAGAAACTTATAGCCAAGTTCCGCACACATGAGTGCGGCCTCAACCGGGACCTGGGATTCATGTCACATTACATTCATCCGCCACCATCTGGCCTGCGAAATCCTACCAACTGTCCTGGCTTGATACAATTCACACCTCTTTAACCTGGGGTGACCCCATCTCTGGATCTGTAAAGATTTAATCACCTGCTAATGCTCGCATTCCTAGCATTGTTTGGCATCTTTGAATTTGTCTATATATGTGTTTCTGAATCAGACCTCTTCATTCACCTGAGGAAGGAGCAGCGCTCCGAAAGCTAGTGACATCGAAACAAACCTGTTGGACTTTAACCTGGTGTTGTAAGACTTCGTACTGTGCTCACCCCAGTCCAACGCCGGCATCTCCACATCACAACTTAACTAATGTTTAACTTCCTGGCCTTGCGGTCCCTAACGCTATGCCTAGGTGGTTTCCCAGATGGTTTCTCAGCCATGGCCTGCTGTGACCGGGCCCATTCACCACCTCCTCCCTCCGGGTGCCCGATTGCCCCCAGGCTACTCCACAGGGCGGGGATGTGAGGGGAGTTACCCTTGAGGTCCCCCGCCACCTGGCGCTGCCAGTCCTGGAGGCCTTCTCTGATCTCGGCCAGTGTCTGCACGCTCGTGGCCATGGAGCACAGGGAGTGGACCATCTCTTTCTGGGACTGCGCCACATCACCCATTGATTGCCACCACCTTTTGGGTTTGTGTCATATCAGCCAGTAACTGCGTAACCTCCATCTCAGACTGGGCCACCTCCTCTGTGTCTGCACCACGTCGGCCAGTGCCTGGGCAATGCCACCGACGTTCCCAGCCATGGCCTGCTGTGACTGGGCCATGCTCAGGAGCGCCGCTGCGATTTCCAGGTGACACCAGGGCATTGTTGCTTGTGAGGCAACAACATTGCCCTGTGCCTCTGCCAGCACCTGCACAGACTGCCCCAGGCCTTGTATATGCTGATCCATAACCAAAACAGTCGCCCCCAATGCCTCCAAGCAGATGCCACCCGTGCGGTGTGTTGTGTTAGGTACACTGGCTGCAACTGGATGCAGCTTAGATCAGAAAGATACTCCAGACCTTGAAGTTAGTTCAGTCAGGTTTATTGAACTAATAGCACAGTTAGCATAGTTCTCTGTGAGTTCGACTCTCTGCTAGCTTAAGTGTGGTTACTCCGTCTGACTGAACCAGACTAGCTCTTAGCCACGTGGTGGGGGTGTGAGATTGTAACAACACCCTTGACTGACTCTCTAGATGTTCATCAGTGGAAAGAGGCAGAGTGTGAGTGCCTCGTCTCTTTTATAGTCAGATCCCACCCCTGAGTGTCCTGCCTGCACATTGGTCATGTCCTGTTCTCTGTGTCCATTAGCTGCTTGTCTGTATATCATTATGTGTGTGTCTGCATATCATGATACGGTGTTGGCCTGGGTGGCACACATTGTTGGCACCACCTCCTGCCCCTGCACGCGATTGGCCTCCTCCAACTGCACTTGCATGTGGTGGATGCTCGTCGACAACCTCTCATGCAGTCGCTGGCTCTGCAACTCCATCTCCACTACAGACTGTCTGTTCCAGAAGCTCGAGACCCATCTGGACGGCAGCTAGTTCCTCGGGTCGGCCTGTCCGCCGACCGTCCGCCCCCACGAGTATTCGTACCTCCACCTGCTGCACCGGGTCAACTGTGTGGTGCGCACCAGATCGTGTTCCAGAACTCTCTTCAGTAACGTGCCTAACCGAGGTAAGTGCCTTTGGGAAGGTGGAGGGTGTTGGAGACAGCTGTGACGGGAAATTGCTGTCATCTCCGACCCGAGCTCTGGGGTCTCCTGAGTCTCGGGCGGAGGGCTGGTCTCCGAGCTGCTTTCAGCGTTGGTGCCCAGCTCACGGGAGGCTTCAGCTGTGGCATTCACCAGGGGCGGGGAACGCCCCACCCCCAGCAGGTCCTGGAAGACACAAAACAAGATGCATGATTAGTCTGCAGGCCAGGGGGCGAGTCGGGGTGGGCTTGTGGGTGGGGGTGGTGTAGAGGTGAGGGTGGTGTAGGGTGAGGGGTTGGGGTGGTTTAGGATGAATGTGATTTGGGGGGTGGGTCGGGTTATGAGTGTGTGGGACGGGGGTTAGTGCCAGGGGCACAGTGCTGCCTACTCACCCTGCCCACCCTGAGGAGATCGTGCAGTGTCTTTCGGAACAGCTGTCCGGTCAGGACGGTGTTACTAGTGGCACTGACCGCCTCTGCCACCTGCATCCAGGCATAAAGAACAGCAGCAGCTGGCAGTCTGCTTCCAAGACCGGGATATAGGGTCACCCTCCTCTCCTTCACAGCATACAGGAACGTCTCCAGCTCGGTGTCAGCGAAACAGGGTGCCGCTCTCCTTGCTGCCATCTTGTTGGCCGGGATGGTTTGTGTTGGGAGTGAAATGCGTATATGTGGCTGCAGCTTGTCAGCCTCCTGAGTGTCAATCGCGGACTCGGCGAATCTGGCACCGTTTCTCGTTGGGATCGATTGTGTTCCACTTGGTGCCAGTGCTAGCCCCGCAACAGTTACTGAATTGGCCCAGGTGCAGCGCTTATTTTGCTGTCATGAAAGTGTACGAATTGTGCCCCGGCATCAACACTGAGGGCAGGATTCTCCATTTCAGCGGCTAAGTGCCAACTCAAATGGAGAATTGGCCAGCGTTTTACGATGCCAAAATCAGCGCCGACTCCTCACCGATTCCGGGACCAGTGAGGGGCTAGCAGCATGCCCTGTGAAACATCCTGATCCTGCGACGAAAATGGCCGGAGAATAGGCGGGTCCCTGGCTGCGCATGCACATGCACATGGCGACAACCTGCTTTGGGCGCACCATACAACATGGCGCCGGCCGTGCGTGGACCCGACTTGCCACCCGTGACCCCACAGGCCACCTCCTGGGCACCTCCTGGCCACCCCCACCAGTCCCCCCAGCCCTTGCTGAAGCCCCCCTGGCCAGCGGCAGGGATTACGGTTGAGCGTGGCGGCGCTAGACACAGTCCGCTGAGACCACACAGTCCAACCACTGAGACCAGTGTCCCGTGTGGTCTGTAACCCGGCCCAATGGCTCATGACCCGCGACGCGATGATGCCATTTTGGAGGGGGCAGAGACTCGCAAACCACCGTCAGACCGGCGCTGGCCCCGATTTGGGCATCGGAGTGGGTTCTCCGTGCTCAGTGCTGAGTTCAAGCACACCCCATTGTTACTAGAGCGAGGTATTATCCTGCAGGCCATGACTTATGAATTTCTTTAAAGAGTAGCCTTAAGTTGTAAGTTCAGAATTTGATTGAGAACTCCAAGACATCATTAAAGGATTGACTGTTTTTGATGCAAGGTTATGTACACAAATGTTTTTTTATGTCACAATGACAAGAAACCATTACTGTGTAAAAGCTAGCTACAACTTCACCAGCTAACGATTGACATATTGAACTGTAAAGAAAACAGGCTGGATTCTCCTCTGTCGGGATTCTCCATTATGTCGACAGCATGAGGTGCCCACAATGGGAAGCCCCATTGGCCGGCTGGCAGGACAGAGAATCCCGAAGTTGGCAGGACGGTCTCTCCTGCAAACTGGTGCAGCGTGACGGAGAATCCCACCCAACATGTTTTTTGACGTAAATAGAAGAAAAGAACACTTATCTAAAGATGGTTGCCACGAGTCACCTGATACTAGAAACTGTAATTTGACCACTTCTCTGGAAAACTTCCATAGAAATTGCAGGGCAGGCCTACTGCATGCAATTTCACACCTGGTCAAGGAGTGGGGGGTTTTGTAAATGGCCACTTAAAACAGGGACTCTTTTGAAAGGAATGCATATAAAATTCAAAGTGCTGGACTTTAATCAACTTTATTTCTATCAAGACAATGAGAACCACGAACCATTTAAAACACCTTGTGGAGGATGAAATAATCTCATCACCTGTTAATTTCTATCTTGAAATGTGTGAAAAGTCTCAGAGATGAAAAAAAAACAAAAAATGGGATGCAACAATGATTGCAAGACCTGCCAATCGAATTCCTTCCTGGGAATATAAAGACAGGAGTTTTAAAAATGGGTTCTGCCAAGCACATCGGGCGAGGAGGAATATTAGCATGACTGTCATCTAAAATACTTCTTGAAGAGAACGGTAAAGATCTCTCTCTCTCTCTCTCTGAAGCTCAAAGAGGGTCTTCAACAAAGTGCAGACCTGAACCAAGTCAACTCCATTATTATATTGGAAATATACTAATTTCAAATGGGAACGGCATTAAACAATCAACACCTCAAAGACAAACAAAGAACTTAATCGTACATTAGTTTAGCTTTTAATTGGACTCCAACATCTCACCTTGGATATCTAGGAATGTGTCTGTGTGGCATGATTTTGATATGTTTTTCTCGTGTTCAGGAACAAATACATTTACCGTTCCTTTACTCAAGAAAACCTGGTTTGATTGTCTCCTTATGAACTGATAAAATACATTTTGATTGGAAAAGCAATTTCCAGGGGAAAAGAAACTTTGGAAAAAAAAGATTCTTGTGACCAACCGGGAGGACATAGTAATAAAGAGCCAGTTCACTCCTCCTCACATGGTCATAATGTTTTAAATACTTGAGGGCATTTGAATGGGCTTTCATCAAAGAGCGTTTTTAAAAAATGCAATGAAGTCTGTAATTGATAACTTGAGGTGGAATTTTCAATTCCAGACACTAAATGTGGGGGCAGGACGCTTTTGCAGCCTGTTTCCCGCTGGGCAGTATGGCAAGAAATTGCAGGATGAGGGTGAATGATCTCATCCACACTGCTAAGATGTCAACCTTCAGCTCACTCCAATCTCACACTCTCACAATGGCAACATGAACTCAAAGGGTGGCACTGCTCAGAGTTCTCACACAATATTAACAGGAGGGACATAAGCACTGATTGGTTCGCGGACACTTTAACATCCCCAGCATCTCATTCATCATGCTGCACAAACTCCATCCTCAGCCCTTACTGGGGAGGGTTGAGCACACACAGCAGGGAAGCATTCTTCCCACTCCCTCTATCTTTTCTCATCACATTCCATCCATTTAACGTCATGCAGGCCAGGCTCATCCACGACCGCAGAGCCATATCCCAGATGGCAGGAGGCACAGCAGACATTCAGGAGCAGGATGAGCAGGATGCTGCCGGGTTGACAGGAGAAGACACAGATCGTTCCTGTGGGGAAGGTGAGATCAGCCTCTCCCAGCAAGCCAGTACGAGTGAGTCCTCCATAAGTTGATCACATTCTGATGGTCTTAGTGAGCGACATGCAATGTTGTATTCTTCCTGCATATGAATTAAATCTATATTCTCTCTCTTACCGACACCAGCAGGCCCAGACAGTACACTAGAGCTACCATTAGCCCTAGACACTTCTCAGAGGGGAATGCTGAGTTTGCATGAGAACAAGAACAGTAACTGCGTTCACCTGCACCCATTGCCAGCACAGAGACACATACCCTGGTCATAGATCTAGATTAGGCTCAAGGTTAGGTTACATTCTGTGTACCCGAGCAAGCGCCGGAATGTGACGACGGGGTTTTTTTCACAGTAACTTCATTGCAGTGTTAATGTAAGCCTACTTGTGACAATAATAAAGATTATTATTATTATGGGAAACAGCTCACTGACATGTCTGCACAGCAGCTGTAGGCAGTGACAGTTGTGACCTGCATTCTCACCAACCATGCACATCTCAATGCCCACTGAATGTTTCTCATTAAGGTGGTGATGATTGCACAGTTTGCGCTGTCACCTCTTAGAGCGCATTCATAGGGGGCGTTTTCTGTGAAGGGGGTTCTCTGATATGGGGGGAGTGTTCTCTGATATGGGGGCTTTTCTGTTACTGGAGGTTCTCTATAATGGGGGTTCTCTGATATGGGGGGCCTCTATGGGGGGCTCTGATGGGGGGCATCTGGTGGGGTGTCTCTGATGGGGTGGAATAATGGGGGCTGCTGATGTGGGTCTCTGATGTGGGGTCGAATGGGGTCTCTGATGGGTGGTCTGATGGAGCGGTCTTTGATGGGGGTCTGATAGCGTGTTCTGATGGGGGGCTTTGGGTGGTGGGGTGGGCACTATTTGCAGCATGGGGGGAAGGAGTCCTCTGATGGACTTTGGGGGCACCTACCTTAGATACGTACACACTTGGCCCGTTGCGAAGCCCACCACATCAGGGCCACATTGGCAAGTATGTGCACTAACCCATGCCCATATGAATTCTTGTCCAAAAGGCTGGAGCAGCACGGAAGTGTGAAGATTCCAGTGTCCAGCCCATTAATAGTCTGCAAATGTGCCATTTTGATGAATATTAATGCTGCTGCCAGCAGGGGACTGGAGCATTGCAAACAGATCGGTGATCCCATTTTTCCCCGGCACAGGATTCTCCACTGCATCGGGAAATCTGCTAATGGCGCAAGGCGACAGAGAATCACCCCGCCCCCCCTACATGCCCAAGATCTAAAAGTTAAGTTGAATGTCCCCCACCTACGGATATTGCAACCTACATGGACATGGGCCAGACCGCCAACCCTCAACCCCAGAGGTGCAGGCCTCCCCCATCACCTAATATCCGCAACCCGCTCCTCCACATCACCCAGATGTGAAGGTGACCATCCATTCTCGTCAACATCGGGGCATCGTTCCCCTCCCCCACCCCACCACCAGGTGAGCATATTCCGCTAAGGGGTCGCTGATCGCCTCTCCACCGCTTTCAGGCATCCCTCCCCCCCATGTGCCCACTTTGCTCCTCCACCCAACATACCCACTTCACATCCCCGCTTCACAACCCTCTTCACCCCCCCTCCTTTCATGGCCATTGCTGCTCTCAGGCCCTGCCCTTTGGAAATTCCACTTGGTACCCTGGCTATGCCTCTGGCACCAGGGCTGTGCCAACCTGGCACCCCTGCAATGAACTACCAAGGTACCATGTTGGTTCTGCGCGGTGCCATGGGCAGTGCCAGGGAATTGTCCTGCCATGTTCCCTACCACCCTGGGGCTCCAATGGCCTATAAGCCCTCTGGCATGGTCACCATTTCTGGCTTACATTTTTCAAAACCAGTACTGATTTGCACCAGCCTTATGATGGGCCGGTGGGGCAGTAAATCCCAGGAGCCGGGAGGCTCTGGCCTCGAACGGCTTGCACATATTTAGATGAGTTTTAAGACTGATTTTAACATGTGAGTTGGGTTCATGCCCAGCGAGGGCGTGAACTAGATCACGTTGGGTGCCACGGGTCAGGAGCATCACGATTGGTTCGGTACCCGGCGAGAATCCCATTTTGGGGCGCTCCTGCTATTCACCGGAAATAGTGGAAAGTGCACCCACACATCATGGGGGGGGGGGGGATCTCCCCTTACGTGTTTGCGTGTTGTATGTATGTGTATGCTTCTGTGTTATGTGTGTGCATTTATTTATATGTGTGTTTTTGTATTTGTGTGAGATTTTTTGGGGTGCGTGTGATTTTTTTTGTGTGCGTGTATGTGAAATTTTGTGTGCGTGTGATTCTTTTGTGTGTGTGTGTGATTTGTATTGGGTGTGTGTGATTTTGTGTGTGTGTGTGAGATTTTATTTTTGGTGTGTGTTTGTTTTAATGCATCCTAGTGGCTCCAAGAGTTTTAAATTGAGACGCAGTTCTCCAATTACCTGGTAGCCACAAAAAAATGTTCTGTCCCCAAGGATGGCTAATTTTCTGACTTCTTTTGAAAAAAAATTCCAGTGCCTCATAAATGCTTGGAGTGCGGAGACAGGAAGGAAATAGAAACATATACAGCTCCAGCATGGTTCAGAGCTTTGATGTAGATCACCAGTGTGCTTCCCAAGGTTGTACTTCTTTGTTCCGGTTTAAAGCATTGCGCTTTCAATGCAGGGGCTTCAAGTTTATTTTTTCATTAATAAGTCATGTATTTGCAGTTTTCCCTTTGCACTACAGGATTTTGCAGTATACAGCCCTTGCCACTGAAACCTTAATTAAATTATACATTTATTTCTCTTAAGAATTCAGATTAATTTCATATGTTTATACTCCATCAGTTTTTATAACATTCTTGTTTCTCATCTTTTTATTTATTGCAATTAATTATTATCATTGAAATAATATTAAATGAAGCTCATCTCTGGTCAGATTTAGCAAGTTGATTAAAACTTCATTTTCTGCACTCATAACGATTGCCTTTGCGATTGACTCAATTTGTCCACGCAATTTCTTCCTTCCTAGCCCTCCCTGCCGCCACCCCCTCCGCCTCACCCACCTGCCTCTCATATGTTTTTGTACATACCCATATTAGACATACCCATTTAATAATCTCCTTAAGAAGGTAATATAGGAAGTTTATTATACTTTTTATAGGGACAGTAGCCAGGATTTTCTGCCCCGCCAACCACCAGGGAACACTGGGGGTTTCCTCTGGTGGGAAAATCTCACCCAGTGAAGTTCATTGAAAATTCCCGCATGATGCTTCAGCTTAAGATCTTTTGAAATAGAATGGGGCAGTGGGTTGAGCAGTTGCTAGTTTTTTTTTCTATATTCTTTCATGAGATGTGGGTGTCGCAGGCAATTCCATCATTTGTTGCCTGTCCCTAAATGCCCACAAATTGAATGGCATTGTCAGAGCCAACCACATTGGAATCACATATAGACCAGACCAGTAAAGGACGGTATATTTCCTTACCTACAGGGCATTAATGAACCATATGGGTTTTTACAGCAACCGACAATGGTTTCATGGTCATCATTAGACTTTTAATTCCAGATTTGTTTTATTGAATTCAAATTTCACCATCACCTGAGGTCATCTGGGACTATGGTGACTTTAGCTTTACATATCTGTAGATTCATGTGTATTTCGTTAAGGATAGTGACAGCTCAGTCCCTTTTTAACGTTAAAGGAACTAGTCTTTGAGTAGCCATTTTAAAGAAAGGCTATTCACAGGTATAGACAGACGCCCTACCATTTTTTAAAGGAGGCCATTTGCAGAACATATTAGCTCTGTGTTTAATTGCGGTGCCAATGCATCTTGAAATATGGCCAAATTAATGTGTTCAAGCAACATGTTGGGCGTCATTCTCCGACCCCCCAGCGGGTTGGAGAATGGCCGTTGTCCGCCGTGAATCCCACCCCCGCCCCCGCCGAAGTCTCCGGTACCGGAGATTGGGCGGGGGCGGGAATCGGGCCGCGCCGGTTGGCGGGACCCCCCACTCAATTCTCCGGCCCGGATGGCCCGAAGTCCGGCCAGAAATTGCCTGTCCCGCCGACGTAAATTAAACCTGGTATTTACCGGCGGGACCAGGCGGCCTGGGCGGGCTCCGGGGTCCTGGGGGGGGGGTGCGGGGCGATCTGACCCCGGGGGGTGCCCCCACGGTGGCCTGGCCCGCGATCGGGGCCCACCGATCCGCGGGCGGGCCTGTGCCGTGGGGGCACTCTTTCCCTTCCGCCTCCACCACGGTCTCCACCATGGCGGAGGAGGAAGTGACTCTCCCCACTGTGCATGCGCGGGAAACTGTCGGCGGCCGCTGACGCTCCCGCGCATGCGCCGCATTTCCGCGCCAGCTGGCGGGGCAACAAACGCCATTTCCGCCAGCTGGCGGGGCAACAAACTCCATTTCCGCCAGCTGGCGGGGCAGAAATCCCTCCGGCGCCGTGCTAGCCCCTCAATGTTGGGGCTCGGCCCCCAAAGATGCGGAGCATTCCGCACCTTTGGGCCGGCGCGATGCCCGTCTGATTGGCGCCGTTTTTGGCGCCTGTCGGCGGACATCGCGGCGTTGGGGGAGAATTTCGCCCGTTATCTCTGTGGGCCTTTCGCTTAAGCTTTTTTAAGAAGAAATTTATGTTTCTCAATTCAAGATCATGGAGTAAAATTTATTCTCTTTGATACATTTGTTATTTGGGGTAGTTTGAACTATTTAAGTCTTATTCCTAATTCTATTTGTTACGTTTCTATTCCATTGGGTATTAGGGATTCTGAAAGATATTTGTTTTATCTTGATTTTACTTTCCTTGTTTCGCACACGCTGTTCACCAGAATCAATTCCTGGCCATGAGTTTTGATTCTTAAAAAAACGTTTTATTTTACCCAACTTTGTAGTCAGTGTGCTATTCAAGACCAAGGAGCAGTGCCAAAAGACGACTCTGTCCAGGTTTGATGGCTGACCACATCTACATTGTTTATTTCTTCTTTTTAAAAAATATATTTTATTAAAGTTTTCAAACAGAATTTTTCCACTTTACAAATCAACAGAAAAATAACACAATAGCTGATAAGTAACATTATTTAAATAAAATAGTGAGCTAACAAAGTGACAAAAAATATATATTTTTAATAGTGTTCCTCCCCGCCCCCCCTCTGGGCTGCTGCTGACGATCTATTTTCCCTTAACGTTCCGCGAGATTGTCAAGGAACGGTTGCCACCGCCTGGAGAACCCCTGAGCCGATCCTCTCAGCGCAAATTTCATTTGTTCCAGTTTTATGAAACCTGCCATATCGTTTATCCAGGCCTCCACGCCGGGGGGTTTCGCTTCCTTCCACATGAGTAAAATCCTTCGCCGGGCTACCAGGGACGCAAAGGCCAGAATATCGGCCTCTTTCGCCTCCTGCACTCCCGGCTCTTCCGCTACCCCAAATATAGCTAACCCCCAGCCTGGCATGACCCGGACCTTCACCACCTTTGAAATCACCTTTGCCACTCCCCTCCAGTACTCATCCAGTGCCGGACACGACCAGAACATGTGTGTGTGGTTCGCCGGGCTTCCCAAGCACCTCCCGCACCTGTCCTCCACTCCAAAGAACCTGCTTATTCTTGCTCCCGTCATATGTGCTCTGTGTAGAACCTTGAATTGTATCAGGCTAAGCCTGGCACACGAGGAAGAGGAATTTACCCTACTTAGGGCATCAGCCCACAGCCCTTCCTCAATCTCCCCCCCAACTCTTCTTCCCATTTTCCCTTCAGCTCCTCTACCAGCGCCTCCCCCTCGTCTCTCATCTCCTGATATATTTCGGACACTTTGCCCTCCCCGACCCATACCCCGGAAATCACTCTATCCTGGATCCCCTGTGTCGGGAGCAGCGGAAATTCCCTCACCTTTTGCCTCGTAAACGCCCTCACTTGCATGTATCTAAAGATATTCCCCGGGGGCAACTCATGCTTTTCCTGCAGCGCTCCCAGGCTCGCAAACTCCCCGTCAATAAACAAGTCTCTCAGTCTCCTAATTCCTGCCCGATGCCAGCTCTGGAACCCTCCGTCCATCCTTCCTGGGACAAACCTATGGTTATTCCTGATCGGGGACCACACCGAGGCACCCGTTACCCCACTGTGGCGCCTCCATTGCCCCCAGATCCTTAAGGTTGCCACCACCACTGTGTTTGTGGTATACCTTTTCGGGGAGAGCGGCAGCGGCGCCGTCACCAGCGCCTTTAGGCTCGTTCCCTTACAGGACGCCATCTCCAACTTCTTCTACACCGCCCCCTCTCCCTCCCTCATCCACTTACAAATCATCGCCACATTGGCGGGCCAGTAGTAGTTGTCCAGATTCGGCAAACGACAGTCCCCCTCTGTCCCTGCTGCGCTGCAGGAACCCCCTCCTTACCCTCGGGGTCTTCCCTGCCCACACAAAACTCATTCAGTTGTCTCCCCCTGTCTGGCCTTCATGCACCACCCCCGGGACACAATCCTCGATCCTCGTCGCCAGCACTTTTGCCAGCAGCTTGGCGTCTACATTCAGGAGTGAGATAGGCCTATATGACCCGCAATGCAGCGGATCTTTATCCCGCTTCAGGATTAGTGATATCGTCGTCTCCGACATTGTCGGGGGTAGCGTCCTCCCTTCTCTGGCCTCGTTAAAGGCTCTCGCCAGCAGCGGGGCCAACAAGTCCACATATCTCCTGTAAAATTCCACCGGGAACCCGTCTGGTCCCGGGGCTTTCCCTGCCTGCATGTTCCCCGGCCCTTTAGTCACCTCATCCAGCTCAATTGGCGCCCCCAGACCTGCCACCTCCTGCTCCTCCACCCTCGGGAACCTTAGTTGGTCCAGAAACTGTTGCATTCGCTCTTTTCCCTCCGGGGGTTGGGACCTATATAGCCTCTCATAGAAGGTCTTAAACACCTCATTTACCTTCCCTGCTCTCCGCTCCGTAGTTCCTGTTTCATCCCTGACTCCCCCAATTTCCCTCGCCGCTATCCTCTTGCGATGTTGGGGGGCCAGCAGCCGGCTCGCCTTTTCCCCATATTCGTATCTGATCCCCTGTGCCTTCCTCCACTGTGCCTCTGCCTTTCCTGTGGTCAGCAGGTCAAACTCCGTCTGAAGTCTTCGCCTCTCTCTATATAGTCCTTCGTCTGGGGCCTCCGCATATCTTTTATCCACCCTCAGAATCTCCCCCACTAATCTCTCCCTTTCTTTGCCCTCTTTTTTCTCCCTGTAAGCCCTAATGGAGATCAACTCTCCCCTAACCACCGCCTTCAGCGCTTCCCATACTACCCCCACCTGGATCTCACCATCATCATTGGCCTCCAGGTACCTCTCAATACATCCCCGCACCCTTCCACAGACCCCCTCATCCGCCAATAATCCCACATCCAGTCGCCAGAGTGGGCGCTGCTCCCTCTCCTCTCCTAATTCCAGATCCACCCACTGCGGGGCATGGTCTGAAACGGCTATGGCTGAATACTCCGTTCCTGCCACCTTCGAGATCAGTGCCCTGCTCAAAACAAAGAAATCTATTCGGGAGAATACCTTGTGGACATGGGAGAAAAAGGAGAACTCTTTGGCCAACGGCCTAGCAAATCTCCACGGATCCACTCCCCCCATTTGCTCCATGAACCCCCTAAGCACCTTGGCCGCTGCCGACCTTCTTCCGGTCCTGGATCTAGACCGATCTAACCCTGGATCCAGCACAGTATTGAAATCGCCCCCCATTACCAGGCTTCCCACCTCCAGGTCCGGGATACGTCCCAGCATCCGCTTCATAAATCCCACGTCATCCCAGTTCGGGGCATATACATTTACCAGCACGACCTCCTTTCCCTGCAATCTACCACTCACCATCAAATATCTACCCCCGTTGTCCACCACTATCTTCCTAGCCTCGAACGACACCTGTTTCCCCACCAATAGCCACCCCTCTATTTTCCGCGTCCAACCCTGAGTGGAACACCTGTCCCACCCATCCTTTCCTTAACCTAACCTGATCCGCCACCTTCAGATGCGTCTCCTGAAGCATGACCACATCTGCCTTCAGTCTTTTTAAGTGTGCGAACACTCGGGCCATCCCCTGTTCTAGGCCAGTCCCCCGCCCGGGTCCCGCGCACCCACCCGTCCCCCAGGCGGCACCCTCCCGTACCGACCACCTCTTCTCTTGCCAGCTCCCACTCGCTCCCAGCAGCAGCAACCCAGTTGATCCCCCCCACCCCCACTAGATCCCCATCTAGCATGGTTACTCCCCCCATGATGCTTCTGAAAGTCAGCTAACTCTAACTGACCCCGGCTTCCCCCGTTCTCTCCTTGACCCCCCTGTGCGTGGAACTCTCTTCCTTCCTGCGCCTATCTTCCCGCCATCATCTCCCTCGTGGATGCGACCTCGCTCCGAATAATACATCATCTCCAGCATGGTTGGCCAAAAGGACACTGTCCACAGTTCCAAAACATACAGGCAGAACTAACTGTAGTGGATGGACTGTCACTCAGAAATGACCAGATCGTCATTCCGCCAACTCTCAGGTCTGAGATACTCAGCAAGATTCACGAGCGACATCTTGGAATCGAGAAATGCAAGAAAAGAGCACAGCAAGCTGTATATTGGCCTGGAATTAATAAAGAGATAACCGGCATGGTAATGATGTGTACCACGTGCCAAAAACATCATCCGGCACAATGTAAGAAGACACTCCAGAAGCATGAAATAGCTCCGTCACCGTGGACTAAAGTTGGCATTGACTTGTTCCATGCTAAAGGTAGAGACTATGTTCTCATCATAGACTGAAGTGATGAGATTTCCAGGTCTCACTTCCGTGGCAGTAATAAAGGCTTGTAGGGAGACATTTTTGAGACACGGGATTCTACAAGCCGTTATGTCCGATAATGGTCCTTACTTCGCGAGCTGGGAGTGGACAAACTTTTCCGAACGATACAATTTCAACCATACCCCCTCAAGTCGGCACTTTCCTCAGTCAAACGGCAAAGTAGAGAAAGGTGTGCACATTGTAAAGCAACTAATAAGCAAACCGAGTGATTCACTTGGCTTTACTTTTATATAGAGCCTCACCATTAAGCTCAGGGCTACCTCCGGCTCAAATGCTTTTCAATCGCTACCCACAATACAAATCAGCAATCCAGATCAATCATGTGTACTGAGTAAGATCAAACAACAACGCAACAAGCACCAACATTATTATGATCTACATGCATTACCACTGAAACCACTAACAAAAGATGATACTGTTAGACTTCGACATCCAGAAGGAGGATGGTCTCAAACTGCCACAGTAATCAGACAAGCAGCACCATGTTCAGATATTGTCAAGAATGTAGCAGGTGTACTAATTCGACGAAATCAGCGGGACCTTTTAAAAATACAAATTCCTCAACTTGTATTTCCAACATTGAATTCACACCAAACTGTTAACCAGCAGCACTTCAATATAAAAAACCCAGCTGACATTGATCAGAAGGACATTAAAAAAATCAACTACTCCAAGTCAACCGAGAAGATCAAGCAGACAACGACGTAAACCCAACCGTTTAAATTTATGAACATTGAACTGATTGATTCATTGCCTCTGTAAAATGCATTGCAAACTGTATTGTTTCCTTATGTACAATTTTCTTTATAGCCTATAGAAAATATGTAACACAAAAAATGGGGATGTAGTGATCTCTGTATATGTAAATACATGAAGGGTGAATGTGCAGTCAGCACAGTCAGATGATCACTAGGGGGCAACACTAACAGGGAGTATAAAAACAAGCTCAATCTGTTTTCACGCTCTCTTTGGGTGTGTTGTGGCTAGAGAACAGATGTATAGTAAGCTCAGAGTGTAAAGTATAATATTCACAGTTAATTTAATTCTATCTTGCTTAATTTGACTACTAGTAAAGTATTGAAGAGTCAAACTCACAAGTAAATTGATTAGTTACTCAATAAATTATTTGTTATCACTGGACGACTTCAAGTATTCATCATCATCATCAAAGTTAAACTCAACTCGGCATGAACAAATGAGTAACATACATTACTCCAAGTAATATAACACTACCAATGAACTGAGATCTCATAATAATTGCAATCTCTTCTTCATCTGACTGCATCCAAGAAAAATCGGCTGCATGTATTAAAATCTATGCCTCAAGGAAAAGCAAAGGGCACCTAACTGCATGATCTTTTACCTTTTTTAGGCTCTAATGTCTTTCTTTCTGTGTGTGAGTACGTGCATACGTATGTGCATGCGTGTGTGCCCTGATGACTGCACAAGGGCTGAATGCTTGATGTGTTTTATTATTTTTCTTGGGTTTAGGGTGTCAATAAATCTGTTTTTTTTTTGACTCAAGTAATTAAGTACATTTCTTTGACTGTTCGATTGGCTCCTTATTGCTCACAACTTAAATAGTAAAAAGACTTTCTGATTTGGAAAAGGAATAGCCTCGTAAAAAAAGAAGCTTCAACCTTTATTGTGGCCAACCAATGAGGTGGAATGGAGGAGATCCAGTTCACTCCTTCTTACCTGGTTCGAACACAGGCTATTTAGCAGCTCTTAAAATAGTCTGCTGGAGGCTGTTGAGAAAATGGTTAAAGAATTTCTAAATCTCAAGCCTACTGAAAGTGCTTTAAAATAATTTATTCAACACTCCCCCTCACTTTATTCCTTTCTACCCACCTCCCTGCCTTTCTCCCCATCACCTCACCCAGCTACAGACTGGATCTATTTGTTTCAGCGGAAAGTTGACCAATTTCTCAATCATTTTTTAAAAATAAATGTTTTTTTATCAGGGGCAGCACGGTAGCATTGTGGATAGCACAATTGCTTCACAGCTCCAGGGTCCCAGGTTCGATTCCGGCTTGGGTCACTGTCTGTGCGGAGTCTGCACATCCTCCCCGTGTGTGCATGGGTTTCCTCCGGGTGCTCCGGTTTCCTCCCACAGTCCAAAGATGTGCCGGTTAGGTGGATTAGCCATGATAAATTGCCCTCAGTGTCCAAAATTGCCCTTAGTGTCCAAAATTGCCCATAGTGTTGGGTGGGGTTGCTGGGTTATGGGGATAGGGTGGAGGTGTGGACCTTGGGTAGGTTGCTCTTTCCAAGAGCCGGTGCAGACTCGATGGGCCGAATGGCCTCCTTCTGCACTGTAAATTCTATGAAATTAAAGTTTTACCAAAGAGCTTTTTCACATAACAAAAATAGAAATACAGATAATAAAAAATAACAGTCAACATATCCCAAAGCTTACAGTGAAACTACTTACACAACAGAAAAGTTTTTCCTTTTTTTTAAACAGAACAAGGTGGGTTTTGTCTCCATGCCCAACTCACATTATATCAACAGTACCCCCACCTGACCCCCCCCCCCCCCCACATTTCTCAATCATGTAACTTCCACCACTAGTAATATTTGAATGAGACCCACAGCTATATTTGGCTTAGGTGAAAAACTGGCATGGATCTGCTCACAGAGTTGTTGTTCCAACAAATCTTCACCTGTTTGGAGCACATGTTGAACGTCTTGGCCAACATCTGCAATTTCTGTGCTATCTCATCTCAACTGTAAACACTGATCTTCCCCAACACCATCAGAGACATTAGTTATGGGAACAATAGGAGGCAATTACATACTAAATGCCATGCATCAGCATCTGGGACCTGCTTTCACATTGACTGGGAGATGCATAGCTGGGAAACGTCAGGTACAGCTGGATGATTCGGTTACACACAGAATGGTTATAGACCAAGTAGCAGGCCATTCATCCCATTGTGTCTTTTCTGGCCCTCTGAAGGAGCCAGTCACCTCATGTCAGTCCCCTGCCTTTTTCTTGCAGCCTGGCAATCCTTTCCTTTTCAAATATTGATCCCATTTCCTTTTGTAAATCTTGATGAATCTGCCTCCATCACACTCCCCGGCAGAGCATTCCAGATCCTAACCGCTCACTACATGGTAAAAGTTGTTCCCCATGTCACCAATGCTTCTTTTGCCAATGACTTTAATTCTGTGCCCTTTGGTTCTCAATCCTTCCACCAATGGGGACAGTTTCTCCCTAGCTACATTGTCCAAATCCCTCTTAATTTTAAAGCCCTACATTAAATCTCCTCTTTTCTTTTTTCCCCAAGGAGAACAGTCACAAATTCTCCAATCTCTCTATGTAACTGAAGTTCTCATCCCTGGACCCCTTCCCAAGAATCTTTCCTGCACCCTCTCCAATGCCACCAAATCCTTCCGAAGTGTGGTGCCCGAAAGTGTGCACAATACTTCAGCTGAGGCCATATTACAAATTTACTCTATGCTCCCGTTGATAAAGCACAGGATGCCATATGTCTTACTGACCAATCTCTCAACATGTCCTGCCTCCCTCAATGATATATGCATTCTAAGGACCCGCTGCCCCTGAAATCCCTTGAGAAATGTGCTCTTTATTTTATATTGTCTTTCTCTGTTCTTCTTACCAAATTGAATCACTTCACATTTCTCGGCATTAAATTTAATCTACCACCAGTCCACCCATTCCACCATCCTGATAATGTCCTATCCTCCACATGGTTCACAATACGTCAAAGTTCTGCATCATCCACAAATGTTGAAATTGTACCCTGTACACCATGGTCTAGGTCATGAGTAAATAACAGGAAGAACTCCACTACAAAACCTCCCGCAATATGAAAAACAACCACTCTTTGGCCTGAATTTCACCTTTGGGATTCACCTGAAGTTGGCTCAGTGGGAAATGCATGTAAAACCTGCTCTTGGCCCCCTCATCATGATCTATAAGGGGTTTAGTAATGAGAGACTTCAACATGAAGCCTTGCATTGCGGTTCACATCAATGTATCCTGTGTGATGTTAACTCTTGTATGAACTTTGGAGTTCAATGCTTAGGACTTCAATCAGTGGCAGGGAACTTTACCTCTTCAGATTTCATTGGTACAATTGACTTGTCAATGAAGGATGAAGTAGCATTTCATGCAAATAACTGCCTCTTGTGACAGACAAGGCGTAGCTTATTATAGAATGAAGCCTGCGCTCAGCATGCCAATTACATGCCAGAGGACATCCTCATTCTTTAATTTCTGACAAACTTCCCAGATAAGTGGAATGAAAATTACATGGAGCTCAACTCCTTGGTTCTCAGAGTGCTGCCTGAGTGTTGGGTTCCACTCATAGTTCAGTTCAGCGTCCCAAATGGAAAGGGTCTTCATTCGACATGAGGCTGGGATGCAACCCATCCCAGAGTCACCCACTCTGCCCTTGCAGTCTGGACTCTCATGGGACCAACCCAGAAACCTCACAGTTGTCCCCAGTGCTGACATGATATTCACCTTCTACTACCCACTTTCCATCTCTCCCTTAGTTCAGGAGCTCCTTCAGTGGCGAATTGGCTTCTAGCTCAGCAAGGAGGACTCAGGAAGCGATGCCTGCATGCCAGCCTCCACATTCCACTGAAGGAAAGGGATGCCCCGAAGCGAATGGAAGGTAAGGCCTGCTAAGGCCCTATGACGCCCCCCCCCCCCCCCCCCCAAGACTGAGTGACTGACCCCCAACCCCGGTTCTAAGTTGAACTTATATTTGTCCCCGAAGACCTCTCCAGTGCTTCTCGAGCAGTGAAAGCCCTGGAGATTTCTGGCTGTCTGAGCGATCACCTCCAATATCCCCCTCAGAATTGAGGCCACCAGGTTCAAATTCATGCAGAGCTGTTGTAAATGATGCCAGCGTGACATCACGACGGTGCCTGATGAATACTCCGTGAGGGGGAAATGTCTGGAGTGAGTGCTCACTAATGACATGCTAATGCATTAAAATGAGGATCCTGGACTCCTGCGGTCTGATTCGCTCTGCTCCAATGGCAAGGGAAAATTCCAAAACCCAGCAATGAAAACTCCTTTCTTAGACCTTATTCTGCATATATGTATATAGTTACAGGTAGTTAATAAACACTTACTGTTAAACTATACAAGACTCAGAGCCTCTTCATGGGACCTATTGAACTATGCACATCTTGCAACAATTGTCAGAAATTTATATTTCCATGTGGCAATCTGTGTCTGCAACTCACCAAACCTAATTACCACACTCTGTGCATTCACATCCATGCACTGGGCAGAAATTGTCTTTTTTTCACTATGTGTCAAGTCAGGCAGGAAAAACGGGGTGGAGTCCGCTGGCCGCATTGCCAGTTTTAACCGTCATATGTTTTTTTTTGTTACAAAGCCAGAGCTCAGAGTGTGGTCAGGGGCAAACCCCTAATCCAGTTCCTTGCCTGCTCCTAAAAATAATTCAAAGGACAAAGAACAAAGAAAAGCACAGCACAGGAACAGGCCCTTCGGCCCTCCAAGCCCGTGCCGACCATGTTGCCCGACTAAACTACAATCCTCTACACTTCCTGGGTTCGTATCCCTCTATTCCCATCCTATTCATGTATTTGTCAAGATGCCCCCTAAATGTCACTATCGTCCCTGCTTCCACCACCTCCTCCGGCAGCGAGTTCCAGGCACCCATTATCCTCTGTGTAAAAAAAATTGCCTCGTACATCTACTCTAAACCTTGCCCCTCGCACCTTAAACCTATGCCCCCTAGTAATTGACCCCTCTACCCTGGGGAAAAGCCTCTGACTATCCACTTTGTCTATGCCCCTCATAATTTTGTAGACCTCTATCTACCTCTGTCGTTCCAGTGAGAACAAACCGAGTTTATTCAACTGCTCTTCATAGCTAATGCCCTCCATACCAGGCAACATTCTGGTAAATCTCTTCTGCACCCTCTCCAAAGCCTCCACATCCTTCTGGTAGTGTGGCAACCAGAATTGAACACTATATTCCAAGTGCGGCCTAACTAAGGTTCTATACAGCTGCAACATGACTTGCCAATTCTTATACTCAATGCCCCGGCCAATGAAGGCTAGCATGCCGTATGTCTTCTTGACTACCTTCTCCACCTGTGTTGCCCCTTTCAGTGACCTATGGACCTGTACACCTAGATCTCTCTGACTTTCAATACTCTTGAGGGTTCTACCATTCACTCTATATTCCCTACCTGCATTAGACCTTCCAAAATGCATTACCTCACATTTGTCTGGATTAAACTCCATCTGCCATCTCTCCGCCCAAGTCTCCAAACAATCTAAATCCTGCTGTACTCTCTGACAGTGCTCATTGCGATCCGCAATCCCACCAACCTTTGTGTCGTCTGCAAACTTACTAATCAGATCAGTTACATTTTCCTCCAAATCATTTATATATACTATGAACAGCAAAGGTCCCAGCACTGATCCCTGCGGAACACCACTAGTCACAGCCCTCCAATTAGAAAAGCACCCTTCCATTGCTACTCTCTGCCTTCTATGACCTAGCCAGTTCTGTATCCACCTTGCCAGCTCACCCTTGATCCTGTGTGACTTCACCTTTTGTACCAGTCTACCATGAGGGACCATGTCAAAGGCCTTACTGAAGTCCATATAGACACCATCCACTGCCCTGCCTGCATCAATCATCTTTGTGACCTCTTCGTAAAACTTTATCAAGTTAGTGAGTCACAACCTCCTCTTCACAAAACCATGCTGCCTCTCACTAATACGTCCATTTGCTTCCAAATGGGAGTAGATCCTGTCTCGAAGAATTCTCTCCAGTAATTTCCATCGGCCTGTAGTTCCCTGGATTATCCTTGCTACCCTTCTTAAACAAAGGAACAACATTGGCTAGTCTCCAGTCCTCCGGGACATCACCTGAAGACAGTGAGGATCCAAAGATTTCTGTCAAGGCCTCAGCAATTTCCTCTCTAGCCTCCTTCAGTATTCTGGGGTAGATCCCATCAGGCTCTGGGGACTTGTCGACATTAATATTTTTCAAGACGCCCAGCACCTCGTCTTTTTGGATCTCAATGTGACCCAGGCTTTCTACACACCCTTCTCCAGACTCAACATCCACCAATTCCTTCTCTTTGGTGGATACTGATGCAAAGTATTCATTTAGTACCTCGCCCATTTCCTCTGGCTCCATACATAGATTCCCTTGCCTATCCTTCAATGGGCCAACCCTTTCCCTGGCTACCCTCTTGCTTTTTATGTATGTGTAAAAAGCCTTGGGATTTTCCTTAACCCTATTTGCCAATGACTTTTCGTAACCCCTTCTAGCCCTCCTGAGTCCTTGCTTTAGTTCCTTCCTACTTTCCTTATATTCCACACAGACGTCGTCTGTTCCCTGCCTTCTAGCCCTGACAAATGCCTCCTTTTTCTTTTTGACGAGGCCTACAATTCATGGACCCCACATGAGAGACACATCAGATCCAGGCATTAAACCTGACCTCATGCTCATCTTAGCCAAAAGGCCGAGAAGCGATGCCGTCACATTTATTTGATAGGTGGTTTTAAAAAATCCTGTAGGCGGATGCCACGATGTCACGCTGGCCAGGTGGACTTTGAATGAGCCTGGCCTTTGACAAATCGGGGTGCCCTTTTAAAATAAACAGGCAAGGTGGGAACATGTTCAGCTTCCCCGAACAGGCGCCGGAATGTGGCGACTAGGGGCTTTTCACGGTAACTTCATTTGAAGCCTACTTGTGACAATAAGCGATTTTCATTTCATTTCATTTTCATGTCGATATTCCTGCCCAAAATCATTTTCTTCTCATTTTTCTCACACATCCCCACCCCTCTCGGAACCCACCTCCAAAGGATGAGTGAAGTTCCTCCAATATTTCCGATCTTTTCATCCACATTAGAATCTAATGTATAACATGTCAGCATACATGCAAAAAAAAAATCATCGACTGGGTTACCAAGCTTGTCCTGTCCAAAGACAAAGGCAAAGCATTAAGCCGAATGGAAAAAAAAATAGCTTGCCATCTTCCCACCTGGTCCAACAAGGTGACCAATCCTTCATTATTGCGCATTTACTGTGGCAGATGTTTTGTAACCACACCTTGCATATGAGGTTGGCCGTGTTAATGGCAAATTAGGACAGTTTTGGTATTCAGCAGTGGTGGGGGGGGGTTAATCGAGGGATGAGGGGCGGTCAGGGGTCATGTGGTAGTCAGGGGTTTAAGGGGATTAGTCTGGGGTATGAGAGGTAGTTGGAGGGTTGGGGGTGTAGTCAAGTGGTTGGAAGTGAGGTAGTCAAGGGTCCAGTGGGGAAATCCAGGGTCACTAGTAGAGTTACCCATGAGTTAGAACTGGATTTAATCCTTCTAATTATTTTATGACTAATTTTGCGAAGCAGGTCAGAAGCATGCAAAGTATCTGGGCGGAATTCTCCATCAGCCGACACCACAATCAGGAAAGGCGATTGGGCAGAGAATCGGTTTTGACACTGAAATCGCGGCCGGCACGGGGTTCATGCAATTCCTCGGTGCCTCAACAGCGGCGTCAGTGCGTTCCACTCCTCACGTACAGTAAACGCCATTTGCATATCATTAGTGTGCCTGACCCGGTATTCTCTGGGGTTTCGCGATTCTCTGCCTCATGGTGCTTTTAAAAATCGTGCAACAGGCACCGTGACGGCTGAGGGGGAGAGGGCGTACGGAAAGTGTCCAACATTACCATAGTGTGTTGACAGTTGTGCAGCTGGCCGGAGGTTTCAGCCAGGGCCGGGGGAGGAATGGGGGATGGCCAGGTGGTGGCTGTGGGGGAGGTGGATGGGCATGGAATACCATTGGCGCAGCCTGCAGCCTGCAGTTGCAGCTGTGCACACCGCTGACTGCCCACTGTTAACATAGTGCCATGGGTCATATGGGTGTTTCCCCAGGCTATCCCACTAGGTGCCCTCTGCCACCAGCCAACCCATCAACGGGATGGGCGCTCTCTAGTGCAACCAGTGCCATCTTGTTGGCTGGTATGACTGTGTGTGGGGAGTGGAGTGTGTATATGTGGCTGCGGCTTGTCAGCACTCCCGAGTGTTAATCGCGGACCCAACGAATCAGACATTGTTTTTCATTGGAATTGGCCGTTGTGGTAGTATGTATTGGGGGTCATGTGGGACTGGAAGCCCTAATGTCATTGGCTGACAGATCCCGGGTCCTGGTTGGCCGTTGACCTCTAGCTCCGCCCTGAAGGCGGAGTATAAGAAGCCGGAGTCCTCCCCCGCAGGCCATTCTACTATCGAGCTGCGGGGGAACAGACACGCTGAATAAAGCCTCATCGACTTCACTCTATTCGTCTCACGGAGTCTTTGTGCGCTACAATTTATTAAGCGTGCCTAAAAAAAAAGGACTATGGAGCTCAGGATCATTCCAGAATGCCTGAGGATCAGCCCCCACGCAGTGAACGTGGCAGCAGCCTTCAAGCACTGGCAGACTTGTTTCGAGGCCTACCTCAGAACGGCCACCGGCCGGGTCACAGAAGACCAAAAACTACAGGTCCTGCACTCGAGGGTGAGCACGGAGATCTTCTCCCTCATCGAAGACTCGGAGGATTTCCAGACGGCGTTCGCAGCACTGAAAAGTCTCTATGTCCGCCCAGTTAACCAAATCTACGCTCGCTACCAGCTCGCGACGAGACGGCAAGGTCCCGGAGAATCGATGGACGAATTCTACGCCGCGCTGCTGATTTTGGGACGAGCATGCAGCTGCCCTTCGGTGAACGCAAATGAACACACGGACATGTTAATGCACGATGCTTTTGTGGCAGGTATGAATTCCTCCCAAATCCGCCAAAGACTTCAAGAAAGAGAGTCGCTAGGACTCTCAGAGGCCCGGGCCCTAGCAGCCTCCCTAGACATGGCCGTGCGTAATACCCGCGCCTACGGCCCCGACTGCGCGGCAGCCCATTGGGCTCCGTACGTACCCGTCGCAACAAACCCACCCCCCCCAGGACACCCCACAGGCTTGCGCGGTCCAAACGCCAAGTCGCACCGGGGGCGCCCGCTGCTATTTCTGCGGCCAGGCGAAGCACCCCCGGCAGCGCTGTCCGGCCCGCGCAGCGATCTGCATGAGCTGCGGAAAAAAGGGCCATTTCGCGGTTGTGTGCCGGTCCCGCGAGGTCGCCACTGTCCCGGGAGAACAGGGAGCCCTGCAAGCCGTTTACGCTCCCCACCCGCTGGCGCAGCCGCTCTGGGTCCCGACCACCGCGGTCCCGGGAGAACAGGGAGCCCTGCACGCTGCTTACGCTCCCAACGCCCCCCCCCGCACCCCATGTATGAGCCGCCGGCGGTACCACTTTGGGTCCCGACCACCACTCCCCATGGAGAAGAGGGAGTTCTGGCTGTCTCCAACGCCCCCCTAACCCACCGCCGCGCTCCACGTCTGACCCGCCGGCGCTACCAACTTGGGTCCCGACCACCGCTGTCCCCAGAGAGGAGGGAGCCCCGCGCGGTCCTAATGCTCCCAAACCCCCCCAGCGCCCCATGTGCGACCTGCAGATGCCGCCATTTTGGGTCCCGGCCACCATGAGGGGAGGAAGGGCGCCGCCATCTTGGACCACCCCAAACCTCTACGACGCGTGGGGACGGCCATTTTGTCCACCCCCGCCGCCATCTTGTGACCCCCCAGCCACGTGCGATGTATGGGGGCGGCCATTTTGTTCATCCCCAACGCCATCTTGGACGGCAACAACGGACCCCACTCCACTACTACAACCACGTCTCGCTTCAATTACGCTCGATCAAGCTCGGCCCCGGACACTCCAGACGACGACGACAACGGTGCTAATAAACGGCCACGAGACACCATGCCTAGTCGACTCCGGGAGCACGGAGAGCTTTATCCACCCCGACACGGTAAAACGCTGTTCCTTGACCACCTACCCCAGCGCACAAAAGATTTCCCTAGCTGCAGGATCCCACTCCGTACAGATCCAAGGATTCTGCATAGTTACCCGAACGGTGCAGGGGAGGGAGTTCAAAAACTACAAACTAAACGTCCTTCCCCAACTCTGCGCCCCCACCTTACTGGGAATAGATTTCCAATGCAATCTACAGAGCCTTACGTTCAAATTCGGCGGCCCAATACCCCCACTCACTATCTGCGGCCTCGCAACCCTCAAGGTGCAACCCCCGTCCTTGTTTGCGAACCTCACCCCGGATTGCAAACCCGTCGCCACTAGGAGCAGACGGTACAGCGCCCAGGACCGGACCTTCATTCGGTCCGAAGTCCAGCGGCTACTAAAGGAGGGCATAATCCAGGCCAGCAATCTTCCCTGGAGAGCGCAGGTGGTAGTAGTGAAGACAGGGGAGAAACAAAGGATGGTCATAGACTATAGCCAGACCATCAATAGGTACACACAACTAGACGCGTACCCTCTCCCCCGCATATCCGACATGGTCAATCGGATTGCCCAATATAAAGTCTTCTCAACCGTGGACCTCAAGTCCGCCTACCATCAGCTCCCCATCCGCCCAAGTGACCGCAAGTACACAGGCTTCGAGGCAGACGGGCGATTATACCATTTCCTAAGGGTCCCATTTGGCGTCACAAACGGGGTCTCGGTCTTCCAACGGGAGATGGACCGAATGGTTGATCAACATGGGTTGCGGGCCACGTTCCCGTATCTTGACAATGTAACCATCTGCGGCCACAGCCAGCAGGACCACGACGCCAACCTCCAAAAATTCCTCCAGACCGCCAAAGCCTTGAACCTCACGTACAACGAGGACAAGTGCGTTTTTAGCACCAATCGGCGAGCCATTCTGGGCTACGTAGTGCGCTATGGGATAATAGGCCCCGACCCCGAACGTATGCGCGCCCTCATGGAATTCCCCCTCCCGCACTGCCCAAAAGCCCTGAAACGCTGCCTGGGGTTCTTTTCATACTACGCCCAGTGGGTCCACCAGTACGCAGACAAGGCCCGGCCCCTAATACAGACCACGACCTTCCCTCTGTCGACAGAGGCTTGCCAGGCCTTCAGCCGCATCAAAGCGGATATCGCAAAGGCCACGATGCGCGCCATCGATGAGTCCCTCCCCTTCCAGGTCGAGAGCGACGCCTCCGACGTAGCTCTAGCGGCCACCCTTAACCAAGCGGGCAGACCCGTGGCCTTTTTCTCCCGGACCCTCCACGCCTCAGAAATCCGCCACTCCTCAGTGGAAAAGGAAGCCCAAGCCATAGTGGAAGCTGTGCGACATTGGAGGCATTACCTGGCCGGCAGGAGATTCACTCTCCTCACTGACCAACGGTCGGTAGCCTTCATGTTCGATAATGCACTGCGTGGCAAAATCAAAAACGACAAGATCTTAAGGTGGAGGATCGAGCTCTCCACCTTCAACTACGAGATTTTGTATCGTCCCGGAAAGCTGAACGAGCCGTCCGATGCCCTATCCCGCGGCACATGTGCCAACGCACAAATTAACCGCCTCCAAACCCTCCACGAGGACCTCTGCCACCCGGGGGTCACTCGGTTTTTCCACTTCATCAAGTCCCGCAATCTCCCATACTCTTTAGAGGAGGTCCGTACAGTCACAAGGGACTGCCACATCTGCGCGGAATGCAAACCGCATTTTTTCAGGCCGGATGGTGCGCACCTGATTAAGGCTTCCCGCCCCTTTGAACGCCTTAGTCTCGATTTCAAAGGGCCCCTCCCCTCCACCGACCGCAACACATATTTTCTTAATGTGGTGGACGAATACTCCCGCTTCCCATTCGCCATTCCCTGCTCTGACATGACCGCGGCCACAGTCATTAAAGCCCTGAACACCATCTTCACACTGTTCGGTTGCCCCGCATACGTCCACAGTGACAGGGGGTCCTCTTTCATGAGTGACAAGCTGCGCCAGTTCCTGCTCAGCAAGGGCATAGCCTCAAGCAGGACGACCAGCTACAACCCCCGGGGGAACGGGCAAGTAGAGAGGGAGAACGGCACGGTCTGGAAGACCGTCCTACTGGCCCTACGGTCCAGGGACCTCCCAGTTTCACGGTGGCAGCAGGTCCTCCCGAACGCTCTCCACTCCATCCAGTCGCTATTATGTACGAGCACTAATCAAACGCCTCATGAGCGTCTCCTTGTCTTCCCTAGGAGGTCCTCCTCTGGAACGTCGCTGCCGACCTGGCTGGCAGCCCCAGGACCCATCTTGGTCCGAAAGCATGTGCGGGCACATAAGGCAGACCCGTTGGTCGAAAGGGTTCACCTCCTCCACGCGAACCCGCAGTACGCTTACGTGGAGTACCCCGATGGCCGACAGGACACGGTCTCCCTGCGGTATCTGGCGCTCGCCGGCAACACACCCACCCCCCGGACACCATTCACCCAACCCCCCCCTTCCTGCCACCGCCGCACCCTGCGACCGCCCCCTTTCCAGGAGGATCGGTTCCCCTCACCTCAGGCCTGACCAAGAATAAAGCCCAAGCTGAAACCGTAAGGCTCCCGGAGACGACACCACCGGTACAAGCACCACCACCACCACCGGGGCCGAGGCGATCGACACGGACGACCAGACCGCCCGACCGACTCGTGGCGTCGATCTAAATCAAAATATGGACTTTTCACAAGAACATTTTGCTTTTCTCCCTATACCTTCTGTAAATAGTTGAAACAGGACAAAATTGTACAATACTGTATTGCCATGTGAATGTTTTTTTTTCTTCCCAGGACCAGCCCTGTAAAACCCTTACCACCATACAAAGCATCACCCCGCCAGGTTCATTTTGACAAGGGGTGAATGTGGTAGTATGTATTGGGGGTCATGTGGGACTGGAAGCCCTAATGTCATTGGCTGACAGATCCTGGGTCCTGGTTGGCCGTTGACCTCTAGCTCCACCCTGAAGGCGGAGTATAAGAAGCCGGAGTCCTCCCCCGCAGGCCATTCTACTATCGAGCTGCGGGGGAACAGACACGCTTAATAAAGCCTCATCGACTTCACTCTATTCGTCTCACGGAGTCTTTGTGCGCTACAGCCGTGTTCCACTTGGCGCTGGTGCTAGCCCCTCAATGTTCGCTGGATCACCCCACGGGTGGTGCCAGTTTTGCTGTTGTAAAAGTCCACGAATCCTGCCCCGGCATCAACACTTAGAACTGGATGCTCCGATGTTGAGGCCATGTCCGGAGCATGTGTCTAGTCTTACGACCAAAACGTCGGCGCTGCCCCCGCACCGATGCTCCGCACGGTGGGGGGCGAGCAGCCACACCACGTAAAGCCCTTGACTTCACCTGCAGATACGGACTGAGTATTGCTGGGCCCGTGGCCGCGCATGCGCACGGCGGCGACGTGCGGCGGTCGCGCCGTACAACATTGCGCCGGCCTTGCGCGGACTCAGCCTGCCAGATAATGCTCCCCTGTAACCCTTCTCGCCACCTTCGGAAAATGCCCCACCCCAGTTCCCTCAGCCCCGGCTGAAGCCCCCCGACTAGCGGAACGGTTCCCCTTGCAATTGTGGTGGCGCTGGACACAGTGCATAGCCGCGACGCGAGGTTGAGGAAACCTCTGACCACAAGTGATCCACGCCCTCGAGAAGTCGGCCCATTTGGGACGGAGCATCGGGGAAAGGCCATCAAGTGACGTCCTGAGGCCGTCCCAACGGCATGCGGCGTACTCTGCGATGACGCCGTATTGGAGAGGCGGAGCATCCGAAAAACGGCACTGCCCCAATTTCAGCGTCAAAACGGATTTTCCGGCCAATCGCCGAATGCAATTTCGGTATCGGCAATTGGAGAATCCGGCCCTTAGTCTAATAACAGAGAACCTGCCCATCTGATCAAAGTTTAGAGGCTTCCATACTCAGGTAATTGCTTCATTGAAGTTGAAACGTCTCAGGCAATTCCTTTCTGGTCAATGCATGGGGACTTCTTAGAGGTACCTCTGTGGTACAATCATCCTGAGGATCTGGGCCATTATAGCTATCAGGACAGATTGAACAAGTTTGTTTTTAAAAAGGCTTAAAGGAAACCAAATAGAGATCTATAAATCATGAATGTGTTGGATACGGTGGCCGGGATTCTCCGATCCGGCGGCGGGTCGGAGAATCCATGGGGGGACGTGTGAATCGCGCTCCGCTGCCCCGATGCCGGCTTCCCGATTCTCCCCTGCCGATTCTCGGGCGCCCGTGGGATTCCTGCCGCGCCAATCGGGGGCTGTTGAATGCGCCCCCCCCCCCGGCGATTCTCCGTGCCACGGCGAGCCATGGGCCGCCGAGTTCGGCCGAGTCCCGCCGGCATGGGTTACACAGGTCCCACACAGCGGGACCTGGAAGGTGATTCTGCAGGGGCCGTCCTGGAGGGGGGGGCGAGGCGATCCGATCCCGGGGGGGGAGGCCCCCATGGTGGCCTGGCCCGCGATCGGGGCCTACTGATCGGCGGGCGAGCTGGTTCCATGGGGGCCTATGTTCCTCCACGCCGGGCCCCAGTAGGGCTCCGCCATATTGCCCAGGGGCCGGCGCAGAGAAGGGAACACCCGTGCATGCGCGGAAATACGCTGGCCGTAACGTGCATGCGTGAACTTGCGCCGGCCGTTCCCCACCGGCTGGAGCTGCGGGGACCACTCCGGCGCCGACCTAGCCTCCTGGGAAGGGGAGCATGGATGCACCACCCCATAAGAGAGCTGCAGCTGTGAAACTAACAGAAAGCACTGTGATGTGGTCCAGGAACTGTCAATAATAGCTAGATGCTAATAAACATTGTGGTTAGTTTCACAGCTGGGTACTTCAAAGCCACTCAACTGTGAAGGGAGATGAATGAAAAAATGCAGATAGCTGGGTGTGTATAGAAACTGTCAATCACAGCCTAGTGAAAGCAATTTCACAGTGAAATTAACGGTAGGTTTGAAGGCCAAAGATCTGTGGGGGGGGGGGGGGGGGCGGGGGTTTAAACCCAGCTGACTGGTTTTCTCTTTCCAGGAAATGACAAGTGCTGCTTCCTCTTACTGAGCCAGCAGGTTTGTTGCACAGGTGACTGCTTCTGTCTGGACTGCTCTCTAGCTTCCAGTTAGGGGTCTCTCTAATGGGGGGCTTCCAGGAAGGGGTCTCTCTTACAGAGGGTCTCTGGTGGGAGTCTCTCTAACTAGGGGGTCTCTGATGGTGGTCTCTTTAATTAGGGGTCTCTGGCGGGAGCGTATCTAATTAGGGGATCTCTGGTGGGAGTCGGGTCGCACCCGAAATGTGGTGGGGGAGGGTGTGACCCAGAAAATCTGGGGGGTACAAGATTGCATTGCAGGGTGAGAGGGGCCCAGTCGCTGGACCTTGCTACTGGGTTGCTGCTCAAAATGGAGGCCCACAACAGGATTCTGTCGGGAATCCCTCGCAATCCTCACCATGCATAAATTTGCATGGCAAAGGATTGGCACTGAGAGCAAATCAGGTACGACTCTGCTACGGCCGGAGTACCTTGCCTCCCAAATGGCTAATCCTGCCCTTGATTTGCAATTGCTTTCTATCAGCATTTATTAACCTGCAATGACTAATGCCAGTGGCCAATGAACAAATCCTCTGATCTGTGCAGCATGGGATTGATGTCACAGAATAAAGCACATATTGCCTTGAGAGATGGAATTTTATTTAGTTAATGTGTGACAAGGGTTAAAAACAATGGACAGGAAATTCCTCGGATCTGCCCCTGCTTCGCTCGCATTATTTTGCAGTAACGTGAGCTAGCCGGTCAATGATTTGAATTCTAATCTATACATAGTGAACCCTCGGGTCATATCAAGGGATGGGCAATAAATGCTGGTCTCGCCGTGAATGAATTAAAAAAGAACAAGAAAAATTGCCGAAGATGAGTTATTTGGAATCTTTTGGAGAGCAACCACAGCCCTCAAATATAATAGTAATATTTTCAAAATAATTTAGATTAGATTTCTACGGGAAGGTTGGTGTTCATAAGTAATAAAATTAGCAATAAATCAATGCTATTTACAATTATGAGCAGTCTAATAAATTCACATAGAAACTGAGCCGTGAGGTGATTTTCCCACTCCATCTAGAAAATTCATTTTGGGAGGCTATTACTTTGAATGGTGGAAGATGTGACCCAGTTGCAATTTTTTACAATAAATGGTCCTTGAAAATATCTAAGTAGTGTGAGCCACATATATAATAATTCAAAATCAAGAATAAATAGCTGTGATTCATTTTTCTTACGCATATTCTGCAACTCTCCCTCACCTTAAATAATTACATGAAATATTAATTTTGCGGGAAAGTACAAAGTAGCTTTTATATTTTAAATTTTGCAGAATGAATGAGGGCCTGCGATGTTTTTCATACAGCTCTCATCAGTAGGTTTGAAAGGTTAATAGGGACAAACACACAGTGGAAACCTATTGGTCTCTTTATATCCTACAGGGATCAAGAGATTCTTGAAAGCGGTGAGGTCTGTGGTGGCAGACACATCTTCTTAGTTGTCACGGCTGTGTTGTCGGCTGGACTATAATTTAATTCCTCTGATTCTCTTATTTCGAATAATCCATAGAATTCCCAGAATCGCTACATTGCAGAAGGAGGCCATTCGGCCCATCGAGTCTGCACCAACCCTCTGAAAGAGCACCTACCCAGGCCCATGGCGCCTCCTTATCCCTATATCCCCACCTAACCTTTTGGACAGTAAGGGGCAATTTAGCATGGCCAGTACATCAAAACCTGCACATCTTTGGACTGTGGGAGGAAATCGGGGCACCCGGAGGAAACCCACACAGTCAGCCAAGGTCGGAATCAAACCCAAGCCCTTGGCGCTGTGAGGCAGCGGTGCTAACCACTGTGCCACCAAGATGCCCAATTTGTTTGAGACAAATTCATACTAGAAAAGGGAAATTTAATGAGATTGATTAAAATGAAGTGCCAGTGTTTAGTGTGTGAACCAAGATAATTATCTGTCGTGCTTGCCTCTGTGCTCCCAGAGTAGGCTGTACGAACACATACCATCATTTGTGCAACAGGTTTGAGAGGCTGAATGTCTGATTTTCCTGTACAGGTAGGAGATGCTGGTCCTGTAAGAGTAGATGATGAGTGAATCATGTGGATTCTGTACTACAGTCTGTCCCTGCTGATAAGCAGCTTTTACACAGTAAAGAATAATCACACTAATATATTTGTTTGGCTACAGAGGGCAAACATGACAGGAGTTCTGGATAGCAAACCCATGACAGTCTATTAAACTGAACCTCGGCCTCAGGAGGTCATTCACAAGAGCAGATATTCCGATGCCTGGGACTCTGTTTTGTTTATCCAGATTTCAACATCTGACGTGTTTCTAAACAAATCGGATAGTAGAACGTATTCAAATTGTGCATTTGTGCTAATTGAATCTAAATTACAGCCACAGCAACACACACAAACAACCAAGGAGTGTAATTCCATACATTGCAGCCTGCCAGTGGCATGCTGATGCCATACTGTGGGCACACTCAGGCGGGTAAGTTACTGTGGCCACGTGCGATCCATGGGGGTTGCCATCTTGGACGCCATCTGCTACACCGCTCGACGCATACGACCTACACGGACAGCCATCGCGGGGCCGCCCCAGCACCTCCGATCATGCCGCTGGCTACCCACACCTCAGCGCGGTCACCCTGGACCAGTTGCGACCTAAGCACCTCCAGAGCTCCATGATGGCCGTCTGGGTTAATGGGTACGAGACACCTTGCCTTTTCGACTCTGGGAGCACAGAGAGCTTAACTCACCCGGATATGGTAAGACGCTGCTCGCTCCCAATATTCCCGACGCCACAAACCGTATCCCTCGCCTCTGGGTCGCACTCGGTGCAAATCCAAGGGTGCACCACTGCAACCCTAGCGAAACAGGGCGCTGAGTACGCTAATTTTCAACTATATATGCTCACAGACCTCTGCGCTCCTCTCCTTTTGGGACTCGACTTCCAGTGCAACCTCAGGAGGCTAACTCTTAAGTTCGGGACCCCCCCCCCCCTCTTCGCAAACCTTACCGCCGATTGCAAGCCAGTAGCCACCAGAAGCAGGCGGTATAGCATGCAGGACAGGACGTTCATTAGGTCCAGCGTCTCTTGCGGGAGGGGGTCATAGAGGCCAGCAATAGCCCCTGGAGAGCTCAGGTGGTGGTCGTCAAGACCGGGGAAAGGTTCCGGATGGTGGTTGATTACAGCCAGACCATTAACCGGTTTACGCAGCTCGATGCGTACCCCCTTCCTCGGATTGCAGACATGGCAAATCAGATCGCGCACTACCGCGTGTTCACCACGGTGGATCTGAAGTCTGCATACCACCAGCTACCAATCCGCCCGGAAGACTGCCACTACATGGCGTTTGAGGCAGACGGCCGCCTTTTCCATTTCCTCCGGGTTCCCTTTGGCGTCACGAGCGGGGTTTCGGTGTTCCAACGAGCGATGGACCGAATGGTGGACCAGTACGGGCTGCGGGCCACGTTTCCGTACTTGGACAATGTCACCATTGCGGCCATGATCAGCAGGACCACAACGCCAACCTCCACCGATTTCTCCAAACCGTCCCAAAACTCAACCTCACCTACAACAAGGAGAAATGCGTTTTCCGCACAACCAGGCTAGCCATCCTCGGCTACGTTGTGGAAAACGGGGTCCTAGGGCCCGACCGTAACCGTATGCCCCCCCTCCTACAACTCCCTCTCCCTCACTGTCCCAAGGCCCTGAAGAGATGCCTTGGATTTTTCTCCTGTTACGCCCAGTGGGTCCCCCAGTATGCGGACAAAGCCCGGCCACTATTTAAGGCCACCCTCTTTCCACTGGCAGCCGAGGCCCGCCAGGCCTTCAACTGCATCAAGGCAGACATCGCCAAAGCTGCGATGCGCGTGGTGGACCAGTCCGTCCCCTTCCAGGTGGAGAGCGACGCCTCAGAGGTCGCTCTCGCCGCCACCCTCAACCAAGCAGGCAGACCGGTAGCGTTTTTTTCACGCACCCTCACCATCTCCGAAATTCGACACTCCTCGGTCAAAAAAGAAGCCCAAGCCATTGTGGAAGCCGTGCGGCACTGGAGGCACTACCTCCCTATTAGGAGGTTTACCCTCGTCACCGACCAATGATCGGTTGCCTTCATGTTTGACAATACGCAGCGGGGCAAGATCAAGAATGATAAGATCTTGAGGTGGAGAATCGAACTCCCCGCCTATAACTACGATATAGTATATCGTCCTGGAAAGCTCAACGAGCCCCCAGACACCCTGTCCCGCAGCACATGTGCCAGCGCGCAAGATGACCGACTACGGGCTATCCACGATGACCTCTGCCACCCGGAGGTCACCGGGCTCGCCCATTACATCAAGGCCCACAACCTGCCCTACTCCACTGAGTAGGTCAGAGCTATAACCAGAGACTGCCAAATCTGTGCGGAGTGTAAACTGCACTTCTATCGACCGGATAAGGCCCACCTGGTAAAGGCTTCCTGGCCCTTTGAATGCCTCAGTATCGATTTCAAAAGGCCCCTCCCCTCCAATAACCGCAACACGTACTTCCTTAACATCATAGATGAGTTCTCCCGCTTCCCGTTTGCCATCCCCTGCCCTGATATGACCAGCCCCACTGTCATTAAAGCCCTGCATAGTGTCTTCACCCTATTTGGTCTCACCAGTTATGTCCACAGCGACAGGGGCCTGTCGTTCATGAGCGACGAACTGCGTCAGTACCTGCTCAGTAAGGGCATCGCCTCGAGCAGGACTACCAGTTATAACCCCAGGGGAAACGGGCAGATGGAGAAGGAGAACGCGACGGTCTGGAAGACCGTCCTACAGACCCTACGGTCCAGGAATCTTCCAGTTTCTCACTGGCAGGAGGTCCTCCCCGATGCGCTCCACTCTATTAGGTCCCTCCTTTGCACAGCCACAAACCAGACTCCTCATGACTGTTTGTTAGTTTTCCCTAGGGGAGCTACCTCAGAGGCCTCGCTTCCGCCCTGGCTGATGACACCGGGTCCAGTCCTCCTCCGAAAACATGTTCGGAGCCATAAGACCGACCCCCTGGTAGAGAGGGTCCAGCTCCTGCACTCCAACCCACACTATGCGTACGTCGAACACCCCGATGGCCGGCAAGATATCGTCTCCCTCCGGGACCTGGCGCCCGCAGGCTCCAACACCACTCCCACTACTGCATCCCCCACACTATGTCCCGTTCAACCTCCCATGTTCAGCGCCCCCACCCCTTTATGGTTCCCGCGCTCCCTCCCACCCGCCGCACCAGTCCACAGGAATGAAGCTCCGGAAGAGCCGCTCCCGGAGTCCACGCCTGTGCCTGCTCCGGACCCACTTCCACAGCCACCCGAAGCGGCTGCAACACCAGTGCTTCGGCGGTCGCAACGTACGACCCGGGCACCGGACCGACTGAATCTATGAGCCCGTCACCGCCAGACTTCATCTTTTAATCAGGGGGTGAATGTGGTGAATGTATAATTACTGATAATTCACCAGTGCACTGTGTTATGTTATTAACCCTGTGGGCTCTACCTATGGGCCATTGTGCGGCTTCACCAACAGGGGATATGTTGGGGCATGTACGGGCTCCGCCCATGGCCCCACCCCCTTTACAGGAAGTATAAGAGCTGCTGACCTGTGGGGCCGCCTTCAGTGTTGTACCGGTCACAGGCAGGCTCAGTTCTAAGCTGATTAAAACCACGGTTTACTTCTCCACGTGTCTTCAAGTGAATTGATGGTCGCATCAGTAGTGAAGTGTAATTAACTCACATCCCGTTCCGCCTGGTCATCATATAGGATCTCAGTCTGTTTTGAATTGAAAACAGTCTGCTAAAAGATGGATGGAACATGAAAGAGACAGTTGCATTCACTGCACATATCACAACCTCCAATGTCCTAATGTACTTCACAACCAATGAAGTACTTTTGAAGAGTACTGTTGTAACACAGGAAACACTTGCGCACAGCAAGATCCCACAAACAACAATGTGATAATGACCAGGTAATCTGTTTTTTAGTGATGTTGGTTGAGGGATAATTCTTTGCCTGCTGCTCTTTGAATAGTGCGTGGGATCATTTAATCCACTTAGTAAGGCATCCACTGCATGTAACCTCGACAGTGCAGCATTCCCTCAGTACCTCACTAGAGTCTCAGCCTGCATTATATGTGCCTGAATCATTTTCAATTTTGCATGTAAATTATTATTATCCTCAGCATCTCGGAAGGTCGCTCCACCCCACTTGGTTGCAGAGTTCACTTAACCCCTGCCCTCCCCCATGTGCATTACTGCAGTTAATGGAGTGGGTGTCAGGGAACGTGTTGAATTAAACATAATCAGAATTCTAATTTATGTCCCATTCATGCACACGGTACTGGCATCAATCATTACCACTTCAGAGTCTCTGTTGCTTGGAAACAGTGAATAGGGATTCCTGCACAATTCTGGGCTAGAGGCCTGTTCTGTTCACGTGGGCTGAGTTGTTGATTACATTTAAGTTAATGTATAGTTAACATAACACTGGATTAAACACCGAGCACTGACTGTGTATTTGTTGTTAGCAAGCTTGTAATAGAAAAATAATTATTATTCAGTCAGTACTATAATCAACCTTGAGGGAATAGTCTCAAGATTTGAACTGAATGCAAGGTTGGGAATCTGTGCAACAATTGTGGTGTTGGGTGTTCTGACACACAGATGAGCCAACACGGTTGTATATGGTACAACGCTATTTTATTCAAACTTACTATGTACAGTTTTGTCTTTGCACTCTGCACGTGGGGGTTCCCTGCTTGTGATGTTGTAACAGCTCTTCCCTGTTTCTTTGTCCCCAGACCTACTGACCACCAGGTGTCGTGCTCGTGCTTTTTATGTGGTTGGTGTTCTTGTCTGTGATTGGTTGTGGTGTTGTGTGCTCTGATTTGCCTGTTGGTGTGTCCATCATGATGTGTGTGTTTGAATATCATGACATCCCCCCTTTTTACAAAGATATGTGCCTACGTGGTAATAAATATGATCGTGTCGTGAGTGCATCTAAGAGTGTGTGTGTGTCGTGTGCAGCATGTGCATATGACGGAACTATGTACATGGGGCGATGTCGGGTGCGTCACATGAACCAAGTTGTACCATAACATAACATAAATGCGAACGAGAGAAGAAGGAAAAAAAAACTTGAACAGTTGTCCAGTCAGACGACATCTGGAACGATAAACAACAACAGGTTATCATGTAAAATTGTGCAACTTGTTAAACATATGAACGGTATTATAAGTCCAGTCTAATGGGCTTGCGACGAGTTCGGGTTGATCGCCTCAAGGGTGGATCAAGAACCACCGGCTGCTGTGCAGGCATGGCCATGGGTGGCGATGGAAAGGGCGTGATGTGCGGCAGCTCCACAAAGTCATCCTCGGAAGCCTGTTGAGGATCTGGCGTGTGCGTACTGTGTGGCTGTGAGCGTGGAAGTCGGCGAAGGGCGCGCCGATTGCGGCGACGCACTGAACCATCCGGCATGCGAACCAGGAACGAGCGGGGAGCCACTTGTCGGAGGACTTCGGCCGGTGCTGACCAGCCACCATACGGTTGATGGACGCGTACTTTGTCTCCGGAGGACAGGGGGGGCAGGTCCGTCGCTCGTGTGTCGTACCGACTTTTCTGGCGATCACGCTGCATTTGCATGTTCCGAAGAACCGCCTCATGGTCTGTTGTTGGTGCCAGGATGGAAGGTACCGTCGTCCTGAGGGAGCGACCCATTAGTAGCTGCGCTGGCGAGAGACCCGTGGATAGCGGGGCCGATCGATAGGCCAGCAAGGCAAGGTTAAAGTCCGATCCGGCAGCAGCCGCCTTGCACAGGAGCCGCTTGGCGATGTGGACACCCTTTTCAGCCTTCCCGTTCGATTGTGGATGTAGAGGGCTGGATGTCACATGAGTGAAACCATATGCTGCGGCAAAGGACGACCATTCACGGCTGGCGAAGCAGGGTCCATTGTCTGACATGACAGTCCTTGGAATGCCATAGCGAGCAAATGTTTCCTTGCAGGCCCCAATGACTGCGGACGACGTCAGATCATGGAGAGGCATGACTTCCGGGTAGTTTGAGAAGTAGTCTATAATAACGATGTAATCTCTGCCGAGCGCGTGAAATAGGTCAACACCCACCTTCGCCCAGGGGGACGTCACCATCTCGTGTGGTAGAAGTGTTTCCGGAGGTTGCGCCGGCTGAAACCTCTGACAGGTTGTGCAGTTGAGCACCATGTTGGCTATGTCTTCATTAATACCCGGCCAATATACCGCCTCCCGGGCCCTTCGTCTGCATTTTTCGACGCCCAAGTGGCCTTCGTGTAGTTGATGAAGAATCATCTGGCGCACGCTGTGCGGAATAACGATCCTGTCTGATTTCATAAGGACCCCGTCTATGTTGGTAAGATCATCTTGCACATTATAAAACTGGGGGCACTGCCCTTTGAGCCACCCTTCCGTCATGTGGCGCATCACTCGCTGCAGAAGGGGGTCAGTCGCCGTCTCTGCGCGTATGTGGGCCAGACTAGGATCATCAGCTGGCAGATTTGCTGCTGTCAGAGTTACGTGTGCCTCAATTTGACGCACAAACCCCTCCGCATCTGGTGGTGTGCTCACTGCTCGGGAAAGAGTGTCCGCCACGATGAGATCCTTCCCTGGAGTGTAGATCAGTTCGAAATCGTACCTCCTGAGTTTAAGTAAGATGCGCTGGAGGCGAGGAGTCATGTCGTTCAGGTCTTTGTTAATGATGTTGACCAGGGGGCGGTGGTCAGTTTCGACCGTAAATCGTGGCAGGCCATACACATAGTCGTGGAACTTGTCCAGTCCAGTTAACAAGCCCAGGCATTCTTTTTCGATTTGCGCGTAGCGCTGTTCAGTAGGGGTCATGGCTCGTGAGGCATATGCAACCGGGGCCCATGACGACGTGCTGTCTTTTTGCAGGAGTACCGCTCCAATACCAGATTGGCTGGCGTCTGTTGAGATCTTTGTAGGGCGAGTCGTGTCAAAGAAGGCCAGCACTGGTGCCGTGACCAGTTTGTGCTTGAGCTCCTCCCATTCCCGCTGATGCGATTGGTGCCAGTTGAATTCTGTCGATTTTTTTACGAGATGGCGCATATTTGTTGTATGAGAAGCCAGGTTGGGAATGAACTTCCCAAGGAAGTTGACCATGCCCAGGAATCTTAGGACAGCCTTCTTGTCAGCCGGTCGTGGCATGGCTGTGATGGCGCTAACCTTGTCTGCATCGGGACGGACCCCTGACCTTGAGATGTGGTCCCCGAGGAATTTCAGCTCCGTCTGGCCGAAGGCACACTTCGCACGGTTGAGACGCAGGCCATTTTGTCGTATGCGGGTGAAGACACGTCGTAGACGATGCATGTGTTCCTGCGGAGTGGCGGACCAAATGATGATATCGTCCACATATACACGTACCCCTTCGATGCCTTCCATCATCTGCTCCATAATGCGGTGGAAAACTTCAGATGCTGAAATGATGCCGAATGGCATCCGGTTGTAGCAGAATCTGCCAAAAGGGGTGTTGAATGTGCATAGTCTTCGGCTGGCCGGGTCCAGTTGGATCTGCCAAAATCCTTTGGACGCATCCAATTTGGTGAATATTTTGGCTCGCGCCATCTCGCTGGTGAGGTCCTCTCGTTTCGGGATGGGATAGTGTTCCCGCATGATGTTGTTATTCAGATCTTTAGGATCTATACATATACGGAGCTCGCCAGAGGGCTTCTTTACACAGACCATGGAGCTGACCCATGGCGTGGGCTCCGTGACCCTGGATAGGACCCCTTGGTCCTGAAGAACCTGCAGTTGTACCTTGAGGCGGTCTTTGAGTGGCGCAGGAACCCTGCGAGGTGCGTGAACGACAGGGATGCCGTCCGGTCTGAGTCGAATCTTGTACGTGTATGGCAATGTCCCCATGCCTTCAAAAACCTCCTGGTTGTGAGCAAGGAGGGAATGGAGATTTGCGTGGAACTCAGCATCCGGGAAGTCGGATATCTCATCTGGAGAGAGAGACATAATGCGCTGTACCAGGTGAAGGACCTTACACGCCTGTGCGCCCAGTAACGAGTCCTTTGATGAGCCGACAACTTCGAAGGGGAGTGTGGCCGTGTGCATCTTGTGAGTTACCTGTAGCTGGCAAGATCCTATGGACGGGATGACGTTCCCGTTATAGTCAACCATCTTGAGCCGGGATGGCGTGATGGGTGGTTTGACCTTCATGGCCTGGACTGCAGAATATGCAATCAGGTTGGCGGATGCGCCGGTGTCCAGACGGAAGGCGACGCGCGATCGGTTGACCGTCAGGGTGGCACACCACTCATCGGCTGGATTGATGGCATTGACCTTGTTGACATCGATGACGGAAACGCGGAAGGCATCCTGGTCATCTGCATCACTTAACTGGAAGTCTTGATGCGTGGGCTGGACGGTCCTGACTTGTCTGCGAGATTGTCGAGGATGCGCCGGATCCATGGGTTGAGCCGAACGACAGTGGGCTGCGTAGTGGCCCATCTTGCCACATCTGAGGCACTGTCGGTTTTTTGCAGGACATTGCCCTTTTAAATGTAGAGCTCCACAATTGCCGCACGTCATGACGTCACGGCGTTCGTTGCGCCACTGCGCATGCGCAGTGCGATCTTGCGGTGGGCGCGCCTGCGCAGTGCGTCCCTCGTTGTGGCCGTTATTTTTGGCGCGCACCTGCGCGGGAGACCGCGAAAAGCGCGGGAAGCGGCCGCTGTCGTCCGGGCCGTGGGTCGGGAAGTAATCGACGGCCTGGATGCGTTCGACGTCGTGGGCGGCCTGGCTTGCCGATTCGACGGCTGGGGACCCCCTCCGTGCCAACTCGGACGCCTGAAATCGGGCAAAACGGCAGGTAGCATTTTCGTGGAGGACACAGGCTTCCACAGCAGACGCTAAGGTGAGGCTTTTTATTTTAAGAAGCTGCTGGCGTAGGCCACTAGAGGCAACGCCAAAAACAATCTGGTCCCTGATCATGGACTCTGTGATGGTGCCGTAACCGCAGGACTGCGCTAGAATCCGGAGGTGCGTCAAGAAGGGTTGAAAAAGCTCCTCCTTACCTTGCAGGCGTTGCTGAAAGAGGTATCTTTCAAAACTTTCATTTACTTCAACTTGAAAGTGCTGGTCCAGCTTGAGGATGACCGTGTCATATTTGGACTGGTTTTCGCCCTCTTCGAACACCAGTGAGTTGAAGACGTGGGTGGCGTGCTGACCTGCGTAGAAGAGGAGCATTGCAATCTTCGTTTCATCCGAGGCACTCTGTTTTTCGGTGGCACGGATGTACAGGTCAAATCGCTGCCTGAAGAGCTTCCAATTGGTACCTAGGTTCCCCGCGACCTGCAACGGCTGCAGTCCGTCGGTGTGGTCCATGTCCAGAATGGCAGGTTAGTAGGCAGGTATCGATCCACTCCTGTACCATGTGGTGTTGGGTGTTCTGACACACAGATGAGCCAACACGGTTGTATATGGTACAACGCTATTTTATTCAAACTTACTATGTACAGTTTTGTCTTTGCACTCTGCACGTGGGGGTTCCCTGCTTGTGATGTTGTAACAGCTCTTCCCTGTTTCTTTGTCCCCAGACCTACTGACCACCAGGTGTCGTGCTCGTGCTTTTTATGTGGTTGGTGTTCTTGTCTGTGATTGGTTGTGGTGTTGTGTGCTCTGATTTGCCTGTTGGTGTGTCCATCATGATGTGTGTGTTTGAATATCATGACAACAATGACAAATGTTCTCAGGCAGAAGAAACTTGCCTCTTTCAGATCACCTTAATTGAAACACATTATTTGTCCGACTGCAACGGAAGATAAAGATTTTCCCAAACTTCAAAACTGTGATAGAAACCTGAATGTTCTGCTTGATTTTTGATAACAAATGTTTGTGATCAGAGAGCAGCAAAGACAAGTGACATATTAGTCTAGCTATCTACTTTCTCCATTTTCATCTGACCTGAAAAGATAGCCAACAGCCTGATATCTTGAAACTTAAAATCTCCAAAAGTCCAGGTCAATTAGAAATTGAAGCTCGAACCAGTGGCCAGGTTTGCCTGGCCCGGCTGGAGTGGGGCCCTCTGCGGCAGATGCAGAAGGCCAGCCAAAAATCCATTGACCGGAATTTCCGACCGTTCAGGCCGGTGGGATCTTCTGGTCTCGCCGACGGCGCACCCCCGCCGTAGGTCTCACGATAGCGAGGGTGCATCCCACTGGAAACCCCGTAGACACTGGCAGCGCCAGAAGACGGCCTCCACCGTCGCAAACACATGGCAGGTTGCGTGGAAAATCCCACCATTGGCTTTTGGCAGGATCGGATGATCCCGGTGATGGGCGGGGCCAGAAAATCCAGCCCACTGACTCTGATAATGAGACAGAACTCTTTTCTTGTGTCAACATTTCTCCACTAATAAAAAGAATGAGTGCCTTGATTCATAATCACCAAGTGTTGCCGACAGAGGCAATTTGCTCGGAAACAAGATTTGCATCATTAAATCAAAGAGCTTTTACAGTGGTTTGCTCAGTGATCCTCGTCTATTTTGTGTCATAGTTGTTGCAGCATCGGTGTATAATATATACCAATGTGACCTGGGATAGCAACTGCCACTCATAGCAAACATTATTTGTAACTCATGGAATCAATAAGCAAACGCTGCAATAAACTAGATTTTTCTGACATCAGCCATGGCTCAATTGGTTGCACTCTTGTCTCTGATTCAGAAGTGTGGTTATAATCTTTATCGTGTCACAAGTACGCTTATGTTAACACGGCAATGAAGTTACTGTGAAAATCCCCTAGTTGCCACACTCCAGCGCCTGTTCGGGTACACTGAGGGAGCATTCAGATTGTCCAATTCACCTACCGAGCATGCCTTTCAGGACTTGTGGGAGGAAACGGGAGCACCCGGAGGAAACATATGCAGACACGGGGAGAACATGCAGACTCCGCACAGTCAATGACCCAAGCCGGGAATCGAACCTGGGTCCATGGCGCTGTGAAACAACAGTGCTAACCACTGTGCCACCATGCCACCTAATTCCCTCTCCGAAGACTTGAACACATTTGCCAGGTTGAGGGGGTGCCGCATTGTTGGGGATACCGGGTGCATTTCTCCAGTTTGCAGACAGTGCTCCTATCAGTGGAGAATCAGGACCAATTCCCACTGGTGCTGGGAGCGACGTAGGTGGGCCATTCAACGGCACATAGTCAATTTTTAAACAAGGATCGGGGTTTTCACTGGACCTGAGAGGGCCAGGGTTTAATCTCGCTGACAACTCCTGCTCCTCGATCACAAAATACTGTTGCAACTCCCCCCCTCCACTAGATCACTGGCAAGGTACCCCCACCTAATCGCTGTCAAGGCTCCTCCCAATTGCTGGCAAGGCACCCTCCCCCCACCCATCACCCCCTTAGCCCCCCTCAACTTCAACCCCACCACTTCAGCCCCCCCATTTTAGCCTTGCCACGAGGCCCCACCCTTTGGCAGTGACAATCTGGCACCTTGCACTCTGAGGAGGGGGTCAAGGGGATGATTACCCTCCATACACTTGCCTCCAGGATGTTGTGGTGTTTTTTTAATGGTAGTGGGGGAGGAGGGGGGCTAGTGCTGGGCTGGAGGGGCTCAAATCAGGGGTCTTTTCTGGGATGGAATTGTTTGGCTGGTCTTCCCATCTGCAGCCTTTTAAAGCTATAAACTGTCTCCCATGGCAAAATAAAAGATCTGAATAAAAATGGTTGGGGGCTCAGGGCTCATAGTAAGCCCTTTTGTTTCAGATTTCCCAGGTAGACTGGGCTGGATTCTCCGTCGGCAGGATCCTCCGTTTTTCCGGCAGCACACTCACGCCAGCGGATTTCCAGACAGCGTGGAGGTGCCCACAATGGGAAACTCCGTTGGCTGGCTGCCAGGACGGAATATCCCGCTGCTGGCAGAGGCGCACTGCACCAGGAAACCGCTGCTGCGGGATGGAGGATCCCACCCATTGAGTTTGTTAGTTCCCTTAATTATGCTTTATTTCATACTTAAATATAAAGGTTCATGTTACAACTTTATGGGCTGGATTCTCCGTTTCTTAGGCTAAGTACCGGTGCCAACGGAGTATCCGGGGTGTTTCACGATGTGAAAATTGGGACGCATCCCTCCCCGGTTCCGGTCCTGGTGAGGGGCAAGCACCGGCACCGCGTGAAACACCTGTGGATTGCGTGGAAAACGGCGAGTCCCGGCCACACATGCGCAGGGTTGACAAGCTGCAGCCGCGCATGCCTACACCCCCCACACACACACCGGTGGCGCTAGAAAACATGGCGCCGGCTGTGCTGGATCGCGTACCCACCCACCCCGACTGCACAGCCCACCCCCTGCCCAGCCCTAACAGAAGCCCCCCGGCCAGGGTCACGGATCCTGGGTGAGTGTGGTGGCGCTGGACACTGTCCACATGTTGGCAAACCTGGCTCATGACCGCTGGGGCCACACGTGGCCTGCGCCGTCAAGAACTCGGCCCATCGGAAGTGGAGCATCGCGGGTGGGCCGGCTGATGACCCACCAACGGCGTGCGGCGCGAAACCCGACGATGCTGATTTTGAGGGGGAGGAGCATCGCGAACTGGTGTCAAATCGGCTCCTGCCCCGATTTTGTCGTCGGTAGCCATTCTCTGCCAGATCGCCGTTCTCGATTTTGCCGTTGGGCTACGTAGAATCCCACCCCATGTATTTGCTAAAATATATAAAATTTGTCATTTTGATTGTCAGAACCATACCTTGAAGTATGGAAATAGTAAGGCTAACAGCAAAAATATGTCCATTTGTGGGATCAGGTGAGGAAGAGGATGATGGCGTTCGGTTAACATCACCTCGCAATCTCTGTGAAATGAACTTCACAACAAACCGTTCTGTTTTTGTAACCTGAAGTAAGCATCATCTCCACTAATCGGATGTCTTAGAACATAGAACATAGAAAAATACAGCACAGAACAGGCCCTTCGGCCCACGATGTTGTGCCGAAACTTTGTTCTAGATTAATCATAGATTATCATAGAATTTACAGTGCAGAAGGAGGCCATTCGGCCCATCGAGTCTGCACCGGCTCTTGGAAAGAGCACCCTACCCAAGGTCAACACCTCCACCCAACACTAAGGACAATTTTGGACACTAAGGGCAATTTATCATGGCCAATCCACCTAACCTGCACATCTTTGGACTGTGGGAGGAAACCGGAGCACCCGGAGGAAACCCACGCACACACGGAAAGGATGTGCAGACTCCGCACAGACAGTGACCCAAGCCGGAATCGAACCTGGGACCCTGGAGCTGTGAAGCAATTGTGCTATCCACAATGCGACCGTGCTGCCCTTAAGAACAAATTAATCTACACTATATCATTCTACCGTAATCCATGTACCTATCCAATAGCTGCTTGAAGGTCCCTAATGTTTCCGACTCAACTACTTCCACAGGCAGTGCATTCCATGCCCCCACTACTCTCTGGGTAAAGAACCTACCTCTGACATCCCCCCTATATCTTCCACCATTCACATTAAATTTATGTCCCCCTTGTAATAGTTTGTTCCACCCAGGGAAAAAGTCTCTGACTGTCTACTCTATCTATTCCCCTGATCATCTTATAGACCTCTATCAAGTCGCCCCTCATCCTTCTCCGTTCTAATGAGAAAAGGCCTAGCACCCTCAACCTTTCCTCGTAAGACCCACTCTCCATTCCAGGCAACATCCGGGTAAATCTCCTTTGCACCTTTTCCAAAGCTTCCACATCGTTCATTTGTTTTTCAGTGTACAACCTATTAAGAGATCATTTATCTGATGTATGATGCTATCACTTTAATAATATACAGACGCTGGAAGGATTAGACACACACTTGCAATCAGAATACAAAACTCATAGGATTATCAACAGAAGATAATAAAAATACAATCCAAGTCTGTACTTATCCGACTGAATAAATCCCTGTTTGTGCCCCATGACTGATGCTGCTCTTCCCTCACGTAATCTCTTTCTAGTTGTTCTACCCAATGCACACTTGACATTCAACATTAAAACAAACTTTCTGTGTTTCCTTGCACATTTCTGAATGACTGAATTTACTGACACGGTAAGCTCCTTGTGTGTTGGATCTCTCCTGCTGTTTCTTTCTTTCCTCTTCACTTTTCAATATATTTTCCTTCTTGCGGTTTCAGCTTTTCTCAAGCTCCCTCAGTGTTTCATTTTTCGCTATTTCATTTTTTTCCTTAAGATTAGGGGCCATCATCATTTTCTTCTCATGGGAGTAATCTCAGGTTATGTTGGGCTTGGAGCTGATGAAGGGAAAGGCTCCCAATGAACTGATTAAATGGTAGGCCTCTAATCCCTAATTCCGAAATGAATTTTTCTCTTCATTATGCTATTTCTGTTTCCCAGAAACCGTGTGGTAAGTGACATTGTCGATGTTGTGCTAAATAGTACAATAAGACTGCAGATTATATATTCAATAATTAGGATTAGAACCACTCAAACTCATTTAACCTAGAAATAATTTATCCAACTGAAGAGGAATCTCCCATCTGGTCATTTAAACAGGATTCAAAGTGCAATATTCAATCTATTATGCTCCCAACTCTCCCTGTTTTTTTTAACCTTATACACTACTTTTTCTGTTATTATTTTTATTCTCAATTCTGGTTTTACTAATCTATGTCTAGTTCACCTGCTGGTCCCTCTTTTTGTTTAATTTTTTCTTATAAATTAACCTTTCAACCTTTTATTCTTTTCTGACCACTATTCCCCATTGTTTGCCTCAATATGTGGTTTCCTCATATGCTCAGAGAGTGAAGCTGCTCCTAAAGTCTATCCTTTCTAAGTAACAAGCCCAGTCACACATTTTGTAAACTGACTTTCATGGCTCTCAGATGCTCCTCACCTCAAGAGATGTCCAGAACTCTAACAATTTAATACCCTTCATACTCTGCGTTCCTAACCATAATTGTTCATTCATGAATAATGCTTTTTCCAATGTGACTATTTTCTCCTGTGTTTCTGCGAGCCTCAACGATGCTTTAGCTGCTGAGGTCCTGTGAATACTGTTGCCTATTTTTTCCGAAGTCTGGATCGGCACGATTGGGTACAGGTTAAATCCAAATCCAGATCTGGACCCTTGAGTTGACCCCTATGTCCACTCTCAGTGTCACAGTCGTCAGTGGACCTGAGCTGAGTTTGCAAAGAAACTGTGAACCTTGTTCGTTATGAAGGCTGAAGTTACAACTCCAAATTACATTAAAAACTCCAATCGAGCCAATATCATAAAACAAGAAAAAGAATGGGAACTGTAATGCAATAAAAGGAAAAGATAAGCAAAGAAAACAAAAAGCAGCAGCTGTGTTTCAGCAAGAAAAAGTAAGCGATGACAAGAGGGAAAGCTCAGAGCAATGCTGACAAATGGCAAACAAATAGGGTATGAAATAGAATTTTTATACTAATAGGCAGTTGTGCTTTTTTTACATTCAATTCAGTAGGTAGTTTATCAGAAATATTTGCATTCTGAGTCAGAACATAATGCACCATAAATGTAAACTCATTCATTTCCTTGCTCTTCATGGTGCTGTACATCAACAGTTATTTGTTAAAAACAGGGATTGATTTGAGTGCATTTGATGCTTTCATCATCTTCATCCATGACTACAACAAGTAGACAACTGACAAGCAACCATTTAATAATAAGAATCAGATTTTGCCTGCTCGCGGCTACTGAATTCAAATGAATTTTGACGAGAGCACAAAATATTTTTTTATTTGTTATTTTTCAGTCGGGCAATCGCTGATTTTTATGTTTCATTTACATATAGATTTCTACATCAGTTTTAAAGGACTAAGTAAAAGATCAAGGCTACTAATGTGCCCAGGGATTAAATGACAGTGGTATTCACAGTAATGCTGTTTAGGGATCTGAAATGTGGATTTGCTATGTTTATCTTTGGTGCATTATTCTACTTCCTGAAAAAAGTGTAATGTTAAATAGTTTTTACAAATCATTTTCTGTATAGCTCCAATTGTAAACACATGAGAGGTCATCAATCTGAAACACTGGGCGCGATTTAATGGAAAAAATTCTAAGTATCATTTTGGGCACAATTGGCGGGGGTTTCTGGACTGCTGTGGTGGAGAACTCGCGGCCCGTGTTAACGGCACTTAGTGCTGGAAATGAGACCTCACGAGCTTCTCGCCATGACTGGCTGTCTCACTGTCTGATTTGCCGAGCTCGCGCATCAGCGTCTTGCCGCTAACAAGGGGGAGCTGCTTTTAAGTGCTCCTCATCATTCACTCCCAGTCAGCACACAAGCATTACGGCGCACAGACCTGCTCCTCGCTTTGGCGATGCTGAACTGTTCAGGCTTCTCGATGCCATCGATGAGAGACGGAGCATCCTGCTCTCTGAGGAGGTTGGAGAGCCAGCAGCAGGGCCATCAATACTTGGGAGGCAGTGGCAGCGGCTGTCAGTGCAGGCAGTATGAGAAGGAGGACCAGTGTCCACTGTCAGAAGAAGACCAATAAGCTCCGCCGAGCTGCAAGGGTAAGCTACCACCTCTCTCCTGGCATCAGTTCCATCTGCCACCCCTCAAATCCCCCCACCATTCCCACAAATCACTGGCAAATACCTCGCACCCTCCCCACATGTGATCTTCGTGCTTGTTCCTCAGTAACCCTGGCATCCACCAGCATAACCTCTTCATGTCCACTTGCGGTGCTCACACATGCTACCTGCTATAGACCCCCCTGATCCATCAAACGCGCGGCTCTCTGTCCCGCAGGACAATATAGCCCATAATAAATGGGAAAGGGCCAAGCGGAGTACCGGGCATATGAATCCTCACCCATGTGATGAGGAACGGGTCCTGGAAATCAGGGAGTTGACCAAGGAGAGAGCAGTCACCGACAGCAAGGTTGGCTTGCACTGCAGAGGTGAGGGCCCACTGCCCCTTCACCCAGATGACATGTCTCAAGTGAGTTGTTCATGTCAGACAAAATGATCCTTCCATCTCACTGACCACATGCCCATTGTCTCACAAGATCTCCATCTGATGGGGCCGGGCCACCCGGAGTAATCCCTCTCCCACACCACCCATGAGACAAATTGGAGGAGAGCTCCAAGGAGACCAGCATCGAGGCAGCACAGCTATCACCTGTACATTCCACAAGCGCAGAGACACACCTCGGTGGGCAACATTAGTGGACAGGCTTCTGGGGCACAATCTGATGGGCACCACACAGTTGGAGGCAGAAACATTTAAGGGAGTCAGCAGTCAGAGGTCTGCTGGATTCCAGGACTCAGCTGAGTCCAATTCAGGGGCCGAGCCTCTGGACAAGGTTATCGCAGAGCTGATGTAGATGCTAGGACATGGCCTTGCGATTCAGGAAGGGATGTCAGTTATCGTCCAGCGAGTGTAGAGCAGATTGGAGGAGTCCCAAAGGCTATGGATGCAGATCGAGATGATTGAGGATTACTGATTGAGCACGAGGGGGTGGGGGATGCTACCTGTAACTGGGGAGAATGGAAATAATGGAAATGTCAAATGTTCACAATTACATGTGAAGCCTCTGTCACGTTAATCTTCACAGAGGTCCTGCCTGCAACCCCCCACCCCCGCTGTTGCCCTCCACTCACCCATCACCCCCCACCCCAGTCCCATCCTGGGTACAGTGGATCCTGATGCAGATTCCGTTCAGAAGATGGGTGTGCACGTTGTCAGCAGAAAGACAGGAGTCAGGCTTTGGCATAAACTGAGGAGCACCAGAGCTTACGTCACAGCGAGTGACCATCACTCTCCTACCTTGTTTATTGACCTGCTGACAGTGCCGACACAGGCCCATCACTATGGGGTTATGTTACACAGACCCTGGCATTGTAGAATGAGGTAGTCAGGAGCGGAGGGGGGAGGTGGTGGGAGGTCATGTTTTGAACATTCAGGGAGTGGAAAATCCTTCCCTTAATGAAAAGTATTTCCTGATGCCCCATTGTGCAAGGTGACATGCATGCCATCATTTACCCCCTGACCTGGGGCATCCCAGCGATGGTGGAGAATCCTGCAGCCCGGGCACCATGGTGGGATTGGTCCAGCTCAGATTTGATGTAGTCTGCTGCCCAGGCATACAGGACATCCATGGTCTCAAGGATGCACTTGTGGCCTGTAGCTTATGATATGCTTCATAAGTCCCCGCTCGAGCCCTGGAATTAACTGTAGCATAGAGGTTCATGGCTGCGGTGATCTCCTGGCCACCCAGAACGGGGTTCCTCCTCCTCCACGGGGCGCCAAGTCCACAACGACGTGGCACTGGTGCCACACTGCCTCTTTGTTAAGATGGAGTCTACTGCAGCACATACTGTCGGTTATCTCCTTGAGAGAGCAAAGACGCCGGTACACCTTGGACCATCGCTGGTGTCCCCCCCCCCTGGGTTCCTCCTTAGATTTATGGGCTGCTGGGGCTTCAGGGTGTGCAGCACCCCCTGCACATGGGGTGCCACCTCCAACCAGCACCGGTGCTGCTGCCTTCTCTGGCGACCGGCCGCCTGGGTTGCCACCAGCACTGTGGGGGCATCCTCTGTGGGACTGACACCACCACCCATTTTGATCCCTGCAAGGAATTGGAGAAGGAGATAGATCGACAATGAGTTTTGGTTCCACCCTGGGACCTTCAAATTCCCGAAGCCTCCTCCACCCTTACGTGTACTGCCTTCTCTCGGAGTGGCATCCAGCAAGTCGGTTGTGCTGGAGAACCTCACTCTGCCCACTCACCACCAACCACAACAGGAGCCCCTGGACCCCAGACACCAGACCCCTGACAGGAACATTCCAGAAGGTTCTGGAAGGAGTCGCTGAAGTGGGCTTTGCTGGTGGAGCTTGGTTCTGGAATATTTAGGCTGAGTGGAACAATTTTCGCAAGACACTGGACGATTTGACCTGATGTGGCAGCGAGCAGTGAGCCTGCTGGAAAGTTAGGAGTAATTTAGGACTTGTCTTTGTAACGTTATCCATTTGCCAGAAGTACAATGCGTAGCAAAAGGAGTTATAAGGCTGGGAGGCATAGATTTCAGAGGGTAATAGGTGGAGGGTGAGTATGAGTGGTAGCTGTTCAGTTGGCAATATGAGGCGCCCTTGTGTCTTGTATCTTGATTGTGTTAGTTAATAAATACAAAATACATTGTCAATGTATTAGTTACCTGGTAAGTATGTTTTATTTATGGTGATTTTAGTTTGTTACAGTAAATGTCTTAAAATGTGGAATCTAATCTTGCGGTTCTTTTCGGAAAGCCAGGGGTGGCACAGTGGTTAGCACTGCTGCCTCACCCTGCAGCAGGGTCCCGGGTTAAAATCTGGCCTCGGGTGACTGTCTGTGTGGAGTTTGCACTTTCTCCCCATGTCTGTGTGGGTTTCCTCCGGGTGCTCCAGTTTCCTCCCACAGTCCAAAGATGTGCAGTTTAGGTACTTCGGCCATGCTAAATTGCCCCTTAGTGTCCAAAAGACTAGGTGGGGCTACTGGATTACGGGGGTAGGGTGGAGGCGTGGGCTGAAGTAGGGTGCTCTTTCCAAGGCCAGTGCAGATTCGATGGGCCGAATGGCCTCCTTCTGCACTGTAAATTCTATGATCTCTTTTTGAAAGAAATTATCAATATTTGCAGTGATCGTAACAATATTTGAAACACACTGATAATAAATATCATACATTAATTGGAATTTGCTGAAATGTGTTCAGTGCACATAGTGCACTGTTTCTTTTACATCAGCTTCACACACTTTAATTCACACCCGATCTGAAAGCAACAAAAGATGGTCTTTGAACAGGCAAACCATTTGAATCTTTTAGAAAAAAGGATGATATAATAGAACATAATTCTCTAGACACCAGTAGAATCCTGGATTTAAATGAAATTTGACAAACTCACCAGAAACCCGCTATTCTAATTATTAACAGGAAGAATTGTAGACCATGATTCGAAAACAGTGTAGAAATCATGCAATGAAAACATAGTTTATTATATTCAGTCACTGTAGATCAGAACCATTAGGTGTAGGTGTGCATCCAACTGCATGCCATAGTGCAAAAAAGGCTCAGGTTCTGGAATGTACTTCATCATATGGGCCGATGCTTTAGCTCTCAGGAAAAATGAGTGAAAGAAAATAAATAAACCTGTATCAGGCTATCCTGAAATGCACTTTTGAAGTGTTCACTGTTGTAATTGCCAGCAAGATCCAAGAAATACCATTTTGTTTCCATTCTTAGGGTGTGGGCTTTGCTGGCTAGGCCAGCATTTCTTGCCCATCCCTTGAGAAAGGCGTAGTGAGCTGCTTTCTTGAGCTGTTGCAATCCATGTGGTGTAGGTACATCACCTGTGCTGTTTGGGAGGGAGTTCCAGGATTTTGACCCAGCGATAGTGAAGGAACAGCGATATATTTCTAAGTCAGGATGGTGAGTGACTTGGAGGGGAACTTCGAGGTGGCTGTGTGCCACCTATACAATGTAATTATGACAAAATAATATGTCTTGGTGCTTTTGGTTGACAGATAAATACTTGCTGGAACAGGAGATGAAACAGCCCTCCCTGCTCATCATCAAAATAGTATCATGTGATCTTCCAATTCCTCCTGAGCAGACAGAAAGTGCCTTGTTTTAATGTCTCATCCAAAAGGATTCTCCGTTGACCGCGCTAATATCGCAATCGGCGATCGGGTGGAGAATTGACTCTGACGCAGAAATCAGGGCTGGCACCGGTTTGACGCCGGTCAGCCATGCTCCGTCCCTCCGAAATGGCATCATCGCGTCTTGTGCCACGTGCTGTTGCACCGGCGTTGGCGCGTCATCGGCCGGCCCTCCTGCGATGCTCCGAGTTCCCACACTCGGCCGGGGGGAGGGGGGTTCTGTAAGGAGACTGGTGGGGGATGGTCAGGGGGTGGCCAGGGGAGTGGGCTGTGGGGTCGTGAATGGCGGGTCGGGTCCTCGCATGGCCGGCGCCATGTTGTACGGCGCAACCGCTGCAGGTCATCAGCCATGCGCATGTGCGGCCCGGGACACAATCATTCTCCAGTCAGTCCCAGAATCGGTGAGGGCTTCATGCAGACTTTTTGGTCATAAAAGACCACACATGCTCCGCTGGTATCTCCACTTAGCCGCTGAAATGGAGAATCTAGTCCAGTACCTCCAACAATGCAGGACTCCAGCAGTACTGCACCAGAGTGTTAGACTAGACAACGTGCCCAAGTCTCTGCTGTGTGGATCCCAACCCACTCAGTTTGGTTAATAGGTATCCACATTATGTGACTGGTCTTCAGAGCTCTGTTAGCAATCCAGAAGGAATTGACTTTGTACAGGAGGTTCACACATGCACAGCACCATGATTGTCAGTGTTTGTAACCAAACTATTTTGTTTGGATCCCGCTGGGCCCCCACTGCTTGGCTGCCAGTTGTGAGGATGACAGCTTCTGCATTCCTCAAGGGTAACATACCTTGCAACTCAACTCTTTCCTCTCACTCTGCAACTAAACAACATTTGCCCTCTCACACCCATGCTTCCAAATCACCCTCCATAAATGGTGTCCATTCCTCCGCATCACACCAGCCCTTCCATATTGCTCATAGCTCTCTGCTTCCTCTCCTTGCAGCAGAACAGAGAACACAACTGCCTGCCGTAGATGGAACCGTCCATGACAGTGTTAGTAGAGGGACCATCGCACAGCCCTCATGGAGATGAAATCCCATCTTCACATCGAGGACATCCTCCATTGTGTTGTGTGGCACTACCACCATGCTAAATGAGATAGATTTCGAACAGATGTAGCAACTCAAGTCTGGACAATGATCAGGCGCTGTGAGCCATCAGCGGCAGCAGAATTGTACTCAACCACTATCTGTAACCTCATGGCCCTTCATATCCCCCACGCTACCATTACCACCAAACCAGCGGATTATCCCTGCTTTAATGAAGAGTGCAGGAGGGCATGCCTGGACCAGCACCAGATATACCTAAAAATGAGGCGTCATCCTGGTGAAGCTACAATACAGGATACATGTGTGACAACTAGCATAAGGGGCAAGTGATGGACAGAGCTAGGAAATTGCACAACCAATGGATGAGAGCTAAGCTCTGCAGTCCTGCAAAATCTATCCGTGAATGGTGGTGGACAATTAAACAACTCACCGGAAGAGGAGGCTCCATCATCAATGATGGGGAAATTCAGCACATCAGTGCAAAATATAAGGCTGAAGCATTTGCAACATTCTTCAGCCAGAAATGCTGAGTGAATGATCTATCTCGGCCTCCTCCAGAGGTCCCCAGCATGACAGATCCCAGTCTTCAGCCAATTCAATTCACTCCACATGATATAAAAGAAATGGCTGAAGGCACTGGATACTGAAAAGGCTATGGGCCGTGACAACAATCCGCCAATATTACAGAAAAGTTGTGCTTCAGTGCTTGCCGTTCCCCCTAGCTAAGCGTTTCCAGTACAGCTACAACACTGGCATCTACCCGGCAATGTCCTATACACAAAACGCAGGACAAATCCAATAGTGTCATCAAGAGTGCTATCAAGCTGCACTTATTCAGCAATAACCTACCCACTGATGCCCAGTTTGGGGTCTGCCAGGGTCACATGACTTTTGACAACAGCCTTGGTTCAAACATGGATAAACGAGATGAACTCCAGAGATGAGGTGAGATTACGGCAGTCTTTGACTGAGTCTGGCCTCAAGGACCACGAGCAAAACTGGAATCAATGAGATTCAGGAGGAAAGCTCTCGGTCGGTTGGAACAGAAGTGAATTTATAATGAAACACCCAGCGCTGCAGCAGGAGGCCCCAGCCAATGAGGGACCCCATACTGAAAGATGGCTGTGTGTGTTCCCCCCTTTGCTGCGAAGCCTCTCACGAGGCGAGGAAGAGGCGCTGGCCTATGGCTGTCGAGGGAAGCAGCAAGGCGACTCTTGACCTCCCAGCCAGGGTGGGCGGGTGGGCAACCATCCAGAAAGGACAGAGGCCACCAGGTCAGATGTCCAGCAGTAGCAGCCAGGCAGCCAGCCCGGAGAACATGCGGTCTCCGAGGGTCGAGTTCCAGCAGCCCGAGCGGGAGCTGAGAAGTGAGCAGAACAGCAGTCAGGAGGGGTGCAGAAGGCCAGACACGTGTTGGCATCATGTCTCTGGGGGTTGGGCAGGAGCAGCCAGCGGAAGCGGGACAACTCGGCCAGAGCCAGAGGCCAGACAGACAGCAGGGCTGAGAGTGAGAGGGTATGCAGCAACCGGACTGGGCAGCTAGGGCAATATTTTGTGTTTTTGTGTCTTGCATTGTGTGAGCTGAGGTGGGCAAAGTCAGGAGGGCACTGACCTCATTCGGGGTGGGGCTCGACATCATGGTGGGCGGGGCACACTGTAATTGGGCATGGCTCAACTTCATTGAGGGTAGGCTGCCATCTCATCAGGGGGCAGGGCGTGACATGAGGCCCACACAAAGAGGGAGAGCACGGGGCCCCCACAAGTGTAAATCTGTTCTGGGTTGGAGTCATGCCTAGCACAAAGGAAGATGGATGAGGTTGTTGGAAAGTAATCATCTCAGTTCCAGGACATCCTCAGGAGTTCCTCGGGGTAGTGTCCTCAGCCCAGCCATCTTCAGTTGCTTCATCAATGACCCTTCCTCTATATTATGGTCAGAAGTGGGGATATTCATTGATGACTGCAGCACATTCAGCACCGTTTGTGACTCTTCAAATAATGAAGTAGTCTATGTCCAAATGCAGCAACATCTGGACAATATCCAGACTTGGGCTGACAAATGATAAGTAGTATTTGTGTCAGGCCATGACCATCACCAATAAGAGAGAATGTAACAATCTTGATAGTGAATGGGATTTCCACCAATGAATCCCCCACTGTCAATATCCGAGGGGTCACCATTGACCAAAAACTGAACTAGACTACCATATAAATGCTGTGGCTACAAGAGCAGGCCAGAGGTTAGGAATCCTGTGTTGAGTAACTCACCTCCTGGCTCCCCAAAGCCTGTCCATCATCTATAAGGCACAAGCCAGCAATCTGATGGAATACTTTCCACTTGCCTGGATGAATGCAGCTCCAACAACACGCAAGAAGCTTGACACCATCCAGGACAAAGCAACCCATTTTATTGGCACCACTTCCACAAAGAGGAAACTGAGGTGGGAAGGGCAAGGTGGAAATGTTTGACCTTCCAGTGAGAAGCAAATTATTGGACACTGCATTCCGCCTGCTCCACTGGAAAAGAGGTCTTGTTCTGGGAGGCTGCAGATGTCAGCAGCAAGTGAGATTCTGAGCCTCCTGAGGCACTTGTGCTCAGACATGTCGAGAGAGTTGACCTTATATTGTGTATCTTGCCTCTTTCCTGTTGACTCTCATTTTCCCTGTGGAGGTATATGTGTTGAGGAGAAGGCAGCTGGGCCTGGTGGTGTTTCTGCTTTTGCCTCTTACCAAAGATGCAAACTGGAGCTGCATAGGTTGCTCCCATGTCCTGGTAAAGGCTGGCAGCAGGGGAGTCCAGCTGGAGGTGAATGTCGGCAGATCTGGGTCCTCAGAGATCGGAGCCCCTTTTCAAAGGGCATGCTGTTCTGGCACAAGAGTTTGAAAAGGACCAACTATGAAGAAACAGCAGTCTTCAGTGCTGAGTCGCCTGTGCCAGAAGAGGTACCTATTATTGCAGTTCCTCATAACTTCAATCCTGTGGAAATATCTCAGACAACAAGATTAGGCTGCTCGACAAGGAACAGAATACCCTCTCAAAGACTCGATTTACAATTGTCCAACTCATGAACGTAAAGTTTGGTTAGTATTTGGAACGGAGTGAATTAATTATTGAAGATTATATAAAGGAGTTAAAGGGGAAGCGATGTGATGATTGTCCCTTTAAGTGAAACACAGCAGAGTAAGAGTCACCTGGCCTTACTGGGTGACCAATGGGGACCCAAAGTGGGGAATCACCCCGTGGATGGAGTTCTCCGAAGCAGAGATGTTTTGGGGAGCTGGCTACAGCCATGCGGTTGCTGTACAATTCTTATCAATAAATACCTTTTGTGTTCACTAATGAAATCTGTGAAAGTGCATCTTTGCAGCCTTCTCCCTGAGGACTGATTCCCATCTCGCTGGAGGTGGATTTCAAGATTTGCGAGTGGGAGTAACTGAATGGAATGAAGTTTAGATTTGGTTTTATTTATTACTATTATGACTTGCACCATATTATAAGCATTATATAATCACACAAAAGCTATAGTTAGAAGTATTTTATCTTGACAATATTTTATTGTGTCAGGGATGTTTACTTGGTTTTCTGACAGTAGAAAGATCACAAACGTAAATTATATTTAAAAATGACTTATCTTTGAACCTTTCCTTTTTTTAAAATTATGTATAAGTTCTGCAGTTCTATTCTGTTCTATTAATTCATTAATAATTCTTCACTATTCAGCGAAATACAGAGGCCTTGGGCGAGATTCTCCGTTTGGGAGATTATGGTCTGGATTCTCCGATTTTGCGGCAATGTTTGGAGGAAGCGTCTGGTCTTACGACCAAAAAGTCGCCGCTGCCCCCGCACTGATGCTCCACCCGGTGGGGGGCTAGCAGCCGCACCATGTAAATCCCCCGGCTTTACCTTCAGATACGGACGGAGAATGGCTGGGTCCGTGGCTGCGCATCTGCGCGGCAGCGATCTGCGGGGGCCGCGCTGTACAACATGGCGCCGGCCGCGCAAGGACACAGCCTGCCAAATAATGTCCCCTTGTAACTCCCCTCGCCACCCCCGGACCATCCCCCATCAATAGCCCCAGCATCCGCCGAAGCCCCCCTGGCCAGTGGAACAGCTCCCCCGCCTATCCCCCCCCCTGACTATGGTGGCGTTGGACACTGTCCGCAGCCGCCATGCGAGGTCCCCGAAAACTGAGAGGACACGCAACGGATGTCATCGGGAAATCAACCCATCGGAGGCGAAGCTTCAGGGGAGGGTCTCAGGTGACATCCTGAGGCCGTCACAACGGCGAGCGGCGAACTCAGAGATTATGCCATTTTTGAGGGGGCAGGGAATCTGTGAAAACGGATTCTCCGGCCAATCGCCGAACCCGATTTTGGCATCTGCAATCGGAGAATCCCGCCCTAAAGTCTCCCACCAAAAGAGAATTGCTACCGATTTACATTCTCCCAGGCATCACAAATTGGGAAGCAAATTAGTATCCCTTGCAATGCAAATTTATGCATGATGAGGAATATGAGGGATTCCCGCTATTGGGCCGCCATTTTGAGCGGGTAGCCTGATAGCGATGTCCCACGGTAGTTCACCCGCACCACCCACCGCACTAAAATAGGCCCCCCCTCGGATGGCCTGGGTGCTCCCCTTCCCCCAAGAATGGGGTCTGCTTAATAGGGAGAAGCCGCTCCCCCCGAGCTGTCATGTGAGTGTCCCTTTAAAAAATCTTATCACATGGCTTCAGTGATGTCATTGTGTGGGTGGAGCTGGGCTGTTTTTTTGGTTTTGCTTTCACATTTGGCTGCTGTGGACTCAAACAGAGAACAGAAGTGTTTTGGCCTCTCTCTCTATTATCAATTTAAAGAGTTGTTCCAAGAAAAAAAACATTGATTATAGATACCTGCTGTTTTGTTAACTTAAAAGATATAGTTTGCTTTCCGGAAAGGTTTAAACCTGCTGATGAGACGGGGTCAGAATCTCAAGGAAAGCCAGTCTTATTCAAGTTTGAATGCAGAGTGCTGGGCCATGCCCTTAAAAAGGTGTTGTTGGTTTATGGGATTTTGTTTTTGAATTGGAACAGGTAAGGGGGAATTCATTAAGGGTTATACGTAGATTACTGTAGCTGTGTGGGGTCTTTGTGTTTGTAATTGATAAAAGTTCTTGCTGTGTGTGTTTATACAAATGTTAACTAAATTCTTAGAACATAGCTTGTTTTTGATTAAAGTATCTGGGGAGACTGTTGAATAACACCTGAAGGTGTTATTCACACACTCTTGTGCTCATCCTAGCAAAATTCTACAAACGATTATAGGTCAAGTGAACTCCATAATATACTTTGGACTTTTTAAACCCTGGCCCATAATAGGGACACCTGAATAGGGAGACCCTCCTGGAATCCTCTAATGAGAGGGACACCCATAAAGACCCCCTAATTAAAGGAACCCCCACAGGGACGCCCTAACTAAAGGAACCCCCACAGAAGGATACCTTGATTAAAGGAACTCCCTCCACAGAACCCCCCCCCCTTCCCCCTTAGCTAGCTTTGGCTTTAATTGTAGCTCCAGTCATTGCCAACCGCAAAACTACAACCAAAGACTGTGCTCACTCTTGGAGTGACCAATCAGATTTTAGGAAGAGACAATAAAATGTAACAAACTTTTCAAATACAAGGTGTTTTTCCCTGAGTATTATTCAATAAATTAACAGTAATGTTCGATAAAGTAACAGAAGCCTTGTTAGCTCCTTGTGTGCAATGAGGGCCAATTAATCAGGGGGTACAGACCACGGTGATAGGTGTGGAAAGTGACACCATTCACAAATCTAATTGCAGAGCAAAAGAGGACATTTAACTTTCCAAGGGAGGTTTTGTAGGCCATTTTCTAAAATCATAATAATAATCTTTATTATTGTCACAAGTAGGCTTACATTAACACTGCAATGTGGTTGCTGTGAAAATTCCCTTGTTGCCACAGTCCGGCGTCTGTTCGGGTACACTTAGGGAGAATTCAGAATGTCCAATTTACCTAACAAACACATTTCGGTACTTGTGGGAGGAAACTGGAGCACCCGGAGGAAACACATGCAGACACAGGGAGAACTTGCAAAATCCGCACAGACAGTGACCCAAGCCAGGAATCGAACCCGCGTCCCTGGCGCTATGAAGCATCAATGCTAACCACTGTGCTACCGTGCTGCCCAAGAGTCATCATAAGCAAAAATGGGTAGAATAGACATCTGGGGCGAAATTCTCCGGAAACGGCGCGATGTCCGCCGACTGGCGCCCAAAACGGCGCAAATCAGATGGGCATCGCGCCGCCCCAAAGGTGCAGAATGCTCCGCATCTTTGAGGGCCGAGCCCCAACCTTAAGGGGCTGGGTCGGCGACGGGCGAATTTCCGCCCCGCCAGCTGGCGGAAAAGGCCTTTGGTGCCCTGCCAGCTGGCGCGGAAATGACATCTCCGGGCGGCGCATACGCCGGAGCGTTAGCGGACGGTGACGGCATTCCCACGCATGCGCAGTGGAGGGAGTCTCTTCTGCCACCGCCATGGTGGAGACCGTGGCGAAGGCGGAAGGGAAAGAGTGCCCCCATGGCACAGGCCCGCGCGTGGATCGGTGGGCCCCGATCGCGGGCCAGGCCACCGTGGGGGCATCCCCCGGGGCCAGATCGCCCCCCCCCCCCCCCAGGACCCCGGAGCCCGCCCGCACCGCCTTGTCCCGCCGGTAAGGTAGGTGGTTTAATCTACGCCGGTGGGACAGGCATTTTAGCGGCATTTATTCGGCCAATCCGGGCCGGAGAATCGCGCGGGGGGGCCCGCCAACCAGCGTGGCGCAATTCCCGCCCCCGCCGAATATCCGGTGCCGGAGACTTCGGCAACCGGCAGGGGCGGGATTCACGCCAGCCCCCGGCGATTCTCCGACCCGGCGGGGGGTCGGAGAATCTCGCCCCTGAACTATAGTGCATTTGTTGAATGAATAAAGCAGGACTTATTGCGATACAGAAAACCAAGTCTAGACTTAACCCCAGCTAGTAAAAAGGGCAACGTGGGAAATAAAAGTCAAAGCATGGTCCAACCAGATTTTGAGATATTTGTAGATGGAAACTTGCTCAAGTTCAAAATTACCAAGCGTTGCAATTTGTGATCACAGGTAGTGTGAGTCTTTTTCCGGTTAAACAGCATAAACCTAGTTTTCGTGGAGTTCAGAAAAAGATGCACACCAGAAACTGCCGGTTGTGCATTCGCAAAACTGAGTTGCAATTTATGCAAAACAGAAGGAATGAATAAACCTGCAGAATAATCTGCATACAGATGAATAAAATAACTCCCTGTTTGTTGAACCACACTGTTTATATAAAAAGAACAGGGCCTAAAATAGATCCTGTGGGACACCCTTTTTAACTGTAAGAAGACCAGAAACAAGCTTGATATGATTCGACAAATATGATTAGAAAGATAATTCATGAATCATGCAAGACAATCTTTATTAAAACCAATGTTACTCAATCCTTTGACAAGAATAGAATGATTGACAGTGTCAAATACCTTAGATAGATCAATAAAAATAATTGAAGAGCTTCTGGGAGAAAGTTTTCTCTCAATGCTTTTGGGTATCACTCTGCGATAATCCACACTCCAAGATTGGCAAGGAGCCTACATATTTCAAGGGATGGGTTCGTTGGAGTACTATTATCGTCAAATAATTTTTTTACCCCGCTCTCCTTTTATGCCAAGTCGATAAAAACCTCCATATTATGCATGTCCTGTTCCGCTAATTCCCAAACAAATCACTGGATATTCCTGAAAGAGCAGCCCGATCAGAACAGACAAGTGTTCAGTTGATATAAATACCTGCTGGTGCACAATCCTAATTATGAACGAACTGCAGCTAATCTGGGACAAGGATCTGAGTAGCAAAATGCCTGTAAAGCAGTGTAGCTGACAAAAGGAGAACTCTACCAATTACTGGTGAGGGATGAATGGAGATCATTTGGTATGAAATTATGCCCCAAGTGCCCATTTGTTCTACATTAACTTAGCTATCACACGTAGATATATGAAACAAGCTGATACTGGGAATGCCCTGTAGGTCTGTTCTGCTATTACTCAAACTCCTGTGTATTCCCAGCATATTATATCAGTACAAGTTCTTTTGCATTTTTACCTCTGGTTGTCAGCATTTGATTTTTCTCTACACTTTTCTTCATGTGCAGTTGGACATGCAAATCTGATAGGAGGTCATTTACAAAGATATTAATCTCTTGATGTGAACTAATAGAACGCCTGCTTGATAGACATAGTATAAATTACTACAGATGTCCCATTATTGTTCATGCTCTGTTATCCACCAGCTGTTCATAGCTGCCCAATGTATTGTGGGGATTCTCTAAGTACGGTAAAGCACTTGGGGAATACCGCGTACCGCACTGTTATCTGCTTTGAAGGTTCGGACAATCTACAGCAGGCACCTCAAAGCAATGGCCATTAACTATCAATGGTGTCTTGGCAAAATCCTCATCCTCCAAATTTGGTGTCACGAAAGGCAATCCAACAGCGGCATCCTCTTCCAAGCTAACTTCCCCAGCATCGAGGTGCTAACCACTCAAAACCAGTTTTGCGGGATTGTAAATGTCCCTTGTATGTCTGACATCAGACTCATGAAACTCACTTGTAGCAGAAGACTCCCAGGAGGACACCAGAAATGCTTTAGGGATGTCTTTGAAGCAGTCAGGCAGAGGTCAAATGGCTCATGCGAGATCCTGGCCTATGGCTAACCAAAATGGACAGGCTCATTCGGGAGGCACCAATCATATCAGGAGACTTCATTCATAACATGGAGAGGCGAAGTTCAGCATCAGCAGGACTGCACTAACCTCCAAACAACTCATCTATCCAACCCTTCAAGCACTTGTGATAGGGCCTGCAGATTACACATTGGACCAGTCAGCCACCTCAGAACCCATTGAACTGGAGTGGGAGCAAGTCATCCTCGATCCTGGGACTGTCTAACAGGAGGAATTCTAGCTTGTGATTGGAAAGAGTTTAAATGACTGACATTCAAAACTGTGTATTGTGAAAGGTCACTGTGTAAAGCTAGCTGACATATGCCTTTATACCACCTGTAATATAAATAAAACACAATACCAACATAATATCATAATGGGCCTATCTCGACAACTTTAAACTTCCATATAATTAGAGGGTTCTCACTTCCAGAGCAACATCCAGCAGCAGCTTCTCTCTGCTCTCCCATACAGTTACTTCTGAAATCCTTCAAGGATCTCTTGGTCTTTTCCTCTTCGACCTGCTGCACCTGAATGACATTATCCAAAGATATCGCCACAGATTCCATATGGCCATTGGTGGCGCTCAGCTGTACCTCTTCACCATCCCTTTCAATCCCTCTGTACTGTCAGCCTGATTCTTCCACATCCAATCTTGAATTCCCATTGCACCAGAGACGTAATTTTCAGACCCTCCCCTGACCCCACAGTCTCAAGCCTGTTCTCAACTCAGTCAACTTATTGGAACATGAGTTAAATTTCAATCCTATATCTTCTCCATCACAATGGCTCCATCCTTCCACTTCAGTAAATCACCCTTCTTTACCACAACCTGATCAGCCCAACTGCTTCCAAAACTCTCATCCAGACCTTTGTCACCTCCAGGCTCGAATATTCTAATGTTTTTCTGGCAGGCCTCCTGTCTTCCAGCTCCATAAATGCCAACTTATCCAAAACTTATGTGGCTGTATTCTAAACTGACCAATTAAGTCCCAGTCACTTATTACTCCATGTGCTACGTAATGTCCATTTACTCTCAGTTCACCAACACCTCCTTCTCACCATACTGGCCACAGCCACTCTTACATTTGCACCGACCTCCAGCCCTGCAACAGTGCAATAATTCAGCAGGCTTCAAAACCTGGACCCTTCACAGCGCCATTGAAAGATGTGCCTTCAGCAAACTTAATCACAAGCTTCAGAATTGCCTCCTTCAACCTCTTCATATCTCTAATATCCTCTTCTTTGGTACAGTGCTCATTTTTGCCATTGAATTTCTGTGAAGCACATTTGGATATCTTTCTGCATTGAATACGCATTATCTAATGTAAGTTGTTGCTATAATACAATGGCCAAACATACAAATTGTGTGGCATTGACCAATATATAGAATATGCCATTGTTGTCAGTCTGTTGTTCTACTTGTCTTTGGAAAGGAAAATATTCCATAAATATAAAGACTAATACACTAAACATAAGAACTAGGAGCAGCAGTGGGCAATTCAGCCCCTCGCAATTGCTCCGCCATTCAATACGATCATAGCTGATCTCATCTCGGCCTCAACTCCACTTTCCTGCCCACTCTCCATAACCCTTCAACCCATTATTAATCTGTCTATCTCCTATTTAAATTTACTCAATGTCTCAACATCCGCTGCGCTCTTGTGAAGTGAATTCTGCAGATTCCCGACCCTTTGAGAAAAGTAATTTTTCCTCCTCTCTGTTTTAAGCCTGCTACCCTTTATCCTAAAACTATGACCTCTTGTTCTGGAATGCCTCAGAAGAGGAAACATTCACTCTACATCTACTTTATCCATACCTTTTATCTTCTTATGTACCTCTATTTGATCTCCTCTCATTCTTCTAAACTCTAGAATGTATAGGCCTAAATTGATCAATCTCTCTTCATAAGACAAACCCCTCATCTCTAGGATCAATTCAGTGAACCTCCTTTGAACTGCCTTTAATGCAATTAAATCGCTCCTCAAAGAAGGGGACCAAAACTGTACACAGTACTCCAGGTATGCTTTCATCAGTGCCTTGTACAGGTGCAGCAACACTTCCCTCCTTTTATACTCCATTCCTTTGGCTATAAAGGCCAAAAATCAGTTTGACTTTCTTATTACCTTCTGTACCAGCAAGCTAGTTTGTGTGATTCATGTACGATGACACCCAGATCCCTCTGCACCGAAGCAATCTGAAGTTATTTTCCATTTGGATAATAAGTTACCTTTCCATTTTTCTGACCAACATGGATAACCTCACACTTATCCACGTTAAACTCCATTTGTCAAATTTTGGCCCACTCACCTAAACTATCGATATCATAGAATGTCGACAGTGCAGAACGAGGCTATTTGGCCCATCGAGTCTGCACCTACCCTCCGAAAGAGCGCACCACACAGGTCCACTCCTCCGCCCACCCCGTTCTGTCCCTGTAACCTAACCTGCGCATGCCTTGACACAAAGGAGCAATTTAGCATGGCCAATCCACCTAACCTGGAGATCTTTGGACTGTGGAAGGAGACTGGAGCATCAGGAGAAAACCCACGCAGTCATGGGGATAACGTGCAAGATATACATGGACGGTAAACCAAGGCCAGAATTGAACCTGGGTTCCTGGCGCTGTGAGGTAGCAGTGCTAACCATTATGCCACCATGCCGTCCGCTTCCATTTGTGAATTTCTTATTTCCTCATTTAACTTACTATCCCACTTATTGTGGTGTTATCAGCAAATGTGGCTATAGTATCTTCTATCCCTGCATCCATGTCATCCAATCACCCACTTCAATACCTTAATCGTAAGTCACTGCGCATAGATCCAAGTTTATTATGAAGTTCAATGGGAGATACTAGCTCAAGTTCAGCCCTTAGAAACAGTCAGAACTATAACAAGAACAATCCTGTTCTACTGGATTTGAGATTGAGCTAATACAGTAAGTCAGTAAGAGAGAAAAATAAATTTCCAGTAAAATGTGACAGTAACCACCAGACCAATCTTTCCCCATGTGGAAAATGCATTTGTCCTGCAATTCAAGATACATCTATGACTGAGGCCACATTGGCTTAGCACATTGATGCACTCTGCGAGGACAGCTTGATATGGCGAAGATAGGGCTGCATTAATAGAGTTAGAAAAGTGACTTTGATTCTAGACTTTGAGACACAATGTGCCTCAACTAGTTTTTCTGGTGTAAAAGTACTGGAGACAACAACTATAATTTCTGCTCGCAAGAGCAGTACATGAGTGCCTATTGTCATAATATACACCAGTATATCATGATGCAGACACACACTGATGGACACACAGTGGGACCAATGAACATACACAACACCGCAGCCAATCACCAGTGAGAGCACACACACTATAAAGACAGGGGACATCAGAGCTGCTCATTCGAGTAGCAGCTAGCCAGGAGCACAGAGCTCACAGCCTGCAACACAGACATTCAGCATGTGCTGAGTGCATCAACTGGTTAGGACAAGGCAAAGGTCTTTATTAAAGCTGGTATCGTATTTACCCACAGTTCAAGTATGCTTAAATAGTTAACCTTTTAATAAAATAGTGTTGCACTATTTCAAGTGTTAGTGACCTGTATGTGATCCAGAACACCCAACACATCACCTATATTTTTGAATAAAAAGAGACTTTACTGCCCTGGGCACAAAGGGCAATATGGCAATGCACAACACAAGGCGACGAGCCAGTCCAGCATTCTGCCATCTGTCTCAAAATGACTAGGCAGTAGCAATTGGCACAGAAAAAACAAATCAGGCCAGGATGTTGGGAAATTACCAAACGCATGGGTGGTAATTTTCTGAGGGTCACTGACTTTTTGTGTGTATACAGAACACTATTTTTTCTCTAGTTGCCGAATTTCATTATACTTTCGGTACGGGTGTATATTTCCAAATGCACCAGTCAGATATTCCATTGACTTCTAGTAAAACAGATGTGGTGTGAAAAACTGCATGCTTTTGATGGTGCTTACATTGATAAGGTGATCTGTCACCCTCAGCAAAGCATCTGTCATCTGGTTTAGACAGTGATATATAATAGATTAGCTGAGCACTGCAATATCACCTTCAGGGGTGTGAAATAAAGCAGAACCATGGAAAGCAGGAACAGCTGTTACATTTTCTTCAGCAAGCCAAGATGCACGAAGTGCAGAATCTGTTTTAAAATCTAAACTTCTGACGGAGACCTGGAGGGTGGGGGCACTTTATTTATACAGTGAAGTTCTTTTTTTTAAATAAACATTTTATTGAGGTATTTATTTGGCATTGTAACAGCAGCAATATAAACAATGTACATGAAAATATAAACATAGTGCAAATACCACCTCCCACCCCAACAGATCCCACCATTAATTAACCCCCTAATCTACGCGAACCTAACACCCCCTCTGCTGACTATTAATTCTCTGCGAAGAAATCGATGAATGGTTGCCACCTCCAGGCAAACCCTCTCAAGGCGAACTTAATTTTCTCCAAACAGAGAATGCTAGCCATGTCCGATAGCCAGGTCTCCGACTTCGGGGGCCTTGAGTCCCTCCATGCTAGTAATATCCACCTCCCGGCTACCAGGGAAGCAAAGGCCAGATGGTCTGCCTTTTTCTCCACCTGGATTCCCGGATCCTGCGACACCCCGAAAATCGCCACCTCTGGACTCAATGCCACCCTTGTTTTTAATACCTTGGATATGATGTCAGAAAACCCCTGGCAGAATCCCCTAAGCTTTGGACATGTCCAGAACATATGGACATGGTGTAGCCACTTAAAATGGCCAACTCCCGATTCAAAATGGCGAACGGCAAAGGCTGATGGGAAAGTCAGCCAACAGGACAAAAACGAGCAGCTGCACGTTGGCTGTGTATTTACCTCTGGAAAGGCCAGACAATATCGATACCAGCAACCATCAGCATAACAAAACAACAGCCATCTGCATACTAATGAGCAATCCCCAGGATCAATAAGCAACATTTAGACACACAAAGCAAAACCAGACTCTTCGGTGCCAGCAGAAGCCTACACAAAGGGAGATGAACGACCACCTCAAGACCGACCATCGATCAGGGAACCGCTCCAGCATTGGAGAAAATCGAACCAAGCGATTGGGACAAAGTCCGATCACTTGGGACCAGATACAGGGTCCGCCCCGAAAGGCGGGAAGCCCCTGGGGACTATAAGAATTGAACCCCAAGTTCAAGTCGCTCTCTTCTCTTCCACCGCTCTTCGCTCTTCACCACCGCTTCTCCAGCTCTTCACTCTTCAGCAGCTGGTCAGAAATGTAAGTCTTACTTCAACGCTCGCTACGAGATAGGTGCTCCTAGCTATCAATCTGTACCAACTTCGAATCCTGCAGGCTCAGAACCCGAACGAAAGGCCATTTGTTTCCCTCACCTGGTGGGCCAGTTCCAAGTTAAGTATAGGCCTGTTAGTTGTAGAAGTAGCTTAGACGTAAAATTTATGCATGAGTAGCGATTACTGTGTATAATAAATGTGCTTTGATTTAAATCTTACCAATCGGTGTATTGGATTATTGATCATTACTCGGACTTGAACCACGTGGCGGTATCATCAAGATACCTGGCGACTCAAGAGCAAAGGTAATAAAACAGAGCAATTAAACGAAGGCAAAGTTAGCAACATTATTTGGCGACTCTGCCGGGACCCCCCATGAATGTGAAATTATCTCTCCACACCACAACACAGGCCCCTATATTGCTAAGACACCCCCCAGAAAGATAGGTAGTTCAACCCAGAGCCCCCAGCACACAGACACGTGTGAGCCCATAAAGATCTATGTGGACGGATCTTCCACAGTCTTGGATGGGAAGCGCATAACAGGTTGCGGTATCTATGTCGAGGACGCGCAGGGACGCGCCCTTGAGGAAATATCGTTAAAACTTCCAGGCCACTTCGGCGCGCAGGCAGCAGAGCTCACGGCCATCACGTATATAGTGGAACACCCAGATTCCTTTCCCAGTCCAGCAGACATATACTCGGATAGCCTCTATGTCTGCAACAGCCTCACGGAATTTCTGCCCCTGTGGAAAGCAAGAGGATTTCTTTCCGCAGACGGAAAACCCCTCCTCTCAGCCCCATTGCTCCGACACATTTTAGAGAGAGCCCAGAACAGGACTTTTGGGATAATCAAAGTCTGCAGTCACCATCGTTCCTCCCCCCCCATGAAATGTGAAATCCGACGCACTGGCTAAAGCAGGTTCCAGACATGGATATTTTTGGACACCCCCCGAAAGCGCACCAGTGAGTGCAGTTCAGGTCTCACAGACAAAGATCGAGGATCTAGTGGAGGCCCAGAAGCAGGACAGCAATCTCAAGGAGATTGTAAAAGGAAAATATCCAGCACCCTATGAGAGGTTCAAAAATGCACTGACCACACATGTCAGTGTGGTGTTAAAGACACCCTTTATGTGGTTCCTGAACAGGACAGGAATCAACTGATTTGTTTGTTCCATGACGGTCATGGACATCAGGGAATCGATACCACTACAGCCCATCTCAAGCAGCTTTGTTGGTGGCCGAATTTAAAGGAAGATGTAAACCACTCCAGAATAATCCGGACAGATATGCCAAAAAGGCTCAACTTAGCCACACCCGACCCGTGAATGGCCCCTGGGCTAACCTCCAGATTGATTTTATAGGTCCATTGCCCCCTTGCAGGCATGGCTATAAAGATGTACTTGTGGTAATTGACATATTTATGAAATGGGTGGAAGCATTCTCAGCCCGCACAAACACGGCAAAAACCACAGCCAAGATTTTGACCACCACATCTTTACAAGATGGGGACTCCCCCGCAGCATTGAATCAGACCAAGGCTCCCATTTTACGGGACGTGTCATGCAGAACGTCCTCACGATATTTGGCATCACCCAAAAATTCCACAGATCATACCACCCACAGACAAGTGGTATCGTGGAGCGCATGAATCGGACCCTAAAATCCACCCTCAGAAAAATGGTCCAGCAGAACAACACCACTTGGGACTCAGTCCTCCCTTTTGCGCTGATGTTCTTGCGTAACACAATTTCTACTTCCACAGGTTACACCCCACACACCCTCATGACCGGATGCCCCATGAAAGGCACAGAATTTTTATTAGGTTTGGACTTGACCAGCCCCGAAGTGATGGCCCTCACACACGAAAAAGCAATAGAACAATTAGTGGAAAATGTTAAAACGGCTCAGCTAGCAGCCTTAGTAAAATTGGGCACCAGAAAGAAACAGAGCAAGGCTTGTTTCGACAAGACAGTGCATGCGACTGAGTACAGTATAGGACAGCAAGTTCTGCTCTCTGTATATAACCCCAGCACATTCCTGTCCCCAAAATACTCGGGTCCGTATTCCATTGCGGACAAAGTAAGCCCTTCCGTGTATAAAATAAAGTACCCCAACGGTAAGACGGCGTGGTTTCATATAAATCAGCTGAAGGCATATGGAACACAGTCGAACCACGCATACCACGTCATGCTCGACGCAGCACACCACACCCCGCCCACCGCCAACGTAACCTTACCATCCCCCAACACGTTCAGCCCAGCCACGGACTCGACCTCGGCTCCACCCCCAAAATATACACTCCTCCCCGGAACGCCCACAGACTGCAGCAGCAGAGACAGCGACTGTGACTCGGACAATAGCCACAGCACGCCTCCCTACTATCCCCATGCAACAGGACCCACACCCAGCAATTCCGACTACGATCCGAGTGATCCGTTCATGATCACTTTCCTGAACAAACCCCACCACCGACCACCGAACTACACTGACGACCCCAATTCTGTCCCCACACAACTAGACACAACTATTGGCACCGAGATAACTCGTTCCGACTGGTCCGCAACGACGAGAGCGACCCCACCTCACACCATGCAGCCCTTTCAGCCCTGATACACTCAAGAGTTTGGCACCCGGGAGAAGATGACGACCTTGGGTCTGAATCCCAAACCGAGAACCCCTTTGCGACCCTGTTCGCAACCGAGAACTGAGGTGCCCAGGTGATGTTTTAAAAGGAACCGCTAGGGAGAAGTGGTGTCCTTTCTGATGGAACCTGCAGAATGTTTTATGTTGTTTGTACAATTGTTAAATGTTGTTTGTCAGACAGGAAAACATTTTTTTCCCACTGCCCCACGCCTATTCGGCCGAAACCTCTGAGGACTTGCCCTACAGTGACTCACTACTGCCAGACACTAGTTCAGCGAAACTAGCTTGTCTGCAGAGACTGGTTAAGGAACCAGACGCCCGTTCATAACTGCCCTTCTGGTTCGAGGGAAGAACCACTACGGCAGCCCCACCACGATGACTACATTTCTTGCCCGTCCTTCTCGGTTGCTCAGGCAGTGGAGAAACGGCTTGGGACCCGCCCTGCCTGGGAACCCCCCCTTCTGGTCATCTACGCCCGGGTAGGAAAGACACAGCATTGGTAGCCATCCTATCCGGGGACTCCATCCAAACCTTACCCGTCGCGGCCCATACGCACCTCATTTTGGTACTTTTCGTTCAAAAAGTTTTGTTTTGTTGCCAACCACATGCTATTTACATCCTGAAACATTTGGATGGTAAATTGCGCAGTCTGCGAGACGGCTCGCACTGGTTCATTATTGGGAAGTGTGCCTTATCCTAAAAATGCGATTTTTGAAGAAAAAAAAATGAGGGAGTCACACTTAGTGACCAATTATAAAGGGAGTAATTGGCACTACAGGACAGACACTCTATCGTACGAGATATTAAACAAAGATAGTTACAGACACTATGCTCGTTTCCACAGAACTCCAGAAGCTCCAGGACCGGAGAAGAGAAGAAAGAAAAGGAAAGAGAAGAGCCATGAGGACTTCCTTCACATGGATCAGCGTCATCTTTATGGACATTTTGTTGCGCATGAACGCGAACCCCATGACTTCAAGCCCCCCTGCTGTTAATGTTTCACTTCCCACAGTACCCAGAGCCCAGTCACCAGCGACACCACATCATCTTGGTGTGCAAGGTTCATAACCTGTTATTCCCTGTCCTATGTAATAGAAACCTTACTGGTATTAGCGATACTCTGCTGCATCGTGCAGACTATGCGTCTACGGAAATGGAGAAGGAGAGCCTACTATGCTCGAACCCCGGTATATAGGATCAGATCCCCAATTTTCGGATGCGACCAGACTCCCGAGCCCCGCGATCTATAATAAAGAGCATTCACTTGCGTTTTATTGTAAATAAAGAAATGTAAAGAATTGTTCATGAGCAAATTGTACGATCCTGAGCTTGACTGCCAAGCCAGGAAGACTGATGTATAAACTGCTATGATTTTGTTTGTATGGTTGAGGAAGTTAGGATCATGAAATGTTTAAGTGAGTGTAGTGTATTAAGAATAGTTAGAGGTTCCCAGTTTATTGTTTTGTAATTCATGTCCCTGTTCGACATAGCGCCCTTAGAATTGTCAGATAAAACTTTTTTGCATAGCTATGGTCAGTGCAGAGGCCATGAAGGAAGTGCCCCCCCACCCCCCCCAGGTCAGGGAATGGAAAGCAACATAGTTATGTGATCCTTCATGCTTCGCGTTAGGATCACAAGAAGGAAATGTAGCCACTTAAAATGACCAACTCCCGATTCAAAATGGCGAACGGCAAAGGCTGATGGGAAAGTCAGCCAACAGGACAATAATGAGCAGCTGCAGGTTGGCTGTGTATTTACCTCTGGCAAGGCCACACAATATCGATACCAGCAACCATCAGCATAACAAAACACCAGCCATCTGCATACTAATGAGCAATCCCCGATCCTGGGCGTCCAATCTGTGCTCCAGCCGATCAATCAACACTTTAATCGGGTCCAGGCAGTCCCGTTTCTGCTTGGCAAAGCCATCCTGGATGACCTGCATCAACTGCTCCACTGATCGCTGGGCCGACACACCAGGGATCCGGTCCTCGGCCATAGAACATAGAAAATACAGCACAGAACAGGCCCTTCGGCCCACGATGTTGTGCCGAACCTTTGTCCTAGATTAATCATAGATTATCATTGAATCTACAGTGCAGAAGGAGGCCATTCGGCCCCCTGAGTCTGCACCAGCTCTTGGAAAGAGCACCCGACCCAAACTCAACACCTCCACCCAACACCAAGGGCAATTTGGACATTAAGGGCAATTTATCATTGGCCAATTCACCTAACCCGCACATCTTTGGACTGTGGGAGGAAACCGGAGCACCCGGAGGAAACCCACGCAGACACGGGGAGGACGTGCAGACTCCGCACAGACAATGACCCAAGCCGGAATCGAACCTGGGACCATGGATCTGTGAAACAATTGTGCTATCCACAATGCTACCGTGCTGCCCTTAAGAACAAATAAATCTACACTATATCATTTTCCCGTAATCCATGTACCTATCCAACAGCTGCTTGAAGGTCACTAATGTTTCCGACTCAACTACTTCCACAGGCAGTGCATTCCATGCCCCCACTACTCTCTGGGTAAAGAACCTACCTCTGATATCCCTCCTATATCTTCCACCTTTCACCTTAAATTTATGTCCCCTTGTAATGGTGTGTTCCACCTGGGGAAAAAGTCTCTGACTGTCTACTCTATCTATTCCCCTGATCATCTTATAAACCTCTATCAAGTCGCCCCTCATCCTTCTCCGCTCTAATGAGAAAAGGCCTAGCACCCTCAACCTTTCCTCGTAAGACCTACTCTCCATTCCAGGCAACATCCTGGTAAATCTTCTTTGCACCTTTTCCAGAGCTTCCACATCCTTCCTAAAATGAGGCGACCAGAACTGTACACAGTACTCCAAATGTGGCCTTACCAAAGTTTTGTACAGCTGCATCATCACCTCACGGCTCTTAAATTCAATCCCTCTGTTAATGAACGCGAGCACACCATAGGCCTTCTTCACAGCTCTATCCACTTGAGTGGCAACTTTCAAAGATGTATGAACATAGACCCCAAGGTCTCTCTGCTCCTCCACAATGCCAAGAACTCTACCGTTAACCCTGTATTCCGCATTCATATTTGTCCTTCCAAAATGGACAACCTCACACTTTTCAGGGTTAAACTCCATCTGCCACTTCTCAGCCCAGCTCTGCATCCTATCTATGTCTCTTTGCAGCCGACAACAGCCCTCCTTACTATCCACAACTCCACCAATCTTCGTATCGTCTGCAAATTTATTGACCCACCCTTCAACTCCCTCATCCAAGTCATTAATGAAAATCACAAACAGCAGAGGACCCAGAACTGATCCCTGCGGTACACCACTGGTAACTGGGATCCAGGCTGAATATTTGCCATCCACCACCACTCTCTGACTTCTATCGGTTAGCCAGTTCGTTATCCAACTGGCCAAATTTCCCACTATCCCATGCCTCCTTACTTTGTGCAGAAGCCTACCATGGGGAACTTTATCAAATGCCTTACTAAAATCCATGTACACTACATCCACTGCTTTACCTTCATCCACATGCTTGGTCACCTCCTCAAAGAATTCAATAAGATTTGTAAGGCAAGACCTACCCCTCACAAATCCGTGCTGACTATCCCTAATCAAGCAGTGTCTTTCCAGATGCTCAGAAATCCTATCCTTCAGTACCCTTTCCATTACTTTGCCTACCACCGAAGTAAGACTAACTGGCCTGTAATTCCCAGGGTTATCCCTAGTTCCTTTTTTGAACAGGGGCACGACATTCGCCACTCTCCAATCCCCTGGTACCACCCCTGTTGACAGTGAGGACGAAAAGATAATTGCCAACGGCTCTGCAATTTCATCTCTTGCTTCCCATAGAATCCTTGGATATATCCCGTCAGGCCCGGGGGACTTGTCTATCCTCAAGTTTTTCAAAATGCCCAACACATCTTCCTTCCTAACAAGTATTTCCTCGAGCTTACCAATCTGTTTCACACTGTCCTCTCCAACAATATCGCCCCTCTCATTTGTAAATACAGAAGAAAAGTACTCATTCAAGACCTCGCCTATCTCTTCAGACTTAATACACAATCTCCCGCTACTGTCCTTGATCGGACCTACCCTCGCTCTAGTCATTCTCATATTTCTCACATATGTGTAAAAGGCCTTGGGGTTTTCCTTGATCCTACCCGCCAAAGATTGTTCATGCCCTCTCTTAGCTCTCCTAATCCCTTTCTTCAGTTCCCTCCTGGCTATCTTGTATCCCTCCAATGCCCTGTCTGAACCTTGTTTCCTCAGCCTTACATAAGTCACCTTTTTCCTCTTAACAAGACATTCAACCTCTCTTGTCAACCATGGTTCCCTCACTCGACCATCTCTTCCCTGCCTGACAGGGACATACATATCAAGGACACGTAGCACCTGTTCCTTGAACAAGTTCCACATTTCACTTGTGTCCTTCCCTGCCAGCCTATGTTCCCAACTTATGCACTTCAATTCTTGTCTGACAACATCGTATTTACCCTTCCCCCAATTGTAAACCTTGCCCTGTTGCACGTACCTATCCCTCTCCATTACTAAAGTGAAAGTCACAGAATTGTGGTCACTATCTCCAAAATGCTCCCCCACTAACAAATCTATTACTTGCCCTGGTTCATTACCCAGTACTAAATCCAATATTGCCCCTCCTCTGGTTGGACAATCTACATACTGTGTTAGAAAAGCTTCCTGGACACACTGCACAAACACCACCCCATCCAAACTATTTGATCTAAAGAGTTTCCACTCAATATTTGGGAAGTTGAAGTCACCCATGACTACTACCCTATGACTTCTGCACCTTTCCAAAATCTGTTTCCCAATCTGTTCCTCCACATCTCTGCTACTATTGGGGGGCCTATAGAAAACTCCTAACAAGGTGACTGCTCCTTTCCTATTTCTGACTTCAACCCATACTACCTCAATAGGGTGATACTCCTCGAACTGCCTTTCTGCAGCTGTTATACTATCTCTAATTAATAATGCCACCCCCCCACCTCTTTTACCACCCTCCCTAATCTTATTGAAACATCTATAACCAGGGACCTCCAACAACCATTTCTGCCCCTCTTCTATCCAAGTTTCCGTGATGGCCACCACATCGTAGTCCCAAGTACCGATCCATGCCTTAAGTTCACCCACCTTATTCCTGATGCTTCTTGCGTTGAAGTATACACACTTCAACCCATCTCCGTGCCTGCAAATACTCTCCTTTGTCAGTGTTCCCTTCCCCACTGCCTCATTACATGCTTTGGCGTCCTGAATATCGGCCATGCTGTCTCCTGCTGCAGCTTCAGCCCAGCCATTGCCTATCTTTCTATTTCTGCCTTTTTGTGCACTTCTGGGGCAAAATTCTCCCGAAACGGCGCGATGTCCGCCAACTGGCGCCCAAAACGGCGCCAATCAGACGGGCATCACGCCGCCCCAAAGGTGCGGAATGCTCCGCATCTTTGGGGGCCGAGCCCCAACATTGAGGGGCTAGGCCGGCGCCGGAGGAATTTCCGCCCCGCCAGCTGGCGGAAACGGCCTTTGTTGCCCCGCCAGGTGGCGCGGAAATGACATCTCCGGGCGGCGCATGCGTGGGAGCGTCAGCGGCCGCTGACAGTTTCCCACGCATGCGCAGTGGAGGGAGTCTCTTCCGCCTCCGCCATGGTGGAGACCGTGGCGGAGGCGGAAGGGAAAGAGTGCCCCCACGGCACAGGCCCGGCCGCGGATCGGTGGGCCCCGATCGCGGGCCAGGCCACCGTGGGGGCACCCCCCGGGGCCAGATTGCCCCGCGCCCCCCCCCAGGACCCCGGAGCCCGCCCAGGCAATTTATCGGCGGGACTTCGGCCCATCTGGGCCGGAGAATCCAGCGGGGGGGCCCGCCAACCGGCGCGGCCCAATTACCGCCCCCGCTGAATATCTGGTGCCGGAGACTTCGGCAACCGACGGGGGCGGGATTCACGCCAGCCCCCGGCGATTCTCCGACCCGGCGGGGGGTCGGAGAATGACGCCCCTGGTTCTTTTCTCCATACACTAATATGTGGAAATGGTGCCCAATTGCCTCAGCCTTTGACTTTACAGCTTAAAACCAGAAAAAAGTCGGAGGAAAGGTCCAAAAGTCCGACTAGAGCGGGAGCCACCAAATGTGCAACTTACTCCTTCGTAGCCGTCACCGGAAGTCATACAGTGAAATTCTAAACGTATTCTTGATCAACAGTCTTCTGACTTTGTTACAACTATAACACAGAAATAATCCTTCCTGTTAAATTCAGGGGCGATTTTGAGCCCATACTAGTTGTCCATGGGGTTAGCGGCGCAGATAGAAGTCCTGCGAGAATTTGGAACTGTGATTCTCCCCTCAAGGTTGTGTGTCCTGATTTTCCCGCACCTCACCAATGACGTCATATGGTTCACACCCACAACCCCCATTTTAATATATTTACAACAAATTAAATATTATGTCAAGTAACAGGAGTAACACAAATTTAAAAAGACATAATGACATGCACTATGTCCAGCACTGGGTAGAAATCTGCCTAGCAACCACAATAGCCAGCCTATAATAGATAGAATGAAATGCATCTTCCTCAGCAACAAGATTAGCAGATAGAATAAAGTGCGAACACCTATTAGTAGAAACAGCTTATTGAAACCATTGGGCGATCAGAAAGGCATACATAAGCTAATTTCTAGAGTCAAGGGTCGGGATTCTCCCGGCATTGGCGGGGCGGCCCGTACCGCCGCCAAGAGCGGCGTGAACCACTCCGGCGTCGGGCCGCCCGGAAGTTGCAGAAGCATCCGCACTTCCGGGGGCTGGGCCGGCGCTGGAGGGGTTGGTGCCGCGCCAACCGGCACAGAAGGGCGCCACCGGCCGGCGCGAGTTGGCGCATGCGCAGGACTGCCAGCGTGTAGTGGCGCTTGCACAGAACCGCCGACGTGTTTCCTGCACATGCATAGGGGATTTCCTCTCCGCGCCAACCATGGCGGAGCCTTACAAAGGCCGGCGTGGAGGGAAACAGTACTCCCACGGCATAGGCCCGCCGCAGATCGGTGGGCCCCAATCGCAGGCCAGGCAACCATGGGGGCCCCCCCCGGGGCCGGATCCCCCTGCGTCCCCCCAAGGACCCCGCTAGATGGCCGACAAGCCAGGTCCTGCCGGGATGGACCATGTCCATTTCATGCCGGCAGGACTGGCCGAAAACGGGCGGCAGCTCGGCCCATTGGGGCCCCGAGAATTGCCGTGGAGGCCGCTGCCAACGGCCCCCAACCGGCGTGGCGTGATCCCTGCCCCCGCCCATAAACCGGCGCCGCAGAATTCAGCAACCGCGTCCGAGCGACGGGGGGGGTTGACAGGGGCCGGTCGATAAAGGCAATCGGCTCAGTGCGTCGGCATTCGCTATGTGCGTTCCTGGTTTGTGCTCCAGAGAATACTCGTATGCAGCGAGCAACAAAGCCCAGCGCCGGATCTGTGCGGAAGCAATGGGCGGTATTGGCTTATCCTCTCTGAAAAGTCCCAGCAGAGGTTTATGATCAGTCACGATAGTGAAGTGGCGGCCATACACGTACTGGTGGAAACGTTTCACCGCAAAGACCACCGCCAGGCCCTCCTTCTCGATCTGCGCGTACTTTTTTTCCGCTGCAGTCAATGTGCGGGAGGCGAAAGCTATCGTCCGAACGGCCCAATTCTCCATCTTGTGGGACAGGACAGCCCCAATACCATACGGGGATGCATCACATGTGACGAGCAAAGGCTTTCCAGGATCAAAGTGGGTTAGTAACCCAGACGACGACAATTGTTGTTTTACCCCCCGGAAAGTGGTTTCTTGCAGCTGACCCCAAACCCAGGTGTGATTTTTCTTTAGCAGAAGTTGCAACGGGGCCAGCGTAGTTGCCAGATTGGGGAGAAACTTCCCGTAATAGTTTACGAGGCTGAGAAAAGAACGAAGATGCGAAGTGTCAGTCGGGGCGTGGGCCTGTTGAATCGCGCGCTCCTTCTCTGCGACGGGGTACAAATCTTCACGGTCCACTCGATAACCCAGGTAGACTACTTCCTTCGCCTGAAAGACGCACTTTGTGCGACGTAAATGGGCTCCAGCTTCCGAAAAGCGTCTAAGGACAGCCTCCAGATTTTCCAAATGTTCCTGCTCCGACGTCCCTGTGAACAAAACGTCAACTAAGTAGACAGCAACACGCGGTAAACCTCTCAAAATACCCTCCATAACGCGTTGAAAAATAGCGCAGGCAGAGGATACTCCAAAGGGCAAACGTGTATATTCATACAGGCCTCGGTGTTTATTAATCGTTACATATGGTCGGGAGGCAGGGTCCAGCTCCAACTGTAGGTAGGCGTAACTCATATCTAATTTTGTGAACGAGAGTCCGCCTGCAAGCTTCGCTTGGAGATCCTCTATGCGAGGCATTGGATATCGGTCGAGTCGGGAAGCCGTATTCACTGTAGGTTTATAGTCGCCGCACAAGCGAACTGTGGCATCTGGCTTCATTACAGGTACAATTGGTGCTGCGCAGTCAGCGAAACGGATGGGCCTGATAATAACCAATGTCTCCAAACGAGTGAGCTCCCCCTCTACCTTCTCGAGCAAGGCGTATGGCACCGGGCGCACCCGTAAATAGCGTGGCATGGCTCCTGGTTCGACGTGGATAAGGGCGACGACCCCTTTTATTTTCCCCAAACCGGGCTGGAATACATCTGGGTATCGTCCTAGCACCTCAGTCAACCATCCAGAAACTGTTTGGAGGATGTGCTGCCATTGCAACCGCAAATGGTGCAACCAGTCCAGACCCAACAGGCCGCCCACCACGATAAGTGGGAAACGCCCCTCCTGGCGTCCATAAACAACAGGGTTCATCGTAGTTCCTGCAATGTCCAATGGTTCCCCCGTGTAGGTGGCCAACCTGGCCTGTGAGTCGGTTAATGTAAGGGTCTGTATACCCTGATTGATGCGGTCGAATGTCCTCTGGGCGATCACGGAGACCGCTGCGCCAGTGTCAAGCAGGTGACCTTTGACTCCATCTCAAGCAGGTGACCATTGACCCAATACTGTCACCTTAATGGGAGCCACACGGGGAGCTGCCACACAATGCAGCTGCAGGCAGTCGTCCTCCGTCTCCACGTCCTCAGGAGTAGTCGCCGCAGGTTCATCCACATGGAAGGTACGGCCCCTGGGCTGGTCCAAGTTTTGGTCGGAACGACGGTGCCCCTGGCGCCCCCAGGACCGGCGTCCGTGACAGGGTCGGCGCCTACAAGTCTGACACGGATATGGCTCCTCATCCATTGGTTCTGGAGAAGGCTCCCTTCGGGGAGGAATGTCCGACGGCCACTGGCGTCGATCCGGATGTCGCTTCGCCCAGGGTACTGCAGGAGTGCGGGGGGACATTTTTGGACGGAAGGGGTTGCCCCCCAAGACATGCACCTCCATTCCCTGTAGCTCCTACACTCCACATTCTGCACTCCTCGGGACAATACTATTTGAATGGCCTGTTGAAAATTCAATGTTGGCTCAGTTAACAGCTTTCTCTGGGTGGCCGCATTGTTAATACCGCAAACCAAATGGTCGCGTAACATTTCTGACAAGGTCTCACCATAGTCACAGTACTCCGCAATCCTGCGTAGCCTGGATAGAAAGTCAGCAAGGGATTCTCCTGGGGTCCTCTCAGCGGTAATAAACCGGTAACGTTGGACTATCGTGGACGGGGTTGGGTTCAAATGTTACCCCACTAAGTTCACAAGTTCATCAAACGTTTTGCTGTCCGGCGCAGCTGGGTACGTAAGGCTCCTAATCACCCCAAACGTATGCGGGCCGCAGGCGGTGAGCTATATGACCACCTGGCGCTCGTTTTCGGTGATATTGGTTGCCCGGAAATAGTAACGCATCCGTTGTGCGTACTGGTTCCAGCTTTCCAGCGCTGCATCAAAAACATCCAAACATCCATACAGAGGCATGGTGTAATAGAAAACAACTTCCAACCTGTATCCAACAAAAATCCAGGGAGGTGGCTTCAGCAGTGTAGACAGCTATTCACTTTAACCCTCGTTGCCAGTTTTGTGAGGGTCACGAAGAATCCAGCATGAGTTTTAAGGATACAAAGAAATAACATTTATTTACTATAACATATATATATATAACAGCAGCAGCAACTTTGCTTGCTGCTCACTCCTTCCTGGCTGGTTCCAAACTGGCCAGCTTTATTTATACAGGGAGTCTGCTAATGATTTCTCTGCCCCCCTCATTGGGGAAGCTCATACTCCCACAGGATTGTGGGATTGTCATTAGTCCCCAGCCAATGGTAAGCAGACAGGTTATAACAGTAAACTAGTGGGGAAATGTTCAGATATGTACAAGCTCCCCCAAAATTTGATGAAAGAGAAGCCAAGAATTTTTTTTCTGCTTTTGAGGAAATAATTGAACAGATGAGATGGCCACAAGACACTTGGACCCTACTCTTACAGAATAAACACGTAGGTAGGATGGTGCAATCTATGCATCCTTGTCAGGGGACTATGAGACAATGAAGAAAGTTACATTGGGTGCTTTAAGCTACACGCAAACCATAAGATCATAAGACATAGGAGCAGAATTAGGCCACTTGGTCCATCGAGTCTGTTCCGCTATTCAATCATGGCTGATACTTTTCTCATCCCTATTCTGCTGCCTTCTTCTCATAACTCCTGATCCCCTTATTAATCAAGAACCTATCTATTCCTGTTTTAAAGACACTCAGTGATTTAGCCTACACAGCCTTCTGCGGCAAAGAGTTCCACAGATTCACCACTCTCTGGCTGAAGAAATTCCTCCTCATCTCTGTTTTAAAGGATCATCCCTTCAATCTGAGATTGTGTCCTCTGCTTCTAGTTTTTACTACAAGTGGAAAATCCTCTCCACGTCCACTCTATCCAGGCCTCGCAGTATCTGTAAATTTCAATAAGATCCCCCCTCATCCTTCTAAACTCCAAAGAGTATAGACCCAGAGTTCTCAACCGTTCCTCATACGACAAGCTCTTCATTCCAGGCTCATTCTTGTGAACCTCCTCTGGACCGTTTCCAAGGTCAGCACATCCTTCTATAGATATGGGCCCAAAACTGCTCACAATACTCCAAATGGGGTTTGAGCAGAGCCGTATATAGCCTCAGAAGTACATTCCTGGTCTTGTATTCTAGCCCTCTCGACATGAATGCTAACATTGCATTTACCTCCTAACTGATGACGGAACCTGCTCATTAACCTTTAGAGAATCGTGAACAAGGACTCCCAAGTCCCTTTGTGCTTCTGATTTCCTAAGCATCTCCCCATTTAGAAAATAGTCTATGCCTCCATTTCTCCTTCCAAAGTGCATAACCTCACACTTTTCCACATTGTATTCTATCTGCCACTTCTTTCCCCACTCTCCTAGTCTGTCCAAGTCCTTCTGAAACCTGCCTGCTTCCTCAATACTACAGATCTTTGTATCATCTGCAAACTTAGCAACAGTGCCTTCAGTTCCTTCTTCCAGATCATTAATGTATATTGTGCAAAGTTGTGGTCCCAGCACAGACCCCTGAGGCACACCACTAGCCACCGGCTGCCATTCTGAAAAAGACCCCTTTATCCCCACTCTCTGCCTTCTGCCAGTCAGCCAATCCTCTATCCATGCCAGGATCTCACCCTTAACACCATGGGCTCTGAACTTATTTAACAGTCTCCTACGCAGAATCTTGGCAAATGCCTTCTGGAAATCTAAATAAATCATGTTCACTGGTTCTCCTTTGTCCAACTTCCTTGTTACTTCCTCAAAGAACTCTAACAGAATTGTCAGACATGACCTCCCCTTGACGAAGCCGTGCTGACTCAGTCCTAATTTATCATGCATTTCCAAGTACTCCGGAATCTTTAATAATGGACTCTAAAATCTTACCAATGACCGAAGTCAGGCTAACCGGCCTATAATTTCCCGTCTTCTGAAACCCTGAAGACCGCCACTCTCGGGCATGGCTCCACCCTCACCCCAACCACTTTGGACATTGCCTCGTAGAAGGCTGTCCAGTACTCCACGAGTCTGGGGCAAGACCAGAACATGTGGGTGTGGTTGGCCGGGCCTCCTTGGCACCGTTCACATCTATCCTCCACCTCCGGGAAGAACCTACTCCCGGATCGTGAGGCACGATCAATTGGACTAAAGACGATAGTTGAATCCAAACTGAGGCTTTATTGCTATCAGATGTGTGGCCTCACTGCAGCTGGCGAAATGGCTGCGAGCTGGAGGCCACGCATATTTATACCCTGCCTCCTGTGCGGAGCCAGCAGGCAGGGGCTACAGGCGAACCTGTGGTGCAGGTTCTACCGTACATCCTCTAATATAAGTACAACAGTGGTTTACCACATACGAGTTCTTGTTAAGTGGGCTCTATGTACCACTTTTAATTGCGTCAGGCTAAGCCTTGCACACATGGAGGTGGAGTTGACTCAATGCAGTGCTTCGCTCCAGAGTCCCCACCCTATTTCGATCCCCAGGTCCTCCTCCCACTTCTTTCTTGTTGCATCCAGTACGGGTGTCGGCCCCTTCTACCAGTCGGTCATACATGTCGCGACAGTTTCCTTTATCTAGTATGCTTGCGCCAAGTAACTCTTCCAGTAGTGTCTGTCATGGTGGTTGTGGGTATGTCCTTGTCTCCTTTCGTAGGAAATTTTTTAGTTGCAGGTACCTTAGCTCGTTCCCCCGGCGAGCTGGAATTTCTCTGTCAGTTCGCCCACTGTTGCGATCCTGCCGTCCGTGTATAGGTCCCTGACTGTCAGTGTCCTTCTGTCCTGTCCCCACCTTTTGAAGGTGGGCGTCAGTAAGCGCTGACGTGAACCTATGGTTGTTGCAGATGGGAGCTTTATCCGACATTTTGGTCAGGCCAAATTGCTGCCGGAGTTGGTTCCAGGACTGGAGGGTGGCTATTACCACCAGGCTGCTGGAGTGTTTTTTGGGTGGGGATGGAAATGCCACCATGGCGAGGACCCGGAGGTAGGTCGCCATGCAGGAGGCCTCTTCCGCGCTCACCCATTCGGCTTCTGGCTCCTTGATCCATCCCCTTATTCACTCGGCCGTCGCCGCCCAGTGGTAAAGTTGTAGGTTTGGGAGGGCTAGCCCCCCCCGGATTTTGTTTTTTGTAAGATCTTCTTTGGGATCTTAGCATTCTTCGCACCCCCCCCCCCCCCCCCCATACGAACGGCATGATTAGTTTGTCTAGTGCTTTGAAAAAGGCCTTGGGGATCGGGATCGGAATGGATCTAAGTAGGAAGAGGTAACTGGGCAGTATGTTAATTTTGATCGTCTGGACTCTCACCGCGAGGGAGAGTGGGAGCGTGTTCCATCTTTGCAGGTCCTTTTTTACTTCCTCTGTCAGACTGGTGAGGTTCCATTTGTGGATCCCTTTCCAGTCATGGGCTATTTGGATCCCCAGGTAGCGGAATTTGTGTCGGGCTTGTTTAAACGGCAGTCCCGTTAGGGCTTCCCCACCTACTTGTGGGTGCACCAGGAAGATCTCGCTTTTGCTCATGTTGAGTTTGTTGCCCCGCGAAGGCGACAAACTTTTTCAACAGCGCAATGATTCCGTCCATGCTGCTCTGTGGATCCGAAATGTAGAGGAGTAGGTCATCTGCATAGAGTGAGACTCTGTGCTCTCTGCCACACCTTTGGATCCCCCTCCAGCTTTTTGTTGCTCTGAGTGCAATTGCTAGTGGCTCGATCGCTAGAGCGAACAGCAACGGGGACAGTGGCCTTCCTTGTCTGGTGCCCCTGTGCAGCTGGAAATATCGGGAGTTGGTGTTATTCATCCGTATGCTCGCCATGGGAGCGTTGTATAAGAGTTTTATCCAGGAGGTGAATCCTGTTCCAAGCCCAAACCGCTCCAGTACCTCGATGAGGTATTTCCATTCGACTCTGTCGAAGGCCTTTTCTGCGTCTAGGGAGACGATCACCTCTGGTGTTCTCTCCCCAGAGGGGGTCATTATCACGTTCAGCAGGCGCCTGATGTTTGAGGTAAGCTGTCTACCTTTGACAAAGCCCGTCAGGTCCTCTGCGACCACCTCTGGCACGCAGTCTTCTAGCCTTTTGGCTAGAATCTTAGCCAGTATTTTGACATCCGCGTTCAGCAGTGAGATGGGTCTGTATGACCCACATTCCGTTGGGTCTTTGTCCTTCTTAGGTATCAGCGAGATTGAGGCCTGTGCTAGCGTGGGTGGCAGTGTGCCCTTAGCCAGCGAATCTGTGAACATCTCCCGCAGGTGCGGTGCCAGTGCTGTCGCACAGTGTTTTGCCTCGTTACATGTCGCATCTATTTACAGTAATTATTTACAGTCAGAGTGAAGCAATTAGTCGATCGGGGGCCCTGGTCATCCTCTGTGATCGTCGTAGCTTCGGCGATGATGCAGGCGCCAGCTCGGGCATCCATGGCTCCGGGAGCGTGGCTTCAGCTTCTTCAGCAGCTTTATCACCCCTCGATGGGACCAGTGGAAGGACCGAGCCACCTGGGAATGGGGCGGCTGTGGGGTGTGCCGGTGGGAGGGAGGATGGGGTTGGTAGTGGAGGTATGGGTGGGGATCCAGTGGGTGCCAGGTCCCGTAGGGAGACCGTATCCTGTCAGCCGTCGATGTACGCCACGTAGGCGTATTGAGGGTTAGCGTGCAGGAGGTGGACCCTCTCGACCAATGGGTCCGACTTGTGCGCCCGCACGTGTTTGTGGAGCAGGATGGGTCCAGGAGCTGCCAGCCAAGTTGGGAGCGAGGTCCCGGAGGAGGACTTCCGAGGGAAGACAAGGAGATGTTCGTGAGGGGTGTGGTTGGTCGTGGTGCACAGTAGTGATCGGATGGAGTGGAGAGCATTCGGGAGGACTTCCTGACAGCGGGAGACTGGGAGATTCCTGGACTGTAGGGTCAGTAGGACGGTCTTCCAGACCGCTCCATTCTCCCACTCTACCTGTCCGTTTCCCCGGGGGTTGTAACTGGTGGTCCTGCTTGAGGCAATGCCCTTGCTGAGCAGGAATTGGCGCAGTTCGTCGCTCATAAAGGATGACCTCCTATTGCTGTGTATGTAGGCGGGGAAACCAAACAGCGTGAAGATACTGTGGAGGGCTTTTATGACGGTGGCTGCGGTCATGTCGGGGCAGGGGATGGCGAATGGGAACCGGGAGTACTCGTCAATCAGGTTCAGGAAGTACGTGTTGCGGTCGGTGAGGGGAGGGGCCCTTTGAAGTCCATTGTGAGACGTTCAAAGGGACAGGAGGCCTTTATCAGGTGTGCTTTCTCTGGCCTGTAGATGTGCGGCTTGCACTCTGCGCAGATTTGGCAATTCTGGTGGCGGTCCTGACCTCCTCGATGGAGTAGGGCAGGTTTTGGGTCTCAATGAAATGGAAAAATCGAGTGACCCCCGGGTGGCAGAGGTCCTTCAGGAGGGTCCGGAGCCGGTCCACTTGTGCGTCGGCACATGTGCGCGGGATAGGTCATCAGGAGGCTCTTTTAGCTTCCCGGGATGATACAAGATCTCATAGTTGTAGGTGGAGAGCTCGATCCTCCATCTTAAGATCTTATCGTTCTTTATCTTGCCCCGCTGTGCATTATCGGACATGAAAGCAACCGACCGTTGGTCAGTGAGGAGAGTGAATCTCCTGCCGGCCAGGTAATGCCTCCAGTGCCGCACAGCTTCTACTATGGCCTGGGCCTCCTTTTCAACTGAGGAATGGCGTATTTCTAAAGTGTGGAGGGTGCATGAGAAGAAGGCCACGGGTCTGCCCGCTTGGTTGAGGGTAGCCGTCAGGGCCACGTCGGACGCTTCGCTCTCGACTTGGAAGGGGAGGGATTCGTCGATTGCGTGCATCGTGGCCTTTGCGATGTCCGCTTTGATGCTGCTGAAGACCTCTGCCGACAGGGGAAAATCTGTGGATTGGATTAGTGGGCGGGCCTTGTCCGCATAGTTGGGGACCCACTGGGCATAATATGAAAAAAAACCCAGGCAGCGTTTCAGGGCCTTGGAGCAGTGGGGGAGGAGAAACTCAAGGATGCGTTCGGGATCTGGGCCTATAACTCCATCATGCACTACGTAGCCAAGGATGGCGAGACGGTCGGTGCTGAACACGCATTTGTCCTTGTTATATGTCAGGTTAAGGATTTTTGCGGTATGGAGGAATTTTCGGAATTTGGTGTCGTGGTCCTGCTGGTCGTGGCCGCAGATGGTGACGTTATCGAGGTACGGAAATGTGGCCCGCAAACCGTACCGGTCAACCATTCGGTCCATCTCCCGTTGGAAGACCGAGACTCCATTTGTGACACCGAAGGGAACCCTTAGGAAGAGGTAGAGCCACCCGTCTGCTTCGAATGCAGTGTATTTGCGGTCGCTAGGGCGGATGGGGAGCTGGTGGTAGGCGGATTTTAGATCCAGCGTGAAAAAGACCTTGTATTGTGCAATCTGATTTACCAGATCAGATATCCGGGTAGAGAGGGTACGCATCGAGCTGCGTGTACCTGTTGATGGTCTGACTATAATCGATGACCATCCTATGCTTCTCCCTGGTCTTTACAACCACCACTTGAGCTCTCCAGGGACTGTTGCTAGCCTCAATAGTACCTTCCTTCAGTAACTGCTGGACTTCCGACCTAATGAAGGTCCGGTCCTGGGCACTGTACCGTCTGCTCCTGGTGGCAACGGGTTTGCAATCTGGGGTGAGGTTCACAAACAGGGAAGGCGGATCGACTTTGAGGGTCGCGAGGCTGCAGACAGTGAGGGGGGTGTATAGGGCCGCCAAATTTAAAAGTTAAGCTTTGGAGGTTACATTGGAAGTCTAACCCTAGGAGCGTGGCAGCATAGAGGTGAGGAAGGACGTACAGCCGGTAATTTTTAAACTCCCTTCCCTGGACCATGAGGTTCGCTATGCAGAACCCTTTGATCTCTACCGAGTGAGACCCGGAGGCCAGGGAGATTTTTTGGTTGACTGGGTGGATGGGAAGAGAACAGTGCCTTACCGTATTGGGGTGTATGAAGCTCTCTGTGCTCCCGGAGTCGATCAGGCAGGATGTTTTATGCCCGTTGATGAGCACGGTCATCGTCGCAGTCGAGAGTGTTCGGGGCCGAGACTGGTCCAGGGTAACCGAGGCAAGTTGTGGCAAAATTTCGGTGTTTTCCTCGGGCGGTGTTGGGTCATCCGAGTCGGGGTCCTGAGAGTACAGCCAAGATGGCGACGGCCACTTGCCGCAGATGGCTGGAGGTGTACAAGATGGCGGCGCCCATCCGTCGCACGTGGTCCCCGGGGGACACGATGGCGGCGCCCAGAGGCCGCATGTGGCCCTGGAGAAGGAAGATGGCAGCGCCCGCTGGCCGCATGCGGCTCGTGGAGAGAGTTGTGGTGGCGGCCTCGGTTCACCCCCGGAGTCCGCGGCGACCACCCAGGCTTGGCATACTGCCACAAAATGGCTCTTTTTGCCGCACCCTTTGCAGATGGATAAGCGGGCCGGGCAGCGCTGCCAGGGGTGCAAGGCTTGCCCACAAAAATAGCAGTGGGGCTCCTCGGGGTTGCCTGGCAGTCTCGCAGCGTAAGCTTGTGGGGGAATAGGGGATGCATCGGAGTCGGCCGCGGGGGGGTTCCACGCTGCCCAAGGGGCCGTTGCGCGGTCAGGGACATAAGCGCGGGCGTTTTGGGAGGCCACATCCAGGGAGCTAGCAAGGGCCCGTGCCTCCTTGAGGCCTAGTGTCTCTTTCTCCAGCAATCACTGGCGGATTTGTGAGGACAGCATACCTGCAACAAAAGCATCCTGGATCAAAAGTTGTGTGTGGTCGCTGGCCGAAACTTGCGGATAGTCACAGTTCCTCCCTCACACCAGGAGCGCACGGTAGAACTCCTCCAGCGATTCCTCGGGGATTTGTCTCCTCGTCACTAGTAAATGTCGGCCGTAGACCTGGTTTACAGGGCGAATATAGTGTCCTTTCAGCAGGGTCATTGCAGTCTCAAAATCGTCCGCATCCTCGATGAGGGTGTAGATTTCTGGGCTCACCCTTGAGTGGAGAACTTGCATCTTCTGGTCCTCCATAGGTTCAGTCGTGGCCGTCCTGAGGTACCCTTTGAAGCACGCCAGCCAGTGTTTGAAGGTTGCCGCTGAGTTTGCCGCGTGGGGGCTGAGTTGCAGACACTCCGGCTTGATTCGGAGCTCCATTCTTTAAAATCTAGTGCAATAAATTGATGCTCGATCAATAATTCCTGAGACGAGATTGGAGACAATTGAAGGCTTTATTGCACGAGATGTTTCCCCCAGCAGCGCAGGTACAGAATGCAGCTGCTGGGGAGACTCAGGCTCTTATACTCCACCTTACTGGGCGGAACCAGCAGGCAGGCTTCACCAATGAAAATAGCAGTCTCAGGTACCTCCCACACCAATGGTCTTACAGCATTATTCAGGGTACCATAATACCCCTAATACCGACTACCACACTAGCCTTGTTTGTCCCTCCGTCCCTGTGTTCCCCTCCCCCCAGTCCCTCCCTTTCCTCCCCTTTTCTCCCCCTCTCCCGTACATCCCTCCTTTTGTCCCTCTTTCCCCTACTCCTATCCCTGCTTGCTCTCCCGCCTCTGTTGAGTGGTCCCCCCCCCTGCTTGGCGCCTTCCCCCCTGTTGGGGGCGCGCTGCGGCCCTGCTTTGTTGCATGTCCCCGGCGCTAGCTTTCTTGTTAGTGCGGTGACCCCCCTCTCGTGAGTTACTGTCTCACTTCTCCTTTGCCCAGCCTCTGTGTTTTTCTGCCCGCTCTTCCCCCATCCTACCCTGCGCTCTCCTCGCTTGCTCACCCTTCTCCGCTACTCTTATTCCCTCGTGCTGGGGCCTGGTCTCTCACCTGTGGCGATCCCTCGGGCAGTGGTTTGCTCTTTTTTCAGGGTGCGCTCGCCCTGGTAGGGGTGGGGGGGGCCTCGTGTTGCCTCACCCCTCCCCCTCCTCCATTGGCATGCTGTTGCCCCTCGCCAGGGGCCCTGTATTTCTACCCTCGCTGTTGGTTTTCCAGCCCATGTTCCTCGATAAACCTGTTTTCTTCGGCGGGGGCTGTGAAGAAATACTTTCTTTTTTGGTATGTGACCCAGAGTTTCGCTGGGTACAGCATACCAAAATGCACATTGCACTTGCTTTCGCTCTCTTGAATTCGGTCCGTCTCCTGGCAAGGTCTGCCCCAATGTCCTCGTAAATTCTAATGAAGTGTCCTTCCCATTTGCAAGTTCTGTTTTTCCTGGCCCAGCGCAGGATTGTTCCCCTGTCTTTGTACCGATGCAGTTTACTATAACTGCCCTCAGGTGGTCCCCCACCTTGGGCTTCGGTTCATTTCTGGTGGGTCGGGGAAAAGTTTCCCTCCCACTAAGTTGCCCAGTATCTCGGCCATGTAAGCCGTGGGGTTTCTACCCTCGATCCCCTCTTGTAGGTCCACTATCCTGACATTTTGTCGTCTTGAGCGGTTTTCCTGATCGTCCACCCTGCCGTTCAGGCTCCCCTGCATTGCGCCCAGTCTCGCCGCCTCTTTTTCCAGGGCCATGATCCGATCGCTCATGTCAGTTACGGCCTTTTCCAGCACCTTAGGTTTCCAGTTTAGTCTTGGTTTCCAGTTTCTCCTCTTGGGCTTCCAGTTTCTTCTCTGCTCTGCCCAGGGCGAGCTGCACCTCTGCCAGGGTCTTGGGCATTGCGGCCTCCATGTCTGCTCTGGTCTCTGCCTTGTTCCCTGCTGATGTTCCCTCAGCGCCTCAGCAAAGGCTGCCTTCCAGTTCCCCTCTGGCCCAGGGGGGAAATACTCCTGTCGGACCAGTTCTTTTTGTTGCAGCGAGGCTTTGGTTCCCCCGCTTCGTGTGACGGTTGGCTCGTCTGAACGGGCTCGCATAATGTCGTCCCTCTGCTTTGGCTCCCTTCTGGCATTTTTTTTTAGGTAAATTTAAGTGGGAGAGAAAAAGAAAAAGAAGAATTTTTTTCCTCCCTTTAAAGGTTTTCTTTCCAAAGTTTTTGGGGTTTTTTTGGAAAAAGGGGGAGAAGTTCCTCTTTTCCTATTCCCCTCCTCACTCACCAGGGTCGGGAGAGAGAGAGGCTCCTGGTCAGGTTGGGAGTCCCTCTTTGTTCCGTCACCTGCCTCGAGGTGTGTAGCGCACAAAGATTCACGAGAGACGAATAGAGATGAAGTCGATGAGGCTTTATTAAGCGTGACTTGTTCCCCGCAGTTCAGTAGCTGACTGGCCTGCGGGGGAGAACTCCAGGTTCTTATACTCCGCCCTGAGGTCAACAGCCAACCAGGACCCGGTATCTGTCAGCCAATGACATCACGGCTTCACAGTCCCACATGACCCCTAATGCATACTACCACATTCACCCCTTGTTAAAAATGAACCCGGCGGGGTGGTGCTTCGTATGGTGGTAAGGGTTTACAAGGCTGGTCCTGGGAGGAAAACTTTTGCATGTACAGAGGTTTTTTTTTGTGTTTTGAACTATTTACAGTAACAGGGGGAAAAGGAAAACGTTCTCGTTACAGTCCACAATATAGTAATGTTACATTGATGTCACAAGTCAGTCGGGCGGTCTGGTCGTCCTCGTCGATCGCCTCGGCCCCGGTGGTGGTGCTTGTTCCCGTGTTGTCGTCTCCGGGAGCCTTACGGTTTCTGCTTCCACTTCACTTCTGGTCGGACCTGGGAGGAGGACCGATCCCCCCGGGAAGGGGGCGCTCGCGGGGTGCGCCGGTGGCAGGGAGGGGGTGATTGGTGTCGGGGGGGGGGGGTGTGTGTGTTGCCGGCGGGCGCCAGATCTCGCAGGGAGACCGTGTCCTGTCGGCCGTCGGGGTACTCCACGTAAGCGTACTGCAGGTTCGCGTGGAGGAGGCGAACCCTCTCGACCAACGGGTCCGACTTGTGCGCCCGCACATGTTTTCGGAGCAGGATGGGTCCTGGGACCGCCAGCCAGGTCGGCAGCGACGTTCCAGAGGAGGACTTCCTGGGAAGACAAGGAGGCGCTCATGAGGCGTTTGGTTAGTACTAGTACACAGTAGCGACCGGATGGAGTGGAGAGCGTCCGGGAGGACCTCCTCCCACCGTGAAACTGGGAGGTCCCTGGACCGTAGGGCCAGTAGGACGGTCTTCCAGACCGTGCCGTTCTCCCTCTCTACTTGCCCGTTCCCCCGGGGGTTGTAGCTGGTCGTCCTGCTCGAGTCTGTACCGTTGCTGAGCAGGAACTGGCGCAGCTCGTCACTCATAAAGGAGGACCCCCTGTCGCTGTGGACGTATGCGGGGCAACCGAACAGTGTGAATATGGTGTTAAGGGCTTTAATGACTGTGGCCGCTATCATGTCAGGGCAGGGGATGGCGAAGGGGAAACGGGAGTACTCGTCCACCACGTTCAGGAAGTATATGTTGCGGTCGGTGGAGGGGAGGGGCCCTTTGAAATCCAGACCAAGGCATTCAAAGGGACGGGAAGCCTTGATCAGGTGCGCACCATCCGGCCTGAAAAAGTGCGGTTTGCACTCTGCGCAGATGTGGCAGTTCCTTGTGACTGTACGGACCTCCTCCACAGAGTAGGGGAGGTTGCGGGACTTTATAAAGTGGTAGAACCGAGTGACCCCCGGGTGGCAGAGGTCCTCGTGGAGGGTTTGGAGGCGGTCAATTTGTGCGTTGGCACATGTGCCGCGGGATAGGGCGTCGGACGGCTCGTTCAGCTTTCCGGGACGATACATGATCTCATAGTTGAAGGTGGAGAGCTCGATCCTCCACCTTAAGATCTTGTCGTTCTTAATTTTGCCCCGCTGTGCATTTTCGAACATGAAGGCTACCGACCGTTGGTCCGTGAGGAGAGTGAATCTCCTGCTGGCCAGGTAATGCCTCCAATGTCGCACAGCTTCCACTATGGCTTGGGCTTCCTTTTCCACTGAGGAGTGGCGGATTTCTGAAGCGTGGAGGGTTCGGGAGAAAAAGGCCACGGGCCTGCCCGCTTGGTTAAGGGTGGCCACTAGAGCTACATCGGAGGCGACGCTCTCGACCTGGAAGGGGAGGGACTCGTCGATGGCGCGCATCGTGGCCTTTGCGATATCCGCTTTGATGCGGCTGAAGGCCTGGCAAGCCTCTGTCGACAGGGGGAAGGTCGTGGTCTGTATTAGGGGGCGGGCCTTGTCTGCGTACTGGGGGACCCACTGGGCGTAATATGAAAAAAAACCCAGGCAGCGTTTTAGCGCTTTTGAGCAGTGGGGGAGGGGAAATTCCATGAGGGGGCGCATGCGTTCGGGGTTGGGGCCTATTATCCCATTGCGCACTACATATCCCAAGATGGCTAGCCGGTTTGTGCTAAACACGCACTTGTCCTCGTTGTATGTGAGGTTCAAGGCTTTAGCGGTCTGGAGGAATTTTTGGAGGTTGGCGTCGTGGTCCTGCTGATCGTGGCTGCAGATGGTCACGTTGTCGAGGTACGGGAACGTGGCCTGCAACCCGTGTTGATCAACCATTCGGTCCATCTCTTGTTGGAAGACCGAGACCCCGTTTGTGACGCCAAATGGGACCCTTAGGAAGTGGTATAATCGCCCGTCGGCCTCGAAGGCTGTGTACTTGCGGTCACTTGGGCGGATGGGGAGCTGATGGTAGGCGGACTTGAGGTCCACGGTGGAGAAGACCTTATATTGGGCAATCCGATTGACCATGTCGGAGATGTGGGGGAGAGGGTACGCATCTAGTTGTGTGTACCTGTTGATGGTCTGGCTATAGTCTATGATCATCCTTTGCTTCTCCCCTGTCTTGACTACTACCACTTGTGCTCTCCAGGGACTGTTGCTGGCCTGGATTATGCCTTCCTTCAGTAGCCGCTGGACTTCGGACCGAATGAATGTCCGGTCCTGGGCGCTGTACCGTCTGCTCCTAGTGGCGACGGGTTTGCAATCCGGGGTGAGGTTTGCAAACAAGGATGGGGGCTCAACCTTGAGGGTTGCGAGGCCGCAGATAGTGAGTGGGGGTATTGGGCCGCCGAATTGAAACGTTAGGCTCTGCAGGTTGCACTGGAAATCTAATCCCAGTAATGTGGGCGCACAGAGTTGGGGAAGGACGTAGAGCCTGTAGTTTTTAAACTCCCTCCCTTGCACCGTTAGGGTCACTATGCAGAAACCTTTAATCTGTATGGAGTGGGATCCTGCAGCTAGGGAAATCTTTTGCGCACTGGGACGGATGGTCAAAGAACAGCGTCTTACCGTGTCGGGGTGGATGAAGCTTTCCGTGCTCCCGGAGTCGACTAGGCATGGTGTCTCGTGCCCGTTTATCAGCACCGTTGTTGTCGTCATCTGGAGCATCCCGGGCCGTGCTTGGTCCAGCGTCATTGAGGCCAGACGTGATTGTAGTGTTTGAGCTGCTTCCTCGAACCCCATGGAGCCGTCGACACTGGGGTCCGTTGTTGCCGTCCAAGATGGCGGTGGGGGTGAACAAAATGGCCGCCCCCATGCATCGCACATGGCTGGGGGATCACAAGATGGCGGCGGGGTGGACAAAATGGCCGTCCCCCTGCGTCGCACTGGTCTGGGGGATCCCAAGATGGCGGCGCCCCTCCTCCCCTCGTGGTGGCCGGGACCCAAAATGGCGGCGCCTGCGGGTCGCACATAGGGCGCTGGGGGGGTTGGGGAGCGTCAGAAATGCGCAGATCGCCTTGTTCTCCGGGGACAGCGGTAGTCGGGACCCAAACTGGTTGCGCCTGCGGGTCGTACATGGGGCGCTGGGGGGGGGTTGGGGAGCGTTATAAGCGCGCAGGAATCCTTGTTCGCCGGGGACCGCGGCGACCTCCCGGGACCGGCACACAGCCGCGAAATGGCCCTTTTTCCCGCAGCTCTTACAAGTCGCTGCGCGGGCCGGGCAGCGCTGCCGGGGGTATTTCGCCTGGCCGCAGAAATAGCAGCGGGCTCCCCCGGGACGACTTGGCGTCTGAACCGCGCAAGCCTGTGGGGTGGGGGGGAGGGGGGGGGTTTGTCGCGACGGGGGTCCACGGAGCCCAAGGGGCTGCCGCGCGGTCGGGGCCGTAGGCGCGGGCGTTTCGCGCGGCCACATCTAGTGAGGCTGCAAGGGCCCGTGCCTCTGAGAGTCCTAGCGACTCTTTTTCTAAAAGTCTTTGGCGGATTTGGGAAGAGTTCATACCAGCCACAAAAGCATCACGCATCAACATGTCCGTGTGTTCCATCGCGTTTACCGGCGGGCAGCCGCAGGCCCGTCCCAAAATTAGTAGCGCGGCGTAGAAATCATCTATCGATTCTCCGGGACTTTGCCGTCTCATTGCGAGTTGGTAGCGTGCGTAGATCTGGTTCACTGGGCGAACATAGATGCTTTTTAGTGCTGCGAACGCCGTCTGGTAATCCTCTGCGTCTTCGATGAGAGGGAAAATTTCCGGGCTTACCCTCGAGTGCAGGACCTGTAGTTTCTGGTCTTCTGTGACCCGGCCGGGGGCCGTTCTGAGGTAGGCCTCGAAACAAGTCTGCCAGTGTTTGAAAACTGCTGCTGAGTTCACTGCATTGGGGCTGATCCTCAGGCATTCCGGGATGATCCTGAGCTCCATAGTTCTTTTAAGCACGCTTAATAAATTGTAGCGCACAAAGACTCACGAGAGACGAATAGAGATGAAGTCGATGAGGCTTTATTAAGCGTGACTTAGTTCCCCGCAGTTCAGTAGCTGACTGGCCTGCGGGGGAGAACTCCAGGTTCTTATACTCCGCCTTCAGGGCAGAGCTAGAGGTCAACAGCCAACCAGGACCCGGGATCTGTCAGCCAATGACATCACGGCTTCACAGTCCCTCATGACCCCTAATGGATACTACCACAAGGTGGTTGCCGCCGGGGGGGGGGGATCCTTGCTGCTGGCTCCGTCCCCACTTTGGTTCGGGCCGCTTCGCTGATCCTGCTGCCCTGCGTTCTGTTGCCCCGTGCCCTGCTGCTGCACGGGGGGGGGGGAGGGTGTTCGCAGGTAGTTCCTGCTGGCTCAGTGCCGCTTCCCTTCGGCCGTCCACGTTCTTCAGTGCGGGGGGCGGGGCGGGGGGGGGGGGGGGGGGGGGCGGTGACTCGGTCGGGCCGACTCACAGGTCCGCGCCTTACAGACAAAATATTGACCAGAATTCACTAAATGAGCGGAGCGGTGCTCTCTACATCCCCCTGATTTGCTACATTAATGGTGCATTGTCATTGTGGATATTAGATGGCCATAAAGAAAATTGGACACATCACAATCGAACATATTTAGAAATGAAGAAATGCGCTCTGTGGGAAAGTGAGCAAAAAGCACTGGGGCAATGTTCAAGAGGTTTTAATATTCCGATAGCTTTTCAGCGACATTAAAAGACAAGCCCATAAAAATTAAACAAATATCTAATTTCTGACCAATTTGTGGGCTACAGCACAAAACAAGTTTATGAGAAAATATTTTTGCCATCTTATTTCTTTGGTTAAACGCTTTCTCCAGTAAATTTTCAGTTCCCTAACACTCCTGAAGGAGTTGACGAATGATAAGAACATAAAAAAGTGGAACATTGGTACACCACAGGGCCTATTGAGCCTGCTCTGGAATTCAATATGATCTTGAACTTCATCTCCTCTTTCCTGCCCGCTTCCCATATCCCATAATTCCCGGACAGACCAAAAATCTGTTTGTCTCAGTGATGTCGGAGAATCGCCGGGGGCTGGCGTGAATCCCGCCCCCGCCGGTTGCCGAATTCTCCGGCACCGGAGATTCGGCGGGGGCGGGAATCACGCTGCACCGGTTGGCGGCCTCCCCCCCCCGCGATTCTCCGGCCCGGGTGGGCCGAAGTCCCGCAGCTAGAATGCCTGTCCCGCCGGCGTGAATTAAACCACCTTCCTTACCGGCGGGACAAGGCAGCGCGGGCGGGATCCGAGGTCCTGTGGGGGGCGTGGGGCGATCTGGCCCCAGGGGGTGCCCCCACGGTGGCCTGGCCGGCGATCGGGGCCCACCGATCCGCGGGCGGGCCTGTGCCGTGGGGGCACTCTTTCCCTTCCGCCTCCGCCACTGTCTCCACCATAGCGGAGGCAGAAGAGACTCCCTCCACTGCGCATGCGTGGAGATGTCATTTCCGCGCCAGCTGGCGGGGCACCAAAGGCCTTTTTCGCCAGCTGGCGGGGCGGAAATTCGTCCGGCGCTGACCTAGCCCCTCAAGGTTGGGGCTCGGCCCCCAAAGATGCGGAGCATTGCGCACCTTTGGGACGGCGCGATGCCCGTCTGATTTGCGCCGTTTTGGGCGCCAGTCGGAGGACATCGCGCCGTTTCCGGAGAATTTTGCCCCAGGTGTTTAAAACATTCTCTTTCTCCCAATTCACTGGATTAAGGGATGTCCACTCCCCGAGATAATGGCTGGAATTCTCCCGCGAACGGCGGGGCGGCCCGTACCGGCGCCAAAGAGTGGTGTGCACCACACCGGCGTCGGGCCGCCCGGAAGATGCGGAATCCTCCGCACGTTCGGGGGCTAGGCCAGCGCTGGAGGGGTTAGCGCCATGCCAACCAGCTCCGAAGGGCCTCCGCCAGCCGGCGCAAGTTGGCGCGTGTGCAGGACCGCCAGCGTGTTTCCTGCACATGCGCAGGGGGTTTCATCTCTGCGCCAGCCACCGCGGAGCCTTATAAAGGCCGTCGCGGAGGGAATGAGTGCCCCCGCGGCACAGGCCGGCCCGCAGATCGGTGAGTCCCGATCGTGGACAAGGCCACCATGGGGCCCCCCCCCTGGGGCTGGATCCCCCGCGTCCACCCGAGAACCCCGCTAACTGCCCTCCAAGCCAGGTCCCGCTGGTATGGACAATGTCTAATCGATGCCGGTGGGATTGGCTGAAAACGGGCGGCTGCTTGGCCCATAGGAGCCTGGAGAATTGTCGGGGGGTCCGCTGCCAACGTGATCCCCACCCCCGCCCGAAAACCGGCGGCGAAGAATTCGGCAGCCGGCGTTGGAGCGGCGGGGCCAGATTCACGCCGCCCCCTGGCGATTCTCCCACCCGGCGGGGGTCAGAGAGTCATGACCCCTGGGCGAAATTCTCTGGAAACGGCGCGATGTCCGCCGACTGGCGCCCAAAATGGCGCAAATCAGACGGGCATCGTGCCGCCCCAAAGGTGAGGAATGCTCCGCATCTTTGGGGGCTGAGCCCCAACAGTGAGGGGCTAGGTCGGCGCCGGACGAATTTTCGCCCGCCAGCTGTCGGAAAAGGCCTTTGGTGCCCCGCCAGCTGGCGTGGAAATGACATCTCCGGGCGGCGCATGTGCAGGAGCGTCAGCGGCCGCTAACGGCATTCCCGCGCATGCCCAGTGGAGGGAGTCTCTTCCGCCTCCGCCATGTTGGAGACCGTGGCGGAGGCGGAAGAGGAAGAGTGCCAACACGGCACAGGCCCGCCCGCAGATCGGTGAGCCCCGATCGCGGGCCAGGCCACCGTGGGGGAACCCCCCAGGACCCCGGAGCCCGCACGCGCCGCCTTGTCTCGCCGGTAATGTAGGTGGTTTAATTTACGCCGGCGGGACAGGCATTTTAGCGGCGGGACTTCGGCCCATCCGGACCGGAGAATCGAGCGAGCGGGCCCGCCAACCGGCGCGATACCCGCCCCCGCCGAATCTCCAGTGCCGGAGACTTCGGCAACCGGCGGGGGCGGGATTCACACCAGCCCCTGGCGATTCTCCGACCCGGCGGGGGGTCGGAGAATCTCGCCCCTTGTCTCCAACCGCCCTGGCATCCAGTTAAATCTAAGAACAAAGGAAACTCCTTCCCTCTGAAAGTGGCTAAGCCACGACTTACTTCTACTATTTATTTTTCATGCTGTCACCCTCTTCAAGCACAATAGAGATGCAGGGCGTTATTCTCCGACCCCCCGCCGGGTTGGAGAATCGCCGGGGCTGCCGTGAATCTCGCCCCCGCCGGTTGCCGAAGTTTCCGGCACTGGATATTCGGCGGGGGCGGGAATCGGGCCGCGCCGGTTGGCGGGCCCCCCCGCTGGATTCTCCGGCCCGAATGGGCCGAAGTCCTGCCGATAAATTGCCTGTCCCGCCAGTGTGGATTAAACCACCTTTTGAACGGCGGGACAAGGTGGCGTGGGCGGGCTCCGGGGTCCTGGGGGGGGCGCGGGGCGATCTGGCCCCGAGGGGTGCCCACACGGTGGCCTGGCCCGCGATCGGGGCCCACCGATCCGCGGGCGGGCCTGTGCCGTGGGGGTACTCTTTCCCTTCCGCCTCCGCCACGGTCTCCACCATGGCGGAGGCTGAAGAGACTCCATCCACTGCGCATGCGCGGGAAACTGTCAGCGGCCGCTGACGCTCCCGCGCATGCGCCGCCCCGACTTGTCATTTCCGCGCCAGCTGGCGGGGCAACAAAGGCCGTTTCCGCCAGCTGGCGGGGCGGAAATTCCTCCGGCGTCGGCCTAGCCCCTCAATGTTGGGGCTCAGCCCCCAAAGATGCGGAGCATTCCGCACCTTTGGGGCGGCGCGATGCCCGTCTGATTGGTGCCGTTTTGGGCGCCAGTCGGCGGACATCGCGCCGTTTCGGGAGAATTTTGCCCGCAGTTGGAACTGCACCCATCCCGAAATATACAAACACCTTTGTTCAGTATGAGTCTCACTGTAGGTTTTACTCATCCAGACACAAAAACATTGGGCGAGTTTCTCCGACCCCCCCGCCGGGTTGGAGAATCGCCGGGGGCTGGCGTGAATCCCGCCCCCGCCGGTTGCCAAAGTCTCCGGCACCTGAGATTCGGCGGGGGGGGTGGTATCGCGCCACGCCGGTTGGCGGGCCCCCCCGCTCGATTTTCCGGCCCGGATGGGCCGAAGTCCCGCCGCTAAAATGCCTGTCCCGCCGGCGTAAATTAAACCACCTACCTTACCGGCGGGACAAGGCGGCGTGGGCGGGTTCCGGGGTCCTGGGGGTGCGCGGGGCGATTTGGCCCCGGGGGGGGTGCCCCCACGGTGGCCTGGCCCGCGATCGGGGCCCACCGATCCGCGGGCGGGCCTGTGCCGTGGGGGCACTCTTTCCCTTCCGCCTCCGCCACGGTCTCCACCATGGCGGAGGCGGAAGACACTCCCTCCACTGCGCATGCACTGGAATGCCGTCAGAGGCCGCTGACGCTCCTGCGTATGTGCCGCCCAGAGATGTCATTTCCGCGCCAGCTGGCGGGGCACCAAAGGCCTTTTCCGCCAGCTGGCGGGGCGGAAATTCGTCTGGCGCCGACCTAGCCCCTTAATGTTGCGGAGCATTCCGCACCTTTGGGGCGGCGCGATGCCCGTCTGATTTGCGCCGTTTTGGGCGCCAGTCGGCAGACATCGCGCCGTTTCTGGAGAATTTCGCCCATTAAGTTAAACCCACTTAAAACTATACCTCATTTCTAATGTTTACCAACACAAATATAAATCCCTTAAAACTATCTATTTTTCCTGACACCACCCTATCAAGTCCCTTCATAATTGTAAATGTTTCAATGAGATCATCTCTCATTCTTCCAAACTCCAGAGAACATAACCTCAATTTACTCAGCCTCTCATCATAATACAGCACATTCTTCCCAGGGACCAATTTAGTGAACTTTTGCTGTACTACTTTCAATGCAGGTATATCCTTTCTTAAAGATGGATCCAAAAATGTGCACAGTTCTCCAGATGTGGTCTAATCAAGCAATTGTAGCAAAACTTCTTTACTCCAATACTCTTGCAATAAAGGCTCAAATGCTATTGCTTGCTGTACCAGCACACTAACTTTATGTGTTACTTGTATGAGTATACCCAAGTCTCTCCAAACATCAACATTTATAAATGTCATGCTTTTTTATTCTCCCGGTCAATATGAATTACGTCACACTTCCCAACATTATGCTCCATCTATCGCCTTGGTTACCATTCACTTAACCTGTCCGTATCTCTTTGCTGCTTCTTGGTGTCCAGCTCCCACCCCCTCCACACAGCTTGCATTCCCACTTTGATTTCCATCATCAGCAAATCTAGATGTAACACTCTCTGTCTGGGGGTGTGATGGGATATAAACACTGGTCCCCTGGGGACATTCACCTAAGGTAGAGACATTCTTCACGTGTGAGCTTAGGCCACTGTGTCCAATATGTCAGCCAAATGTGTCCAATTGATGCTGATTTTCCATAGAATTATTTCCATAGAATTTACAGTGCAGAGGGAGGCCATTCGGCCCATCGAGTCTGCACCGGCTCTTGGAAAGAGCACCCTACCCAAGGTCAGCACCTCCACCCTATCCCCATAACCCAGTAACCCCACCCAACACTAAGGGCAATTTGTCATGGCCAATCCACCTAACCTGCACATCTTTGGACTGTGGGAGGAAACCGGAGCACCCGGAGGAAACCCACGCACACACGGGGAAAACGTGCAGACTCCGCACAGACAGTGACCAAAGCCGGAATCGAACCTGGGACCCTGGCGCTGTGAAGCAATTGTGCTATCCACAATGCTACCGTGCTGCCCTAAATTTTATGATTAGTGAATAACAATGAGCAATAAAAACTGTCATTGAGCACATAATATCAATACATCCAGCTCGTGCATGATTATTAGGGCAGGGTTTTCTGGCCTCATCTGCCAAAGGGAATATTTAGTCCACTGAAAGGCGATGGAATTTTGGGTGGGTTGCCGAATCTCCTACGCCAGTGGGCGGACGGGTTCCGGCCCCCACCCAACACCATCCGCCCCACCCTACGGCGGGCTAGAAATACCCGGCCTTAATCTTGTAAGAGAGGAGCTTGCTAATGTTTTTTGATCGATGGGATTACTTTACTTCCTTGCCGCTGAACAAAGATAAGTGTTATTTTTAAAGAAAATATACACACAAAGTACTTTTACCCATATGTGTGTAATTTTCTATGAAAATTAGTGCATGTAGCTGAAATTTGTTGCCACATCTACTCTTGTGGCTTTTCAGCAATTCTTATTGGACAATTGGGCGCATGGTGACACAGTGGTTAGCACTGCTTCCTCACAGCCCCAGGGCCCCGGGTTCAAGTCTGGCCTCAGATGACTGTCTGTGTGGAGTCTGCACATTCTCCCTGTGTCTGCGTGGGTTTTCTCCGGGTGTTCAGGTTTTCTCCCACTGTCCAAAGATGTGGAGGTAGGTGGATTGGCCATGCTAAATTGCCCCCTAGTGTCCAAAAGGTTAGGACGGTTACTAGATTACGGGGATGGGGTGGCAACATGGGCTTAGGTAGGGTGCTCTTTCAGAGATTCGGTGCCGACCCGAAGGGCTGATTGGTATTCTTATGCACCACAGGGATTCTATGATTCTATGAATATTGGCCTAAATGATGGGTACGATTTAATAGCTGTGTTGCACCTGGCGTGGATCCGTGCGCACCGGTTTGATCACGAGGGAGGCTGAAATCGGGATCCACATCGGGCCGATCGGTTTGTGATCTAAGCGGCACGCTCCCTTTGGCAGGTACCAGATCACACCTGGACATGGCGAGGAACCAATTATCACCAATTAAGGGCAATCTCCATCTCATGGATGCCCGATCGAATGACCTGCTGGGATCTAACTAGTTCCCCAGCGAGAGGTCACGTGGGCGCCTTTTAACACATCTATTTAAAAATGGGAACCTAGCACAATGGCTGCTGTGGGGATCAGAGGAGGTGGGTAGCCGTTAGCGATTTTGGACATGCAGCCCAGGGGCACTGGAGCTGTTGCCTAAGTGCTCAGTGGGGGTGGGCAGTGGGGGTGGTATGTGGAAGGGGGGGCTCGTCGAGGGCTGGGCACCATCGGTCAGAGTTCGCCCCTGTGCTGGATGGGTGAGGGGGTTAGCGCCTGCGGGCACAACAGGCCATCCCCCGGATTGCGTGCACCCATAACAGGTGCAACTACAGTTGGTGCCTGTCTGTCTCACCATCAGCTCCAGGACAGACCCTTCTGCGTGGGAAGATGGTGAGGCCACTTTAACTCCCTATGACTGAGAGCAGTCTCTGGCTGCACAGCCAAAGGCCATTGTTATTAGGAAATTGGCATTGTTAATTATGTGCGCAATTCACAGCTCTCAAGTGCATTCCCGTGGGTACACATGTCATGTTTCAGACAAGTTTCATTGCCTAGCATTCCAAACAAACTGTGAGGCCTGGATACTTTGCCTGCATCCTGGAGTGTGTCAGAACCATAGAGGCAGCAGCCAAAACTCGAGAGCTGGGCTTCAGGACTGGGGATATTCCCGCAACCAGAGGGTGAATGTGTGGATCAGGGGAGGGTACCTAAGGCAAGGGACCCGATATAACGATGATGAAAACCCACTGTGAGGTAAACCTTGGGGCTCAGCGACACTGGCATCGCTGTGCCACCCTGCTCTGTCCGCTGACTTTGAGACGGGCCAGTGTCAGGAGGGGGGGAAGGCACAGGGTCGGCCGCCAGCACTCTCTCCTCCCACACGGTGTGCTTGGAAAGAGGGGCAGCTGGATGAGTTTCAGAGCTCCCTCATTATCTGGCCCTGCTGGCTCTCACAACTCTCTTTTGTTTGCACCATCATGTCGACACCCTCAGTGATGCTCCTCAGCGACTGTACCATGCTCTGCAGTGCAACACTATCGTCGACATGTCCTGCAGCGACTGGGACATGCTCTGCAGTGCACCAGCAATGCCCACCTGCACCTAGATATGCTCTGCAGTGCCTTGCCAATGTCCAACTGCATCTGGGACATTTCCCCCAGTAACTGGGACATGCTGTTGAGGCCCTCGGCCATGGCTGTCACTGACTGAGCACGTCTTGGGCACCACCAATCATAGCGCTGACATCTCCAGGCTTTGCACTGTGGTCGGCACCCTAACAGTGTTGGCCTTGGTGCCACGCTTTGCCGGTGCCATCTCTTGTATCCATAGCCATTGAGGCTCCACCAAGTGTCTATTCATTCGCTGGAGTGTCACTGACATGCCCTCCTGAATCTGACAGCCTTGCCCTAGCATCTGTATCAGCTCCGGGATAACCTTGTCTAGAAGCTTGACATCTGACAGGGGCCCAGCTGAGTCCTGGGATCCAAAAGACCTCCGACGGCTGACTCCCTTGGATATTCCTGCCTCCATTTGATGCATCAGCAACTGTGTGGTGCTCATCATATTGTGCCCCAGACGTTTGTCCACTAATGTGTCTCTGCGCTGGCAGTAGGTGAGGTGATAGCTGTGATGCAGCTATAGTGGCATCCTTGCAATCCGCCTCCGAGGGGTGTTCTCTCGGAAGGCAGGGGAGAGGGCGACCTCGGATGGCTTGGCCCCATCAGAGGGAGATCCTGCGAGAGACTGGACATGTGGTCAGTGAGAGGGGACGATCATGTAGTCTGACATGAACAATTCACTCGAGAAAGGTCATCTGGGTGAAAGGGCAGTGGTTCCTCACCACTACGGCAAAGACCAACCTTGCTATCGGTAACTGCTCTATCTTTGGCCAACCTTGCGAACTCCAGGATCCATTCCTCATAGGGGGTGAGGACTCCGCTGCCCATCTGGGCCCTTTTCCGACTATTATGTGCTAACTGCTTCTGCAGGGACAAAGAGAGGGCACCATGAGATGCACACTTGATGCATCGGTGGGGAGGGCGGTGGGAATGGGGGTGGGGTGGGGGGTTGTCTATGGCAGGTGAAATGTGTGGGCACTGCTGCCGGCCATGGTTGGGTTGTGCTGGAGGGTGCCAGGGTGTGCTCGGGCACAGGTGCGGTTTTATGCCGGGAGTGGGGTGGTGTTAGGTACCAGCCGCCGACTTGTTGCGGGTGTGGGAGGCGGGGAGATGAGAGGTTAGGGGGGTGGCAGGCGGGACCAATGTCAAGGGATTGGTGTCAACTTACACATACAGTCCAGTGGAGGTCATTGGTATTCTTCCTGCACATGACAGGTCCAGCTGGTCACGCTGCCCGAAAGGACGGCACCTGCCTATGCCTCCCAGGCAGCATTGGCTCCCCTCTGGCTGGTCCTCCGACCCCTTCGGGGGAACAGGGTGCCCCGTCTCACCTCCATGTGTCCAGCAGCCTGGTCTGGTCGGCATCCCCGAAGCGTGGAGCAGGACTGTGTGGTGACATGTCGCAGTGTGTTCTGTGGAAGCGGTTTATGAGCTTCTCCCCCTTGTTAGAGGGGTTCTGCCTGGTACGGTGCAGGCGAATCACCTGGCAGGACTGCCATTTCCACCATGAAGCCGGTGGGTATTATTTCTGGCACCAATTGCCATTAGATACGGGCCGCAGTCTCGCCGGGTCGGCCGTCATGAAGCACCTGCGTGCCTGCTACTGCACTTAGAACTTCACCCGTTAGATCGCGCCCGATGTCAGCTCGCCAAATAAATGACAATGTAAACTGCTGAAACATCTGAGGAACAGACGCTGCTTCCCTCAGAAGAGCTGTAGCAGAGCTGGGACTCGAGCACCCAGCCCAGGGGTAATGTGAATCAAACAGTTTTCCATGACCAGTATCCTGTGGGACAATTGGTTGACAGCAGAGAAAGTGCTAATGGGAGCAATCAGAGAAAGGGCAGATGAGAGGAGCAACAGGATTGGTACACAGGGGAAGGAGAACTGCTCACAGGCAATTAGGATGTTTTTAAATGCTGACAGAGTTAAAACACAAAGTGAGAAAAAAAAGTGGCTGAAAATGGCATGATAATAAACGTTTAAAGGAAAAGATGCAAGGAAATGGAGGAGTATTGATGGGAAAATATGGTGCAAGAGATAAATGGACCAAGATTTTCCATTTTGGATGCAATCAGTTTTTGCTCAGATTTTGACTCAACATAAATTACATATCACCAAATGGAAAATTTTCTGTGAACCAGGACAATTGGACAATGCTGTAAAATTGTATTTCATAAAAATTGCATTAACAGAGTCCTTGACATATTTACGAGTGTCAAACTGATGCAGCTTTATCAATGCAGCTCACAATGGGTTTACTACAAAGAATTGGCATTTTTGAGCAGAGTAACTGGTCCATTGCCTGTGAGTAACCAAATTTTAAAAAGCTCCATAGAAACATTTACTAATTACATTGGTGTATGATAGTTAGCTTTGCAGTAAATTTTAAAAAAATATTGCTTTCAAAAAGTCCCCATTAATGCCCTCACATCTAAAAGAAAGATTTAATTTTAAAAGCATTCTTGAAGGCCTGTGGAATGGGCACAATTAGCAGAAACTTGTCAACGTGATTAATTTGTTTTGACTGTGTGGTTAGTTTTGTGGGAACAACCTCTTCCAGTGCAGTGTTTTTTAAAACCCATAGCAAATGATGGCAAAGCTCGATTTGCGAAGAGGCTAATTTGCACTTGAAATTCCTTGATCTTTTAAAAAATATTTTCCACCTAACAGACAATTTAGCATGGCCAATCCACCTACCCTGCACATTTTTGGGCTGTGGGTGTGAGATGCAGACACGGGGAGAATGTGCAAACTCCACACAGACAGTGATCCAGGGTCAGGATTGAACCCGGGTCCTCAGCGCTGTGAAGCAGCAGTGCTGACCACTGCGCCACCGTGCTGCCCCGACATGCCTTAATCTTTTAAAGCTGACCGATTTTGGGCATGTCAGCCAATCAGAAACTTCAGGTGATAATGTGCAGAGAATATGTGATGGGGAGCTCTTGAAATATTTAAAAAGCAGCTGCTTCCTGATTTGGAAATGCATTTGGCAAATGCACAAAGTAGCTCAAGTAATCAATTTATAAATTTAAACTTATCTTACAAAAGCAGTTGGTGCTGGTAATGGGACAAAAGAGCACGATGAACAGATTCCATCTGGGGGCAGACTAATTGCACCAACAAAATTCAGCACCTTCAGATTCTAGAGCACCCTGAAGTTAGGATTAGCGAGTGTTTAGTGGAGAGGGAAAATTAATTGAAAATTAAAAGAATGGTGAAGCTGAAAAGCAGAGTGTGCAACTTAACAGATGGTGTTCTGGTGTTGAGTCAGCAAGTGCATGGAGAATTCTACCACTGGGCCATTGGAGTAAATCTGGCAATGGAAGATGTTACAAATGAATGGGAAAATCTGTTCTGTCTTTTCCTTTTGCTTAATCGTGTGTAAGATTATTTATATATCCGCAATGTAAATGGAGAGATTTTCCATTACCTTCTTTCCTCGAACACTGCGTTATGCAGCACATTTCCTGTACTTTCTGTGAAGTAAGTGGAAACTTAGGAGGATTTTAAAAAAACTTTAAGTGAAAATACAAAAGAAAAGTAAATGTAGTTTCAATTCAATTGAGTGACTACATTCCTAAGCTATTCTTCTACTCACAGACCATAGTCAAATGCATGTGGAAAAGAAGACCGACAGACAGACTTGTATTTCTAAAGTGTTTTTCCTTGCTTTAGGACCTCCCAAGACACTGTACAGCTAATGACTTGGGAAGGCATGGTGGCACAATGGTCAGCACTACTGCCTCCAAGCACCAGGGTCCCAGGTTCAATTCCAGCATTGGATGACTGCCTGTGTAGAACTTTCACGTTCTCCCCATGTCTGCATGAGTTTCCTCTGGGTGCTCCAGTTTTCTCCCACAGTCCAAAAACATGCAGGTTAGGTGAATTGGCCATGATTAAATTGCCCTTTAGTCTCCAAAGATATATAGGGGTACAGGGATAGGGTGGCGGAGAGGGCCTAGGTAGGGTGCTGTTTCAGAAGGTCGATGCACACTCGATGGTCCGAATGGCCTCCTTCTGCACAGCAGAACTTCAATGGTTCTATGAATGTTGTTTTGAAGCATAATCACTGTCGTAATGTCGGGAAAGAATCAGATAATTTAAGAGAGCAAAGTACCACAAACATCAATGAAATATGAACCAGATAATCACTTGCTCTTCTTCAAAATCATGCCACAATATAGTGTTATCCTCACTTTAAAATATATAAACCTGATGAAATAGCAAGTGTGCATTTAGGAATGCAGGCATATAGAAAAGATAATAACCCTGGCAGAACTCTGGACAGATAACTTTTTCCAAAGTTGGCAAATTTCTTACTTGGGGGAAATTATAGAATCGACAACAGGACATTTAAAAGAAAGGGATGACTATTCAAGATTTGCAACTTGCTGCATTAACACTGTTTAGTAGACTATTAGCCATATAATAAAGTAATTCATGCCAGCGCATAGCAAGGTCTGAGCACCATTCAGTATTCAGCATTTAAGTGACAGGCAACATTCATGCCACACAATGACCACCTCCAACAAGTAGACAATGGCATGACTTTTAGTGAATACTCCACTATCAACATTCTGTGGGTTACCAAAGGCCAGACACTGATTTGAACCTGCCCTAAAAATACTGTGGCCTCAACAGTTGTAAGGCGGTTGTTAGGTGGATTGGCCGTGATAAATTGCCTTTAGTGTCCAAAATTACCCTTAGTGTTGGGTGGGGTTACTGGGTTATGGGGATAGGGGGGAGGTGTTGCCCTTGGGTAGGGTGCTCTTTCCAAGAGCCGGTGCAGACTCGATGGGCCGAATGGCCTCCTTCTGCACTGTAAATTCTATGATAATCTATGAAACAGTAAGTCAGAGACTGAGAATTCTGCAATGAGTAACTCACCTCCTTACTCCCTCAAGCCATCCATAAGACATACATCGAGATTGTGATGGATCATTCTCCACTTTCCTGATGTATACAGCCCCAACAACACTCAAGAAGCTCAACAACATCCAAGACGAAGCAACCCTTTTGATACGCATCCCATTCACTCCCTCCATCACATGTATAAGATGGCAGTATGGAAATGTGAACTGAGGCTCAATACTGGGGTCCGTCTGATCTCATTGTTCAGGTACAGGATCCTTCCCTGTGACCTCCTCCTGTCTAACATGCAACATTTCTAACCCTTCCCTTTGTAAACTGATGTATTGGACTAATAGTGAGACAGAGCATAACTTTAGGTTGTCCTCCGATAAGAGCTGAGCTCTCGCTTAAATTTTCTGGATCCAATGAAACAAAATTGTCGTTGATCCCTACAGGTTTTTCTGAGACATGAGATGAAATGATGACTGAGTTGTAAATATCATGTCATGCATCCAAATTTCATTTGGCAAACTCATCCACAAGCCGAGTTATGCTGAAAGTGTTTACAGCAGGTTTTGTGGCACATCTCTTGAAATTCAAGGTTTACCTGAAGTAAAAGAATCATGGACTCTGTGACTGACACTGATGTGGCAGAAAATTGAACTTGACCTTCAAAAGTGCCAAAGTTCCCTGAATCAATATTGGGTATGTCCTGACATTATTAAAGATGCTGATTATCCTCAATATATCCCATGAGCTGGATATGATTCTACAAGAAAATAGCAGTGTGCGTATACCTACACCACAGGTGTGGTGATATGCCTGTAGATAATAATGCATGTTCTCAGCAGTGTGACCTCCCACCAGCAGGTGGCGTCAGGTGACATCCGGCGACCTGCAGAAGGTTGTAAGGCGTACATGAGGACAGTCGCACATAAGGATGCTTCCAGGAGAGTCTAATGCAACTCTGTGATAACTTGGTCTGTATAGCATTCTGATTGTTACCTTACCATGTGTACATTAATAAATCATCATTCTGTCTATGTTCACCAGCAGTTCTGTAGAATCATTGCAAGACAAGATCGCAGATCACAACAACAGGGATCCCAGTAGTTCAAAAAGACAGCTCACCACCTTCCTAAAAGGAAAAATAGCAGTAAACCTTGGAAATGAAGGGTTCCAGCAAAACTTGGCTAAACGGATATGTGTCTATCTTAAAAGCAGTCTCAAGTATTACTGGTGCCAGTATTATTGATTTTTACTGGCCATTTTGAACAGATTTTTTCTTTTGGATCCTCGAGGACAATTAGGGATGGACAATAAATGCTGGCCTTGCCAGCAATGCCCACATTCCCCCAAAAAATTAATTGTGTTTTAGAAAGGAACTTATATTTTCTGACTCATTTTATCTAAGTGAAGTAGAAGGATAGCACACAACATCTGAAATGTTCTAATGATGACCATGAAACCATTGTAGATTGTCATAAAAACCCATCTTGTTCACTGGAGGGTGAGCGGCGTGGTGACACAGTGGTTAACACTGCTGCCTCACAGCGTCACAGACCCGGGTTCAATTCCAGCCTCAGGTGACTGTCTGTTTGGAGTTTGCATTGTTTCGCCGTGTCTGCGTGAATTTCCTCCCACAGTCCAATGATACGCAGATTAAGAGGATTGGCCATGCTAAATTGCCCCTTAAGTGTTCAAAGATGTGCTGCTTAGGTGGAATTGCGGTGAAAGGGCAGGGGAGTGGGCCTAGGTAGGGTGCCCTTTTGGTAGGTGGGTGCAGACTCGATGGGCTGAATGACCTTCTCCTGCACTGTAGGGATTCTATGGATTCTAATACCCTGTCAGGAAGGAAATCTGCCATCCTTATCTGGTCTGGCCTACATGTGGCTCCACACCTACAGCGATGTGGTTGACTCTTGCTCTCTGAAGTGGTCTAGCAAGCCACTCAGTTCAAGGGCAATTAGGCATGGATAATAATTGTTGGCCCAGCAGCAACACCCCCACCCAGCAACACCCACATCCCAGGAATGATAATGGTTCATACAGAATTAATTGATTGCTTCCCCTTTATTTTTATGTGTTTAATCTTTCTTACACACAAACCTTTTTTTATATCTCTCAGCTAAGACATTGCCCACAGGTCAATTCTCCATTGATTCCAGTAGCTGAATGCTTAGGAATGGAAAACCACAAGACGGAAGTGTTCTTCCATGATGGCACAGGTCAGCTGAGGGAAGTGTGCTGTAAATCATCGTGCAGCCTGACAAACAGGACCATGAGTAATTACCACACTTACCCACAGACACATTTGAAAGAGAAAGCTACCGTATCGTTTAAAATATTACGAGTGTATTTGTTACGACATGTACAGAATGATTTATCCTGAGGTATACCGAAAGATTTATCCTGACGTACACAATCAATATAACCAAAATGCTTACAATTGTAATTAGTCATTAATGCTAATAAATTGCCATCATTTGTAGTCAGCATTGATGTATGACATGATTTTTAGTTATAATGGCTATGATTTTGCTGCCAAAAAATGCGTACCCTGTTCTTACTTGCTCTTCATCAAGACTGGGTTCTCTAATTCCTTTTTATTACCTTACCTCATTGAAAATGATTATACTGGCCATCGTTCAAAATTACCTCTTTTAGCTTTTAATTTATATAGCATCTGCTTCTGCATTCATCACAGAAATAAGTGCAATTATCAGAGAAAGTCAGCTGTTTTGTATGCTCAGCACCTTTTAGAGGCTGATTGGTAATAGCCAACAATAAATTATCCCATACATATTTTGCTTCAACGTCCAAATGAAGAACACTATTATCAACTTATAATAACAGCTTATCAACCGCTCATCCTTGTAGTTTGATGGAGAAAGAACTGCACTACTCTTTTTTTCTGTGGTGTAGGGTTAAGAAAGTTACAGTGCTTGATGTTCTGATCCAATGACATTGGCCACCCTTAGTTTCTCAGAGGTGCCAGTCAGGCCACTCAGATCAAGTGATCGGAGCAAATTCTCCGCTTGAGAGACTAAGTGCTGATGCCGGGACTGAATCGTGAGTGTTCTATGTGGACGAAAGTGGTGCCAGTCCCAAAACGATTCAGGTCCCATTAATGGGCTAGCACCGGCGCCACGTAGAACTCACACAATTCCAATGCATGTTGCCCCTCATCCCAATCAAGATGATGGCACTGGTTGCACTGGGGAGCATGCCCATCCCATTGAAGGGTCGGCTGGTACCTAAGGGGGTGGCCTGCTGGGCCCCCTTCTGACCCGTGCCACTACGTTCCGAGTGGGCAGTCAGCGGTGTGCGTAGCCGCATGGCTGCTTTGCAGGCTGCAGCAATTGTAATCCATACCCAGCCACCTTGACCCCACGGCCCACCTCCTAACCGCACCCCAGCCAGCGGCACAACTGTCAGCACACTACAGCGATGTTGAACACTTTTTGTACCCCCTCCCACACCCTCAGCAGCCACAACGTCTGTTTCCTGATTTGAAATACCGCAAGTGAACTTCACCTTCAGTAATTCCTCCTGGCAAAGGCCAGGTATCGCAGAAGGCCCAGAAAATGCTGATTTGAGTCTGTTAATGATATACCAATGGCCTTTACTGTACAATTTGCATGCCCACGGCGGTGTGCAGCATAGAACGCATTCATGCCACTGTCGTGCGACCGTAGCATGGCATTCTGTTTAGCGCACACCGCCAACCTTGATCCGGCGGATCGTGTTTCTCAATTGCGGCATTGGCCGACCGAGAATCCTGCCTGATCGATTTTTCTTGCTTAAGTCAGGTCTTTCCTGAGACATGTTACTTCAAGTGACCTCTTATTTGAGCTTTGCATCAAATACCTGGGATGCATCAAAGCTTTTCCACATAGAGAAGAAGGAAGAAAGACCTGCATTTCTACATGACCAATGCTTTACAGCCGCTGAAGTACTTGATGGCGGCGAAGATGGCGCCGCCCACGGGTCGCACATTGTGGGTGGTGTGGCAGCTGGTGGCGGCCCTGACAGGCAGCAAGCAGCGCTGCTGGGCCTAGAAGCTTTTGGGAGAGATCGGGCCTGGCAGGCTTTCGCAAAGTGGCCCTTCCTCTCACACCCGTTGCAAGTCGCATTCCGTGCAGGGCAGCGTTGTCGGGGATGATTACCCTGGCCGCAAATGTAGCACTTGGGGCTTTCGGCGTTGGCGGGTTGCTGCGTGGCACAGGCTTGCGCCGCACCCAGGTCAGATGATGGCGGCGCCCACGAGGGTGCCGCGCGGTTGGAGGTGTAGGCCTCCATGTTCTGGTAGGCCACCTCCAGCGAGTTTGAGAGCCGCACTGTCTCTGGGAGGCCGAGTGTACCCCCTTCGAGCAATTGTTGGCAGATGTAGCTTGATTTCATGCCTGCGACATAAGCATCCCTGCTCAACAGCTCTGCGTGTTGGGTAGCCAATACCGCCTGGCAGTCACAGCTCCAGCAGAGTAACCGTAAGGCACGCAGGAATTCTGCTAGAGACTCCCCAGGGCGTTGTCGTCTCGTGGCAAGAAGGTGCCTAGCGTACACCTCGTTCACAGACTTAACATAGTGTCCCTTCAGCAGCATTATCGCCTCTGTACACGAGGGGGCATCCCTGATGAGAAGAAAGACTTGCGGGCTCACCCGTGCGTGGAGAATCTGCTTCTTTTGGGAGGTCGGTGACGTCTTCGGTGAAGGATCCGAGGTACGCTTCGAAGCAACTTAGCCAGTGCTCGAAAGTTGCAATGGCGTCGGCTGCCTGTGGGTCCAGCTCCAGGCGATTAGGCTTGAGTGATGAATTCATTTTAGATGTTTAGTGTATTAAATTGATATGCCATTAATGAACACATGACGAGTGGTGAACGTAACTGAGGCTTTAATGCACTAAACAGAAAGCCTCCTGGCCTCTGATCCCAAACTGGGTCAGTGGCGGAGACTAGCCACCTTTATACATGGGCCTGAGGGGAGGAGCCACAGGCGGAGCCAGCAGGGACAAACCCAGGCATGTACAATACAATACAATACAGTGGTTTACCACAGTACTTTTCAAAGTGTACTATCACATAGAAAATGAGGCAGCCAATTTGCACACAGCAATGTCCCATGAACAGCATTGTGATGCAAATGAGATATTGTTTTAATGATGTTAGTTGAGAGATAAACATTGCTGAGGTTACCATATTGAAATAAGTGCCATTTATATGGCTGGGAAAGGTTTTTAGGGGCATTGCCAAGATAAATAGTTATCAGTTAGCTGCCACATTTTATGGGCAATGACTAATGTATACTGTCTAGATTTGTAACTGCAATGCTTCTGCACTTAATCATAGCTCAAGCACCATTTTACTTAATTGGATTTTTTTTTTAATTAACCAAGCTGTCCCACACCAGGTGCACATTTAATAGCAGACTGAGTGGACTGCCACAATTATACTGACCACTTTCATCATTGTTGAATGAAGGAAAAGCAAAGGATCCAGACATCTGTAATCAAACATACAATGAATCTGCGCACCAGACTCTTGAGTGCGAGTGACATTTTTAGCAATTGGTGATGCAACGTGCCTAATTCAATCAGATTCCTGCTGGACAGTATTGAACAATTCAAAACTTAATAAAACTTGTCACTGCACTGACAGCAATGAATATCACCTGCAATCCTAACCACGGCTCTTGTGTCAGATTAACAGGAATATGCCCACAACATAACTAGGTCATTGTCCATCGAACTGGCCACACCGGCATGATCTCCCTGTTCAGTGTCTCGCTGCTCAAGCTATTTTGGCTGCACAAGAATAGTTTTTAGCAACCCAACAACCGTAGTGCTTTCTAGTAAAATGGAGAATTGTCACCGTTATAAGTATTATATTTATATGCGAAAACCAATATACATGTACACACGCACAAATACCTGTGTTTTTTTCAATTGAGGGGCAATTTAGTGTGGCCAATCCACCTACCCTGCACATCTTTTGGGGTGAGACCCACGCAGACACGGGGTGAATGTGCAAGTTCCACACGGATAGAGACCAAGGGCCGGGATTGAACCCGGGTCCACGGCACCGTGAGGCAGCAATGCTAATCACTGCATCACCATGCAACCCTTCACATGCCCATTTTTATTATTTTCTTTCTTTACATATCACTATTTTTTTCAACATCCAGTGTTTAACATGCAATTGGTTGCAAATAAACCTTCTCTTAGCTTTTTCCATTAAAAGTTGTTTCACAACCAAATACACCTGTCAGGAGAATGGATTAATTATCAAAGGAGTGGGAGGTATCATGGGCGTCATTCTCCGACCCCGCAGCAGGTCGGAGAATGGCTGTTGGCCGCCGTGACTCCCGCCCCCGCCGGTTGCCGAAGTCTCCGAAGGGAGAAAAGTCGGCGGGGCGTTAATGGCGCCCCAGACGTCGGAGAATGGCACGGGTGGGCGCAAGGCAGCCGATTTTGGGCCTGCCGATATTCTCCCGTCTGGATGGGCCGAAGTCCCGTCGACGTGATGACGGGTCACGTCGACGTAAATCAAACCTCCTTTTAATCGGCGTCAACCTGTGCTCCAGGTTCACGCCGACCAGCGTGGAGGTGGGTGACGGCCTGGGAGGTTGGCCACTGGGCAGGCGATGGCGTGGCCGCAGCCTGAATGTGTGTGGAGAGGTGTATCTAGGGTTGTGTGTATGTGTGTGCGGCGGGGGGGGGGGGTGGTTAGAGTGGGCTGGGCTCCGGGGGAGTGCCGGGAGGGGGTCCGTGTCGGGGAGGGGGATGGGGGGTCCGTGCCGGGGAGGAGGATGGGGGGTCCGTGCCGGGGAGGAGGATGGGGGGCCCGTGCCGGGGAGGAGGATGGGGGGTCCATGCCGGGGAGGGGGATGGGGGGCCCGTGCCAGGGAGGAGGATGGGGGGTCCGTGCCGGGGAGGGGGATGGGGGGGATGGGGGGCGTGCCGGGGAGGAGGATGGGGTCCATGCCGGGGAGGGGGATGGGGGGGGGGGGGGCCGTGCCGGGGAGGAGGATGGGGTCCGTGCCGGGGAGGGGGATGGGGGGGGGGGGGCGTGCCGGGGAGGAGGATGGGGTCCGTGCCTGGGAGGGGGATGGGGGGGGGGCCGTGCCTGGGAGGAGGCTGGGGTCCGTGCCGGGGAGGAGGATGGGGGGCCCGTGCCAGGGAGGAGGATGGGGGGTCCGTGCCGGGGAGGAGGATGGGGGGCCCGTGCCGGGGAGGGGGCGTGCGAGGGCAAGTGTATTGGACCACCTGGACAGGTGCCAGCCTCCAACAGTTGGACCCATGCAGTCCATGCCACCTGGCTGGGGGGAGGAGGGGATATGGGCAATGATGACATGTCGTCGTTCCCCCCCCCCCCCCACACCAGGCCGTCATGTTTTCCGATCATCCAGCGATGTTGGCCGCCGTGGCGGCAGCTGCTAATGTCTATGTTGCCCTGGATGAGGAGGGGGAGGAGGAGGAGGAGGAGCGTGCCAGAGAGGCGGCGCAGGCTGCTGCAGAGGGGCAGGCAGCAGCCGCCCAGGCTGGAGGGACACCTGACCGACAGGACGAGGAGGGGGAGGAGGACGTCGCGGCCCCGCGGCAACGGAGGCACCCGAGGACGCCCCGTGTTTACCGGCCCCGGCAGTTATGTCAGGACCTCATGGACCGGGAATGCATGAGGAGATTCCGGATGAGGCGGGAAATCGTGGCACACATCTGCCACCTGCTGGCACACCTGTCACCACGTGGCACTGGCGGGGGACACCCTCTCCCCGTGTCCGTCAAGGTCACGGTGGTCCTGAACTTTTATGCAACGGCGTCATTCCAGGCACCGAGTGGGGACCTGTCCGGCATATCGCAGACATCGGTGCATCGGGGCAGTGACAGATGCCCTATATGCCATGGCGCACCGCTACATCCGCTTCCCTGTGGACCGGGCCAGCCAAGATGCGTGGGCTTCTCTGCCGTGGCCGGGTTCCCCATGGTCCAGGGCGCGATTGATGGGATGCACGTCGCCGTGCGGCCACTTGCAGATAACAGGGCCGTGTTCACCAATAGGAAGGGGACCTATTCGATGAACATACAGGTGGTCTGCGACCACCGCATGATGATCCTGCACGTCTGCGCCCGTTACCCAGGCAGTGTCCACGACTCATACGTGTTGTCGCGGTCATCCATCCCCGGCAGGTACGAGGGACGCCATCCCCGGCTGAGGGGCTGGTTTCTGGGCGACCGGGGCTACCCATTGCGATCGCGGCTGATGACGCCTATACGGAGGCCACGCAATGAGGCGGAGAACCGCTACAATGATGCCCATGTAACGACAAGGGGAGTGATAGAGAGATGCTTTGGCGTGCTGAAGATGCGTTTCACGTGCCTGGACCTCCCTGAGGGCGCCCTCCAGTATCGGTCAGATAGGGTCGGTCGCATCATTGTGGTGTGCTGCATCCTGCACAACATAGCCCAGCAGAGGGGCGATGTGCCGCAGGCAGAGGAGGGCGGAGTGGAGGAGCAGCAGGACGAGGCGCAGTCCTCCCCAGATGAGGGGCATGGGGGCAATGGTCAGAGCAGACGGGCTAGACACAGGCGGGTGGCTGTCCACCGTTACCGGCTGGCCCAGCGGGCACGGGACAGGCTGATAGCTGCCCGCTTCACTGACTAGATGGGCGTGGGAATCGGGTAGTACGGCCACAGACCGCACACCATGGCAACAGCCGTCCACCCACAGCCCCCACCCATCCACCCACCCAGCACCCTCACCCCCCTCCCCAACCCCACCCACCCCATCCGCATGCACACCACTCCCCCATTGCCGATCCACCTGCGGCACAATGGCCGGGCTCACACGGGTGGACGCGTGTCTATTGCAGGCCATGGAGGATGATGACAACCCGCCCTGCGATGAGCTCCTGGCTCCACATCGTTGGACTTTGTCTGACCCATGGCCACAGTACCACCATCCACCCGGACCATCCCTGCATGCGGCTGTGACACCGCAGCGCACAGTCCCGTCCTCTGCCCGGGGGGATGTTGATGGCGGCCCAGGGGGAAGGGGCAGACTCACCTGGGGCTGAGGTAAGACCACCCCTCACACACACACTTGCGCTCAACGTACATGACACCCCCGCACGCTTTGGCCAGAGCACAAAGGCAGCTTCTGTCGGTGTAACATTGACTTTAATAACCAAAGGAGTTCATGCACGTGCCCTAGCCCCTAAAACCTATCTGTGCCCTGCACCCGTGCCAACTTACTCAGTGTCTAATTGTTTGGCCTTACGGGCCCTTTGACTACGTCTACGTGGTTCCCCAGACGGTACAGCAGAACTGGAGGTGGACTCCTGTGATTCCTGCCCTCTGACACGGGATCCCTTTGGCGGCCGTTTCCTGGGGCGTCCTGGCATAGATGGGCCAGGCTGCGGCCCGGGCGACTGGGATGGCGAGCTGCCAGCCTGTCCTGCCCGTTGCCCACCCAATGCACCTGGGACGGAAGGGGGGGAGTCCGAGGTGTCGCGGTGTTCCGGGACCTCCCCTAAAGGGGGAGCCGGGACGGACCACAGCACCTCCTCCTCCCTCGGGGTGCCCGATGGCCCCCAGGCCTCTACATGGGTGGGGGATGCGAACGGACTGGCCATCCGACGCCTCCCTGACATCTGGCGCTGCCAGTCCTGGAGGCCCGTGCTGGTATCGACAGGGGTCTGCAGGTTTGCAGCCATGGAGCCCAGGGGATTGGCAAACCCTGTCTGTGACTGTGCGACGCCAGCTCGCACATGGCTAAAGGCGCCGATGCCCTCAGCGATGGCCTGCAGAGACTGGGCTATGGCCTGCTGAGACTGGGCTATGGCCTGCTGAGACTGGGCTATGGCCTGCAGTGACTGGGGTATGGCCTGCTGAGACTTGGCCATGGCCTGCAGAGACTGGGCTATGGCCTGCTGAGACTGGGCCATGGTGTTGAGCGCCTCTGCCATCTGGCGCTGGCACTGGCTCATGGTCTCCTGTGAGAGGGCAGCCATGTCCTGGGCCACAGACGCCGCCTGCACGGAAAGCCCCAGGCCTCACAACCCGTTCCCCATGTCTGACACCGTCGCACCCATTGCCTCCACCGCGGACGCCACCCGTGCGGTGTCGGCCTGGGTGGCACGTATGACCGGCGCCACACCCAGCTCCTGGACGCGGGTGGACTCCTCCACCTGCAGCCGCCGCAAGCCGGCCGTCACCCTCTTCGCTCGTCTCCGGGTCGGTGGTTGCATCGGATCTATGTGTGGGTGTGGTAACTCCAGGAACCCGGGATCCATCTGGGCGGCAGATGTTCGTTTGGGCTGGGCTGCCCTCCGACCGCCCAGCCCCTCTGCTGCTCCTACCTCCGCCTGCTGTACCGGGACGTCTGTGTTGTGCGCACCAGTGAGTGTACCAGACGCCTCATCACTAAAGTGCCCAACCGAGGTGAGTGTTTCTGCGATGGTGGAGGGTGTTGGTGACAGCAGTGGTGTTGTGTCGTGCTCTTCGTCCCACTCTGAGTCCATGGCACTTTGGGGTGGGGGTTCATCTCCACCCATCCACTCTGTGTCACTGTCCGGTATTTCGTCTTCCTGGGTAGTGCTGTCCCGGGTAGGGGTGTCCCGGGTAGGGGTGTCCTGGGTAGGGGTGTCCTGGGTAGTGGTATCATGGCTCGGCTGTGACGGGGGCCTGTGGCTGCCCCCCTCGTCGCTGGGTGGCACACGCCTGCGCCGTCGCACCCGTACGTGACGAGGGCGTCGTCTCCCTGTTGCTGCAGGTCGCTCCGTCTCCCATGGTCTCCAAGGGACATCCTGCGGGCGTCGCATGCCGGAGGGTCCGGGTCTCTCCGTCTCCCGTGGTGTGCGAGGGGCATCCTGCGGGCGTCGCATGCCGGAGGGTCTGTGTCTCTCCATCTCCCTTGGCTTCCGAGGGGCATCCTGCGGGCGGTCTGCATCTGCGGGGATGGGTGCCTCGACGTTTGCTCCTGCGATCCACAATGAAGTATGCATGGTTAGACACGCAGGCAGTGATCAGGTGATATGGGGGAGGGGGATATAGGGGAGGGGGGATATGGGGATGGGCTGTCGGTGGCTCACTTGCTAGTACGCCCCCGACGTCTGCATCAGCAACCTCCCGGTCCTCAGGTCTGCCAGCCAGTTCCAGGGCCCTTTCCTCGTGTTCGGTCAGTGGCCTCTCATCAGCGGTGACTCCTCCAGTCCTCACATGCTCCCTATTGTTGTGTGCGCGCTTCTCCTGTGGCAGGGGGGTAGGGAGGGGGGGTGGTGGCAGGGGTAAAAGGCAACAGTGTTAGACAGGTATATGAATGCACACCATCGGTTGCGCGTGTATTGCAGAGGTTAAGGTTAGGGCTGGATTCACTTGGGGTTATGGGGGATATGGGGGAGGGGGGATATGGGGGAGGGGGGATATGGGGGAGGGGGGATATGGGGGATACGGGGAGGGGGGATATGGGGGATATGGGGGAGGGGGATATGGGGGATATGGGGGAGGGGGGGATATGGGGGAGGGGGGATATGGGGGAGGGGGAATATGGGGGATATGGTGGAGGGGGGATATGGGGGATATGGGGAGGAGGGATATGGGGGAGGGGGATATGGGGGATATTGGGGATATGGGGGAGGGGGGATATGGGTGTTATGGGGGAGGGGGGATATGGGGGAGGGGGGATATGGGGGATATGGGGGAGGGGGGATATGGGGAGGGGGTATATGGGGATATGGGGGAGGGGGATATGGGGGAGGGGGGATATGGGGGATATGGGGGAGGGGGGATATGGGGGAGGGGGAATATGGGGGATATGGGGGAGGGGGATATGGGGGATATGGGGGAGGGGGATATGGGGGAGGGGGGATATGGGGGATATGGGGGAGGGGGATATGGGGGAGGGGGAATATGGGGGATATGGTGGAGGGGGGATATGGGGGATATGGGGAGGAGGGATATGGGGGAGGGGGATATGGGGGATATTGGGGATATGGGGGAGGGGGGATATGGGTGTTATGGGGGAGGGGGGATATGGGGGAGGGGGGATATGGGGGATATGGGGGAGGGGGGATATGGGGAGGGGGTATATGGGGGATATGGGGGAGGGGGATATGAATATCGGGCAGAGGGGGGGGGGGGAGGCTCACCCTGCCTGCTCTGACGAGGTCGTTCACCTTCTTGTGGCACTGGGTGCCTGTCCGTGGTGTCATGGCCGCAGCGGTGACGGCCTCTGCCACCTCCCTCCACAGACGCCGGCTGTGGCGTGGGGCAACTCTGCGGCCGTGCCCGGGATACAGGGTCTCCCTCCTCTGCTCCACTGCGTCCAGGAGGTTAAAGGGATGGGATTCCCTCTGGGTTCCTACCTGTCTCTGCTACACAGTGATTTTACATTGGGGCAGGCAAGGTGAATTAGAGGCCTTGCCCCAATTAATGGCCTATTAAGGGTCATTTCCGACCCAGCCTCACTTTTTAGACTAGTGGCAAGATTAAAACTCCATGAGGGAAGTCCAAATTACAACTAAGTTACATCTTGGACAGGAAAGGGGGGCTGGGTGCCTCCATCAGAAGCTGCTATTATAAGTCGCGCCAGTGCCCTCCCCCTCTCCACCCTAGGACACCTTGAAGGTACCTGGACCTCACTTTCCCACAGTTAGTCTCTGGTGTCTTCTTGAACTTTCTCTTCTGTCCACTGTAGTGCTGCTGCTGCCAAGACTGTCTGATTGACTGGCAGCTGTCTAAGGCAGGGTTTCCTCCTGAGTGAGATGCGGAAGTCCTGCCTGCAGCCAATCAATGCTCATTGATGTGTAAATTGGTTGTGAAGCAGTCATAGACAACGGCGATGTATCCCCTACTGGCTAGTAAAGGGAACTCCTGGATTTTGGCCCAGCAACAGTGAAGGAACTGTGATATAATTCCAAGTCAAGATGGTACGTGGCTTGGACGCACACGTGCAGGTGGAGATATTCCCATGTGTCTGCTGTCCTTGTCATTCTAGGTGATAGAGTTTGTGGATTTGTGTGGTATCATCAAAGGTCCCTAGTGAAGTGAGGCAGCAGTGTTAACCACTGTCCACCATTTTGCCTGTTTTGCATGGATTGCTTCAGTATCTGAGGAGTCAAAACATGGAACCAAAAATGATGACATCTCTGCTACTGATGTTATGATGGAAGGAAGGTCAATGATGAAGCAGCTGAAGATGTTGAGGCCTTGCCCTGAGGACCCCAAACTCAGGTTGGTGGGCTGTTTATTGCTGTGCAAATGCTGCTTGATAGCATTGTTGATGACACGTTCCATCATTTTGTTGCTGATCGAGAATAGACTGATGGGACAGTAATTGGCTAGATTGGATTTGCCTTGCTGTTGGTGGACAGGGCACAGCTGAGGATTTTTCCGCCAGGTCGATGCCATTTTGTAGCTAAACTAGAATATCTTAACTAGGTGTATGACAATTCTGAAAAACAATGTTACGACCTCTGTAGAGACCCATAATGGTTTAAAGAGATGTTCAAACTTATAGTTATTGGCTGAAAGGATACCACAAGATTTCACATTTTTAAAGCTATCAAGAACAATAGACAAAACACCATTAATTCAACATTGTTAACCTTTAATTGACAACTTATACTTCAAAAGTACCAAACTGTTTTCCTCTTTCTGCTTTTAAACAAAAACCCCAATTCCATTATGTTATTTAGTCTCTTAAGTTCACATCCCATCTCTTGGAAACGATCCAAAGTATTTAGCAACTCCCATCAGTTTCCTTCTGTTATTTCCCTTTCCCTATATTGTCTTCCACCATGAGTATTCCCAGATGCTCCATCAGTTTTATTCCCGTTTGATCTTTCTGCAACAATTTGGTACCACTGAGTGATTTGCTCAGGCATTTCAGAGGACAGTTAAAATTCAACCAAATGTCTGTGGTCCAGAGTTACGTATGAGCCAGACCAGGCAAGGACAGCAGATTTCCTTCACTCAAGAGTATTAGTGAGCCAAATGGATTTTTTTCATCAAGTTCATTGTTTCATGGTTACTATTACTGTGACTACCTTCTGACTCCAGATTATTAACTGAATTCCATTTCCACCAGCTGCCATTTGAACCCGGGTCCACAGAGATTTAGCCTGGGCCCCTGGATTACCAGCCCATTATAACGCCAGCACACCACCATCCCTGCATTGTGCTATTAAGTAGGCAAATGTGGAAGCCAATTTCCACACAGCAAGTTGAAAATAAAGTGGACAATAATCTGCTTCTGGAAGGAACGTTGGAAAGGACACAGGGAGAGTTTCTTGCTGTTCTTTGAAAAACATCATATTGACTTTCTATATTCACCTGGGTAGACAGGTAGACAGGTTGGTGGAATGGGCGGACCAGTGACAGATCAAATATAATGCAGAGAAGTGTGAAGTGATTCATTTTGGTAGGAAGAATGCAGAGAGGCAATAAAAAATAAAAGGACTGTGGAAAAAGTTGGCCCAAGTAGACTGGGGACAGATAATTGAGGGTAGGACAGTTGAGGAACAATGGCGGATCTTCAGGGTGATATGAAATACCACTCGAACAAAGGGCATTGCTGAGAGGAAGCAGAATTGTAAAAGGGAGAAAAATGTCCTGTGGCTAAACAAGGAAGGCATAAAGGCAAAAACTAGGGCATACCATACTGGAAAGGTTAGTAGTAAGATGGAGGATTGGGATAATTTTCAGATTCAGCAAAAGGTTACTAAAGATAAAGTCAAAAGAGCTAAGATGAACTCTGAAAGTAAACAGAAAACATAAACACTGATACCAAAAGCTTCTACAAGTAAAGAGGAAGAGATTAGCTAAATTAAATTTTGGCTCTTTAGAGGATGATACTGCTGAGGTAATAATGGGGAACACAGAGATGGCAGAGGCACTGAACCAATATTTTGCCACTGTTTTCACGGTAGAAGATAATAAAAAATGAACCTGGGACCCTGGCACTGTGAAGCAACAGTGCTAACTACTGTGCTACCGTGCCACCCCTAAAGTTAAAGTTGCGGAACTTGGCACAATAACCATCACTAGGAGGATGGTACTGAATAAACTGATGGGATTAAGGATAGATAAGTCTCCGGGACCTGATGGGCTGCACCCTAGGGTTTAAGGGAGGTGGCAGCGGAGGTAGTGGATGCATTGGTTAAGATATTTCAGAATTCCCTGGATTCTGGAAGGGTCCCAATGGATTGGAAACATGCTAATCTGACGCCCCTATTTAAAAAGGGAGAGAGGAAAATAGTAGGAAACTATAGACCGATTAACTTGGCATCTGTGGTGGGGGAAGTTGCTGGAATCAATCATTAAGGAGGAGATGACTGAAAATTTTGAAAGATAAAGTTCTTTGAGGATGTTACCAGCAAGGTGGATAATGGGAAACCTGTGGATATGGTAAATCTAGGCTTTCAGAAGGTACTTGATAAGATGCTGTATAAAAGACTGATCCAGAAGGTCAGATCACAGATATTGGGGGTAGAGTACTAGATTGGATTGAGGATTGGTTGACTGGCAGAAAGCAGAGGGTCGGAAAAATGGGTCCTTCTCTGGCTGACAAACTATAACTTGTGAGATACCGCAAGGGTCAGCCCTCAGACCCCAACTGTTTACAATTTATATAAATGATCTACAAGCAGGGACAGAGTGTAATATAACAACATTTGCGGATGATACTAATATAAGTGGGAAAGCAGGCAGTGGAGAGGAGATAAAGATTTTATAGACAGATATAGATAGGCTAGGAGATTGGACCAAAATTTGGCAGATTGAGTTTAATGTAGATAAGTGTGAGGTTTTCCATTTTGGCTGAAAAAATAGAAAGGCAAATTATTATCTAAATGGAAAGCAGATTCAAGATGGATCTGGCAGAGAGGTCTGGGTGTCTTTGGCCATGACTCGCAGAAAGTTGGTATGCTGGTATAGCATGTAATTAAAAAGGCAAATGGAATGTTAGCATTTATTGCAAAATGACTAAAGTATAAACGTAGAGGAGTGTTGTAATTGTATAGGATATTGGTGAGACCACATCTGGAGTATTGTGTCCAGTTTTGGTCTCCTTAATGGAGGAAGGATGTGGTGACATTGGAGGCAATTCAGAGGAGGTTCACCAGACTGATTCCGGGGATGAAAGGGTTGACATATGAGGAGAGATTAACCAGTTTGGGCTTATACTCGCTGGAGTTTAGAAGGATGAGAGAGGATCTGACCAAGGTGTATAAAATACTAAATTGGATTGATAAAGTAATCTTAGCCCAAATGTTCCCCCTTGTGGAGAAATCTAGAACAGGTGGTCACGATATTGGTTGAGAGGTGGTAGATTTAGAACTGAGATGAGGAGAAACTACATCTCGCAGAGGGTGGTGAATTTGTGGAACTCGCTGCCCCATAATGCAGTCGAATCTGCGTCATTAAATGTTTTCAAGAAAGAGACAGATATATTTTTGATTAAAACAAAGGGTTAAAGGGATATGAGCAACAGGTGGGGAGGTGGAATAGATCAGGAAGAGATCAGTCATGATCTGATTGAATGGCTACCTCTGCTCCTAATTCCTATGTTCTTATGTTCCTTCCAAATGAGGATAGAAGTCCCGCTTCCTGCCAATCAGTACTCATTAGAGAGTAAAATGGCACCGGGCTTGGGGTACATTCCCTGTCAACTCTTTGGATGTCGTGGGTCAAGCCCCAGCCATCCAAAACATTCAGGTCTATGCTTCACAAATTTTTCACCCCCAGGCTGCCATTGCAAGACGGACACCTCACATGGCGGGGGTGCCAATCTGCCATTGGCATTTTCATACCGCCCTGATAAAATTGTCCTTAATAGGGGCTTTGCATATCTAAATTAACTGCACAATTCTCATCCTACCATTGGTAAAATGTTCCACCTTAGGGCAGCACGGTGGCACAGTGGTTAGCACTGCGGCCTCAAGGCACCAAGGCCCCAGGTTCGATCCCGGCTCTGGGTCACTATCCGTGTGGAGTTTGCACATTCTTCCCGTGTTTGCGTGGGTTCCGCCCCCACAACCGCAAAATGTGCAAGCTAGGTGGATTGGCCAGGCTAAATTGCCCCTTAATTGGAAAAATTGAATTGGGTACACCAATTCACTAAGCTGCCCACAATTTTACCAGCACCTCCCATCTTCTCTTGCATCCGGTCACCCCATAACGTTCGAGTGGCAATTGACCATAATCTTCTGATTCCGGGGCAATATTTCTACCAACTGAGATGGGATAGCACTATTCAGGGAAACAGAGTGAATGATTTACGTTGATGGCCCTTCATCAGAGAAATGTGAGAAATAGTTTAGAGAGGTGGATTTGGGTGAACAAGGTACAAGTTAAAAAAATGTTTTTTAACATAGCCATCAACCCTAGCATGGCCAGGGCAAGCAATTAATTTTTAATACACTCCTAGTTATGTGGGGGTAGCTGGCTATGACAGCATTTTTTGCCCATCCCTAATTGCCCTTGAGAGGGTTGTGGTGAGCTGCTTTCTTGAACAACTACAGTCCCTGAGGTATAGGTACACCCACCAGTTGTTTGGGAGGGTGTTCCAGGATTTTGACCCAGCAAATGTGAAGGAACAGTGATATATTTCCAAGTCAAGATGGTAAGTGACTTGGAGGGGAACTTGCAGGTGGTGGGGTTCCCATATGTCTGCTGCTCCTGTAAGTCGGTGGTGGATGGAGTGAATGTTTGTGGAGGGGGTGCCAATCAAGTGGGTTGCATTGTCCTGGATGGTGTTGAGCGTCTTGTGTGTTGTTGGAGCCGCATTCATCCAGGCAAGTGGAAAATATTCCATTACACTCCTGACTGGTGCTTTGTAGATGGTGGACAGGCTTTGGGAAGTCAGGAGGACAGCTATTCTCTGAAAAATTCCAGGCTTTGGGAAGTCAGGCAGGCAGCTACTCTCTGCAGAATTCCCAACCTCTGACCTGCTGTTGATAGTGGGGAATTCAGCTATGATGACGCCATTGAATGTCAAGATGGTTAGATTCTGTCTTATTGGTGATCATCATTTTCTGGCCCTTATATGGCATGAATATTATTTGCCACTTGTCAGCTGCAGCCTGAACATTGTCCAGGTCTTGCTGCATTTGAACACAAACTGATCAGTATCTGACGTGTCGTGAATGAGCTGCACCTTGTGCAATTAACAGCAAAGATGTCCACTTCTGACCTTATGATGGAAGGAAGGTCATTGATGAAGCAGCGGAAGTTGGTTAGGCCGAGGATATTAACCTGAGGAACTTCTGCAATGATGTCCGAGAACTGAGATGATTGACCTCCAACAATCACAACTATCTTCCTTTGTGTTAGGTATGACCACAAACAGCAGAGATTTTTCGCTTTGATTTCCGTTGACTTCAGTTTTGCTCGGTCTCCCTGATGCCATACTCGGTCAAATGTTGCCTTGATGTCAAGGGCAGTCACTCTCACTTCACCTCTGGAGAAGAGCTCTTTTGTCCATGATTGAACCAAGGCTGCAATGTGGTCAGGAGGTAAGTGGCCCTGGTGGAACCCAAACTAAATGTCAGCGAGCAGGTTCTTGCTAAGCAAATGGTGCTTGATAACACTCCTGATAACCCCTTCTATCAGTTTACTGAAGAATGAGAGTGGACTGATAAGGTAGTAATTGGTCGTGTTGGATGTGTCCTGCTTTTTGAGTACAGGACATACCTGGGAAAGTTTTCACATTACTAGGGATTTTATCTTCATCATTAATCTACCTGTGGTATTATCAGGTATTGCGGTACCTAAGAGGTTGATGACCATTGGTTAAACCTAGGAGTTTACCATTGGCTGTTGATACGTAGCTCCGTCCTGACAGGCGGAGTATAAGAACCGGTGCCGTCCCAGCAGCCTTCACTTTCTGTACTGAAGCTGCTGGGGAACAAGTTCTAGTCGATTAAAGCCTTCAGTTATGAAATCACTTTGTCTTGAGTGTAATTGATCGTGCATCACTTCCAAATGGAAAGACAAACTGTGGCTAATATAATCATTGTATATGATGAAAAATGAATCACATGCTCCTTGCAATCCCCCTTTCCAAATCCAAACTGCCAGAGATAATTAGTGACTGTGTAAATTCAAACCAAAATTATTCTACACTCACTCGCAATCATCAGGAAACTGCCAGGCTGGATGTTCCTTAAGGGTGACTGTCAGTTCCACAAACCAATCCTTGTAATCAAATGTTGAAAGTTTTGTATGAGAATAAGGAGGCAAATAATATGTTCCTCCTCTGCAATAGCAAGTGCTGAAACATTGCCGGAAATGTCAACATATATCTTCACGTAATACTGAAAAACACTCTTGAATTTGTAGTTTTGCTAAAGTATTGCACTGTATTGTCTGTCTGCCAGACTCTATCTGCAGAATGCAACACCAACACAATCATTACTTTGTCCCTTTCTTTTCGATATCTGTATCAAGAAGGCCACCGTATGTATTCTTCTCTGTCACGCACAAAACAGGGTTTATTCCAGCAGAGTAAGCGACTCTGGACTGCTTGGTTGCTGCTGTGCCTGGTCTGCACACTGTACTCTGTGTACTGGTTTGAGGTGCTTACACTGATGCAAAAAAACAACGTGTTCCCATCTCATCGTCAGCTTAACCAGTGTTCTATTCATTAATCATTCTCCATTCTCCTGTCTGCTCCACTGTACATCAAACCAGGACCCCCTGCCGGGGTGCACACTGGAAGACAGCTGAAACAACCGGTTGACACTAATGCTGATGTCTTTGGTTCCTTCAATTCAAAGCCTACAATTATAGCTGGTCATCATCATCCAAGTGCAATAACACATCTGGGTTGTATTTGGCTAGCAATAGACAGGTTGATGACCACTCTGTGGTCATACACCTCTGATCAGCCTAGTCTATAATGGATTACATTTAAGTCCTTCCAGTGTCATGTTCCCTCAGTCATTACCATTAACCCAAACATGTTTTCAAAACCTAAGCCAGGGAAATTCTGCAAAGATTTATAAAACTATTCAACCAAGGTTATTGACTAAACAGAGCCTGCCTGAAATGGTTGAAAGGAGAACCAATTTGGTGGCAATTATAAAAATAATGGGCGGGATTCTCCGTTCCCGTCACCGATTTCATAATCAGCGATTGGGCAGAAAATCTTTTTACGATGGAATCTGGGACGGCGCCTGTTTTCGTATGCTCCGCCGCAGCAACATCGAGGACCACACCGCACGCTGATAGGACGGCCTCAGGACATTACCTAAAGGCCCTCCCCGATACTCCACCCCCGATGGACCTAGTTCCCGACCGCACAGTTGACACATGGGGCGAAATTCTCCGTTATCGGCGGAAACTCCGCCGATCGGCGCAAAAAACGGCGCAAATCCCACTTGCGTCACGTCATAAAAATGGGCCGATAGTCTGCGGCCCGAAATGGGCTAGCAGCGACGTAACGGGATCCGCGCTTGCGCAGTGGTTCACGCCGTGCAGCGTCATACGCGCTGCACGGCGTGACGGCTCATAAGGCCGCGCAGCTCCCCCCCACCCGACCGGAACAGCCGACCGCAACACCCGACTTGATGGCTGGCCGTCGCTCAGCCCCGAGGTTCGAGTCACGCGATGTGGAGGCGCTCCTGGATGCGGTGGAGCAGAGGAGGGACGCCCTGTATCCCGGGCACGGCCGCAGAGTTGCCCCACGCCACAGCCGGCGTCTGTGGAGGGAGGTGGCAGAGGCCGTCACCGCTGTGGCCCTGACACCACGGACAGGCACCCAGTGCCACAAGAAGGTGAACGACCTCGTCAGAGCAGGCAGGGTGAGCGTCCCCCATATCCCCCATATCCCCTCTTCCCCAAATCCCCCCCTCCCCCATATCCCCCCCTCCCCCATATCCCCCCTCCCCCATATCCCCCCTCCCCCATATCCCCCCTCCCCCATATCCCCCCTCCCCCCATATCCCCCATATCCCCCCTCCCCCATATCCCCCATATTCCCCCCTCCCCCATATCCCCCATATCCCCCCTCCCCCATATCCCCCCCTCCCCCATATCCCCCCCTCCCCCATATCCCCCCTCCCCCACATCCCCCATATCCCCCCTCCCCCATATCCCCCCCTCCCCCATATTCCCCATATCCCCCCTCCCCCATATCCCCCCTCCCCCATATCCCCCATATCCCCCCTCCCCCATATTCCCCATATCCCCCCTCCCCCATATCCGCCCTCCCACATATCCCCCATATTCCCCCCTCCCCCATATCCCCCATATCCCCCCTCCCCCATATCCCCCATATCCCCCCTCCCCCATATCCCCCATATCCCCCCTCCCCATATCCCCCATATCCCCCCTCCCCCATATCCCCCCTCCCCCATATCCCCCATATCCCCAAATGAATCCAGCCTGAACCTTAACCTCTGCAATGCACGCGCAACCGATGGCGTGCATTCATATACCTGCCTAACACTGTTGCCTTTTACCCCTGCCACCACCCCCCCCCCCCCAGGAGAAGCGCGCACACAACAATAGGGAGCATGTGAGGACTGGAGGAGGGCCCGCTGATGAGAGGCCACTGACCGTACACGAGGAAAGGGCCCTGGAACTGGCTGGCGGACCTGACGACCGGGAGGTTGCTGATGCAGAGGTCGGGGCCCCACGAGCAAGTGAGCCACCAACAGCCCGTCCCCATATCCCCCCTCCCCTATATCCCCCTCTCCGTATCACCTGATCACTGCATGATGTCTAACCATGCATGCTTCATTGTGTATCGCAGGACCAAACGTCCAGGCACCCATCCCCGCAGATGCAGACCGCCCGCAGGATGCCCCTCCGAGACCACGGGAGACGGAGAGACCCGCACCCTCCAGCATGCGACGCCCGCAGGATGCCCCTCCGAGACCACGGGAGACGGAGAGACCCGCACCCTCCAGCATGCGACGCCCGCAGGATGCCCCTCCGAGTCCACGGGAGACGGAGAGACCCGCACCCTCCAGCATGCGACGCCCGCAGGATGCCCCTCGGAGACCACGGGAGACGGAGAGACCCGCACCCTCCAGCATGCGACGCCCGCAGGATGCCCCTCGGAGACCACGGGAGACGGAGAGACCCGAACCCTCCAGCATGCGACGCCCGCAGGATGCCCCTCGGAGACCACGGGAGACGGAGAGACCTGGAGCAACAGGGAGACGACACCCCCGTCACGTGCGGGAGCGACCACCCAGCGATGAGGGGGGCAGCCACAGGCCCCCGTCACATCCGAGCCAGGACACCACTACCCAGGACACCACTATCCAGGACACCCCTACCCGGGACACCACTACCCAGGACACCCCTACCCGGGACAGCACTACCCGGGACAGCACTACCCAGGACACCCCTACCCGGGAAGACGAAATACCGGACAGTGACTCAGAGTGGATGGGTGGAGACGAACCCCCACCCCAAAGTGCCATGGACTCAGAGTGGGACGAAGAGCACGACACAACGCCACTGCTGTCACCAACACCCTCCACCATCGCAGAAACACTCACCACGGTTGGGCACTTTAGTGATGAGGCGTCTGGTACACTCACTGGTGCGCACAACACAGCCGTCCCGGTACAGCAGGTGGAGGTAGGAGCAGCAGAGGGACCGGGCGGTCGGAGGGCAGCCCAGGCCAAGCGAACATCTGCCGCCCAGATGGATCCCGGGTTCCTGCAGTTACCACACCCACACATAGATCCGATGCAACCACCGACACGGAGACGAGCGAATAGGGTGACGGGTGGCTTGCGGCGGCTGCGGTCGCAGGTGGAGGAGTCCACCCGCGTCCAGGAGCTGGGAGTGGTCCCGGTCATGCGTGCCACCCAGGCTGACACCGCACGGGTGGCGTCCGCGGTGGAGGCAATGGGTGCGACGGTGTCAGACATGGGGAACGGTTTGCGAGGCCTGGGGCCTTCCGTGCAGGCGGCGTCTGTGGCCCAGGAAATGGCTGCCCTCTCACAGGAGGCCATGAGCCAGTGCCAGCGCCAGATGGCAGAGGCGCTCAACGCCATAGCCCAGTCTCAGCAGGCCATGGCCCAGTCTCAGCAGGCCATAGCCCAGTCTCTGCAGGCCATGGCCCAGTCTCTGCAGGCCATGGCCCAGTCTCAGCAGGCCATCGCTGAGGGCATCGGCGCCAGTGGCCATGTGCGAGCTGGCGTCGCACTGTCGCAGACAGGGTTCGACAACCCCTGGGCTCCATGGCTGCAAACCTGCAGACCCCTGTCGATACCAGCACGGGCCTCCAGGACTGGCAGCGCCAGATGTCGGGGGCGCGTCGGATGGCCAGTCCGTTCGCATCCCCCACCCATGTAGAGGCCTGGGGGCCATCGGGCACCCCGAGGGAGGAGGAGGTGGTGTGGTCCGTCCCGGCTCCCTCTGTAGGGGAGGTCCCGGTACACCGCGACACCTCGGACTCCCCCCCTTCCGTCCCAGGTGCATCGGGTGGGCAACGGGCAGGACAGGCTGGCAGCTCGCCATCCCAGTCGCCCGGGCCGCAGCCTGGCCCATCTAGGCCAGGACGCCCCAGGAAACGGCCGCCAAAGGGATCCAGTGTCAGAGGGCAGGAATCACAGGAGTCCACCTCCAGTTCTGCTGTACCGTCTGGGGAACCACGTAGACGTAGTCAAAGGGCCCGTAAGGCCAAACAATTAGACACTGAGTAAGTTGGCACGGGTGCAGGGCACAGATGAGTTTTAGGCGCTAGGGCACGTGCATGAACTCCTTTGGTTATTAAAGTCAATGTTACAACTACCGAAGCTGCCTTTGTGCTCTGTCCAAAGTGTGCGGGGGTGTCATGTACGTTGAGCGCAAGTGTGTGTGTGAGGGGTGGTCTTACCTCAGCCCCAGGTGAGTCTGCCCCCTTCCCCCTGGGCCGCCATCAACATCCCCCGGGCATAGGACGGGACCGTGCGCTGCAGTGTCACAGCCGCATGCAGGGATGGTCCGGGTGGATGGTGGTACTGTGGCCATGGGTCAGACATAGTCCAACGATGTAGAGCCAGGAGCTCATCGGAGGCGGGCTGTCATCATTCTCCATGGCCTGCGATAGACACGCGTCCACCCGCAACTGGGTGAGCCCGGCCCGTTGTGCCGCCGGTGGATCGGCAATTGGGAGTGGGGGGGTGGTGTGCATGCGGGTGGGGTGTGTGGGGTTGGGGAGGTGGGTGATGGTGCTGGGTGGATGGATGGGTGGGGGGTGTGGGTGGTCGGCTGTTGTCATGGTGTGCGGTCTGTGGCCATACTACCCGATTCCCACGCCCATCTAGTCAGTGAAGCGGGCGTCTATCAGTCGGTCCCGTGCCCGCTGGGCCAGCCGGTAACGGTGGACAGCCACCCGTCTGTGTCTACCCCGTCTGCCCTGACCATTGCCCCCATCCCCCTCATCTGGGGAGGACTGGGCCTCTTCCTGCTGCTCCTCCACTCCGCCCTCCTCTGCCTGCGGCACATCGCCCCTCTGCTGGGCTATGTTGTGCAGGACGCAGCACACCACAATGATGCGGCCGACCCTATCTGACCGATACTGGAGGGCGCCCCCAGAGAGGTCCAGGCACCTGAAACGCATCTTCAGCACGCCAAAGCACCTCTCGATCACTCCCCTTGTCGCTACATGGGCATCATTGTAGCGGTTCTCCGCCTCATTGCGTGGCCTCCGTATAGGCGTCATCAGCCACGATCGCAATGGGTAGCCCCTGTCGCCCAGCAACCAGCCCCTCAGCCGGGGATGGCGTCCCTCGTACATGCCGGGGATGGATGACCGCGACAACACGAATGAGTCGTGTACACTGCCTGGGTAACGGGCGCAGACGTGCAGGATCATCATGCGGTGGTCGCAGACCACCTGTACGTTCATCGAATAGGTCCCCTTCCTATTAGTGAACACGGCCCTGTTATCTGCAGGTGGCCGCACGGCGACGTGCATCCCGTCGATCGCGCCCTGGACCATGGGGAACCCGGCAATGGCAGAGAAGCCCACGGCCCGGGCATCTTGGCTGGCCCGGTCCACGGGGAAGCGGATGTAGCGGTGCGCCATGGCATAAAGGGCATCTGTCACTGCCCGGATGCACCGATGCACCGATGTCTGCGATATGCCGGACAGGTCCCCACTCGGTGCCTGGAATGACCCCGTTGCATAAAAGTTCAGGGCCACCGTAACCTTGACGGACACGGGGAGAGGGTGTCCCCCGCCAGTGCCACGCGGTGACAGGTGTGCCAGCAGGTGGCAGATGTGTGCCACGGTTTCCCGGCTCATCCGGAGTCTCCTCCTGCATTCCCGGTCCGTGAGGTCCTGGTATGACTGCAGGGGCCGGTACACACGGGGCGCCCTCGGGTGCCTCCGTTGCCGTGGGGCCGCGACGTCCTCCTCCCCCCTCCTCGTCCTGTCGGTCAGGTGTCCCTCCAGCCTGGGCGGCTGCCGCCTGCCCCTCTGCGGCAGCCTGCGCCGCCTCTCTGGCACGCTCCTCCTCCTCCTCCTCCTCCTCCTCCTCCTCATCCAGGGCAACATAGACATGAGCGGCTGCCACCACGGCGGCCAACATCGCTGGATGATCTGAAAACATGACGACCTGGTGGGGGGGAGGGGAACGACGACATGTCATCATTGCCCATATCCCCTCCTCCCCCCAGCCAGGTGGCATGGACCGCATGGGTCCAACTGTTGGAGGCTGGCACCTGGCCAGGTGGACCAACTCATTTGCCCTCCCATCACCCACCCCGGCACGGACCCCCCCCGCCCCAACCTCCACCCCAGCACGGACCCCCCCCCCCCCAACCTCCACCCCGGCACGGACCCCCTCCACAACCCCCAACCTCCACCCCGGCACGGACCCCCTCCCCAACCCCCCAACCTCCACCCCAGCACGGACCCCCCCCCAACCTCCACCCCGGCACGGAACCCCTCCCCAACCCCCCAACCTCCACCCCAGCACGGACCCCCCCCCCCCCCAACCTCCACCCCGGCACGGACCCCCCCCCCCCAACCTCCACCCAGGCACGGACCCCCTCCACAACCCCCAACCTCCACCCCGGCACGGACCCCCTCCCCAACCTCCACCCCGGCACGGACCCCCTCCCCAACCCCCAACCTCCACCCCGGCACGGACCCCCTCCCCAACCTCCACCCCGGCACGGACCCCCTCCCCAACCTCCACCCCGGCACGGACCCCCCCCCCAACCTCCACCCCGGCACGGACCCCCTCCCCAACCCCCAACCTCCACCCCGGCACGGACCCCCTCCCCAACCTCCACCCCGGCACGGACCCCCCCCCAACCTCCACCCCGTCACGGACCCCCTCCCCAACCCCCAACCTCCACCCCGGCACGGACCCCCTCCCCAACCCCAACCTCCACCCCAGCACGGACCCCCCCCCAACCTCCACCCCGGCACGGAACCCCTCCCCAACCCCCAACCTCCACCCCAGCACGGACCCCCCCCCCAACCTCCACCCCGGCACGGACCCCCTCCACAACCCCCAACCTCCACCCCGGCACGGACCCCCTCCCCAACCTCCACCCCGGCACGGACCCCCTCCCCAACCTCCACCCCGGCACGGACCCCCCCCCCAACCTCCACCCCGGCACGGACCCCCTCCCCAACCCCCAACCTCCACCTCGGCACGGACCCCCTCCCCAACCCCCAACCTCCACCCCAGCACGGACCCCCCCCCAACCTCCACCCCGGCACGGAACCCCTCCCCAACCCCCAACCTCCACCCCAGCACGGACCCCCCCCCCAACCTCCACCCCGGCACGGACCCCCTCCACAACCCCCAACCTCCACCCCGGCACGGACCCCCCCCCCAACCTCCACCCCGGCACGGACCCCCTCCCCAACCCCCAACCTCCACCCTGGCACGGACCCCCTCCCGGCACTCCCCGGAGCCCAGCCTACTCTAACCACCCCCGCCGCACACACACACAAGCCGAGACACACCTCTCCTCAGGCAATCAGTCTGCGGCCACGCCATTTCCTGCCCAGAGCCAACCCCCCAGGCCGTCACTCACCTCCTCGCTGGTCGGCGTGAGCCTGGAGCACCGGGTCACGCCGATGAAAAGGAGGTTTGATTGACGTCGACGTGAACGGTCATCACGTCGACGGGACTTCGGCCCATCCGGAAGGGAGAATATCGGCAGGCCGAAAATCGGCTGCCTTGCGCAGACCCATGACATTCTCCGCGGCAGCGGCGCCATTAACGCCCCACCGACTTTTCTCCCTTCGGAGACTTCGGCGGGGGCGGGGGCGGGATTCACGGCGGCCAACGGCCATTCTCCGACCCGGCGGGGGGGTCGGAGAATGACGCCCATGATCTCAGCAGAGAGGAACCCAGCATGGTGGCTGCGGACCGTGTCCAGCGTCACCAACAGTCGGGCAGGAGCTGGACTGCTGGCTGGGGGGGCTACGGCAAGGGCTGGGGGGCCTGGTGGGGGGTGGCCCGGGGTGGCGAGAGGGTGTCCAGGGGGCAATACCTGCAGGTCGGGTCCGCCCACGGCTGGCGCCGTGTTGTACGGCGCGACCGCTGTAGGTCGTTGCCATGCACATGCGTGGCCACGGATCTGCTGATTCGCCAGGGGTTTATATCGGAAAGGCCATGCATTTTACGTGGCATGGCAGCCCCTCACCAGTCAGAGGATCGATGCTGGGGCCACGTTGATTTTCCCCATGTAAAACGCCACGGATCCCTCGGACATCGCCCCAAAATCGGAGACTCCAGCCCGATGTATTTTGCACCAGCTTACACATGGGGCGTCATTCTCCGACCCCCCAGCGGGTCGGAGAATGGCCGTTGGCCGCTGTGAATCCCGCCCCCGCCGGTTGCCGAAGTCTCCGAAAGGAGAAAAGTCGGCGGGGCGTTAATGGCGCCGCAGACGTCGGAGAATGGCACGGGTGGGCGCAGGGCAGGCCGATTTTGGGCCTGCCGATATTCTCCCGTCCGGATGGGCCGAAGTCCCGTCGACGTGATGACCGGTCACGTCAACGTAAATCAAACCTCCTTTTAATCGGCGTCAACCTGTGCTCCAGGTTCACGCTGACCAGCGTGGAGGTGGGTGATGGCCTGGGGGGTTGGCCGCTGGGCAGGCGATGGCGTGGCCGCAGCCTGAATGTGTGGGGAGAAGTGTGTCTAGGGTTGTGTGTGTGTGTGTGTGGCGGGGGGGGGGGGGGGGGTGGTTAGAGTGAGCTGGGCTCCGGGGGAGTGCCGGGAGGGGGGGTCAGTGCCGGGGAGGGCCGGGGAGGAGGATGGGGGGTCTGTGCCGGGGAGTGGGATGGGGGGTCCGTGCAGGGGAAGGGAATGGGGGGTCTGTGCCGGGGAGGAGGATGGGGGGGTCCGTGCCGGGGAGGAGGATGGTGGGTCCGTGCCGGGGAGGAGGATGGGTTCCGTGCCGGGGAGGGGGATGGGGGGTCCGTGCCGGGGAGGGGGATGGGGCGTCCGTGCCGGGGAGGGGGATGAGGGGTCCGTGCCGGGGAGGAGGATGGGGAGTCCGTGCCGGGGAGGAGGATGGGGTCCATGCCGGGGAGGGAGATGGGGGGTCCGTGCCGGGGAGGGGGATGGGGGGTCCGTGCCGGGGAGGAGGATGGGGTCCGTGCCGGGGAGGAGGATGGGGGGGTCCATGCCGGGGAGGAGGATGGGGGGTCTGTGCCGGGGAGGGGGATGGGGGGTCCGTGCCGGGGAGGGGGGGTGCGAGGGCAGGTGAGTTGGTCCACCTGGCCAGGTGCCAGCCTCCAACAGTTGGACCCATGCGGTCCATGCCACCTGGCTGGGGGGAGGAGGGGGTATGGGTAATGCTGACATGTCGTCGTCACACCCCCCCCCCCCCTGGATGAGGAGGAGGAGGAGGAGCGTGCCAGAGAGGTGGTGCAGGCTGCCGCAGAGGGGCAGGCGGCAGCCGCCCAGGCTGGAGGGACACCTGACCGACAGGACGAGGAGGGGGAGGAGGACGTCGCGGCCCCATGGCAACGGAGGCACCCGAGGGCGCCCCGTGTGTACCGGCCCGGGCCGTCATACCAGGACCTCACGGACCGGGAATGCAGGAGGAGACTCCGGATGAGGCGGGAAACCGTGGCACACATCTGCCACCTGCTGGCACACGTGTCACCGCGTGGCACTGGCGGGGGATACCCTCTCCCCGTGTCCGTCAAGGTTACGGTGGCCCTGAACTTTTATGCAACGGGGTCATTCCAGGCACCGAGTGGGGACCTGTCCGGAATATCGCAGACATCGGTGCATCGGTGCATCCGGGCAGTGACAGATGCCCTATATGCCATGGCGCACCGCTACATCCGCTTCCCTGTGGACCGGGCCAGCCAAGATGCCCGGGCCGTGGGCTTCTCTGCCGTGGCCGGGTTCCCCATGGTCCAGGGCGCGACTGATGGGATGCACGTCGCCGTGCGGCCACCTGCAGATAACAGGGCGGTGTTCACCAATTGGAAGGGGACCTATTCGATGAACATACAGGTGGTCTGTGACCACCGCATGATGATCCTGCATGTCTGCGCCCGTTACCCGGGCAGTGTACACGACTCATACGTGTTGTCGCGGTCATCCATCACCGGCATGTACGAGGGACGCCATCCCCGGCAGAAGGGCTGGTTGCTGGCGACAGGGGCTCCCCATTGCGATCGTGGCTGATGATGCCTAAACGGAGGCGACGCAATGAGGCGGAGAACCGCTACAAGGATGCCCATGTAGCGACAAGGGGAGTGATCGAGAGGTGCTTTGGCGTGCTGAAGATGCGTTTCAGGTGCCTGGACCTCTCTGGGGGCGACCTCCAGTATCGGTCAGATAGGGTCGGCCGCATCATTGTGGTGTGCTGCATCCTGCACAACATAGCCCAGCAGAGGGGCGATGTGCCGCAGGCAGAGGAGGGCGGAGTGGAGGAGCAGCAGGAAGAGGCGCAGTCCTCCCCAGATGAGGGGGATGGGGGCAATGGTCAGGGCAGACGGGCTAGACACAGGCGGGTGGCTGTCCACCGTTACCGGCTGGCCCAGCGGGCACGGGACAGGCTGATAGCCGCCCGCTTCACTGACTAGATGGGCGTGGGATTCGGGTAGTATGGCCACAGACCGCACACCATAGCAACAGCCGACCACCCACACCCCCCACCCATCCACCCACCCAGCACCCTCCCCCCCCCTCCCCAACCCCACCCACCCCACCCGCATGAACATCCCCCCCCCCCATTGCCGATCCACCTGCGGCACAACGGCCGGGCTCACACAGTTGCCGGTGGACGCGTGTCTATCGCAGGCCATGGAGGATGATGACAACCCGCCCTGCGATGAGCTCCTGGCTCCACATCGTTGGACTATGTCTGACCCATGGCCACAGTACCACCATCCACCCGGACCATCCCTGCATGCGGCTGTGACACTGCAGCGCACGGTCCCGTCCTCTGCCCGAGGGGATGTTGATGGCGGCCCAGGGGGAAGGGGCAGACGCACCTGGGGCTGAGGTAAGACCACCCCTCACACACACTTGCGCTCAATGTACATGACACCCCCGCACGCTTTGGACAGAGCACAAAGGCAGCTTCTGTAGGTGTAACATTGACTTTAATAACCAAAGGAGTTCATGCACGTGCCCTAGCCCCTAAAACTCATCTGTGCCCTGCACCCGTGTCAGCTTACTCAGTGTCTAATTGTTTGGCCCGACATCTGGCGCTGCCAGTCCTGGAGGCCCGTGCTGGTATCGACAGGGGTCTGCAGGTTTGCAGCCATGGAGCCCAGGGGATTGGCAAACCCTGTCTGTGACTGTGCGACGCCGGCTCGCGCATGGCCAATGGCGCCGATGCCCTCAGCGATGGCCTGCAGATACTGGGCTATGGCCTGCTGAGACTGGGCTATGGCCTGCTGAGACTGGGCCATGGTGTTGAGCGCCTCTGCCATCTGGCGCTGGCACTGGCTCATGGCCTCCTGTGAGAGGGCAGCCGTGTCCTGGGCCACAGACTCCGCCTGCACGGAAAGCCCCAGGTCTCGCAAACCGTTCCCCATGTCTGACACCGTCGCACCCATTGCCTTCACCGCGGACGCCACCCGTGCGGTGTTGGCCTGGGTGGCACGTATGACTGGCACCACTCCCAGCTCCTGGATGCGGGTGGACTCCTCCACCTGCGACTGCAGCCGCCGCAAGCCGGCCGTCACCCTCTACGCTCGTCTCCGGGTCGGTGGTTGCATCGGATCTATGTGTGGGTGTGGTAACTCCAGGAACCCGGGATCCATCTGGGCGGCAGATGTTCGCTTGGGCTGGGCTGCCCTCCGACCACCCGGCCCCTCTGCTGCTCCTACCTCCACCTGCTGTACCGGGACGGCTGTGTTGTGCGCACCAGTGAGTGTACCAGACGCCTCATCACTAAAGTGCCCAACTGAGGTGAGTGTTTCTGCGATGGTGGAGGGTGTTGGTGACAGCAGTGGCGTTGTGTCGTGCTCTTCGTCGCACTCTGAGTCCATGGCACTTTGGGGTGGGGGTTCGTCTCCACCCATCCACTCTGCGTCACTGTCCGGTATTTCGTCTTCCTGGGTAGTGCTGTCCTGGGTAGTGCTGTCCTGGGTAGTGGTGTCCTGGGTAGTGGTGTCCTGGGTAGTGGTGTCCTGGCTTGGCTATGATGGGGGCCTGTGGCTGCCCCTCTCGTCGCTGGGTGGCACACGCCTGCGTCGTCGCACCCGCACGAGACGGGGGCGTCGCCTCCTTGTTGCTCCAGGTCTCTCCGTCTCCCGTGGTCTCCAAGGGACATCCTGCGGGCGTCGCATGCCGGAGGGTCCGGGTCTCTCCATCTCCCCTGTTGTGCGAGGGGCATCCTGCGGGCGTCGCATGCCGGAGGGTCCGGGTCTCTCCGTCTCCCGTGGCCTCCGAGGGGCATCCTGCGGGCGTCGCATGCCGGAGGGTCCGGGTCTCTCCGTCTCCCGTGGCCTCCGAGGGGCATCCTGTGGGCATCGCATGCCGGAGGGTCCGGGTCTCTCCGTCTCCCGTGGCCTCCGAGGGGCATCCTGCGGGCGGTCTGCATCTGCGGGGATGGGTGCCTCGACGTTTGCTCCTGCGATATACAATGAAGCATGCATGGTTAGACATGCAGGCAGTGATCAGGTGATATGGGGGAGGGGGATATAGGGGAGGGGGGATATGAGGACGGGCTGTCGGTGGCTCACTTGCTAGTACGCCCCCAACCTTTGCATCAGCAACCTCCCGGTCCTCAGGTCCGCCAGCCAGTTCCAGGGCCCTTTCCTCGTGTTCGGTCAGTGGCCTCTCATCAGCGGGGCCTCCTCCAGTCCTCACATGCTCCCTGGTGTTGTGTGCACGTTTCTCCTGTGGTGGGGAGGCGGGGGGTGGGGGGGGCGGGCTGGTGGCAGGGGTAAAAGGCAACAGTGTTAGGCAGGTATATGAATGCACGCCATCGGTTGCGCGTGTATTGCAGAGGTTAAGGTTAGGGCTGGATTCACTTGGGGATATGGGAGATATGGGGGAGGGGGGAATATGGGGGATATGGGGGAGGGGGGATATGGGGGAGGGGGGATATGGGGGATATGGGGAGGGGGGATATGGGGAGGGGTATATGGGGGATATGGGGAGGGTGATATGGGGGATATGGGGTGGGGATATGGGGGAGGGGGATATGGGGGAGGGGTAATGGGGGAGGGGGGATATGGGGGAGGGGGGAAATGGGGGATATGGGGGAGGGGGGATATGGGGATATGGGGAGGGGGATATGGGGAGGGGGGATATGGGGGAGGGGGGATATGGGGGATATGGGGAGGGGGATATGGGGGAGGGGGGATATGGAGGAGGGGGATATGGGGGAGGGGGGATATGGAGGAGGTGGATATGGGGGAGGGGTTATATGGGGATATGGGGGAGGGGGGATATGGGGAGGGGGGATTTGGGGGAGGGGGGATATGGGGGAGGGGGATATGGGGGAGGGGGTATATGGGGGAGGGGGATATGGGGGATATGGGGGAGGGGATATGGGGAGGGGGGATATGGGGGATATGGGGGACGGGGGATATGGGGGATATGGGGGAGGGGGGATATGGAGAGGGGGGGATATGGGGGAGGGGGGATATGGGGGATATGGATATTGGGCAGTGGGGGAGGCTCACCCTGGTTGCTCTGACGAGGTCGTTCACCTGCTTGTGGCACTGGGTGCCTGTCCGTGGTGTCAGGGCCACAGTGGTGACGGCCTCTGCCACCTCCCTCCACAGACGCCGGCTGTGGCGTGGGGCAACTCTGCAGCCGTGCCCGGGATACAGGGCCTCCCTCCTCTGCTCCATTGCGTCCAGGAGCGCCTCCATATCCCGTGACTGGAACCTCGGGGTTGAGCGGCGGCCGGCCATCCAATCGGGTGTTCCGGTCGGGTGTTCCGGTCGGGTGGGGGGGAGCATCGCGTCCTTATGAGCCGTCACGCCGTGCGGCGTGTATGACGCTGCACGGCGTGAACCACGTGAGCAAGCACGGATCCCGTCACGTCGCTGCTAGCCCATTTCGGGCTGGAGACTTCGCAACGTTTTTGGCGGCATGATGCAGGTCGGATTTGCGCCGTTTTTTGCGCCGATCGGCGGACTTTGCGCCGATAACGAAGAATTTCGCCCATGATACCCAACGTACATCAGGTCCTAGTATATAATTTCAGACAATTCTGATTTATTTTTGTGAATACACAAATTTGAAGTTCTCAAACGAAGAGTAATACATTCAATGTGAAGAATTTAACCTATTTTCTACTCTGTATGATTACATTTTCGCAGCCTCCTTCTTTTGATCTGAGGTCATTATTTTCTGTTCTATGCAACACAGAAGATAGTGTATTTTGATCAAATGTTAGCAGATTAAATGTGATGACATGAGACATGTGAATTCTCGCAGAATCAGCAATGATTTTCACAAGGTTGGCCTTCATCTTTTGAATTAAACCTGCTGCGAGTTTTGCTCAGCACAATAAATGTGTTCTCCCCTGCAGCAAGAGAGTGGTTTAAAATCTAAAGAATGGCATTTATGTCGTGTGTTATCTCTACTTACACAGCAGAACTCATGCTCCCGAAGCAAGGTAATCTGGGACAGCAGGATGCAGGGTGAATAATGAATCATTTAATGAGGAGGTAAACACGAGAAGTAAAACATATTTGACTCCCAATATCTTTGACCAATGGGCCATTTTCTTCTGCAAAATGGGCTCTGATAATGTCATCAGAGCCCAATCTGAAGCCCGAAGGCAGTGCTGCTAAATGTTTGATGCCAAACCTGCCAAGAGCCACAGCAAGGGCCATTGGCAGTTGGAAGAAGTTCAGTTGAAGGCGTTTCATTGTGGGCCAGGAGGAACATGAATTCTCTGTACCCTGCGGGTACTCCTGCTCTACATTTCTCCCACCAGACTGTATTTCACTTGCTGAGATCCACCAATGCTTGGGATCCTGGCACATGTTAAGGACCAGATTGCCTCTGTCTGCTGACTTCCCAGCCATTTTGGTTGGGACCTCTGCTCGAAGTATGCTGATGTGGCTCTGAAGTTAAGATCAGGAGAGCATACACCTCTGCCATTTACCTTACTGCTTTCCCAGCTGTGTTAAAATCGAGCCCATAGAATGTGTCTGAAAAACCTTCCTAAAATACTGCTAACATCTGCGAAACAATCAGCTCTGATAGACAGAATGGTACACCATCCCCAACGGGGTGATTAGCACCAATAATGGCAGTCATCTGTGATACACTCCCTGCCAGCCATCAGAGGCAGAATTGAGCCATTGGCTTTTGAAGTTGCCATCTGTATACCTGCTAGCAATGTCGATTCCCTCCACTTACGGACATGTGAAGCCAGTAGAGAATTTCTCTTTGGGAACAAAAAGCCATTTTTAATTATGACACACTCAGGACTTGAAAAACTAACAGGCGTTTTTACAATGTCAGACTAAATTGATTTCTGATCTGTTAATGCTTTATTTCTTCTCCCAGAGCATCTCGATGATCAGGATTTTTCAGGCAGCACTGTGGTGGGACCTGTCGCTGGGGGTGCAGCGAGCCAGCCAACAGCCCATTGATTTTTGGTAGGGCTGGATCATCCCAATGGAAAGTGGGGCTGAAAAATCCCACTCAATGTGACACAGGATGAGTTCAGGGACAAAGCTGAGTCATAACGACCAAACTGCAATAAGATGAATGATTAGTTTATCTGTTTATATTTTGATTGCCCAACCAGGACACCAAGAAAACACAAGGCTTTTTTTAGTGCCAGGAATCTTTAATGCCCCCCTGAAATACTGAAAAAAAGCAGACAGATCTGTGGGTTAATGTCTCCATTACTTCGCTATTAACTTTGTTGTGCTCAAATCCTGGCCTGGGACTTGACTCAAGGAGAGTCATACAAACAAGCTGGGCTGACATATAAGGGGCGCCATATTTGTCCTTGAATACTAATTGTGTTAAAAGACCAAAAATACTATTCAGATGCAGTGAAAACATTGTCTGTTCTGTTTGAAAGTCACACACAAAAATCCTCAGTACTCCAAATGTAGCCCGAGAAAATGGTGGGTGATTTTGCGGAAAATGTAGCTGTTCATTCAGGAAAAGGAACATTTCACTTCGTATTGATGTTTTATTTGCTTTAACACACTTTTAATTTTCTTCCGTCAAAATATTTTTTATAGCAAGTTAATTTCTTAACCTGGGAGTATTTGGCTGTTAACATTCGTACACAGCTGTTTTCACAATATGGATGGATTGACCAAGGGCACTACTCCTGAGGGTTTCCATTGTATGTATTTGTTGTCTGCAATCCTGCAACACTGGATTCAATATTCATGTTTCAAAGCACTAAACTCTTGCCTTCCATTAGTGTTCTTTATATGCACCAGCGACTTGTGTTATAGGGGGCAAATGTTTACTCCATTACTGATGCAATGTCAGTTAGGAATCCTCCTTCCCAACACAAAAGTGCTGACATTGTTTACAGTGGCCTAGCTTCAAGGAGCAAGCAATTCATTATCAAAGTAGTCCAGATGCAATCTGCGAGGTCACAGGGACTTTGCTTCCCACGGGAAGATGGATCTGTAGCCTCATTAATTTGCTCTGGGTGAGATAACATTAAGTTTAGGGTCGCTGAGGGTTGCAGGAAGGTGATTGAAAGTGGCTTGTTGGAATATGTGTGTAAAGACACATCTTTACTGGATGTCACAATGACCACTTGTTTAGTCATACAACCCCATTATGAGCCTCTTGTGAAGCTGCAGCAATGTTTGTTAAATTAAAGTTAGACTTTATTTTAAACTGTGAAAGTCTATCGCCTACATAATTGCTTTGTAATTCTGCACATTATGTATCACAGATATCCACCTCATGGGTAATACCACAGGGTATTAGGTTGATTTATAGATTAAAATGACTTGATACTGGTCAGTAGATTGTTGCAAGAATATGGGGCGGGATTCTGTGATCCTGAGGCTAACTGTTGATGCCGTCGGAAACGGCGTTGCGTTTCTCGAGGGCGTCAACACGACCTCAGGATCAGCAATTCTGGCCACACCGCTCCAGCTGCTGATCCTGGCGTGAACTGCGCGCCACAGGGTCCATGCAGGCACAGTAGTACCAGTACCAACGCGCACATGCGCAGTGGCACCAGCGCCACGCGCATGTGCAGTGGCTCCCCCCAACGCGCCGGCCCCAACGCAACATGGTACAGGGCTACAGGGGCTGATGCGGAAGAAAGGAGGCCCCCAGCCAGAGAGGCCAGCCCGCCGATCGGTGGGCCCCGATCATGGGCCAGGCCACATCAGAGGCCCCCCACGGGGTTGGACCCCCCCCACTGGCCGCCCCTGGACCCCTCAACGCCGAGGTCCCTCCAGCTGAGAGCAGGTGTGAACGGCGCCGGCGGGACTCGGGTGTTTTACGACGGCTGCTCAGCCCATCCCGGGCCGAGAATCGATGGGGGGCCTCGTACAGCGGCCCCCGACCGGCACCACGCCAACCACGCCGGTGCCAATGGCGTTTTATTGTGCTGAGCAAAACTCGCAGCAGGTTTAATTCAAAAGATGAAGGCCAACCTTGTGAAAATCATTGCTGATTCTGCGAGAATTCACATGTCTCATGTCATCACATTTAATCTGCTAACATTTGATCAATACCGGCATTGGGGCGACGTGGCACGATTCGCGCCGGTCGCGGGGATTCTCCGGCCCAGCCCCGGGCTGAGGGGATCCCGCCCACGGCTCCACTGAAAAGTGCCATTAAATTTATGTCCCTTAATACCAAGTTGTGACATAGTTAAAATATATCAAGACAATAATGCATCATTCAGTGCAAAAGATGAACCTTGCACATGGGTTTTAATGTGTTGGGTACTCTGCTACACAGACGAACCAACACGGTTGCGAATGGTACAACTCAGTTTTATTACTATCATTTATTTACAGTGGTAAAATGGTTAATGAGGTTCGATCATAACCCTAGAATCTGTGGACCTATTCCTAATACTATCTTGTAGTGGCACTCAGCACATGGTGGATGTCTGAGTGGCTTGCTATGAACTCTGTGCCCTGAGCTGTCTCCTGCAGGAATGCTCAGGAAGTGTCGTGTTCCCTGTTTTGTACTGTGTATGCTCTTACCTGTGATTGGCTGTTGTGTTGTGTGTGTGTTGATTGCTCCGTTGATCTGTCCATCAGTATGTATGTGCTATGATGTTTACCTGAATATCATGACATCCCCCCTTTTGTACAAGAACATGTGCCTATGTGGTTATAAATAGAGATGTGTACTGAGTGCAGCTGAATGTGTGTGTGTGCAATATCTACAGCATGTACATGGGGCTAAACTATGTACAAGGGGCGATGTTGGGTGCGACATAACAACGAGGTTGTACCATTAACAAAGAACGGGGAAATCTTGAACGACAAAAACGAACTCCTGTAACGACAAGGAAGAACAGAAACATGTTAACACAGTGGTATTATGAGTTCAATGTACAAACAGGCTCATAAGTCCAGTCTAGTAGGTGGGCGACGAATTCGGGTTGACCGTTAGGGTGGCACACCATTCATCACTCGGATTGACAGTGTTCACTTGCAACAGCTGGTGGGTCCTGGCTGGAGACATCCGGTTCCCATCAATGACCGCAACACGGAAGGCTTCCCGGTCGTATGTGTCACTGGTCTGGATATCATCTGGGCATGACTCGTAGTAAGGAGGCTGAATGGTCCGCACATCACTGAGAGGTTGTCGGAATTGGGGAACATTGGCAGGTTGAGCTGCTCGACAGCAGGCAGTGTAGTGGCCCATCTTGCCACAGCGAAGGCATTGTCGGTTTCTTGCGTGACATTGCCGCTTTAAATGTGCGTCTCCGCAGTTGCCGCACGTCGTGACGTCATGGCGTTCGTTGCGCCACCGCGCATGCGCAGTTCGGTCTTGCGTCGAGCGCACCTGCGCATCATGTCCCTCTGTGTCGACGTCATTTTTGGCGTGCACAAACGCGGGAGGCCTCGAAAGCGCGCACAATTGCCGCCCTCGTCCGGGTCGCGGGCCAGGAGGAACTCGATGGCCTGGACCATTCGGCCTCGTGGGACGCCTGCCTCGCCGATCCGGCCGCGTAGGACCCCTGCCCCGCCGATTCGGCCACCTGAAATTGTGAGTAGCGGCTAGTCGCGTTTTCATGCAGGACACAGGCTTCGATTGTGGAGGCTAGGGTGAGGCCTTTTATTTTTAAGAGCTGCTGCGTAGGGTGCCCGAGGTGACCACAAAAACGATCTGGTCCCGAATCATGGAATCGGAGGTGGTGTCGTAACCGCAGGACTGCGCGAGGATACGGAGATGCGTAAGAAAGGATTGAAAGGGCTCATCCTTACCCTGCAGGCGCTGCTGGAAGAGATACCTCTCGAAACTCTCGTTGACATCGACGTTGAAGTGTTGGTCGAGATTGAGAAGGACCGTTTGGTACTTGGTCTTGTCCTCACCTTCCGCGAACACCAGGGAGTTGTAGACATGGATGGCGTGTTGACCTGCCGTGGAGAGGAGGATGGCGTTCTTTCTGGTGTCCGAAGCGCTCTCCTTTTCGTTGGCTTCCAGGAAGAGCTGGAAGCGCTGTTTGAACAGCTTCCAATTAACGCCGAGGTTTCCAGTGACTTGTAGCGGCTGCGGTGTGCTGACGGTGTCCATAGCGCAGGATGGTAGATTCCGGAGGATTCGTAGGTAGATCCCACAGTTACTCCTGGTACTATGATGTGTTGTGTACTCTGCTCCACAGACGAACCAACACGGTTGCAAATGGTGCAACTCAGTTTTATTACTATCATTTATTTACAGTGGTAAACTGGTTACTGAGGTTCGATCATAACCCTAGAATATGTGGACCTATTCCTAATACTATCTTGTAGTGGACCTCAGCACATGGTGGATGTCTGAGTGACTTGCTATGATCTCTGTGCCCTGAGCTGTCTCCTGCTGGAATGCTCAGGAAATGTTGTGTTCCCTGTTTTGTACTGTGTATGCGCTTGCCTGTGATTGGCTGTGGTGTTGTGTGTGTGTTGATTGGTCTGTTCATCTGTCCATCAGTATGTATGTACTATGATATTTACCTGAATATCATGACAGGTTTCTCTCTATTTTGTAGTAGACCTTCATTAGCTTTCTTTCAATGAAATGATGTGCCATTTTGAAGTTCGTACTGTTTCCTATTAAGACCATGTATAAACCAATGTATTTGAAGGGGTACTGAGCTACTGCAATATATTTAATACTGTATTATTATTATCTGCTTTTGCTGTGTTACTTTTGTGTCAGATTACAACACATGACATCCCATTTCATATTTTGTGCATCAATAACTATGAATTAATTTGAGCTGCAGCCATCTTTATTTGCAGCTGATCAATATGAAGATAATTTCAACGCCAACATTGTCCACCTTTCTGGTTCCAGAAAACTATTCATCTCAGCCCAGGGAGATAACGGGAAAAGCATCCGTTCTCTTTAATTGTATGCATTGTTTGAGGTTGGCAACAGTGTACTGGTAAGCGGCTGTAAAATCTATTGTTCAGTTGCGGTCCAAAGCATTAGTATTGACTTTCATTTCTACAGTTCCAGGCTGTCCACATTCTCCTCCGATACTATCTCACCAGCTGCCTTTGAATAGAAGATTAAACCTCCCAGCAAACAATCCACCCAGCTCTGAGTGCTGAATGATGCACAAATTAGCTGCACCAATGATAAATTGATGACAATTTATGCAAATACTGATATCGGATAACCTCAGCTGCGCTGGATAAACACAGAGCCAAGTGACAACAAAAGCAGCTATTTTTAAATGAGCATTTTGTAATTAGTATTAACCCTGCTTCCTTGTGGAAGGGTACTTTGTTTACGTGTGTTTTAATTAAGAGCCATTCACTTTAGTAGAAGCCAAACCTCAGAAGAACAAGTGTCAAGGTCATATATTTATTAATAAAGGATGGCATTTTGATGAGAACTGTTGAATAAATACATATTCAAACCATGGTCAACCATTCCATAATTTAAGCATTGTTAACTGCATATTTATTTAACAATATTAAGCATTCAAATGAATTTTCATGTTTGCAAACACATCTGAATTGGTACCTTCCTCACACATTGCAGCACAGTTTCTGATATCCCAGCAATCTGTGCCCTGTAATAATGTTCTACATTTAAAATTTACATACAGAAACTAAGGCGAGAAAGCCTCATTGAACTGAAAGACAATTAATGGTGCAGCAATTTCCTCAAATACTGCTTTTAACGCTTTAGAGCTGTAAAAAAGGAACAATTTTCCACAAGATACATAGAACATAAAACATACAGTGCAGAAGGAGGCCATTCAGCCCATCGAGTCTGCACCAACCCACTTAAGTCCTCACTTCAACCTGATCCCCCGAACCCAATAACTCCTCCCACTCTTTTTTGGACACTAAGGGCAATTTATCATGGCCAATCCACCTAACGTGGATACGTTTTGTTTGTTGTTGCACGCAGTATTTCAACTGAGATTAGTTGGGAATACAGTACCATAGATTTAATGCAGCAGTCAGATAAATTAGACTTGAATTTACTTATCCATGTTTTGCATTCACAGTTCAGTTCTCTTTGTATGCAATGCCTCTTACCTCATTTAAAGAGATAGATTTTCTACCACTCGTTTGATGTCAGTGGATGGGTTTCCTTGCTTGCGTCACACTGATTTTTGTTCATCAACATGGAAGATCACGTGCAGTTATTGTGTTACAATAGAAACGATAGATTGAGGAATCAGAACAGCAATGCAAAGTGAAGCAGCAGTTATTACTTCTGCCTTTTCTTTCATCTTTTCCTAATTAGTAACATATTAGTAACCATGGAACAAATGCCTTGGGACAGCTTGCAGGGTTCCTGTTCTTATTAAAACTACAGCTAAGCCTACAAGTTGTTCAGCAATGATAATTGTAGCTGGAAAGCTATTAGCAGGCATACAGTTCCCTGAAACAACCTACTTGATTATCGAAAGTGCATTAATCGCTATGTTGCAAAAATATATTCTGTAAATGGTTTAATTATGTAGGAGTTATTGCACTATATGTAGTTTATATGATGTAATTGAATACTGCAAGTATGAACAGTAGTCATAAGCCCATCATTATTTTTTGCATAGACTTCAGTTAACTTGTTCCATGAAGTTCCCGGGTACAGGTTTGGGACATGTAACATTAAGGATACCAAAAAAATGGAAAGATACACCATTAAATTACCGACTATCAAGAGCATGTATAATGAAGGTGGAGAATATTAAGCGCCTACCAATTTCCTGTCAACAGATTGAAGGACATGAAAAGACCCTCAAGAGCCAAGATGGCCACAGAAGTAAGAAATGTTTTTATTTGATCCTGGGGTAACTCGCCTAACAGCATAGTCCTAAAAATGCATAAACACAAACTAGAAAGTGGTTTCATAGAGAATTTTATTTGACTACTTTCTTGCAGCAGATGTTCAGTAAAAGAAAAACAAATACATGAACAGTCATAACCCTGACTCCACCCTGGCTATGTAAGGGAAAGCATTGCACCCTATTGAAATGCTGATTCCTAAACTTCATCCCTTAAAAACACAAACAAGTAACAATCATTTTGTATATTTATATATATGGGGTGTATGCTCAGTGGTAACACTCTCCCATCTGAGTCAGAGGCCATGGGTGTAACGTTCTTGTTGGATGGCCTGATTTATATTACAAGAACACTTGTAGCTAAAGCTATTAATGATTTATTAACATTAACTGTGGGTCAAATATATACAAAATAACAGATGAATAACAGTATGAACATGCACAAGCAACTTCTCTCTTTCAGCTCCTGAGTCAGTCTGAGGTCACCTGACTCTAACATTCACTTATATACAAGTGAGACACATGTGGTCAGTCAGTGAATTACAACACAACCATGATATCACTACATCCCCTTTCCTTTGAAGGAGTAAATTAATATATTATTATCAGTATATTTACATGTGATATCATTAGCCTGTGAGTCTAAACGTATCAACTTTTTTCTTTAAAATTCTTAAATATGTATACACAAAAACTGTAAGCAGAGTATGTACAAATATTCCAAATCTACAGATTGAGTTGATTAGATTTTCTTCTGACTCTGGTTGATCTTCTCAAAGTTTGACCTTGCTGCTCAGAACTTGTAGATTCAATGTTCTCCCTGATATTCTCATGCTCAGGAACAGCTGAACTATCTGACACTGCAGCTGACATTGATTCTGGCATAGATTTGTTATCCATTACGTTGTTGTGAATGTCTTCTCTGGTTTTCAAGAGTCCGTGACGATTTCTTCTTAAAACCAACCCGTCCTCTGTCTGTATATTGTAGGAACGAGGTGCTACTTCTTCAAGTACAATGACTTTTCTCAACCAATTGCCTAAATCTTCTACTTTCACAATGTCATCACTGCTCAGAGGTGGTAAAGTTCTAGACACTCTATGATAGAACGGCTTTTATTTTACTTTAATGTTTTGCATTTCCTGCAGCACCATTGCATTCTCCTCCTTCTTTTCCAAGTATGGAAGGGTGGCACGCAACGTTTTATTCATGAGTAACTGCTGCCAATCTACCACGTGACAATGGTAATATTATGTAACGTGATTTCACGAGATATGGATCAGATTGGCTGTCCATTGCTTTCTGTAATTATTGTTTTACAATATGTATACTTTTCTCGTTAAGATCTGTGGGATCCATGCCTGTACGAGCATCACCATTATTTAATTTCATACAGACCATGGAATTTACCTCATTGGTAGGTTCTTTTATCTTCTTGATAACTTGTGGTTTCATATCTGGTGCAGGTGGTCAGGTAGAAATGAGATTGACATGCCGATCTACACATTCAGCAATTTGACAACTAATAATTTGTAACCGTGCTTTAGATAATGCGTCTTCTTTAACTTGTATCTCGTTGACAAATGGTAGTACACTAAAATCAGCGAACACGTCGCTGAATTTGCTGATAATGTTCTCAGTAGCATTGGATGTGTTGCTCCAATCCCTTGTGGATGCTATATACCAACTGCACTAGACCTAATTCTTCACAGGACGGACCACTTAATAATGAACCCAAGTCCTTGGATACAATGCAGAATGGGATGGAATAAATTGCATTCTTAACCACCACACTCAGGTGACAAGCACCATAACATTTAATGCTTGAAACATTATAATCTCTCAGAGATATTTTGTGATTTCTTCCAATCGGCTGAATTTTTAGATTTTTTAAATCAGTCATGCTGATTAAATTGGCTTTGGCACCAGTGTCTAACTTCAATTGGACCACTGCACCGTATACTTCAAGTGGTAGCAGCCATTTGTCCGCATCAATTGCATTAATTTTAAATGGAGTATCAGATCGCATTTTTTTAAGTGCTAGAGAATTTTTTGATGTCTCCAAAAAATTCTCCTTCTCTGCTATTACTCCAACAAGCAGTGATGTTTCGTCACTGGAGACTGTGCCTTCCACTATGCTGATGGATCTGGAGTTGAGCTGAGAGTAACAATTCAGAGCAAATTGATTTTTTCCTTTGCGCTTCAAACAAAACTTGCCAAACGCTGGACACTGCCTTAATTTGTGCCTTTAACCACATGTTTTACACAGAAATACTTTGTCCTGATCTTTAACCTGTTTGTTGGTGCGCAAGGAGCTACAAGAACTTTCCTACCTTTTTTGGGGAGTTTCCCGCCTTTTTGGAAAAGGGGAAGCAACCGGAGTGCTTTCCTCCAGAGAAATGCCACAATTACTGATAAACATTTTAAGATGCTGTGCTGCTAACTCGTGAGCCTGGCAAATCTTAATTGTTTGTTCCAAAGACAGCTCCGATTCCCTCAGCAACCGTTCCCTCAGCTTATTCTCATTCACACCAAACACAATCTGGTCCCAAATTATGGAAGATCCCATCACAGAAAAATTACAGGTTTTATCTTTTAACTTTAAATCAGCGATGAAATGATCTATGGACTCTTCTGTCTTCTGTAAACATGATCTAAACACAAAGCGTTCATTAATTTAATTCTTTCTGGGGGAGCAATGCTCATCAAATTTTCGAATGACTTTGTTATCATTTTTACCATCTTCATGTTTTGCAAATTTAAGCGTATTAAACACAGCAATTGCTTTGGGCCCAGCCACTGTTAGGAGCATTGCTACCTTCCACAAATCTGATTGATCTCCTACGTTTACTGCAGTAAGAAACAAATTAAACTGATGTTAAAACACACATCAGTCGCTGTCCACATTACCATGAAATCTGAAACTCATTGGTGGCTTCATTGACTTTATGTGGTTCATTCATGCAGTTTGCAAAATCTTCAAATCTCTGTGGACCTCGTGGCAGGCTTCATTTGACGATGAAATCATTTTTTCTCAGTGTTTAATGCCATCCAGCCCTGGAATCATGTAATGTTCTTGTCGGATGGCCTGATTTATATTAGAAGAGCACTTGTAGCTAGAGCTATGAACAATTTATTAAAATTAACTGTGGGTCAATTATATACAAAAGAACAGGTGAATAACAGTATGAACATGCACAAGCAACCTCACTCCCAGCTCCCGAGTCAGTCTGAGGTCACCTGACTCTAACATTCATTTATTTACTAAAGACAATCCTAGTGGTCGTTGAATACAACAGAACCATGATATCACCACAATGGGTTCAACTTTCATTCCAAAAGCTTGAGCACAAACTTTAGGTTGACATTTGGTGCGGTACTGAGCGAGTGCTCCACTGTCTGATCTATATCTTCTACAGATGAAATGTTGTGTCCTCTCAGATAGAGGTAAAAGATCCCGTGACATTTTATGCAGAAGAGCAAGGCAGATTTGCTCAGTGTCCTGGCCAATATTTGCCTCTCAACCAGAATCACTGATTATCTGATCACCATCCCATTGTTGATTATGGTATTTGTCTTTGAGGCAAAGTGGCTGCCATATTTCTTACAGTTCTACAATGACTACTCTTCAAAAGTAATTCATTGTAGGAGTACTCTACAGCAGTTTCCTTTCAAGCCACCATAGTGATATGGGGGAAGAAAACACATTTCTGATTGGAGAGATGCAGTGCTTAGGACATGGCATCTATAGAAAGAAGAACCATAGCTTAAGTTAAGACTTGCATAGGCTATTCAACCATGGATGGTATGTGCATAGCCACATATAAATGTTTTAAGTTGATCAAGGCATTGAGAGCATCTAGACTGATGAACGAGAGAGAGAGAACCTGTTTTTCCTCAAAACTGCTGAAATATGAGAACTGTTTTATTCCCATATATAGACGGCATTCTCTGGACTAAGACAAGGGAGGTTTATTAAAAAGGTTTCTAAAATAGACTTTGGAAGTCTGAGAAGGCAGGTGTATGCGTATTAACTGTTCCTTCCTTCCCACCTCAATTCATGACGCTTGTCGGGTGCGATCGAAAACTTTTACCTCTCTATGGACCAGGTTTGCGCGCTCCTGCAAAATTGGCACTGAGCCAATAAATGATCCATCAAGCCCGCCCCTCAAAGAGGCCATGCTATCGCAACTTCAGTGAATTCCTCATCCCCAAAGGAGATGAGTCAAGCTTGTGCGGCAGCACAGAGTCAGTGGCAAAGGCTACACCTGATTGTCGAAGATGGTCCTTGGACTTGTCAATCCAGTAGAATGTGCAATGTGCATCAAAAGTTCTCAGGTTGACACTCCTCAGCGAGCCTTTTTTTTCACTTCGGGCAGTTATACCCAACCCGAACCGGAGGGAGCAACTGTCACCCTGAGCCTGTCAGCATTTTCATTTCCTTACCTTTGCAGGGCTTTGTTGGTCGATGTTTGAGTGGATGACTTACTGAACAACCTGTACGTTGAGTATGTTCTTTAATTGTGTGGAGATTTTTATCAGTCTCTCCCACTCTCTCAATCGAGACAGCTAATACCACACATTTGCAATGTAGGAGTCACATATGCTGTGGATGAAGGGCTGGATATACTGTACTTCGATTTCCAGAAGGCATTTGGTAAGGTTCCACATCAAAAGATCATTGTAGAAATAAAAGCTTAAGGCGTAGGGAGTAACATATTAGCATAGATAAAATACTGGCTGGTTAACAGGACAGAGAGAGTAGGCATAAATGGGTCTTTTTCTGGTTTACAAGATATAACAATTGGTGTGCCACGGAGATCAGTGGAGGGGCCTCATCAATTATACAATTTATATAAATAAAGAAAGGGACTAAAGGTATGATTGCTAAATTAGTTGATGACACCAAGATAGGTCAGAAAGTAAACTGACATAAGGAGGCTACAAAAGGACATAGATACATTAGATGAGTGGGCAAAGAACTGGCAAATGGAGTGTAATGTGGGAATATATGAAATGGTTCATTTTGTCAAGAAGAATAAAAAAGAAAACTATTATCTAAACGGTGAGAGATTGCAGAGCTCTGAGATTCAGAGAGATCTGGATATCCCAGTGCATGGATCACAAAAGGCTAGGATGCAGGTCCAGCAAGTAATTAGGAAATCTAATAGGAAACCTAGGGGCTTTTCACAGTAACTTCATTGCAACGTAAGCCTACTTGTGACAATAAAGACTTATTAAAATAAAATGTTATTGTTTATGAGGAGGGGAATTAAATACAAAAGTAGGGATGTTATGCTTCAGTTGTACAGGGCACTGGTGAGACGACATTTGGAGTATCGTGCACAGTATTGGTCACCTTATTTAAGATATAAATACATTGGTTGATGTTCAGAGAAGGATTTACTTGACTAATGATGTTGAGAGAAGGTTTTACTCGGCTAATGCTTGGAATAACCTCAGAGGGTCGTGAACTCTCTTCCTCAAAAGGCAGTGGAAGCAGAGTCTTTGAATATTTTTTAAGGCTGAACTATATGGATTCTTGATAAACATTCAGGCAAGAATGTGGGGTTGAGATTACAATCAGATCAGCGGTGATCTTATTGAATGGCAGAGCAGGTTCGAGATGCAGAGTTGCCGACTCCTGGTCCTAATGTGTATGTTCCCATGTCCCACAAGCCTAGCAACTGAAAATATGTAACTTTGATTTTGGAGTTGTCCTTCTCTTAGACGAGCTTAATCTACCCTTGACAATGTTGTCTGTTGGCATTGTTTGTGATCTTCTGCACTGTCAGTTAGCATTTACCTTGCTAGTTAACCCACAGCTGCGGGTTTTGAAATCAGAGTTACCTTAACCTAGATTGACCGCCATTTAAAGCTGATGAACCTTATCATCCTGGACCTGTCTGGTTTAGAGGTGTCAAACACCCACATTCACATCTCTGCCCACAGTTCTCAACCGGGATCGGCAAATTAAACCCGGCAGAAGGAGTTTGGTTAGCAGAGGCCTGAAGAAGAGTTATATTGGACTCGAAACATTAACTTTGTTTCTCCCTCTAATGCCAGACCTGCTGTAATTTTCCAGCACATTGACAGGAGCGTAAAATTACCCCAAGGAAGGAAAAGGTGCTGGTAGGCATACAGCGCACAATCGCAGCTCACAGGGGGAATATAACAAGGTATGGGGGAATGCAGAAGGGTAGCATGGGGATACAACAGATCACAGGATTACAGCAGGGAACAGGAGGAGACAACAGAGTGCAGGGATTACAACAGGGAACAGAAGGATACAGGGCATGGGGTGGGGTGGGGGGGGGGGGGGGGGGGGGTTGTATTCACGAGGAAACAGGGAATATGGAAGATAACTGAAGGGCCTGGAGAGAATGTCAGGTTCTGGGCTTTCAAAAAATCTGTTGTAAAAATGGGGATAAGGACAGTTTCAAGATATTCAGCTGCAAAACAAAAATTATATTATAGATGCTGAAAATGTTACTCAGCAGGGTTTCTGTCACAATGACTGATGACTGTAATAATAGCTGGATGGAGCTGCATGCCACACATTGGAAGAAAGCCACTTACAGTCCGAACTTTGGAATCATTGTTATGATCACAAAACAGTTTATCTTCATCAATCCGGGTTACACAACAGCACTTACAGAAAAGCCAAGGCCACTCAACCCATCATTGTTCCAATAAGATCCTCAGGCTTCAATTCTCTCCCCTCTCTGTGCTTCAGGCCTGGCATTGCCAATTCACTAGATAACATCAATGCCAGCTGGCAACGAATTCATGCAGACTGTTCTCTCTGATACTATTTGCATCAAACTTGGCTGAACAACTTGATATAGATCATTGCTTGCCCTAGCAACATAAAACTCCTTTGGACCAGTCTCAGTAAAACTCTGTATTTTCACAGTCGCTATATCGCTGCAATATATAATTTTTTTAGTGGATTTATGGAGACACACTGCTTTTAAACTTGGTATATTACTTTACAGCAGAACTTAAATTGATTTTTATTTTACTTCTCTGGTACTGCCTGGATTGAATTTATTGTGTCGCAAATTGAAACTGTTATGTAGTTTTACTAACCTCATTCCAGTGCCCTATCACTAGCCCCTCCATTTTCAGCTGAGTATTGAAGTGTAATCAGCCTGAACGATGTCCAGCGTATTACTTTCGAAACACATAGGAATTCTCCAATCAAGTGGAAGTCCAACAAGTGTTCTGGATGGAGAGAGGCCGGTGGGTTAACGTTTCCCTTTTTCTGTTGTCATAACAAGATATATGTATTCGTGTAAGTCTTTTAAACCTTTCAAGTGTTGTGACTTTAAAGAATGGACACAAAACAGGCATTCTGGTAAGTTTAAATCAAAATAGTTTACTCACAATATCTCAAAATGTAATAGAAACAAAAACACTTTGCCTCTTATCACATACACACAAAGAAAATATGAGTTATAAAGATGAAACATGCAGTTAGTTTATTAATATAATAACAAGAAACAAACCATTTGGTTAATTAGTTATTTCAGATGGGAAGCAATCCAAGTTTGTGAGTTCCATCTCTTGGATCTCGATAAATGGAGGGTGAAAGTCTCTAGGTTTTCACCCCAAGTTGTGGTTGAGTTTCTGGTTTCTGAAGGGCTGTCCTCTTGCAGGTGGAAACAAATTAGCCCCTCTCTCACTGCATGAGTTGATTGTTTGTTGGGCAGGGTTTTGAACTTCTTGCTGGATCGTCGTTCCACTTTGACCCAGATTGACCTGTTCCTGGCTAGCTCTTGGAGTAATAAGATATGTTAGCTAAAGTCAGTTTCATTCATGTGACCACATGATCACTGGTTCTATTATCAAAACATATGTCACAATGTTGGAAGCCATGGCTACAAAATGGAGGATGCACGATGGTTGTTCACATCTGCTTGTGTTCTGAGCTCAGACATTGAGTCAGAGTTTGGTGAATAGGCAGGGGATGGCAAAACCCCCAAATTTGAGTTTTTGTAAATATACAGACAATAGAAGCTCTAAATGTATAAATGGTTTCATTTCCAGAATGCCTCTTCTAGGGTGGATCCTCAACCCATCGACATTCACAGTTTCATGATTTTCCAGAGACATGAGTCAGTCTTTGGCCGATCAGAAATCACAATAAATCACACGATCCCCCTGAACTCCATCTTGGGTCAAGGTCATCCCTGAGTGGAAGATATCAGCCGCGAGGGGTCACCTTGGAAAATAAAAAAGACATGGATGGAGAGGTCCATATTCCATGCTTTTTAAAAACAAAAGATGAAATGTCCATTGCCTACATTGGTTCGCAGGCATATGGTGAGAGCGTCACCGCAGGCATTCTTGCCAAGCAATGATTCTGGCTGATTTTCTAAGGTCAGCCTCATAGCATTATTAGCGAAGGCCTCATGTGTAAAAAATGTCTCTGATTCAGAGTTTATCAATTGTCGCTGGTAAAATCATGAGCAATACTACTTGCACCATACAAGGCAGAAGGAAAAATGCTGAAATACATTTAACCATTCTGTCCTGTCATCAATGAACAGAAATATACCATGACCGAGTGCAACTGTATTGTTAAATTGTCTCAAACTTGAGATAACTGTCCCATTGTCCAGTTGTATATACTTTCAAGGCTTTCTATTAATTGTCATGAAGTAATGCAGTGTTCCTTACCCCTTCAGCTTTCACTTGGGAGTATTCCTTCACTCATAACTCATGGAAACCATTCGATGCTGCTGGTTGGGGGCCATGATGATGTCGTGACCATTAGTACTGACATGGCTGGAATGGACACAGATGCTAAGAGTGCCTCTGAGCACAGAAACACATCTAAAGCCCCTATCGGAAATGAAAAATGAAAATCGCTTATTGTCACAAGTAGGCTTCAAATGAAGTTACTGTGAAAAGCCCCTTGTCGCCACATTCCGGCGCCTGTTCGGGGAGGCTGTTTCGGGGAGGCTGTATCTACACACACTTCAGAAGGTTTGCCATGTCAGGCTGTCACACAGCAGTGTAAGTGCTGTAACCAAAGCCCCAGCTGCTGTGTACTGAGGATCATGCCAAGTCCAGGAGGCTCCAATTTGCATACAACAAGCAGGCATCTCACAAATTCCTGTCAATGAAGTAGCAGCAGATTAAGTTGAAGGGGATATACTTCACACACTGCCATTAAGGGGGATCAGAATGGTAGTAAGGAGTGGGTATACACAAACATGCAAGATTTACACATTAAGTACAGTGGTTGCACTGAAATTTCTACTTGTGTTGAGAGTAGTCCTGGATAGGATTGAGCACAGACATCATCCATTGGTATGTGTGGTAGCCTTTGTGATTTATGCACCAAAGGAAAGATGATGTTGGTGAAGGTACAGATCTGGAGGACATGGGCACAATCTATAACGCCATGGGACTTCCAGAAAATCAGCCCTTCAGTGGAAGTGCACAGTTCTGTCATGCTGCTTCCAGTTGTCCATATTGAGATGAAGCATGCTTCAGCAAGCAATGCATCATGTCCTGCCTTATACATCTTTACACAGCCAATTGGCTTACATTCATAATCTCCCCTCCAGTTACAGCTTGAAACAACCCTGATTGATAAAAGCTGAGCACAGTTACATCCATACCCAATACTGATAATTTTGGCTCTGGGGTGTAGCTAGTAAGGCTTCACGTGATCTTTGAAAGACCCCAGGGCCCCCTGGTCCTACGAGATGTCATTGCCGTTCAACCAGCTCATCTGTCCCTCCAAAACTCACATTCTCAAGAAAGGTGAGTGACGTAGAGATGAAGAAACAGATTCCTGTGACCCACATGCTTCCAGCGCAACTAAAGAAACTGATGAGGGGGCAGCCATTTCAATGCCCAACCAAGCCCATAACAATTTATAAAGCCTTGCGTTCACACACCGCCCCCCCCCCCACCACCACCACCACACTCACATCCCACATTTTGGCCACCTATCATTGAACCTCACCCTTGCAGTGTGAAGTAGTTAATTTATCCTTTTCCTGCACCACACCTAATACCTTGGCTTCACCCTCTGACTTCTCACCTCTCCATCCATGTCTTTTTTATTTTCCAAGGTGACCCCTCGCGGCTGATATCTTCCACTCAGGGATGACCTGGAGGAGATCGCGCAGCGAACCATAGGTCAATCCTCTGGCTGGACTGCAGCATCAGACATTCCGTCAATGCTACTGAAGTTCCAATGTCGGTCGTGCGTCCTTCTCACTGTCCCACCTTTTGCTCGATCCTCCTGGATAATCATGCAGTTGGGAAAGACTTAAAGTGCACACCTTTCAGAGAAAAACTGAAAGATAAATCCCTATTTTGAGATAGAGCAAGCTGCCCTTCAAATATTTTGGTCGGTCCTGTACCGCCATCAGGTGACTGGGGGCCTTCCGGTTCTCAGAGCCATCCCCATTACCTGACCCAATGGTAACCCTGCATCACTCTTACCTATTGGCTGGCCACCACCTGATCATGTTCCGCCAGCCGCCATGAACCCGAGCCAGGTTCCCGCCGACTTCCAGCACCCCCCCCCGGGTGGGACCCACAGCAGGAATCCAGCGAAAACTGCTGGTGGGAATTCACCTGTAATACAGTGGCTTTAAGGAACCCACTGAAAAGACTGTCCCTTCAAGAAACAAAACTAAACAGGGAAATGCTTCAGCCATACGCTTACTATGGGTAACCATGGGTGCTCCGCTTGCCGACGCTGAAATCGCAAAACGCGATTGGACGGAGAACAGCTTCTGATGCCAAAATCAGAGTAGGCGCCGGTTTGTTGCCAAATAGGGATGCTCCGGCACTCCGAAAATAGCATAAATGTGCGCTCGCTGTGCGGGGTTAAAGTACAGTAGGCATATCATTAGCGGGCCTGACACCCTATTCTTCGGAGCCTCTTAGATTCACTACCTCTGATGGGCGGAGTTCCCAACACCGTGGTTCACTTGTGGTCTCAAAAATCGTGAACCCGGCATCCTGGCTGCTGAGCGAGAGAGAGAGGAGGTAGGAAACAAAGTGGAGTGACTGCGGGCTGCCGGCCCGGACACTGGCCGTGCTGGCTGGGGTGGGGAGCCCCCTGCAGGGCCGGGGGAGGTGGGGAACAGGCCGAGCAGCCGGGTTGCCCCCTGCCAGAGGACTGGGGTGGTGCCTAGGCACCGAACTCCATTACAGCGGCCATCTTGCTGTACACCCACTGTCCACCGACCTCGCCCATAGTTCTACACAGTGACACTGGCCATATGGGTGCACCCATCCCCGCACCCCACCCCCCCACCATAGTGCCCACCCCCGGCCCCAAACATCCCGCACAACCGGCCGCCACCCACCGGCGGACCACCCAGGGCCACACCTACAGCAGCCGCCAGTGAGGGCAGTGCCAGCCAATGGTACCCCTGGCATCAGGGTCAGGTGCCAGGACTAGGGGCACTGACGGTACCGGACACCAACGGGGCAGGGGTGCGGAATTGGAGGAAGGACATGCCCACGCTGCCAAACGGGGCCACTGTGTAGACTACCGAACCCAGTTGGGCACGGGAGTATGCGCCATGCTAACATGTAGGCTTTTCACTCCCTGCAGACAATGGCGTTTGCCGTTCAACCAGCAATGGTGGCCGCTGTGATGGTCGCAGCACTGTGAGATGCCCTGCGGCCATGTGAATGGGACCTGCTTGGAAGAGGAGGGGGAAGCTGCAGCAGCAGAGTGGCAGGAGAGGAATGGGCTGCAGAGAACCGGGCCTCACAGGGGTAGGTGGCGACCACACAGGCTGGAGGGCTGGCTGCCCAACAGGCCAAGGAGGACGATGTGCCGAGGAGGCGCCGCATGAGGCCTCGGGTGTACCGGCACCGCCTCTCATTTGAGGACGTGCCGGACCAGACATGCTGTCAGAGACTCCGGATGAGCAGGCAGACAGTGAGACATATCTGCCAAATGATGGCACACCTGGCACCACGGTGGTATGGGGGAGGATACCCGCTCCCAGTGATCGTCAAGGTGACTGTCGACCTGAACTTCTATGCAACGGGGTCCTTCCAGTCACCGAGTGGGCACCTTTCCGGGATCTCAGAGACCTCGGCGCACAGGTGCATCCACGCCGTCACGGGGGGTCCTATATGCCCAGGTGGAGCAGTAAATCCTGTTCCATGTGGACTGAGCCCACCAGGATGTCCGGACAGCGGGGTTTGCCATGATGCCCCAGGTCCAGGGGTGATAGACAGGATGCATGTCGCCCTATGGGCACCTGTGGATAACAGGACTCTGTACACAAACCAAAAGGGTTACCACTCAATGAGCGTCCAGCTGGTCTGTGACTATCAGCTGCGCATCATACACCTCTGCGCCTGATACACGGACAGTATGCACGATTCCTTCATCCTGGCACACTCGGCGGTCCCTGACATATTCGAAGGGCACTGAGGAGTTGGCTCCTGGGCGACAGGGGTTACCCGCTGCGGCCGTGGCTGATGACACCTATCCGGAGGCCACAGACCGACGCGGACACCCGCTACAACGACCCCCTACAGCAACCAGGTGTGTGATCAAGCGGTGCTTCGGCATCCTGAAGATGCGCTTCAGGTGTCTGGACCGCTCTGGAGGGGCCCTCCAGTATGATGCTGAGAGGGTCGCCTGCATCGTGGTGACATGGGGCCTGGGCAGGCACAGGAGGCCGCACTTCATTATCGACAGGGCAAACGTGCACGGGACGCTTTGATCGTCTCCAGGTTCACCGAGTAGGAGGGAGGTGGTGGGGAGGGGGGTTTACTGGTCAGGGCGAGGACACCACATCCCAGTCCCACACTCCCTCACTTCCCATACCGCCAGATCGCCCGCTTGCACAGCCCTCCGTTATACATACCTGCGGCGCTCCGAGTTGGGGGTCCTATGTTGGCATTAACAGCGGGTCTGGTCCATGGGATGGAGGATGATGACAACCCGCTCTGCGATGAGTTCTGGTGTTCCACACCGTATGACAACGCCTGACTCATGCCCAAAGTAGCACCTTCCACTGTGTGATCCCTGCATGCGAGCTGACCAGTCCATCACCCGTTGAATCCCTGGGGTGGGAGGTGTGCTGTCCCCCCACAGTACGTGTGCTGGGCCCCTGCCTCCCACTCCACCCAGCCAGCCTGGACCTGCCCACCACCACACCCATCAAACAGAGCACCGTGGCAGGTTTTAACGGTGGTAATAGGCCCTGCATCCGTGCCAACCTAACTGGTGTCCAACCTTCTGGCCTTATGGGCCCTAACATTAAACCTAGGTGGTTCCCCAGATGGTACAGCAGCAGTGGAGGCAGCCTCCTGTGACTCCTACCCTGCGACAAGGGTCTCCATTGGCGTGCGTCTCCTGGGGTGACCCAGCTTAGATGGGCCCAGCCGCTGCTCGGGTGTCCCGAGCGGTGTGGTGCCACCCTGTTCTGCCCGCTGTCCACCAGATGCACCAGGGACAGGAGCGGGGGAGTCTGAGGTGCTGCACTGTTCTGGTAACTTTGGGCAGTAGTCACTGGCAACGGCCCCATCATCTTCTCCTCCCTTGGGCTGCTCGATTGCCCCCGGGTTACTCCATGGGATGGGGGTGCGAACGGAGCCATCCCCTGAGGCACCTCCACCACCTGGCGCTGCCACTCCTGGAGGCCCGCTCTGGTCTCGTCCAGGGTCTGCTTGCTTGCGGCCATGGAGCACAGGGAGTGGACCATCTCCATCTGGGTCTGCACCACATCACGCTGCGACTGTGCCACATCAGCCAGTAACTGGGCCACTTCCCTTTAGGACTAGGTCACCTCCCTTTGTGTCTGCGAAATGCTGGCCGATGGCTAGGCAATGCCACGGACGATCCCAGTCAGAGTCTGTTCAGACTGGGCCATTCTGAGGAGCTCCGCTGCAATGTCCAGGTGGCTGTGGAACATAACTGACTGTAAGAGAGCAGCCCTAACCTAGGCCTCGGCCACTGCCTGCACAGAATGCCCCAGGCCTTGGGCACGCTGATCCATAGCTGAAACCATCGCCACCATTGTCTCCACCGCAGACGGCACCCATGAAGTGTCGGCCTGGGTAGCATGCATGGCCAGCACCACACCCTGCTCCTGCACGCGTTTGGACTTCTCCACCTGCGCCAGCAAGTGCTGGAAGCTGGCCATCATTCCCTCCTATAGTCCCTGGCTGTCTGTCTGCAACTGCACTGTGGCTGAGACTGGATGTTCCAGGATCCCAGTATCTGTCTGGACGGCAACTGGTTCCTGTGGCTGGCCTTCCCTCCGACCATTCGGCCCCGCTGCTGCTCCTACCTCCACCTACAGTACCGGATAGAGTGTGTGGTGTACACCAGATAGTGTCCCAGGGGTCTCCTCACTAATGTGCCCAACCGAGGTGATAGTCTCTGAGATGGTGGAGGGTGTTGGAGACAGCAGTGATGGAAAGTCAGTGTCCTCCTACGATGAGCTCCGGGGTTTCCTGAGTCTCTGGCGGAGGGCAGGTGTGTGGGCTGCTCTCCCCGTCAGTGCTTGGCTGTCTGGTGTTCTGGGGTGCACCGGCTCTGGCACTGACTGGGGGCGGGAGACTCCGGATGCACGGACCCCATCCCCGGCAGGTCCTGTAAGACATAAGACGACATGTACGATTAGTGGGCGGGGGAGGTGTGTGTGGAGTGAGGGGGTGAGGTGGGGGGGGTGACCACACATGTGTCATGCGCAATCGCAACTCAGCGGGGTCTCACGTGTTTGCCGATGACTGCACTCCACCTCGGCGAAATCCCGTTCCTTTGGGTCACCGGCTACATTCAGGACCCTCTGCTTGGGCATGGTGAGATGTCGCAGTTCTGCTGGTCTTCCTCCTGTCTTTCCATCCATCTTGTTTAGGTGCGGCTGCGGCGTGTGAGCCTGTGTGCCAGTCACGACCTGGCAAATCTGGCACCGTTTGGCATGGAATTGTTTGTGGTCCACGTGGTGATGGTGCCAGCCCATTTAAAGTAGCTGAATCGGTGCAGCTGTTGTGCCATTTTCTTCTGTCATAAAATGCCACACTTCCTCCGCTGGCTTCAACACTTAGCCTCAGAAATGGAGAATCCAGCCCCAGGTCTTTTTAGAAAGCATTTCTGTACAGAACTCAGTTCCCAGCAATCCTGTCAAGTCAGTTTACAAGAAATGATAAAAAAAGCACAATGTGAAATGTTAAGATATAACAGCAAAATGGGGCGAGTTAAGCTATCAAATCATTTACATGCAACTGCCGACAAAGAGATGGACATTCCCTCCAACATGTAAACTAATAATCAGAGAAGCAGAGTGACTGCATAACTGTGTGATGCCGACCACAGCAAATCTCCGTCTCATTTTCTGTGCAGGAACTCCCAATTCACACCCAAATTGGAAAATCTAACCAACCTTCACACAAAAGGAGGTAGGATTATGGAATGATACCAAAAGAGGTAATTTGGTCCATTGTGTCTGTATGAGAAAGCAGTGTGAAGAACGGACATTGATTAAGCTATACACTTCCTCCAACATAGATCTCTGATTTAACGCTACCTTTACCCCAGCATATGGGGTGATGTACAGTAAGGGAAATTGCAGAGAAAATTGTTGAAAATTGACTTCAGCTTTCTCATTGGCTTTGTTGTTTGCTGGTCACAAATGTTAATAAATGTTTTTTTTGTAAAATATTTTTATTCTCCATTTTCTTCAGAATTTACACCCCACCAACAAGCAGTAAACGGTAACAAATACAAAGTCAATTCCCTTATCAACAACAACGATCCCATCCTCCCACCACCCCAAACAACGACCCACCTGACACTATAAGCATCAAATGGAACAAACCCACCCACGGTGGGACAAACAAAGGAGAAGAAAAAAGAAAAAAGAATCAGGAATCGCCTATGGTCATCGTTGACCTATAGAGTCCCCCCCTCCCCCTAACATTCAATGGCATCCACTCCCCGAAGGAGTACCGTAAATGACACCCATGCATTGCAACCCCTCCCCAACTCCTCCCCTCCACTTCCTCTTACAAAACTCCTCCCCCCAACCTCTGTTCCTTTCCCCCAACTTTCCACCCCGGCTAGACTCATCTGAACCTGTTCCGTCGGACTCCGATGGCCACAGCCCCTCCCCTCGCCTCACTCCTGTTCACTGGCCGGCTTAAACTGGCCAGCATGGAGACCCCCACCCGGGTCTCTTTCCCCCTTGCCCGTTCTCAGGAAAACCAAGAAATCCCCTTTAGCACACAACTCTGCATACACACCCAAGCCCCAAAGAACCATCATTGTAAGTGAAAGTCCCATCTCTTCCCTTGTCCAAGTATATACAACGTTAGCTCATTTGGCACATACACCAGCCGCAGTGAAAAAATACAGTTACATGAGGCTACATTGGTACATGACCACTTCTCAATTCAGCCACAGTCCTTCTGCCTTCGTAAACTCCTCCGCTGCTTCCACCGTCCCAAAATAAAAGTCCTTGGATTTGTAGGTCACCCTAAACTTAGCTGGATATACTATGCTGCACTGCACCTTACTGATGTGCAGTGTCTTCTTCACCCTGCTGAAGGCAGCCCGCCTCCTCGCCAGCTCCACCGTATAGTCCTGATATATGCGAATACCAGCTCCAGCCCACTGCACCACCCGTTTCTGCTTTGCCCAGCACAGGACCTTCTCCTTCACACTGTACCTATGAAAACACAAAGTTACTACTCTTAGCGGCTCATTCTCCTTTGGTACAGGCCTCCACGACCAATGAGCCCGATCCAGTTCATATCGGGAGGAATCATCCCCTCCCCCAATAGCTTTGCCAACATCGTGGCAAAATACTCAGTCGGCCTCTTGCCTTCCACTCCTTCGGGAAGACCCACAGTGGTCAGATTTTGTCGCCTGAATCGGTTTTTCAAGTCGTCCATTTTGGCTCGTGTAGCGCACAAAGACTCCATGAGACGAATAGAGTGAAGTCGATGAGGCTTTATTAAGCGTGTCTGTTCCCCAGCAGCTCGATAGTAAACTGGCCTGCGGGGGAAGACACCGGCTTCTTATACTTTGCCTTCAGGGCGGAGCTTGAGGTCAACGGCCAACCAGGACCCGGGATCTGTCAGCCAATGACATTAGGGCTTCCAGTCCCACATGACCCCCAATACATACTACCACATTCACCCCTTGTCAAAAATGAACCCGGCGGGGTGATGCTTCGTATGGTGGTAAGGGTTTACAGGGCTGGTCCTGGGAGGATAGAACATTCACATGGTAGTACAGTATTGGACAGTTCCGTCCTGTTGCAACTATTTATAGAGGGTATAGAAAAAAAACAAAATGTTCTTTGAACAGTCCATCTTTGTTTTACATCGACGCCACGAGTCGGTCGGGCGGTCTAGTCGTCTGTGTTGATCGCCTCGGCCCCGGCGGTGGTGGTGGTGCTTGTACCAGTGTTGTCGCCTCCAGGAGCCGTACGGTTTCAGCTGTCGGTGCAAAGGGGAGGGGGACTGATCCTCCTGGGAAGGGGGCGGTCGAGGGGTGCGGCGGTGGCAAGAAGGGGGGCGGTTGTGTTGATGGTGTCGGGGGGGTGTGTGTGGTGCCGGCGGGCGCCAGATCCCGCAGGGAGACCGTGTCCTGTCGGCCCCCATGCGTCGTACAGGTCTGGGGTGGTCCAAGATGGCGGCGCCCTTCCTCCACTCGTGGTGGCCGGGACCCAAAATGGCGGCGTCTGCGGGTCGCACATGGTGTGCTGGGGGGTCTGGGGAGCGCTAGTACCGCGAGCGCTAGGACCGCGCGGAGCTCCCTCACCGCGAGCGCTAGGACCGCGAGCGCTAGGACCGCGCGGAGCTCCCTCACCGGGGACAGCGGTGGTCGGGGCCCAAGTCGGCGGCGCCGGCGGAACAGGCGTGGGGCCGCGAGCGCTGGGACTGTGCAGAGCTCCCTTGCCGGGGACAGCGGTGGTCGGGGTGCAAGTAGGTGGCGCCGGCGGGTCAGGCGTGGAACCGCGAGCGCTGGGACCGTGCAGAGCTCCCTTGCCGGGGACAGCGGTGGTCGGGGCCCAAGTCGGCGGCGCTGGCGGGTCAGGCGTGAGGCGCGGGACGGGGGTTAGGGTGGCGTTAGGGACGCGAAAACCCCCCTCCTCTCCGTGGGGAGTGTTGGCCGGGACCCAAAGCGGTAGCGCCGGTGGCGGGTCATACGTGGGCTGCGGGAAGGGGGGTTGGGGAGCGTAGGCGGCGTGCAGGGCTCCCAGTTCTCCCGGGACCGCGGTGGTCGGGACCCAGAGCGGCTGCGCCTGCGGGTCGCACATGGCGTGCTGGGGGGGTTGGGGCGCATAGACTGCTTGTAGGGCTCCCTGTGGCCCCGGGACGGCGGCGACCTCGCGGGATCGGCACACCACCGCATAATGGCCCTTTTCCCCGCAGCCTTTGCAGATGGCTGCGCGGGCCGGACAGCGCTGTCGGGGGTGTTTCGCCTGGCTGCAGAAATAACAGCGGGCGCCCCCGGTGCGACTCGGCGTTTGGGCTGTGCAAGCCTGTGGGGCGTCCGGGAGGGGGGGGTAGGGGGTTTGCCACGACGGGTACGTACGGGGCCCAATGGCCTGCCGCGCGGTCAGGGCCGTAGGCGCGGGTATTACGTGCGGCCACGTCTAGGGAGGCTGCTAGGGCCCGTGCCTCTGAGAGTCCTAGCGACTCTTTTTCTGGAAGTCTTTGGCGGATTTGGGAGGATTGCATACCTGCCACAAAAGCGTCGCGCATTAACATGTCCGTGTGTTCGTTTGCGTTCACCGACGGGCAGCTGCAGGCTCGTCCCAAAATCAGCAGCGCGGCGTAGAACTCGTCCATCGATTCTCCGGGAGCTTGCCGTCTCATCGCGAGCTGGTAGTGAGCGTAGATTTGGTTAACTGGGCGAACGTAGAGACTTCTCAGTGCTGTGAACGCCGTCTGGAAATCGTCGGTGTCTTCAATGAGGGTGAAAATCTCCGTGCTCACCCTCGAGTGCAGGACCTGCAGTTTTTGTTCGTCTGAGACTCGGCCGGTGGTCGTCCTGATGTAGGCCTCGAAGCAAGTCTGACAGTGTTTGAAGGCTGCTGCCGCATTCACTGCGTGGGGGCTGATTCTCAGGCATTCTGGAATGATCCTGAGCTCCATAGTCCTTTTTAGGCACGCTTAATAAATTGTAGCGCACAAAGACTCCATGAGACGAATAGAGTGAAGTCGATGAGGCTTTATTAAGCGTGTCTGTTCCCCAGCAGCTCGATAGTAAACTGGCCTGCGGGGGAAGACACCGGCTTCTTATACTTCGCCTTCAGGGCGGAGCTTGAGGTCAACGGCCAACCAGGACCCGGGATCTGTCAGCCAATGACATTAGGGCTTCCAGTCCCACATGACCCCCAATACATACTACCACAGCTCGCAGATCCTTGTTGATCTCTATCACCTCCTGCATCTCCTTCCCCATCGAGGTAATTTGATCACTGTGCTGCAATAATGTCTCTTCCACTTCCTTCAGTGCCTCGCCTTGCTCCCATATCTCTGCCACTGCGCTCAATACCGCCGCCCTCACTGGGGCAATCGCCTCCTCCACCAGCACCTTCAATAACGCCCCCATCTCCTTCCTCATCGCCTCCATGTGCTTTGTGAACTGCCTTTCGAGTTCCGCAGCCATCACCTTGGTCATTTCTTCAGCCGTGGGCAATGCGGCCTCCCCTGGTGCCCCAGCCTCCACTTTTCTTGCCGTCCCCGCGGTGACCTTTCCACTCCCCGACGGACTTTCAGCTGCTTTTTTCATGGCCGTTTTTTAACTTGTTTTCGACTTCACTGTGCTTTCTCCCTGCTTTTGCCGCCTCCGTTGCCCTGGGACCGGGCGTTAAACCCCGAAAATGCCGTTCCCGAACGGGAGCCATCTAATGTGTGGCTGCCTCCTGCTCGCCATCACCAGAAGTTCCAAATGTTAATAAATGTTAACGGCATATTTAGCTGTGATAGAGAGGTTAACCTGCAAATATCAACAAAAGTTCAGTATTCAAGGAGCGAAAGCAGAAGAATTGCCAGTATTCTGACAGGGACAGCTCAAACCTTATTGCTATCAGACACATTTCTATTTGAAGATAATTCAAAACTAATGATTCATTGAGTGCAGTTGTTGATGAATAATTTATTATCGCTTTTTACCATTTGGGAAATGTCAGTGTTTCCATCCCTCGATATTCCACGTGGCCTTGCGCCTTCATAATGGAAACGAGTTGTTTTTCAGGCCTATCTGTTTGTTTACACTTTAAGGTAACTTGCTGATGAATAATTCATTATTGCTCATTGTGACGCATTACAAAATTTCTGAGACCGTTCATCTGGAAGTCTTTATTTTATGTCTTGCCAAGTTCGAATTTGGGGAGTGTCAATTTTGTGCCTGGTTGGGCGAGAGCTCAACAGGGGTAGTTTCATTTCTGCTCCAATGATGCAACTTTCACTCATTGCAAATGATGCAAAATAAGATTACAAAAAACATTTTACAAAGTCAACACATTGGTGGGGTCAAGATCCGCTATCCTCCTTTGATTTGTGTGTATCTCAGAGGCATTGAATGAAATTATGCATAGCACAGTATTCGCCCCTGACCTTCCAATCTCAAGTTCATTAGGTCACCACACAGAGGTTTTCCAGTCTCCAGCATGCAGCGGTAGAATCCTGGACAAGGCCCCACATTTGCCAGGATACTGGGCAAGAACCCGAAGAATACCAAACATTTTTGAAATCTGTAGAACTACGAGGAAAGGATTCTTCACTCCAGCAGTGATGACTCTGTGTCTTATATGTTAAAACAAACTTGACCTTAAACACAGAATTAACCACATTAACTTAACACCATTAACATCAGAGAAAATGGGTGGGATTCTCCGTCGGCCGACGCTGAAATTGGAAAGGGCATTTGGGCGGAATATCAGTTTTGATGCCGAAATCGTGGGGGGTGCTGGATTCATGCCAAATCTCAATTCTCCGGTGCCCCGACAGCAATGTCAATGCGTTCCACTCTGCACGTATAATAAACGCCATTGGCATAATGTTAGTGGGCATGACATGGTATTCTCAGGGGCCTCTGCAATCTTCCTCCACTGGGGGGGGGGGGGGGGAGTTCCTGAATTCCTGATGGCGAGGTTCACGTGTGCTTTCAAAAATCGTGAAACAGGTGCCATGGCTGATGAGGGAGAGAGAGGTGGTAGGACATGGCGAGGCGAGATTGTGAGCGGCCGATCCTGACACTGGCTAGGCTGGCTTGGGGTTGGGGAGGGTGTGGTGATACACCACTGTACTTCCCTAGCATTGTACATAGTTATATAATAGTTGTGTGTAACGTGGCCCTGTAATCCTGTGTATTGTACTGTAGCTCTGTAGAGGTTCGGTCACCTGTATGTAACCTGACCTGGCCACGGAAAGCTCCGCCTTGGCCACTCCCCCGGGAGTTAGGTATAAGACCCAGCTTCTGAGACCTGACCCATTTTGTCTGGGGTCGTCTGTGTTGGGTAAGCTTCCTATGTAGTATATTAAAGCCTTGGTTAAAGTCTCACATGTCTTTGTGGTTCTTGACGCTTAGTGCATCAATTTAATACACTACAGTTATAATGGAGGCTGCTCTGAAACCCGACAAGCTCTCGCTCGACCCCCACGCTCCACGCGCGGATCACCTTTTCAACTGCTGGCTCCGGTGTTTCGAGGCCTACCTGGAAGCATCCTCTGCTGTCGCCAAAACGGATGCTGACCGACTCAACCTCTTGTGATCACGGCTCGACTACGGGCTTTTCGACCTCATCACGGGAACAACGACCTACGCCGATACCATCGTGAAGCTCAAAAGCCGGTATGCACGAACTGTTAATTCTATTTACGCCCGCCACCGCCTTGCCTCCCGGCACCAGCAGCCGGGTGAACCCCTATCTGTGTTTATTCGGGACCTCCGTGCCCTCGCGCTCACCTGCAACGCGTCAGCAGTCTCCGCTGAGCAGAACACTGAGGCCCTGGCGCTCGATGCCTTTGTAGCCGGCATCGCTTCCGTCCCAATTCGCCAACTCCTACTGCCACAAACTACGCTGACTCTGGACACGGCAGTCACTATGGCAGAGGCCCAACAGGCAGCCTATGACAATAATGCGTCCTACACGCCTGCCCAAACTTCCTATGCGCCTGCCCACATTCCCTACGTGGCCGCTACCTCCCTGCCGCCCGCCCAGCAACAACCTCTGCAAGTCACGGCCCACCCAGCCACACCAGCAGTAAAAATAATGCCTGGGCCCCAGTGTTACTTTTGTGGCCAGGCAAAACATCCCAGGAAACGCTGCCCTGCTAGAGATGCTACCTGTTCAGCCTGTGGCAAGAAAGGCCATTTTGCAAACGTCTGCTGCTCCACCGCTGCCTCGGGGTCCAACACCGCGGCCTGCTACTCCTGGGTGCCGCCATCCTCCGTTCCCGGCTCACTATTCGACAAGTGCGACGCATGGGCGCCGCCATCTTTGATTATCCCCGGCCCGGCTTCCTTCACTTCCCGTCCGCCGTAGGTCACTTCCGGTCCACCGCCAATCGTCACTTCCGGTCCTGCGCACCCGACCAAAATGCTGCAAACAACTGAGATGCAGCCAACGACAGCAACCTGGCCTCCAACAGCAGCCTACGATGCCTGGGTGCCGCCACCTTCTTCCGCAGGCCGCTCCCTGGATCCGGCACCCTTCTCCAACAGCTCCACCATCGCATCCATCGTCCTCGACCAGGACCGACCGCATCAGCTCGCCAGATCCACCATGGAGGTTCAGGTAAATTGTTTCACTGTTACCTGCCTCTTCGACAGCGGCAGCACGGAGAGATTCCTCCACCCGGACACCGTGCGCCGCTGCTCCCTCAAGGTACTACCCACGCGCAGGCATATTTCCATGGCCTCCAACTCCCAGTCGGCCGAGGTTTCGTGCTACTGCGTCGTCACCCTCTCAGTGAACGGCGCGGTGTTCCAGGATTTCAAATTCATGGTCCTCCCTCACCTCTGGGCCGCCGCGATCCTCGGCCTGGACTTCCAATGCCACCTGTGCAGCCTCACCTTGCATTTTAACGCCCCCCCCCCCCGCCTCACGGTCTCCAACCCCCAGTTCTTCCCTGATCTCCCCCGGGTCCCACCTGTAGTCTCTCCACGCTCAGGATCCCCCCCCCCTTCACTGTTTGCTAATCTCACCCCCGACTGCAAGCACGTGGCTACTAAAAGTCGGCGTTACAGTTTCGGGGACCGCCAATTCATTCGAGCGGAGATTAAGCGCCTTCTCTCGGAAAAGATCATTGCTCACAGCACCAGCCCCTGGCGAGCCCAAGTGGTGGTACTCAAGCCTAGCGAGAAACACCGCATGGTCATTGACTACAGTCAGACCATCAACCGGTACACGCTGCTTGATGCATATCCCCTCCCCTGCATATCTGACATGGTCAACCGGATTGCACAGTACCGGGTGTTCTCCACCATAGACTTGAAATCTGCCTACCACCAGCTCCCTATCCGCCCGGAGGACCGTAACTTCACGGCCTTTGAGGCGGACGGCCGCCTCTACCACTTTCTTAGGGTACCCTTTGGCGTCACCAATGGAGTCTCGGTCTTCCAACGGGAGATGGACCGAATGGTGGACCAGAACAGACTGCGGGCTACCTTCCCGTATCTGGACAACGTCACCATCTGCGGCCACAACCAGCAGGACCATGACATCAACCTCACTAAGTTCCTCCAAACTGCCAAACGCCTCAATCTCACGTACAACGAGGCAAAATGTGTTTTGGGCACCACCCGTCTCGCCCTACTCTGCTACGTGGTGGAGAACGGTGTCCTCGGCCCCGATCCCGACCATCTGCGCCCCTTCTCGAACTCCCCATTCCCACCTGCCCCAAAGAACTGAGGCGATGCCTCGGGTTCTTTGCCTACTATGCCCAGTGGGTGCCCGAGTACGCTAACAAGGCCCGACCCCTCCTCCGTTCCCCCTCATTCCCCCTCCCGCCCGAGGCCTGCCAGGCCTTCCACCTCCTAAAAACCGCTATCGCCAAAGCCGCCATGCATGCGGTAGACGAGTCTGCACCATTCCAAGTCGAGAGCGATGCCTCCGACTTTGCCCTGGGTGCCGCCCTCAACCAGGCGGGCAGGCCCATCGCCTTCTTTTCCCGCACACTCCAAGGCCCCGAGATCCGCCACTCCTCTGTTGAGAAGGAGGCACAGGCCATAGTGGAAGCCGTCCAGCACTGGAGGCACTACCTGGCCGGAAAACCATTTACCCTCGTTACTGACCAACGATCAGTTGCGTTCATGTTCGACAACAAACAACGAGGTAAAATCAAAAATGATAAGATATTACGGTGGAGGATCGAACTCTCCACCTACAATTATACTATCTTATACCGGCCAGGTAAGCTCAATGATCCTCCTGATACCCTGTCCTGTAGTACTTGTGCCAACGCACAGGATGACCGACTGCGGGCACTACATAATGACCTCTGTCACCCGGGCGTTAGGCGGTTCTACCACTACACCAAGGGCCACAACCTGCCCTTCTCAGTCGAGGAGGTCAAGGCCATGACTAGGGGCTGCCAAGTCTGTGCGGAGTGCAAGCCGCAATTCTACAAGCCAGACAAGGCGCACCTAATCAAGGCTACCCGCCCCTTTGAACATCTCAGCATTGACTTCAAAGGGCCCCTCCCCACCCACAACCGCAACACGTACTTCCTCAATGTCATCGACGAGTACTCACGGTTCCCCTTCACCATTCCCTGCCCCGACACGACCTCCGCCACCGTCATCAAAGCGTTGCACGACCTCTTCATGCTGTTCGGTTATCCCAATTACATTCACAGTGACCGGGGCTCCTCCTTCATGAGTGAGGAGCTGCGTCAGTACCTGCTCGCCAGGGGCATTGCCTCGAACAAGACGACCAGTTCCAACCCCCGGGGGAACGGACAGGTGGAGAGGGAGAATGCGACAGTTTGGAAGGCCGTGCTGCTAGCCCTCAAGTCCAAAGGCCTACCAGTCTCCCATTGGCAGGAGGCCCTCCCTGCCGCACTCCACTCCATCCGGTCCCTTTTGTGTACTGCAACGAATGCTACCCCTCATGAGCGGATGTTTCTCTTCTCCAGGAGATCGGCATCCGTGACATTGCTTCCGTCCTGGCTCCTGTCCCCGGGAGATGTCCTGCTCCGCAAGCACATGCGGACCTCTAAGGTGGAGCCCCTGTTGGAGAAAGTCCGTCTCCTCCACGCCAACCCACGGTACGCGTACATAGCGTACCCCGACGGGCGTGAGGAGACCGTCTCCATCAAGGACCTGGCCCCCTCTGGGTCCCCTGCCGCCCCCGCCCCGCAACCTCCACCCGGCTCCCTCTCTGCTCCCGTCGATCCCTCGGCCTGTTACTACTCCATGCCAGCCGCTGTCATCCCGCAGTTTCGCCTCGAGCCAGCCGAAGCGGTGGGGGACGTCATGCCGGCTCGCGACCCAGCACCACCGACTGCACGGATACCCCCAGACACTACCTCAGCGCCGCAGCTCCGACGTTCAAAGAGATCGACCAAACCCATCGTTCGTCTTGACCTCTGACGACACGAAACCTCCTGATGGACTTTGTTCGTTACTCCCTGTTTGTTCACTGTGTTTGCTACTCCATATTTTCACCCCGGACTTCCTTCTAAACAAGGGGTGAATGTGGTAATACACCACTGTACTTCCCTAGCATTGTACATAGTTATATAATAGTTGTGTGTAACATGGCCCTGTCATCCTGTGTATTGTACTGTGTATTGTACTGTAGCTCTGTAGAGGTTCGGTCACCTGCATGTAACCTGACCTGGCCACGGAGAGTGCCGCCTTGGCCACTCCCCCGGGAGTTAGGTATAAGACCCAGCTTCTGAGACCTGACCCATTTTGTCTGGGGTCGTCTGTGTCGGGTAAGCTTCCTATGTAGTGTATTAAAGCCTTGGTTAAAGTCTCACATGTCTTTGTGGTTCTTGACGCTTAGTGCATCAGAGGGGGAATGGGCCGTGAGGCCAGGGTGACCCCCCCCCGAGACTGGGGTGGTGCCCAGGCATGGACCGCCATTGCCACAGCCTGGAACACTGCGCACCCCACGGACCACACACATTGGCCCCTGGTTTTGCAGAGCGTCATTGGCCAGATGGGTGTCCTGCACCCTAGCCTCCACCTCACCATCCCCGCACCACACCTTTCGCCATCCCCTCCCAACCGGCCAAAACCTGCTGGCAGGGCATCAAGCAGCCCGCTGAAGGGCAATGCCCACAGTAGCCCCTACATGGGGCACCAGACAGCAGAGAGTACTGCTGGCAAGGGCAGCACCAGCCAATGGTACCTATCACAGCAGAGACAGGCACTAGGATCAGAGGCCCCCATGGTGCCGGGCACCAACGGGGCCAGGGACCGCAGTGCCAACCCGGGCCATCATGTAGCTCATTGGACCTGGTTGGGCACGTGATATGCACCATGCTAACATGGCAGCCTCTGACCCTCTGCAGAAGTGGATGTTGAAATACAACCAGCAGTGATGGTTTTCCTCCTAGTCGCCGCAGCTCTGGGGCTGTACGGGCTGGAGCAGCTCGAGGAGGATGAAGCTGCAGCAGCAGAGCATGCCCCAGAGGAACAGGAGGCAGCCGCTGATGATGGAGAGTCAGACACTCAACAGGCCTAGCAGGAGGTGCCGCATGAAGCCTCGAGTGTACTAGCAGTACCTGCCGGATGGTCATGCCATCGAAGGGGCATGCAAGGGACAGTACAACATATCTGCCAGATCTTGGCGCACCTGTTACCCGGGGGAATTAGGGAAGACACCGGCTCCCGGCTGGCTGAACTGTGGTCATTGAGCCAAGCCCACCCTCAACGTCAGTCCATTCCCCCATCCGCTTCCCCTCTGTGGCCAGCCCAGACCAGCCCACCCCTCACATCCTTCTGAAGGAGCATCGAGGTAAGTTGTAACATTGTGCACAGGTATATAACGTGAAAACATATATACATATTTATGCCTTAGACCCTATCACTAAACGATGCCCTGCCAACTTATCTGGTGTCAACATTTCTGGCCTTACGGGTCCTAAAGTGATGTCTAGCTGGATCCGTAGATGGTATATCAGTAGTGGAGGCTGTCGAGTTATGTACTCTGGGATAACACAGGCTGCAACTGGATGCAGCTTTAACCAAAAAATACTCCAGACCTTGAAGTTAGTTCAATCTAATTTATTGAACCAGTAGCACAGTTAGCACAGTTCTCTATGAGTTTGACTCTCTGATAACCTAAGTGTGATTACTCTGTCTGACTGAACCAGACTAGCTCTTAGCCACGTACTGGAGGTGTGATACTGTGCATACACCCTGACTCACTCTGTAGATGTTCGTCAGTGGAACGATGCAGAGTGTGAGTGCCTCGTGCCTTTTGTAGTGAGATACCACCCCTGAGTGTCCTGCCTGCTCATTGGTCATGGCCTGTTCTCTGTGTTCATTAGCTGCCTGTCTGTGCCTGTCTGTATATCATTGTCTGCATGTCTGCATTTCATGACATCTCCCCCTTTTTCTTTTATGATTTGTTGGCACATGGGAACATACTTACATGTGGTGGCATATATTAACATATTTACAAGTGGTGGCATATGTGAACGTCTTTACATGTGAAGACAGCTGTCTAATGTGAGAAAACAGAACATAGCAAACAAAACAAATGTTCATAAATCCAGTTTCTGGGGCTTGCGTCTGATCCTTGTTGACCGCCGGAGAGGTGGTGGAGGGGATAACGGCGCCTTGACAGGCGGGATGGAAGCCTGACTGGTGGCCTCGTAGTTCGAGGTATCAGGAGTTGGCAAAACAACGGACGGAAACGGAGAAGAAAGCGGTTGCGGGCAGGCAACTTTGCGCAGTGCCCGTCTGTTTCGTCGCACAACAGGACAATCAGCCATACGTACAACATACGAGCGGGGCGCAGCCTGTCGAACAATGACAGCTGGAGCAGTTCAGCCACCATCCGGTATCTTGATCCTGACCGTGTCTGCCAGGGATAACACGGGCAAATCAGTGGCATGAGCATCATAGCCCTGCTTTTGCTGGTTTCGGAGCTGCTGCACCTTCTGCAGCACCGGGCGGTGATCCAGGTTGGGCAAGTGTATGGCTGGAAGTGTCGTCCGCAGGTCGCTGTTCATCAGGGGTTGAGCTGGCGACATGCCATTGGACAGTGGGGTCGCCCTGTACATAAGCAACGCGAGGTAGATGTCAGAAGCAGAATCCGCGGCCTTGCTGTGATGTTTCACAATTTTCAACCTTCCCATTGGACTGCAGATAGTGTGGGCTGGAAGTGACATGTTTGAAATGGTATGACTTGGCAAACAGAGACCACCCGTGGCTGTTGAAGCACGGGCCATTGTCACTCATGACAGTGAGTGGGATACCATGCTTGGAGAACATCTCCTTACAGGCCTTGATGACGGTCCGAGATGTGAGGTCTGAGAGCTTCACGACTTCAGGGTAATTGGAGAAATAGTCAATAATCAAAACGTAGTCACGACCATTCGCACAAAAGAGGTCGATGCCAACCTTGGACCACGGGAAGGTCTCGATTTCATGCTGCGGGAGCGTCTCCTTGCTCTGCGCCGGCTGGAAGCGTTGACAGGTCGCACAGTTGAGGACCATGTTCGAGATGTCCTGGCTAATACCGGGCCAGTAGACAGCCTGCCTGGCTCTGCGTCTGCACTCCTCGGCGCCCAGGTATCCCTCTTGGATTTGGCAGAGCACCAAGCTCTGGAGACTGAGTGGAATGACAGCTTGAGGAGGATACCATCAATCACCGTTAGGTCATCCTTTACATTGTAAAATTGAGGGCACTGCCCTTTCTGCCAGCCATTGGCGAGGTGGTGCATGACACGCTGCAAGAGGGATCTTTGGCTGTCTCCTCGCGGATACGAACCACCTTCTCATCAGACGCCAGGAGGGTGCTAGCACACAGTTGCACCTGTGATTCAATCTGCCGGATGATTTCCAGCGGTTCACTAGGCAACGTGATGGAGCGGGACAATGCATCAGCGATGATGAGCTCCTTGCCAGGCCTGTACACTAAGTCAAAGTCGTACCTTCTGAGTTTGAGGAGGATGCGCTGCAAACGAGGCGTTAAGTCGTTCAGGTCCTTGTGGATAATGTGGACCAGAGGCCTATGATTCGTCTCGACAGTGAATGTCGGCAGGCCGTAGACATAGTCGTGAAACTTGAGAATGCCAGTGAGAAGACCCAGGCATTCCTTCTCTATTTGCGCATACCTTGTTTCGGTGGGAGTCATGGCACTCAATGCGTAGGCGACCGGTGCCCAGGATGAAGTGTCATTGCGTTGAAGCAGCACCGGACCGATGCCATCCTGGCTCGCATCTGTCGAGATCTTTGTCTCCCTGTCTGGGTCGAAAAATGCCAAGACGGGTGCAGTGGTGAGCTTGGCTTTCAGCTCCAAAACTCTGCCTGATGTGCTGCCTTCCACTCAAAGGCAGTGGACTTTTTTACCAGGTTTCGTAGGGCCGTGATGTGTCAGGCCAGGTTTGGGATGAACTTGCCCAGCAAATTGACCATGCCCAGGAAGCGCAGCACTGCCTTCTTGTCTTCAGGGACCTTCATGGCTTTGATGGTCTTGACCTTGTCTGTGTCCGGGCGCACGCCCTGCTGAGATATCTGGTCACCTAGGAACTTGAGTGTCGACATGCCAAAGCAACATTTGGACCTGTTCAGCTTCAGGCCATTGGCATGGACACGGCGGAATACCTGCTGGAGATGGGAAACATGCTCTTCAGTGCTTGTGGACCATATGATGATGTCATCCACGTACGCACGAACCCCTTCAATGCCCTCCATCATCTGCTCCATGATGCGATGGAAGATCTCTGATGCCGAGACAATGCCAAACGGCATGCGATTGTAGCAGCATCTGCCAAATGGTGTGTTGAAGGTGCAGAGCGTTCTGTTGGATGAGTCCAGCTGGATTTGCCAAAATCCATGTGACGTATCTAGCTTGGTGAAAAAACGTGCGTGTGCCATCTCACTGGTGAGTTCCTCCCGCTTCGGGATGGGGTAGTGTTCACGGATTATATTCTTATTGAGATCCTTGGGATCAATGCAGATGCGCAGGTCTCCCGAAGGCTTTCTAACACATACCATCGAGCTGACCCAGTCAGTCGATTCGGTTACCTTGGAAATGATGCCCTCTTGCTGAAGATCCTTGAGCTGTACCTTTAGTCGCTCCCTCAGCGGAGCCTGGACTCGGCGTGGTGCATGGACTACTGGCTTGGCATCAGGTCGTAGCAGAACCTTGTATCGATATGGCAGCGTGCCCATCCAGTTGAACACATCCGGATACTGAGCGAGGATGTCATCAATGCCGGCCTGAAGATCCACATTGGAGGATGTTGTTGTGTAAACCCGCTGCACGAGGTTCAGCTGCTTGCAAGCCTGTGTGCCAAGTAGGGATGCTCTGTCTGGCTTGACAATTTCAAAACGTAACCATGCATGGGTGCTCCGGTTGGAGACGAGTAGATGACAGGATCCCAGTGCCGTGATGGCATTTCCGTTGTAGTCCAGGAGCCTGCAGGCTGCTGGAAGGACTTTGGGGGGCTTCATGATGCGGTTGAAATCTGCCTGTGAGTGGAGGTTGGCAGAAGCACCTGTTTCCAGCTTAAACTGGATGGAGCAGTGGTTGACCTGCATCATTGCACTCCATTCGTCCGCAGAATCCACAGCGAGGATGGATTGAATTTGTGATGAGTTGGATGTGGCATATTCACATTTGGTAATGATGCCCACACAGTAGGCGGAGTCCACGCATTCTCCCTCTGGATCCGTTGTGCTGCCAGGATCAGAATCCTGTAATCGTTGTTGTACACTCTGAACGCGCCGTCGGCGGAATTGGGAGCACTGGCCCCTGACTGGTGGTGCAGACCTGCACAAGGCTGCACAGTGTCCAGACTTCCCGCAGTTTAAACATCGCCTGCCTCTTGCAGGGCAGTGTTTCTTTAAGTGGGCATTGCCGCAGTTCGAGCACATCATGACGTCGGCATCCTGCCGCTCCGCACGTCGTCGCACATGCGCAATGTGGGTGTCGGCCGCTTTGTTATCCCGTTCGCATCGCGCATGCATGGGGCCCCGGGAAAAGCGCGCGAAATGGCCGCTTCCATCAATGCTGAGGCGCTGCATCCGGGAGATGGCCTGCACACTCTCTGCCTCGTGGGAGGCAAGTTTCTCATTTAAGCCGATTTGTACTGGGCATAGCGATTTTTGGCGTGCTCATGCACTGTGCATGTTTCAATCGTGACTGGCAGGGTCATATGCTTGAATATCACCAAAGTTGCAGTACAGCGCTAGCAGGCGGAGGTTAGTTAAGAAGGAATTGAAAGATTAATCTTTACCTTGTAGACACTGTTTGAATATGTAGCGCTTGAAGATTTCAAACTTGACCAGGATGGTCTGAAACTTTGTCTTGTCCTGGCCTTCGGTGAAGTAAAAAGAGTTGAAGAATTTGATGGCTTGATCACCCACTGTTGAGAGGAGAAGCGCGATCTTCCTTGCATCAGATGCACCCACGAGGTCTGAAGCTTCGATGTACAGCACAAACTTTTGTTTGAATGTCCACCAGTTGGCACTGAGCTGGTGAGGAGCCTGAATCTTCTCCATGGTGCCGGGATACATTCGCTGGTCGTCACGGAATGGACTGAGGTAAACCACCGAGATTAAGCAGTCTCCTGGTAGCATGTCATATTATGTACTCTGGGTTAACACAGGCTGCAACTGAATTCAGCTTTAACCAAAAGATACTCCAGACCTTGAAGTTAGTTCAATCTGATTTATTGAACCAGTAGCACAGTTACCACAGTTCTCTATGAGTTTGACTCTCTGCTAAGCTAAGTGTGGTTACTCTGTCTGACTGAACCAGACTAGCTCTTAGCCACGTACTGGAGGTGTGATACTGTACATACACCCTGACTCACTCTGTAGATGTTCATCAGTGGAAAGAGGCGGAGTGTGAGTGCCTCGTGCCTTTTATAGTGAGATACCACCCCTGAGTGTCCTGCCTGCTCATTGGTCATGTCCAGTTCTCTGTTCTCATTAACTGCCTGTCTGTGCTTGTCTGTATATCATTATCTGCATGTCTGCATATCATGACAGAGGCGGCCTGCTGAGATTCCCACCCTGTGACCTGGGTCCCCTTTGGCCGCCACCCAGGTGGTGTGGTGCTGCCCTGTTCTGACTGCTGCCCATGTGATGCACCAGGGACATGAGGTGTGGGAGTCCGAGGTGCTGCGGTGTTCCAGCGTGAGTCAACGGCATAGGCCCGATCACCTCCTCCTACCTCCGATTGCCCGGTGGCCCACGGACTACTGCATGGGATGGGTTTTGTGAGGGCCACGAAGAATCCAGCACGAGTTTTAAGGATAAAAAGTAATAACATTTATTTACAATAACATATATATATATAACAGCAGCAGCAACTTCCCTTGCTGCACACTCCTTCTGCTGTTTCCAAACTGGCCAGCTTTATTTATACTTGGAGTTTACTAATGGTTTCTCTGCCCCCCCTCATTGGGGAAGCTCATACTCCCACAGGATTGTGGGATTGTCGTTAGTCCCCAGCCAATGGTATGTAGGCAGGTTCTAACATCCCTCTCCCCCCAAAGTCCAAGGAATCCACCAAAGACCCTGGCGAAGGAGGGTGTCGGACTCGTTTTGCCGCAGGCCGGACACCATTTGCACGCGGCGCTGGATCAGGCGGCGTGTAACGAGACGGAGACCGGCGCTTCCGTGATGAACGGTGCAACGGTTGTACATCCACGGCCCGTGGACCCGAGGATTCCCCCTCTGATGCATCCTGTGTCTCCATCTCGGAGTCAGAGCCTGCTGCCTCCGTCATGCCAGCGTCTCTATCTCCATTCGGTTCTGTAACGACCTGCGCAGGCTTTGAGTGAGGCACCAGTGGAAGATTGTGAGGACTACCTTCCCTTGTCTCTGGTCTCTGCGGCTGTAGAAATGAGTTCCGGGGGCGGGGAATCTTTTGAGGGGATAGTCTTCTGGACCGAACATGGTCTACATGTTTGCGCTGGAGACGACCCTGGGCTTGCACCTGGTAAGATATAGGGCCCGTTTGGCGAAAGATTACACCAGGAACCCACTGGGCACCACCAGCAAAATTCCGAACGAACACTGGGTCACCGGGCGCAAACTGCCGAATCTGCCGATGCCGAGAAAATCCCTGTCCCTGCCGTTCTTGTGTGCAGCGTCCTTTTGTGCCAATGTCCGGAAAAACCATACTAAGGCGGGTGCGAAGTCTCCGGCCCATTAGGAGTTCTGCGGGAGCTACCCCAGTCACTGCATGGGGGGTGGTCCTATACGTAAACAAAAAGCGAGCCAGTCTCGTGTCCATTGATCCGGAAGACTGCTTCTTTAGGCCTCTTTTGAATGACTGCACTGCGCGCTCTGCCAACCCATTTGAAGCCGGGTAGTAAGGGGCAGTGCGGATATGGCATATGCCGTTCATTTTCGTGAACCTCGCAAACTCCTCACTCGTGAATGGAGTGCCGTTATCCGTGACCAGCACCTCGGGGAGGCCATGCATACTAAATGACGAACGCATCTTTTCAATTGTTGTGCAGGACGTTGTCCCCTGCATCTTATGCACCTCTAGCCATTTAGACTGGGCGTCAATTAATAGAAGGAATATGGATCCTTGAAAAGGGCCTGTGAAATCTGCATGCAAGCGTGCCCAAGGCCGCCCTGGCCATTCCCAGTGATGTAGGGGCGCAGCCGGCGGAAGCTTCTGATGCTCCTGGCAAATGGAGCAGTTTTGGGCCACCTTCTCAATGTCGGTGTCGAGGCCTGGCCACCAGACATAACTCCGGACCAACATTTTCATTTTGGTCACACCTGGATGCCCATTGTGCAAGTCTGTTAGTATCAGCTCCTGGCCTTTTTCCGGGACAATCACACGCGTCCCCCACAAGAGGATGCCGTCTTCCACGAATTCTGACAGTTTGGAGGAAAATGCCCGCAACTCGCCTGGGACCTGTCTATGCTGCCCACCATACAGGACTATGTGCCGAACCTTTGACAGGACTGGCTCCGTCTGGGTCCACTCACGGATCTGTGATGCCGTGACAGGCAAGGTGTCCATAAAATTTAGGGTTGCAACCACCTCACCGGTCGTGGGGGTCGACATGGGGCCGGTCGATAAAGGCAATTGGCTCAGTGCGTCGGCATTTGCTATCTGCATACCTGATTTGTGCTCCAGAGAATACTCGTATGCAGCGAGCAACAAAGCCCAGCGCTGGATCCGTGCGGAAACAATGGGCGGTATTGGCTTACCCTCTCTGAAAAGTCCCAGCAGAGGCTTATGATCAGTCACGATAGTGAAATGACGGCCATACACGTACTGGTGGAAGCGTTTCACCGCAAAAACCACTGCCAGGCCCTCCTTCTCGATCTGCGCATACTTTTTCTCCGCTGCAGTCAATGTGCGGGAGGCGAAAGCTATCGGTCGCTCGGCCCCGTTCTCCATCTTGTGGGACAGGACGGCCCCAATACCATACAGGGATGCATCACATGTGACGAGCAAAGGCTTTCCAGGATCATAGTGGGTTAGTAACCCAGACGACGACAATTGTTGCTTTACCTGCCGGAAAGCGGTTTCTTGCGGCTGGCCCCAAACCTAGGTGTGATTTTTCTTTAGCAGAAGGTGCAAAGGGGCCAGCGGAGTTGCCAGATTGGGGAGGAACTTCCCGTACTAGTTTACGAGACCGAGAAAAGAACAAAGATGCGAAGTGTCAGTCGGGGCGGGGTCCTGTTGAATTGCACGCACCTTCTCTGCGACGGGGTGCAAACCTTCGCGGTCCACCCGATATCCTAGGTAGACTACTTCCTTTGCCTAAAATACACACTTTGTGTGACGTAAACGGACTCCAGCCTCCGAAAAGCGTCTAAGGACAGCCTCCAGATTTTCCAAATGTTCCTGCTCCGACGTCCCTGTAATCAAAACGTCATCTAAGTAGACAGCAACATGTGGTAAACCTCTCAAAATGCCCTCCATAACACGTTGAAAAATTGCGCAGGCAGAGAATACTCAAAGGGCAACCGTGTATATTCATACAGGCCCCGGTGTGTATTAATCGTTACATATGGTCGGGAGGCAGTGTCCAGCTCCAACTGCAGGTAGGCGTGACTCATATCTAATTTTGTGAACAAGAGTCCACCTGCAAGCTTCGCGTAGAGATCCTCTATGCGAGGCATTGGATATCGGTCGAGTCGGGAAGCCGTATTCACTGTAAGTTTATAGTCGCCACACAAGCGAACTGTGGCATCTGGCTTCATTACAGGTACAATTGGTGCTGCCCAGTCAGCAAAACGGACGGGCCTGATAATACCCAAACTCTCAAAATGAGTGAGCTCCCCTTCTACCTTCTCGAGCAAGGCGTAAGGCACTGGGCGCGCCCGGAAATAGCGCGGCGTGGCTCCTGGTTCGACTTGGATACGGGCTACGGCCCCTTTTATTTTCCCCAAACCAGGCTGGAATACATCTGGGTATCGTCCTAGCACCTCAGTCAACCCTTCAGAAACTATTTGGAGGATGTGCTGCCATTGCAACTGCAAATGGCGCAACCAGTCCCGACCCAACAGGCTGGGCCCATGGCCGCGCACCATGATAAGTGGGAAACGCCCCTCCTGGCGTCTATAAACAACAGGGGTCATTGTAGTTCCTGCAATGTCCAGTGGTTCCCCCGTGTAGGTGGCCAACCTGGCCTGTGAGTCGGTTAAGGTAAGGGTCTGTATACCCTGCTTGATGCGGTCGAATGTCCTCTGGGCGATCACGGAGACCGCTGCGCCAGTGTCCAACTCCATCTCAAGCGGGTGGCCATTGACCCATACTGTCACCTTAATGGGGGCCACACGGGGAGATGCCACACAATGCAGCTGCAGGCAGTCGTCCTCCGTCTCCACGTCCTCAGGAGTAGTCGCCGCAGATTCATCCACATGGAAGGTACGGCCCCTGGGCTGGTCCCAGTTATGGCCCCTGGGCTGGTCCCAGTTTTGGTCGGAACGACGGCGCCTCTGGCGTCCCCAGGACCGCCGTCCGCGTCGGGGTCGGAGCCTACAAGTCTGACACAGACATGGCTCCTCATCCATTGGTTCTGGAGAAGGCTCTCTTCGGGGAGAAATGTCCGACGGCCACTGGCGTCGGTCCGGTCGTTGCCTCGCCCAAGGTACCGCAGGAGTGCGGGGGAAAGTTTTTGGACGGAAGGGGTTGCGCCCCAAGGCATGCACTTCCGTTCCCTGTAGCTCCTGCACTCCTCGTTCTGCGCTCTCTCGGGACAATACTATTTGAATGGCCTGTTGAAAAGTCAATGTTGGCTCAGCTAACAACTTTCTCTGGGTGGCCGCATTGTTAATACCGCAAACTAAATGGTCGCGTAACATTTCTGACAAGGTCTCACCATAGTCACAGTACTCCGTAATCCTGCTTAGCCTGGATAGAAAATCGGCAAGGGATTCTCCAGGGGTCTTCTCAGCGGTATTAAACCGGTAACACTGGACTATCGTGGACGGGGTTGGGTTAAAATGTTGCCCCACTATATTCACAAGTTCATCAAACGTTTTGGTGTCCGGCGCAGCTGGGTACGTAAGGCTCCTAATCACCCCAAACGTATGCGGGCCGCAGGCGGTGAGCAATATGACCACCTGGCGCTCGTTTTCGGTGATGTTGTTTGCCCGGAAATAGTAACGCATCCGTTGTGTGTACTGGTTCCAGCTTTCCAGCGCAGCATCAAAAACATCCAAACGTCCGTACCGAGGCATGGTATAATAGAAAACAACTTCCAACCTGTATCGAACAAAGATCCAGGGAGGTGGCTTCAGCAGTGTGGACAGCTATTCACTTTAACCTTCGTCGCCAGTTTTGTGAGGGCCACGAAGAACCCAGCACGAGTTTTAAAGATACAAAGTAATAACATTTATTTACAATAACATATATATATATATATATATATATAACAGCAGCAGCAACTTCCCTTGCTGCACACTCCTTCCTGCTATTTCCAAACTGGCCAGCTTTATTTATACTTGGAGTTTACTAATGGTTTCTCCGCCCCCCTCATTGGGGAAGCTCATACTCCCACAGGATTGTGGGATTGTCATTAGTCCCCAGCCAATGGTAAGTAGGCAGGTTATAACAATGGGGGTGTGAGTGGAGCTATGCCCTGAGGTGCTGCCAGTTCTGGAGGCCTGCTGCCGTCTCGACCAGTGTCTGCATGATCACAGCCATGGAGCACAGGGAGTGGGCCACCTCTGTCTGGGACTGCGCCACATCACGTAGCAACTGTGTCACCACCTTCTGGGTGTATGCCACATCAGCAAGTGACTATGCCATCTCACTCTGGTACTGGGCCACCTCCCTCTGTGTGTGCGTCGGCCAACGCCTGGGCAATGTCACCAACATTCTCATCCATGGTCCACTCTGAGTGGGCCACGCTCACGAGCGCCGCTGCAATGTCCAAGTGGCCCTGACACATCGCTGCCTGTGAGAGGGCATGCTGATCTATGGCCAAAATTCTCACCTTTAAGGCCTCCACTGTGCGTTGTTGACCTGGTTGGCATGCATTGTCAGCACCACCTCCTGTTTCTGCACACATTAGGACTCCTCCAACTACACCAGCAGGTGCTGGAAGCTCGCCGATGACCCCTCATGCAGTACCTGGCTCTGTGACTGCATCTCCTCAATCGATGGGACCATCCTGAACACTGTCTAGATGACAGTTCGCCCCTGGGGTTGGCCCGCTCCCCAACTGTTCGCCCCCTCTGGAGTTCCTACCTCCACCTGCTGTGCCGGAGAATGTGTGTGGTGCCCACCAGATAGTGCCCCAGGAGCCTCTTCACTAACCGAGGTGAGTGTCTCTGGGTTGTTGGAGGCTGTTTGAGACAGTCGTGATGGGAAATCTGTGTCATCCTCGGATTCAAGCTCCGCGGTATATTGGGTTTCAGGTTGATGGTTCCTGTCCTTGTCACTGGTTGGAACCTGGGGTTCTGGCTGTGGCTTGGGTCACGAGAAGGGCCCGCCCCATCACCAGCTGGTCCTGTAAGACAACGCACATGATTAGACTGCGGGCTGGGGGGAAGTGGGGGTGTGTGCGGGGAGAGGGGCGTGGTTTGGTTGCGGGGAGTAGGAGGGATGGTGTGGGGTGGGTGTGCATGTGAGGATGTTGTGGGGGGATGGGGCGGTGGCAGGGGGTGAGTGTGGATGGAGTTGAGGGTGCTGTGGGTGTGAGTATGGTGGGGGTGACACACATGTCATGGCGAACTGCAACTCAGCGGGATCTCACTTCCTCACCCGATGCCGACCTCCGCTCCGGCGACTGCCCTTTCCTTGGCCCACCGACCATATCCAGGGCCCTCTGTTCTGCTGCTATGAGAGGCCGGAGGTCAGCAGTCCCCCTACTGTTTTCTCCTGGATGACCAGTTATGGGGTTGCGCAGACAGAAAGCGCGGTGTTAGACAGTTCAACGCATGCAGGTCAGGGGTGAGTAGCTTGTGGCTTCAGAGGACAGGGCGCATGGCCATGGCAGCCTGTATAGGTGCCAGCATGTGTTGCAGGGTGGGGGAATGGCCGCCCTCCGGGTGGTGGAGGGATTTGGTTATGGTGTGTGGGACGGGGATCGGTGCCAGCGGCTGCCTAATGACCCTGGCCGCCCTAATGAGGTTGTGCAGTTTCTTCCAGCACTGCAGGCCGGTCCGGACAGTGTTGCTCACATCACTGACAACCCCTGCCACCTGCGCCCAGGCCCGGCAAACTGCGGTGGCTAGCAGCCTCCTTCCCACCGTGGGGTACAGGGTCATCCTCCACGTCATCTAGCAGATTATCGAGATCGCCGTTGGTAAAATGGGATGCCGCTCTCCTAGCTGCCATCTTGTTGGTTGGATTGGATTGGTTTATTGTCACGTGTACTGAGGTACAGTTCTGCGTATTGTTCTGCATAAAGTCCAGGCAGTTCATTCCATGCATGAAAAGAAAATACATAATAGGGCCAACATAGAATACACAATGTAATTACATAGTCACAGGCATCAGGTGAAGCAGACAGGAATGTAGTACTACTCAGTAGAGATGTGTGAAGAGATCAGATCAGTCCATAAGTCTATCAGTTCATAAGAGGGTCATTTAGGAGTCTGGTACACTGGGGAAGAAGCTGTTTTTGAATCTGTTAGTGCATGATCTCAGACTTTTCACAGATCACAGAATTTACAGTGCAGAAGGAGGCCATTCGGCCCATCGAGTCCACACCAGCTCCTGGAAAGAGCACCCCACCCAAGGTCAACACCTCCAACCTATCCCCACAACCGAGCAACCTCACCCAATACCAAGGGAAACCTTGGACACTAAGGGCAATTTATCATGGCCAATCCACCTAACCTGCACATCTTCGGTCTGTAGGAGGAAATCGGAGCACCCAGAGGAAACCCACGCACACACGGGGAGAATGTGCAGACTCCGCACAGACAGTGACCCAAGCCGGAATCGAACCTGGGACCCTGGAGCTGTGAAGCAATTGTGCTATCCACAATGCTACCGTGCTGCCCTTATCTCTTGCCCAATGGAAGAAGTTAGAAGATTAAGTAAGCTGGGTGCGAAGGGTCTTTGATTATGCTGCCCGCTTTCCCAAGGCAGCAGGACGTGTAGACAGTCAATGGATGGGAGACAGGTTCGTGTGATGGACTGGGCGGTGTTCACGACTCTCTATAGTTTCTTCCGGTCTTGGGCCGAGCAGTTGGCATACCAGGCTGTGATGCAGCCAGATAGGCTGCTTTCTATGGTGCACCTGTAAAAGTTGGCAAGAGTCAATGCGGACATACCGAATTTCCTTAGTTTCCTGTGGAAGTATAGTTGTGCTTTCTTGGTTGAAGCGTCGAAGTGGGTGGAACAGGACAGATTTTTGGTTATTTGCACACCTAGGAATTTGAAGCTGTCAACCATCTCCACCTCGGTACCATTGATGCTGACAGGAGTGTGTACAATACTTTGCTTCCTGAAGTCAATGACCAGCTCTTCAGTTTTCCAGCTCTTCAGTTTTACTGACATTGAGGGAGAGATTTTTGTCGTTCGACCACTCCACTAGCTTCTCCATCTGCCTCCTGTATTCTGACACATTGTTATTCGAGATCCGACCCACTACGATCGTGTCGTCAACAAGCTTGTAGATGGAGTTGGAGCCAAATTTTGCCACGCAGTCCTATGTGTACAGAGAGTATAGTAGGGGGCCTTGCGGGAGCCCCGATATTGAGGACTATCGTGGAGGAGGTATGTTGTTTATTCTTACTGATTGTGGCCTATGAGTCATGAAGTTGAGGATTCAGTTGCAGAGTGAGGAGCCAAGTCCAAGGTTTTGGAGCTTTGATTTGAGCTTGGCTGGGATTATGGTGTTGAAGGCGGAGCTGCAGTAAATAAATAAGAGTCTGATGTAGGAGCCCTTGTTGTCGAGATGCTCCAGGGATATGTGTGGGATGGAGTGTATTGTGAGTGAAATGTGTATATGTGGCTGCAGCTTGTCAGCGTTCTGAGTGTCAATCGCAAATCCGGTGAATCCCGCACCATTCCCCATTGGAATCGATTGGGTTCCACATGCCGCCGGTGCTAGTCTCTTAATGGTCGTTGAATCGGTCCTGGTGCGGCACCAGTTTTGCTGTCGTAGAACTCCATGAATCCTGTGCTGGCGTCAACACTTAGTGTCAGGAACAGGAACAGAGGATCCCGCCAAATAGCTTTACAATTATCAGCGGGGCCCCTGAAATAAGGAGACCCATTTGCGCTCCCGGGGCACTGTAAACAGGGCGGGAGAACATAGGGCTGGATTCTCTGCACCCCGATGTAGAAATCGCGTCCAGTCTGACGCCGTAATCGGGCCCGTCACCGTTCGGCGATTCTCCAGGCACCGAAAATCAGCTTTACCATGGAGTATATCGCGGCACCGGGGTGGCCATTGCCAGAGGCCCACTCAGCAATCGTCCATTCCCGACAGGCCGAGTTCCCAACGGCGTGGAACTAACCTGCTATTACCGGTCGGGATGCTCGCGTGGCGGCTGCGGACTCAGTCCATGGCCTCCCTGGTCGGGGCCGGGTGGATCAGAGACCAGGGGGGGCCTTATGGGTGGCCGGGGTCTTAATGTTGAGGGTTGGGCGTGTGGCCGATCGGGGGGTCTCTTTCTTCAGTCTGGCTCCAAGGTCTGAGTCTGCCATGGAGCATGGCACGGCTGCTGGAGGCCACCACTGTACACATGCATGGTCTCTGACCTGGTAGTATCTGCAGCAAAAGCTGCAAGATTCACTCAGGGTCCCTGCTATTCCCCTGCAGGGCTGGGAATTCGTTTCATTTTTTTGCAGGAATCTCAGGAGTAAAACACCACCGTTTTTATACCGGCATGGGGACACAGTCTCAATAATGGAGAATCCAGCCCATTGTCTCCCAAACAGAAAACCCTGCTCGCTATCTATACCTGCTACTAACTCCATTTAAACAACCCAATACAGTTCAAATTCCACTTATAAATAAAGTTAACAAACAGATTAGTTTCTTAGTTTTGTAGACCTTTGGTGATAGTTCCTTTCAGGAGAAGGTAGTTCTGCTCAATTTGTCAGCATTTGTCAGCATTTGGCAAAATTGCTGTTCAACTTAAATCCTTCTGTCTTGTCAGACTCAAATCCTATGGCAAACTGCAAAAGCTACAGGAGGCCTAGTTCCTCCAATTAATTACACTGCTTATATCCCACTAAGATATCATATGAGTAAATACCCTTTGCAAGGTCATGCTCTGTTTGCACTGGCAAAGAACTTAACTGTGAGAAGCAAAATCAACGTCCTCATCACAAATGGCACATCTACAGACATCCTGAACTCAATCTGGATGGTATAGATCCACAAACGTTATCTTCAATTAACAGAATTAGCTGTAGCAAATGTTCTCTGCTTTGAGATCTGGCCTCTGTTTTCTGCAGTTGGTCAATTGTCAGGGACAATAGAGTCTGACTTTCAGTCAGGCAAATATGGGCATATAGTGATGGAGGAACTTCAGACCTTTCCGTTGACCCATTGGTAGTAGGTACCTGTGCGGATGAGAACAAGAATTGTAGGATGGATGAGCAAACTGACCATCCTAACATGATGCAGGATGCCATTAGAGACAGATAGATGAGGTTTTTTGCAGCCATGACCACGAGTTCTGAACCTTGTGTTACCAGCCTGGTGCCGAGTCATCTTGCAAATAGAGATTAATTTAGAGTGGGAGGGAAACGATTCATTTCTTGCAGTCCAAGTAGGAACCAAAAATGTAGGTGGAACTAATGTTTTGTTGCAAGCATTTGAGGTGTTTGGAAGATTTTAAAATCCAAAGAGAAAGTGAAAACAATAGAGGATTGTACCGATTTGGGTGAAGGACAAGCAGAGTGAGACAGGAAGATATTGAGAGTTTGATAGAAGTAGTGCATTAACAAATAACATCCATACATATAATAATAAGGTAGATGAACTAATGGCATAAATTGAGATCTAATTGCCCTGAAGGAAACATGATTCTAAGGTGACCAAGGTTGGGAAACCAACATTCCAGGATGCACAACATTTCAAAAAAGCGGATATAATGGCAAAGGAGGAGGGGTAGCCCACGGGGTGAAGAATAGAAAAGGTCGGGAAACACTTGTGGAAGTAGTTTACAGGCCCTCCTCATTGTACTTCTCCACTGGGCAGAGCATTAAACAATATATACAATATATGTTGGGGCTGTTTAGCACAGGGCTAAATCGCTGGCTTTGAAAGCAGACCAAGGCAGGCCAGCAGCACGGTTCAATTCCCGTAACAGCCTCCCTGAACAGGCGCCGGAATGTGGCGACTAGTGGCTTTTCACAGTAACTTCATTTGAAGCCTACTTGTGACAATAAGCGATTTTCATTTCATTTTCATTTTCATTATATACATACTGTTAGGAAAGCAAAGTGTATAGTTTTAAGTGTGTTTAATTTAATGTTTTTATGCCTGAAAAGGTAAAACCTATTGTCAGATTTGTGCTGGACATGGACAAAGGTGTTTATATGTGTGAGGATTAGTTAAGTTCCAACTGTGTTTCTGTTGTGTCAGAGAGGGCTACGGTGTGAAGAATAAGTAGGCCAGTAGTGGTATGTGGGTGTTGCATAGCAACTGTAGACAAACTTTTAAGTAGTAGTTTAGTTAACTAGATTTCTGTTGAAGACAAGGCTTTGGGAGGGAACATCTCTTAACTCTGGCAGAAGAAAGACTAGACAGGACAGGATCTGCAAAGATGCAGGCGTTCTGTAGTACCAGTTAAAGTCCAGATAACCAAGGAATTGGGACAGAAGAAAATGTTTAAGCCGACTAGAGTTCAGTGAACAGAGATCAAGATATTGTTTAGATTCAATGTTAAAAGTGGAGTGGAAGCTTTGTTTAAAGTCTAATTTGGAAAACCTGGTCTGGATTTCGGATTGCAAACCACTAAGAGAAAGCATACTTATGAGAGAAGATTTTAAAGTGTGTTTTTGGGAGTGGAGTGTGGAAACTCTCACATGACAATCATCTGGGGGGGGGGGGGGGGGGGTGGATTCTGAGAAGACAACCACAAACATTCACTTGGTACTCAGAGTGGAGTCTGTACTTGCCCACAGTCATTTGACATGCTTGAAGAGACTTAATGAGACCATTGTAGATTAAGATGTACTTTATAATAATATTTATTGTCACAAGTAGGCTTACATTAGTACTGCAATGAAGTTACTGTTAAAAGCCCCCAGTCGCCACATTCCGACACCTGTTCTGCTACACAGAGGGAGAATTCAATATGTCCAATTCACCTAACAGCACGTCTTTCTGGACTTGTGGGAGGAAGCACCCGGAGGAAACCCACGCAGACGCAGTCAGAATGTGCAGACTCTGCACAGATAGTGACCCAATAGGGAATTGAACCTGGGACCCTGGTGCTGTGAAGCAACAGTGCTAACCACTGTGCTACCATGCTGCCCATATGTAATCCATATTCATCCTCAAACTTGTGTGTAATTGTTAAGTCAAGGGGGAAGTAAAGGGGTGTTGTATAATAATCCAACTTTTCACAATTTTTTTCTTGATGTTAAAACGAATTAACGGTCCTGTGATTCTATTCTTCCATGTTTTATAAGAAAAAGTTAGGGTCTTTTGAGCAGGGTTCCATTCTGGGGTCTTCGTGTCCAGTTGTAACACCAACTGCGATTGTAACACATACATGCTCACATGTACAAAGGATATTCTTCACAAAGATGAGCTAAATGATCCAACCAGTCTACAAAGGTATTTATGCTCCACTCGATTCTCCTCCCATCTATCCTCATCAAAATGCATAATCATAACCTCTTGTTCCCCTTCCCCACATGTGCTTATCTACTTTTCCCTTGAATGCATTTATACCATTTGCATCAACTACCCGCTGTGGTAATTGCAATAATTGTGGGGTGACATTAAACTTCATATTAATTGAACCAAATAAATTGCTCAAGATGGTCTGGAAGATACATTTTAGAATGCCTTTATCACAGTTTCCTGGAACAAAACGTTGTGGAACCAACTAGTTATTTAAGATCTAGTATTATGCCATCAGACAGCGTTAATGAGTAATTTCATCGTCAAAGATCTGCTGGAAAAAGGTGATCATAATACAATTGGATTACATATTAAGTTTGAAAACAAGGTGGCATGGCGGCAAGCATTGCTGCTTCACAGAACCAGGGACCCGGGTTTGATTCGGACCTCGGGTGACTGTGTGGAGTTTGCATGTTCTCCCCGTGTCTGCATGGGTTTCCTCCGGGTGCTCCAGTTTCCTCCCACAGTCCAAATATGTGCAGTTTATGTGGATTGGCCATGTTAAATTGCCCCCAAGTGTCCAAAGGTTAGGTGGCGTTACGGGGATAGGGCCTAGGTGGGGGATTCTTTCGGGGGGTCGGTGCAAACTAGGTGGGCCGACTGGCCTCCTTCTGTATTGTAGTGATTCTATGATTTTAACACATTCCTTTTCCAAACAGAAATTCCAAAATTCAAAACCAATCACAAAGGTACAAGGTGAGATTTGGGTAACATTTATTGTGCATATAAATGAAAAGGTTTGGCAGTAAACAAACAGTGGGAAACATTTAAAGAACTATTCAAGATGTTGAGAAAAATACATCCCAGCAAAAACAAAACAGAGAAAAACAATAAAGATCCATCTGTAGCTTACTAAGGAGTACAAGAAGAGTTTTCCATAAGAACATAAGAAATAGGAACAAGAGTAGGCCATTTTAGATTACGCCGCCATTCAATGAGATCATGGCTGATCATCTATTTCAACACCATTTTCTTGCACCATCCTTTAATGTTTCAAATATGTAGAAATCTATTAATCTCAGTCTTGAACATCCTCAATGATTGAGCATCCACAATTCTCTGGGATAGAGAATTCCAAAGATTCATCACCTTCTGAGTGAAGCAATTCCTCCTCATATCAGTCTTATGACCTTCCCCTTATTCTGAGACCTTGACCCTTCGTTCTAGAATGCCACAGCCAGGGAAATCATCCTTCCTGCTGTTGACCCCTGTATGAATGAGACCACCTCTTATTCTTATTTTCTTTACTCAGAGAGTAGTAAGGGCGTGGAATGCCCTGCCTGCAACAGTAGTGGACTCGCCAACACTAAGGGCATTCAAATGGTCATTGGATAGACATATGGACGATAAGGGAATAGTGTAGCTGGGCTTTAGAGTGGTTTCACTGGTCGGCGCAACATCGAGGGCCGAAGGGCCTGTACTGCGCTGTAATGTTTTATGTTCTATTCTTCTAAACTCCAGAAAATAAAGGTCCAGTCCATTAAATCATTCCTCATAGGACAATCCTGCCATCTCATGAAATAGTTTAGTAAACGTTTGTTGTACCCTGTTTATGGAAAGTATATCCTTCCTTCGGTAAGGAGACTAAAACTGCACACAATACTCCAGGTGCAGTCTCACCCAAACTCTATATAATTGCAGTAAGACATCTGTACTCCTATACTCAAATCCTCTTGTAATAAAGGCCAACATAATTGCTTGTTGTACCATTTTAGCTTTCAGTGACTCACGAACATGGACACCCAAGTCCTTTTGAAGATCTATACTTCCCATCCTCTCATCATTTGACAAATACTCAGTATTTTGCTTTTCCTATCAAAGTGAATAATCCCATATTTGTCCACATTGTATCTGGAGTGCATCTTATAGATGGTACACACTGCTGCCAGTGTCGATGGAGTGGACATTTGGGAAGGGCTGCCGATCGAGTGGGCTGCTTTCCCTGGATGATGTTGAGTTTCTTGAGGATTGTTGAGGTGCATTCTTCGTGGCGAGTGGAGAGTATTCCTTCACACCGCTGACCATTACCGTGTAGATGGTGGCTAAGCCTTTGGTTGGTCAGGAGGTGAGTTACTCACTGCAAGATTCCTAGTCTCTGACCTGCTCTTGCAGCTATAGTTTTTATATGGCTATTCCAGTTCAGTTTCTGGACAATGGTAACCCCAAGAATATTGATAGTTGTGGATTCAGTGATGGTAATGGCACTGAATGTCAAGGGGCGGTGGTTAAATTCTGTTCTGTTAGATATGGTCATTACCTGGCACTTGTGTGGCGTGAATGTTACTTTCCACTTGTCATCCCAAGCCAATTCGATTCCCAATCCAAGCCTGGGCATTGTCCAGGATTTACTGCATTTGGACATTGACTGCTTCAGTATCATAATTAGCGAACATCCCCACTTCTGACCTTATGATGGAAGGAAGGTCATTGATGAAGCAGCTGAAGATGGTTGGGCCTTGGACATTACCCTGAAGAACTGCCAAAGTGATGTCCTGGAACTGAGATGATTGACCTCTGACAGCTACAACCATCTTCCTTTGTGTCAGGTCCGATTCCAACCAGGGGACAGTTTCCCCCACCCCACAATTCCCATTGACTCCAGTTTTTGCTGGGGCTCTTTGATGCCACCCTTGGTCAAATGCTGCCTTGATGTCAAGAGCAGTCATTCTCACCTCACCTTTGGAGTTGATCTCCTTTGTTCATGGTCGAACCACAGCAGTACTGAAGTCAGGAGCTGAGTGGCACAGCCGAAAGTGAGTGTCAATGAACAGGTTATTGCTAAGTAGGTGCTGCTTGATAGCACTGTTGATGACCCCTTCCATCACTTTACTGATGATCCTGAATAGGCTGATAGGGCATTAATTGGCCCAGTTGGGTTTGTCCTGCTTTTTGTTTACAAGACATAGCCGCACAACCTTCCACATTGCTGGGTAGCTGTTGGTGTTTTAGCTGTACTAGAACAGCTTTGTTAGGTACGTGGCAAGTTCGGGAGCACAAGTCCTCAATACTTTTTGCTGGAATATTGCCAGGCCCCATAGCCATTGTAATATTCAGTGCTTCCAGCCATGTCCTGACACCATGTTCAGTGAATAGATTTGGCTGAATAGTAGACACCTGTGATGATGGGGACCACTGGAGGAGGCCAAAATGGGTCATCCACTCGGCACTTCAGGCTGAAGATTGTTGTTAATTCCTCAGCATTATCTTTTGCGCTGATGTGCTGAACACCTCTTATGCTCTTTTGTACTTTCCCTACTGCACAGAAATATTTTGGTTCGCGAACTCAATGCAGGTTGGTTCGAATCCCAATATTGCTGAACTAAAAAATCATGAGAATTTGGTGAAGTGGGAAAAACAGTGGAACAAAAATAGAAAATTCAATGAAAGGTATTGATTAATCTTGGGAAAATGCTAAAGGAGAACAGTGTTTCATCAGACATTCAACATTTACCACATCCTGCGGAGCAGCAAATAGCAAGAAAACAAAATGCTGATGTTATGAAATCAGCAGATATTAAGTCGGAGGTTGTACTTGAACCTGCATCATTGCTTGGCCAAACTTCACTCTGAACAGCGCATTCTGTTCTGGTCAGTAGGGAATAAAAGAGTTACGGCTGTCCCACTGAAGCAATGCACAAAAGAACCATGGGCGGGATTCTCCCCTCACCGATGGGGCGGGCCTTACCGGCGCCGAGGAGTGGCGTGAACCACTCCGGCGTTGGGCTGCATGGAAGCTGCGGAATCCTCCGCACCTTCAGGGGCTAGGCTGGCGCCGGCGGGGTTGGTGCCACGCCAACTGGTGCCGAAGGGCCTCTGCCAGCCGGCGCGAGTTAGCACATGAGTGGGAGCGCCAGCGTGTACTGGTGTCATCCCAGCGCATGCGCAGGCAGGTTCTTCTCCGCACCGGCCATGGCGTACCGTTACAGCAGCCGACGCGGAGGGAAAGAGTGCCCCCACGCCACAGGCCCGCCCGTGGATCGGTGGGACCCCGCCGGGACCAGATCCCCCCGCGCCCCCTCCGAGAACTCTGCAGGTTGCCCGCAGAGTCAGGTCCCGCCGGTAAGGACCTGGTGTAATATACACCAGCGGGACTCGCCAAAAACAGGCGGCCACTCGGCCCATCGCGGGGTGGAGAATTGCCGGGGGGCCAATGCCAACGGCCCCCGACCGGCGTACGCGATTCCCGGCCCGGTCGAAAAACCGTCGCCGGAGAATTCGGCAGCCGGCATCGGGGCGGGATTCATGCCGCCCCCCGGCGATTCTTCAGCCTGGCGGGGTTCAGAGAATCTGGCCCCATATGTCACCAAGAAGATCCGAGAGTGCTAGAGAACTGGGGCAGGATTCGCCGCTATCTGGCGGGGCGGGGCGGGCCGCACCGGCGCCGAGGAGCGGCGTGAACCACTCTGGCGTCGGGCAGCCCAGAAGGTGCGGAATCCTCCTCACCTTCAGGGGCTAGACCGAAGGGCTTGGCGCCACCCCAACCGGCACCGAATTGCCTCCACCGGTGTGAGTTGGTGCATGCGTGGGAGCGCCAGCGTGTACTGGCGTCATCCCAGCGCATGCGCAGGGGGGGTCTTCTCCGCGCCGGCCATGGCGGACTTTTACACCGGCCAGCGCGGAGGAAAAGAGTGCCCCCACGGCACAGGCCCGCCCGCAGATTGTGGGCCCCGATTGCGGGACAGGCCACCGTGGGGCACACCCTGGGGCCAGATCCCCACCCCCCCCGAGGACTTTGCAGGCGCCCGCAGAGCCAGGTCCCGCCGGTACAGCCTGGTGTAATATGCGCCAGCAGGACTGGCCAAAAACGGGTGGACACTCGGCCCATCGCGGGGCACAGAATCGCTGGGGGGCTGCTACCAATGGCCCCCGACTGGCGTGATGCGATTCCCGCCCCCGCCGAGAAACCGGCACCGGAGAATCCGGCAGCCGGCGTCGGGGCGGGAGTTATTGGGGTCAGATGGTAAAAGTGAAGTTGTGGCCACAGCCAGGTCAGCCATGATCTGATTGAATGATGATGCAGGCTCAAAGGGGTGAATGGCCTACACCTGCTCCTATTTTCCAATTTTTATCCCTCACCTAACACCAATTGTAAATGAATCACTGCTGAGAGAACCTCCTGCGTGCAAATTAGCTGTCATGTTCCCTACATTATGAAAGTACTTACACCTCACAAGTACTTCATGTAAAGTTTTTGGGATGTCAAAAGGGCAATATGCACGTCCATAGAATAGAATTCGTACAGTGCAGAAGGAGGCCATTCAGCCCATCGAGTCTGCACCGACCCTCTGAAAGAGCACTCTAACTAAGCCCACTCTCCGCCCTATCCCCTGTAGCCATCTGGGATGGCCACTTCCAGAATACAAAATGGACATATGCAAAGATTGCAGGGAAATATGGACAATGCTAAGAAAGCAGGCAGGCACAGAGCCTGTCTGCATATTGGAGAAACAGCTCCCAAGCGAGACCGAAACTGTAGGCCTATTAGCATATGGATGGCCCACCTCCGGGAACAAAGGAAGATACTTAAGTAACCGATCTGGCCCCAGACCCTGCGGCGCCAGTTCCCCAAACCGAAAGCAGAAAACAATGCAGGCCAACGGCCACCTAGGACACGCCCAGCCATCAGGGCACCCACCCCTTTTATTGGTCAGGATCAATGCGAATGATCAAGAAATGGCCCAATTGATTGGGGCCAAGTTCAAGGCCCGCCCAAAAGCACGCGAAGCCCCCTTCGGGTATAAGAGGAAGGCCCCAAGAGAGAATCACTCTCTTGGGATCGGCTCTCAAAGCAGAGATCCTTCCACCAGCTACACCAGAAGCAAGTCAGTCCAAGGTCAACGCTCGCTACCAGACGGACGACCTTAGCTGTTCCCCTCTACCACTTCGACCCCAGCAGCCTCAGAACCGAACAGCGGCCATTGTTCCTCTGACTGAGTGGGTGCCCGAAGCTACGTATAGGCTTCAGCAGTGGTGATAGTTTAGTCTGTAGTATTTCGTGCATGAGTAGATATTGCTGTGTGTGTAAATAAATAGTATTGACTTTGAACTAACTAACTGGTGTACCGACTCTTTGATCAGTATTCCGGTTTGAACCTTGTGGCGGTATCGAAAGATACCTGGTGACTCTAAAGCAAACGTAATTAGAATTAAGGAAGGCGACCATATTGACCGCCATATTTAGAAACAACCAAAGAGAGCAACATTTACTGGCGACTCCGCCGGGACCTGACCTAGAAGTTGCCTAGTCTCTCCGAGAGAACCCAAATTTGAATTGGAATCCAATTGGAAACAGAAAAACCACAAGTGTAAGAACAATACTGATCAAACCTCCAAGATTCAGAAGTGTGTTAATGCATGCGTAATAACAGGGATATAAGGTAAACCTGAGAGATTTTGTTGCATAAAACTGTCAGGAGTTTTGTAGGCCGTAAATTAGCTTAAGCCGTACCCGTGTTTACATCACCACTTTATCACCCCCTGGTCCAAATTCGGTAGAGACCACAGAGATAGAGAAAAATGGTAATGAAGGCAATGGAACGCCTTATGAACTCCCAGGAATTCGAGGCCGCAGCGACCAGTAGAGTAGGACAGTGTCCCGTATGGGAAGAAGAGATCAGAAAATATCTCAAAGGGAAAGGATGGCCCCTTTGGAGTGAATTCTGTGCCAATGATGAAACAGGTCCCGGAAATATAGGGCATACTTGGTGGGAGAACCTGACAGAGATCCATAAGAAGAGCTTAGGGAAAGCTCGCAAGCCAATGGCAATCGTGTCCTGCTTGGCACAATTGCGAGGCACAGAGGAGGTCGTGAGGACGCTCCGTAGAGAGATTGAGGAGAAAGACAAGAGTAGTGAAGGAGATGTGAGTGGATATGAGAGACAGAACAAGGAACTGAGAGAGCAGTTAGCGGCGAGGGACAAGGAGGTGGAGGATGCCAAGCGGGCACACCAGTCTTGTCTCGCCCATTTGAGCAGCTTTCAGTCCCAATATGACAAAGCCTACCAAGACACGCAACATGTTGGAAAGACAGGAAACTGAACAAGAGGTCAAACAGTTACAGAAACAGTGCAGCGATTTAAAAGCAGCCCTACGAGCATTCCATACTTCCACAACGGAACAAAGACAGAGCTCGGTAGATCACGCAAATTGCCTGAAGCAAATTGCAGAATTGCAATCTCTGCTTTCTGTTCAGAATGGGTTTCAGAGCATGTTTGGACCCCAGTTAGACCAGGAAAATGGCCCCGATTGGCAGGAGTTAAATAAGACTGCCCATAGATATGTACATGGAACATGTACACAGGAAAAACCCCAGAAACAAAAAGCACCCCAACCCCCGACTGCACAAGCAGAACACACCCCTATGAACCCTGTAACCACACATCACAGGGCCGCAGCAGAAGGAGACACAGATTTCCGAAACACTACCACGTTAACTGTCACCCAAATAAGAGATGCGTGTGATAGAATTATACCGTTCCTACCCACATCGGACCCCCACCAGTTCTTTGCTGGAGTAAGACAGCAGGCGACCATGTACAGCCTGGATGAAAAGGAGCAAGTGAAGCTCACAATTTTGAGCCTTGACCCTTCAGTCGTGGCAGCCCTTCCCAACCCACAAAATGTAGGAGGAGGCACACTCCAAGAAATGCACACAGCGATCCTAGATGCGATCGGCTACAACATAGGAGACCCCGTAGAAGGCCTAAACAAGTGTAGGCAAAAGAAGACGGAGCACCCCACAGCATTTGCAGGATGCTTGTGGATACATTTCACAACAGTAGTCAGAAGAGTTAGCCCGCGCCCATTTGTCCCCAGATAATATGGCCAAATGGACTCGCATCCTAGCCTCTCGTGCGACAGAGGCAGGACAGAGAGCTTGCGCAAATTACGACCCCTCAGACGAAGCCCACAATGAGAAATGGGTTTTGAAGAGGTTGTCCCGCTCTTGGGAACAGTCCATCCAAGGCAAAACCACATTTGCTAAAACAGAGGAAGAACAGGCAGACATGCATCCAGTTAGGACGCACCAGAACCCTGCATGGGTAAATGAGGGCAGGAACAGCCCACAGCAACCCAAATCCCAGGAGTGCTATAATTGTGGACAATTAGGACACTATGCACGAGAGTGCAATGCGCCCCAGAAGCAGCAGAGAAACCACCAGACAGGCACCCGAAATAAGAATAGGGCAAAGCCAATTCACAGCGTTAGCGCCCATTCTGAGAACGCAGATCTGAACGGCATCGACTGACGGTGTTCGGGCTCCCCAACTTGGGTCTGTGACACCCTTTGGGAAATGTCCGGTAGACCGGTAGTGGCAGGCACAGTCCGGGGACACCCTGTAGAATTTCTTTGGGACACAGGAGGGTCCCGCACCACGCTCAATTCCTCTATGATGTTTCAGCGAGACACGTGGCCCACGACAGACACCATTACACTCAGCGGTTTTACAGGTAATTTACAGCAGGGACACATCACAGCCCCTGTAGCAATCCAAATAGGGAACAGAAAAACTAAACACCCCATAGTTCTGGTCGATCTACCCCAGACAGCTGAACACATCTTAGGAATTGACTTCCTGAGCTCCCACAACCTTTCATTTGATCCGGTAAATAAATGTGTATGGAAAATGGCAAAGGCAGCATGAGCCCCCGCCACGCTCACAGTTGGAGAGTATGAAAATAGGATCAACGCAGTAGGAGACTTCTAGTTCGACCCTCAAGTCATTAATCAGGACAAACATGTTAGGGAAGCCCTGCAGCAATACAAAGCAGCATTTGCACAGCACAAGCACGACTGTGGCAAGATCGCTGGCTTGGTGAATATTACAGATCCCGACCCAGGACCTCAAAAGCAATACGGTTTTCCCCAGGAAGCAGAGGGAGAAATCTTAAAAGTTATACAGAGTTTGTTTGATCAAGGCGTACTCCGGTCGGTAGCCTCCACGAATAATGCACCAATTTGGCCTGTCAGGAAACTCGATGGATCATGGCGACTGACCATTGATTACCGTGAACTGAACAAAGTAACCCCAGTAGCAACCCCCACCATAGCCACGAGTCCCGAGACCATGCTCAAACAGGGACTACAGTCAAAATTTCTTTTGGTTTTGGACATTAGCAATGGTTTTTGGTCCATTCCATTGGATAAAGCGTGCCAATATAAATTTGCTTTCACATTCCAGGGACAGCAGTATACGTGGACTTGCCTTCCACAAGGCTTCCACAATTCCCCCTCCATTTTCCAGACAGCTGGCAAATGGATTAGCAAAATTTTCCCGACCCGATTGCTTGGTTCAATATGTAGATGATCTGCTACTACAGACGGACACAAAGGGAGAGCACATTTCGCTTCTCGACGAATTATTAGGACTCCAACAACATATTGGCTGTAAAGTGAACCCCAAGAAGGCCCAAATTTTACAGGAAAAAATGATTTACTTAGAAACAGTAATCACACATGGCAAACACGAGATCGAGCAGAAAAGAATCGACTTGATCGTGAAATTACCCCTGCCCCATAATGTCTCAGCCCTCCAGTCACTTCTAGGACTGGTTGGCTACTGCAGAAACCATATCGATGGTTTCGCCACAAAAGCAGCGCCCCGAACTTCTCAAGAAACAAGCATCTTGGGAATGGCTTCCACAGCACACGGATGCTGTGGATGCTTTAAAAAGAGTCCTCAGCACAGCATTACAGGTGCCAGATCCACTTTCCCCGTATGCAATTGAGGTTGCAACTACTGACCGAACCCTTTCGGCCGTGTTCCTCCAAGAATGACATGATCGCGTAGGCCCCGTGGCATACGCCTCATGCGTATTAGATCCAGTCGAGCAAGGATTTTCTGCCTGCGAAAGGCACCTGCTCACAGTTTTTTGGGCAGTACAATACTTCGCCTACATCACAGGACTCAACCCCATCACCATTCTCACTGAACACACCCCAACACAGCTACTACTAGATGGTTGATTTAAAGATGGCACAATCAGCCAGATCTGCGCAGCCTGTTGGGCCCTTCTCTTACAGGGAGGGGACATAACAGTTAAGAGAACCAAGACCCACACTTTCCTAGCCAATAATTTACAATATGCAGGTACCCCACATGAGTGTGAAATCATCACCACTAAACATAATACAGGACCCTTTTTACCTAAGTCAGCTCCCAGGAAAGCAGGTACTACACCTCAGAGATTTCGTTAAAATTGCCAGGACATCTAGGCTCGCAGGCAGCAGAACTGGCAGCCATAGCTTATATTGTAGAACACCCCGACTCGTTTCCGACCCCAGCCGACATATATTCAGACAGTTTATATGTCTGCAACAGTTTAACAGAATTCCTACCCCTGTGGGAAACTAGAGGATTTGTTTCCGCAGATGGAAAGCCCCTACCCTCAGCCTCATTACTCCAACATATTCTGAAAACGGCCAAAGATAGGAAATATGGAATCATCAAAGTTCGCAGTCATCATCGTTCTTCCCCCCCGGTAACGTTAAAGCAGACGCCCTTGCAAAGACAGATTCCAGACACGGTCACTTTTGGAACCCCCCCCCGAAAGCGCCCCAGTACACGCGGTTCAGGTCTCACAGACCAACATTCAAGATTTGGCAAAGGCTCAAAAGGAAGATGAGAAGCTCAGGAAAGTTTTAAAAGGCAACTTCCCAGCCCTTATGATAAGTTTAAAAACGCGATAACCATACATGACGGTGTGATTCTAAAAGACGGCATTTATGTAGTCCCCAGCCAGGACAGGAATCAAATTATTTGTCAGTTCCATGACAATCATGGCCACCAGGGCATTGAACCCTCCCTAGACCACCTCAGACCCCTCTGCTGGTGGCCTGATTTAAAAGCCAATGTTACACAGTACATTGAGAATTGCTTAATCTGTGCCCAGAACAATCCGGACAGATGTGCAAGAAAGGCTCAGCTTAGTCACACCCGCCCCATTAATGGCCCCTGGACGAATTTGCCAATCAACTATGTAGGACCCCTACCCCCCTGCAAAAATGGTTTTAAGTATGTGTTGGTGGTCATCGACACCTTCACAAAATGGGTGGAAGCTTTTCCATCCAGAACAAACACTGCCAAAACGACAGCTAAAATCCTAACCCAGCACATCTTCTCAAGATGGGGCCTCCCACGCACCATAGAGTCCGATCAAGGTTCCCATTTTACAGGACGAGTGATGAAAAACGTCCTCACAATTTTTGGAATAAAGCAAAAGTTTCATATTTCATACCACCCCCAATCAAGCGGCATAGTAGAAAGGATGACCAGAACTCTAAAAGCCACCCTCAGAAAAATGGTGCAACAACACAACAGCACCTGGGACACAGTTCTCCCATTTGCATTAATGTTCATTCAAAACACAGTATCCACGTCCACAGGATACACGCTCCACACCCTCATGGCGGGACACCCCGTAAAAGGGACAGAATATTTATTAGGACTGGATTTGGCCAGCCCCACAGTCACCGCCCTCACGCATGAGAAAGCAGTACAACAGGTTATTGAAAATGTGAAGGCCGCCCAGCTTGCAGCAGCCGTCAGGCTTGGAACCCGCAAGGAGCAAAGCAAGGCTTGCTTTGATAAAATGGTACACACCACTGAGTTTGCAGTAGGGCAGCAAGTGATGCTATCCCTATACAACCCCAGTTCATTCGTTTCCCCCAAATTTTCCGGACCCTACTCCATCTCAGATAAAGTCAGCCCCTCTGTGTATAAGATCACCTATCCGAATGGCAAGTCTGCGTGGTTCCCCATAAACCAGCTTAAGGCTTATGGCTCACAGAACAGCCATGCACACCACATCTCGCTTGCAGCAGCAGATGAGCACCCCCCGCCCACGAACAACGTATTCCTACCCTCCCCCAACCTCCCCAGCCCATCCTCAGACACGACTTCGACTCCACCCCCAGAGGAACGACTCCGCCTCTCCCTTCCTTCAACCAGCAGCGACAGCGATAGTGATGACAACAGCCTCAGCACACTACGTTACGATTATACCCCTGCACCAGGCCCCACTCCCAGCGATTCCGAACATAATTCCAGTGACCCCTTCGAGATAACGTACATTAAAGCCCCTGACCCAGACCCACCGCCCGAAGATTATGGATTAAACCCTAGCAGCTCCAACCTCAACACAAGATTCTGGCACCGAGACAATTCGTTCAGGCTCATCCGGAATGATGAGATGGACCCAATTCGCCCCAAGAAGCTTTATCGCACTTACTCCAGTCAAGAGTATGGCAGCCGGGAGAAGATGATGACATAGAGTCTGACTCCCACCACATGAATCCCTTTGCGACTCTGTTCGCCATTGAGCAATGAGGTCACCAGATGATGGTAAAAAGGAACCGATGGAGAGTTACGGTGTCCTTTCTGATGGAACCTGCACCATGTTTGTAATGTATGTTTATTCGTTATTGTGAATGTTAAATGTTGTTTGTTAATTAAAGTTTTCATGGCCCCACGCCACCACTCATTTAACACCCACTGGCAGTTAATGGAACACGTTTGTCGGCAGACAACCAATCATAGCTACTCTTCTGATTCGGAGGTAATCATAAGAGGCAGCCGCACGACAAACACAGATTCTTACCGTTTTTGCCGGTCGCTCAGGCAGTGGAGAAATGGCAGTAATCCCCACCCTGCCTGAGGACCCCCCACTGGTCAGCTACACTCGGGTAGAGTACATACGGCACTGATCACCATCCTACCCGGGGATTCCACCCATTCTTACCTGCCGCGACCCATACACACCCCATTTTGGTTCTTTAAGTTCAAAACTCTTTTGTTTCTTTATGGAAACCCTAGGTTGCTTCCAGATGCTATTTACGTGCTCAAACACTAGGATAGTAGATCACACAGGCTGCGAGACGGCTCGCACTGTGTCAATATTTTTCTTGGATGTCTTGTCCCCAACTATTTGGTTTAAAAAGAAAATGAGGGAGTCACAGATGGTGACCAATTATAATGGGTGATTGGCAATAAAGGACAGACAGACAGACAGACGAGATCTTAAACAAGATAATAACAGAAATTATTCTCGTGTCCATAGAACTCAAGAACCTTAGGAACCTCAAAAGAAGAAAAGAAGAAGACAGAAAGAAGGAAAGATGAAGACAACCATCATGCTCTACAGTTGGATCTTAGCGGGATCCCTCCAGTTGCATGCAGATGCTACCCCCCTGCCCCGTACCACACAGGCCGTGAATATTTCCCACCCCTGCCATACACTGTACCCCGAGGTAGTTACCGATGACAAGTTCATTACCTGGTATTCCCTGTCCTACGTTGTGGAAGCACTGTTAGTACTGGCGATACTCTGCAGTGTCGTTCAGACCCTTAGACTCAGGAAACAGGGAAGGAAAGCCTCCCGCAACCCGGTATACACCTTCAGATCCCCTATATTCGGACTTCAACAAACCCTGCAACCCCTTTAAGTAAATTAAAGTACATCCGTATTTTGTGTTTGTTTCGTTTTAATAAAGAAATGTAAAACTCTGTGCTTGACTGCCAACCAGAGAGACCTGTGTTGCTGCTATTGTACAGTTTAAAATGTTGTAAATTATTTTGATTGATTGAGGTTAGTTTAATCAAGGACAGTTAGAGGTTCCAGTTTTTTAATTTTATAATGCATGCCTGAATGTCATAGCGCATCGTAGAATTTTACAATGATGTATGTACATAAAATAATTTAGGTAAACGTTTCAATTCATAGGACAGAGCAGTGTAGAGCCTGTCAGTGCTGATGGGAACCCGACTCGGGAGGAGAACGAAGACGACGCGGTAATGTGATCCTTCACGCTTCGCTTTGAGGATCACAAGGAGGGTGTGCACCCATCTGGGATGACCACTTCCAGAATACAAAATGGACATTTGCAGGGAAATATGGACAATGCTAAGAAAGTAGGCAGGCACAGAGCCTGTCTGCATATTGGAGAAACAGCTCCCAGACGAGACCGAGACTATAGGCCCATTAGCATAGGGATGACCCATCTCCGGGAACAAAGGAAGATACTTAAGTAACCGATCTGGCCCCAGACCTTGTGGCACCAGTTGCCCAAACCAAAAGCAGAAAACAAAGCAGGCCAATGGCCACCTAGGACACGTCCAGCAATCAGGGCACCCACCCCTTATATTGGTCAGGATCAATGCGAATGATCAAGAAATGGCCCAATTGATTGGGGCCAAGTTCAAGGCCCGCCGAAAAACACACAAAGCCCCCTTTGGGTATAAAAAGAAAGCCCCAAGAAAGAATCGTTCTCTTGGAATTGGCTCTCAAAGCAGAGAGACCCTTCCACCAGCTACTACAGAAGTAAGTAAGTCCAAGGTCAACGCTTGCTACCAGATGGACAACCTTAGCTGTTCTCCTGTACCACTTCAGTCCCAGCAGCCTCAGAACCGAACAACGGCCATTGTTCCTCTGACTGAGTGGGCACCCAAAGCTAAGTATACGCTTTAGCAGTAGTGATAGTTTAGTCTGTAGTATTTCGTGCATGAGTAGATATTACTGTGTGTGTAAATAAATAGTCTTGACTTTGAACTAACTAACTGGTGTACTGACTCTTTGATCAGTATTCGTGTTTGAACCTTGTGACAGTATCGAAAGATACCTGGCGACTCTAAAGCAAACATAATTAGAATTAAGGAAGGAGACCATATTGCCCGCCATATTCAGAAACAACCAAAGAGAGCAACACCCCCTAACCCCACCTAACATGCACACCTTTGAGCACTAAGGGGTAATTTAGCATGACCAATCCTCCTAACCTGCACATTTTTGAACAGTGGGAGGAAACCGGAGCACCCAGACGAAACCCATGAAGAACATGCAAATTCCACACAGGCAAGGCTAGATTCGAACACAGGACCCTGGCGCTGTGAGGCAGCAATACTAACCACTGTGCCACCGTACCACCCTAAAGTCTTTCATTTTGATGTCTGAGCTTTTAATACCTAATCTACAAGTCTTATTGAATTCTTTGAGGAGGTGACCAAGCATGTGGATGAAGGTAAAGCAGTGGATGTAGTGTACAAGGATTTTAGTAAGGCATTTGATAAGGTTCCCCATGGTAGACTTCTGCAGAAAGTAAGGAGGCATGGGATAGTGGGAAATTTGGCCAGTTGGATAACGAACTGGCTAACCGATAGAAGTCAGAGAGTGGTGGTAGATGGCAAATATTCAGCCTGTATCCCAGTTACCAGTGGCGTACCACAGGGATCAGTTCTGGGTCCTCTGCTGTTTGTGATTTTCATTAATGACTTGGATGAGGGAGTTGAAGGGTGGGTCAGTAAATTTGCAGATGATAAGAAGATTGGTGGAGTTGTGGATAGTGAGGAGGGCTGTTGTCGGCTGCAAAGAGACATAGATAAGATGCAGAGCTGGGCTGAGAAGTGGCAGATGGAGTTTAACCCTGAAAAGTGTGAGGTTGTCCATTTTGGAAGGACAAATATGAATGCGGAATACAGGGTTAACGGTAGAGTTCTTGGCAATGTGGAGGAGCAGAGAGATCTTGGGGTCTATGTTCATACATCTTTGAAAGTTGCCACTCAAGTGGATAGAGCTGTAAAGAAGGCCTATGGTGTGCGAGCATTCATTAACAGAGGGATTGAATTTAAGAGCCGTGAGGTGATGATGCAGCTGTACAAAACTTTGGTAAGGCCACATTTGGAGTACTGTGTACAGTTCTGGTCGCCTCATTTTAGGAAGGATGTGGAAGCTTTGGAAAAGGTGCAAAGGAGATTTACCAGGATGTTGCCTGGAATGGAGAGTAGGTCTTATGAGGAAAGGTTGAGGGTGCTAGGCCTTTTCTCATTAGAATGGAGAAGGATGAGGGGCGACTTGATAGAGGTCTATAAGATGATCAGGGGAATAGATAGCGTAGACAGTCAGAGACTTTTTCCCCGGGTGGAACAAACCATTACAAGGGGACATAAATTTAAGGTGAATGGTGGAAGATATAGGGGGGGATGTCAGAGGTAGGTTCTTTACCCAGAGAGTAGTGGGGGCATGGAATGCACTGCCCGTGGAAGTAGTTGAGTCGGAAACATTAGGGACCTTCAAGCAGCTATTGGATAGGTACATGGATTACGGTAAAATTATATAGTGTAGATTTATTTGTTCTTAAGGGCAGCACGGTAGCATTGTGGATAGCACAATTGCTTCACAGCTCCAGGGTCCCAGGTTCGATTCCAGCTTGGGTCACTGTCTGTGTGGAGTCTGCACATCCTCCCCGTGTCTGCGTGGGTTTCCTCCAGGTGCTCCGGTTTCCTCCCATAGTCCAAAGATGTGCAGGTCAGGTGGATTGGCCATGATAAATTGCCCTTAGTGTCCAAAATTGCCCTTAGTGTTGGGTGGAGGTGTTGACTATGGGTAGGGTGCTCTTTTCAAGAGCCGGTGCAGACTCAGTTGGCCGAATGGCCTCCTTCTGCACTGTAAATTCAATGACAATCTATGATTATTCTAGGACAAAGGTTCGGCACAACATCGTGGGCCGAAGGGCCTGTTCTATGCTGTATTTTTCTATGTTCTATGTTCTATGTTCTAGTCCGCAGGTAGGACAATAGAAGCAGAACTAAAAAGGCAGAGATTGAGCTGTAATGTCGGATCAAGTTTCTTTGGAAAAATAGCCAGAGGAAATAAGCTGCCTTAGAAAATACATAGGAGTGAGAATATATGCCTTAAATGGAATTGGAAATTGGGTCTGAAATCAAGTTTAAGATCCTTGAATATATTCTGCAGTTGCAGATTCAAAATATGCTTGGTTTGCATCCCCTTTTGAATTGCATTATTTTGCCTTGAAAAGATGTCCTCGAAGTCTTTATTGAGCAATTTTTCAATTTCTTACGCTGATAATAGCAGCACAAACTGAACAACATTGACCAAACCAGCACAAATGAACCATGACTTTTAGACCTGAGTTTTAAAAAATTTATTTTTAAGGGATGTTGGTGCTGCTGGCTGAGCCAACATTTATTGCCCATTACTAAGTGCGATTGAATTGAATGGCTTGCTGGGTAATTTCAGAGGGCATTTTCGAGTCAACCACATTGCTGTGTATTTGGAGTCACATATAGCCAGGTAAGCATGGCAGGTTTCTTCCCGAGAGAACATCAGTGAACCAGATGGGTTTTTACGACAATCAACAATAATTTCATATTTCAATTGGATTCAATTTCAGCATTTGCCACGGTGAGATTCAAACACGGTATCCAGAGCATTACCTCGTCTCTGGATTACTAGACAAGACCACAATGCTACTGCCTCGCCCTAAATCACCTGTATTCATATTTGCCATGTGTTTCTTCCTGAATTTAAGATTCAATGCATCCAGGCCAGATTTCACCCATAAACATGTCCTGCTCTCATGCTACAATTGAGAAAGTGTGGTTGATTGCATTGGCACTCACCCTCTTAGGCATCATTGGGCACATGTGAAAAGTTTTTACTAATTTCAAAATAGTTGACTCACTCAAAAAATGACGAATATACACCAATGAAATAGTCAATGGTCCAGTGCAATGTTTTTTACACAGTTGTTTTTAGTGATTTTAAATCAAATTTTTACAGGTGGAGGACTGGACACTTATTGTAAATAAACATATTTTCAGCTGCATTAATAAAATGGAACCAGGTCTCCACCCTTCGATCTAGCAAGGAATAAAAAAATAAATAATTAGCTGGTATATTGCATTACATTTATGGCTGTGCAAATTAATTTTAATGGAAACCGCAACCTAACCCACACAATCTTAAACATAGTTTGGGCATCTTTTTCTGATTGTAACTAGCTCGACCACAGCTTTCGATGTTGACTCCCTGATTAGAATTGTATTATCGCCTCTTGTGGTTTCTTACATACTGATGTCAACTACCTGAGGTTTCTGCCAAAGCTTTATTGTAATAGCTTGGCAAAGTTAAACAGCATATCTTAAATCAAATGATAAGCATTCATCAATTATCCTCAATTTCTGCCATTAATTAGTAATTCAGTAGGAGTCCAAAACAAGTGGTGTGCGTGAAACAAAGCATGTTGCTGTTCGGTTTTACCAGCAAAATTGCTGCCAGAGGGGCAAAAATAGGATGTGATGGGTTTGGGAACAGTGCAGCTGCGAACACTGATGCAAAACCCAGCTCTTTCACCTTACTTACCAAGGTAAAGGCTTGCAGTTTCAGCTCTCCGTGCTGGAGATTATATATATTTTTAATTATCGGAATAAAATTAAGAAAGCAGTTCACTGAAAATAAACATCAACAAATTATTGGATATAAATCGTAAGGTTGAAAGAGTAAATTGTAGAAAAATGTTGCATTATTACAGGAATACCATAGATTCAAAATCATATCGTGCCATCTTACCAGCTCATCAAGGCACTCACATTGCTGACAATGCAGCCTAGAAATACCAAAAATGGCAAGCTTTTTGTCTGCAAGATATAAATTATGAGCAGAAAACATATGCTGACTTGTAGAAGGAATGCTTGTGCACGAGCTATGAAACTAACATTAATCCTTTGTCAACTGAGGCAACATACATTTTGCAATTATTCACCATCAGCTGTTACATTCCAGGTCTGTGTTTAGACTTTTTCACGTCATCAACTGTGAAATAACTGAGCCATTCAATAACACAGTCAATATATTTTTACAGATCTGTAGAGGGGAAATTAAGATCACCTACATACAGTTTAATCTGCCCTTCAATTTTTAAAGAATTCATTCACGGGATGTGGGCGTCGTAGGCTGGGCCAGCAATTAATGCCCATCCTTAATTGTCCTTAAGAGTCAACCACATTGCTGTGGGTCTGGAGTCACATATAGACTAGGCCAGACCAGACAAGGACAGCAGATTTCCTTCCATAATCATTAGATCATTAGACATAGGAGGAGAATTAGGCCACGCGGCCCATCGATTCATTAGTGAACCAGTTTTAACAACAATCAACAATGGTTTCATGGTCATCACGAGACTTTTAATTCCAGATTTTTATTGAATTCAAATTTCACCATCTGCAGTGGTGGGATTTGAACCTGGGTCCCCAGAGCATTACTCTAGGTCTATTGGTTTACTAGTCCAGTGACAATACCACAATGCCACCGCCTCCCCTTAATTCGACAAACAGAAAGAATGGTTTCCATGAAACTGCATATGAAATATCTGGCAATTGTTGAAGCTTGAAGATCCCAAAGACTCATCCACATCTCTGTTGTTGTCAAAAGTTAATTGTTTTAATATGAAAGGTTCAATAATTTTTACTTAAAAACTGTGTTCAGTTTTCATCTCAAGGGGCAGCACGGTAGCATTGTGGATAGCACAATGGCTTCACAGCTCCAGGGTCCCAGGTTCGATTTCGGCTTGGGTCACTGTCTGTGTGGAGTCTGCACATCCTCCCCGTGTGTGCGTGGGTTTCCTCCGGGTGCTCCGGTTTCCTCCCACAGTCCAAAGATGTGCAGGTTAGGTGGATTGGCCATGATAAATTGCCCTTAGTGTCTAAAATTGCCCTTAGTGTTGGGTGGGGTTGCTGGGTTATGGGGATAGGGTGGAGGTGTTGACCTTGGGTAGGGTGCTCTTTCAAAGAGCCGGTGCAGACTCGATGGGCCGAACGGCCTCCTTCTGCACTGTAAATTCTATGATAAATTCTATGCGTTAGAATGCATGATGAAGGGGAAAAAAAGAGAAATGCTGAGGGCAATTGTTTGAAGCATTTACCTGTGTTTTTCCTTTTATCCTCATCATTATGTTTTGTGCAGCGGGAGGGCATGGTGCTTTTAACAAACTGTCACAGTGGAGCACCTTTTTCCAATGCTCTTGGGTGTAAGTGATTGCTTGGGTGGAGCATGAAATGAATAGAATTAGACACAGAAGCAGACCATTCAGTCCAAGTAGTTCATCACACACATATAATGGAGACCATCCAACATTCCATCATGAAACATTAAGCAGATAATGTTCAAAGGGGGCTATCTTTCCCCACCCCAAAACTTTATCTTCCTCTTCACACTCCATATGGTTGCATTTTTGAAAACTCTGCTTAAGTCTGTTTTCCAAATCCATCTCAGGGACTCCTCGCTGGTTTCTTTCACCTGAGGAAGGAGCAGCGCTCCGAAAGCTAGTGACATCGAAACAAACCTGTTGGACTTTCACCTGGTGTTGTAAGACTTCGTACTGTCTTTCTTACCAAACAGCAACCCAACCATAGTCTTCCATGCAGTTCCTATAGCTCCGTTTCACAGTCGCCCGTGTTATGCTCCGGACATGGTTACTTTGCTGATTGGTAACATTACCTGCACAGGGGTTTCTGCAAATTTCTGGAGTGTCCCTTTGTGAGAGTTTCTGAACACCCGGCTGTATTAAACACTTAACGTCTGTACTTTGGAAAGTTGTGAGACAAATACTGTGCGACATGAACTTACAGTAACCTCTGAAGGAAAACAAATGAAAAATCCAACGTGTATATCACAAAAGAAATGTTACTTTCATTTAGAGAAAACCCTCTTAGTTTTAAAGCGATTTCATTCGTTATAGATTCTTCTGGTCGTGAGTCTAATAACTCCCATGACTCAGATTCCCACATTTTTCCATTGATTTTCTGAGCTTAGTGGTTATACATGAACTCTCCTGAATTGAAATGCTTACGGTTCTGTTTCTGATTACTGATTGTGTTCCTAGGGAAGCGATTTAATTATATTGCCTAATAAGACAAAGAGATGCTTTTAATGGTAATAAAAGCAATCGTCTTCCTTGACCAACCCATTCAATGCTTCTAAACTTTGGACAGCTGATTTTACTGTTATTCTAAGTGTTATTCTCTTCTCAATTAGACATATTTATCTTAAAATTCTCAATTAGGGCACAAATAATCCACCCTGAGGAATGTACAGATGAATTGAACATTCTGAATTCTCCCTCAGTGGACTCGACCAAGCGCCGGAGTGTGGCATCTCGGGGATTTTCACAGTAACTTAATTGCAGTGCTAATGTAAGCCTACTTGTGACACTAATAAAGATTATTGTTGTTATTATACAAAGCCAAAGGAGTTGCTGCTCCCCACCCCAACTAGCACCTGAAACACAAATCATTCATGATTGATACCTGTCATGCTTCCTTCCTTCCCCCTCACTGCCACAATGAAATCAATTAATCTTATTCTTTTAATTTATCACTTTACTGATCTTTATTATTTTCACAAGTAGGCTGTTCGGGTACACTGAGGGAGAATTCAGAATGTCCAATTCACCTAACAGCACATCCTTCTGGGCTTCTGGGAGGAAACCGGAGCACCAGGAAGAAACCCACTCAGACATGGGGAGAAAGTGCAGACCCCATGCGGACAGTGACCCAAGCGGGAACTGAATCCAGGACCCTGGCGCTGTGAAGCAACAGTGCAAAACTGTTATAGCCCCACGAGCGCACGGGACAATCCGATTAATCTCCCATGCCTCGTGGCGTTTAAGCTGTCCTGTTGAGGGGCGAAGGCCGGTCAGTGGGATAGTTAACTCAGGACCATGAAAGCCGACCCAGGTAGGAACCAAACTGCAGAGTAGTCCCGGCTGGAACTGTTAATTGTATAGGCTCTACTTTTGTGAATAAACCATTCATTTGACTCTCCTTGCGGACTCCTCCATGACTACTAAACTGGTGACGAGGATAAAGCAGAACTACAGTCGGTGCTGCTAACCATTTAGAACACAGCCATCATTCTTCATTGATGGAGTAAGGTTTGCACCATTATGAAAATGCCGTTCTTTGGCAGACTCCATGCATTCGATTCAGGTGTAGAGGACTGGATTCAGTACACGGAGAGTATGCGCTACCTTTTAAGGCAAACGCTATCATTGGGGATAATCGGCAGACTGTAATTCTTCTGACTGCCTTTGGGCCACCCACTTTCAGAGTCATAAAGGCCTGCCGACCTGGGTCATCCTCCATCGATTCTGGGGAGGTGCTGTAGTGGCCCTTGACCAACGGGCCTTGTCCCGGTGGTGTTCGGGCCATGGCAGAGTTCCGGGGGGTCTCAATCCTAGGGCGCACTGTACGGCGGAATGGGGGGGCATCAAAAATGAAGATGCTAGCCCGTAGCTATGTGTGGTGGCCAGGCCTGGATGGCACAAATGAACGACTGGCTCAACAATGTACCACATGCTAGGAACAGCAGAGATTCCAGTCAGCCACTCCACTGCATCCATGGGATGGTTGTAAAGGACTTTTCGAGTAATGGCATGGCAGCAAGGAATAGGAGATATGCGCTCGGATCTTACTCTTCCTGGAACCTTGTGCTATCAATGTGTCATGGGCATATCTTCCACTTCCATGTTATCCACTTTGGGGGCATCACCACTTGGAAGCTGACCCTTATTGGCCTCTTAAGGTTCCTGCCCTTCCAGGTCTTGCCCATTTTAGAGATCCCAGCTCCTCCATGACTCCCTATGGCAAGCGATCTCCCCTTTGAATCACCAGTTGAGGACTGAGAAACGCCAGATGCGTCCTCTGTGAATCCCTGGAATGATCCACTTGAAAAAACTGAGTGCAGCAATGATCTTTAGGGGCACTGGCAAAGGATGGTCTCCCAGTGCATCTGATGCTAGATCTTCCTGCAGAATGTAGCAGATATCAGACACTGCATCTCTTGACAAACATAGATATGCACGGCACTGTCGCTGGCTCATCTCCAAATAGGAAAGGTGTCTTCGGAAGGCCCTCGGTTGTACCAGTCAACTTGTTTGGATGGGTCTGATCTTCTCAGCCTCTGGCTCTTCTTGGGGCTCCCAAGTAGCATGCACCTCAGACTGGGCCTCCTCTCTAAGTTGTCCTGGATGGCACCGTGCCCTGATTCCCCTCTTCCACTGGAACACTGCCATCAAGAAGGCAGCACTGAGTACAGCCTCTCTTCTGCAATCGTCCTTCCTGTGGACAGATAGATCCAAGAAATTAATGTAGTATGACTGACTGCGGTAAGCCACCCACTCACAGCCAGAAAGCCATTGTCATTGCCTTAATGCTGCATCTATGCCTTGCCTTTCCCTGTTCCAGCCTTATAGCTGAGATACTCAGTCACAGATCTTACGTGCCTTCGAAGACTTCCCAACAACATAACATCTTAATCCCACAGAGGTTGGAAGAGGTTTGAGCACAGACATGCTATGTTCACCCTTGCTAATGAACTCATATAATGTCCGGTTTGGTTTGGAGATTAAGCCTATCTTAAACATTTGGAATGACTGGGTGGCCTTTAGTCTGTACCCATGTCAATTGGAAAATGCACTTTGCAGGGTTTCATTGATCATCTTGCATATAACCAGTAGCTGTGCCCCCTTAATGGCTGGCTGCATCTTCCCTTCTCACATTCCTCTCATTTATAAACGCCCTAATTGACTATCTTAAATAAAACCATAATGACTATTACAGCCCCACGTAAAAATGTATTATTAGTGGTTCCAACTCTAACTTCTCAATAAAGTGTTCTTATGTTCTATCAGTTGAGCCTTCATCAATGTGTTGGGAATCTAATAAATTTGAGGCTGTTCCCTGCAAGGACATTAAAAAAAAATGTATTTTATTACCAGCATGTATCAAAACGCCCTGCAAGGATGCTTGTTCAGGGTGAGCTCGTCCCACATTGCCTCAGACCTCGTCCATGGATATTGTTTCTTGGATCTATCTGTCCACAGGAAGGACGATTGCAGAAGAGAGGCTGTACTCACTGCTGCCTTCTTGATGGCAGTGTTCCAGTGGAAGAGGGGAATCAAGGCACGGTGCCATCCACGACAACTTACCAGCATGTATCAACGCATAAACACCCCGGAAAACATATTTCCCAGCAATCAACGATACAGTCTGTACAAATTTTTTCCCCTTTTTCACCACCCCCACGACGAACAGCTCCTCATACACGGTCATCCCCCACCTTTTCTCAAACCCCTCTGCAGATCCCCTTAACTGATAGTTTATCTTCTCCAACCGCAGGAAGTTGTACAGGTCACCCAACCAAGCCGCTACCTTTGGTGGCGAGGCCGACTGCCACTCCAGTAAAATTTGCCCCCGTGCAATGACAGATGCGAAGGCCATGACATCGGCCTTCCTACTCTCGATAAGCTCCGGTTTCTCTGAAACACCAAATATCACCACCAAAGCGTCCGGGTGCACCTCCCCCTCCACTATCCTGGCTACGACCGCGAACATTCCCGCCCAGAATCTTCCCAATTTTTCGCAACCCCAAAACATGTGCGTATGATTCGCTGGCCCCCGCCCACACCTCTCACACTCAACTGCTACCCCCTGGAAGAACCCACTCATTCTCACCCGAGTCATATGTACGCTGTGCACCACTTTAAACTGTATTAGGCTCATCTTTGCACAGGAGGAGGGCCGTGCAAGGACGCTTGTTCAGGGTGAGCTCATCCCACATTGCCTCAGACCACGTCCATGGATATTGTTTTCCAGTTTAATTTTTAAATCATAATTGCTACAGTGTCTGAAGATGGTGGTGCTGCATTTCTACTTTCAGACCAGCTCTGATGTTCCTCCAGTCACTGTTCACATCCTCCGAATTTCAAACAAGCTTTGCACACTGATTGACATTCCGATCTTCTTGCTCTGCATGCTACTGGCAAATGGCCACTGCTTGCTAGCACACGCACTGATGTGGTGCCCCACAGAGCATGCGTAGAAAACAGTAGGTACCATTTTGGATCTCTAAGGGCACTCATAACACCCAGAGGAATGAGAGCAAATGATTCCCATTTCCTGCCTTATGTATATCTAGACCAAAGAATGGAGATAAAAATAATCTCTTGCCCACAGCTGTTAAAGATTTAAGTGTATGAACTTGTGCAGCCTTAATTCAACTCTCAGTGGGTGAGAAACTACACAACAAAAATGAATGTATTGGCAGTAATTTGACAACTTTTGTTATACACAGAAAGTGTGAAAAATAGAACAGCCACCCTGGTTTACCAATTAGGAAGTTAATGCAGTGGGCCAGTATTTGCTGTAAAACTAATGGTATGTCTCTCAGAATTATTACTATGATTTATTCACAGCTTGGACAATAACTTTAAGCAGGTTCAGATTGAGCAGCTAAATGTGAAAATCTAGTCGATGTTGCCTGGAGATATGCTGCTCTTCCAGAAATTGAGCAAAACTGGAATCTCGCTGCTTGACTCTTCATTCTAATCTTTGGAATGGTTCTGCAATCATGGAGTAACATTGAATGTAAAGATTCGAGAAAAAATGGGAAAGGACAAATCTAATGAGATGCAGCTTTGAATGCGTAAGAGTATATTTTCCAATGGAAAAATACTCTAATACATTTCAACACTTACACAATGCTGATAAATGTAACTGTCAATTTTCTTTGTGGGATTGATTCTTATAATTAATCATTGCAGGAAAAGAAAATCTAACTTACGACAGAGCAATCTAGCCAATTAAATTGAAAGAACAAATTTGATTTTGTATTTCAAATCCTTTTAATTAACGCATTCCTGAAGTAGGTTGCTATTTTCTTTTATGCACATAAGATGCCCGTATCTACTCTAATTTCAGCGGGGAGTTTAAACTGCCCAATCTCACAATGGAACCAACAAGGGTGGTGGTTCTGCATGCGGGCTGCAAGTACATACACTTATTCCATGGTAGTAGAAAATTGGTTTTCCATTGGATGTCCTTAACAGCACATACAAGGCAATTCAGGCAACCCATACAAGCCATGAATATCCATGAACTGCAAGAGTTTCCACTCTATAATGGGCAACTGGTGTACAGATACTTCTGCAGGTGTATACCAGATTCCTGGGGAGATGCCATGATGCCCTCATCCTGCAACAATCCATGCCCACTAACATTTTGTATTTGTAAACACACCTATTAAGAATGTAGTTAATGACCCCCTCAGAAACCTAACTTATTAAGCCCAATAGCTGTACAATGAATGCTATGTGACCAGAATGTTCATGGTGTGATATACTTTGCAAAACATTGCACAGCAGCGGGATTTGGACCTGCAGATGGGACAAAGCACAGAGTGCCGATCATCTGTGGAAAATTCTGAGGAGGAGGAAGAAGAAAATGAGGAAGAAAAAGAGGAAGAAGATGATGAAGCTGCTTCCATTGCTGTGGGTGATGCCAAGGATGCCCTTATCGATGCAATATTCACGAAGGTTGCCCCAGTGGAGCCATGCCAGAACCACGTGTAATGACCACTCTGTGATTCCCATCTGATGTCAATCACCCAAAGAAGTCTTTCAACTAACTGACCACACCTTGGATGTCACCCATTACTCTCTGCCATATTATATCTTCTGATTCATTAACAAGCAAGGTAAACAGCGATATGCAGACTAGTAAACAAACATAGGCAAGGCAGGAAAGTGGTGCAAAATAATAATTTGTTCGTAACTTCTGAGCTCGCCAGTGTCAGATTGGTGGGGGGGGGGAGCTTTCCCTAAAGATGTGCTGGGGAATCTCTTTTGGAACCATACACAAGCGCAAGCTTCCTCTGGGCAATTATCCAGTGCTGGGCAATACCTGAAAGGTGATCTAAATTGCAAACTTCGGATGACTCCGATAGGGATACACCAATAGTTACTCAGAAAAGGTTAGAATTAAATCCCTTCTAACAATTGGATAACTATTGCAAAGACCGAGACCAACCCTCCACTGGTTTCCCCCCACACCCCCGACCCACTATGAGACTTCTTCCCCACTCTCAACCCCCCAGGGACTCTCCCCACCCCTCCACTAACCATGTCCAGAAGATATTCCCAACCACCCATGGAATATCCACCCACACAGGATTCCTCCCCTCCCTATAGGTCCGACTCATATCCTCGCACCTGCCTGAGGTTTAATTCAAACAACATGAGCTGACCCGAGCTACCAAACCCAACCCATGCCCCCAACCCAATCCAACCCAACCCCGACTGGAGCCCATGCCCCACAACCCAGAAATGTGCTGGACAGGTGAATTGCTGTGCTAAATTGCTCTTTAATTGAAAATAAATAATTTACTGACTGAATGCTATATAAGATGTGCTGGCATTTTAAGAGGTAACTGGGGTATCTCCATTTCAAATGGCCAGGGATGTCAAAACTCCACTAATTCAGTTGTTGGTTGTGAGATCTGTGGTGCGCCATCTCCAGTTCTCTCTCTCTCATGAACATTCTGTGCTCTCTTGACATGAGAGTAAGAACATAACTATGAGTGAATGTATTACATGTGCACTCCTGATGGAGATAGTGCATTTGGTGAGGGTGCCCATCAGGGAGAGGTGTGAAATTGCATAGATGGGTGACTGTAGTAAATGGATAGGCAGGAATGTGAGGAAGTGCATACAAAATGAAGGCTGGGAGGACTGGCCAGGTGTGAGGAGTGATGTGATGGAGTAGGCTTGAGAAGGCAGATTAAGGAAGCTGAATGATGTGCACGCAGGTTGCAGATAAATATGCAATCGTGCTCACCTTGCCTGATCTGATTAAGTCCAGAAAATGTTAACCGTACTGCATTCAGGAGCCTGGCCTAACCACTCCTGCTGCTAACCTCCTGAGTCATCTCCAGCCAAATCTTCTTTATGGCAGCAGTCGGTCTCTTCCTCCCATTGCAGGGGAAGAATGTCACTCTCCAGTTCCTCCTAGACCTCAGCCGTACAGGAAGGGAGGGATCATTGAAGCAGACATAGCGTCTGAACATCCTGAATGCATTGTCACGCCTTGTCATCACTTGCTTTCTAACCCCAAGTTCCTCCAAACTCCATCTTTGGATTGGTCCTTTAAAGACTGAAGTTGAGACTGTGTTATATGGGTTTGATGTCAAAGGTGTGCTGAACAATAAGTGCCAAAACAGAATTAAAATAATAACCAGCACGTCAGAGATAGACGTGCTGAACATATTTCCCAGTTACATGTGGTATTGGACCTTCCCTCCCCCCCTTTGCCCCCACCCCCTCGCTCTCAATGCGCTTATGATTTAATATTGAGGCCTTTGTACTTGAAAAGAACCATCCTTCACACTTCACAGTGCAGGACTGAGGAGGCCCAAGGTAGAAAATTAAAGAAACATTTAAAGGCAATTTACCTATCAAACTAGCAAAAAAAAAGAGGGACAAATCATTTCAGCTACTTCAGAAAGAAAACAAAAATGATTAATCCTGGTTTTAATTATGTGTGATCTGAGGTAGAACAATCACATCTGATCTGTTTTGTGATTTGTTATTCTGGAGAAAGAATCAGGACACGTCACTCCTTCCTGTGATTGTGAGAAACCCATGCCGACTAGATTGATGTGAACATATGTTGCGCGGGCATATATCACAACGTTTGTGAGAAGTCAAAATTCATAATAGTGGAGCTTTATTGGAATAATTGTGTTTAGTGTAGCCAAGTAGCATTTTAATCTGAGAGGAGCCTATGTTTGAGCTCCTTATTATAGCCCTTTGCTGCAGAGCAATATACAGGCCCATCATTTTGCTCACTTTATAACATTTAGCCCAGCAGACAGTAGCATGAGGGAATTGACAAATAAAGATAAATGACTCTGCAGCGACTGTCAGCTGAGAGACCCCAGCATTATCTCATGGCATTATCTCATGGCTCAGCATGTACTGTATGGTCTTTTTTTCTAACTTGTGTCATTTTTGTTGGACTGTATGAATAGGATTTGAAAAGCATGTTAAAAAAAACAATTAAAAAAGCTCATTGAAAAGGGGACTGAAGGGTATATATTTTAGCCGCTATCTCTGTTAGATGTAAAATGCTATCTGTTCCATTATCAGTTGGGGACTGGTATCATTGATTACCCAGCAAGAGGCTGTGGGAACAAAATTTGAGACAATCTAGAAAATATTAAAAGAAACAATCAAATAAATTCTCTCACTTCATTTGACAAACTCCCTGAACATCAACTTGAAAGTTAATGATAACATCTACATCCCCTCATGCACACACACACACACAAAATTAAAGTGCAAGATTAAATAGATATGTAAGCAAGGTTTGTTAGGTATAATAGTCACATATGTGTTGAACAGATAATTCAATATTCTCTCAAAGAGTTATGTAGGGCGGGATGCTCTGATATTCCAGCCCTGTGTTTCTGCACAGCACGTAATTCTCTGGTGGCAGGATTCTATCCTCCCGCCGCTTGTCAACGGGATTTACCCATGCCGTCGCAAACCCGCTGGCGAGGTTGCGCTGCCAGTGAGGAAACTGAATCCCAACGACTGGAGAATTCCGACAATAATATTCAATTTGAAGGACATCTGTGATTCATAGAAAACGTTAACTGCGAAAAAGGTCATGTCCCATGAAATGGAATTAAAAACAGAAAATGGTGGAAATATTCAGCAGGTCTGACAGCATCTGTGGAGAGAGAATGTTTCACGTGGTCCTTCTGTCATCCACTTTCCATGAAGTGTATTTCTGTTTCTTCTTATGTCTCACTCCATTTCCCATAGGAAACAGAATAATTGTTGAAACTTGAGAGAACTTTAAGATCAAATTCAGTTGCAAAGAAAGAACGTGGCACATCTTTAGATTGTCTTAAAATGCTTCACAATTAGAACTGAAGTGCAACCATTGCTATTAGGCAGAGAGCTACACCTTCTCTCACATTACCTTACATCTGCCAAATTATTTCCCATTCACTAGACCTACCTATATCCATTTGAGGCTTTCCAGTTTGCTGGAAACTTTTCATAATCTTAGGAAATGTGAAAAAGTTACAACCAATGCATCCACTACCTCTGCTGAAACTTCTTTTAAGATCCTTGAATTCATGCCAACAAGTCAGCCTTTAGTCCCATAAGTTTGCTCACTTTAGCTACTCTCTTCCTTTTTATATACTTGTGGAAACTCTTACTATCTGCTTTCAATATTTCTTCCTAGTCAACTCTCATAATTTATTTTCTCCATCTTAATTATTTTTAGCCATCCTTTGCTGAACAAATCCTATCTCTAGTTCTCTGTGGCATCAAATTGGTCCAATGATTAGTATTTTTTGAGCAAATTGAAAACATAATTTTGTTTCAATTCAGATAATAATACATTGTCCTCTTAAAACAATATAATATGCACAGAACAAGACAATATACTGGACTGTACCTTTTCCGATTATTGTAATGCTACTTTGGAGACTTACACACAAACCAGCAGTCTCACATTCAAGTGTCTTTGAACTTTTAATTGCAAAGAGTCTGATTTGGTAAACTTGCAAAGTGAATTTAAACATGGATTGGGATCGCTATTGTTGCCTTGTCAAAAGTCCAGTTATTTCTCAATGCAACTAACAATTTCATACCTTAATAATAACATCATCACAACTAGTCATTTTAACAACCAAGATTTTATTGCAATTTGAAATTTTGAAAATATTTCTGTCAAACTGTTTTTATTCAGATTTTAAATACTTCCTTTCATATTTAATAATTTGAATGGGGGGGAATTAGTTAAAACAAATTAAGTGGAATGTATCTGGTATAAAGTTACGGTTATCATACAAAAAGGTCACCAGCAAAATATAGTACGGTGGGTACGATCACTGAGGAAAATGAGAGTTTATTTGAACCAAAATATTGTGTGAAGTAGATCCAATTCACAGTAGTTTTATTGATTTTTGATTTTTAACAATCGCCGTTGAATTAATAATTGGAAAAATGAACCTACCCTAAGAACAAATGATTTCTTAAAATGATTGTCGATTGGGCAAATGATGGATGCCTGTTTGACCTTTTCATTTCTTACTGTTTTTAGACTTAAGTATGGCTGGCATGATTGGGAAATCTGCAGATGACACTAAATTTAGCCGTGTAGTTGATAGTGAACTCTATGTAGTTGATAGCTAACTCCAGAATTATATCAATGGTTTGGTTGGGCAGAGAAGTGTCAAATGGAATTCATTCTGGAAAAGTGTGAGGTAATGCTTTTTGGGAGGTCACACAAAGCAAGGGGATACTCAATAAATGAGAAGTTATTGTGGCCGAAATAACCTAAGATGGCATCCTGCAAAAGGCACGGGGAAATTTAGCCAAGTACAGGACAAGCTGGCTACAGTTTAAATAAAAATTGAGAAGAAAACTGTAGCCGAGACATCGCAATACGCAGGAAAAAGGCTATCTCCAGGCCATCCCAGGAACAATAGAACTATCCTGTCAATCACACTTGTTTACCAAGTACAGCCTACATACCCCCAACCCTTGCAGCCATGGCCACTGAGTACCCACCCTGAAATCGATGTGGCAGCTCTTGATTGGACTTCATCGATCAGGGTGATCAAACCCTGATCAATTGACTAGCAATGACCCAGAGACCTTCCAAAAGTGGCATAAAATCCAAGCAGGTTAAAAGGCGCTGCACCACCTCTCTCTGCAGCAGCGCATAACAGCAACAGAACAACGGTGATCTTAACCAGCCACCAAAAAGAGGACCATCACGCCACCAAACAGAAGGAAGACCAGAGCCAGAGCATCAGGCCAGACCAAGGACCGAACATCGAGGACTACCGAAGTTGAATACAGATAAATCTGTCTGGGTTCTTGCTAATCACTCTAAAGTTAATTAAGGTCCAATATGAACTTTAGTGTTCTGTAAAATAACTTGTGTTGGATGGTCTGATTGATTACCTGTAACACTGTGTCGGTGTGGATAAATACTAGTGGATTAAATGAAGCTGGCTCGCAGTCATTTAGGTTAAAGACACACTGTGGTAGCAACAATATTGGGAGAGGTTGAGGAAGTGAGTGACCCTGGAGTACATGTTCAGAAGTCCTTGAAGGTGACAGGACAGATGGACAAGGTGATCATATGGAATTTTTTCTGTATTGGCGAAGTATTGAATACAAAAGCATGAATGTAATGTTGGAACTGCATAAAGCTGATTAATAATAATCTAATAATAATAATCTTTATTATTGTCACAAGTAGGTTTACATTAACACCGTAATGAAGTAGATTAGGCCACAGCTGGAATTTTGTGCACAGTTCTGGTCACCATATTACAGAAAGGACATAATTGCTCTGGAGAGAGTGCAGAGGAGATTTATAAGAGTGTTGCAGCAATGAGAAGAGATAGGTTAGGGTTGTTTTCCTTGGAACAGAGTGACCTAATTGAGGTGCACAAAACTATGAGGGGCATAGACAAGGTAGATTGGAAAGACTTGTTCCCTGGCTGAGGGGTCAATTACCAGGGGGCATAGATTTAAGGTGATCAGTAGATTGATTAGACGATTAGATGGGATATGAGGAAAAGTTTTTTGACCCAGAGTGTGGTGGGCATTTGGAATTCACTGCCTAAGTGGTGGTTGAGGCAGAAATGCTCAACTCATTTAAAAGGTACTTGTATCCACATCTGAAGTGCTGTAACCTGCAAAGCCACAAATCAGGCGCTGGTTTCTTTTGTGGCAAGTGCAGACATTATGGTTTGAAAGACCCTTTTCTGCACTGCAACTTTTGTATGGTTCTATGATGCTCAATATATGTTAAGTGGAGTCACGATTTGTTTTGGCAATTACTATAACACCCAGTATAACAAGCATTTATGAATCGTCATACTCAACAGAAGACAATGCCGACTATCTGTGGTTTGGTTTACTTCTCAAGGCATCTTGGACAATGTTTGATAATAATAGATTTGACTTCTGCTTAACAACTTCTCACAATAGTTCTTGTGGGTGCAGAGAAACTACTTAATTTCACGTAGCAGTGTCTCACTGTCGTCAGCTATTTAACTTTTGAATAGGGTGGTGTCACCTTGAATCCTGATCGAGGGCTAGATCTGTGCTTGAGCTGTGGAGCGTTTTACACACTTAAGTTGTCAACAAGAAAATATTTTTCTTTCATAAAGGTTTGTACTCCCATTCAGAAAGTACTCTGCTTTTATGTGTTTTTATTAAAGTTATTTCAGAAACAGTCCTAATTAATTTAGCACAGTCGTCTTCAGAAATTCCATTCCAGCAGAGAGCTTCAAATGGCAGCTTTAGTCATCAGTCATGGTGATGTCCAATTCTTCATTCAGGTGCTGTCCATCGTACTGCCAAAGATACCTGTTTTTCAGTATTATTGCAATTGTGGCGTACTGAGATTGTGTTCCAGTAAAATACATCAATAAGAATATGGTTCAGAGTCAAACTGCCTGATGATTGTCAGAATGCTTTTCTATTGTTACCTTATGTATATTCTTTGAATAGCACCACATGGGGTACAGGGGCCAGAGTTATCTGTATCTTTCTGTATGTCATTGCCTCATGCAACAAAGGCTTTTCGAAATATATGCTCTTTGGCTAAAATGCAATATCTGACTTCCCCTTGATGACATAAAGAACCAGAGGTGAAAAGCACTGTCCTTTCCAGGTCCCACACCATGGTGCCAGGTCACCATCATTTCCCCGGAAAGGTGCACATCAGCTTTTGGGAAATTCTGCCTGGAATGTTAAGGAAAACAATCCTGGTCTCCGTTTCCTATAGTAACATCCTTCACCACCCATAGATCAACGTGTTACACCACACCATCATCTGTCACCACACTTTGTTTAATCGCCCAACTTTGGACTTTTTATGACTTCAGGTGTATCTGATACTTCCTACTCCCTATTACTCCACCATTTCCAGCCTACTCCCCTCACTTATGACAAGTCAGCCAAGGGGTCAAAATGCAACCTGGGCCTTCTTAAGTTCCATAAGAATTTTTACCTTTGTATTTCCACTTATCTTTAAGTGGCTGCAGCCCCTGAAAATTTAGCCAAAGTGTAATTTTGTATCACCCGCCCTCCTCCTCATTCACCCCTGCCCCCACCCCAGCCTCCACCTTCTGCCACCACAAAGATAAAGAATTTGGCTAGCTCTCTAAACAAAGCACAACTGCATAGCTATCTATGAATTGAGTAAATGAAATGAGCTTGCACATATGTTGTGGTGAATGTATTCACCAGATAGGTGATATGCCTTTAAGGTTTGGTGTGATATGCCTTTAAGGCTTGGATTGGAGCCCCGGTGGGCTCCGCCTCTGGCTCCGCCTCCCCAGGGTTGTATATAGTGTTGCGTCCAGTGGGTGGCGCTCAGTCTGTACTGAAGTCTCTGGCTAGCTAACTTCTTTGCGTATTATGGTCTTCATTCACGTGATTGCTCTCTCGTGTCATAATTGATCGTATATCATACGTCAACTGAGTTTGTTTTCTGCGTGAAGATCACTGACTGCCTGAGAGTTGCCGGTGTTTTCTGTTTGCTGTCTCAGCTCACTGAGCTGCTTGTTTTCTTCGATCCATGAACTCGGCCTTCAACCCTGCATTCAGCTCATACTACAGAATTGACTCGCTAATCACTAGGCCAGCCATCAAATCTTTTTTATTCATTTTCAGAATCTGGAAGTTGCTGAAAGATCTGCATTTGTTGCCCACTCTGACCTGGCCTGAGAATCTGACATTGGGCTGTTTTGTTGAACTGCTGAATTCTTTTTGGCATTTATAAAAATTCATTTATGGTATGTGGGCTTCTCTGACTAGGCCAGCATTTATTACCCATCCCTAATTGTCCTTGAGAAGGTGGTGGTTAGCTGCGTTCTTGAACCCCTGCAGTCCGTGTGTTATAGGTACACCCACAGTGCTGTCAGGGAGGGAGTTACAGGATTTTGACCCAGCGACAGTGAAGGAACGACAATATATTTCCAAGTCTGGATGGTGAGTGACTTGGAGGCTGGTGGTGGGTATGATACAATTGTTGTTGATATGACAACTGACAGTATCATAAATAAAATGAAAGTCATTAGATTTCAATGTTTAATGACTATGTGACTTCTGTAGCATGAAGTTAAGGGAAGATGGTGGCAGTGATTGGCATGATATTCAGATAAACATATTATGGTGCAAACACACGTACACACTGATGGACAGATCAACGGACCAATCAACACACACGCAACATCACGGCCAATCACCAGTGAGAGCACACGCACTATAAAACGGGGAACACGCACTATAAAACGGGGAACACCACAGTTCCCGCTCATTCCAGCAGGCGACAGCTCAGGGCACAGAGCTCACAGCAAGCCACTCAGACATACACCATGTGCTGAGTGCCTCTCTAAGATAGTGTTAGGGGTAGGTCCACAGGTTAACGGGTAAATTACGAACCACAGTCATAAGTTTATGTTGTTATTAAGAGTAATAAAACAGAATTGTACCATCTACAACCGTGTTGGTTCATCTGTATAGCGGAACACCTAACACGACATAGTACCAGGATTAGAACCCAGCAACTGTGAGACCTACCTGCACATCTCCAGGGATCCGCCATCCTGCGCCATGGACACCATCAGCCCGCCGCAGCCGCTCCAAATCGCTGGAAACCTCGGCGTCAACTGGAAGCTGTTTAAACAGCGCTTCCATTTCTTCCGAGAAACCACAGAAAAGGAGAGTGCATCGGACACCAGGAAAATCGCCCTCCTCCTCTCCACGGCAGGGCAACACGCCAGCCACATCTACAACTCCCTGGTGTTCGCGGAAGGTGAGGACAAGACGAAGTACAAGACGGTCCTTCTAAAACTTGATCAACACTTCAGCGTCGAGGTGAACGAGAGCTTCGAGAGGTGCCTCTTCCAGCAGCGCCTGCAGGGTAAGGATGAGCTTTTTCAATCTTTCCTGACACACCTCCTTATCCTCGCGCAGTCCTGCGGCTATGAGGCCACCTCCGATTCCATGATTCGGTACCAGATAGTTTTTGGGGTCACCTCGGGCACCCTACACCAGCAGCTCCTCAAAATTAAGAGCCTCACCCTAGCCACCGCCATCAAAACCTGCGTCCTCCACGAAAACGCGACCAGCCGGTACTCCCAATTCCAGGCGGCCGAATCGGCACGGCAGGGGTCCTACAAGCCTGAGCGGGTCCAGTCGATCGACTTCCTCCCGGCCCGCGGCCTGGACGAGGGCGGCCATTTTGCGCGCTTTCCGAGGCCTCTCGTGCTTGTACGCGCCAAAAGAGACGTCGACGCAGAGGGACATGACGGGCAGGCGTGCTCTACGCAGGACCGAACTGCGCATGCGCGGTGGCGCAACGAACGCCATGACGTCACGACGTGCGTCAACTGTGAATCCGCACATTTAAAGCGGCAATGTCCTGCAAAGAATCGACAATGCCTCCGCTGTGACAAGATGGGACACTATGCTGCCTGCTGTCGAGCAGCTCAACCTGCAAACGCTCCCCAATTCCGCCAGCCTCGCAGGGACGTGCGGGCCATTCAGCCTCCATACACCGAGTCATACCCTGACGACATACAGACCGGTGATACCGACGACTGGGAAGCCTTCCGCGTTGTGGTCATTGACAGGAATCGGATATCCCCAAGTAGGACCCACCAGCCGATGCCAGTGAACAGCGTTAATCTGGGTGATGAATGGTGTGCCACCTTAACGGTCAACTGATCACCAATCACATTCCATTTAGACACTGGTGCCTCCGCCAACCTTATTGCATGGTCAGCATTCTACGCCTCGAAGGTCAAACCACCGATTCGGCCATCCCGCTGTCAGATGGTCGATTACAACGGAAATGTTATCCCGGCCATGGAATCCTGCCATCTCAAGGTTACACACAATGCATACACAGCCACACTCTCCTTTGAGATAGTTGGATCATCGAAGGACTCCCTGCTAGGCGTACAGGCGTGCAAGGTTCTCCACCTCGTTCAGCGGGTACACACTCTGTCTCCAAAAGGCACGTCCGACTTCCCGGATGCAGACTTTAGGGCACAGCTCCACTCGCTCCTCGCCACAACCAGGAGGCTTTCGAGGGCATGGGCACACTGCCCTACACTTACAGAATACAGCTCAAACCGGACGCCACCCCGGTCATTCACGCACCGCGTAGAGTCCCAGCGCCACTCAAAGACCGCCTCAAGCAGCAGCTGCAGGATCTCCAGGACCAAGGAGTGCTTTCCCGGGTCACAGAGCCCACGCCATGGGTCAGCTCCATGGTGTGTGCAAAAAAGTCCTCTGGCGAACTCCGGATCTGCATTGACCCGAAAGACCTGAACAACAATATCATGAGGGAACACTACCCAATACCCAAACGGGAATAGATCACAAGCGAAATGGCCCGGGCTAAAATTTTTACAAAGCTTGATGCCTCGAAGGGTTTTTGGCAGATTCAACTGGATCAGTCCAGCAGGAAGCTGTGCACCTTCAACACTCCCTTTGACAGGTTCTGCTACAATAGAATGCCGTTTGGCATCATCTTGGCACAACCGAGGTGTTTCACAGAATCATGGAACAGATGATGGAGGGCATCGAAGGGGTGCGCGTCTATGTTGACGACGTCATAATCTGGTCCACCACACCACAGGAGAACATCAGTCATCTCCAGCCCGTCTTTGCTCGGATACGAGAGCACGTCCTGCGCCTCAACTGAGCCAAGTTCTTTTGGCCAAACTGAGCTAAAGTTTCTGGGGGACCACGTATCCCGGTCAGGAGTGCGTCCGGATGCAGACAAAGTGACAGCTATTACAGCCATGCCGCAACCGGCAGACAAGAAGGCAGTCCTACGCTTTCTCGGGATGGTCAACTTCCTGGGGAAGTTCATTCCCAACCTTGCCTCCCACACAACGGCTCTTCGCCACCTAGTGAAGAAGACTACGGAGTTCCAGTGGCTGCCCGCACACCAGAAGGAACGGGAGGAGCTCAAGATTAAGCTCACCACAGCGCCGGTATTGGCGTTCTTCGACACTTCTCGAGATACGAAGATCTCGACTGATGCCAGCCAGTCCGGCATTGGGACGGTACTCCTGCAATGGGACGACACTGCATCATGGGCCCTGGTCGCCTATGCCTCACGGGCCATGACCCCCACAGAACAGCGCTATGCGCAGATTGAGAAGGAGTGCCTGGGTTTGTTAACCGGCATAGATAAGTTCCACGACTACGTTTATGGTCTCCCTCAGTTCACCGTGGAAACCGACCATCGCCCCCTGGTCAGCATCATACAAAAGGACCTGAATGAGATTACCCCTCGCCTCCAGCGCATTCTGCTCAGGCTCCGGAGGTACAACTTCCAACTGGTCTACACCCCGGGAAAGGACATCATCATCGCGGATGCCCTGTCCAGAGCAGTGAGCACACCGCCCGAATCGGGGGGGTTCGTATGTCAGTTTGAAGCGCATGTGGCCTTCACATCGGCCAATCTGCCAGCTAATGATGCAAGTCTGGCCCGTATTCGCCGAGAGATTGCGGCTGACCCCCTTCTACAACGTGTGATGTGCCACATGACGGAAGGGTGGCTCAAAGGACAGTGCCCACAATTCCACAATGTCCGGGATGACTTGGCCGTCATTGACGGTGTCCTCCTAAAGCTGGACCGGATTGTGATTCCACACAGCATGCACAGGTTGGTCCTCGAACAATTACACAAAGGCCATCTCGGGGTTGAGAAGTGCAGGCGGAGGGCCCGAGAAGCTGTATACTGGCTGGGCATCAGCGACGACATCGCCAACATGGTGGTCAACTGCCCCACCTGCCAAAGATTTCAGCCGGCGCAACCCCCTGAGACGCTTCAGCCTCATGAGTTGGTGACATCCCCCTGGGCGAAGGTGGGTGTGGACCTTTTTCATGCGCTTGGCAGGGACTACGTCATCATAATTGATTATTTTTCAAATTATCCAGAGGTCGTACGCCTGCACGATTTGACATTGTCAGCTGTCATCAGGGCATGCAAGGAAACCTTCGCTCGCCATGGCATTCCGCTTACCAGCATGTCGGACAATGGGCCCTGTTTTGCGAGCCCAGAATGGTCTTCTTTTGCCGCTTCGTATGGTTTCACACACGTGTCGTCCAGCCCTCTGCATCCCCAGTCAAATGGCAAGGCGGAAAAGGGCGTCCATATCATCAAGCGGCTCCTCTGCAAGGCTGCTGATGCCGGATCGGATTTCTGTTTAGCCCTGCTGCCGTATTGCTCGGCCCCACGGTCCACTGGCCTCTCACCAGCCCAGCTGTTGATGGGTCGCGCCCTCAGGACCACTGTACCGTCCATTCATGTTCCTAAACCCGGCCATGCTCCAGTACTGCAGAGGATGCGACAGCAGCGTGCTCAGCAAAGGTGGCACATGACACTCGGGCAACTGATCTTCCTGCCTTGCGCCTGGAGACAACGTCCGCATCCACCTACCAGAGGGTAGCTGGTCGGCAACTGCCGAAGTTCTCCACCGCGTAGCTCCCCGCTCGTTCCTGGTTCGGATGCCTGATGGCTCCATTCGCCCGCGTAATTGCCAGGCTCTTCAGCTGCTTCCGCGCTCGCTACGTGATCATGCACCGGTGCCACGCCCTCCTGTTGTTCCTGATGTCGACTTCGTGGAGCTTCCTGCCACTATGCCTATTCTGCTATCGCCTGTGGCCAGGCCCATTCCTCTGCCGGTGGATCCTAACCCACCCTTGAGGCGGTCAACCCAAATTCGTCGCCCACCTACTAGGCTGGACGTATGAGCCTGTTTGCACATTGGACTCACTAAAGTGTTATGCCACAATGTTAATGTGTTTCTCTTTTTGTCGTTACAGGAGTTTGTTTTTGATGTTTGATGCACTTGTTTTGTTTATGGTATAACCTCGTTGCTATGTTGCACCTGACACCTTCCTATGTATATAGTTTAGCCTCATGCACATGTTGTAGATATTGCACACACATATTGAGCTGCACTCAGTACACACCAATATTTATTACCACATAGGCACATATTCTTGTAAAAAGGATGTCATGATATTCAGATAAACATATCATGGTGCAAACACACATACACACTGATGGACAGATCACCAGACCAATCATTACACACGCAACATCACAGCCAATCACCAGTGAGAGCACACGCACTATAAAACGGGGAACCACAGTTCCCGCTCATTCCAGCAGGAGACAGCTCAGGGCACAGAGCTCACAGCGTGCCACTCAGACATACACCATGTGCTGAGTGCCTCTCTAAGATAGTGTTAGGGCTGGGTCCACAGGTTAATGGGTAAATTACAAACCACAGTCATAAGTGTACAGATGTTGTTATTAAGAGTAATAAAACAGAGTTGTACCATCTACAACCGTGTTGGTTCGTCTGTATAGCAGAACACTCAACACGACAGTGATAACGCCACTGGACTAGTAATCCAGAGGCTCAGGCTAATACTCTGGGGAACATCGGTTCAAATCCCACCATTGCGGATGGTGGAATTTAAAAATTCAATTAATAAAAACATGGAATATAAAGATATATAAGATATACAGCAATGATGACCATGAAACTATCATTGATTGTCTTAACAACCCATTTGGTTCATTAATTAGGGAAGGAAATCTGCCATCTTTACCTGGTCTGGCCTACATGTGACTCTGGATCCACAACAGTATGGTTGACTCTTCATTGCCCATCGAAAATGACTTAACAAGCCTCTGCGTTCAAGGGCAGTTAGGGATGGGCAACAAATGCTGCCTTGGCTAGTGGCATCCATAACCCATCCATGAAAACATAAATACAAAATAGACCAAATAGAACTCTCCATACAAACACTCAATAATGATGAAGACTTTTAAAAGATGCCACAATTGAAAGTCAGCGAGTGGCAGTGGCAGTGGGGACAGCATTAACTGGTGCACACAAAAGACTATGGACAGCAGAGAGGAAACAAAGTCCCAAAGTGTGGAGAGCTTGCTAAAGTTCTGGCGGATCAAAGTTCTAACACGCAATTTAAAACGTGTACAAACACAAGTTGACAACTCCCCAGGATTCCCCAGACTCCAGCACAGCTTCCACTTTCAGCTACTGTTCTGACTCCCTGCAGGTCTATCCATTTTTCAAAGGAGTCATTAAACGTGGTTACACTTTCCTGATTTGGTAAGTGCTCACCATTAGCAAAAGACGTGTATGAATATAAACTTAATACAACAAGACCATAAAATTCAGCAGAGGTTACTTAGCTAGAACCCAGTCATTGGTCTCATTGTTGATCATCTCAATCCTTGGTAATAGTTGCAGTCACTTTGTTTCTATATTTGCAACACGTGTGGCTTGGAGAATAAATCATTCCTTCCAAGAGAACACAATAGTTCAGGAAGATACAGCAGCAGTGTCAGTTTTCCACTTCCGCTGATGCCAGGTGGAATGCCATTGTTACCTGGGACTTTACCGCTGGCAAAATTGACAATGGCCTTGTTCAGCTCTACAATTGTGGGCTCGTTGTCCAGATCCTCAATGACACGAGAATGACACTAAGAGCTTCTTCAATGACTATGCTCTCTGTTATTTGCAGTTCAAGGTAGTGTACCTGTCCATCTGTTTGCTAGACTCAGTGATGGTCAACCTTCTTTGTATAACATGAAATTTAAGCTCACAACTCCATGAAGCTCAAAAAAACAAGGGGCAGGAATCTCCGTTTCTGAGACTAAGTGTTGATGCCAATGTAGTATTCATGGACTTTCATGACAGAATAAATGGCGCCACGCCTGGACCGATTCCACTATTATTAAGGGGCTAGCACCTGTGCCGCGTGGAACACAATCGATTTCAATGAGAAACGGTGCAGGATTCGCAGGGTCCGTGATTGACACTCGGGAGGCTGACAAGCTGCAGCCGCATGGACACATTACAAGCCCCACACAAACTCATCCCAGCCAACAAGATGGCACTGGTTATGCTGAAGCGTGCCCATACAGCTGATGGGTCGGCTGGGGCCAGAGGGCACCCAGAGAGGTGCCCTGGGTGGACGCCTATACGACCCATGGCACTAAGTTCAAAGTGGGCTGTTAGCGGTGTGTGACTGCCTTGCTGCCTGTGGCAATGGTGTTCCAAGCCCGTCCACCCCGGCCCCACAGCCCACCTCCTGACCACCCCCCACTACTTCCCCCGGCCCTGGCAGAAGCCCCCCGGCCTGCGGCACAACTGTCAGAAAACTATAGCGATGTTGGACACCTTCCATACCCCCTCTCCACTCCCTCAGCAGCCGCCACACCGGTTTCACGATTTTTAAAAGCACAAGTGATCCGCGCCATTGGGAACTTGGACCATCGGAGGAGCAGGTGCTGGAGCATTATGATTTGGCGACAAATCGGCGGCTGCTGCGGTTTTGGCATCTGAACCGATTCTCCGCCCAATCGACTTTGCCGATTTCGGAGTCAGCCAATGGAGAATCCCGCCCAAGTTTCTTTTATTGCATGGGCTTCAAACTTGTACAAACTTTCAAGGGAAAGTGTAACTCTAACAAATGATTTTCAGAGCATATTCACCACTGATGTTCCTGATCTCTGCCCTATTCAGGGCTACGTCTCCTCAACCCAGTGACTCACCAAGCTTGTTCTGCTGCACAGTTCCTGGATGCAAACCTGTTCCCCTCCCCCACTTCCTCTCTGTGTGACTTTGCAAACTCCAGGGTGCTGCCAGTTGGTCAGACTAGGGCCTCCAAAACCCCTTCTTGGCTCCTTAGCCACACCTCAGGAGCTTCAAGCTGCTCTAGCCTCATGCCACACTGCCAAACACAAATCCTGGATTTTTCCTTGCTGTTTTCTCTCTCACCTCATGGCACCTGGCTCCACGCCTCAGCTTGTCAAAGGTACTGCTCCCTGCAGGTAAGAGCCGACCAATTCCCCTGCTCGATTCTCTGCCCGCCATCGCCACCTACTGCCAGGTCTCCAAAGGAGCAGGTTTGGTTGCAGCTGAGCTTCTTTCTTTCCTGAATCCTTCATACACTCCTCTGACATCCTTGGATTCAGCAGCAGATTATCCAATGACGCAATGTTTCAACCAGTATTGGCTGGCACATTGCTGAGCAGTCTGCTGAGATTTTATTTCAGCAGTGCTGAGAACATTTAGATTTTGTTTGCTATGGTCTTGCTTGTAGTTCATGAGGGCTTTTCTCCTGGTTGCAGTAACCGGCTCCATTTCAGTGCAATAAGCCTCAAACCATTGAGCCTTCCCCGATCTCTTTTTCCACAATCAGAGAGTGCATGTTAGAGATGGTGTTGTACAGATAAACCCACTTTGACATTGCACTCTGGCCCAGGACGTTGTTGTCCAAAAGAGCCTGATTGGATAAACTCTGAAATCTCTTCTGGATATTGTTAGAATGATTTGCTTGAAGCCTTTGGCAGAAATAGTTTATTTGGGAAGGAAAACTCATCTGAAAATAACAAGCTGGACAGCTTAGCAATAGATCATCACCAAATGTGAGGAAATCATTTTAAATGATGGCTCTTGTGATCCGCTATAAATCCTATGCTGAAAATAGGTTGAAGTCAAAGCTGTCACTGATGGGATTTGCAACATTTATCGTGCATTGCAAATAACATGAAGTGTTGGAAATACTCTGAAAATTGGGCACGTTGGGCCAGAATTGATTGTAGATGGCAAACAACAAAAGGGCCCGCGTGTTCTCGCATTTAAAGGGGTTGACGGGGGATGTGGCCATGCTGCAGGAGACGCACTTAAAATTCGCTGACCAAATGAGGTTAAGGAGGGGATGGGTGGGCCAGGTGTTCCACTCGGGGCTAGACTCAAAGACCAGAGGGGTGGCAATTCTGGTTAGTAACGGGTGGCCTTTGAGGCAGGGAGCATTGTGACGGACAAGGGAGGCAGGTACATAATGGTGAGTGGCAAGCTACAGGGGGCCCGGGTGGTGTTGGTGAACGTGTATGCCCCGAACTGGGGTGATGCGGAATTCATGAGGCGCATGTTGGGTAAAATCCCGGACTTGGTGTAAAGTAACTTGATCATGGTGGGGAGGACTTTAATACTGTCTTGGATCCGGCGCTGGAACGGTTTAAGTCCAGGTCGGGAAAGAGACCAGCACGGCCAGGGCCCTGTGGGAGTTCATGGATCAGATGGGGCACGTGGACCCGTGGAGATTCGCGCGGCCAAGGGCGAAGGAGTTCTCCTTTTTCTCCCACATCCATAAAGTCTACTCGCGGATTGATTTTGTTGTGTTGAGCAGGGCGTTAATCCCGAGGGATTAACTTTGAACTTTCCTGGTTTCTGAAATATCCCACTCCTGACACTTGCACGACTTGTATCAGTCAGATGCAAGGCTCCTCTTCATCAAGGCAGTGGAACAGGCAGATGGGTAAGGCCAGTCATTGGAGATTTCACCATAAAAGGGAAAATATTAGGGAGCTGGCTGCAATAGCATGTTGGAATTAAAAGGGCAATGAATATTCCAGACCGGAATTCTCCAGCCGTTGCGATTCACTTTTCCCGCCAGCTGTGTACCCCCGCCTGCATGTTTCCCAGCGGCGTGGGGGGGCTTCAATGAGAAATCCCACTGAAAAGCAGCGGGAGTGTAGAATTCCGCAGTCAGCGAACGGCGCGCCACTGAGAAAGATGTGGCTAGGGAACGGAGAATCCAGCCCCAATTACTGTTTTAAAAAAATATATTTATTAGGAATTTTCCCCCATTTTTTAACAATCAATGCAACAAATATCGGAAAAAATGATACAAAACGGGTACAGGCGGAACAAGAGTTAATGCCAGCATAAAAACAATCAAAACAGTACAGAATAGATTCGGAATAGGTCAATTGAAGAAACAGCTGGATTCTCCGATTTCCAGGCTATGTCCTGACGTCGGCGTGCGAATGGTGGCCTTTTACGACTGAAAATCCGGCACAAAACGGCCACCAATCCTCCGTTTGGTGGGGGGCTAGTAGGCAGACAGCGTAGATCACCCGGCTCTAGCTGCTGATATGGTCGGAGAATTGCCGGGTTCGTGGCCGCTCATGCGCACCGCGGCGGCCTGCAGCGGCTGCGCCATGCAACATGGCGCCGCCGCTCGGGGACCCAGTCTGCCAAATAGTGCCCCCCCTTTGGCCCGCTCGCTACCCCCGGACCACCCACCAACAGTGCCCTCAGCCCCTGCCAAAGCCCCCCTGCCTGCGGATCGGCTCTCCCTCGACTGTGGCGGCGCTGGACTGAGTCATAGCATGAGAGACCCACGCCATCGGGAACACGGCCGGTTGGGGGCGGTGCATCGGGGGGAGGGCCTCAGGCAACGTCCTATAGTACGCCGCTTTGGAGGGGGCGGAGCATCGCGAAAGTGGCACCGCCGCCGATTTCGGCGCAAATGTTGATTCTCCGGCCGATCGGCGAACGTGATTTTGGCCTTGGTGACCGGAGAATCCCACCCAGAGTCTCTCGCTTAAATGGCGGATCAATCCAACAAACCACAGTAAGTGGGAAAAAAGGGAAAGTTCATATTAATACAGAAGGATAACAATACAGGCCACACACCCCAAAGTATGGTGATACACACTAATAACTTGAAATGGATTACATTAAGTTGCACTAAGATGAATTCACTCATGGCGAGCCAAGCAAAAGCAAATCAGCCAACATGGAGTCTATGCATTTAAGATAGGTGTCCCGTACTTTACGAAATGCATCGGATTTACAGTGCAGATGTCAAAGATTCCTTGGGGATGCATTCCATAATCAGTCTCTGCCAGTTTTGGTTCGAAGGATGTTTTTCACTAATCCAGTTGCATAGGATATTCTTACGAGCAGCAAAGGTCAGAATATTACATAGTCTTTTTTCATTAGGGTCTGTGATACACCGTCTGGGAGACCCAGAATCAGAAATACAAGATTAGACTCTAAGGCCCACTCAAAAACCTCTCCAGTTCCCTGACGGCCCCTGACCAATAGAATATCATCTCCTGGCAGTCTGTAAGGTTGTGGAAGCGAATGATTAAGGGCTGGGGTGAAAACTGTCCCTTGGCCTCAAGAGTAGGATACGATGCACCCTTTCTAATTTGAAATGCCCGGCCCTCACAACCAGCTTGAGAAAGTGCATTAGCCAGTCCTTGAAGAACTTAACAGGGGCCTTACCCTCCACACCTTTCGACAGATCGATGATTCGGATATTCTTTTTCCGACCTCGGTTCTCTGCCATGCCACTCAACCAGTTTAACAAGATCGAATTCTTGCCTCTCCAGAGGAAGCCTCATGTTCAACATTCAGGATTCTGTCCTCCATGTCATCAAGCCTCTTAATGGTGCTTTGCAACTTGGTCTCATGAGCACATAGAGTTTAGGTCAATCACTCGGATGTCGGCAGTCATCATTTCCACCACTTCCAGTGTACCCCGGAGAACGCGGGGCTGAAAGACCTCCCGAAGATCTGGCCACCATATTGAAAAGGCGGCTCCACCCCATCTGAATCTGGCTGCCCCTTCTTATCGACAGATTTCTTGACATTTCTCGACATATTCTTGCCATGCTAATCCCAACGACAAAACAGCAAATATTAATTCAACGGTTAGATAGATATACGGCGGACAATCGGGATAAATGACAGATGCGAGTGGCGCCAGAGCCCGCAGAAAAGCAGCTACTCCCAGATTCGCATCACGTGACACCCCGATCACTTCCTAAAAATACTGAATTCTTCTAACTTTTTAACTCAGTCACGGGAAGCTAAAGCACTGTCTGCCTCAGTTATTAAACACTGTCTGCCTCAGTTATTAAACACATTGGGGTGAATTCTCTGTCTCCCCAGCCACGTGTTTCTCAACTGAGCGCCGCTGGCCATCAGGATTTCCCATTGTAGGCACCACACGCCATTGGGGAACCCATGGGCGGGTTGCGTTCCTGGCGGAATGGAGAATCCTGTCAGTGGAGAATTCACCCCACTATCTGTCTAAAATGGTGGAAAATGCACTTTCCGTGGACTAGCTTGGAAAGGAATGAGAATGAAAAGACAGGAATGTGGGGAAAAATGGATACTTATTTGCTGGATTTAAAAAACGGCGGGTTGGATTCTCTGTCGGCTAAACCTCCATTTCGGTGGCAGCGCATTCACGTCCGCGGATTTCCCGACAGCTTGGGATGCCCACAATGGGAAACCCCATTGGCCGGCTGCCGGGACGGAGATTCCCGCTGCCGGCGGGGGCGTGCCGCACCTTAAAATGCGTGCGGCGGGACGGTGAATCCTGCCCAGCATTTTTTTAAACGTTGGGCTGGATTCTCCACACGCCAAAGCCGTAATTGCGTATGGCGCCGGGGCGGAGAATCCGTTTTCCCGCATGAAATTGGACCGGCGCTGGTTCTGCGATTCTCCGCCCCCCCCCCGAATAGCGGCATACTCGGGGCGTACGCCGCGCGCCATATCCAAAGCCTCCGAAGGTTGGCTGAGGCTCACCCAGCTATTCTCCGTCCCCGACTGCCCGAATTCCCGACGGCGTGGGCCACTGATGGTCCCACCGTCCCGGAATACTTGCGTGGTGGCTGCAGACTCAGTCCGGGGCCGCCACAGTCGGGGGAGGGCCGATTGGAGGGCAGATAGGGCCTCATTTGGGACTGTTTTTTTTTGTATGGGCGGTCTGGGTCGGGCGAGCGGCTGATGCAGGGCACTATTTCTGCGGTCTGCAGTCTGAGTCCGCCATGGAGCACGGCGCTGCTACTGGAGACCGCTGCCATGCACAGGCGTGGCCTCTGACCCGGACGTGCGGGGGGCTGTATCGGCAGCTGGAGCTACGAGCTCCGCGACAGCTGCCTGCTAGCCCACTGCAAGGCTGTGAATCTGTGACCTTTTAATGCCAGTTTTCCTGGCGTAAAAGACCATCCGCCGGCAGGATGCTCCATTTGCCGGCAGCCCGGGAGTTTCCCGACGGCGTGGGGCTGCCCCACAATAGGAAACCCCATTGACCGACCGGCGTAATGGAGCATCCAGCCAGCGGCATGAAACAGAAATGTGACGCGGCGGGCCGTAGAATCCAGGCCCACAGTTTTCACGACGACGTGGGGACATAGTCCCAAAAACTGAGAATCCAGCCCGTAGACTTTGATTCTCCATTCCTTCACATTAGCTGAATTCTCCATTCCCGCTGCAGTGAATGAAGATTTGGCTGAACTCCAAGTTCTCCACCCTAACTGGCAGTGGGAGCGGGGCAGACTCGTAACAGAGAATCCTGCCCGTAGACGAATAAGATTTAAAATGTATCAGTCTGATCCAATTTGGGAATCCGAGTGAAAAGTACGTGCTCTTGCATTTGCTGCTGGGTTGTCAGCTCGGGTTGGATATATTCCTCGGAGATTTCATCACATGACCTCTAACTGCCAGCGCTCCCATCGGTCATCGCCATGGTGCACTGCCTTCCCACACGTTGGAAAGCCGAAAGATTCTTCATTAACTGCCGGTCAAGCAACCTCTTTCCTAACGTTCAATACTTTTGTAACATGCAAAACTCTTCAAAGAAAAAGAGAATTATTTTTTAATGCCCCACATTTATCGCCCAGCTTTCTCACAGCACCACCCAGGAAATTAATATTTTACTCCTGGTGGCTCCACGTATTTCATTTTAAAAACATTTCTTCATTCCGATAAAAGACTTGTAAGGAATATGAATGTGAGCCTTTTGCTCTCTATCTTCACAACACAGACTAATGTAGAAACAGACAAGGAGACTGGACATTTTCACATTACATCCTTCTACTTTTGCTGCAGGGTACTGTGAAACTTTGTGGAATGAAGATTGTTCAACGTAGATTAAAAGGTGAAATGTACAAAGCTGTCCCATAGACAGATGTGAAGCATTACCAGCAAAAGTAGCAGTATTGAGAATTTAGTGCTTTGTATTAGTCTGAGATAATGATACGCAGTCACAAAGGGAGTAATAGGTGCACTTGTCAAAGGCTAATTGGAGCAGTATGCTTAGTCAATAAATCCTGGCTGTACACTGATGCACATTTGTGGAGTAAAATAAAATAATAATGGCAGTAATACTTTTAGGCTTGAATAGCATCCTTTTAGAAATAACAAGATTATTATTTTTTGGTTGTGTGTGATTCAGAGAAGAATGGTAAAGAAATAAATACTTATTTATTCAATGTAGATTTCTTGCGTAGAAGCTCCTTAATTGAAAGTGTGGGTCTGAAGGCTGGAAGGAGTATTGAACTGACAATGGATCGGACGCCTTTTTGGGTTTGTGCATTTTTTATTTTGTTTGGGAGCAGATGGAACTTTACAGCATTAATATTCATGAGTCTGCTCCATTATGTCTATCCCGGTGAGACCCTAACTTTGTTCCTGTGTATCTAAAGACTTCAAATGAGCAATCGGATGCCCACCACCAATTCAGGCGTTGCTGTAGGAATCAAAGGAACTATTTGATAAAAGAGATTGAACTCTCACCTGCCTTTCCATCATGGAACACATGGCACAGCAGTACATAGCTTTACACCCATTCAAAAGAAATTGCAGTTCCAAAGGAAGGAAAGTGAAGTTAATTAAATTGCACTGTATATGTTTCATTAGAGTTGAACATAGTATTAATTTAATATACAAGACTGAAACAGCTGTGTTGACCAGATGGGAAAAAAATGAATTGTAACCAAAACCCAAATAATATATTTGCTTATTTTAGGCAAACAATAAAGGCAAGTTTCTAGACTTGGACAAGAAACTAAATCTATTGATTGCCCTTTACAGGGCCAAAATTCAATCAAGCAGAGATGATTGATCATATCATTATTAGTGTATTGCTGCTGCCTAGGGACATCGTAACTGATTGCAATAAAAGTAAACATGATGCATCTAATTGTTGTTCATGTGATATTTTGCAGGACATATTAAAACTATCAATCTAATAATAAACAATTTTGTGCCATACTGATTGCATTAGGCGGGATGATTTATTTGTACAGCACATTGCCCAAGTATCTATTGTGAAGAAATCCTGCAGTCCCGTGGCTTGTGATGGCCTTGATGACCATGCCCTGGTTACCTGAGACCTGGGCTCCTGTAAGGGTGCAGGAATCTCCTCTGCTGTTTGTAGCAGGGTTAGCAACCTGACTCCACTTCAGCCGAGAAACCTCATAGGAGCGCACAAAAGAGAATTCAGAACTTGTCTTAACTTGGGGTAACTTGAGGTGCTCGTGACATGTCAAAGGGGCTGAATAATCACCGACAACATGGAGCAGACGAAGGGGAGGCCCCATATGTGGAAGACAGCCAGTCTTTCTCCCTTGCAAGGCACATTTGTACCTCACTGCTAACCTGAGAAGTGCAAGGTTCTGCTGGAGATTTCTAGCACCTCGTCCGCCTTTTGCCTTGTCACTGCTCCATTGAGCTCATGGATGAAGTGATGGCATTGAAGCCAATACAAATATCTGGCATCCTAATTGGTCTGCTATATGTGGCTAGCTGGAAGCATTGCTAATCTCTCGATGAAGAGAATGGAGGAGGCAATCTGTGCAGACAAGGGGGAAACTACACTACTCATGGCCTGGATGGACTCCTCCGAGCCAGGGTATGTGTAGCTTCTGTTGTCTTCATCAGATCTTCACATACCTCACCCTGTAAGTCTAGCATCTGTCACCTTACTGACACCCCAAGAGACACATCATCAGGCTGGTCTTCAGCATTACCGGGCTCTCCCACACTCTTCCGACTGTCAGTGGCCTTGGCTGTCACAGATTCCAACAGCTGCTCAGGTCCTTGTGTAATGCTCTCACCAGCTTGAAATTCAGTATCTAAAAGCAGATAGATACCCACTGATGTGAGAGTACCTGCACGGTGCAGGGTGCAGGGAAATGGTGCAACACTGCATCCTCTAAGGTCCCTCCTCCTCCTCAACAGAGGTGGCCGACTCCGCCTCTCATGGCTGAGTTGTGTGAAAGAACAGAGAGCAAGTGGCGTTGCACTTCCCAAAATCAAACAACGGGCAGAATTTACTGGGTAGCAGCGATCCTGCCCTGTCATTAAACAATTCAGCGGGTAACTCAGCCCCACCCTGGCTGGCTGTCCTGCAGCAATTCAATGCTCTCAGTATTAATTAGCTGCAGGTGGGTCTTGTGTCCCCACCTGGGGAGAAGGTCCTGCCTCAGAGAGCTGCCTGCAATCCGATTGGCCCACAGTCCACTCTGGTCCTCGCAGTGCCACACGGAGTGGTGCCCATTACTGGAATCGGTCCCGATGTCGAAATCGCGGCGGGCGCCGATTTGACACCAAATCGCAATGCTCCAGCACCTTGACAGAGGGGTCAATGCATTCCGAATGCACATACACTAGACACCGTTTGCATATCATTAGCGGGCCTGACCCGGTATTCTCCAGGGCCTCTGCGATTCTTCACCTCTGATGGGCCAAGTTCCCGAAGGCGTGGTTCACTTGTGTTTTTAAAAATTGTGAAACCGACATGGTGGCTGCTTTGGGAGAGAGAGGGGGTATGGAAGGTGTTCAACATCGCCATAGTTTGCTGACTGTTGTGTCGCTGGCCGGGGGGCTTCTGCCAGGGCCGGGGGGGGAGTAACGGTGGATAGTCAGGAGTTGGGCTTTGGGGTCGGGGTGGACGGGCATGGAACACCTGGCAAAGCAGCCATGCAGCTGTGAATGCCGCTAACAGCCCATTTTGAGCTTTGTGCCACGGGTCATATAGGTGTCCCCCCAGGGCATCCCCCTGAATGCCCTCTGGTCCCATCTGATCCATCAGCTGTATGGGCATGCTCCAACACAATCAGTGCCATTTTGTTGGCTGGGATGAGTGTGTGTGGGGATTGTAATAAATATGTGTGGCTGCAGCTTGTCAGCCTCCCAAGCGTCGATTACGGACCCGGGGAATCTTGCGCCATTTTTCATTGTAATGGATTGTGTTCCAAGCGGCACCGGTGCTAGCCCCTCAGTGGTGGCAGAATCAATCCAGGTGGGGCGCCGGTTTCTCTGTCGTAAAAATCCACGGATTCTGCATTGGCGTCAACACTTAGTCTCAGAAATGGAGAAGCTCGGCATTGTTCTGCATACAGTCCAGACAGATTGTTCCATACATAAAAAACTTGAGAAATAGAACTTTGAACATGAGTACAACTTTGGCTGCAATTTGCATTTGGAATGGTGTTTGTGCCCAAAGTGGAAACTCTATCCTTATGTATACTCAGGTTTGCAATAACCTCATGGTGTTAGTGAGTATCAAATCCCAAGGCTCCGATTGAGTGTTTTATCTTCTGCTTTCATTAATAAGATGACTATGCTGTTATCTCCCCTAGGGGCAGTTTGTTCGGGTTATCACCCGACCAAACTCTTTAATAGGCTTTGTGCTCCAGTGTAGATTAAGGAGAATCACTGCACCAAAACATAAACACATCCAGCTTCTTTTCAGGTAGAAACAGGAATAAGCTATTAAGCCAATCTAGCCTGTTCTACCATTCAGTTAGATCATGTCCGATCTCTATCTTAACTCCATCTACCCACCTTGGGTCTGTAAACTTTAATTATCTTGCCCAACAAACATCTATTGATCCTAGTTTGGAAATTTGTCATTTATTAGCCTCAATGACATTTCTGGGTCAGAGGCCGCCACCGTCCACAGAAGATCTGACCCGATGGGCCGCCCGCTTTTGGCCAGTCCCGCTGCTGTGAAATGGACACGGTCCATCACGGCGGAACCTGGCTTCCAGGCCTCTGACCTGGAAGTGCGGGAGGCAGTATCTGCAGCTGGAGCTGCGAGCTCCACGACGGCTCATTGCTAGCCCATGCAGGGCTGTGAATCTGTGGCCTTTTGACACCAGTTTTTCTGCCGTAAAAGACCACAGTTTTTACGATGATGTGGGGACATAGTCCCTGAAATGGAGAATACAGCCCCTTGTGTTTTTTCCGACATCATACCCGAATGGACAAGCTTTAAGGTTAAGGTAATTCCCTTGTGTTTTGCACTCTCCCTCCAAATGAAAACCTACCTCTTTCACCAAGCTTTTGGATACCTGTCATGATAGCTCTTTGCGTGGCTCTCTGCAAGATATGTGGGCGGGACTTTCTGTGTGGCAGCGACGGAGGCAACCGACCATTGGCTGGCAGCAGAATTTTCTGGTCCTGCCATTGTCAACACGGTATCCCATTGAATGTACCCCTTGCCGATGGACAACCGGCAGCGGGGATTCACCTTTGGCGGGAGCAGAAGATCTTGCCAGCGTGAGCAGCCGGAAAGCTTCGGCCAATGTTTTATAAAGCTCTCGCCGGTCCTGTGATTACTTTAATACATTACAGTGCGTATATGTATATAAACGTATTGTTAATTAATACCTTCACTGTAGCATATCAGTTTTTCTCATTGAAACATGTCAGAGCTTGATTAGTTCGCACCAATGATGTAACTTTACCAATCATCATTAATTTGACTTCTGATAGCCCATTAAAGGTAAACCATTTTGAGAAATAGTTTTCAGTCCATGCTATTTCAAAAAAAAAACTTGATCCTATCTTTCGAATGAGAAGTTAGCCTGGAGCTCCAAGCTGCAAGCTCAGATCAATGTAATACGTTCCAAGGTGTTATTCCAAGAGGAGCAGAAAATTCCAAATTTATTCTGGAAAATACTCTTCTTTAAGCATCACCGTTTTCTGAAAGCAACCTATTTTCTGTTTGCGCAACCTGTCCATGTGCTGATGTTTGTTGCATTGGCCTGCATTACAACAGTGAATTTACTTCAAAAGCAATTGATTTTCAAATATTTTCAGATGTCCTGAGGAAATGATAAGTCATTGTGTAAATGCTTGTTCTTGTGTAAACATTAAAAATCATCAGAAAGAAGATAGATTAAGCACGGCTGTTCCTAGTTGATGTTTTAGTAAAATAAGGGCGGGATGGATTCTCTGACCCTCCACCGGGTCAGAGAATCCCCAGGGGGCGGAGTGAATCCCGCCCCGCCGCTCTGACGCTGGCTGACTTATTCTCCGGGAGCGGGGTTTACGTCACGCCGTTATGGGGCTGTTGGCAGTGGCCCCCCACCCCGGCAATTCTCCGGGCCCCGATGGGCTGAGCGGCCGCCCGTTTTTGGCCAGTCCCGCTGCTGTGAAATGGACACGGTCCATCACGGCGGAACCTGGCTTGTAGGCCAGCTATGTGAGTCCTCGGGGGTGGCCCGGGGAGGATCTGGCCTTGGTGGGGGCCCCCACGGTGGCCTGGCCCGCGATCGGGGCCCGCCGATCTGCGGGTGGGCCTGTGCCATGGGGGCGCCCTTTCCTTCCGCGCCGGTCACTGTAGAGCTCCGCCCTGGCCGGCGCGGAGAAGAAACCCCCTGCGCATGCGCAGGAACATGCCGGCCGGTCTGCGCATGCCCGGAACCACGCCGGCGGTTCTGCGCATGCGCGAACTCGCGCTGGCCCTTTGGCGCTTGTAGGTGCGACGCCAACACCTCCGCCGCCAGCCGAGCCCCCGGAAGTGTGGGGGTCCGCACCTTCCGGTCGGCCCGCACCGGAGAAGTTCGCGCCGCTCCTGGCGCTGGCGTCGGGCCATCCGCCCAGTTGAGGGAGAATCCTGCCCAAGGTGCAAAAAACATGAAGTACAAGAGTTAAATGTTTAAATACTAAATGAGATGGAACGTAAGAGGGATTTCAAGACACCGCATGCAACATATAAAGAATTAGGATACACAATGTCAAATTTAAGGAATAACTTCATTCCTCATAAATGTGAGGAACAAACTATCTCTAACTTTGATATTATTGTTTCAATTTGCTGCTACATTTTCCAGAACGTTTCTGCAGATAGCCTGGAGTTAGAGGTCTCATTAGAATTGGATGGTCTCAGATTAAAGAAGATTGTGGTAATATCTGAGAGACATTTTTATTTGAGGTAAAAACAGAAGCCAAAGAAAAACAGATTTCATTACAGTCAGTTACATAGAAGTCTATCCAGTTTTTAGCGTAGTTTTTTGTATTTGGCATAATATTACCAGTTACCGGTAAGCTTCACATTGATTCCCTTTATTATTTCAGTAAATCCACCTAATTGTAAGTTAGCGTCCTAAATAATTGATGCTGGAGTTTTTTTTTAGTCTTGAAAACCTTCCAAGTTCAGTTTCAGACTTTAATTTCCATAGTTTAACTGAATGCCTCAATATGCGTTTACCCTTTGAAACAGGTCAGGATTTTAAAATGTAATCAGTCTGATTGACACTTCTGGCTTTCATAGTCATGTGAATACGCCATGAGGCTGCCTCTGGAGGCAATCATCTTGAGAGCAGTTCAGTAAAGACTGTCACTGAGGCAAGACACCGAAGAAGGCTGCAGACCTGAAACATGAAACAAAATACTCTTTGAGGGCTAAATTTTCCACCCCTTCCCGCCGGTGGGATCTTCCAGTCCTGCCGATGGTGACCGTACCCCTGTGGCGGGTCCCCCAGCGACGTGGCTGGCGAACAATGAAAAACGCCATTGAAATTTGGGTGGACTGGAAGTTGGCGCTGCCAGTGGGAGCCGCCTCCGCCATCAGAAAACATGCTGCGGGGGGATGGGGGAGGGGGGACACAGAAAATCCTGCCCTTTGTTTCTGAATGGACTATGCTGAAGAGGAAAAACTGAATTTCCATTTCTTTGGAATGTTGGGGGCATAAAATTTCAGAAGCTTCATAATACCCAGGACAAGATTAATTTTACAATCCAGATTTACAGCAAAGAAAACATCATGGGCCGTTCCTGAGACTAAGGACTGGATTCACCTTTTTTGAGCCTGAGTGCGAAGGATCTGTGGCGATTTATGTCAAAAGAGTCATCAGGCCCCCTCACCGATCCTGCGACCGGTGAGGGGCTAACAGCCGCGCCGCCTAAAATTCCCGGCTTCCATGATAAAAACAGCTAGAGAATGGCCTGGTCTGCGGCCACACATGCGCACAGCGACGACTTGCAGTAAAACATGGTGCAGGCTATGCGCTGACCCGACTTGCAAGATCGTGCCCCCGGCCACCCCCTGACCACTCCCCCACCAGTCCCCCAGGCCAGCAGCGCGGCTCCCACCTGACTGTGGTGGCACTGGACACAGTCCGCAGCCGCCACACTGGGTTCCTGACCGCTGAGACCACACATCCCCCACGTGGTCAGGAACTCGGCATTTCGTGAAGGCCATCCTAATGGTGTGCCATCCTAAAGATGACGCCATTTCAGACAGGCGCCGTCTCCAATTTCGGCGTCCAAAGGGATTCTCCGCCCAATCGCCAATGATGAAATCGGTGTTGGGGAATGGTAAATCCTGCCCTAAGTGTTGACACTGTGGCAGGATTATTGGACTTCTATGACAGGAAAACTGGGGCCACACCTGCATCAATTCACTGATCGTTAAGGGGCTAGCACCGGCGCCACGTGGAATATGATTGGTTCCAACGTGACATTGTGCCGTATTCACCAGGTTTGGAATTGACACTCGGGAGGCTGACAAGCTGCAGCCGCATATACGCACTGCACTCCGCACACACACCACTCCAACTAACAAGATGGCAGCAAGAAGAGTGGCACCCCATTTCACTGACGCAAAACCCGAGGCCCTGCTGGGCGTCATGGAGGACAGGTGAGTGAGCCGGTTAGGGAGGATGCCAGCCGCCACCTTTTGCCATGCCTGGGCACAGGTGGCAGAGGTAATCAATGCCGTGGGCAACAACATGAGGACCGGCCAGCAGTGCTGCAAAAAACTGCACAATCACCTCAGGGTGGCCAGGGTGAGTCGGCAGCACTGTACGCCCAGTGCCAACACCTATCCTACACACCCTCAACTGCCACCCCTCCCCCTCCCCCACCAGGAGGGCTGCCGAATCCCCACCCTGCACCACATGCCGGCACCCATACTGGTCACCATGGCTGGGAGCACTGGCCACTGAAGCCACCAGCTACCCACCCCCTGGGCTGCATGCATTGGACTGGCTAAGACTGTGGGTTCTTTGTGTACCTACTCCAGGAGAAGGCTGCTTACAATCGCCGAGAAAGGGAGAAGACTGGAGAGGGACTGTCGGACTTGCCGCCCCTCACCGCAGCAGAACAGACGTGAACAGTTGGCCTGAAGAAAGGGCAGTCACGGAGGCAGACGTCGGTATTGGGTGAGGAGGTGAGACCCCACTGGGTTGTGGATCCTCATGGCACGTGTGTCATACACCCCTACCCTCACCACCACCCATCCACCCACACCCACAGTACCCCACCACCAACCCTGCTCCACAACCTCCCACACCCCCTCTCCACCACCTACCCTCTTTCCCCTTGCCACATGCCCACCTTCTCCCCACCACCCCACTACCCACCTCCCCAGCCCGTGATGCAATCATGAATCTTGTCTTCTGTCTTGCAGGAGCTGCCGGTGATGGCGCGTGACGGTGTCCCCTGCTTCCGACTCCAACCACAAACACAGTCGCAAGTGGAGAGCAGCAACGATGACACGGACGGGAGAGACACCCCAGAACTGGAGTTCCGGCGAAGACACCGACTTTCCATCACAGCTATCTCCGACACCCCCCACCATCACAGAGACAATGCCTCGGTTGGGCACTTTAGTGAAGAGGCTCCTGGGATGCTATCTGGTACGCACCACACACACATGCTCCAGAACATCAGGTGGATGGATGTAGGAATATCGGAGGGGGCGGACGGCCAGAGGATGGGCCAATCTCAAGGATTAGCTGCCGTCCTGATGGGTTTCAGCTTCTGGAATGGACGGTTCCATCGAATGTGGAGAGGCAGTCGCAGAGCCAGGGACAGCATGAGGGGTGTCAGCGAGCATCCAGCGCTTGAAGGTGCAGTTGGAGATGTCCAACGCATGCAGGAGCAACAGGTAGTGCTGATTATGCATGCCACCCAGCCCAACACCACATGAGTGTCATCCGCTTAGAGGTCTTGGGGGCAAAGGTTTTGGCCATGGGTCAAGATGTCCAAAGCCTTGGACAATCTTGAGTCGATTTCGGCGGCGTGAGAACAGCTGGTGAGTGGTGAGTCAGTTTCAGCGGGAGCATTGCGGAAGGAGGTTGCTGGGAGGTAAGTCAACCTTTAAAAGCACTTGTCTTTGCAGGGGCAAGCCAGTCGATTTCGGCGGCGTGAGAACAGCTGGTGAGTGGTGAGTCAGTTTCAGCGGGAGCATTGCGGAAGGAGGTTGCTGGGAGGTAAGTCAACCTTTAAAAGCACTTGTCTTTGCAGGGGCAGGCCAGTCGATTTCGAGGTGAGGGATGCAGTTAGTGTCCCTGCTGATTTTACCTGCAGGAAGTGCTGCCATCTCCAGCTCCTCCAAGACCGAGTTAGGGAACTGGAGCTGGAGTTGGAAGAACTTCGGATCATTCGGGAGGCAGAAGGGGTCATAGATAGCAGCTTCAGGGAATTAGTTACACCAAAGATTGGAGATAGGTGGGTAACTGTAAGAGGGAATGGGAAAAAACAGTCAGTGCAGGGATCCCCTGCGGTCGTACCCCTGAGAAACAAGTATACCGCTTTGGATACTTGTGGGGGGGACGACTTACCAGGGGTAAGCCATGGGGTACGGGCCTCTGGCACGGAGTCTGTCCCTGTTGCTCAGAAGGGAAGGGGGGAGAGGAGCAGAGCATTAGTAATTGGGGACTCTATAGTCAGGGGCACAGATAGGAGATTTTGTGGGAGCGTGAGAGACTCACGTTTGGTATGTTGCCTCCCAGGTGCAAGGGTACGTGATGTCTCGGATCGTGTTTTCCGGGTCCTTAGGGGGGAGGGGGAGCAGCCCCAAGTCGTGGTCCACATTGGCACCAACGACATAGGTAGGAAAGGGGACAAGGATGTCAGGCAGGCTTTCAGGGAGCTAGGATGGAAGCTCAGAACTAGAACAAACAGAGTTGTTATCTCTGGGTTGTTGCCCGTGCCACGTGATAGTGAGATGAGGAATAAGGAGAGAGAGCATTTAAACACGTGGCTACAGGGATGGTGCAGGCGGGAGGGATTCAGATTTTTGGATAACTGGGGCCCTTTCTGGGGAAGGTGGGACCTCTACAGACAGGATGGTCTACATCTGAACCTGAGGGGCACAAATATCCTGGGGGGGAGATTTGTTAGTGCTCTTTGGGGGGGTTTAAACTAATGCAGCAGGGGCATGGGAACCTGGATTGTAGTTTTAGGGTAAGGGAGAATGAGAGTATAGAGGTCAGGAGCACAGATTTGACATCGCAGGAGGGGGCCAGTGTTCAGGTAGGTGGTTTGAAGTGTGTCTACTTCAATGCCAGGAGTATACGAAACAAGGTAGGGGAACTGGCAGCGTGGGTTGGTACCTGGGACTTCGATGTTGTGGCCATTTCGGAGACATGGATAGAGCAGGGATAGGAATGGATGTTGCAGGTTCCGGGGTTTAGGTGTTTTAGTAAGCTCAGAGAAGGAGGCAAAAGAGGGGGAGGTGTGGCGCTGCTAGTCAAGAGCAGTATTACGGTGGCGGAGAGGATGCTAGATGGGGACTCTTCTTCCGAGGTAGTATTGGCTGAAGTTAGAAACAGGAAAGGAGAGGTCACCCTGTTGGGAGTTTTTTATAGGCCTCCTAATAGTTCTAGGGATGTAGAGGAAAGGATGGCGAAGATGATTCTGGATATGAGCGAAAGTAACAGGGTAGTTATTATGGGAGACTTTAACTTTCCAAATATTGACTGGAAAATATATAGTTCGAGTACAATAGATGGGTCGTTTTTTGTACAGTGTGTGCAGGAGGGTTTCCTGAAACAATATGTTGACAGGCCAACAAGAGGCGAGGCCACGTTGGATTTGGTTTTGGGTAATGAACCAGGCCAGGTGTTGGATTTGGAGGTAGGAGAGCACTTTGGGGACAGTGACCACAATTCGGTGACGTTTACGTTAATGATGGAAAGGGATAAGTATACACCGCAGGGCAAGAGTTATAGCTGGGGGAAGGGCAATTATGATGCCATTAGACGTGACTTGGGGGGGATCAGGTGGAGAAGTAGGCTGCAAGTGTTGGGCACACTGGATAAGTGGGGCTTGTTCAAGGATCAGCTACTGCGTGTTCTTGATAAGTATGTACCGGTCAGACAGGGAGGAAGGCGTCGAGCGAGGGAACCGTGGTTTACCAGGGAAGTGGAATCTCTTGTTAAGAGGAAGAAGAAGGCCTATGTGAAGATGAAGTGTGAAGTTTCGGTTGGGGCGATGGATAGTTACAAGGTAGCGAGGAAGGATCTAAAGAGAGAGCTAAGACGAGCAAGGAGGGGACATGAGAAGTATTTGGCAGGAAGGATCAAGGAAAACCCAAAAGCTTTCTATAGGTATGTCAGGAATAAGCGAATGACTAGGGAAAGAGTAGGACCAGTCAAGGACAGGGATGGGAAATTGTGTGTGGAGTCTGAAGAGATAGGCGAGATACTAAATGAATATTTTTCGTCAGTATTCACTCAGGAAAAAGATAATGTTGTGGAGGAGAATGCTGAGCCCCAGGCTAATAGAATAGATGGCATTGAGGTACGTAGGGAAGAGGTGTTGGCAATTCTGGACAGGCTGAAAATAGATAAGTCCCCGGGACCTGATGGGATTTATCCTAGGATTCTATGGGAGGCCAGGGAAGAGATTGCTGGACCTTTGGCTTTGATTTTTATGTCATCATTGGCTACAGGAATAGTGCCAGAGGACTGGAGGACAGCAAATGTGGTCCCTTTGTTCAAAAAGGGGAGCAGAGACAACCCCGGCAACTATAGACCGGTGAGCCTCACGTCTGTAGTGGGTAAAGTCTTGGAGGGGATTATAAGGGACAAGATTTATAATCATCTAGATAGGAATAATATGATCAGGGATAGTCAGCATGGCTTTGTGAAGGGTAGGTCATGCCTCACAAACCTTATTGAGTTCTTTGAGAAGGTGACTGAACAGGTAGACGAGGGTAGAGCAGTTGATGTGGTGTATATGGATTTCAGCAAAGCGTTTGATAAGGTTCCCCACGGTAGGCTATTGCAAAAAATACGGAGGCTGGGGATTGAGGGTGATTTAGAGATGTGGATCAGAAATTGGCTAGCTGAAAGAAGACAGAGGGTGGTGGTTGGTGGGAAATGTTCAGAATGGAGTACAGTCACAAGTGGAGTACCACAAGGATCTGTTCTGGGGCCGTTGCTGTTTGTCATTTTTATCAATGACCTAGAGGAAGGCACAGAAGGGTGGGTGAGTAAATTTGCAGACGATACTAAAGTCGGTGGTGTTGTCGATAGTGTGGAAGGATGTAGCAGGTTACAGAGGGATATAGATAAGCTGCAGAGCTGGGCTGAGAGGTGGCAAATGGAGTTTAATGTAGAGAAGTGTGAGGTGATTCACTTTGGAAGGAATAACAGGAATGCGGAATATTTGGCTAATGGTAAAGTTCTTGAAAGTGTGGCTGAGCAGAGGGATCTAGGTGTCCATGTACATAGATCCCTGAAAGTTGCCACCCAGGTTGATAGGGTTGTGAAGAAGGCCTATGGAGTGTTGACCTTTATTGGTAGAGGGATTGAGTTCCGGAGTCGGGAGGTCATGTTGCAGCTGTACAGAACTCTGGTCCGGCCGCATTTGGAGTATTGCGTACAGTTCTGGTCACCGCATTATAGGAAGGACGTGGAGGCTTTGGAGCGGGTGTAGAGGAGATTTACCAGGATGTTGCCTGGTATGGAGGGAAAATCTTATGAGGAAAGGCTGATGGACTTGAGGTTGTTTTCGTTGGAGAGAAGAAGGTTAAGAGGGGACTTAATAGAGGCATACAAAATGATCAGGGGATTGGATAGGGTGGACAGTGAGAGCCTTCTCCCGCGGATGGATATGGCTGGCACGAGGGGACATAACTTTAAACTGAGGGGTAATAGATATAGGACAGAGGTCAGAGGTAGGTTCTTTACGCAAAGAGTAGTGAGGCCGTGGAATGCCCTACCTGCTACAGTAGTGAACTCGCCAACATTGAGGGCATTTAAAAGTTTATTGGATAAACATATGGATGATAATGGCATAGTGTAGGTTAGATGGCTTTTGTTTCGGTGCAACATCGTGGGCCGAAGGGCCTGTACTGCGCTGTATTGTTCTATGTTCTATGTTCTAAGACCCAGACCACGCCCACTTAAAAGGGAAATGCCCGAAAATTACAAATAAGAATTTTAAAGCTGCAAAACCCAATTTTCTTACCTCAAAAGACAGAACAAAGCCTGAGCTTCCACCAGCTGTTGAAAATAACCTGTGCAGCACCCTGACACAAGCAGTTTGCACCACCCAAAGAGGAGAGCACAGTGATTTGTTCATTGAAGAACACTACTCAGAAGATAATTTCTTCATTGGACATAGAAAGAACAATGACAAATCCGAAACAAAAAGAGATGATTTATTCATTGAAGCCTACTGCCCAGACATGGATGAGTTATTCAGAATTGATGATCATTGCATCAGCAACACGGTTAAAAAGCTCAACACAACTCTTCTCATGGTAGATGAATCCAATACCATGATGCCATGGCAGATCATCGATACATTGGATGACAGCAAAACCCAAGAAGAAGACAACGCCACACAGAGAGCACAGAACGACTCCATTGAGAGAGCACAGATCGACTCCACAGAGAGAACACTGCATGACTCCACAGAGAGAGCGATGAAAGACTCCACAGAGAGAGTGATGAAAGACACCATAGAGAGAGTGATGAAAGACTCCACTCAGAGAGCGATGACAGACTCCACAGAGAGAGCGATGAAAGAATCTACAGAGAGAGTGATGAAAGACTCCACAGAGAGAGCGATGAAAGACTCCAGAGAGGGAGTGATGAAAGACTCCACAGAGAGAGTGACGCAAGCGTCCACAGACAGCTCAATGACAGACTCAAAAATGGAAGCAAGCAAACACTCCATAGCGAACACCATGCATGAACAAGACTCTGAAGGTCTATCCACCTTATCTGCGCAAGCAGCAGCAGACTGAAGGACTGCCCAGCTTATTTGAGCCACTAGAAGAAGACTATGAAAGTCTACCCAGTTCATTTAACCAACAAGAAGACACTGAATGTCTACCCACTGTATGTGAGACAAGTGACGAAGAAATCACAATTCCCATACAGGATGTGCAGGACCACAGCGAGACTGACAGATCTCAGCTCGTCTGCACAGAAGCACTCAACAATCAGAGGAGGGCTACTCATGTGTCCAGAGAGACTATGTCAATTGAAATCTTGAAGATTTTGACTCCAGAAGCGGAGCAGCAAGAGTCCAGAGAGACCACATCAATAGAAATCTTGAAGATTTTGACTCCAGAAGAGGAGCACCACGACCCACAACAAAATGAAATCCTTCAGATTTTGACTCCAAAAGAGGAGCACCAAGATCAACAAGAAAATGAAATTGTGAAGATTTTGACTCCAGAAGAGGAGCACCAAGAAACCAAAGGTGATTCAAATGAACCAGAAATAACTCCAGAAGAGGAGCACAAAGAAATCAATGATGTTTCAAGTGAACCAGAAATTATTCTAGAAGAGGAGTACCAAGGAAGCAAAGAAGAGGAATCAAATCCACCACAAATGACTGATGTCACCAACATCAATGCAACATCAGATCATTCTCACAATTCTCAAGAAGACACGCTCAATGTAACAGATATCACAATGGACACTGACACCAATAACTGTGACAATGACTCAAATCATCCACACGGAACACTCATTGAGCGCAACAAGAACAACAAACAATGCAAGACGCACAGCAGAAACAAGAACAACAACAGCAACAACAAAACCAACATGCAGCGCGACAAGAACAACAAAGACAACAAGAAGCATAACAGAAACAACAAGCACAACAAGAAAAACGACAAGAACAGCAACGAAAACAACAAAAACAGAAACAACAAGCACGATAAGAAAAACAACAAGATCAACAGCGAAAACAACAAAAAGAGAAACAACAAGCATGATTAAAACAACAACAAGAATGACAACAACAAGAACAACAAACACAGAAACGACAGAAACAACAGAAACAACAACAATGAAACAACGACCTGTACAACATGGTGCAACTCTGCACATGAAGGACAATTCCGCAGCACACTGCAAAACAATGACAAGACTACAAACATGCCAAGGCATGACAAAGAATCTCACAAATTCACATCTGCTCCAGAACAAGCAAGCACGCCAGCTTTCAAGGCAGATGACACACTAGATCAATACCGCAAACACAGGAAAAAGTCCAGGTCAACAACAAAGATGACATACAAAATCAATACCACAAACACAAGAAAAAGTTCAGGTCAGACAAAAAAGATGGAACACAGAATCACTACTGCAAGCATAGAAAAAAAAAGCATAAATCAGACACCAAAGTGATTCAACCATTCAAATACCTCATTGATGACTTCTTGGTTACTTAAACACAGGAACACTGATGACGTTCACAAAGAAATAACAATATCAACATCACCACTTCAACAACAGAAGAAGAAAGCAACTCGACCGAACAAACTCATAAATTATGGAATCACAAAAAAAAATTTAAAATTAAGATTGGGCTCATAAATATTAATTGGCTTTGTATAATCATCAAGATCATCACAACTTGTACATAACATCATTTGTCTACCTATTTCACGCAAGCGAAAAATCCTAAGGAGCTAAATGTATTAACATTTGACGGACTAACTCATTGATTTTATGTAAAGCATTTGCAAACTGCATCCATTATGTTTGTTCAATTTTCTTTACAACATACAGAAAATATCTAACACGAATAAAAGGGGGATGTCATGATCTCTATATGTGCATGTACACAAGGGGTTAATGTGTAATCTGTAGCACCACATGATCACTAGAGGGCCAGACCAACAGTCAACCACATTGGGTCTCTCTCTCTCTCTTGGGTGCATTGTGACCAGGACAATATCAGACTAGTTCAGATGGCTAGTGTAGTTACGCATAGTTACTGTAGTTAGATCTTGCTAACCTTATCACTAGTACCAAAGTTAAAGTAAAGAACTCATGCAATTATTGTTATAGTTACTCAATAAACCTTTTGTTACTACTGGACGAGTTTGAGTCTTCTTCATCGAGATTCAGAAGACCTCATCACTAACCAAGGTTTGAGTAGCACATGTTACCTACCACACAGGGAACAAAACAGTCAGTGATCTTGATGGCCTGTGGCAGCATTGTCTAGCCCTGCTGCCCATTTTAGGTTTTATTGAAGACAGATGAATTGCTTTGACCTGCATCAGGCAGCTAGGGATGGGCAATAAATATTGGCTTTACGAGCAACCCATCTTGAGAACGAATTTTTAAAAATACAAATCGCTTGGTATACAACTCAAGTTAACATAAGATCACAAGACACAATGCAGATATACACTATATAGAATTTAAATATCCCAGATTAGAGATCTTCAAATGCAATACAATGGCAAAAGTTACAAGCAAAGCTATGCTTATACAGGCATCTAAAATGCTCTTGCAAATCTCTCCATGCAATGTTAACCTTGGTAGAACCCATTTACTTTAAACGACTTAATGGTACCATTAAATAGTACAGCAAATAATAATGGATGTCAATGTTAAATGTTTGCACAAAGAACTGCTCCAATAACAACTTTGATTCAATGAAGGCACTGTGCAAACAGACGTCAATGGGAATGGAGAGCTGTTGCTCAAGTAATATCAATGGTCTCCACAGAAATATTGGAATTGAGACCAAAGCAGATTATTAATATTATTATTAAGTAATACAGCGAATAGTGAATATTGAAACTAAACTTCAAAATAATTCCAGTATTGTCTTTCTGCAAAGTTGCCCACTTCAGGCCAACTATATGACCATACTACAGCCTTGTGGTATGGAAGTATGTATTATCTGGCATATGTGTTATTGAGCTTTAAGGTAAGCCTGCAATCAATTTTCTCAGGAACATTGTGGAGGATACACTTATGCTTGCTTACAAATATGTGAGGGTATTGGGGTTAAGTATGACTTCATGTGTATCCCATATCATCGAGCTTTAAAGCAGGATTTAAAAAAGATATTGGGAAAAATAATGTTCTTTGATACTCTTCTACCTCTGTAAAAGTCTGCAGCCCTAAAGCCCCCTTCTGATTTCCCCATACCTCTTGCTCTGCCCTTTTGTGTATCCTTCTTTTTGTGCCCCCGCCATTGCTGTCCATTCCTCCAGCTCTATCAATTTCCTTCCCTTAAACTTTCTGCCTTCCCATTTCTATATTCTCAATTAAGGACATTAAAATCTATCTTCTGGACCTGTCTTCAAAAATGTCTTGAAATAACTGATTTCAGTTTTTTAAAATCATGCCTTTGTGAAGTTAATCTATGTTAAAGGCACTACGACCATAATATTATCACGAAGATTGAACTCTTGCTGCCAAGTGGCAAGTGGGAGGAGACTCGCTTAGGATGCAGCAGAACCTGAGAAGGCACATCCCTGGTGGTGGCCAATTAAACGGCTGCCGCCAGGGATGCTGCCCCAGTTGAGGACAATGGCATACCCCCAACCTCCAACAACAGCTTTCATCAGCCATTGCTCAGGCTGCAGCTGCAAGTAGATGCCACCTAAAGAGAAGTACGTGCGGGTGAGGGACGCCAAGGCCCTGGCAATCAGGAGATGAGTGGTTGGCCGTGGTGTAGCTATAGGGGAAGCCTGAGGAGGCCCTCCATGGACCATGAGTGTCCAAAAAGGAGTGATCCTTCCCTGCAACCGGCTGGAGATTGTAAGATTTCACTGGACAATCACCCCACATGGCACATGGCTTTGAAGGCGGGAATTGGCACTTAATTGGTCACTGAAGTGGCTCAATGGGGCTGCTAGCTGGTATCTGCCCTGCCAGCTTTCCCAACACTGGCAAGTGGCATTGGAGCAGGAAGACCTCAGAAAAGCACCTCCCCACCCCCTCCCTCCCCACCCGCAACCGCCACAACACCTCCTTGCAGCATCTTGCCTGCCTTCCCACCTTTGTCTATTGCCAAAGGACTGGTAAAATTCCAGCCTATCTTACTGTTAAGATGTTGTTGTTCGTCACTTCTAAGAGGTTTCATTTTCTTTGGCATGACACTGGTTAACACGTTCATGTAAAATTACCTTTATGCACTCTTTCAACACAGTCCATGAATCCCTTTATTTGAAGTTTATAATTAACTATTTCCCCTCCATTTATCAAAAGCACAATTATTGGGTTCATTAATTACAAATTTGCTATGTCAATTTATTTTACATTACACCATTACATTTAACTATTTGAAAATTATAATGGTAGAACACATAAAATCTGCCTTGTCTTTGAAGCCTATCTTTAGTAATATGTTTTGGAAATGAGGGAATCATATTCAGACCATTAGTTCATTAAATGCTTCCATAGATATGTTAAAATAGAATTTACATGGGCAAGGTAATCTGTTTGCTGCCAGAGAGAGAGAAGCCCTGTGAGATTGATTTTCATATTAGTTTTCAGATTGCAACAGGCAGTAGAGAAAATAAATCTGGAGTACAGAACCTGCTGTCCTGTTCTACAAATGATCAGCACCATTTTTGTGGGACCCTTAAATGGCCCAGACACCCACTGACAACAGGCCTTGTTAGCCCTTCAAAATCAGGGTCAAAGGAACACAAACAGGATTCCAGTGTAATCTTCAGGCCCCAAATGGGCAGAATGTGTACTCCACCCACTCTGCCCATTGGTTCTTGCATTCATTGACCGAACCCACTTGCCTCAAAGGAACCACTCCCAGCTGCTCTGAAAGAGGCAAGCTGAACTTGTCAAATTATTTTCATGGGGTGAGGAAAAGTGTTAAACTAGTATGGCAGGGGGGTGGGTACCAGAGCAATAGCTCAGAAGATGAAAAAATTGAGCAAGAACTAGGAAATCGGGCCAGTATGGCTCTGAGGAAGAGCAGACAGGGAAATGTTGCTGAAAACAGCGGGACTGGTGGCCTGAAGTGCATATGTTTTAATGCAAGTATAACAGGTAAGGCAGATGAACTTGGAAAGCAGTACTTGGAAATATGATGTTGTTGCCATCACAGATACCTGGTTGAAGGAAGGACAGGATTGGCAGCTAAACATTCCAGGATTTAGATGTTTCAGGCGGGATAGAGGGGGATGTAAAAGGGGTGGAGGAGTTGCGCTACTGGTTAAGGAGAATATCACAGCTGTACTGTGGGAGGACACCTCAGAGGGCAGCGAAGCTATATGGGTAGAGATCAGTAATAAGGAGGGTGCAGTTACAATGTTGGGGGTTTACTACAGGCCTCCCAACAGCCAGCGGAAGATAGAGGAGCAGATAGGTAGACAGATTTTGGAAAGGAGTAAAAGCAACAAGGTTGTTGTGATGGGACACTTCAACTTCCCCAATGTTGATTGGGACTCACTTAGTGCTAGGGGCTTGGACGGGGCAGAGTTTGCAAGGAGCATCCAGGAGGGCTTCTTAAAACAATATGTAGACAGTCTAACTAGGGAAGGGGCTGTACTGGACCTGGTATTGGGGAGTGAACCCACCCAGGTGGTAGAAGCTTCAGTAGGGGAGCATTTCGGGAACAGTGACCACAATTCAGTAAGTTTTAAAGTGCTGGTGGACAAGGATAAAAGTGGTCCTCGGGTGAATGTGCTAATTTGGGGGAAGGCTAATTATAACAATATTAGGTGGGAACTGAAGAACCTAGATTGGGGGCGGATATTTGAGGGTAAATCAACATCTGACATGTGGGAGGCTTTCAAATGTCAGTTGAAAGGAATTCAGGAACGGCATGTTCCTGTGAGCAAGAGGATAAATATGGAAAATTTAGGGAACCTTGGATAATGAGACTATTGTAGGCCTCATCAAAAAGAAAAACGCAACATTTGTCAGGGTTAGAAGGCTGGGAACAGACGAAGCCTGTGTGGAATATGAGGAAAGTAGGAAGGAACTTAAGCAAGGAGTCAGGAGGACTAAAAGGGGTCATGAAAAGTCATTGGCAAATAGGGTTAAGGAAAATCCCAAGGCTTTTTACACGTACATAAAAAGAAAGAGGGTAGCCAGGGAAAGGGTTGGCCCACTGAAGAACAGGGGAGGGAATCTATGTGTGGAGCCAGAGGAAATGGGCGAAGTACTAAATGAATACTTTGCATCAGTATTCACCAAAGAGAAGGAATTGGTGGATGTTGAGTCTGGAGAAGGGTGTGTAGATAGCGTGGGTCACAATGAGATCCAAAAAGAAGAGGTGTTAGGCGTCTTGAAAAATATTAAGGTGGATAAGTCACCAGGGCCTGATGGGATCTACCCAAGAATCTGAAGAAGGCACGAGAGGAAATTGCTGAGGCCTTGACAGAAATCTTTGGATCCCCACTGCCTTCAAGTGATGTCCCGGAGGACGGGAGAGTATCCAATGTTGTTCCTTTCTTTAAGAAGGGTAGCAAGGATAATCCAGGGAACTACAGGCCGATGAGCCTTATGTCAGTGGTAGGGAAATTACTGGAGAGAATTCTTCGAGACAGGCTCTACTCCCATTTGCAAGCCAGTGGACGTATTAGCAAGAGATAGCATGGTTTTGTGAAAGGGAGGTCGTGTCTCACTAACTTGATAGAGTTTTTCGAGGAGGTCACAAAGATGATTGATGCAGGTAGGGCAGTGGATGTTGTCTATATGGACTTCAGTAAGGCCTTTGACAAGGTCCCTCAAGGCAGACTGATACAAAAGGTGAAGTCACACGGGTTCAGAGGTGAGCTGGCAAGATGGATACAGAACTGGCTAGGTCATAGAAGGCAGAGAGTAGCAATGGAAGAGTGCTTTTCTGATTGGAGGGATGTGACTAGTGGTGTTCCGCAGGGATCAGTGCTGGGACCTTTGCTGTTCGTAGTATATATAAATGATTTGGAGGAAAATGTACCTGGTCTGATTGGTAAGTTTGGGGACGACTCAAAGGTTGGTGGAATTGCGGATAGCAATGAGGACTGTCAGAGGATACAGGAGGACTTAGATTGTTTGGAGGCTTGGGTGGCGAGATGACAGATGGAGTTTAATCCTGACAAATGTGAGGTAATGCATTTTGGAAGGTCCAATAGAGGTAGGGAATATACAGTGAATGGTAGAACCCTCAAGAGTATCGACAGTCAGAGAGATCTAGGTGTACAGGTCCACAGGTCACTGAAAGGGGCAACACAGGTGGAGAAGGTAGACAAGAAAGCATACGGCATGCTTGCCTTCATTGGACAGGGCATTGAGTATAAAAATTGGCAAGTCATGTTGCAGCTGTACAGAACCTTAGTGCGGCCACACTTGGAGTATAGTGATCAATTCTGATCGCCACACTACCAGAAGAATGTGGAGGCTTTAGAGAGGGTACAGAAGAGATATACCAGGATGTTGCCTGGTATGGAGGGCATTAGCTACGATGAGAGGTTGAATAAGTTTGGTTTGTTCTCACTGGAGCGACGGAGATTGAGGAGCGATCTGATAGAGATCTACAAAATTATGAGGGGCATAGACAGGTTGGATAGTCAGAGACTTTTTCCCAGGGTAAAGGGGTCAATTACTAGGGGGCATAGGTTTAAGGTGCGGGGGGCAAGGTTTAGAGGAGATGTACGAGGCAAGTTATTTTACACAGAGGGTAGTGGGTGCCTGGAACTCGCTGCCGGAGGAGGTGGTGGAAGCAGGGACGTTTGTGACGTTTAAGGGGCATCTTGACAAAAACATGAATAGGATGGGAATAGAAGGATACGGACCCCGGAAGTGTAGAAGATTTTAGTTTAGACGGGCAGAATGTCGGCGCAGGCTCGGAGGGCCAAAGGGCCTGTTCCCGTGCTGTACTTTTCTTTGTTCTTTGTTAACCTTCCTCCTGACATCACTAAAATCAACTTACTCAGTGCCAGTTCTTATGTAGCCCTTCACCCCCCCCCGCCCCCCCCCCCCCCCCCAACCCCACTACCCTCACACAGATTCACAAGCCTGCTGTACCTATATGGTGGCACAGTGGTTTGCACTGCTGCCTCACAGCGCCAGGAACCCAGGGATTTTATGATTCTATGATAATATAGCTGCATCTGCCGAGCTGTGCATAGAGCTGCTGGACTTTTGACCTCTCCAACTGAAAAACTGCTTGCAACCCACAGCGGCTCAGCCAGAAAAGTGGTCGGGTTCGGATGGGTTCCATTGGCTGAGCAATATGACCACACTGGTAATTCTTTCCAATGAAATTTGGAACATTAAAATGTACCCCTGCAAACCTCTATCTACAACCAAATGTCTATCCAGTTAGTCCAAAACCAATGACCAGGTGCATTGCTTTATTTTTTAAAAAAAAGTTATTTCAGCCAGAGAAAACTGGTTTGCTCATTTGGTGATCATTAGTTTTGAATTAAATCCCATTGGATAATTAGCACAAAAGTGTGGGGTTCTATGATAAATTCACAGACACAAGGAACTGCAGACGCATACAGAATAAACTAAAGAGCTGATCTGTGACAATGAATTCTAAGCAGTCTCTTGCTTGTATGAAAGAATATAATTAGTCATGAGCAGGTGCACTGACTCTGAGTTATGGCTCCTTTCTGCTTGTGGAAGGAATGCTAAAACTGTCAATTCGCAATAAAATAACCTGGATACTGCTGACTTCCTAACAGAAACATTCTCAGCCTATAAATTCTAGGAGGAATGATTAGAAAATCTGCAAATTTATCGGGCCAGAAATAGTGAGTCTTATTGCCTAGAAATGTCCATGTGACTCTGATTATCTCACTGACCTCATCCTTGCACCGTTCCACCCAACACCCCAACCTCATGCCCTGCCTCGTCCCATCATTGGAGACAGAAATCTGCAGGCATTATACCCTTGCTGTCTCTGTTTCTGAAATTATTCATAGAGGCATGGTGGCACGGGGTGGCTGCGCCACAGCGCAAGGGACCCGGGTTCAATTCCGACCTTGGGTGACTGTGTGGAGTTTGCACGTTTTAGAACATAGAACATAGAACAATACAGCGCAATACAGGCCCTTCGGCCCACGATGTTGCACCAAAACAAAAGCCATCTAACCTACACTATGCCATTATCATCCATATGTTTATCCAATAAACTTTTAAATGCCCTCAATGTTGGCGAGTTCACTACTGTAGCAGGTAGGGCATTCCACGGCCTCACTACTCTTTGCGTAAAGAACCTACCTCTGACCTCTGTCCTATATCTATTACCCCTCAGTTTAAAGTTATGTCCCCTCGTGCCAGCCATATCCATCCGCGGGAGAAGGCTCTCACTGTCCACCCTATCCAACCCCCTGATCATTTTGTATGCCTCTATTAAGTCTCCTCTTAACCTTCTTCTCTCCAACGAAAACAACCTCAAGTCCATCAGCCTTTCCTCATAAGATTTTCCCTCCATACCAGGCAACATCCTGGTAAATCTCCTCTGCACCCGCTCCAAAGCCTCCACGTCCTTCCTATAATGCGGTAACCAGAACTGTACGCAATACTCCAAATGCGGCCGTACCAGAGTTCTGTACAGCTGCAACATGACCTCCCGACTCCGGAACTCAATCCCTCTACCAATAAAGGCCAACACTCCATAGGCCTTCTTCACAACCCTATCAACCTGGGTGGCAACTTTCAGGGATCTATGTACATGGACACCTAGATCCCTCTGCTCATCCACACTTTCAAGAACTTTACCATTAGCCAAATATTCCGCATTCCTGTTATTCCTTCCAAAGTGAATCACCTCACACTTCTCTACACTAAACTCCATTTGCCACCTCTCAGCCCAGCTCTGCAGCTTATCTATATCCCTCTGTAACCTGCTACATCCTTCCACACTATCGACAACACCACCGACTTTAGTATCGTCTGCAAATTTACTCACCCACCCTTCTGTGCCTTCCTCTAGGTCATTGATAAAAATGACAAACAGCAACGGCCCCAGAACAGATCCTTGTGGTACTCCACTTGTGACTGTACTCCATTCTGAACATTTCCCATCAACCACCTCTTTCAGCTAGCCAATTTCTGATCCACATCTCTAAATCACCCTCAATCCCCAGCCTCCGTATTTTTTGCAATAGCCTACCGTGGGGAACCTTATCAAACGCTTTGCTGAAATCCATATACACCACATCAACTGCTCTACCCTCGTCTACCTGTTCAGTCACCTTCTCAAAGAACTCAATAAGGTTTGTGAGGCATGACCTACCCTTCACAAAGCCATGATGACTATCCCTGATCATATTATTCCTATCTAGATGATTATAAATCTTGTCTCTTATAATCCCCTCCAAGACTTTACCCACTACAGACGTGAGGCTCACCGGTCTATAGTTGCCGGGGTTGTCTCTGCTCCCATATCTGCATGGGTTTCTTCTGAGGGCTCCGGTTTCCTCCCACAATCCAAGGTGTGCAGGTTAGGTGGAGTGGCTATGCTAAATTGCCCCTTAGGGTCCTAAGATATGTAGGTTAGGTGGGGTTACAGGTGTCATGATATGCAAACATGCAAGCAATGAACACTCAGAATAGGACACAACCAATGGGCAGTGAGGACACTCAGAGGTGACATCACCACAAGGGGGCATGACATAAACACTATAAAAGGGATGAGGCACTCACACCCGGCCTCTTTCCACAGACAGACATCTAGAGAGTTAGACAGGGTTGATCAGCAGCATCACACCTCAGCACGTGGCTTAGAGCAAGCTGGTACAGTTAGACTGAGTTACTACAGTTAGATTAGCAGAGAGTCGAACTCATTTGAGAACTGTATTAATAGTTCAATAAACATGTTGAACTCATTTCAGAGTCTGGAGCATCCTTTAGTTAAGACTGCATCAAGTAGCAGCCTGTGTTATCCGAAGCAGCATAACACAACAACAGGGTTGCGGGATAGCATGGGAGAGTGCACCTAGGTGAAGTGTGATGTGTTGGGTGTTCTGAATCACATACAGGTCACCAACACTTGAAGTAGTGCAACACTATTTTATTATAAGGTTAACTATTTAAACATACTTGAACTGTGGGTAAATACGATACCAGCTTTAACTAAGTACCTTTGCCTTGTCCTAACCAGTTGATGCACTCAGCACATGGTGAATGTCTGTGTTGCAGGCTGTGAGCTCTGTGCTCCTAGCTAGCTGCTACTCGAATGAGTGGGAACTCTGATGACCCCTGTCTTTATAGTGCGTGTGCTCTCACTGGTGATTGGCTGCGGTGTTGTGTATGTTGATTGGTCCCACTGTGTGTCCATCAGTGTGTGTCTGCACTATGATATACTGGTGTTTATTATGACAAAGTGTTCTTTTGGAGGGTTGGTGCACACTGAAGTTAAAAACTCACTACTATTCTTAGAATTCCCCGTATACCAAAAATGGGTCGATATTTTAAATGGTGAACAGGGATTCTCACACCCCGACTCCGATGCTGGCTTCAGTGGGTGCTATTCAGGTCAAACTATATTTTCAAGTTATCTCCGGTATAACCCATACCTTCACCAAAGAATTTTACCTACTTACCCCTCAGGAGCATTGATATCCTGGGTCCTGCGTTGCTAAGTAAGTAAAGTCAGCTAATAATCACTGTTTCAGGTTAAAACTTTTAAGTTATTTTATTATTATTATTTTTTTTTCTTTTTAAAAGATGCAATCACTGTCTTTACAGAAAAGTAAAAAGATCTTGCTTCTGGATCCTTCTGGTTGGTTGAAGGGACCATCAGGCCCAACTTGACAATCAATCTTCTTTTTAAAATCTGGTCTTCTTTAGATGTATTCGCTGATGAGCTCGGTTGCTGTGTCCTATCTTTCCCATGTACCGAGCTGTGAGAGCTGGCTCTGCTGGCTGTCCCCTTTCAACGGGTTTATATATTTTTCTAACAGTTATCTAGTTTTTATTTTATTGACTTTATTGTAAAGTAACTCTTGATTTTCTTTGATTGTAAAAAGTATCTTTGATCTAAACATTCTAATACAACATAGATCTGATTACATTGTGTCCTTTGTGATGTTCAAAGTTTCACTGTGATATTCAAAAATACTTTGGTTTCAAGAGAGGTGTGAATTTTGGTTTGGTCTCTGTCATTTCTATAGTTTTATTTTCCAATTGTGTCCTCAGCTCATAATTTTGACTTTGATTTTGGCTTTGAATTATGTTTCTCGTAGACTGATAGTCCCCAGTTTTCTTTAATTTACCTGGTATTAGCAAAATTTCACATCTAGAATTGTCACCAAATTCAACTAAACCTCATCCTTTCTTTTCCAGCTGCTTACGAATATAGTTACTTTCAATGAAGGTGTGAGCCATTGTTTTTGGCTTCATTCAAAACTTGTTTGTCTTGTTTGCTAAGCCTGCTTGACCAATGATATCTGCATTTTACAATCCTGCTCTTTGCAGCTGCTGTTAATCCTTTGTGGGATATTTCCCTGTATGCTCTCATGTTTCTCTCAGACCAGATATTGCCAGACTTCCATGATTCAAATTACACATCTTTCCATATTTTCAATAACAATACTCAATTAGCTGAATGGCCTCCTTCTGCACTGTAGGTATTCTATGATTCTACGGGATGTGGGAACTCTCTACATCGCTCCTCATCCACATGGACAACCTCTTCACCTCAGTTACCAAACTCAAATCCTCCTCCAACTCCTGGGCCATGTCCAGTTCTTCATGTCAACAAACATAGTGATGTTTTGCTATACTTCAAAGTCAATTCAAGTGCATGGTGTTATGAAATTAAATGTAAAGTAAACCTTCGAGTAATATTAGGGCGGAGGACAGTATTCATCATGATGAGAGGAGCAAAGACACAAACCAGATGAAAGAGATGCCATGTATTTCCCCCAGTCCTTCACCCCCACCCCCCCCACTGCCCCCTTTTCAATCCTGTGTTTTTAGCAAAGTCTTGCTCATAGTCTACGTAGATCTGAAAGTCACATGCTGGCTTTCTGTTAATTATTTCAATGAGGAGATGATCAGAACCTGTGTGCCAGCTATTTCCTGAAAACTATCACTGTTGCCTGATCTTCCAAATGTATTCCTAAGTGCAGTGTCTATTTTGTAATTTTTATCGAATTTGCAACACCTCTATGTCATTGCTTATGCTCCATATGAGGTGCTTTCCAATCAATCTCACGTTATTAGCATGACCTTCTGAACCTTTCTCCCTCACAAACTTATCTAATTCCCGCTTAAGTGCCTTTATGATATTTCAAGCGCTGTGCACTCTCTATTTTGGTTTTTAGTTTTATTTGTTTAACTGTCTCTGAATAGGAACATCAAATATGTAATAAAGTGTTCAGTCCCTTGCATTGTTCTTGCATTCAATTAAATTAATGACCTGCATGTACCTCAACTTAATTTACCTGATTTTGCTCCATCTCCCGCTATATATTTACCTGGGAAAATACAAATGCATTTCTTGTAGGGATTTCACAGCAGACAATGAGCCAAGGGAAAGCAGCTCACTATTATGAGCTGCATTGAAATTCAGGATCTAAATGTGAAGAGATTTGTATTCTAACCCACTTCACAATGCAATCATCACATGGATACCGTGTAATGTACAACTCAAACTGACAGGAACCCCAGCTGATGTCTAAGTAGTTTCCTTGAGGGTACCATAAAATAAAATTTAAAAAGCTGTACTATAATGGGATTCTGAAGTAGACTTTGTAATGTACCTACATTAGTTTTAAACCAAAGTTAATGGCCCCGTACAGAATTGAAGAACAGCTGAAGGCTATAAAGTGAAGGGATGGACGAGGTTGCCCCTTGGAAGTTTACTGCAGATTGAATTGTTTATGGAGTCTGGGTAGTTAAAGTGAGCTACTTTTATTCCTAACAACCTAGAGTTCTATAGGTTCCCATCTTTAAGATGGTAAAACAACTCTTAAGCTAAGCTGTAAAGGTATAGGGAGGAAGGATGTGTGGGAGAGGTGTAGAAATTCATTCACGTCGTGCTGCTTCAAAGTGCCGTTGTGCAGACTGTGTAGAATCTCTGGGGATGAAGAATGACACAAGTCACTATATGCATGGCCCATTCTTCAGTGATATCAATGGAGAAACCCACATGGGCTGCACAGGTAGCAATCTGGGGTACTGTCTGCCCTGGGGTATAAACATGCCCTGTATAGCGCCATTTTGAAGCAGCGAGAAGGGAACAGATTTTTACCTCCCTGCCACTTATTTTAGGAGGTTTTTCTTTTACGCCTTAGGCTCAATGGAACAACTTCGGTTTTTGAACAACAGGATTGTTTTAATATCACTGGCTGTAGTTTTGGGAAATCACCCTTCGCTAAGCAAAGACCCAAACACAGGCAATAATCCGTGTATGTAAAATGCATATCCCATTATGTGGCATTAAACCTGTGCCGAGAGTGACCACCATCCTCTCGCTCACCACCAAGTTCTGATTCTCTAAGATCCTTCTGTCAAAGGCACACTTATTTCCCAAATTGGCCCATAATTGCATGAAGCTCCAGCTACTTTCCAATTTCTGATGTTTCTCATGTTGACAAATTCTACCGGTTTATCATTGTATTTTATGATGTGTGTTTTCTTCAAGATAATTATTGTCTTAAATAACTGATTGAAAATGAATAAACAACTCATTTTTATATTTGCAATGTTACACTCATACTGGAGACTGATAGTTTATGTAAAATACTTGACCCAGAGCCTTTAATACATGAGTGATTATTTGAATTGCTGCTTTAATGGAAACCACTTGTCACCTATACACGAGGGGAGGATATTTTCTTTGCGCTATTTGTAATAAAGTCTGAAAAGAGCTTTTCTAAGCACATTTACGATCTTACTGCAAATAACAGGAAGGGAAAAACTCAAACAAAGTGACCTTTGGATTCAATCTAACATCTTGAAACTTGAATTTGACTAAAAGTTGTAACCGGGATACAGCTCTGTGCACATTAGCAATTTGTGGCACAGATACATGGGTAACTGTGCAGAATGTTCCTGACACTACCCCTTGAAGGCTGAGAATGTAGAGGTTTCCTAAAACTCTGTCAGCCATGAGATGATACCTTAGTTTTGGAAAGCAACATTCTTAAAGAATTGTTGCTAGCAATAATTTTACGGAAACCAAAAAGAAATTACTGGAAAATCTCAGCAGGTCTGGCAGCATCTGTCGGGAGAGAAAAGAGGTAATGTTTTCTTTTTGGTTTCAGATTCCAGCAGCCGCAGTAATCAGGGGATGTTGTCTATATGGACTTCAGTAAGGCCTTGACAAGGTCCCTCATGGTAGACTGGTACAAAAGGTGAAGTCACACGGGATCAGAGGTGAGCTGGCAAGATGGATACAGACTGGCTAGGTCATAGAAAGCAGAGAGTAGCAATGGAAGGGTGCTTTTCTAATTGGGGGGCTGTGACTTGTGGTGTTCCCCAGGGCTCAGTGCTGGGAGCTTTGTTGTTCACAGTATATATAAATGATTTGGAGGAAAATGTAACTGGTCTGATTAGTAAGTTTGGGAACGGCACAAAGGTTGGTGGAATTGCGGATAGTGATGAGGACTGTCAGAGGATACAGCAGGATTTAGATTGTTTGGACACTTGGACGGAGAGATGGCAGATGGAGTTTAATCCGGACAAATGTGAGGTAATGCATTTTGGAAGGTCTAATACAGGTAGGAAATATACACTGAATGGTAGAACCCTCAAGAGTATTGACAGTCAGAGAGATCTAGGTGTACAGGTCCACAGGTTACTGAAAGGGGCAACACAGGTGGAGAAGGTAGTCAAGAAGGCATACGGCATGCTTGCCTTCATTGGCCGGGGCATTGAGTATAAAAATTGGCAAGTCATGTTGAAGCTGTATAGAACCTTAGTTAGACACACTTGGAGTATAGTGTTCAATTCTGATCGCCACACTACCAGAAGGATGTGGAGGCTTTAGAGAGGGTGCAGAAGAGATTTACCAGGATGTTGCCTGGCATGGAGGGCATTAGCTATGAGGAGCGGTTGAATAAACTTGGTTTGTACGAAGGAGGTCCAGGGGCAACCTGATAGAGGTCTACAAAATTATGATGTGGAGATGCCGGCGTTGGACTGGGGTGAGCACAGTAAGAAGTCTTACAACACCAGGTTAAAGTCCAACAGGTTTGTTTCGATGTCACTAGCTTTCGGAGCGCTGCTCTTACAAAACTATGAGGGGCATAGACAGAGTGGATAGTCAGAGACTTTTTCCCAGGGTAGAGGGGTCAATTACTAGGGTGCATAGGTTTAAGGTGCGAGGGGCAAGGTTTAGAGGAGATGCACGAGGCAAGTTTTTTTACACAGAATGTAGTGGGTGCCTGGAACTCGCTGCCGGAGGAGGTGGTGGAAGCAGCGACGATAGTGACGTTTAAGGGGCATCTTGACAAATACATGAATAGGATGGGAATAGAGAGATACGGACCCCGGAAGTGTAGAAGATTTTAGTTTAGACGGTCAGCATGGTCGGCGCAGGCTTGGAGGGTCTGTATAATAGTTTGTCGGTTATCTTTCCACGTGCCCACTTTGTTAGTAGACTATATTACTCGTCAAACAACTAGATATTCTGTGTGCATCATTACCATGGCCACAACACAGAAAATAACTCAGTGGGAGAATTAAGATTGCCAGAGAGGTTAATAAGACGAGAAGACCGTAAGCCACAGAAGCAGAATGAGGTCATTTGGCCCATCAAGTCTGCTCCGCCATTCAATCATGGCTGAAATGTTTCTCTGCTCCATTCCCCTGCATTCTCCCCATAACCACTGATCCCTTTATTAATCAAGAACTTGTATATCTCTGTCTTAAAAACACTCAGTGATTTGGCCTCCACAGCCTTCTGCGGCAAAGAGTTCCACAGATTCACCACCCTCTTGCTGAAGAAATTCCTCCTCATCTCCGTTTTAAAGGATGGTCCCTTCAGTCTGAGACTGTGCCCTCGGGTTTTAGTTTTTCCTACAAGTGGAAACATTCTCTCCACGTCCACTCTCTCCAGGCCTCGCAGTATCCTGTAAGTTTCAATTAGATCCCCCGTCATCCTTCTAAAGTCCAAAAAGTACAGGCACAGAGTCCTCAACCGCTCCTCATATGACAAGCTCTTCATTCCAGGGGTCATTCTTGTGAATCTCCTCTGGACTCTTTCCATGGCCAGCACATCCCTCATTAGATACGGGGCCTAAAACTGCCCACAACACTCCAAATGGGGTCTGACCAGAACCTTATATAGCCTCAGAAATACATTCCCGCTCTTGTATTCTAGCCCTCTCGACATGAATGTTAACATTGCATTTGCCTTCCTAACTGCTGACTGAACCTGCATGTTAACCTGAAGAGAATCTTGAACTAGGCCTCCCAAGTCCCTTTGTACTTCTGATTTCCTAAGCCTTTTTCCATTTAGAAAATAGTCTATGCATCCATTCTGCCTACCAAAGTGCATAACCTCACACCTTTGCACATTGTATTCCATCTGCTGCTTCTTTGCCCACTCACCTCGCCTGTCCAAGTCCTTCTACAGCCCTCTTGCTTCCTCAATACTCCTTGTCCCTCTGCATACCTTTGTAATGTCAATAATGTAGCTCCCCTGGCCTCATTGCAGTGCCACATGCAGTTTGGTCACCTCACACTAACGTGGTCAAGGTTAGAGAATGCATCTTCAAGTGTCAATATCACTGCAAATGAACTGGTTGCCTCACACACTGCCCACGCCCCAACCTGCCATCACTCACCTACCAACAATCTCCATCAACTGGGATTCGTAACTCATATTCATTGCTTCATTTCCCCCTTATTCTGGAATTGTGCCCTCTGGTCCTAGACTCACCAACAAAGGGAAAGATATTACCTGCATCTACCCTGTCTCTTCCTTTAAGTGTTTTGTAGGTTTCAATGAGGTCGCCTCTCATTCTTCAAAACTCTAGCCAATACATACCCGGTTTGCCCAATCTCTCTTCATTAGACAGGCCTGCCATCCCCGGAACAAAACTGGTGAACCTTCGTTGCACTGTATGGCAATAATACCCTTTTTGAGGTGAGGGGACCAACACTTCACATGGTATTTCAGTTGCGGTCGAACCAAGCTCTTATAAAATTGAAGCAAGACCTCACTAGTCCTGCATTCAAATCCTGTTTCAATAATGGCTAACATTTCATTAGCCTTCCTAATATTTGCTGAACCTTGGCTTATGGACAAGGACATCCAGGTCCCTTTGTACATCTACACTTTCTAATTTATTACTATCTCAGAAATACTCTACACTTCTGTTCCTTCTACTAAAATGGATTTCACATTTGTCTACATAATTTCCATCTGCTATGTTCTTTCCCATTCTGTGCAAATCCTCCAGGAGGCACTTTACATCTTCCACAGCCGACATTCCTTCCTTGTTTTATATCATCCGTGAACTTGGAAATATTACATTTGGTCCCCACACCCAAATCATATATATATATATATATATATACATATACTGTTCACAGCTGGGACCCAAGTACAGATCCTTGTGGCATCCCCCTAGCCATTGCCTGCCAATGTGAGAAAGACCCATTTATTCCTACTCTCTGTATTCTGCCTGTTACCAAGCAATGACAGTATGATGTTTCCTTTCGGCATGGTAGCACAGTGGTTAGCACTGTTGCTACACAGTGCCAGAGTCCCAGGTTGGATTCCCGGCTTGGGTCAGAGTCTGCACGTTCTCCCCGTGTCTGCGTGGGTTTCCTCCGGGTGCTCCGGTTTCCTCCCACAAGTCCCGAAAGACGTGCTGTTAGGTAAATTAGACATTCTGAATTCTCCCTCTGTGTATCCGAACAGGCACCGGAATGTGGCGACTAGGGATTTTTCACAGTAATTTCATTGCAGATTATTATACAGACAAGAAAGATTATTATTATTATTGTTAATTAACCTCCTGTGGGGGACTTTATCAAATGCCTTCTGAAAGTCCAAATATACTATGCCCATTGACTCTCCTTCATCTCTTAACTAATCCACCTACTCACATCCCACGGCTGTGGAGTGTGTTGCTGGCAGGGGGACAGGATTGTGCAATTACCATTGCTCAGAGAGAGAGGTTGGACGTCAATTCTGCTGCAGAGGACTCAAATGAGGACTTTGAATGCAAGGTGTTCAGGAAAAGGTTGAAGGACTTTCATATCTAAATGCTTGATGCATTGACAGATCTGCCAGATATCTGCAGTCACTGTCAAGGAGCATGGAGGAGTTTTGCACCAATTTGGAATGTGGTTTCTTACACAGCTTCCCCATCTGTTCCAGCATAGAAGTGGGGGCCAACTCCATGAGAATGCTTGTGGGCCACACCGTCATTCAGTACCCGAGAGCCAAAGGCTCAATTGTCATTGCAGCACAAGGAGAAACTAGGGCCGCATGCTGGAGCGACTGGTTGAAGATGGCATCAATTCACTGTTCCATACTGATTCGTGTCAAACTTGCCTCCTCTGCATACTTCCAGTGCACGCTCCAAATGCTTGCAGAAACCTCTCACCAAACTGAAATCCCATACAGGTTGCAATGGAATTCTATGCACACAGCACAGATGTCAGTTTGTTACCAAAATGGTACCCAAAGCGTTGAAACTATGTGTAGCATTCAATGGTTTGTTTCATCTGTGTGTGATTATGCTAGTCTGGTAACAGATCCTTGTACCCTTGTTTGATTGCTAAAGACTAGATGTTAAGCTAAAGCAGTGTTTTCAAACTTTTTTCCTGGGACCTACTTTAGTCAACTGGCCAATCTTCGGGACTCATGCCGGCCGATCTTCCCAACCAACGCCGTTTCGCGACACATGCCACATTTGTTGATCTTTAATGCAAAAGCGGAGCCTGCTTGGTCCTCACAATCACTCCAATCATGTTCACAGAATGAAAGGACAATATGCATATCAGGTGCAGACTTCAGCCTATTCCTATGTGCCATCTTCACCTTTGTGTAACAGAAAACCCGACCTCACACATGTAGGTCATCGTGAAGGACAATAGCAACAAAATGCTTGTTTTACTCGGCACTGGATTCTCTTGGGAGAATGCTGACAATATCATGGCTTATGACGTGTTTTTAATGTGGTATAACAGGTCAGGTACTGCAGTGAAACAGATGGGTTTTTATGACAATCAACAATGGTCATCATTAGGCTTTTAATTCCAGATTTTTATTGAATTCAAATTCTACCATCTACAGTGGTGGGATTTGAACCTGGGCCTCCCAGAACATTACTCTGGGTTTCTGGTTTACTTGTCCAGTGACAATACCACTATGTCACTTCCTCTCCATAGTACTTGCCTGCATATAATACACATGGGCTTTGCATCCTTATTTGCATTGACGCAATTGACAAAACCATTAATCAAGAAACGTCGAAGCTGGGTGGGGAGGAAGTGCTTTTTATCAATGGTAAGTAGTGTTTCTGTTTTTCTGTTTCTTTTCATTGGTATATTTATTTATTTTTTCTTTGTTGTTTTTTTTTGTTGAAATTGTAGTTGTTGAAGTTAACCGAAGGTTTAAGACATGGCAGGAGATCTCAGACCCGTGTCATGCTCCTCGTGTGCGAAGTGGGAGCTCAGGGACACGTCCACTGTCCCTGGCTCCTTCATGTGCAAGAAGTGTGTCCAGTTGCAGCTCCTGTTAGACCACTTGACGGCTCTGGAGCTGCGGATGGACTCACTTTGGAGCATCCGCGATGCTGAGGATGTCGTGGATAGCACGTTTAGCGAGTTGGTCACACCGCAGGTGAAAGGTACTGAGGGAGATAGAAAATGGGTGACCAAAAGACAGAGCAAGAGTAGGTAGGCAGTGCAGGTGTCCTCTGCGGTCATCTCCCTGCAAAACAGATATACTGCTTTGGATACTGTTGAGGGAGATGGCTCACCAGGGAAGGTTCGTGGCACCGTGGCTGGCTCTGCTGCGCAGCTGGGCAGGAAGAAGAATGGCAGGGCTATAGTGATAAGGGACTCAATTGTAAGGGGAAAAGACAGGCGGTTCTGCGGACGCAATCGAGACTCCAGGATGGTATGTTGCCTCCCTGGTGCAAGGGTCAAGGATGTCTCGGAGAGGCTGCAGGACATTCTGGGGGGGAGGGTGAACAGCCAGCTGTCATGGTGCACATAGGCACCAACGATATAGGTAAAAAATGGGACGAGGTCCTACAAGCTGAATTTAGGGAGCTAGGAGTTAAACTAAAAAGTAGGACCTCAAAGGTAGTAATCTCAGGATTGCTACCAGTGCCACGAGCTAGTCAGAGTAGGAATGTTAGGATAGAGAGGATGAATGCGTGGCTCGAGAGATGGTGCAAGAGGGAGGGATTCAAATTCCCGGGACATTGGAACCGCTTCTGGGGGAGGTGGGACCAGTACAATCCGGACGGCCTGCACCTGGACACGACTGGAACTGATGTCCTAGGGGGGGTGTTTGCTCGAGCTGTTGGGGAGAGTTTAAACTAATGTGGCAGGGGGATGGGAACCGATGCAGGAAGTTGGAAGGTAGTAAAACAGGGACAGAAATAAAAGTCAGTAAGGGGGAAAATGTAAGGCAGAGAAGCCACAGTCAAAAATCAAAAAGGGCGACAGTACAAGGTACAGTGACTGAGGGGAGCTCAGTGAATAGGACCAGGAATACTAAAAGAAATAAAACGGGAAGTGAAAACATTAATGGTAAGCGACGCGGCAGGTTGTTACATGAAGATATGGATTCAACGACAAGGAAAATTAGGAGAAAGGTTAAGAGGAAATATAACTAAGGAGAGGTTACTGATCGAGGTGTTAAGATTCAGAACAGAGGTAAAAAAGCCAACATAAGTGTACTTTACCTGAATGCTCGTAGTATTCGGAATAAGGTAAATGAGTTGATGGCGCAAATCATCGTGAATGACTATGATTTAGTGGCCATTACTGAAACATGGTTAAAGGATGGTCACGACTGGGAGTTAAATATCCGAGGGTATCAAACTTTTCGGAAGGACAGAGTGGATGGTAAGGGAGGTGGTGTAGCTCCGTTATTTAAGGATGACATCCGGGCAACAGTAAGGGATGACATCGGTGCTATGGACCACCACACCCCTGGTTGCTGCATGTGCCTCGTTGTATAGACTCTCCGCGTTGGTGTGAGGCCTTCGTATTGGCATCAGCAGCCATGACCTCAACGGATAGCCCTTGTCGCCCAGCAACCAGCCCCTCAGCCGGGGGGGGGGGGGCATCCATCGAACATTGCGGGGATGAACGACTGTGCCAGAATGTAGGTGGCATGCACACTCCCAGGGTACCCTGCACACACTTGCATGATCTTCATGTGGGGGTCGCACACCACCTGAATGTTCATGGAGTATGCGCCCTTTCTGTTCATGAACACTTCCCTGTTGTCTGCAGGTGGGCGCATGGGGACGTGCGCACCATCGATGACACCCTGGACCATCGGTATCCTGGCCACCTTGGCGAATCCACGTGCCCGTGCTTCCTGCTGTGCTCGGTCCTCGGGGAATTGAATGTACCTGTCCGCGATGGCGTGCAGGGCGTCGGTGACGGCCTTGATGCACCTGTGGACCGATGCCTGTGATATCCCGGATAGGTGCCCGCTCGGTGCCTGGAAGGAACCGGTCGCATAAAAGTTTAGGGCCACCGTCACCTTGACGGAGACTGGTATCGCGTGTCCTCCTCCCATTCCACATAGTGCGAGGTGCGCCACGAGCTGGCATATATGTGCGACCGTCTCCCTGCTGAACCGTAGTCTCCTCCTGCATGTGATGTCCATTAGGGCCTCGAACGACATTCTGTCACGGTACACCCTCGGCCTTGCTGGACGCCTGTGGCACCATGGCACCACCATCAGTGGATCCTCCTGCTCCACCTGCTCCTCCTCCTCCTCCACCTCCTCCTACGAGGGAACAAGCGGTCCTAGATCTGGTCCTGTGTAATGAGACAGGATTGATTCAGGATCTCATAGTTAGGGATCCTCTCGGAAGGAGCGATCACAATATGATGGAATTTAAAATACAGATGGAGGGTGAGAAGGTAAAATCAAGCACTAGTGTTTTGTGCTTAAACAAAGGAGATTACAATGGGATGAGAGAAGAACTAGCTAAGGTAGACTGGGAGCAAAGACTTTATAGTGAAACAGTTGAGGAACAGTGGAGAACCTTCCAAGTGATTTTCCACAGTGCTCAGCAAAGGTTTATACCAACAAAAAGGAAGGACGGTAAAAAGAGGGAAAATCGACCGTGGATATCTAAGGAAATAAGGGAGAGTATCAAATTGAAGGAAAAAACATACAAAGTAGCAAAGATCAGTGGGAGACTAGAGGACTGGGAAATCTTTAGGGAGCAACAGAACGCTACTAAAAAGCTATAAAGAAGAGTAAGATAGATTATGAGAGTAAACTTGCTCAGAATATAAAAACAGATAGTAAAAGTTTCTACAAATACATAAAACAAAAAAGAGTGGCTAAGGTAAATATTGGTCCTTTAGAGGATGAGAAGGGAGATTTAATAATGGGAGATGAGGAAATGGCTGAGGAACTGAACAGGTTTTTTGGGTCGGTCTTCACAGTGGAAGACACAAATAACATGCCAGTGACTGATGGAAATGAGGCTATGACAGGTGAGGACCTTGAGAGGATTATTATCACCAAGGAGGTAGTGATGGGTTAACTAATGGGGCTAAAAGTGGACAAGTCTCCTGGACCTGATGAAATGCATCCCAGAGTGCTAAAAGAGATGGCTAGGGAAATTGCAAATGCACTAGTCATAATTTACCAAAATTCACTAGACTCTGGGGTGGTCCCGGCGGATTGGAAATTATCAAACGTGACACCACTGTTTAAAAAAGGAGGTAGGCAGAAAGCGGGTAATTATAGGCCAGTGAGCTTAAGTTCGGTAGTAGGGAAGATGCGGGAATCTATCATCAAGGAAGAAATAGCAAGGCATCTGGATGGAAATTGTCCCATTGGGCAGACGCAGCATGGGTTCATAAAGGGCAGGTCATGCCTAACTAATTTAGTGGAATTTTTTGAGGACATTAACAGTGCGGTAGATAACGGGGAGCCAATGGATGTGGTATATCTGGATTTCCAGAAAGCCTTTGACAAGATACCACACAAAAGGTTGCTGCATAAGATAAAGATGCATGGCATTAAGGGGAAAGTAGTAGCATGGATAGAGGATTGGTTAATTAATAGAAAGCAAAGAGTGGGGATTAATGGGTGTTTCTCTGGTTGGCAATCAGTAGCTAGTGGTGTCCCTCAGGGATCAGTGTTGGGCCCACAACTGTTCACAATTTACATAGATGATTTGGAGTTGGGGACCAAGGGCAATGTGTCCAAGTTTGCAGACGACACTAAGATAAGTGGTAAAGCAAAAAGTGCCGAGGATACTGGAAGTCTGCAGAGGGATTTGGATAGGCTAAGTGAATGGGCTAGGGTCTGGCAGATGGAATACAATGTTGACAAATGTGAGGTTATCCATTTTGGTAGGAATAACAGCAAAAGGGATTATTATTTAAATGATAAAATATTAAAACATGCTGCTGTGCAGAGAGACCTGGGTGTGCTAGTGCATGAGTCGCAAAAAGTTGGTTTACAGGTGCAACAGGTGATTAAGAAGGCAAATGGAATTTTGTCCTTCATTGCTAGAGGGATGGAGTTTAAGACTAGGGAGGTTCTGCTGCAATTGTATAAGGTATTAGTGAGGCCGCACCTGGAGTATTGTGTTCAGTTTTGGTCTCCTTACTTGAGAAAGGACGTACTGGCACTGGAGGGTGTGCAGAGGAGATTCACTAGGTTAATCCCAGAGCTGAAGGGGTTGGATTACGAGGAGAGGTTGAGTAGACTGGGACTGTACTCGTTGGAATTTAGAAGGATGAGGGGGGATCTTATAGAAACATATAAGATTATGAAGGGTATAGATAGGATAGATGCGGGCAGGTTGTTTCCACTGGGGGGTGAAAGCAGAACTAGGGGGCATAGCCTCAAAATAAGGGGAAGTAGATTTAGGACTGAGTTTAGGAGGAACTTCTTCACCCAAAGGGTTGTGAATCTATGGAATTCCTTGCCCAGTGAAGCAGTAGAGGCTCCTTCATTAAATGTTTTTAAGATAAAGATAGATAGTTTTTTGAAGAATAAAGGGATTAAGGGTTATGGTGTTCGGGCCGGAAAGTGGAGCTGAGTCCACAAAAGATCAGCCATGATCTCATTGAATGGTGGAGCAGGCTCGAGGGGCCAGATGGCCTACTCCTGCTCCTAGTTCTTATGTTCTTATGGTCCCCCCCAAGCACTTCCTCTGCATTCCTTGCCATCTGGCGGTCAATGTTCCCCTTGGCATCCCCCTGTAAATTCGGGTCCTGAGCGCCTGCAGCCTGCGCGTCAACGACGGGCCTCTCCGCGGCCATCCCCTCTGCTGCACCGGCAACCGCTGCATCTGCAGCCACTGTGGGCCGTCTGACTCTACGCTGCCGGGTGGCAAACTCCAGAGCTGCGGCTCCAACCACGGCAGTAAACATCGCTGTCTGGTTGGCATACATGGTGACCTGCAAGAGGGTGGTGAGGGGCAGAGAAACGACATGTTACACCAACGTTCTTCCACACCTCGCCAGCCGGGTTGCATGGGATCCCTGTGTGTCCCGGTGGCCTGGTCGCGCTGCAGACACGCAGCTAGCCTAACACCTGGTCACTGTCTGCGCCCAATGGTCAGTTCACACCGTACTGCTCACCAGTGTGCCACTCGCCTGTGCCCATCAGCCACACGCAACCTGCGGCCGTGTCCTCGTCACCGTCCTGCCATATCAGGGCGGCTGACATGTGGCATCCACGGATGGACGATACCATCCACACTCTCCCTCACCCCCCTCCCACCTGCATGCCGCTCCCTCATCCCCCCCTCCCACCTGCACACTCTCCCACACCCCCCTCCCACCTGCACACTCTCCCACCCCCCCTCCCACCTGCACACTCTCCCACACCCCACCTCCCACCAGCACACTCTCTCTCATCCCCCCCTCCCACCTGCACACTCTCCCTCATCCCCCCTCCCACCTGCACACTCTCCCCCCCCCCCACCTGCACACTCTCCCGCACCCCCCCCCCCTTTGGCCGCAGCCTTCTCGGGTAAGCCGACCCGGTCTCCAGGAGCTGCGGAACAGTCCGCTCACCTCTTCCCTGCTCAGCGTCAGCCAGCACGACTGGCTGACGACTTTAAAAAGCAGGTGTGAACGGCGACGGCATGAACTGGGGTCACGCCGTCGGGACTTCGGCCCATCTGGGCCTGAGAATAGCAGGGGTGCCGGAGAATCGCCATTTTGGGTGTCTCGGGCGATTCTCCGGCCTGCGCAGCGCGGAACTCGACGGGGCCGTTCTCGCCGCTTGGGAGAATCTCGGGTGGGCGTCGGACCGGCGTCGCGGGAAAATTTGCCGGCCCAGGCGATTCTCCCAACCACCGTGGGAGTGGAGATTCGCACCCATGGTGTATAGTAGGGGGCTAAGTACACAGCCTTTTGGGGCCTCAGTATCATGGAGGAGGTGTTGTTGTTTATCTTTACTGATTGTGGTCTATGGGTCAGAAAGTCGAGGATCCACTTGCAGAGTGAGGAGTCAAGTCCTAAGTTTTGGAGTTTTGATATGTTGGTGGAATTGTGGCAGTACACTCTTGAGGTTGGCCTTATTAAAGTCCCCGGCCATGATGAACAAGGCCTCCAAGTGTTCTGTTTCATTGTTCTTTATAACTGTGTACATATCGTCCAGCGCCTTCTTCAGATCTGCCTGGCGTGGGATGTAGACCGCTCTGATAATGGCTGAAGTCAACTCACGCGCAAGGTAGTATGGGTGGCACTTCACAGTCAGGTATTCCAGGTCCAGGGAGCAGTAGGTCACCAGGGTCACCATATCTGAGCACCAGGAGCAGTTGATGAGGAGGCAAACCTCTTCACCATTTGCTTTGCCTCATGACGGCGTGTGGTCCGTCTGGTGAATTGGGAAGCCTTCACGTTGTATAGCACAGTTTGGTGAAGCAGGGGTGAGCCATGTCTCTGTGATCCAGAGCACAGAGCAGTCCCTTACTTCCCTCTGAGAGGTAAGTCCAGCATTAAGTTTGTCCAGTTTGTTTTCGATAGCTAGGACGTTTGCCAGGATATGCTGGGGAGGGGGGTCTTCAAACCGCGTTGCTTTAATCTCACCTGCACACGACCGCGTTTCCCTCGCTTCCTCGGTCAGTGGCTGCGTCTGGATGGTCCCGGAATCTGATGAGAGAAGTCTGACCTCGTGTAAGGTAGGTGGTTACATCTGGCCGAGGGCCAGGGCGCTGGTTTCGTTTTAGATGTCGCATCTGGCAGGGTCCCGGGTATTGATTGCGATTTTGGGGTTGTCGGGGGGCATGTTTGCGATCCAGTTGGGCCCCGGCGTTCTTCGAGAACGGGTCTGCCTTACAGTGCGTTCGGGTCCTCGCAAAGGCCATTTCAGGGGTTTTTAATCTGGGTTTGGGTTGCAGGCAGGGGCTTCCTGAGTCAGGTTGGGCTGAGTCCCGTGTTCGTCTCCAGTGTTTGTGGTCTGGTCGGGCGCTCCTGGAGTGGGGCCTCCCTCCACGTGGATTCTTCCTTCTGTCCTTCGGTAAGTCGGGTCACTGGGTGGGCCTCTCCGAGTCGGGCCGGGTCTCGTGGTCGGGGGCCGGGTCGGGTGCTCCAGCGGCTGGTTTGGGCGGGCCAGGGGTTGCCGCCAGTTCCTAGGCCGGGTCGGGCACTCCGAGATCTGGGTCAGGTCCAAATCGAGGTTGGGGTCGGACTTCCGGTTTGCGCCCTCTCTGCACTGCCGACCAGTTTACTTTAGATGTTGTCAACTTTCTGAAACAAGGAATCAGGAGACATGCAATTACCACAGAGCAAAGGGATGAAATCTGATTCTGCATGTTCACTGCTAATGAAGGGAAGGGAAGACAAACTTTCTTGAAGCTATGAATGGCCAAGGTGATGAGCCATTACAGCCTGGGGCCGCTAATCTTCTTGCAGCCATTTTAATTATTTTTGATGGCTTTTCATGAAATCCCTGGAGAGGGATTCTCCATCGACGGGATCCTCCGCTTCGCTGGCAGTGCATCCACGCCCGCGGGTTTCACGACGGCATGGGGGTCGCCACAATGGGAAACCCCATTGGCCGGCTGCGGGAACAGAGAATCCCACTGCTGGCGGGGGTGTGCCATGCCGGGAAGTGGGGCTGGCGGGACGGAGAATCCCGCCCCTGTTTCATTCCACCTAACGATGCTCACTTCTTATTGTTTTACTACTTTAATTGCACTCTAGGATCGATTTTAACTCCCGGCCCCCCCAGCTGGCATAAGTGTGGTAAAACTGGAGGGAGCGTCCTATCCACTACACACACCCTCTCTATCTGGCAGGTTGCAATTTTAATTCCAAGAGACAAGGACGGCCCCAAGTGACAGGCTGATCTGTGACTAGTTCCTTCATGTTCAAAATGATTATTTTCCCGGCCAGAGGATAGGAAGGAAAAAAAATATATCCATCAACCTGGCTGTTCCACAAAATTATTATTGCATATTTTTCAAATGGACCAAGGCTTTACCCTGACTAGTCATAACTTACACCAGAGGAATTTCTCAGACAAACATCAGAGACTTGTTATTTCTAAAAGGGCACTAATACCCTTTCCAGGAACTGCATAAAGTCTTTTTACATTTCTCAAGAAGAATTCTGGCCACCGGTCACCAAAGGACAAAAGGGAATCTGACACCTCAAGATGCCAGACCTTTGTCCAGCACCCAAGAGAAGAACTGGGAGGTATGACACATGATCTTCCCCAAGCTGCTGGAACCTGTAAGATTAGGGTGGGTGTAACTGAACTCAGGCAGTCATTGCCTCACCTCAGAAGTGAAGCAGGACTCCAGGTAAGCAACCTATCTCTTTCTACCATTTTACCATCTAGTAGGCAGCAGCAGAAATACCTCTGTCCAGGTAAATTGCCTAGTCCTCAGCTGTACTACAGGAACATTGGAACTTCTGTTTTTGCGCCTTCAAGACTAATGCATCTCTACTTGCCTTATCCCATCAAGAAAGTCCTTGTTTCTGGAAAGTTGTATCACCCTGCAATAGCCTACTGCCCTCTGAACGAATATGCCATTGGACTTGTTGACCAGGACCCTTGCTCCAGTCAATTGGTAGACACAACAACTTTATCTTTAAATCAAATCACGGGGCAGCACGGTGATGCAGTGATTAGCACTGCTGCCTCACAGCACTGAGGACCCGGGTTTGATCCCGGCCCCTGGTCACTGTCCATGTGGAGTTTGCAAATTCTCACCGTGTCTGCATGGGTCTCACCCCCGCCACCACTAAGTTGCCTCTTAATTGGACAAAAAAGAATTGGGTACTCTAAATTTATTTTAAAAAATCAAATCATGGGCGAAATTCTCCGCAATCGGCGCGATGTCCACCGACCGGCGCCAAAAAGGGCGCAAATAAGTCCGGCATTGAGCCGTCCCAAAGGTGCGGAATCATCCGCATCTTGAGCGGCCGATCCCTAACATTGAGGGGCTAGGCCCGCGCCGGACTGATTTCCGCCCCGCCAGCTGGCGGGAAAGGCCGTTGGTGCCCCGCCAGCTGGCGCGGAAATGACATTGCCGGGCGGCGCATGCGCGGGAGCGTCAGCGGCCGCTCACGGCATCCCCGCGCATGCGCAGTGGAGGGGGGTCTCTTCCACCTCCGCCATGGTGGAGACCATGGTGAAGGCGGAAGGAAAAGAGTGCCCCCACGGCACAGGCCTGCCCGCGGATCGGTGGGCCCCGATCACGGGCCAGGCCACCGTGGGGGCACCCCCCGGGGCCAGATCGCCCCGCGCCCCCCCCAGGACCCCGGAGCCCGCCCGCGCCGCCTTGTCCCGCCGGTAAGAGAGGTGGTTTAATCCACGCCGGCGGGACAGGCATTCCAGCAGTGGGACTTCGGCCCATTCGGGCCGGAGAATCGCTGGGGGGGGGCCCGCCAACCGGCGCGGCGTGATTCCCGCCCCCGCCGAATCTCCGGTGCCGGAGAATTCGGCAACCGGCGGGGGCGGGATTCACGCCAGCCCCCGCCGATTCTCCGACCCGGCGGGTGGTCGGAGAATCCCGCCCCATGTCTTAATAAGAAAAAATGTTAAAAAACATAAATACGTATGGTTGCTACAAGACTGATTCATTTACACTGTACCACACACAAAAATGCTTAATTCCTCTCCATGTCTATCACAAAAGTTTACAAGCATAGATTTTAATTGCTAATATTTATCTAATGGACCTATAGGGACATTACTATCCATCGCACTAGCCAGGCACAAGTGGGGATCAGGCTTTATCTCCAAGTTGGAGGGTAGAGGCTTCTTCCTTCTGTGATGTTGTTCATTGGGGTTTCACCGATGAAATATCTTTGTCTCTCCTTATACATAACTCATTGGCACTGACCACATGCTTCCAGTCATGTGCTCAGTGGGCAGCACGAATCAATCACTTTCCTGGAGTCAGGAATGTTCAAAGGGTCGTGACTCATTCAGGGGTCAGAATTCTTTCAGGAACACTACACACAGGGATCTGTGTTTAATTACTGTCTGTCCAAGGCATAGTAACAGTTATTGTCCAATCAGCTCCTGTGCCTTGAGCTGTTTGATGCACTATCAATCACCACAAAGACGAGAGTAGTGGAATAATCGAGGCTTTATTGAGCAAATTTGTTGTGCCTCCTGTAGCTGGAACCAGAATGGGAGCAGCACCGGCGAGCACACACATTTATACACCGCCTACTGGGCGGAGCCAGCAGGCAGGGATTTACCCATATACCGCTACTATACGGGCAGTGCCGTCATACATGTAATGGTGGAAAACATTACAAGTTAAGTCTGTCGGAAGCCTTGATCCTCCTCTGCAATCGCCTCAGTCCTCCTGGTGATGTGGGCGCCGACTTGGTCACCTGTGACTCCGGGAGCGTGTTGTCCTCGTCTTTGTCACCCCTGAGTGGAACCAGTGGGAGGACGGATCCTACTGGGGCGGGGGCTGCGGTGAGGTTCGCTGGAGGGAGGGTGAGTGGCCCAGGGGTGAATGAGGCAACCGGGAGGGGGGGGGGGCAGTGTCAGGTCAGGGGTTGTGGGTGGGGATCCAGCGGGTGCCAGGTCCCGGAGGGAGACTGTGTCCTGGCGCCCGTCGGGATGTGCCACGTAGGCGTACTGCGGGTTCGCATGTGGAGGTGGACCTTTCCAACCAAGGGGTCCGACTTATGGGTCCAGGAACTGTCAACCATGTTGGGAGCGAGACCCCAGAGGTGGACTTCCTGGGGAAGGCAAACATACGTTCGTGCGGGGTCTCCTTGGTCGCGGTGCAGAGGAGCGATTGGATGGAGTGGAGTGTGTTGGGGAGGACCTCCTGCCAGCGGGTGACCGGGAGACCTTTAGACCGCAGAGGCAGCAGGATGGCCATCCAGACCTACCCATTCTCCCTCTCCACCTGTCCGTTTCCCCGGGGGTTGTAGTTGGTCATCCTGCTCGAGGCAATGCCCTTGCTGAGCAGGAACTGACGCAGCTCATCGCTCATAAAAGAGGATCCCCGATCGCTGTGGATGTAGCTGGGGAAACCGAACAGGGTGAAGATGTTGTGGACGGCTTTAATTACCGTGGCAGAAGTCATATTGGGGCACGGGATGGCGAAAGGGAACCGGGAGCACTCATCAATCACGTTCAGAAAGTACGTGTTGCGGTCGGTGGAGGGGAGGGGCCCTTTGAAGTCATGGTGAGGCGCTCAAAGGGGGGGGGAGGCCTTCACCAGGTGTGCTCGATCTGGCCGGTAGAAGTGCGGCTTGTACTCTGCGCAGACCTGGCAGTCTCTGGTGACAGTCCTGACCTCCTCAATGGAGCAGGGCAGGTTTCAGGCCTTGATGAAATGAAAGAACCCGGTGACCCCCGGGTGGCAGAGATCATAGTGGAGAGCCCGGAGTCAGTCCACTTGTGCGCTGGCACATGTACCGAGGGATAGGGCATCAGGGGGCTCATTGAGCTTCCCGGGGCGATACAAGGTCTCATAGTTTTTGGTGGAGAGCTCAATCCTCCACCTCAAGATTTTGTCATTTTTGATCTTGCCCCGCTGTGTATTATTAAACATAAAGGCAACCGACCGTTGGTCAGTGAGGAGAGTGAATCTCCTGCCGTCCAGGTAATGCCTCCAATGTCGCACAGCTTCCACAATGGCTTGGGCCTCCTTTTCGACAGAGGAGTGCCAAATTTCGGAGGCATGGAGGGTGCGGGAAAAGAAGGCCACGAGCCTGCCACCTGGTTGAGGGGGCAGCCAGAGCTACGTCCGATGCACCGCTCTCCATCTGGAAGAGGAGGGACCCGTCGACCGCGTGCATCGTGGCCTTGGCGATGTCTGCCTTGATACGGTTGAAGGCCTGGCGGGCCTCAGCCATCAGGGGAAAAACTGGGACCTGAATGAGGGGGCGGGCCTTGTCCGCATAATTAGGGACCCACTGGGCATAGTAGGAGAAAAACTGATGGACTATCAATTACCACAAAGACACGATTAGTGGAATAATCGAGGCTTTATTGAGCAAAGTTGTTGTGCCCACTGTAGCTGCTACCAGAATGGCTGCAGCATTTATATGCTGCCTACTGGGTGGAGCCAGCAGGCAGGGATTTACCCATGTACCTCTAGTATATGTGTCTTACCATAATACATATAATACTGCTAGTGGTGACTACCACATTCACCCCTTGTTAAAAAAAGAGTCCGGCGGGGGTGGTGGAAACAAATTACAAGTTCAGTCTGTCTGGGGGCCTTGACCCTCCTCTGCGATCGCCTCAATCCTGGTGGTGATGTGGGCGCCGACTTGGTCACCTGTGACTCCGGGAGCGTGTTGTCCTCATCTTCATCACCCCTGAGTGTAACCAGTGGGAGGACGGATCCTCCTGGGGCGAGGGCTGCGGTGAGGTTCGCTGTGGGGAGGGTGAGTGGTGCAAGGGTGAATGAGGCAACCGGAGGGAGGGGGGTGTCAGGTCGGGGGCCGTGGGTGGGGATCCAGCGGGTGCCAGGTCCCAGAGGGAGACTGTGTCCTGGCGCCCGTCGGGGTGCGCCACGTAGGCGTACTGCGGGTTCGCGTGTAAGAGGTGGACCCTTTCGACCACAGGGTCCGACTTATGGGTCTGCACATGCTTGCGAAGGAGGACAGGTCCAGGAACTGTCAGCCATGTTGGGAGCGAGACCCCGGAGGTGGACTTCTTGGGGAAGGCAAAGAGACGTTCATGGGGGGTTTTGTTCGTCGCGGTGCAGAGGAGCGATCGTATGGAGTGGAGCGCGTCGGGAAGGACCTCCTGCCAGTGGGAGACTGGGAGATTTTTAGACCACAGAGCCAGCAGGATGGCCTTCCAGACCGTCCCGTTCTCCCTCTCCACCTGTCCATTTCCCCGGGGGTTGTAGCTGGTCATCCTGCTCGAGGCAATGCCCTTTCTGAGCAGGAACTGACGCAGCTCATCGCTCATAAAGGTGGATCCCCAATCGCTGTGGACATAGGTGGGGAAACCGAACAGTGTGAAGATGCTGTGGAGGGCTTTAGTGACCGTGGCAGAAGTCATATCGGGCCTGGGATGACGAAAGGGAACCGGGAGCACTCATCGACCACGATCAAAAAGTACGTGTTGGGGTCGGTGGAGGGGAGGGGCCCTTTGAAGTCCATGCTGAGGGGCTCAAAGGGGCAGGCGGCCTTCACCAGGTGCGCTTGATCTGGCCGGTAGAAGTGCGGCTTGCACTCCGCGCAGACCTGGCAGTCTATGGTGACAGTCCTGACCTCCTCAATGGAGGAGGGCAGGCTGCGGGCCTTGATGAAATGGAAGATCCGGGTGAGAAAAACCCCAGGCATCGTTTCAGGGCCTTGGGGCAGTGGGGGAGGGGGAGTTCCATGAGGGGGCGCTTGCGGTCAGGGTCGGGCCCTAGAACTCAATTTTCCATGATATAGCCAAGGATGGTTAAGCGGTTGGTGCGGAACACGCATTTCTCCTTATTGTACGTGAGGTTAAGGAGTTTGGCGGTCTGGAGGAATTTTAGGAGATTAGCGTCGTGGTCCTGCTGATCGTGGCCGCAGGTGGTGACGTTGTCTAGGTATGGGAAGGTGGCCCGCAGTCTGTACCGCTCAACCATTCAGTCCATCTCACATTGGAAGACCGAGACTCCATTAGTGACGCCGAAGGGGACCCTAAGGAAGTGATAGAGGCAGCCATCTGCTTCGAACACAGTGTATTGGCGGTCCTCCGGGCAGATGGGGAGCTGGTGGTAGGCAGACATCAGGTCTACTGTGGAATAGACCCAATACTGCGCAATCTGATTGACAATGTCAGATATGCGTGGGAGGGGGAACGCGTCGAGCTGCGTGTACCGATTGATGGTCTGACTGTAGTTAATGATCATCCTGTGTTTCTCCCCAGTCTTTACTACTACCACTTAGGCTCTCCAGGAGCTGTTGCTGGCCTCAATAACCCCTTCCTGCAGAAGCCGTTGGACCTCCGACCTGATGAAGGTCCTATCCTGGGCACTGTACCGTCTACCCCTGGTGGCGAAGTGTTTGCAATCCGGGGTGAGGTTCGCAAACAAGGAAGATGGATCGACCTTAAGGGTCATGAGGCCGCATACGGTGAGGGGGGGGTCGGGGTCTGCCGAATTTTAAGGTTAAGCTTTGGAGGTGGCACTGGAAGTCCAGGCCGAGTACCAGGGCAGCGCAGAGGTGGGGGAGGACAGAGAGCCGGAAGTTGTTAAACTCTACGCCTTGGAAGGTGAGGGTCGCGATGCAGTTCACCCAGATTTCCACAGAATGGGATCCGGAGTCCAAGGAGATCTTCTGGGTGACGGGGTGTACCGCGAGGGAGTAGCACCTTAGCGTCGTGGGGTGGATGAAGCTCTCTGTGCTCCCGGAGTCAAAAAGGCAGGACGTCTCGTGCCCATCGGTTTTCAGAGTTGTCATTGCGGTCGCGAAGTTGCGGGGCCGGGACTGGTCCAGGGTGATCGAGGCGAGCTGCGGCAGATGTTGGGAGGCCCCGGGCTGGTCATCGGTGGTGGAGGTAGCGGCAGGCGATGAACGACCAGATAAGCTACCAGGTGAGCAGGCATCCTGAGCCGCAGTCCAAAATGGCGCCGAAGATGGCGGCGCCCACGGGTGGCATCAAAGATGGCGACGCCCGCGGGCCGCAAGTGGCTTGCGAGGAAGAAAATAGCGGCACTCCTGGGTTGCACATGTGGGGTGCAGGGATGCTGGGCCTAGAAACAGCGGCGATTGACCAGGCCTGGCAAACAGAAACAAAGTGTCCCTTATTTACACATCCATTGCAGGTCGTGCTCCGCGCCGGGCAGCGTTGCCGGGGGTGTTTGTTCCGGCCGCAAAAATAGCATTTGGGCCCCCCCAGGGTTGGCTGGCTGCCGCGTGACGCAGGCTTGTGGTGAGCTGGAGTCGGCGGCTGGTGGGACCCACGATGCCCATGAGGGTGCCGTGCGGTCGGGGGCGTACGACTGGATGTTACGGGAGGCCACTGTTAAAGAGTTTGCGAGCTGCCTAGTTTCCACAAGATCAAGCGTATCCCCTTCCAATAGGCGCTGGCGGACGTACGCAGGCCTCATGCCCGTAACGAAGGCGTCACGGATTAAAAGTTCTGTGTGCTGGACTGCCAAAACTGCCTGGCAGTCACAGTTTCTCCCCAGGATGTGCAGGTCACGCCAGAAATCAATTAGGGACTCACCGGGGAGTTGCTGTCTCGTGGACAGGAGGTGCCTGGCATATAGTTGATTGACTGGTCGAACGTAATGTCCCTTCAGGAGCTCCATTGCTTCGGAGTAAGTGGGCGCATCCTGGATGAGAGGAAAAATGTCAAGGCTCACCCGTGAATAAAGGACTTGGAACTTCTGCTCGTCCTAGGGTTCCTCAGCGGATGTTCAGAGGTAACTTTCGAAGCAGGCTAGCCAGTGGTCAAAAGCGGACGTAACGTTGGCTGCTTGAGTGCTCAGCTGCAGGCGATCAGGCTTGATGCGAAGATCCATCATTTTAAAAATCTTTGCACAATAAATTGATGCACTATCAATTACTGGAAAGACGAGAGTAGTGGAATAATCGAGGCTTTATTGAGCAAAGATGTTGTGCCTCCTGTAGCTGGAACCAGAATGGCTGCACAACGGCGAGCACACACATTTATACGCCGCCTACTGGGCGGAGCCAGCAGGAAGGGATTTACCCATGTACCTCCAGTCTCTGTGTCTTACCGTAATACATATAATACTGCTAGTGGCGACTACCACAAAAACCTCAGGCATCGTTTCAGGGCCTTGGGGCAGTGGGGGAGTGGGAGTTCCATGAGGGGGCTCATGCGGTTGGGGTCGGGCCCTAAGACTCAATTTTCCACGACACAGCCAAGGATGGCTAAGCGGTTGTTGCGGAACACGCATTTCTCCTTATTGTATGTGAGATTAAGGAGTTTAGCAGTCTGGAGGAATTTTTGGAGGTTTGCATCGTGGTCCTGCTGATTGTGGCCACAGATGGTGACGTTGTCTAGGTACGGGAAGTGGCCCGCAGTCCGTACCGGTCAACCATTCGGTCCATCTCTCGCTGGAAGACCGAGATCCCATTAGTGATGCCGAAAGAAACCCTAAGGAAGTGATAGAGGTGGCCATCTGCTTCGAATGCAGTGTATTGGTGGTCCTCCGGGCGGATGGGGAGCTGGTGGTAGGAGGACTTCAGGTCCACTGTGGAAAAGACTCGATACTGCGCAATCTCATTGACCATGTCAGAGATGCATGGGAGGGGGTATGCGCGAGCTGCGTGTACCGATTGATGGTCTGACTGTAGTCAATGACCATCCTGTGCTTCTCCCCAGTCTTTACTACTACCACTTGAGCTCTCCAGGAGCTGTTGTTGGTCTCAATGACCCCTTCCCGCAGAAGCCATTGGGCCTCCGACCTGATGAAGGTCCTGTCCTGGACACTGCACCGTCTGCTCCTAGTGGCGACGGGTTTGAAATCCGGGGTGAGGTTCGCAAACAGGGAAGGTTGATCGACCTTAAGGGTCATGAGGCCGCATACAATGAGGGGGGGTCGGGGTCCGCCGAATTTTAAGGTTAGGCTTTGGGGATGGCACTGAAAGTCCAGGCCGAGTAACAGGGAGGCGCAGAGGTGGGGGAGGATGTAGAGCCAGAAGTTGTTGAACTCTACGCCGTGGACGGTGAGGTCGTGATGCAGTACCCCCGGATTTCCACGGAATGGGATCCGGAGGCCAGGGAGATTTTCTGGGTGACGGGGTGTACCGGGAGGGAGCAGCGCCTTACCGCAGTGGGGTGGATGAAGCTCTCTGTGCTCCCGGAGTCAAAAAAGCAGGTTGTCTCGTGCCCATCGATCTTCACCGTTGTCGTCGCAGTCGCGAGGGTGCGGGGCCGGGACTGATCCAGGGTGACAGATGTGAGCTGCAGCAGATGCTGGGAGGTCCCGGTCTGGTCAGCGGTGGTGGAGGTAGCGGCAGGCAATGAACGGCCAGATGAGTAGGGGTCCTGAGACGCCGTCCAAAATGGCGCTGAAGATGGCGGCACCCACGGGGCACACATGGCGGGCGGCATCAAAGATGGCGGTGCCCACGGGCCGCACGTGGCTTGCGGTGAAGAAGATGGTGGCGCTCACGGGCTGCACGTGGCTTGCGAAGGGGAAAATGACGGCGCCCGTGGGTCGCATGTGGGGGGTTTAGGAACGCCGGGCCTGGAAACAGCG